>NC_070614.1:15132500-16382500 GCF_027172205.1 Podarcis raffonei
TTCTGTTTCCATCGCCAAAGCTTTCAGGGGAGCATTTGCAAGTGTTTGGCACCATTTTTGAATGAATTGCCAAAAGTCTGATTTTTGTTGAAATTGTGACCCCGGGGCTTAGGGATTTTTTCAAAAAACAAATTTCCACTGGTTAGTTTTCGAGGGCTGATTTCTTGTCCTGTGATCAAAAGCCTTCTGTTTCCATCGCCAAAGCTTTCAGGGGAGCATTTGCAAGCGCTTGGCAACATTTTTTAGTGAATTGCCAAAAGTCAGAATTTGCTGAAATTGTGACCCCCGGGGCTTAGGGATTTTTTCAAAAAAAATCTTTTTCCGCCGTTTAAGTTGCTAAGGGCTGATTTCTTCTCCTGTGATAAAAAACCTTCTGTTTCGCCTGCCAAACCTTTCAGGGGAGCATTTGCAAGTGTTTGGCACCATTTTTGAGTGAATTGCCAAAAGTCAAAATTTTGCTGAAATTGTGCCCCCAAGGCTTAGGGATTTTTTCAAAAAAATCTTTTTCTGCCAGTTAAGTTGTCGAGGGCTGATTTCTTGTACTGTGATAAAAAACCTTCTCTTTCGACTGCCAAACCTTTTAGGGGAGCATTTGCAAGTGTTCGGCACCATTTCTGAGTGAATTGCCAAAAGTCAGATTTTTGCTGAAATTGTGACAACGGGGCTTAGGGATTTTTTCAAAAAAACCTTTTTCCGCCGGTTAAGTTGTCGAGGGCTGATTTCTTGTCCTGTTAAAAAAAGCCTTCTGTTTCCATCGCCAAAGCTTTCAGGGGAGCGTTTGCAAGCGTTTGGCACCATTTTTGAGTGAATTGCCAAAAGTCAAATTTTTGCTGAAATTGTGACCCTGGGGCTTAGGGATTTTTTCAGAAAAATCTTTTTCCGCCGGTTAAGTTGTCGAGGGCTGATTTCTTGTCCTGTGATAAAAAGCCTTCTGTTTCCATCGCAAAAGCTTTCAGGGAAGCATTTGCAAGCGTTTGGCACCAATTTTGAGTGAATTGCCAAAAGTGAGATTTTTGCTGAAATTGTGACCCTGGGGCTTAGGGATTTTTTCCCCAAAAAAATGTCCGCCGGTTAAGTTGCTGAGGGCTGATTTCTTGTCCTGTGATAAAAAGCCTTCTGTTTTGACTGCCAAACCTTTCAGGGGAGCATTTGCAAGCGTTTGGCACCATTTTTGAGAGAATATCCAAAAGTCAGATTTTTTCTGAAATTGTGACCCTGGGGCTTAGGGATTTTTTCAAAAAAATCTTTTTCCGCCGGTTAAGTTGTCGAGGGCTGATTTCTTGTCCTGTGATAAAAAGCCTTCTGTTTCCATCGCAAAAGCTTTCAGGGGAGCATTTGCAAGCGTTTGGCACCATTTTTGAGTGAATTTCCAAAAGTGAGATTTTTGCTGAAATTGTGACCCCGGGGCTTAGGGATTTTTTCCCCAAAAAAATGTCCGCCAGTTAAGTTGCTGAGGGCTGATTTCTTGTCCTGTGATAAAAAGCCTTCTGTTTCCATCGCAAAAGCTTTCAGGGGAGCATTTGCAAGCGTTTGGCACCAATTTTGAGAGAATTGCCAAAAGTGAGACTTTTGCTGAAATTGTGACCCCGGGGCTTAGGGATTTTTTCAAAAAAATCTTTTCCGCCGGTTAAGTTATCGAGGGCTGATTTCTTGTCCTGTGATAAAAAGCCTTCTGTTTCCGTCGCAAAAGCTTTCAGGGGAGCATTTGCAAGCGTTTGGCACCATTTTTGAGTGAATTGCCAAAAGTGAGATTTTTGCTGAAATTGTGACCCTGGGGCTTAGGGATTTTTTCCCCCAAAAAATGTCCGCCGGTTAAGTTGCTGAGGGCTGATTTCTTGTCCTGTGATAAAAAGCCTTCTGTTTTGACTGCCAAACCTTTCAGGGGAGCATTTGCAAGCGTTTGGCACCATTTTTGAGAGAATATCCAAAAGTCAGATTTTTGCTGAAATTGTGACCCTGGGGCTTAGGGATTTTTTCAAAAAAATCTTTTTCCGCCGGTTAAGTTGTTGAGGGCTGATTTCTTGTCCTGTGATAAAAAGCCTTCTGTTTCCATCGCCAAAGCTTTCAGGGGAGTATTTGCAAGCCGTTGTCACCATTTTTGAGTGAATTGCCAAAAGTGAGATTTTTGCTGAAATTGTGACCCCGGGGCTTAGGGATTTTTTCAAAAAAATATTTTTCCGCCGGTTAAGTTGTCGAGGGCTGATTTCTTGTCCTGTGATAAAAAGCCTTCTGTTTCCATCGCCAAAGCTTTCAGGGGAGCATTTGCAAGCGGTTGGCGCCATTTTTGAGTGAATTGCCAAATGTCAGATTTTTGCTGAAATTGTGACCCCGGGGCTTAGGGATTTTTTTCAAAAAAATATTTTTCCGCCGGTTAAGTTGTCGAGGGCTGATTTCTTGTTTTGTGATAAAAAGCCTTCTGTTTCCATCGCCAAAGCTTTCAGGGGAGCATTTGCAAACGTTTGGCACCATTTTTGAGTGAATTACCAAAAGTCAGAATTTTTTTGAAATTGTGACCCCGGGGCTTAGGGATTTTTTCAAAAAAATCTTCTTCCGCTGGTTAAGTTGTCGAGGACTGATTTCTTGTCTTGTGATAAAAAGCCTTCTGTTTCCATTGCCAAAGCTTTCAGGGGAGCATTTGCAAGCAGTTGGCACCATTATTCAGTGAATTTCCAAAAGTCAGATTTTTGCTGAAATTGTGACCCCGGGGCATAGCGATTTTTTCAAAAAAATCTTTTTCTGCCGGTTAAGTTGTCGAGGGCTGATTTCTTGTCCTGTGATAAAAAGCCTTCGGTTTCCATCGCCAAAGCTTTCAGGGGAGCATTTGCAAGCGGTTGGCACCATTTTTGAGTGAATTGCCAAAAGTCAGATTTTTGCTGAAATTGTGACCCCGGGGCTTAGAGATTTTTTCAAAAAACAAATTTACGCCGGTTAAGTTGTCGAGGGCTGATTTCTTGTCCTGTGATAAAAAGCCTTCTGTTTCCATCGCCAAAGCTTTCAGGGGAGCATTTGCAAGCAGTTGGCACCATTTTTCAGTGAATTGCCAAAAGTCATATTTTTTCTGAAATTGTGACCCCGGGGCTTAGAGACTTTTTCAAAAAACAAATTTTCGCCGGTTAAGTTGTCGAGGGCTGATTTCTTGTCCTGTGTTAAAAAGCCTTCTGTTTCCACCGCAAAGCTTTCAGGGGAGCATTTGCAAGCGGTTGCCACCATTTTTGAGTGAATTGCCAAAAGTCACAATTTTGCTGAAATTGTGACCCCGGGGCTTAGAGATTTTTTCAAAAAAAATCTTTTTCCGCCGGTTAAGTTGCTGAGGGCTGATTTCTTGTCCTCTGATAAAAAAGCTTCTTTTTCGACTGCCAAACCTTTCAGGGGAGGATTTGCAACCGGTTGGCACCATTTTTGAGTGAATTGTCAAAAGTCAGATTTTTGCTGAAATTGTGACCCCGGGGCCTAGGGCTTTTTCCAAAAAAGAAAATTCCGCCGGTTAAGTTGCTGAGGGCTGATTTCTTGTCCTTTAATAAAAAACCTCCTGTTTCGACTGCCAAACCTTTCAGGGGAGCATTTGCATGCGTTTGGCACCATTTTTGAGTGAATTGCCAAAAGTCAGATTTATGCTGAAATTGTGACCCCGGGGATTAGGGATTTTTTCAAAAAAAAAAATTCCACCGGTTAAGTTGTCGAGGGCTGATTCCTTGTCCTGTGATAAAAAGCCTTCTGTTTCCATCGCCAAAGCTTTCAGGGGAGCATTTGCAAGTGTTTGGCACCATTTTTGAATGAATTGCCAAAAGTCTGATTTTTGTTGAAATTGTGACCCCGGGGCTTAGGGATTTTTTCAAAAAACAAATTTCCACTGGTTAGTTTTCGAGGGCTGATTTCTTGTCCTGTGATCAAAAGCCTTCTGTTTCCATCGCCAAAGCTTTCAGGGGAGCATTTGCAAGCGTTTGGCAACATTTTTTAGTGAATTGCCAAAAGTCAGAATTTGCTGAAATTGTGACCCCCGGGGCTTAGGGATTTTTTCAAAAAAAATCTTTTTCCGCCGTTTAAGTTGCTAAGGGCTGATTTCTTCTCCTGTGATAAAAAACCTTCTGTTTTGACTGCCAAACCTTTCAGGGGAGCATTTGCAAGCGTTTGGCACCATTTTTGAGAGAATATCCAAAAGTCAGATTTTTTCTGAAATTGTGACAACGGGGCTTAGGGATTTTTTCAAAAAAATCTTTTTCCGCCGGTTAAGTTGTCGAGGGCTGATTTCTTGTCCTGTGATAAAAAGCCTTCTGTTTTGACTGCCAAACCTTTCAGGGGAGCATTTGCAAGCGTTTGGCACCATTTTTGAGAGAATATCCAAAAGTCAGATTTTTTCTGAAATTGTGACCCTGGGGCTTAGGGATTTTTTCAAAAAAATCTTTTTCCGCCGGTTAAGTTGTCGATGGCTGATTTCTTGTCCTGTGATAAAAAGCCTTCTGTTTCCATCGCAAAAGCTTTCAGGGGAGCATTTGCAAGCGTTTGGCACCATTTTTGAGTGAATTTCCAAAAGTGAGATTTTTGCTGAAATTGTGACCCCGGGGCTTAGGGATTTTTTCCCCAAAAAAATGTCCGCCGGTTAAGTTGCTGAGGGCTGATTTCTTGTCCTGTGATAAAAAGCCTTCTGTTTCCATCGCAAAAGCTTTCAGGGGAGCATTTGCAAGCGTTTGGCACCAATTTTGAGAGAATTGCCAAAAGTGAGACTTTTGCTGAAATTGTGACCCCGGGGCTTAGGGATTTTTTCAAAAAAAAAATTTCCGCCGGTTAAGTTATCGAGGGCTGATTTCTTGTCCTGTGATAAAAAGCCTTCTGTTTCCATCGCCAAAGCTTTCAGGGGAGCATTTGCAAGCGGTTGGCGCCATTTTTGAGTGAATTGCCAAATGTCAGATTTTTGCTGAAATTGTGACCCCGGGGCTTAGGGATTTTTTTCAAAAAAATATTTTTCCGCCGGTTAAGTTGTCGAGGGCTGATTTCTTGTCCTGTGATAAAAAGCCTTCTGTTTCCATTGTCAAACCTTTCAGGGGAGCATTTGCAAGCGGTTGGCACCATTTTTGAGTGAATTGCCAAAAGTCAGATTTTTGTTGAAATTCTGACCCCGGGGCTTAGGGATTTTTTCAAAAAACAAATTTCTACCGGTTAAGTTGTCGAGGGCTGATTTCTTGTTTTGTGATAAAAAGCCTTCTGTTTCCATCGCCAAAGCTTTCAGGGGAGCATTTGCAAACGTTTGGCACCATTTTTGAGTGAATTACCAAAAGTCAGAATTTTTTTGAAATTGTGACCCCGGGGCTTAGGGATTTTTTCAAAAAAATCTTCTTCCGCTGTTTAAGTTGTCGAGGACTGATTTCTTGTCTTGTGATAAAAAGCCTTCTGTTTCCATTGCCAAAGCTTTCAGGGGAGCATTTGCAAGCAGTTGGCACCATTATTCAGTGAATTTCCAAAAGTCAGATTTTTGCTGAAATTGTGACCCCGGGGCTTAGAGATTTTTTCAAAAAAATCTTTTTCTGCCGGTTAAGTTGTCGAGGGCTGATTTCTTGTCCTGTGATAAAAAGCCTTCGGTTTCCATCGCCAAAGCTTTCAGGGGAGCATTTGCAAGCGGTTGGCACCATTTTTGAGTGAATTGCCAAAAGTCAGATTTTTGCTGAAATTGTGACCCCGGGGCTTAGAGATTTTTTCAAAAAACAAATTTACGCCGGTTAAGTTGTCGAGGGCTGATTTCTTGTCCTGTGATAAAAAGCCTTCTGTTTCCATCGCCAAAGCTTTCAGGGGAGCATTTGCAAGCAGTTGGCACCATTTTTCAGTGAATTGCCAAAAGTCATATTTTTTCTGAAATTGTGACCCCGGGGCTTAGAGATTTTTTCAAAAAACAAATTTTCGCCGGTTAAGTTGTCGAGGGCTGATTTCTTGTCCTGTGTTAAAAAGCCTTCTGTTTCCACCGCAAAGCTTTCAGGGGAGCATTTGCAAGCGGTTGCCACCATTTTTGAGTGAATTGCCAAAAGTCACAATTTTGCTGAAATTGTGACCCCGGGGCTTAGAGATTTTTTCAAAAAAAATCTTTTTCCACCGGTTAAGTTGCTGAGGGCTGATTTCTTGTCCTCTGATAAAAAAGCTTCTTTTTCGACTGCCAAACCTTTCAGGGGAGGATTTGCAACCGGTTGGCACCATTTTTGAGTGAATTGTCAAAAGTCAGATTTTTGCTGAAATTGTGACCCCGGGGCCTAGGGCTTTTTCCAAAAAAGAAAATTCCGCCGGTTAAGTTGCTGAGGGCTGATTTCTTGTCCTTTGATAAAAAACCTCCTGTTTCGACTGCCAAACCTTTCAGGGGAGCATTTGCATGCGTTTGGCACCATTTTTGAGTGAATTGCCAAAAGTCAGATTTATGCTGAAATTGTGACCCCGGGGATTAGGGATTTTTTCAAAAAAAAAAAATTCCGCCGGTTAAGTTGTCGAGGGCTGATTCCTTGTCCTGTGATAAAAAGCCTTCTGTTTCCATCGCCAAAGCTTTCAGGGGAGCATTTGCAAGTGTTTGGCACCATTTTTGAATGAATTGCCAAAAGTCTGATTTTTGTTGAAATTGTGACCCCGGGGCTTAGGGATTTTTTCAAAAAACAAATTTCCACTGGTTAGTTTTCGAGGGCTGATTTCTTGTCCTGTGATCAAAAGCCTTCTGTTTCCATCGCCAAAGCTTTCAGGGGAGCATTTGCAAGCGTTTGGCAACATTTTTTAGTGAATTGCCAAAAGTCAGAATTTGCTGAAATTGTGACCCCCGGGGCTTAGGGATTTTTTCAAAAAAAATCTTTTTCCGCCGTTTAAGTTGCTAAGGGCTGATTTCTTCTCCTGTGATAAAAAACCTTCTGTTTCGCCTGCCAAACCTTTCAGGGGAGCATTTGCAAGTGTTTGGCACCATTTTTGAGTGAATTGCCAAAAGTCAAAATTTTGCTGAAATTGTGCCCCCAAGGCTTAGGGATTTTTTCAAAAAAATCTTTTTCTGCCAGTTAAGTTGTCGAGGGCTGATTTCTTGTACTGTGATAAAAAACCTTCTCTTTCGACTGCCAAACCTTTTAGGGGAGCATTTGCAAGTGTTCGGCACCATTTCTGAGTGAATTGCCAAAAGTCAGATTTTTGCTGAAATTGTGACAACGGGGCTTAGGGATTTTTTCAAAAAAACCTTTTTCCGCCGGTTAAGTTGTCGAGGGCTGATTTCTTGTCCTGTTAAAAAAAGCCTTCTGTTTCCATCGCCAAAGCTTTCAGGGGAGCGTTTGCAAGCGTTTGGCACCATTTTTGAGTGAATTGCCAAAAGTCAGATTTTTGCTGAAATTGTGACCCTGGGGCTTAGGGATTTTTTCAGAAAAATCTTTTTCCGCCGGTTAAGTTGTCGAGGGCTGATTTCTTCTCCTGTGATAAAAAGCCTTCTGTTTCCATCGCAAAAGCTTTCAGGGAAGCATTTGCAAGCGTTTGGCACCAATTTTGAGTGAATTGCCAAAAGTGAGATTTTTGCTGAAATTGTGACCCTGGGGCTTAGGGATTTTTTCCCCCAAAAAATGTCCGCCGGTTAAGTTGCTGAGGGCTGATTTCTTGTCCTGTGATAAAAAGCCTTCTGTTTCCATCGCAAAAGCTTTCAGGGGAGCATTTGCAAGCGTTTGGCACCAATTTTGAGAGAATTGCCAAAAGTGAGACTTTTGCTGAAATTGTGACCCCGGGGCTTAGGGATTTTTTCAAAAAAATCTTTTCCGCCGGTTAAGTTATCGAGGGCTGATTTCTTGTCCTGTGATAAAAAGCCTTCTGTTTCCGTCGCAAAAGCTTTCAGGGGAGCATTTGCAAGCGTTTGGCACCATTTTTGAGTGAATTGCCAAAAGTGAGATTTTTGCTGAAATTGTGACCCTGGGGCTTAGGGATTTTTTCCCCAAAAAAATGTCCGCCGGTTAAGTTGCTGAGGGCTGATTTCTTGTCCTGTGATAAAAAGCCTTCTGTTTTGACTGCCAAACCTTTCAGGGGAGCATTTGCAAGCGTTTGGCACCATTTTCGAGAGAATATCCAAAAGTCAGATTTTTTCTGAAATTGTGACCCTGGGGCTAAGGGATTTTTTCAAAAAAATCTTTTTCCGCCGGTTAAGTTGTCGAGGGCTGATTTCTTGTCCTGTGATAAAAAGCCTTCTGTTTCCATCACCAAAGCTTTTAGGGGAGCATTTTTAACCGGTTGGCACCATTTTTGTGTGAATTGTCAAAAGTCGGATATTTCCTGAAATTATGACCCCGAGGCCTTAGGGATTATTTCAAAAAAAACTTTTGCCACCGGTTAAGTTGTCGAGGGCTGATTTCTTGTCCTGTGATAAAAAGCCTTCTGATTCGACGGAAAAACTTTTCAGGGGAGCATTTGCAACCTTTCGCCCCCATTTTTGAGTGAATTCTCAAAAGTCAGATTTTTGCTGAAATTGTGACCAGGGGCCTTAGGGATTTTTTCCAAAAAAAAATTTCCACCGGTTAAGTTGCTGAGGGCTGATTTCTTGTCCTGTGATAAAAAGCCTTCTGTTTCCATCGCCAAAGCATTCAGGGGAGCATTTGCAAGCGGTTGGCACCGTGTTTGAGAGAATATCCAAAAGTCAGATTTTTTCTGAAATTGTGACCCCGGGGCTTAGGGATTTTTTCAAAAAAATCTTTTTCCGCCGGTTAAGTTGTCGAGGGCTGATTTCTTGTCCTGTGATAAAAAGCCTTCTGTTTTGACTGCCAAACCTTTCAGGGGAGCATTTGCAAGCGTTTGGCACCATTTTTGAGAGAATATCCAAAAGTCAGATTTTTTCTGAAATTGTGACCCTGGGGCTTAGGGATTTTTTCAAAAAAATCTTTTTCCGCCGATTAAGTTGTCGAGGGCTGATTTCTTGTCCTGTGATAAAGAGCCTTCTGTTTCCATCACAAAAGCTTTCAGGGGAGCATTTGCAAGCGTTTGGCACCATTTTTGAGTGAATTTCCAAAAGTGAGATTTTTGCTGAAATTGTGACCCCGGGGATTAGGGATTTTTTCCCCAAAGAAATGTCCGCCGGTTAAGTTGCTGAGGGCTGATTTCTTGTCCTGTGATAAAAAGCCTTCTGTTTCCATCGCAAAAGCTTTCAGGGGAGCATTTGCAAGCGTTTGGCACCAATTTTGAGAGAATTGCCAAAAGTGAGACTTTTGCTGTAATTGTGACCCCGGGGCTTAGGGATTTTTTCAAAAAAATCTTTTTCCGCCGGTTAAGTTATCGAGGGCTGATTTCTTGTCCTGTGATAAAAAGCCTTCTGTTTCCATCGCCAAAGCTTTCAGGGGAGCATTTGCAAGTGTTTGGCACGATTTTTGAGAGAATATCCAAAAGTCAGATTTTTTCTGAAATTGTGACCCTGGGGATTAGGGATTTTTTCAAAAAAATCTTTTTCCGCCGGTTAAGTTGTCGAGGGCTGATTTCTTGTCCTGTGATAAAAAGCCTTCTGTTTCCATCGCAAAAGCTTTCAGGGGAGCATTTGCAAGCGTTTGGCACCATTTTTGAGAGAATATCCAAAAGTCAGATTTTTGCTGAAATTGTGACCCCGGGGCTTAGGGATTTTTTTCCGCCGGTTAAGTTGTCGAGGGCTGATTTCTCGTCCTGTGATAAAAAGCCTTCTGTTTCCATCGCAAAAGCTTTCAGGGGAGCATTTGCAAGCGTTTGGCACCATTTTTGAGAGAATATCCAAAAGTCAGATTTTTTCTGAAATTGTGACCCTGGGGCTAAGGGATTTTTTCAAAAAAATCTTTATCCGCCGGTTAAGTTGTCGAGGGCTGATTTCTTCTCCTGTGATAAAAAGCCTTCTGTTTCCATCGCAAAAGCTTTCAGGGGAGCATTTGCAAGCGTTTGGCACCATTTTTGAGTGAATTGCCAAAAGTGAGATTTTTGCTGAAATTGTGACCCCGGGGCTAAGGGATTTTTCCCCCAAAAAAATGTCCGCCGGTTAAGCTGTCGAGGGCTGATTTCTTGTCCTGTGATAAAAAGCCTTCTGTTTTGACTGCCAAACCTTTCAGGGGAGCATTTGCAAGCGTTTGGCACCATTTTTGAGAGAATATCCAAAAGTCAGATTTTTGCTGAAATTGTGACCCCGGGGCTTAGGGATTTTTTTAAAAAAATCTTTCCCGCCGGTTAAGTTGTCGAGGGCTGATTTCTTGTCCTGTGATAAAAAGCCTTCTGTTTCCATCACCAAAGCTTTTAGGGGAGCATTTTTAACCGGTTGGCACCATTTTTGTGTGAATTGTCAAAAGTCGGATATTTCCTGAAATTATGACCCCGAGGCCTTAGGGATTATTTCAAAAAAAACTTTTGCCACCGGTTAAGTTGTCGAGGGCTGATTTCTTGTCCTGTGATAAAAAGCCTTCTGATTCGACGGAAAAACTTTTCAGGGGAGCATTTGCAACCTTTCGCCCCCATTTTTGAGTGAATTACCAAAAGTCAGATATTTGCTGAAATTGTGACCAGGGGCCTTAGGGATTTTTTCCAAAAAAAAATTTCCACCGGTTAAGTTGCTGAGGGCTGATTTCTTGTCCTGTGATAAAAAGCCTTCTGTTTCCATCGCCAAAGCATTCAGGGGAGCATTTGCAAGCGGTTGGCACCGTGTTTGAGCGAATTACCAAAAGTCAGATTTTTGCTGAAATGGTGACCCCGGGGCTTAGGGATTTTTTCAAAAAAATCTTTTTCCGCCGGTTAAGTTGTCGAGGGCTGATTTCTTGTCCTGTGATAAAAAGCCTTCTGTTTCCATCACCAAAGCTTTTAGGGGAGCATTTTTAACCGGTTGGCACCATTTTTGTGTGAATTGTCAAAAGTCGGATATTTCCTGAAATTATGACCCCGAGGCCTTAGGGATTATTTCAAAAAAAACTTTTGCCACCGGTTAAGTTGTCGAGGGCTGATTTCTTGTCCTGTGATAAAAAGCCTTCTGTTTCCATCGCCAAAGCTTTCACGGGAGCATTTGCAACCTTTGGCACCATTTTTGAGTGAATTACCAAAAGACAGATATTTGCTGAAATTGTGACCAGGGGCCTTAGGGATTTTTTCAAAAACATCTTTTTCCACCGGTTAAGTTGTCAACCGGGCTGATTTCTTGTCCTGTGATAAAAAGCCTTCTGATTCGACGGAAAAACTTTTCAGGGGAGCATTTGCAACCGGTTGGCACCATTTTTGAGTGAATGGTCAAAAGTCAGATTTTTGCTGAAATTTTGACCCCGGGGCTTAGGGATTTTTTAAAAAAAAAAATCCGCCGGTTAAGTTGTCGAGGGCTGATTTTTTGTCCTGTGATAAAAAGCCTTCTGTTTGGACTGCCTTACCTTTCAGGGGAGCATTTGCAAGCGCTTGGCACCATTTTTGAGTGAATGGCTGAATGTCAGTTTTTTTCTGAAATTGTGACCCCGGAGCCTGCACACCTATTCTCGGGTTTTGGGTTGTTGTTTTGTTAATTCGTTTGCCACTCTTTCCATCTTTCACTCTCTTCCAGATTGTGCAAAGTGGGCTTGGGCAGGCCTGGTCGTCCAGTTTTATACCTGCTGGTGGGATTGACAAAGCTGCCTCTGATTGGTTGACAAGGCATTCTGGGATTGACAAGGCATCTGACCCTCCCCTTCATTTCATAGCTCACCGATTAAGCAATTAACCAACTCTAGGCCAAACCCATCAGGAATGAGAACAGAAATCATGCTCCGGTGGTGCGGCGGCAGCAGGAGGCCCCATTAGCTAAAGTGGTGCTTCAGCTTAAGAACAGTTTCAGGTTAAGAATGGACTTCCAGAACGAATTAAGTACGTAACCAGAGGTACCACTGTAGAGGCATGGAAAGGCCATATGGTTCAACCTTATAAGCAACCAGATATTCACAACAGAAAATATAATCTGGGGACCACAGCTGAGGATCTGCCAAGCTTTCAACATCTGTGGACAAGTCAATCCAGGGAGCCAAGCCACATGCACCAGTGACAATAATAATAATAATAATAATAATAATAATAATAATAATAATTCTATGCCACTCATCTCCTCTGGGCCTCGGATCTCCTCCTACCTTCAGAGTTCCTTCTCATGGTCACTGATGGGCACACTTGATCCTACTACTAGACTTCTGATGCTGAAGAGCTGCCCAGCCCAGCTTCAGGTCCCCCACCAAGTGCCCCCCCTTCTAGAACCCTCCACTCTCAACCGACTCTAAACAGCCTCCCCCCAACATTCATTCTCCCTTTCTAAGCCTCCTCCAACCTTCCGTCTCCGCCAGAATTCCACTCTCTCTCTTCCCCCTCCCTCCTTGCTTGATATACACTTGGGAATTCTAATAGAATCACCTTAATTACCCTATTGTGAAAACAGAGGAAGAGGTTACAGATGGGAAATGTCCAGGGATCCCAAAATCTAAACTTACAGACCCTGACGTATGTCTCGCAGGAGGACTCAGGATTCACCTTCGACCTCCACCTTTCCCTGTTCCCACCGTGTGTCAAATTTAAGATTGTAAGCCCCTTGGGGCAGGAACCTCTTTCTCAAGGGTCACACGCAGCAGTGGTGCAAACAAATAACACAAAATAAATCTCGCTACGCTCCTGCCCCGTGCAAGATGAAGCCCGCTAGACGCCTTTCCCTTAAAACCAAAGGATCCATTGGGGGCCCCTGCAGCATGAAAAGGGGCTAAGTCCACAGAACTGCATCGCTGAGAGGCAGGGACCTGGCAAGCTATCTACAGCTGTCGACAAGTCAAGCCAGGGAGCCAAGCCACATGCATCAGTGATGGGTGATGCTAATAATGATAATGATGATGAGGATAATAATAATAATAATAATTCTATGCCACTCCTCTCCTCTGGACCTCGTGCTCCTCCTACCTTCACAGTTCCTATTCATGATCAGTGATGGCCAAGTATCTTGCCAAGTCTCTCACCATCATCTGACAGGCATCCCTCTTGCAGGACCATATAAGGCTTGCTTGCAATACAGCTCTTTGTGACATCAGCTGGCACACAGGGGCCAGGCAGATGGGTTGCCAGGCAGCTGAATTAATACAAATAAAATCAGGGGGGTCAAAGTGTGCTGGGATGAGGCCACCGTGGGTCTGGCCAGAGTGTGCTGTTGGGGTGTGACTCCCCTTGTTCTGCATCTTGCTCCCCTGCCCCTTCCTTTAGCTGCTCGATAGAATCATAGCATGGCAGAGTTGGAAGGTATCCCAAGGGTCATCTAGTCCAACCCCTGGCAATGCCAGGATCCTGCCCACAGCCAGCCCTGACCGGGCTCCAAACTCCGACCTTCTTCTTCCCAGCCAGATGCACTGACCCCTTGCAATTCTGCCAATACTTTTTATTGCTTTTTTGTAACAACAACAAATAAAACAAATACTCTTACATTCAAAAATTTGTGTGTCTTCTTATTTACCCTGCGCCTTATTGCACCCAGACTTCCTTCCATCCCTTCAACAGTTTTCATGTCTCAAGTCTTTTCTTGCAGTTTCTTATTTACTGTACACTCCACCCACATCACAGATTTACATTAATCCTGCTACAGTTTTTAAATTCTTACAATTACTCCGTATATATTCAACAAATTTACTCCAATCCTTTTCGAACTTTGCATTTTGATTCCGAATCTTATAAGTCAATTTCGCCAATTCTGTGTATTCAAACATTTTTGTCTGCCACTCCATTAAAGTTGGGATTGCAATTCTGCATGGGGTGGAGAAAGGGGAGAGAGAAAGGTTTTGCTCTCTCTCTCAGGACATGGATATGAGAGCCACACCATGCAGCCCTGTCAATATCTCAAGGGCCGTCACCAGGAGGAGGGAAGAAGCTTGTTTTCTCCTGCTCCAGAGGCCCTCAGGACCTGAAGCCGTGGCTTCAAGTTACAGGAAAGGAGATTCCGACTCAACTTCAGGAAGAACTTTCTGACAGGAAGAACTACTTGAGAATGGGAAGGAATCCCTCAGAAGGTGGTAGATTCTCGTTTCTGGGAGGTTTTTGAGCAGAGGTTGGATGGCCATCTGCCATGGATGCTTTAGCTGAGATTCCTGCATTGCAGAAATGTCCCCACTGTGGAAGGACGTGTGTTTATGGAAGAATAATCTTACTCGGCTATGAGTGATCACCAAAGAAGAAGAAGATTTTATTCAAGTCGGCACCCCTGCAATGGGGTAAATTGGAATTTGGACTGCAGCCGAAGGTCTGCATCTTCCTGGCATAATTTAAATCCCTCTGGTCTCTGAATTTAACCTCTGGAGCAAATAAATACAGTATGAATTTGTTGTTTAGTCGTTTAGTCGTGTCCGACTCTTCATGACTCCATGCTTGGCAGGGGGTTGGACTCGATGGCCCTTGTGGTCTCTTCCAACTCTATGATTCTATGACCGGAGCACACCAGGCACTTCTGTCTCCCACTGTCTCCAGCAGTTTGGTCAAACTCACACTGGTAGCTTCGAGAACACTATCCAACCATCTCGTCCTCTGTCATCCCCTTCTCCTTGTGCCCTCCATTTTTCCCAACATCGGGGTCTTTTCCAGGGAGTCTTCTCTTCTCATGAAGTATTGGAGCCTCAGCTTCATGATCTGTCCTTCCAGTGAACACTCAGGGCTGATTTCCTTAAGAATGGAGAGGTTTGATCTTCTTGCAGTCCATGGGACTCTCAAGAGTCTCCTCCAGCACCATAATTCAAAAGCATCCATTCTTCGGCGATCAGCCTTCTTTATGGTCCAGCTCTCACTTCCATACATCACTACTGGGAAAACCATGGCTTTAACTATACGAACCTTTGTTGACAAGGTGATGTCTCTGCTTTTTAAGATGCTGTCTAGCACCCTCGCAATGGGGTAAATTGGAATTTGGACTAAAGCCTAAGGCTATCGGTCTGCATCTTCCTGGCACAATTTAAATCCCTCTGGTCTCAGAATTTAAACTCTGGAGCAAATAAATACGTACAGTATGAATAATTGCACGGATAAAGGAATCAGCTTGCTATCTTCTCTTCCGCCCGACGATGGCGATATTAGACAATGAATATCGCATGAATATTTGCTAGCCAAGGCCGTTTCCTTCTCCTGCGGGCGGCGCTGGCGTACAAACAGGAGAGGCTTTTCTACATCACAGCAAAAACACGAGCACAGTATTTCTCAAGCTGCAAGGCGGGGGGCGGCGGATGGCTGGGCTGCTGCCTATTGGCCGAGGCGCGAAGCGTGGAACGCGATGCAGCGCGGTGGTTGGCTGAGACGCGCTTCACCCTGAACCGGGCAGCCGTGGGCTGGCTTTAGGAGGTCAAAAGTAACAAGCAGCCAAAAAACACAAGCCAGGCGCCGGGAAAGCGCAGTGCCCGGGCAAAGAGCGAAGTTGAGCGGAGCAAGGTGAGTCTGGAAGCGGACTCTTGTGGAAAGGGCGTGGGATCACGGGTGCTGGGGGGTGGGCACTGGGGGCAAATGGTCGGATAGGCCTGGGATAGCTCAGTCGCTGGAGCGTGAGACAGTTAATCTCAGGGTCGTGGGTTCGAGTTCTGCGGAGAGGCAGAAGATTCCTGCATTAGGGGGTTGGACTAGATGAGCCTCAGGGTCGTTTCCAACTCTGCAGTTTGATGGTTCTGTGATTCCCCAAAGGGGCACAAGGTGCTGGGTTGGGTTTGGGATCAAAAGTAGGAAGTTGGCAGTCGGGAGACAGGGCAGGGAAAGGTAAGGGGCAGCCACGTTATCGTACAAGAGGTGGAAGGAGGAGGTGTCAGAAAGCAAAAGCAGAGCGGCACCAGGGAACAAGGGGCTGTGGGCAAGGTGGTGGTGGACTGCGATTGGCACTGGGGTGAGTGGGCTCCAAGCCACAAGGACAAGCAAAAGGATTGCAGTGTGGGAGCAATTTGTCGTCCGGCTGGCAGAAGATGGGCTGCACGGGGAGAATGACAGAATTGTAGGGTTGGAAAGGGACCCAACCCCAAGCAACAAAGGAGTCTTTTGCCCAGGGTGGGGCTCAAACCCACCACCTTGAGATTAAGAGCCCCGTGCTCTACTGACTGAGCTATGCAGGAGAGGAGAGTCAATGCTTCGTGCATTGTGGCAGCAAAAAGCAGGACACATGAGAGCCACACTTGTGTACTTAGCCTGTGTACACATCATATATATTTAAAGCGCGTTTCCTCCTCCCCAAGTATCCTGACAAGTGTAGTTTTTTGAGTGTGCTAGTTGTATATCTGTGATGAGTAAACTACAGTTTTCTTGGGGGGGGGGGCAAGACATGTTTTGAATATGCTTTAGATGTATAGGGTGTTCAATTCAAAGGACTCAGTTACTTAGAGCAGGGGTAGGCAACCTAAGACCCGGGGGCCGGATGTGGCCCAATCGCCTTCTCAATCCGGCCCCCGGACGGTCCGGGAATCAGCGTGTTTTTACATGAGTAGAATGTGTCCTTTTATTTAAAATGCATCGCTGGGTGATCTGTGTGGTCTGCCTGGTGTTTTTACATAAGGAGAATGTGTGCTTTTATTTAAAATGCATCTCTGGGTTATCTGTGGGGCATAGGAGTTCGTTCATATTTTTTTTCAAAATATAGTCCGGCCCACCACATGGTCTGAGGGACGGTGGACCGGCCCACAGCTGAAAAAGGCTGCTGACCCCTGGCTTAGAGCGTGGTGCTGATAACACTGAGGCTGCAAGTTTGATCCCCGTATGGGACAGCTGCATATTCCTTCATTACAGAGGTTGGACTTAGATGATCCTTCCAACTCTACAATTCTATGGTTCTATGATTCAATGAATTGGTCAAGGTAGGAAAGCAAGGTGCCCATTAGACACTGAGGTAGATTGATGGAAATCATGGACATTGGACCAGAAGAATGGGAGTTTCTTATCAGAAGAAGGCAGCAAAGTGTATTAGATACAGAGCGCCAGAGTGCCCTTTGCATGGGTAAGGCAAGCAGGCGGCATCAGTGTGGCATTGGCAACAGAAACCAGGTTTTCAGGATGTGATGTGTAGTTTGAAAAGTGCCAGTAAGGTAAGGAGGTGTAGCAGTTGCACGAGAGAGCTATACTCCAGGCAGCAGGCTGCCCAGAAGTGGGCCAATGCCACATTGAAGAGAAGACACTACAGGATCCAGTCAAACCTCAGTTGTCAAACATAATCCTGTTTGGCTTCCGAAATTTTTGACAACCAAGGCGCAGCTTCCGATTGGTTGCAAGAACTTCCTGCACACAAGCCAGACGTTCAGCTTCCAGAAAAACCAGAGCATTTACTTCCGGGTTTTCAGCATTCAGGAGCCGAAACGTTCCAAAACGGAGGCGTTCGGTAGTCGAGGTTTGAATGTATGAGGTAAAAAAAGTTGAAGGACCCCTGGACAGTTAAGTCCAGTCAAAGGCGACTATGGGGTTGCAGCACTCATCTCACTTTCAGGCCGAGGGAGCCGGCGTTTGTCAGCAGACAGCTTTGCGGGTAATGTGGCCAGCATGACTAAACCGCTTTTGGTGCAATGGAACACTGTGATGGAAACCAGAGCGCACGGAAACGCCATTTACCTTCCCGCTGCAGCGGCACCTATTTATCTGCTTGCACTGGCGTGCTTTCGAACTGCTAGGTTGGCAGGAGCTGGGACTGAGCAACAGGAGCTCACTCTGTTGTGGGGATTTGAACTGCCGACCTTCTGATCGGCAAGGCCAAGAGGCTCGGTGGTTTAGACCACAGCGCCACCCGGTCCCCTATATAATACCAAAGGGTATTAGCCCTTTGGAGTCTCCCCTTCTGGGATGCCCCTGGGAACAAGGACCACTTGCATATGAGAGAGGCAGAGGGATGGCAGAAGTATCTTGACTGAGAGACAGGAAAGTGAAATTCTCCCAGAGTTCTCCAAACTGGAAGAGCAAAGGAAAACTCCCAGTGAGAGCTGGGAGAGTCTGTAATTCTCTGTGGAGGCGGGGATTAAGAAGATTGTACTTGGGCACTGTTTTTGTACTTTAGATAGGGGCTGGCGGGGGAGTTGGTAGGCTTTGAAAGAACTACAGTGGTACCTCAGGTTAAGAACTTAATTCATTCCGGAGGTCCGTTCTTAACCTGAAACTGTTCTTAGCCTGAGGTACCACTTTAGCTAATGGGGCCTCCCACTGCCGCTGTGCTGCCGCCGCACGATTTCTGTTCTCATCCTGAGGTAAAGTTCTTAACCCGAGGTACTATTTCTGGGTTAGCGGAGTCTGTAACCTGAAGTGTATGTAACCTGAAGCGTTTGTAACCTGAGGTACCACTGTATTTGGATTTCATCCGGAATGTTTAGGATATATATCTATATATCTATAATCTATAGATATAGATATATACACACACACACAAGATTACAAAGCTGAAAGCTCCAGCTAAAATCAGGCTCGTGTCACAGCACCACAGAGAAAAAAAAGTTGCTGTGTGCCAGCCTGTCAAAAGGTGCAGACATTGGGCGTCATCCTGGCTCCCCGGTATCTTCACTTGGTTGCAAGTGGCGGATTGCCAGGTGCCAACCTGGCGAATTTCAAATGCTGGTTTCATCACTCTTGCGCTGTCCCTCTGAGAAGCTGCAGCAAACGAATCTCTTTACCTTTCTCCCTCCAGAGCCTTTGGTTTTCCTTAGCACCTCTGCTTTTCTTCCAAGATTGGCAGCGGCGGAGACAATGGGGATGAAGGAAGAAGAACCCGATTACCAAAAGCAGTTTGACACTGCTGTCCGTGTCATTCAAGGCTTGCCCAAAAATGGTGAGAGCCCATTTGGGGATGCTCTATGGTTACTTGCTGTACGTGCTCCACAGGCCTCTAACATCAAGTTCTCCAAGCTTGTCTGTACCGCCATAAGGAGACAACAACAACAA
Organism: Podarcis raffonei; assembly: GCF_027172205.1. Lineage (NCBI taxonomy): Eukaryota > Metazoa > Chordata > Lepidosauria > Squamata > Lacertidae > Podarcis > Podarcis raffonei. The sequence goes on from NC_070614.1 coordinate 15,151,320, forward strand.
ACAACAACAACAACAACAACTTTTGAAAACCCCAAAAAAGAATCTGGGATTCTCAAGAGCTGGAACTTAGATTCTTAGTTTGAAGCTTGCATAGTACCCTTACTGGTGTGTTATACTCCCTGATTCCCTATCATCACCAGGATGGGTTATATTCCAATTTACTGTGTATGAAATGTTAATGTTCTGGAAGCTGCCCAAAGAGTGGCTGGGGGAACCCAGTTATATGAGTGGCATATAAATTGTTGTTGTTGTTGTCAGATGGGTGGCATATAAATTGTTGTTGTTTGGCAGCATATAAATTATTATTATTATTATTTGGCATATAAATAAATTACTACTACTTACTACCACTGCTACATGCTGCTTACATGCCAGAACAGCTTCTAAGCAAGTTACAAGTATAAAATCAATTATAGAATCCATACACACAAACTATAACGATTCCATCAAAACGTTTTTGAAAGCCGTATTTAAAATGCACACTACTACCAAGCCCATTAAAAACATACCGTATTTTTCGCCCTATAGGACGCACTTTTTCCCCTCCAAAAATGAAGGGGAAATGTGTGTGCGTCCTATGGGGCAAATGCAAGCTTTCGCTGAAGCCTGGAGAGCGAGAGGGGTCGGTGCACACCGACCCCTCTCGCTCTCCAGGCTTCAGGAGAGCCCCAGCGCCAGCCCCACAAGGTCGGGGGACAGAGGGAGGCGGAACGCCACCATCCTGCTGTCTCCCGAAGTGGTTTGGAGGCTGGCGGCGGGGAGACCCCGCCGCCAGCCCCGCAAGCTCCGGGGACAGTGGGGAGGCGCAGCGCATCTTCCTGCTGTCCCCGGACCTGATCTGAAGGTGGGCGGCAGGGAGAAGAGCGCTTCTCCCCGCTGCCTGCCCCGCAAGCTCCGGGGACAGTGGGGAGGCGCAGCGCATCTTCCCGCTTTCCCCGGACCTGATCTGAAGGCGGGCGGCAGGGAGAAGAGCGCTTCTCCCCGCTGCCTGCCCCGCAAGCTCCGGGGACAGCTGGGAGGCGCAGCGCGTCTTCCCGCTGTCCCCGGACCTGATCTGAAGGCGGGCGGCGGGGAGAAGAGCGCTCCTCCCCGCTGCCTGCCCCGCAAGCGCCTGGGGGGGAAATAAAATTTTTTTTCTTTATTCCCCCCCCCCAAAAAAAACTTGGTGCGTCCTATGGGGCGGTGCGTCCCATAGGGCGAAAAATACGGTAATTAATTGAGAAATTAAAACAGATCAGGAAGTTCAAGCTCAGTCTTTTAATTAATAATTAATAAATAATAATACAGCCCGCTCTGCCCCGACTCCATTCCTTTTCATGACATTTTGGGGCTACTATCGGGTTTGGCGCTGTGCACGATGATGCGTCATTCGGACGCGCCTAAATTGGGAGTTGCATGTACTGAATTTGAACTTCCTGATCAATCTGTTTTAAATTAATTTAATTGTTTTGACTGTTTTGGTTTTTAACGGGCATGATTGATTGCGTGTTTTAAATGTGGGGTTTTGAATGTTTTGATGGAACTGTTTTAGTGAGCAGAGATTTTATAATTATAAAATTATAGTTGTAAGTGTAGGCCACTTAGAAGCTATTCTGGCATGTAAGCATCTTATAAAGAAGAATGTTGTGAGTTTTATTTTAGGGCGAGGGGGTTAGGTTCATCTTCTAATTCCTGGATCCAGCACAGGTTCAATTACTGGAATCGGTAGGTGAGCCTGGGCAATGGGTTATTAAGAGAAACAAAGGCAGTGGCTCTGTGCCAGAGGACAAATGGGTGGGCCTCCCCCCCCAAAAAAAAACACCCTGTCTGTTAGTTAGAAAGACAAAAGCCAGATTTTAGGTCTGTGTGAAAGAGACCTGGGTAGAAGCAGGCTGCAGGCAGAAGCCATAGAGCAGTAATGTCCAAACTTGGCCCTCCAGCTGTTTTTGGACTACAACTCCCATCATCCCTAGCTAACAGGACCAGTGGTCAGGGATGATGGGAAATGTAGTCCCAAAACAGCTGGAGGGCCAAGTTTGGCCATCACTGCCATAGAGGGAGAGACATCATCATCATCATCATCATCATCATCATCATCATTATTATTGAATTTATATACCGCCCTATACCCAGCAATCTCAGGGCAGTTCACAGACTAAAATCAAGATATAAACCCACAAAATACATAATAAAAATACAAACAACAACCCAATAGCTCCCCCCCCAAAAAAAACACATTTTAAAAGGGCATAGGATGTAAATTGGCTCAGCCAAAGGCCTGGTTAAAAAGGAATGTTTTTGCCTGGTGCCTAAAGGTGTATAATGAAGGCACCAGGCAAACTTCCCTGGGGAGAGCATTGCACAGATGGGGAGCCACCGCAGAGAAGGCCCCGTTCTCATGTTGCCACCTTCCGCATGTGACTTCCCCACTTTTCTCAGGTTCCTACAGACCATCCTACGAAGAAATGCTGCGCTTCTACAGCTACTACAAGCAAGCCACGGTGGGTCGGTGCCAGATCCCCAGGCCAGGGTTTTGGGACCCTATTGGCAGATATAAATGGTAAGAAAGGCAAGGGCCAATATCTCCTTTCAGAACTTGGTGAGGCAATGGCTTTGTTTGAACTTAGCCCCTGATCCTGTTTTCAACAAATGGACCCAGCCTTGCAATGCTAGTGCAAAGTACTGCTGCTTATCTGATGGGCATGGGGATAAGCTAGTATTGCTCCAATTGTATGGGCAACTGTTGCAATTGTGGCTTAATTTTAGATGCTGGTTTTGATCCATAAAGGCTTACGTCTCCCTGTATTTGGCCTGTGTCAAGTTGCAGTCGGGTGATCAAGTACTGCCTTTCAAAGAAAAACAAAACAAAAACGCCCTTATTGCAAGAGATTAAAACTCCAAGAATGAGAAGCAGGGCTTTCATTGCAGTGGCCCCCTACTTTTGGAATGCCCTGTCTTTTGTTCTGAGCAGGAGCTAATACCGAGCCCTTACCCTTAAGAACTGCATTGGTAGCCTCTGTTCTTACAATGGCCACCTGCCAGTTGTTATTTATTAATAAAATAACCATGCCGTTTTTAAATACAGTGGTACCTCAGGTTAAGTACTTAATTCGTTTCGGAGGTCCGTTCTTAACCTGAAACTGTTCTTAACCTGAAGCACCACTTTAACTAATGGGGCCTCCTGCTGCCGCCGCGCCGCCGGAGCCCGATTTCTGTTCTTATCCTGAAGCAAAGTTCTTAACCTGAAGCACTATTTCTGGGTTAGCGGAGTGTGTAACCTGAAGCGTATGTAACCTGAAGCGTATGTAACCCGAGGTACCATTGTAGTGCAAATCATAGAATGGCATTGAATTTTACTCAGTATTGATCAAGAGTAGATTCCAATGTATAGTTAGCAGAGTCAAAACTTAAAACACGTTGCAGGATTCCCAAAAAATAGACCAGAGGCAATTGTATTTCATCCAGCAGAGCTTTACTGCAACGGAAGGCAAATGAGCATAATGGTCACAAATCCAATACGTTCAGGATTGGCACTGTCCATAGGAAATCCAGTTGCAGCAGATTTAACTTAAACTTACAATAACTTAAGTCTAAATAAGTCTAAACAATAAGTCTAAACCTTAACACTAAGCTTACAGTCATACCTCGGGTTGCGAATGCTGTGGGTTGTGCATTTTCGGGTTACGGACGCACCAAACCCGGAAGTACTGAAAAGGGTTACTTCCGGGTTTTGGCGCATGCGCAGAAGCACTAAATCACGCTTTGCGCATGCGCAGAAGTGCCGAATCGCGTCACGCACGTGCACAGACTTAGCGCTGCGGGTTGCAAACGCTGTGGGTTGTGAATGTGCCTCCTGTACTATGTTCCACTGTACTATGTAGAGAACACCACACCAGAAGGAAAAGACATAGAAAGAGAAAGTGAAACTCAGGCTCCTTCTGGACTTACTTTTATAGTCAGCATGACCTTGACAGAAAGAGATAAGAGAACCAGTTTAAATCAGCTGTACTCAGCTTCTCTGAAGGAATAACCCAAACATCATGAACCTTCTGCTTGCTTCTTTCACACAGAGAAGCTTCCAGAACCCTCTTGAATTAATTAGAATAGGGAAGATCTCTACACATCAGATCAATACTTTTTGCACTAAAAAATGCAAACTGACATAGAATTCTTAGAATCACAGAGCTAGAGAGTACCCTGGGGGTAATCTAGTCTAACCCACTCCAACGCAGGAATCTTTCACTCAACATGGGGCTTTGAACCCACAACCCTGAGATTAAGAGCCTCATGCTCTATCATGAGCTATCATGCCTAGTTTGTGTGTGTGTGCTGTTTGGGACATACAGTGGTACTTTGGGTTACATATCCTTCAGGTTACAGACGCTTCAGGTTACAGACTCTGCTAACCCAGAAATAGTACCTCGGGTTAAGAACTTTGCTTCAGGGTGAGAACAGAAATCGTGTGGTGGAGGCGCGGCAGCAGCTGGAGGCCCCATTAGCTAAAGTGGTACCTCAGGTTAAGAACAGTTTCAAGTTAAGAACGGATCTCCAGAACGAATTAAGTTCTTAACCCGAGGTACCACTGTATGGGAAAGTGAATGTTTAAAATTAATCAAAACGAGAAGTAAAAATACTCTTGAGTTATGCATAGACTTTCTGAATAATCGCAAGAATAATAGAGGGCTGCTAATTCAGAGGACAGGGACGCGGGTGGCGCTGTGGGTAAAAGCCTCAGCGCCTAGGGCTTGCCGATCGAAAGGTCGGCGGTTCGAATCCCCGCGGCTGGGTGTGCTCCTGCTGCTCGGTCCCAGCGCCTGCCAACCTAGCAGTTCGAAAGCACCCCCGGGTGCAAGTAGATAAATAGGGACAGCTTATCAGCGGGAAGGTAAACGGCGTTCCGTGTGCTGCGCTGGCTTGCCAGATGCAGCTTGTCACGCTGGCCACGTGACCCGGAAGTGTCTCCGGACAGCGCTGGCCCCCGGCCTCTTGAGTGAGATGGGCGCACAACCCTAGAGTCTGTCAAGACTGGCCCATACGGGCAGGGGTACCTTTACCTTTAATTCAGAGGACCCGACTTTCAGGCAGGTGTGAACTCTTGACATCTTTCTTTCCCAAAATTAAGCACCTGTCCCCCAGGTAAGAAGTTATGTTTGGCTTTTTGGCAGGGATGCATGGAACAGCCTGGGGAAGATGACCAAAATGGAAGCCATGGCAGCTTATATCGCCGAGATGAAGAAGGCTGCTCAGAAGGTAGGAAATGGGGAACACCCTCCTCATTCAGGCCTGGTCTGCCTGGTTGGGTCGCCATGGAAACTCCTTACAATGAGATATGAGTAGGCTGCGTCTCAAGCCTAACAGCGATTCAACGGCAGAAATGGCAAGGAAGGCACCTCAGGGTTTGGGCTTGAACAAATCTCTGTGGGTAGGGGATTTCGGAGAGCCTTTGGCTCTGAAATGAAGGAGTTCAGCATGAATGAACCCAGCGGGTTTTTGAACAAAACCGAAGTTTTGTGCCGTTTTAAAACGTGTCAAATGTTTGTGAGATTCAAAGTGAAAGTACAGCTGAGATCCCTGAGAGATGTTTTAAAATGCACAAACCACCAGGCCTGATGTTTAGACTTCCTGATAAGACACTGGCTGAGTTCTCTTTCGAATCCTCTAAATGCAGCAGTATACTCCACTGGCAATGATGTAAAATAAATCCAAGTGAGAAGGGGTTAGATTTACACTTCTGCAAGAAAATTTGCTTGAGAGTCCCTTGTGTGGACTCTCGGTGGTCCACGATCCGGGGGGAAAGTTAGGTCCAGATTTCAACATTGCTGCAGTGTTAGGTTCACCCAGACCGGTTGCTGGATCCCAGGGAATGTTTTCGTACCACCCGGGATCCTCTCTAGGACTTTTTGGCAGGTCATCAACAGCGTGCCGTTGGATGAGTCGTCGGAGGACATGTTTGCATACTTCGAACCCCTCTATGAAGTGATACACGATATGCCCAGGCCGCCCGACTCCTTCTTCAAGAAGAAAGCAGGTACGTCCGTTAGCAGTGACAGAGGGGTGCGTGGGTTCTCCAGCTATTATGGTGTGTGCTTCAAGACCACAGTTTTTTTTAATAAGAATGTAGAAGTCACCATCCCAGCTCCTCTTGGACACAGCCAATGCGAGCTTTGCAGGTGCTTCCATCTAATCTGGCCTCCGTAAAGTAGAAAGCTTGTTCAGCATGTTTGAGAGTGGAGCCTCGCAGCGAGGGAGACTTGGCTGAATGACCTGCTTTCAGGTCATCCCCCAGCCGTGCAGCTGTAGGAAAAGGAATCTCTAATCTCAGCTGATCCTTGTCCCTCCCTGAAATTTCTCAGGTGCCAATTTGCATTCATCAGCTGGGAGTGAAGCAGTCCAACCTGCTTGGACCTGCTTAGGGTTTGGGCAGCATAGACAGCCCCCACCCCCAACTTTGCTGCAGGATTTTTGCTGGCAGGGAGAGGGGAAAAAGAAGACTTGTGATTCAGCGCATGATGGGTTTCCTTCTCTGAATAACTTCCCTCCCGGCCTTGTTTTTTCCTCTCAAAGATGGTGAAATATACTCGGAGTTGAGAGTGGATTTCATGCTCTTTATTCAGCTCGTAGTGGTGAGGAGGAATGGATGTTCCCCCAAAATATCTGCTTTATATACATTATTTACACAATGGGCTGCACGTGATTGGCTAATTCCGGGATTCTCCTGTAGGCCAATCAGGTTGTGGATTCACTTCCACCTGGAGCTGGATTGGGTGGCTCCTGCGGACCAATCATTCTGCTGCATTGTTCTAGGACCAATCAGCCTGCTGCATTTTGGATCCTATTGTTCTAGGACCAATCAGACTGCTGCATTTTGGGTCCTATTCAACTCAGTACATAGCAGATGGGAAGGGCAAAGCAGGGAAACTTGGGACAGTGGAAGGGGTTTGGATTTTAGTCTATATTGTACGAGATGCATATCAGGAGCTTCCCCTCCCCTTGCCCATTTCATTCTAAAATCTTGGCATGCGCAACTCTTCTGTAGAGCACTTTTGACTTCTCCACCCCCATCGAAAAGATCTGGCCCACCTCCCAGCTGTTATCACTCTTCTTACAGTGTAAACAGAAGCCCTGTTGCTGCCTGGGTCATCGGTGGAGATAACAGCGCTGCCAACAGGGTTAGCTTCACGGTCAAAAAGTGCCCATCGGCGCTCCCTCTACTATGTTGGTGGACCCTTGGCTGTGGGCTTGCATGGAGCAGCAGACTGTTCAAAGCCGCGGTTTTAAATTTCCCACAATACCCCAGAGTGGCACTTTACAGCAGGAGCATTGTGGGAAATTTAAATGGCGGCTTACAAACCCACCGGGTACAGGGAGCTTGAGACAGCCATCAGCGCCCTCATCTCTGGGACCACTGCAGCTGCCCAGGGATTCTGGTATCTGATGCTGGAACGGACGCCCATTTGTTTCAGCAAAGCTTGTGCAAGAGAACTTCCTAATGGACTGTGCCGTAAACATCAGCACCGTCTACCTATTCACGGCACCCCAGACAGGCCATCTGAGCTAACAGTTTCATCTAGCTCTAGGTTTCCCAAATTTGGGTCTCCAGCTGTTTTTGGACTACAACTCCCATCATCAGGACCAGTGGTCAGGGATGATGGGAATTGTAGTCCAAAAGCAGTTGGAGGCCCAAGTTTGGGAAACCCTGATCTAGCCTCACAGAAAAACCAGTTTGCTCTTCCTGGGCCTTTTATATGGAGCCTGTCATTTGGTGGTGCCGTTATTTGCGTTGTAGCCAGCGAAATTTAAGGTGCTGATGCTCTCGTGTTTAAATGAAAAGATGGCATCAAAATTCTTGAAAAAGCCGCAGAGGTTTGTAGGAGATAATCTAGACCTTATGGGCGGATTTGATGGACATTCCCTTCTCTTGGTAGTAAAAACAGACTCAGAGTCTGCCCCGCTCCACAACGGCTCTTTAAGGGGACCGGCTGAGAGCATCCCACCAGAACACGGAGAGTGCAATCAAACAGGCAAGATTTACAGATATTCTAGCCAAATGCCTATCATGATGACAGGTGGGATGTGTGCAGAGAAAGGGTTTTAATCCTGCAGCAATTCCTGCAAGATACCATGCATCTTTATGAACTCTGAGCAGACTGCATCATCCCTGTAAGTGATGGCCAAGCTGTGCAGCATCAGAGCCAGCAGACAGGGTTTGCAGGAACCTCAGGTGTCCCAAAGCAGCCCCACTTTGTAATCCACTCTTCTAGGGAAAAGTTATCCGTGGATATGGAAGCTAATAAAAGATGCACTCAGGCACACCATTGGAGGTGAGAGCTAACCTGCTTCCTGCTATTCATGGTACCAGCCATTAAGAATTAAGCCTGCTCTTTTTGGTTCAATGGTATCGTGTTCCCTGGTCACATTAGAGTGGGACAGAAACGTTGGGAACTAATTTAATTAGGAAGGAGAGGTTCTCTTTTTTATTATTATTGTGGGTGTATTTCGACATAACCTGCAGTGGCGGTGAGGATCTCGATGTGCAAATTTGTAGCTCTGCTTTAAGAAAACAAACCCAGGTGTCTAGAGAAGCAATGTCGGTTAAACCAGTTTTAAAATCAGTTTAGGGTTCAAGTTTGGACAGAGCCCAAGCTGGTTCATATTCCCACTTTGAGCAACAAGTGGTTCATTTGGGAGTGGGAGCCTTCCATCCCTCCTCCCACAACGTGATATGCCAAAACCCAGCATCTCAGTCAGGGTTTCTCCCAGTCACCAACATCCTTGACCTTCTAGCTAGGGATGATGGTGACTGGGAGTGGCCGCGGAGACTACAGAACACCGGTCCTGAAAGACCTTCATTGGCTCCCAGTAGGTTTCCGAGCACAAAGTGTTGGTGCTGAGCTTTAAAGCCCTAAATGGCCTCGGCCCAGTATACCTGAAGGGGTGTCTCCACCTCCATCATTCAGCCCAGACACTGAGGTCCACCTTCGAGGGCCTTCTGGCGGTTCCCTTGCTGCGAGAAGTGAGGTTATAGGGAACCAGGCAGAGGGCCTTCTCAGTAGTGCCACCCGCCCTGTGGAATGCCCTCCCATCAGATGTCAAGGAAATAAACAACTACAGTGGTACCTCGGGTTAAGTACTTAATTCATTCCAGAGGTCCGTACTTAACCTGAAACTGTTCTTAACCTGAAGCACCACTTTAGCTAATGGGGCCTTCTGCTGCTGCCACACTGCCGGAGCCTGATTTCTGTTCTTATCCTGAAGCAAAGTTCTTAACCTGAAGCACTATTTCTAGGTTAGCGGAGTGTGTAACCTGAAGCATATGTAACCCAAGGTACCACTGTATCTGACTTTTAGAAGACATCTGAAGGCAGCCCTCTTTAGGGAGGTTTTTAATGTTTGATGTTTTATCATGTTTTTAATATTCTGTTGGGAGCAGCCCAGAGTGGCTGGGGAAACCCAGCCAGATGGGCAGGGAATAAATAATAAATTATCATCATCATAGTCCAAAAACAGCTAGAGGCCCAAGCTTGGGAAACCCAGATCTAAGTTTTGGTGCCATTTCCTTGAGCCTTCATGAGCTGCGCATAGCCTAAGCAGTGGAATCAAAGCTAAGCTCTTTGTCCTTCTCTTTTGCAAATCAGATGAAATGTTGAATACGAGTTGCTACGCAGCCCAGATCCAAAACCTTTTGCGACAGTGTTACAGAAGATACCCAGTTCATTTTGTGTGTTTGTGTGTGTGTGTGTGTGTGTGTGTGTGTGCGTGTGTGAAACCCACTATAGCATGAAAGAAATACGAAGCACCTAGTTTTTGGATTTAGCACACATTTGAGGATGTGATCAGAATATGCACACCTGGTTTTCTTGGCCTTTTATCTATCATGGGTCAGATATTGAGAACAAAGGATGGAGGCTCCCGAGCCACACTCTTTTCACATCTGGACATTGACCGGGAAGATTAGACACCAAGAGGACAATAAATGTAAAAAAGAATGGATTAACTTTATAGTAAACACTTAAAAACGTAAACACTTAAAAATGTTAGCAGGATTGGATTATCACTTGCAATATAATTTGATAAAGGATATTAAAAAAGAGATTTAATAGATTGTATAAAAGTATTTAGACACAGAAAAGAGAAGAGATAATTATTGAAAACCAGGGAGAGGAGTGGGTAGAAGTCCGGGGGTCAGAAGAACCCCTATAAAGATACTGAATTTGTTTATAGATTAATGCTAATAATAATAATAATAGTGTGTGTGTGTGTGTGTGTGTGTGTAACATCTGGACATTCGGATACAGTCATACCTCAGGATAAATACGCTTCAGGTTGAGCGCATTCGGGTTGCGCTCCGCGGTGACCCGGAAGTAACGGAGCGTGTTACTTCCAGGTTTCGCCGCTCGCACATGTGCAGACGGTCAAAATGACGCCACGCGCATTCGCGGAAGTGGCGAAACGCGATGCACTGTTGCATCTTATGTTACGTTCAGGATGCGAACTGGGCTCCGGAACGGATCCCGTTCGCATCCCGAGGTACCACTGTACTTCAATATATGACGGCTTGCACAAACTCCTATCTGTACTTCCGTTTCTGAGCCATAACTCTTTATCTTGCTGGCTAGGCTATGCAGACAAAGAAAGCAAGAGCATCCATGTGCCCAGCGATTTGGAGAGCGAGGTCTTCTTTGACAGCCTGGAACCAGGGGAACCCGATGAGGTGATGATGACTAATGGGGTGGGAGGTAATTGTGAAGTTAACTATGAGCCTTCTCCTTACTTTTTGATAGATCTGATCTAGATTTTCTTTTGCTATGAACATGCTCTTGTTAATTAATTGATTACATTAATTTGATAAAAATTATACACTGCACGGTTGTAAAAAAAAACACCACAACCCAGCCTCGAAGCAGTTTACCAAAGTTAAAACAGTAAAATCAAGAAGAATTTACAACTCTATTTTGAAACATACAACTTAAAATACTAAAACAGAAAATGAGTTTAGTCTCCTCATTGAGATAGGTTTTAAGATGAGCTTTGAATGTACTGAGCTGCTAAATCGAACCAGAGCCGCTTTGAAGGAAGTAGCTAATTTTTATTGTTTTTTAAATTATGGTAAGATTTGCCCGCCCCCAAAAAAACTTTTATAAAATATACTGATTTATGTGTATTGAGGCAAAGTTTGCAGACTTGGGAATATTGATAAAACTCAAACGAAACTCCAGCAGCAACAACAATTTTATTATATATAACTGTCCCATCTGGCTTTGTGTAAATAGCTTGGTGGGTTAACTCACACACATATACATTAATTCACCTAAGGAAGGTCAAATCTTTAAAGTTGTTATTAGAAATGACACAGAACAGGAAACAACGCAGTACTTTCCATTAGTCTTAAAATAATGGAACACCATCTTAATGTCTGACATTTGGTATACTTTCCTAGCGAAGAATGAAATGGCTTTCATTTGCCAACCTTGTTAGGAAACAGGAACAGCCCTGCCCATTGAGCCTTCTTCAAGTCACAACAGCTCTAAAACTCTATTATGACATCCAGCTCAGAGCTAGAAACGGTCCCTTGAGGCACAAGCCTTCCATCTCCCCAGGGAACCCTGGGAATTGTAGTTCTGCGGAAGGCAGGCTTGATCATTCTGTTACAGTGAACAACCAGCACCTCCACTGTCCCACGATCTGTTGGAGGAAGTCATGACGGTTAATGGAACAGAGCCAGGAAAGAAAAAAAGTAGTCTAGGCATGCCCATACGATTTCAATCCCTCTCTTGTTTCCCCCACAGGATAGGAGGCTATCAGCCATGCCAAACCTCCCCCTGAACAATATTCAGAGTGGAGAGAAGACTGGATATAAGACTTCAGCATCTTCAACCAGGGAAGGTATAGACGCAAGACTAACGTTTTGACTTAAAAACACACAGGGGGAGACAGGTCCAGTGCAGGTCCTTGACTAATACAGCTTTCTTCTTCTTCTTTGGCGATCGCTCGTAGCCGAGTAAGATTGTCTTCCATAAACACGGTTTTAACAGTGAGTGCATAAGTGACTGTGGAGGCCAATTCTGGATCCACATTCCTTTCCACAGTGGGGACACAGGTTTCCAGGCAGGAGTTGATCACAATGAGGGTTTGCCAAGCGTGCCTTCCTCTTAGCGCGGTTCTCCCTTTTGACCTGAGTTCAAGCGTCTTCAAAGCCCACGACACCTTTGGTAAAGGCTGATCTCCAACTGGAGCACTTGCAGGCCAGTGTTTCCCAGTTGTCGGTGTTTATACTACATTTTTTTATATTTTACTTGAGTCTTTGAATCTCTATCGTCGTGGGTAGGCAAACTGAGACCCGGGGGCCAGATCCGGCCCAATCGCCTTCTAAATCTGGCCCGCGGACGGTCCGGGAATCAGCGTGTTTTTACATGAGTAGAATGTGTGGTTTTATTTAAAATGCATCTCTGGGTTATTTGTGGGGCCTGCCTGGTGTTTTTACATGAGCAGAATGTGTCCTTTTATTTAAAATGCATCTCTGGGTTATTTGTGGGGCACAGGAATTTGTTCTCCCCCCAAAAAAATATAGTCTGGCCCTCCACAAGGTCTGAGGGACAGTGGACTAGCCCCCTGCTGAATAAGTTTGCTGACCCCTGCTCTATTGTTGACCACCGGCATTACACTTTCCATTTTTAAGTTCAGAATAGAGTAGTTGCTTTGGAAGACGATAATCAGGCATCCACACAACATGACCAGTCCAACGAAGTTGATGTTGAAGAGTCATTGCAGCTTGCACTGTTGGCAAGGAAAGGCCATTTTCTGATCTGCGAGTGCAAACAAGCCCCAGTGTAATTAATTCAGTTTGATCCTGTGATAAGTCTGTGAGGCAATGCCCCGGATCTGGTAGAAAGCAGGAGTTTTTGCTATGAAGAAACGGCAGATGTGCCAGGAGAGTCGGGGCTGTACAATTGCCACCATAACAGAAACAAACCTTTTGAGAGAAAGGCAAGCAGTGGGAGCAGAAGGCAGGAAAAGGGCATCTCGTTCTCTGACCAGGAGGGCATTATAGGGTTCTGTAAAACCGTTTTAACTAACTTTAATCAACTTGTCTCCTACCATGATACAAAGCCTGGTCACACGCATCTTGGGTCTTCTATTGGCCCAGGAAGGAAGCCTCCATTTTGCGGGGGGGGGGGCATAGAGGAGAGACTTGATCTGGATTATGACAAAGGGTTAAAGCCACCTCACCCAGTGTTGTGCTTCCAATGGAGGCCAGCCCCATGGCAATTTTGTTAAAAAGAGTTTTATTGAGATTCCAAAAACATAACCACGATAACAAACACAACTGAAAATGGCAGTCATTCAGCAGGTTACGGAGTTGGGTGTACGTGGAGTCTACTTAATAGCAAACAAAACGTTATGGACACTCCCAGGTCACTTAAGATGCAATTGAATATATATCCACACCAATGGAGGCCTAGCCATAGTCTACCGTAAGGTAAAAGGTAAAGGGACCCCTGACCATTAGGTCCAGTCGTGACCGACTCTGGGGTGGCGGCGCTCATCTCGCTTTATTGGCCGAGGGAGCCGGCGTACAGCTTCCGGGTCATGTGGCCAGCATGACTAAGCTGCTTCTGGTGAACCAGAGCAGCGCACGGAAACACCGTTTACCTTCCCATCAGAGTGATACCTATTTATCTACTTGCACTTTGACGTGTTTTCGAACTGCTAGGTTGGCAGGAGCAGGGACCGAGCAACAGGAGCTCACCCTATTGTGGGGATTCGAACCGCTGACCTTCTGATCGGCAAGCCCTAGGCTCTATGGTTTAACCCACAGCGCCACCCGCGTCCCTTTCTCATTACTGTAGGTCTAGCTAATAAAAGGGAACTAGAGTCGCATCAAATTTGCCATGTTTTGATACGCTTCCCGTGTTGCATTATGGCTGTTTCTTGGTAAAGGAAAACAAACCCGCAAGGGCCACTCACACGATTAATGCCATATAAAGTGACAATTTATCTGGCCTTTTAAAACAGAAAATAAAAAACGCCTGTAGTGACAAAAGGAACTGTCTCCAAAATAGTGACAGGCATACACATGGTACGGAGGGATCAAAGAGCTGTTCTATGCCATTTACTACCTTGTGACAACGTGGTACAGTCAAACCTCGGTTGTTGAACGTAATCAGTTCCGGGAGCCCGTTTGGCTTCCAAAACGTTCGACAACCGAGGCACGGCTTCCAATGGGTTGCAGGAGCTTCCTGCACTCAAGCGGAAGCCATGTCGAATGTTCAGCTTCCGAAAAACATTTGAAAACCGGAGCATTTACTTCCAGGTTTTCTGTGTTCAGGAGCCGAAACATTCCAAAATGGAGCCGTTCAGGAACTGAGGTTTGACTGTACCACCCTAAAAAAAAATAACCGCTGAAGGAAATCTGCTTGGAGTGTTTGTATGCCTCTCTAAATGGCCCATCTTGAGGGTGCTTCTCCACGTTGCAAATGGCCGGATCTAGAAAGGTTGATGCCCAGGAGCCAAGATTTGCTGCCCATGATAAAATTACTTAAGACAGGCAGCATGGATTCTAGCCTCGCCTCATGATCTTTTTTTCTGAGAGCGCTGAAATATCCTGTGTGCTTTCCCACCCACCCCCTCCATAGCAACTCTACTATCTCGGAATATTCTTCTCATCTGCTCAGAGGTTAATTAGTAACATACCTGTGAAGATAAGGCTGCATAGCATGGATGGGTCATACGCCCTCGTCTCCTTCTGTGTTCCTCACTGAAGTTTGGCCTAACTTTTCCAGTGGGATTTTGTGCTGCCTGGCATGGGCCCTTTTTGCCCAGCCTTTGCATATGCTCAGAATAGATGTTGTCTTGTTTACAGAAACAAGAATTAGGGGAGAGCGGCAAGCGGTGCCAGCCTGACACCATTCACCGTTGTGTCTCTGATGAGACAATCCTTGATGCCCCTGGTGAAAAATGAAGAAACGCTCCAGGAGATCTGGGGCAATGGAGAAAACCTCCTGACCTTGATGAGTGGTCTCTGAGGAAGTGAATATGAAACTAAGCACACACTGAGTCACACTGATTCCTGCACTAACTGGTAGTGACTCTTCAGGGATGCTCTTATTCTTTTAACTAGAGGCGGCAGCACCAAACCTGAAATCTTCTGCATGCAACTGTTTCCATGCACAATTCAAAGTGTTGGTGCTGACCTTTAAAGCCCTAAACCAAGCATAGGCAAACTCGACCCTCCAGATGTTTTGAGGCTACAGTTCCCATCATCCCTGACCACTGGTCCTGTTAGCTAGGGATGATGAGAGTTGTAATCCCAAAACATCTGGAGGGCTGAGTTTGCCTATGCCTGCCCTAAATGGCCTTGGCCCAGTATACCTGAAGGAGCATCTCCACCCCCATCATTCACTGAGGTCCAGCTCCAAAGGCGTTCTGGAGGTTCCCTCCCTGTGAGAAGCGAGGTTATAGGGAACCAGGCAGAGGGCCTTCTCAGTGGTGGCGCCTGCCCCGTGGAACGCCTTCCCATCAGATGTCAAGGAAACAAACAACTATCTGACTTTTAGAAGACATCTGAAGGCAGCCCTGTTTAGGGAAGGTTTTAATGCTTGATGTTTTATCCTGGTTTTAATATTCTGTTGGGGAAACCCAGCCAGATGGGCGGGGTATAAATAATAAATTATTATTATTATTACTTGGTTTATCCCAAACATTTGGGACTGTGGGCAAGGGTCTTTTAAAACACAAGGAGCCATTTCCAGGTTGGCTTGAGCTCTACCACGTCATATTTTAGAAACTATGACTTGCTTGTCATCAGTTCTGATGCAATGGAAAGCCCTGGTGGCTTTCAGAGGAGGGGAGTGACTCTGATAAAAGAAAAAGGCTACAATCAAGTGAATGCTCCCCCAGTTATCTCATGTTCCTTCCTCTAATCTAGACACCACAACCATTAAGACAGGGGTAGTCAACCTAAGGCCCAGGGGCCAGATGTGGCCCAATCGCCTTCTAAATCCGGCCCGCGAATCAGCATGTTTTTACATGAGAAGAATGTGTCCTTTTATTTAAAATGCATCTCTGGGTTATTTGTGGGGCCTGCCTGGTGTTTTTACATGCGTAGAATGTGTGCTTTTATTTAAAATGCATCTCTGGGTGATTTGTGGGGCATAGGAATTCGTTTTTATTTCTTTCAAAATATAGTCCGGTCCACCACATAGCCTGAGGGACGGTGGACCGGCCCACAGCTGAAAAAGGTTGCTGACCCCTGATTAAGAACATAATAAGGAGAGCCTGCCGATCAGGCCAGTGGCCCATCTTACAAGTGGCCTTCCAGAAGCTCATGGGAAACCTGCAAGCAGGAGCAGAGCGCTTAAGCAATTCCTGATCCACAAGAGGATTTAATCCTTTCCCCGACCACCACCACCCACTCACAGGTGTAGATCTGGAATGGGTGTGACTTCTGAGGCCTGGGAGCTCTCGCTTTAGAAATCAACTCCCGCTTCTGGGATTATATTTGAGCGCCGCTGCCTTTTAAGGTTCCACCCCTTTAAGTCAGGGACGCGGGTGGCGCTGTGGGTTAAACCACAGAGCCTAGGACTTGCCGATCAGAAGGTCGGCGGTTTGAATCCCCGCGATGGGGTGGGCTCCCGTTACTCGGTCCCTGCTCCTGCCAACCTAGCAGTTCGAAAGCACGTCTAAGTGCAAGTAGATAAATAAGTACCACTCCGGTGGGAAGGTAAACGCCGTTTCTGTGCGCTGCTCTGGTTCGCCAGAAGCGGCTTAGTCATGCTGGCCACATGACCCGGAAGCTGTACGCCGGCTCCCTTGGCCACTAAAGCGAGATGAGCGCCGCAACCCCAGAGTCGGCCACGACTGGACCTAATGGTCAGAGGTCCCTTTAGCTTTACCTTACCCTTTAAGTCATATCTCTTCTGATCTCTTTCTCCCTGTCCCATGTTACAGAGAGGGGTCTCGGCGTGATCCAGCAAGACGTTGACCTGCACATGATGAGCGCCATTCAAGCTTTGCAGGAGGACATGAAGAAAGTGATGGAGAGACTCGGCTACCTGGAATCCCAGGCAGCTTTCCAGGCACGTTGGGAGACACATTCATTTCTTTTATAAATGAATGCATTAATTTTTCAGCACAGCTGGGGGGAAAACTTTCTGAGATATTGCAAAGCATTGTGGATGCATTGTATAAAAACTTACAGTCCCTAGCTCTCATCAGGCAGTGCATCTTCCTACACATCTGGGAACAAGGAACTTCCTAAAACCAAAATCACTTTTGCCAATACAAGGGTGTCTGTGCATTATTATCTTTAGGAGAAATTCTCCTCTGTGCTGCGCTGGCATCCGAGGTGCATCTGTCAAGGACACAAGACAGGGCCTGCTCAGTGGCCAGAGAGCCAGTGTGGTGTAGTGGTTAAGAGCGGTAGTCTCGTAATCTGGGGAACCGGGTTCGCGTCTCCGCTCCTCCACATGCAGCTGCTGGGTGACCTTGGGCCAGTCACACTTCTCTGAAGTCTCTCAGCCCCACTCACCTCACAGAGTGTTTGTTGTGGGGGAGGAAGGGAAAGGAGAATGTGAGCCGCTTTGGGACTCCTTAAAGGTAGTGAAAGGCGGGATATCAAATCCTAACTCTTCTCTTCTTCTTCTTCTGCAGCTAGACTCTGAAACAGGGGTAGGCAAACTAAGGTACAGGGGCCGGATCAGGCCCAATCGCCTTCTAAATCTGGCCCACAGATGGTCCGGGAATCAGTGTGTTTTTTACATGAGTAGAATGTGTCCTTTTATTTCAAATGCATCTCTGGGTTATTTGTGAGGCATAGGAATTTGTTCATTTCTCCCCCAATAGATAGATAGATAGATAGATAGATAGATAGATAGATAGAGAGAGAGAGAGAGAGAGACAGACAGACAGATAGACAGACAGACAGTCCGGCCCACTACATGGTCTGAGGGATGAGCCGGCCCACGGCTGAAAAAGTTTGCTGACCCCTGCTCTGCAACCTCCTGCCTTTGTCCCCTTGCTGATGATCTTTGGCCGATAGGATCAATAACTGCTAATGATTCTCTCTTATTTGCAGCCGACTGCCCAGTTTTAGAAACTTCAAACAGCCCCCCTAGTGGAGAAGATCTGGGTTCTTTTATTAATGGAGAAACTTTCCCACCAATTAAAAGTTTCAGAATCTTTAGGCAAAGGTTTTCTGGCTATAAGGTTCCATGTTATGGCGATAGTAACTCAGACAAGCGGTTATTTAACCCTGAGCAACACATTACTACCCATATAGGTTTTGTGCTATAGCAGTTGTACTCAGAACCAGTAAGAAGAGTTAAATATTTCAGTGGCAGGAAACAAGACTTGTATTTATCCATTCTGGATTTTATGGTTTGTGGCCTGTATCTGTTTAACTTCATTGTGCAGCTGTTTCGTGAAGATGGCCTTAACTGTGTTCCACACAAATTCTTTGGGACAGTGTTAGCTGTGACACAGTCCAGAGGGGTTCAGCTGTGGGGTTGTTTTTTGATGAATCTATTCCGAGTCTATTCATTATACCCAGATTACCTTGCATTTTTGCTTGTCTCTTTTCATGGGGGGGGGCACAGTATAATCTTGTTGCTTTGCTGTTATCATTCTTGTAATGATCCTTTCCAGTGCTTTTTTTCTTAAAAAAAATATGTTTAGGGGTACTCTCATTTTCCTACTCATATTGAAATACTGCCCCTCAATGCGGCCAAACTTAGATTCACAAAATGTTTAGGGGTATGCGTCCCCCTAGAAAAAAAGCACTGATCCTGTCAAACTTTTGTACAGCCATGTATGTGTCCCCCCTTCAGCCCTGCTGAAATACGAGACAACATAGTATAAGGAGGAGGAAACATTAGAAAAATATTTCCATAAGAAGCTGAAAAGACTAGTGGAAAATTAGAAAACAGTTCAGAACCCCCCCCCCCACAAAAGCTCACAATGCAATGTATCCATTCACAACTTTTTTTATTTTGGTAAAATAAAAATGGACAATAATCCTGAGAAAGAACGGAGAGATTAATGGTAGGCACCATGAGTTATGAAACTTTGTGCAAAACTGCCAAGGATCCTTTTATTTTTCATGTTAAAAATATTTACATAATACTCTTTTTGGCCTTGGAAAACCCCTTTAAAAGATCATAGATTGGAAAAGTGCATAGGCTTCTAGATACTCATCGCGATTTTTCTGCCATTCAGGGTCACACGTCGATGCTGAATCCTTGTCGGCCAACCTCCTTGCACAACGGAAAGGTATGTGGCAAGTATTCTTAAGTGCGGTCCCTGTCTTTTATCACTTTGATGCAACCAGGCATCTAAGTGGGTTGGCTTAATTAAAGAAAACCAAACCAGAAACACAGGAAGCAATCGCAAAGAAGAGTGTGCCTCTGGGCATGTGTAAAATGCTTTTTCTGACCACCCTAAATAGCAGCCCACCTGCCTGGATCCGCTTGCCATCAACCTGTTAATCAGCAAGGAAATGCTGATCGATGAACAAAGCTTCGGTCGATTTCTCCCATTTATTAACCAACTCAAACTTGCATTCTCGCCTGACTGGTTAATTGGAATAATGTAAGCCAGAAAGCAGGACTCCTTATTGCGTCCTGGGAAGCAGCAGCAGCAGCAGGTGCCATTCCGCCCACAGTGCTTTCCCTTCAATCCAGTCCAGGATTTTACCCCCACCCTCTTCTCTCGTTCCCCAGGAACCGCCAGGTTGGCCCGCACAGCTGTCTCCTCGCACCTGGTTTTTCCTGCTGGCTTGGCCTTTCATCATCCAATGGCTGCATTGGTATTTTCAGAGGAAGAAGAGGTGAATTGCGCAAAGACAACAAACCCCCTTGGAAAAAGCAAAAGAAGCCCTGGCACTTTTGAACTCTGAACATTCGACGCTTGCCAACTTTTCCAACCTAGCAGGGATGGGCACGCCTTGGGTTTTTGCCTAACCCCAATGCTGCAATCTTGGGGTGCGGGGTGGGTGGTCAGTGGATGGGGGAAGATATTTAATCAAATTTGGGTGGTGCTAACCAGTATGCTTTGGGGGGGGGGGACGCGGGTGGTGCTGTGGGTTAAACCACAGAGCCTAGGACTTGCCGATCAGGTCGGTGTTTCGAATCCCCGCGACGGGGTGAGCTCCCGTTGCTCGGTCCCTGCTCCTGCCAACCTAGCAGTTCGAAAGCACACCAGTGCAAGTAGATAAATAGGTACCGCTCCGGCAGGAAGGTAAACGGCGTTTCCGTGCGCTGCTCTGGTTCGTCAGAAGCGGCTTAGTCCTGCTGGCCACATGACCCGGAAGCTGTCTGCGGACAAACGCTGGCTCCCTTGGCCAATAGAGATGAGCGCCGCAACCCCAGAGTCGATCATGACTGGACCTAACGCTCAGGGGTCACCTTCACCTTTACCTCTAAATAAAGGAAGGCGGGGGGTCATCTGTGCAAAAAGAAACCGAGGGTCCCAGGGCTTGTTTAGTTGCACGCAAGGAGAAACCGAGGCTGGCACTGACAATTCGAGCAGGCGACACGCAATCATTCAAGACTTCGCAAGGCTCTGAACTGTGGGGTTTGTGGCAGGGGATAGGCAGGGCTTGTGTTAACTAATCCAAGGGGTGGGCCTTTTTTGCCGCAATTCCCCTACCTGGAGAGGAGGGGGGCGGATTTTTTTTAACTCAGGGTACCTAAAGTATTCCCAGCTGCGGGAAATAGTCGGATGCTAATAAAAGATACTGCAGTCCTCTTCTCCTTTTTCTCAGCTCAAAAGGCGTGGGGGCTCCTATGCAAACTAAAGATTCCCCCCCCAAAAAAAATTGCTTTTGTGCCCCGTGCTCCGCTTGCCCGCCCTTCCATTCTCAACCAAGTGAGATCAGAAAAAGGAACACTCCGGTCAGGGCCATGCAGTGTCTGTTCTGCCACCTGGAAATAAAATTTAAGGCTACCGCTGCCAGGCTCCCACACTCTGTTCCAGAAACTGGAATCTGGCCTTTGACCATGAGGAATCAACCCATATCATACATTTATCTGCAGAGATAGTCAGAATATGGCGGAAGGTAGAGGCCGGGTTGGGCAATAACTGGCCTCACTTTCTGACGGTATCCCTCCTATCAAAAGAGCCGGATTCTTTGCCACAACGTTTTTTCCTGTGGCAGGGAGTTCCACAGCTCAGCTTTCCTCAAGTTAAGCACAGGCATTTGCTCTGGGGGCATTGTGACTCAGCAGAATTTGCTGAGCCAGAGGCTCTAAATGGAGGAGACCTTTTCTAATTTTCTCCTCCCAAGCTTCTTCTATGCCTCTCAAAGTTGATTTTTTCCCCCTCATCTCCCGTGATTTCTTCTCCCATTCTCCTTTCATCCTCTACCTTATTATGCCCCCCCCCCAAAATGCCTACGTTTCTTTCCTCCCTCGTCCTTTTATGTTCACTTCTTCCTCCTATAACAGCTTTCGCCTCGTCCTCTTCGCTTCTATTCCTGGTTTGTTTTAAGTAACGATTAATTTGTATCTATTCTTATTATATATTAACTTTCCGTCTCTTTCTAATTCCCTTCAACACCTCCTCCAGACCTTTCCCTTCAGAGGAAGGAAGCCTTCCTTCTGGCCTCTTCAGCGAACATCTCCATCTCCCGGCCACCTCTAACCAGTATACAAGGAAATTTTGGTGCTGGCGTTGAACCAAGCAAGAGGCTAGCGAGCAGGGCAGACAAGCGAGGGGGCAACAGGCACTGAGACCCACCTGAAAGTGGCCCAAGGCCCACTGGTGAGTCCTGATCACCACGCTGATAATCCCCACCCACTAGTGTGCTTTTGGAGCGATAGGTGTGGTCTGCATAAAAATATAAAGAGCCGGCTTGCTGGAGCACATCAAAGGCCCAAGGAAGTTAAGTTAAGTTAGTTAAGTTAATATTTATTTACGGCTATTAGCCCATAAAATATGTACAAACATAAAAACACAGAGACATAAAAACCGATATATCCGACAACAGAAGGTGAACACCACAATGCAAGGGTGGGTCATTGAGCAGAGCCAAATGACAGATTGGGGCCAGGAGAGCTCCAAGGGACGGATCACAGAAAAAGGAAAACTGAAGACGAAATCCGACATGCACTCTCATCATAACAGTCCGATTAGTTTTGATGTTGTTGTTGTTTTTTGGTGGTTTTTGAGTGTGAGATAACCGCATTCAGAAATCTCGCCACCCGCAGAGTTACAGAAGGATCTGTATCCTGCAAAAGCAGAAGGCCCAAGGAACCCAGTGTGCTGCCTCCAAGAATGGGCAGCGAAAAACTCACAGGCCTGGCACGGGTGGAGGAAAAACTGCACAATACCACACTAATATATAGACATACAATGGTACCTCGAGTTAAGTACTTAATTCGTTCTGGAGGTCCGTTCTTAACCTGAAACTGTTCTTAACCTGAAGCACCACTTTAGCTAATGGGGCCTCCTGCTGCTGCTGCGGCACCGCTGGAGCACAATTTCTGCTCTCATCCGGAAGCAAAGTTCTTAACCTGAAGCACTATTTCTGGGTTAGCGGAGTCTGTAACCTGAAGCATCTGTAACCTGAAGCGTATGTAACCTGAGTTACCACAGTATACACACACACACACACCTGCCACTTTGAGGACAGTTGTTCAAAAACTGGGATATAAATGGGAAAGTAACTTTAAAAGTAAATAAGTGAGATATCGAAAGAAATTGGAGAAAACCAGTGCTATTTTTCCAGGGGTTAAAAGGTGCTGGAGCTTATCATGACAAGGAAGTCCTTAATCCTCAGCAGTCATGATTATAATTGGCCCCAACAAACCTATTAAATAGGTGGCATGATCTGAGTTCAATAGCATATTCAAGGCAGGCAAAAAGAGTCAGGGTGCATAGCTGGGCCTGTGAGAGCTACAGCCTGGGAACAATTCTGAGGGGCAGACCTCCAACATTTCCCCAATGAAAATAGGGATGTCCCTATTTATTTAATAATAATATTGGGATGTCCCAATGAAAATAGGGGTGTCCCTATTTATTTAATAATAATATTGGGATGTCCCAATGAAAATAGGGGTGTCCCTATTTATTTAATAATAATATTGGGATGTCCCAATGAAAATAGGGGTGTCCCTATTTATTTAATAATAATATTGGGATGTCCCAATGAAAATAGGGATGTCCCTATTTATTTAATAATAATATTGGGATGTCCCAATGAAAATAGGGGTGTCCCTATTTATTTAATAATAGTAATAATAATAATGATGATGATGATGATGTAATATGTTTGTACCCCATCTATCTGGCTAGGTTCCCCCAGCCACTCTGGGCGGCTTCCAACATATATAAAAACAAAACATTAAAACATTTTTTAAAAAAAACTTCCTATACCGGGCTGGCTTCAGATGTCTTCTAAAGGTTGTAGATTTACTTATCTTACTGGGCTCAGGAACTGCATAACTCCATACCCTCCAACATTTCTCCAATGAAAATAGGGATGTCCTAAGGAAAAGCGGGATATTCCGGGATCAAATCAGGACGGCATCCATAAGTCTGGGACTGTCCCTGGATGATAGGGACACTTGGAGGGGCTAAGAGAGGCCTGGAGAGCCACATTTCAGAGATTTCAGGAAAAGATGAAACACACGGCAAACATTAAGGAAGAATAATATCTATTATTCCCATTTTACCATTCCATGTGAGACCTCACTTCAAGGAACTATGAGCACAGCAGAAGGCTCCAGGTATCCAAAACCTGCGTGCCATAAAGGGATCTGGAATTTTTCACCCTCTCCCCTAATGCACCAGGTCCATAGGCTGAATCCCATTTCTGCACATGGGTTGCTGTCACTGGACATGCATGCATAAACCTAACAGATCAAGGTTGTCAGCTTTCAAAACAACCTCCGTGGTTGCGCTTTTAACAGCAGCTCCGTTGCTCACACAATAAGGAGTCTAAGAACGACTGGGGGGGTGGAGCTTGCATACTTTGTGCCAATCAAATTGGCCGTGTTGCCTGGGGACTCGCCTTTGCTCAGCGCTTCCCAGCAGAGAGGTGACGGTGGTTTTCCTTGCTGCATCCCCTTTGCTGGGTTGCTACGCTGTGGGAACCACCACTTGAGGCTTCGTTTGGCTGCTGGTTGACTAAAATCCCTTATTTTGGCTGCCGATCCCTTATTTTCAAGGCTGCTGGTCCCTTATTTTCAAATCTGTAAGTTGACAGCTATGACCTAGACTGAGCTCCTGTATACCAAGTTGGCTTTACTCTTGCTACGAACCAAGAAATCCTTGGCAAAGGATGGGCACAGGGGATGCCAAACTAGTAGTGCCCTGGGAAAACCCAAAGAGAGGCTCTTTGGGAGGAACAGCAAGGCGGAGACCCCATGTTCCCTTTCAGGAACAAAAGACCTGAAAGCAAGCGGCAGGAGGGAGGGGAATGGTTCTCTAGAAGAGTTCAGCCGTCTGCTTGGCTTTCCTTCCCCCTGCAAAGAGGGAACAGCCTGTCCAAGCAGGAGCCAGGCCAAATTTCAGGGAGCCAAAAAGTAGCGGCCTATCAGGAAAAGACTTTCTGTTCTGCTGTCAGATATACCGATAGAACAGGCCCTCTGGAAAGCAAGTTTTGAAAAGCAGGAACTGTCTCTGAAAAAAAACCTGGGCTGATTTTGCTTTGTAATTTATTTGGAACAATCGGAGGGGGGCAGTGCGGTGGATTTTAATAGCCTTCAACTGAAAAATGTTTCCAGGGCAGTAACATTTTTATTGCATCTCATGGCCCGCAGGAGGCTGGTCACTGTTATTCCCATTTTACAGAAAGATAACCAAGGCTGCACAGTACAGTGGTACCTCGGGTTACATATGCTTCAGGTTACAGACTCCGCTAACCCAGAAATAGTGCTTCAGGTTAAGAACTTTGGTTCAGGATAAGAACAGAAATCGTGCTCTGGCAGCACGGCAGCAGCAGGAGGCCCCATTAGCTAAAGTGGTGCTTCAGGTTAAGAACAGTTTCAGGTTAAGAACGGACCTCCAGAACGAATTAAGTACTTAACCTGAGGTACCACTGTAATCCCACTGCAGAGCAGAGGGAAGACTTTTCCCAGATCTAAATCCCAACTATTGAGCTCCAGAAGGACCACTCTGTCTCTGTGCAGGATATGTCCTGGGCCAGCAAGGGTTGCCACAGCCACACAGAATAACTGTCAAAGGCCATTGGCGGGTTTGACAATGTTTTAGGCTGCAGTTCTGAACGTGCTGACAAGCCGCTAAGTCCCACTGAACTAGCTGAGACTTATTTCTGAGTAAGCATAGTTAGGACTGCACTACTTCCTTTAAAGTTACTCCAAGGCTGGTGGCTGACTGGACCTGGTGTGGGAAAACGCATGTGGTTCAATAACAAGAGAGCTGAAATCTGACCTGGACTGAAGCATTGCTTCTGCCGTGGCGCCATTGCCTCGGGCAAGCTGCAATTATCCAACCTCAGTTTCTCCGTCTGTAACATAGGCGTTTAGGAAGCTTGACTTTCACAGGCTGATCAGCTGGTTTGGAATTTTATTTCCTGCCTACACCTTTGTCCTGGCGTTCTTCAGTAAGGTTGCACAAGGTATGTTTTGGGCAATCAGCAGAAGCTTGTGCAAGAGCAGTATTAGCTGCATTCAGAGTACTTTGCATGCTCTCAGCTTTCCTGCAAATTAATTAAAACATGCCTTCTAAAAAAGCCTAGGTTTTTAAGCTGAAGAGGAGAAGCAAGCCTTCGGTTTTTAAAAGATCAAATATGCCGAAACTAACCTCCTACTCAGTTTATTCCTATTGTCTGATGCAAGTTCCTGTGGTGGAAAACCCAGCAGCAGATATTCTGTTGCATGGCCTCTCAAATTGGGTTTGATTATAACATCCCAGGCTCGCAGGACTGTTCTGCGATGATGGGGGAAAGTAAAGAACGCTCAGCGTGTTAAAACTGCATTTAAAATAACATTAAATCAAAAGGGGACTTTGGTTTTATCAAGGTTTTGTTTCCTATGCACTCACATACCATTTTTGCCTGAGCAGCCGAGGTGCATAAAGGAAGGCCTCTACCCATAACATCCTTTCTTGAAGAACCCTCAGCCCAGATCTCACAGGAAGCTGTTTTATTCTGAGTCAGGCCATGGGTCCATCTACCTTAGTGATGTCTACTCGAGCTGGCAGCAGCACTCCAGGGTTCCAGCCTTTCCTAGCCCTACCTGAAAAATGCCTACGATTGGAAAAAAAACAAAACAACCCCAGGCCTTTTTGCATGCAAAGCAGGTACTTTGCTATCACAATCGTGCCTTGTGTGGAAGCAAGGGCTGGGCGGAGCCAGGGCTGCTGGCTTTCCAAGGTTTAGCTCAGTTGCAAATGCTGCCCCTGCCCCCTGTTGCTTAAATCCGAAGGCCCGCAGGATTTGGAAATGCACAAAGCAACGCGGAAGGTGCCTCTGACCATGTGCAGAGTGCAGCTGCCTCTTCCACCACCATCCCGACTTTCCCATGCTCCTAAACATCTGGGAC
This sequence comes from Podarcis raffonei, assembly GCF_027172205.1. Lineage (NCBI taxonomy): Eukaryota > Metazoa > Chordata > Lepidosauria > Squamata > Lacertidae > Podarcis > Podarcis raffonei. The sequence goes on from NC_070614.1 coordinate 15,177,800, forward strand.
ATTAGGGGCGTGCTTCCACGTCATGCAATAAGGCTTGAAGGTCTGAACCTCCCTGGATTAACCCCTCCCCACCTCCCCTTGCATCTCAGCTGTCAGAAACAGGAGGATCTGGCTAATAAATACCCTCTACTTTAATCTGCTGCAACTCACATAGATCTTCTACAGAGGAAGCAGCAGCAACAACAACAACATGAAGAAGAGCCCAGGCTGCCAAGTCTTTAACCACTAGTCCACACAGCCTTCCCAGGCCTCCTATTACATCATTTGATCTAACGGGAGAGCTGGCGTTGTCCCTTTAAGACGGAACTCGCTTCCGACTTCGGTTTGTTTACAACTCCCTCCACACGGCTCAGTCACCGTCATAGGTTAACGCAGCGTGTGTTTCTTTAAACAATGAAGTGTCCTTCCGCCAGAAGGAGCTTCCTACCAACCTCTCTCATCCAGATCTTTTTCGTCACCCGATGACATCTCTTCTCTTTCCAAATACTCGACCTGTTACTGAAATTCCGCTGTCTTAAATCGCTGAGCTGTTACGGAATCCTCTTAATCTTCAAAAATAGCTTCGAACTACTTTTTGGGCCGTACCATTTTTTTTCCTGCGGGGAGAATCACCAATCTTTTTTCCACCATCCCCATTACGAAAAATAAATATTATAGGGTGATATTCCTCTTAGTATGTGCTCCGTGAGGACCATATGAAGCTGTTCGGCCCCCGGGGGAGATTTCAACCCCCGCGTAAACTGATGGTATATTCCATTTCCCACCGCCTCCACCGCCTCCTACTATCCACCTCTAATTGGCTAAGCCACGAATGAAAGGCGTCCAGTATAGCCATTCATGCCTTACTTGTTTAGCAGTCCTATCAGAGAGCGTCTCGTTCTTCGTCCAACCCTACCCAATGGTTGATTGGCTGACGAACGCCGTCACGCCGCGGTTCTGGGAATCGTAGTCGTTGTGGCTAGAGCGAACTGTGCAATCGATCGGAAAGGGAAACCACAAATCCCGAGATACCTTGGGACAAGGGATCTGAGAGGCGGCTGCGCACTCCGACGTGGGGGCTGGCTCGTTTATATAAGGCGAGGCGGCGAGCGGGGAGTAGCAGTTGAGAGCAGAAGGCGCTCGAGTAAGGGAGGAAAGAGGCCTGGGGAGGGGCGGGGCCAGCTGCGAGGGGGTGGGTGTTCGAACGTTGGGTGTGCGTGGAGAAGTTAACCCCTTCCCGGCTGACTTCGCAATTTGCTGTCTAAGGTGGAGCTCTCTTTTAACCCTTTCGATGCTGTACTGGGATAGTTTTTTTAATTGTTGAAAGCTTGGGCCGGATTTTCTTCTCCCCCAGCTGATTATTTGGATCTGAACTGGTGAGAGGAAGGAATAACATTTGGCATCGGGACAGCTCTTGACTCCTGCGGTGCTGGAACTGGATCCCCTTTAACCCGTAAGTGCCTGGATTGAGACAGTTTAACTCTTCGTTGCCTGCAGCTTAACCCCTCTGTTGCCTTTTTCATCTCTAGGATTTTGTCCCCCCCCCAACTTATTATTATCGTTTGCAAGTTGCTTTCAAGGGGGCATAGTTATTCTTGTTGCCTTGGGTCCTGTGCTAGCTCATATATCTCTCCAACTTTTGTGTTTCCAGATGTGCAGAGTTGCCATGCAGCTGTTGATGTGAAGAGACAGGGTGCTAGCTGGTGGGGAGAACTGGTTCTTCAGCCCCTGGCCGACACTGCGAGGGTAATGCAGGCCTAAAGGCCTTCGGACGACAAGACTGCTGCTGATCTCCTTCTGCAAGGGTTAACAGTGGCAACTTGTGAGATCCCGATCTGAAGTGGCCCTAGAGGACTGCAAAGGTTTATAAATGAAGGCCAGCGCGTGAAGGGTTAAGGGCCATTGTTTCCTGCGAACTTTAAAAGCTGGCCGCCACAACAGCAGGACCTAAAGAGTTAAAGACAGTTGCAGGTTTGAAGGAGGAAGAGGAGGGAACCAGCCCCTTTGGACTGAGAACAACAGCACCCGAAATCCAAATCTTGGCTTGCCAACAATGGCTGACGCTGCCCTCTCTGCCAGCCAGCAGCAGCAACAACCCAATGGCAAAACTTCTCCCTTCTCCCCCTGCAGGGATGCCAGTAGTGGAGAGGGGCCCTTTTTGGTGTCTCCACCCACCAGCCGAGAAGTGCTCCAAGGAGAAGCAATGGACGGTAGGTGGCAGCCGAGAGAGACCAAGCAGCAGGATGGCAGCCCGATGAGCGGAGGCGAAGAAGGTGATGCAGAACATGCGGTTCCTCCGGTTGGGAGAAGTTTGGGTGCCCCAGAGGGAGCCGTCGGCGGTGAGGTTGAGGACCAGAACTGTGGCGCACCTGCGGAGGTCCAAAAGCCATGTGATGGAGAGCAGCTCAGCTTGCAGTGCCAAGGCTATTCCGGGCCTGTTGGCCAGAGTTTCAGGCCCCAAGCTGAAGGCGAGGAGGAAGGGAAGCTGGTCAAGAAGAAGCACAGGAGACGTCCTTCAAAGAAGAAGAGGCACTGGAAACCTTACTACAAGCTCAGCTGGGAGGAGAAGAAGAAGTTTGATGAGAAGCAAAGCCAAAGGGCCTCCAGGCTGCGGGCAGAGATGTTCGCCAAGGGCCAGCCCGTCGCCCCGTACAACACCACGCAGTTCTTGATGGAGGACCACGACCAGGAAGAACCAGACTTGAAGACCGGCCTGTTCCCCAAGAAGACTGCCGCCAAGTCGGAGGACACCAGCGAGGAAGACTTCTTCGTGGAGGAGGAAGGCGGCGGCAGCGACGGGATGGGAGGCGACGGCAGCGAGTTTCTCCAGAAGGACTTCTCAGAGACCTACGAGAAGTACCACGTCGAAAGCCTCCAGAACATGAGCAAGCAGGAGTTGATCACAGAGTACCTGGAGCTGGAGAAGTGTCTCTCCAAGATGGAGGAAGAGAACAACCGCCTGCGGATGGAGAACAAGAAATTCTTGGGGGACTCGATGGAAGACCCCCGGGTAAGTCAGCTAGAGGAGGAACTGGGCAGGTTGAGAGCTGAGAACCAAAAACTCTTGAAAGAGAACGAACTCAGCAGACAACAAGAGAAAGCTTTTCCCAAATTGGGAGAGTGATGGAACAGGGGAGATTTTTTTTCCCTAAGGACTTGTGGAATGGGACAGAAACCCCCAACCCCCCCCCCCCGAAATTAGAATGCAAGAAGTTATTTCCATTTTGTGGGTGCGTGTGTGTGTGTATGTATATACATATATATATAGATTATGAATGAATATATATATATATATATATATATATATATGACAATGGACCTTTTCTTTTTTCGGTGATTTAATCAGAATAAATTCAAAACCTCATACTGTTTTTGAAGATAGCTCTAATGTAGTGTGTGCTCTTTCTTTAAATTATGTGTAATCAAAGGGGTCTCTGAGTGGGGTTCTTTTTTTAAAAAAAACCAGAACAATATCCAGCATTCACGGGAGAACTTTTTTTTTGCAAAACTGCATCTGACTTGTTAAAACTATTATTTTGAGTGTCTTCTAAAGGGAAGACTAGTTGTGGGTGGAGGGAGAAGTGGCGAGGAGTTGTAAAAGGAAAACACAGTCACATTGTGACAAAAAGATATGCAGATTCATGCTAAGAGTTCTAATAAACTGAAGGACATGTCAGCGTAATGATTCTGGTGTGGTTTCTAGAAAAATAATTCAAGATATTCTCCCTAGGTGGAGAATATTGTGAATCATTTTTCCAGGTGACATTTGGATGCCATTATTTAAAGTTTTAATGGGAAATTAATTGGGACAGGCCGCTTTAAGCCATTGTTTTGACTTCCAGATATAGAAAGCACATTAGTTGTTAGATCACCCTTAACTTGTCCATAGTACCTTACAATTGTTTCCTTTACCATATGTGCTGTCAAAGCAAACTGTTTCTCGCCTGTTTGGTTGGGTTACTGTTGTTCAAATTTTTACAGTTGGAGAACAGAGGTTTGGGGTAAGGGGAGGTGTGATTTGTCCAAGGCAATATAGAAGAAGTCCAGGATAGGAGGTGGACCTCAGATCTGGCTGCCTGAACCAAATATTGAATCAAATGTTGGAAGTGTTTATTATGAATATTGTTTATGGAGATACAGCCAACATCCTGCCATTTTAACAGTAGTCATGGCATTATGAGCTGGAAGGAATGACATGTCGCCTTTTTAAAAAGGTTAAATAGCCCATTCTGGGCTAAATCAAAAGCAGAAGATCACGCCTGTTTCTGGGGCCCAAGAGAGCATAGGAGAATTTGGGTGTGGTCAGAGACGTTTCATTACAGAAGTGTTTTGGTTTGCTTTTCATGCTCAGCCGCAAAAGGATTTTCCCCTCGAGCCAGGATTTGTGTGCATGCTCAGTTGTTTGCTCGCACTTGCTCATGTAAGTTGGCTCACTTGCTTGAGACAGCTGCACAGTGCAGTTAAGCCTATGGACAGTAACTTGATTGCCGGGTGTCCTGTTTGTTCCTCTCTCGCCCATAGAGGTTTGCATGCGGCCGATGTGATTGTACGCACACTTGCTTGGGGAGTGCGAGTTGGGTGGAATTCAATAAACAGAGGGAGGGTGCAAAGTCCCTTCTGTGGTTGTGACTATGTCAAGAAGTGGTGTTCAGGATTACAGTGGTACCTCGGGTTACATACGCTTCAGGTTACAGACGCTTCAGGTTACAGACTCCACTAACCCAGAAATAGTACCTCGGGTTAAGAACTTTGCTTCAGGATGAGAACAGAAATTGTGCGGCAGTGGCAGCAGGAGGCCCCATTAGCTAAAGTGGTGCTTCAGGTTAAGAACAGTTTCAGGTTAAGAACGGATCTCCAGAATGAATTAAGTACTTAACCCGAGGTACCACTGTATTTAGTTCTCCCATTTTATGCCAACACTGCTTTTCCGAAATGGGATTATTTCAATATAAAATGCATTTTGTTTTTGCAAGACTGTTCCGTTCTACTCCAATGCCAGTGGACTCCAGCTCCCATTTGCTTCATCGAGACAGCTTGGCAAATGGTTGATGATGATGAGGATTTAACCATCAAAACCTGGGAGGGCAACAGGTTCTGCTTCGTTCTGGCCCTTGGCATGGCAGACATAAACCTGGCACGGACAAAACCCTGTTGAGTTTCCAAACCACAGTTGGGCTGCTCTTCAGAATTGTGGCCCTTCCTGTATGTGAATTTTCACTCCCCTTGATTCTGGAAAGATAACTATACTTCTGGATTGCATCTGCGCCTGTTTGTTGACTCCAGATATCTGTTTGCAAAAACAAACACTGGGAAGGGCACTGGTGAGATCAGAATCAAGGCTTTTAGGAACCTGGGAAAGCCTAGGCAGTGTGTATGGGAATCCTGGGCTGCCCAGATGACAAAACCCCCTTCTTACCCTTGCTGATGGGGGTCCAAAGGAAAACAGAGCAATAGGTTTGACACCAGCTTGGCTGCAGGAGACGCCGGAAGGAGACATACAAGGCGCCATCCAATCGCTTTAGGGACTCCACTCTGGATCTGTGTAGGGTTTGCTCCTGAGCCTTTTTCTTCTCCCAAAAGTGTCCCTCAAGGCAGCAGTTAAGAATCAGTTCTCCTAGGTGAGCTACCTTCCTAGGGTGTTAAGCCCCATCTGCCCCTCACTGCCCTCTGTGGTGTGTAAAGGTAAAGGGACCCCTGACCATTAGGTCCAGTCGATGCCGTCTCTGGGGTTGCGGCGCTCATCTCGCTTTATTGGCCAAGGGAGTCGGCGTACAGTTTCTGGGTCATGTGGCCAGCATGACTAAGCCGCTTCCGGCGAACCAGAGCAGCGCATGGAAACGCCATTTACCTTCCCGCCGGAGCAGTACCTATTTATCTACTTGCACTTTGACGTGCTTTTGAACTGCTAGGTTGGCAGGAGCAGGGACCGAGCAATCGGAGCTCACCCCGTCGCGGGGATTCGAACCGCCAACCTTCTGATCAGCAAGTCCTAGGCTCTGTGGTTTAACCCACAGTGCCACCCGCGTCCCTTTTCTGTGGTGTGTAAAGGTAAAGGGACCCCTGACCATTAGGTCCAGTCGTGACCGACTCTAGGGTTGTGGCACTCATCTCGCTTTATTGGCTGAGGGAGCCAGCGTACAGCTTCCGGGTCATGTGGCCAGCATGACTAAGCCACTTCTGGCGAACCAGAGCAGCATACGGAAACGCCATTTACCTTCCCGCCGGAGGGGTACCTATTTATCTACTTGCACTTTGACGTGCTTTTGAACTGCTAGGTTGGCAGGAGCAGGGACCGAGCAACAGGAGCTCACCCTGTCGCGGGGATTTGAACCGCCGGCCTGATCGGCAAGTCCTAGGCTCTGTGGTTTAACCCACAGCGCCACCCGCGTCCCTAACTATTGCCTAATTAAAGAGTTGAGCAGAAGACTTGAGAGGTTAACACTTTAACCTCTTTTGACAAGGAGCTGGGTAGATCTAGGGCAGGAGTGAGAAGCAATTGGCCCTCTAGATAGAGTTCAACTCTCAATTTCCATTTGCCCTGGCTAGCATGGTCAACGGACACAGGAGGATCAGGTCCAACATTGGAGTTGCCAAACTTTGGTCCATGGACCATCAGTGCTCTGCAAGTGTCTTTCAGGTGTTCTGTGGCAGGTCCACATGGAATATTCATATTGATTTTAAAATTGCATTTTCAGCCTTTCTTTTATTTATTCCTTTGCCATGCAATCACGAGTTCCGTAGAACTTAATTTTCAGTCCGAGAAAATGCAGTGTAAGAAATACAAGAAGCAATAAGAATACGATTAAAATCATACGGAGCCTTGCACAGTGCATTGCAGTTGCCATGACAGACAGAAAAATCATTTAAGTGGTCCAGCAAGACCTTCGGCAATTTTCAGGTGGTCAGTAGTGGGGAATAGTTTGGGGTCATGGATAGAAAAGTATACAACACATGCTAATCTCCAAATGGCACATTAAACCTGGGTTACAATTACCACAACAGTATGTCTAGGTGACATCCCCCACCCCCCCGTGGAGTTTTTTTTGTTATTTTAATTAATTATATTTCTATGTTGCTTCATTTTAAAGAGGAAAACATCTCAAAGCAGTTTACAACATGTTAAAACAGCAGATAAAACAACCCAGACTAAAATTCAAGCTTCGAGGAAAATATTTAAGATATTTCTCTAAGTGAACTTTGGCCTTCCCCATATTTATTTACCAACTTAATTTATATAGCTGTCTCATAGCAGAAGGGCTCTAAGAAGGCAATATGGTGTAGTGGTTAGAGCAGGGGTCAGCAACCTTTTTCAGCCGTGGGCCGGTCCGCAGTCCCTTAGACCATGCGGTGGGCAGGACTATATTTTGAAGGAACAAAACGAATTCCTACGCCCCACAAATAACCCAGAGATGCATTTTAAATAAAAGGACACATTCTACTCATGTAAAAACACACTGATTCCCGGACCATCCGCGGGCCAGATTGAGAAGGCGATTGGGCCGCATCTGGCCCCCGGGCCTTAGTTTGCCTACTCCTGGGTTAGAGTGTCAGACCAGGATCTGGGAGATCAGGGTTCAAATCGCCACTCAGCCATGAAGCGGACTGGGGGACCTTGGAGTCAGTCACAGCCTCTTCGCCTACCTCACAGGATCGTCGTAGGGAAGAACTAAGGAGGGGGGCTGAACCCAAACACTCCTTGGAGAAAAAGGTGGGGATATAAAGGCAATAAATAAGATCTTCTGCTTGGCTGCTTAAGAAAGCCGGAGTGGCCAGCCTGATGGAGATGTCAGTCGCCAAACCTGGCATCCCAAGATCTCCGCGTGGTCGCAATTGGACCCACACCTAATGCAAAATGCGCCAAGCTAATTTCTAGCACTGGGAACAGCTGACCTAACATCTGTAGGACCATCCCTGCTATAAATGGAGCAGTCTCTCCTCTAATACAGTGGTACCTTAGGTTACATACACTTCAGGTTACATACGCTTCAGGTTATAGACTCCGCTAACCCAGAAATAGTACCTCGGGTTAAGAACTTTGCTTCAGGATGAGAACAGAAATCGTGCTCCGGTGGCGCCACAGCAGCAGAAGGCCCCATTAGCTAAAGTGGTGCTTCAGGTTAAGAACAGTTTCAGGTTAAGTACAGACCTCCAGAACGAATTAAGTACTTAACCCGAGGTACCACTGTATTTAGTTCTCCCATTTTATGCCATCACTGCCTTTCCAAAATGGGAATATTTCGTAGTAATTATTTCAATATAAAATGCATCTTGTTTTTGCAAGATTGTTCCATTCTACTCCAATGCCAGTGGACTCCAGCTCCCATTTGCTTCATCGAGACAGCTTGGCAAATGGTTGAGGCTGATGAGGATTTAACCATCAAAACCTGGGAGGGCTACAAGTTCTCCATCTACTTAACCTGAGGTACCACTGTACTTCGGTGTGTATAGTAGCAGCTGCAGTAATTATTGTTATTATTATTACGCCACCCATCTGGGTTGCTTCAACAAGTTTTTAAATAACCCCGTCAGGCCCGTCCATCTTAATTTCTTGCTGGTTGAAGCAAATGGGAAACTGGAGACCCCAGTAATAATAATCTGGAGGGTTGCGGGTTCTTCACCCCTGTTCTACTGCCTGCCAAAGGATGGGAAGATTCCAGGTTGGAGAAGAGGCTGTCATGATGGGAAGAGGAAAGTGTTTCTCTAAGCAGAAGCTGGTCACAATTCCCGGGCTGCAAAACTCCCCGCTTAACTAGGAGGGAGCCTCATGAAGCTTCGTGGAACTGTGGGAATGCTGTGGATAGTGGGAGAGGATATATTGACTCAATATTATCCTTCCTCACGCTAGTGAGTCAGTAGCAGAGTACATTCCCTAGTATATAACAGGAAGCTAGTTGGTAGATTCATTTGAATCTCTTTACTTAAGCAATCCAATCTGGTTGGGTTTTGTTCCTGGTAAACTCCCCTTTTATCCCTCCTAAAAAAGAATAAAGACACAACAGTCTTCCTTAAAAGCAGTTAGACGTTTACTCACATTCAGTTCACTGTAGGTTCCCTGAAGGCAGGCTTTAGCTTGGAGTTACAGAATACGAGTTTGAGTTCATCCCATTTGGGGATTGGGCTCCTGTGCTGCTGACCAAGAGCCAGCAGACAGCAAAATACATCAAGATGTAATAAAACAAAGAATAAAGGAAGCTGGCTGCATGACCAGCCCTTTTATGGGGTCTCACAGGCCATGCGTGCCCATCTACCTGGTCACACGCAGGGGGAGAAGTGTTGTACTTTACTGCTTATGTTACATCTCACAGGAACAATCTCTGAGTAGATAGGTATTAGGAGTGCAGCGTCAGTATGTTAAGAAGCAGGCAAAATTATTATTTGGAGTGGGGTGGAATAGAAGTTGGCAGAGGCCTTCGTGTGTGTGTGTGTGTGTGTGTGTGAGAGAGAGAGAGAGAGAGAGAGAGAGAGAGAGAGAGAGAGAGAGAAATCACCACAGGCTAAAGAGGGTGGTGCTGCAGCTGCGACTGCCATAGAAAGAGGTTCATTAAACTACCACTTGTGTGCATCGTAAAAATGCATCTGGAAAGAGATGACAAGAGTACCTCTGTGCTTCTAGAGCAATAGAATATGGGGCTCATCGGTAAGGAAAGCCTTGTGCAGTCGGTGTTTTATCTCAACGGATAAGTGCCTAGCAAACCTGTCAACTTTTCCCTTTTTTTAAGGGAAATCCCCTTATTCTGAATAGGATTCCTTGCAAGAAAAGGGAAAAGTTGACAGCTATGGTGCCTAGGCAAAACTGATAAACAGGGCCTTGCAGAGGCCCGGGCCAAGTAGATAATGTGCCCCCCCTTTTTTTTACCCTGAAGTCTTATAAACAAATAAGTATATAAATAATTTTCACAAAAGTTATGCTGACAAATAATTTTATTTCAAGGCTTGAACCGTATATGCATATAAAGACAAAATGGAAAATATAGAGATACAATAGTGCTTTTGGCAAGGCCCCCTTTGGAATCGGAAACCCAGGCCAAGTGGCCCATATGCCCCCCCCCCGGTCTGGGCCTGCTGATAAAATAAACCCCCAGCAGCAGCTGTTGGGTTGTCCAAATCCCAAATTAATTCCTTCTTGTGTACACCTGTGGATATCAGGAGTCGCATAAACTAAAGCAATGATATTCCATTCTTACGCTCCCCATCTTTTTCTGATGGAGGCTGTGTGAGCCTGTTTTTGAGCTGCAGCTATAGAAGAGTTCTGTGTCACCCAAAATACTGTTTCCAAGCCAGCAGAAAATTGGGTTCACTTTCTAAGACTTTGACTGCAGCTCTCTGTGTGTCTGGTTCTTGAGTCTGCCTTGATCTGTTTTCTCTGACTTTTAGCCGGGGAAGGTTTTTTAAAATAAACAAAAACAAAAACAGACAAAGCATTGTCCTCTTCTGCAGTGGGGAGGGAGCGAATGTTTCAGAGCCGGCAGCGAGGGAAAACAACAGCAGTGAAGAGAGTCGCAAGGTTTTGAGCTACACAGAACGCTTTCACGTTTCTAACTTGTAGGTTAATTCGCATCTACTTTTCTCTCAGGTGGGGAGGAGACAGGAGAAAGAGGAGAGTTGGGCATGTTAAACACTGGTGAGATAACCTCCTCATGCCTTTCTGGGTTGGGGAAATGAAACAAGTTGCACCTATTTCCCCCCACAACCATATGTTCTTGCTTTTTATTCTTCACCCCAAGGAAATGGGTTCCTTGCTTCCTTCGTAAATGCAGGCCTTTCTCCCTTCAAAGTGCTGCTGTTTATGGGGTAGAACCCATTCTAGGTAAAGGTAAAGGCCGACTCTGGGGTTGTGGCGCTCATCTCGCTTTAGTGGCCAAGGGAGCCGGCGTACAGCTTCCGGGTCATGCGGCCAGCATGACTAAGCCGCTTCTGGCAAACCAGAGCAGCGCACGGAAACGCCATTTACCTTCCTGCCAGAGCGGTACCTATTTATCTACTTGCACTTTGACGTGCTTTCAAACTGCTAGGTTGGCAGGAGCAGGGACCGAGCAATGGGAGCTCACCCTGTCGCGGGGATTCGAACCGCCGACTTTCTGATCGGCAAGTCCTAGGCTCTGTGGTTTAACCCACAGCGCCACCCGCGTCCCTAGAACCCATTCTACCTGTGCCCCAACATTTCCTCCAGTCTCCTCAAGTGATAGCATCTGCCATCCCCTTCACCGTATATGTATACCTTTGAAGCACAGATTGAAACATACACCCGCTTCTAAAAATGTAGCAAATAGTACAGTTGTTAATATTTACCCTGGTATTGGCTTCCTCGTCTGCCCCTGAAATAGCTCACAGTAAAATGAAGACGGGTGATGGAATAGATCTTGAGCTGCTCTAGCTAAGGACTCGGCCTTGTCGCTCTCTCACATCCCTCATGCTGCCATTGTGGCATAATTGGTACAATTGACCTATAAAGCCTTAAAATGACTCAGGACCGCAATACCTCAAGGACCGCCTCTCCCCATATGAACTGACCCAGACGCTGCGATCATCATCTGAGGCCCTTCCTTATGTGCCTCCTCCATGAGAGGTCCGGAGGGTGGCAACACGAGAGCGGGGCCTTTTCGGTGGTGGCTCCACATTTCCAGAGTGCTCTCTGCAGCGAGGCTCGCCTGGCGTCTTTGTTACATACCTTTAGGCGCCAGGCAAAAGCATTCCTCCTCTCCCAGGTCTTTGACTATGTCAACAAACGATGGCCCTTTAAACTGGGGGCAAAGTTGTTGTTTTTGGTGGTTACTATGTTACGCATTTTGGCGCTTTTATATTGCAAACAGCCCTGTGATCCCCGGATGAAGGGTGGTATAGAAAGTAAGTAAATAAAGCGTGAGACTCTTAAGCTCAGGGTCGTGCATTTGACTGGGCTGGGGAAAATCCGATCACTGCCTGCAACGAAGCCTTTAGATGAAAACAGAGCTGATTATAAACAGGATGGATTTGATTTAAATCAAATCGATTTAAATCACGATTTAAATCACTAGTCAGTAAGACTTGATTTAAATCTCTTTTTTTTACAGAAAGACTCATTCTTGCTAGTATAATCTTAATATTTACAACCAGATGAAGGTTTCATTTTTAGAATAATAAATTTTCAGAGTATTTTTTACAGTTATATCAAAAATTACTGATTTGGTTATACTATTAGAAATACATAGACCGATAATTATGAAATTACTGTGAGGTTTAATAAGTTAACTGTTTATGTTTGGACAACTTTTCTGCTGTACTTTATTGGAAGGAGAAAAATAATCATTCCTTAATAACTAAACAATTTACTTAACTGAAACAATGACATTATAGCATATGCATCCATGTTTGTTAACTGATGTGGTTAAACGATTAAAAAAAAAACTTAGACTGCGTTTTAGCACACATGAAAAACTTAAAACAAATCCTTATTTCCCAGTGAATAGCCTTTGGACTGTAATGTAACTTAAATAGAAAACTATCTTTAGAAATATTTTTCCTCCAAAAGCATTTTATTTTAAAAATCCAATTTAAATTTACAAAAAATCCAATTTAAACAAAAAATATCCGATTAAATAATCTGGTTTTTTTTAAAAAACACCATTGATTTTTATCCACCCTGATTATAAATGTAAAAACTTAACTGTGGGAAATGGCCGCAGCAGCCCGCAGCCAGCTCTAACATCCAGAGAGCAGTAAAAATAAACTTGATATTTGCCTGTGTCACCTGAAAGCGTGGAGCTTGATGGGGTCTCCCTGGGGGAGAGAGGAATTTTGTAAGGAAGTGCCATGGAAGAAGCAGAGCTCATTGGATCCGGGCCTATTTTGGAAAGGATCCCAGATTACAGAGAGCCTTCTCGGGATTCAGTTTACCACCTCTCTCTTAAAATTGCAATAAACTTTGAGAAGGGGAAAGTTGCAGCTCTGCAAAAGTCTTTGAAAATGTGAACTCAAGACAGTTCATGGGTTTTATGCATTTAAAAAAAATTATTATTCCTTAAAAAAAATTAATGTAACCAGCTAATCCTTTGCTGAAATGGGAAGAGGAAAGACATCCTTGAAACAAGGTTTCTCAAAGTGCACAATGTTTTATCTCTTAATAAGCGGGTGCATTTAGCGTGGGGGTACTTTATCTCCTAATCCCTTTTTCGGAGAAGCTTGGGAAGGAACAGGGTCAATGCCTCTAGAGATGTACGATGGAGCTGTTCTGCGCACAATGCAAAAGGAGGGGGTAGAATTCTGTATTGTGGTTGGAGGAGAGTCTTCTGCTGTGGCCTTGACTATGGATGGCAACGTGCAATCTGTCACAAACAGGTGTCTTTGTACAAACGCTGGGGTGCCAGCTGTGTCCTTCGGGGGAAAAGAAAACACTTGCCACAGTTGTCCACACACTGGCAATGGCTAGATATATCTTGGCCTTCCTCATAAGATCTAAGCTTTGATCATGGGTAGGCAAACTAAGGCCTGGGGGCCGGATCCGGCCCAATTGCCTTCTAAATCTGGCCCATGGACGGTCCGGGAATCAGTGTGTTTTTACATGAGTAGAAGGTGTCCTTTTATTTAAAATGCATTTCTGGGTTATTTGTGGGGCCTGCCTGGTGTTTTCACATGAGTAGAATGTGTGCTTTTATTTAAAATGCATCTCTGGGTGATTTGTGGGGCATAGGAATTCGTTATTTTTTCTTTCTTTTTTTCTAAAATATAGTCCGGCCCCCCACAAGGTCTGAGGGACAGTGGACCGGCCCCCTGCTGAAAAAGTTTGCCGACCCTTTTGATTAATGACTTCGTCATCTTAAGTTATCAGAGTTGCTGAGAGTTTGGTTTTTTGTTTTGTTTTTAATTATCAGTTGGCGATAAGCTCTTCCTTATAAGTTGTCTAGAATGTATTCTGCAGAAAGGCGAATTAAAAAGTATTTCCGAAAGCTCCAGTATGTTTTAGAAAAATCCACATGCACAACTCTCTGCATGTAGTAAACTAGCTCTTAAGGAAGGAAACATCTTTCTGATCTGGTTTAGTAAATATAGGCAATATATATATTTTTTCCATGCAGGGGGTGCAATTCTGGTTCTAAATGCAGAATAAGGGGTCTCTATAGTATAGTGTATTTTAAAATGGGGTTTCAGAGTTTTTAGGGTTTTTTGAATGTTTTATGTAGTTTTATGTAGTTTTTATGTACCGGTAGTTTTATGTAGTTTTTCAATTTCATTGTTCTGCATGGGACAATGTCAATAAAGGTATCGTATATATCGTATATAAAAAATAAGGTTACCGCTCCTTACCAGAAGTTTGAAGTGGTGCAGTGCAGAGTAGCTCTTACAACAATTCTGAAGTTGGCAACAGGTCAATAATGGCAGAAGCTAGCACAAACAAATATTGTGCAAACCGATCCGTGGTTTTGCAGTACCTGGGCGAGCTAGATTCTTCAGGCAACAGCGCTTCTATAAACCTGGCAGAAATCCTTTCAAAGTAACATATATTTTTAAATGTTGGGCAAGCTAAGACAATAAAAGATGACATCATGACACAAGCAACAGAAAGCGTACATTCTGGTTTTGTTGTATTAGGGTGCCGATAAATGGACAACTAAGAGCTAGAATTCACAGGGTAGGGGGGGGGGTTTTGGGGGGGGGAATCCAGGCACTCCAGGGATTTAAAACTCTTCTCTCCCTTTTATGAAAATCACATCAAAACGTTTCATGATGGTGTAAATCTGGCAGCTGCTTCGGTGAAGCAGTCAAATGTCCCTACAGTCCAGTACAGTGGTACCTCAGGTTAAGTACTTAATTCGTTCCGGAGGTCCCTTCTTAACCTGAAACTGGTCTTAACCTGAAGCACCACTTTAGCTAATGGGGCCTCCTGCCCCTGCCGCGCTGCCGGAGCTCGATTTCTGTTCTTATCCTGAAGCAAAGTTCTTAACCTGAAGCACTATTTCTGGGTTAGCGGAGTCTGTAACCTGAAGCATATGTAACCCGAGGTACCACTGTATTTCCCTCCTGAGAATCTTACAAGGAAGGCATGAAAATGATAGTCATTCCTGCTTATCATAGTATAGTCGACTTGGAAGGGACGCCAAGAGTCATCTACCCTTACAATGCAGGAATCTTAACGAAATTATCAATGACAGAGGGCCATCCAACCAATGCGGAAAAGAACCACCTAAGAAGGAGAATCCACCGCCTTCAGAGGGAGTGTTTTCCATTGTCAAACAGCTCTTATTGTCAAAAAAGGTCTTCCTGATATGTTGTCAGAACCTCCTGTCGTGTAACTTGAGCCGTTGGGTCGGGTCCTACCCTCCGACGCAGGAGAAAACGAGCTTGCTCCATGTGACAGCCCTTTAGATACAGTCGTACCTTGCAAGTCGAATGGAATCCGTTCCAGAAGTCCGTTCGACTTCCAAAACATTCAGAAACCAAATTGCAGTTTCTGATTGGCTATAGGAAGCTCCTGCAAGCCAATCAGAAGCTGCAGAAGCCCCGCCGGACGTTCGGGTTCCAAAAGAACGTTCACAAACCGGAACAATCACTTCCTGGTTTGCGGCGTTTGGGAGTCCAAGTTCCAGGGCGTTTGGGATCCAAGCTACGACTATATTTGAAGATGGCTATCATATCTCCTCTCAGTCTCCTCTTTTCCAGGCTAAACATACCCAACTCCTTCAACCGTTCCTCATCAGGCTTAGTTTCTGGACCCTAATAATAATAATAATAATAATAATAATAATAATAATAATAAAATTTATTATTTATCCCCCACCCATCTGGTTGGGCTTCCCCAGCCACTCTGGGCGGCTTCCAACAAAATAATAAAATACTGTAATGCATCAAACATTAAAAGCTTCCCTAAACAGGGCTGCTTTCAGATGTCTTCTAAAAGTCTGGGAGTTGTTGTTCTCTTTGACATCTGGTGGGAGGAGGTTCCACAGGGTGGATGCCACTACCAAGAAGACCCTCTGCCTGGTTTCCTGTAGCTTTGCTTCTCGCACTGAGGGAACCACCAGAAGGCCCTCAGAGCTGGACGTCAGTGTCCAGGTAGAACGATGGGGGTGGAGACGTTCCTTCACATATACTAGACTGAGGCTGTTTAGGGCTCTAAAGGTCAGCACCAACACTTTGAATTGTGCTCGGAAACTTACCGGGAGCCAATGAAGATCCTTTAGGGCCAGTGTTATATGGTCCTGGCGGCCGTTCCCAGTCACCAGTCTAGCTACCGCATTCTGGATTAGTTGTATCAATCAAAATGTTTATTCGTCTTTACGCCCATCATGAAACACAACACAACAAAACAAATCAAATAAAACAGCGGACTCGTACAAACCACAAGTAGTATAACACAGTTCACAACTCACAAGGACAGATATTAGCCGTTCATAAAAAAAAAAAAAAAGTTTAAGATTAAGATTAACAATTTTAGGCGCTACACTAAAATCAGTATCTGATGTCATTATAGAAAATTCTTATAACTATCAATAATCAGCTAACATTCCATTCCGTCTCTTGTACGAGAGGACGGCTGTTAGGAATTTAGCAACCTGTTGGGTAATATAAGGATCCACATCTTGAAGAACCCAGGCAAGCTGTAGGTCTACTGGTTTGTCAGCCATAGGCTGGATTATGGAGTTTAGTATACTAGCACGGGCTGAACTGTACAAAGGGCAGATAAACATAACATGATGTAAAGATTCAGATGTTTTCATTTCACAAGCACACATTGAAGGGACTTGGCCCTTAGTGAATCTATGTCTCAGCACGTTTGTTGGAAAGACATTGAACCTAGCTCTAATGAAGGCATATCGGTGAGACGCAGCCATAAGCGAAGTTAAGTAGGACGGAGCGCGGTAGATAGGGGTTATGCCGAAATTTAACGGCAAGCAGGCTCCACCACCAGCTACAAAATTTTGGTATAGCTCCACATCATCTGGATTAGTTGTAGTTTCCGGGTCACCTTCAAAGGTAGCCCCACATAGAGCGCATTGCAGTAGTCCAAGCAGGAGATAACCAGAGCATGCACCACTCTGGCAAGACAGTCTGCGGGCAGGTAGGGTCTCAGTCTGCGTACCAGATGGAGCTGGTAAACAGATGCCCTGGACACAGACTTGACCTGCGCCTCCATGGACAGCTGTGAGTCCAAAATGACCCTCTTGGTCACCCATATTCCAGCTAGTCCATTTCCTTCTTAAATTGTGTTGCCCAGGCCTGGACACGGGACTCCAGGTGTAGTCTGACCAAGGCAGGATAGAGCAGAAGTCCTGTGACTTCCCTTGTTCTGGACACTATACATCTTCTGCTGATGTGTGACGCGGCAGCTAAAAAAGCCAATGCAATTCTGGGCTGCATCAATAGGAGTATAGCATCTAGATCAAGGGAAGTAATAGTGCCACTGTGTTCTGCTCTGGTCAGACCTCACCTGGAGTACTGTGTCCAGTTCTGGGCACCACAGTTCAAGAAGGACACTGACAAACTGGAACGTGTCCAGAGGAGGGCAACCAAAATGGTCAAAGGCCTGGAAACGATGCCTTATGAGGAACGGTTAAGGGAGCTGGGCATGTTTAGCCTGGAGAAGAGGAGGTTAAGGGGTGATATGATAGCCATGTTCAAATACATAAAAGGATGTCACATAGAGGAGGGAGAAAGGCTGTTTTCTGCTGCTCCAGAGAAGCGGACACGGAGCAATGGATCCAAACTGCAGGAAAGAAGATTCCACCTAAACATTAGGAAGAACTTCCTGACAGTAAGAGCTGTTCGACAGTGGAATTTGCTGCCAAGGAGTGTGGTGGAGTCTCCTTCTTTGGAGGTCTTTAAGCAGAGGCTTGACAACCATATGTCAGGAGTGCTCTGATGGTGTTTCCTGCTTGGCAGGGGGTTGGACTCAATGGCCCTTGTGGTCTCTTCCAACTCTATGATTCTATGATTCTGTGATGCTGCTTGGAGCAGCGTTAGCATTGGTTTACATCTGCCAACAAGTGTGGGCAGCACTGGGCGGCTGCCAACTCCACATCCCTTGCAAGGAAGCCACTGCCGCTTGCTGGAAACGCCTGCTTCTAGGCCTGTTTGCTGCTCCTCCCCATGCTCTCGTGTCATCTCGGAATATGCAGCTCTCAGCATGCAAACATTGGCAAGGAGGTAGAGATAACAGCAGCATCCTCTACCTGTTTTGTGCTCACCTGGGTGTTTGCATGGTTTGGGCCTAGCAGGAGGGAATGGGCCAGCAGGTGGGTAGCAGTGTGAAATATACTCGGAGTCGAGAGTGAATTTCATGCTCTTTATTCAGCTCATAGTGATGAGGAGGAATGGAAGTTCCCCCAGAATGTCTGCTTTATATACATTATTTACACAATGGGCCCCACGTGATTGGCTAATTGGATTCTCCTGTAGGCCAATCAGGTCGCGGATTCACTTCCACCTGGAGCTGGATTGGGTGGCTCCTGTGGACCAATCAGACTGCTGCATTCTGGAGCCTATTGTTCTAGGACCAATCAGACTGCTGCATTCTGAATCCTATTGTTCTAGGACCAATCAGGCTGCTGCATTCTTAATCCTATTGTTCTAGGACCAATCAGACTGCTGCATTTTGGATCCTATTCAACTCAGTACATAACACAGTGCTTTGGGGAGAAAGGTGGGAGGGGCTGAGAGAGGGCACTTTGTCTTAAGGCCCCCTAAAGCATGGGTAGGCAAACTAAGGCCCGGGGGCCAGATCTGGCCCAATCGCCTCCTAAATCTGCCCTGCAGACGGTCCATGAATCAGCGTGTTTTTACATGAGTGGAATGTGTCCTTTTATTTAAAATGCTTCTCTGGGTTATTTGTGGGGCATAGGAATTAGTTCATTTTTTCCCTTCAAAATATAGTTCGGCCCCCCCACAAGGTCTGAGGGACAGTGGACCAGCCCCCTGCTGAAAAGGTTTGCTGACCCCTGCCCTAAAGGTTCCCTTTAGTGGCCAATAGCTAATGTCAGAACTGTCTTCCCATCAGGGCGGGTCTCCTAGCGTACTTTGGAGCGGATCATCCATAGTACAGTTTTATTGCTGTGCAAGAACTACCAAAACATCCCTATGGCCATCCCCCAGGAGCAATTAACTTTCTGAGATAATCAGCAAAGATAATCTCCGCTCCTCGGCTGTCTTTCTTCCTGGGCTGGTTCACACAAGTACCTTTGTCACTCGGGGGGATACGGTGTCAGTGACTTGGATGAACCTGTAAATTAGCAACCACAGACAGAACAGTTACACGTCACCTCAAAGGCGATATTTATCAATGAAGTCCCTCAGCTCATGCCTTTGTGAGTCATCAAGCGGTAAGAGATCAAGACGCACACATGCATTGCTGGAAATGTAAAGAGAAAGAAGGTTCTTTTTATCATATGTGGTGGTCTTGTAGTAAGGTTAAAGCTTATTGGGAAATGATATATAATGAATTGAAAAAGATGTTCAAAATAACTTTTATTAAAACCAAACCAAACCCAGAAGGTTTTCTTTGGGGAATTATGGGGACAGAACGACCTAAATGGTACAGAAATGTATTCATGTATGCGACTATAGCGGCAAGAATGTTACTTGCCCAAAAACAGAAAGAAGCCGAAGTCCCAGAAAAAGAAGAATGTGTACAAAAACGTATGGATTATGCAAGAATGGCGAAACTTGCCGGAAGAATAAGAAATCAAGATATCAAACTTTTTATAAAAGAGTGGAAGTGGTTTATTGAATATTTACAGATAAATTGTAAACAGATAAAAACACTGGCAGGATTAATGCAATAGCCTGCAGTTACATAAGAGCATATATTTAAAGAAGGTAAACAAATGAGTAAGTTAAGTGAATTTGGATATGCAGAAGATATTAAAAATAAATTTAAGGAACCGCAAGAAGAGGGGGAAGTCAAGTTTTAAAATGTCAAAATGATTGTAAAATCAGTAAAATGTATATATCTGAAAAACATAGATTATTATTATTTTTAAAAGCGAGATATGAAGACACACATATGCATGTGTGAACCAGCCTTTCCCCTTTTCTGTACAAGTTTGTTTTTATAGGGGGAGCTGTGGAAAATTACCCCCAAGTCGGAAGAAATGGGGTTAGGCCCCCATTGAAATCAAGTTATGTGTCTCTTTTTTACATACACAGTTAATTTAGCCATAGTCTAAGGGCTGGCAATTCTTTTACTCAATTAGGCTGTTAAAACCTCACTGATCTGTAACAATGGTTTGTTGTATTTTCACGCCATCCCAGCCTATAGCTCATAGGGTGCGGCAGAACTCCAGCCTCTTTTGTAACTGGCTGTACCCCAAAAACCACTTTTTTCACCTGGTACCAACTAGTGGAGTTCTATTAAAAAATAAATAAATGGATCCCACAATCATGAGATCTACTTGAGCCCGATTTCAAACAGGTGGGTTCCCCAACCCACCCTGGTTTCTCCCTACTTCTTTCCTCTAAACATTTATTTCCAAACTGCCTCGTCCTCTGCTTTGGGAAGATTCACCCACTCCCAATTCCTGCCAAATTTTACACAATAGTTTAGCTTTCACGGTAAAAAGGAAGAAAGGGAAAAGCTTTTGTGGCCAGCTTTCTCAAGTGACTCTGTTTTCGTGCTTTTAAATAGCACACTGACATGTAATAGAGGAAGATTTTCCTGGCATGGAGATGAGGAAAACATCGCCCACTTAATTTCTCCACGCCAGGCGGCTGTTAACTGTGCAGGAACAGGGTCTGGGTTTTTTTGTTTTATGAAAGTTGGCAACCCTGAAACCAGCAAGAATACAACATTCTGCAAGTTTGTGTAATCATTACTGCGTGCAGTTAAATAATCTGACAAACTGTGTACACACCATATATTTAAGACACATTTAAAGCACATGACCTCCCCCAAAGAATCATGGGGATTGTAGTTTTTTTAGGGATGCTGGAAAAACTACAGTTCCCATGATTCTTTGGGGGTAAGTCATGTGCTTTAAATGCATTGTGTATATGCAGCCTGAGTTTCTTCGGCCGTGTACACACTATACATTTAAAGCACATTCCTTCTCTCAAAGAAATTATGGGTATTGTAGTTTATCCCTCACAGAGCTACAATTTCCAGCAACCCGTTAACAAACTACAGTTACCGGAATTATAGCCCTGGTTACAATGCAATAAAATTTATTACTGTAGAGTTCGCTTATTCCTTCAAGTGACTATTTTGGGTTCCTCTCTCCCCACTTCCAATTTATCACAGTGATTGAACCTATCTGTTTGGTTTGTTTACTTATTGGATTTCCTGCCTGCCCTTTTCCATAAGCATTTAAAAATAAAAATTACGGTATTAAAACCAATTTATAACTAGGAGAATGGAGTGGCTCCTTTGATTCTTTCCTCCTTTCTCAGCACAGCAGGCCTGCAGATTTGCGTACTGGCTGGCTGGATTTTCCTGAGGGCTGATGGAGCCAAAGTTACTGAGTCAGAAGCATTTTGGCTTATGGGATTCCCCCAGCCTTTTGGCTCTGCTTCTGCTTTCCAATGCATTTTTGGAATTTCTTGAAGCAGGAACTACTTTCTCGTGTTTTCCGTTTGCTCAGGAGAGCTCAGTAAGCAGGAAGGACCAACAGGAGATCTCAGATGGGATCTTCCAATATACAGTGGTACCTCAGGTCACATACGCTTCAGGTTACATACGCTTCAGGTTACAGACTCCGCTAACCCAAAAATAGTACCTCAGGTTAAGAACTTTGCTTCAGGATGAGAACAGAAATCGTGCTCCGGCGGCGCGGCAGCAGCAGGAGGCCCCATTAGCTAAAGTGGTGCTTCAGGTTAAGAACAGTTTCAGGTTAAGAACGGACCTCCGGAACGAATTAAGTACTTAACCTGAGGTACCACTGTATTTTCCTTCCGCCCCCCCCTTACGAAGCAGCTGGAGTGGGGACACAAAAATACTAATTAAATCCGGGAAATCTGCCACTCAAGAATCTGCCCAGGGGCATCTTGCCCATAGAGGCAAGTGGCGTGGGGTGCCAGGGCGCCAAGTTCTGGAGGGTGCCAGGGAAGAGGCTGGGCACAGCGCCTCCTGGCATCAGCTCGCCACCCTTGCCCGCCTTGCTGAAGCAGCCCGCACCAGAGCCTCTGCCTCTTCCCTGCTGGAGGAGCTGCCCTCCAGCCATTGCCCGCCTCCTCCAGCCCCACCAAGCTGCCGGCAGTGCCGTAAAAAGGTCAGCAACTCTGAGAAACAGGGTGGGCACCGGACTCCAGAGGGATCTTTGCACCATGGTGCCGGATATACTTAAGATGGCCCTGAATCTGCCACAAGCTCTACTGGGGGGTGGGAAATGAGAATCATCCCTTACAGAACCTCATACCCTCCAACATTTCTCCAATAAAAATAGGGACATCCTTGGGAAAAGCAGGACATTCTGGGATCAACTCAGAAACCAGGACAGCTTCTGTAAATCCAGGACTGTCCCTGGAAAATAGGGACACTTGGAGGGTAAGCCGGGCTTAGTTTCCTTGGAATGAAGGTCAGTGGAGAACAGGGCCGGCCCACCCATAAGGCAAGGTGAGGCAACTGCCACGGTGGCAGGATAGCAGATCCAGCTTCCAAGAAATGCATTTATTGCGGTGGCAGTGACAGCTATGGCACTCTTCTTGGAGGCCAGACCTCCACAGTGGCCTCTTGGCAAACAGGAAGTGATGCTGGTCCCCTCCCACCCTGGTTCCCAATTTAGATCTTTATCCTCCCCTAGTTCCTGATGTCGATCTTCACTCACTTCTTCTTCCCTGGCAGGCCTCAGGTACCAAAATGTCTTGGGCCAGCCCTGGCAGAGACTGCAGGGTCTTTAGGATAAATGGCTTTGTTGTTGTTGTTTAGTCGTTTAGTCGTGTCCGACTCTTCGTGACCCCATGGACCAGAGCACACCAGGCACTCCTGTCTTCCACTGCCTCCCGCAGTTTGGTCAAACTCATGTTAGTTTCGAGAACACTGTCCAACCATCTCGTCCTCTGTCGCCCCCTTCTCCTTGTGCCCTCCATCTTTCCCAACATCAGGGTCTTCTCCAGGGAGTCTTCTCTTCTCATGAGGTGGCCAAAGTATTGGAGCCTCAGCTTCAGGATCTGTCCTTCCAGTGAGCACTCAGGGCTGATTTCCTTAAGAATGGATAGGTTTGATCTTCTTGCAGTCCATGGGACTCTCAAGAGTCTCCTCCAGCACCATAATTCAAAAGCATCTTACACATATATACAACCTGAGCATAGGCTGGCGGGACTCACAACATTGACCCTCCCAACAGATCTCACTTCCCCTTTAGGCTTCCAGGGAAGCTACAAAGTCCACCGCAGAGCAAGACATGTCTCCCTCTCTCTAATCCTGAGTGGATATAGGATCACAAGCCTGGAAGGGATCCAAGTATATCATCTAGACTAGCCCTGCCACACCCGAACCCCATAACAGTACTATATGCAGAACACCGGACAGCAGACAGTCACCTCTTCCGAGTCCCGCCAACCAATCTTTCCCCGTTTTCTTCTGCGGTAAAGTCCGGAGGAAGCAGAGAGCAAAGGGTTTTGACACCCCGCATGGTTCTGCAAGAGATGGGTTCAAGGAATAACCGCCCAGTGACAACGGCAGACAACCTTGCTTAGGACTGAATGTTCAAGAAAGGGCCGGCCCACAATATTTTGGCACCTGAGGCGAACCACAAAATGGCGCTTCTCCTCCCTACCAGGGGAAAAGGGGTGAGGGAAGAGCTACTTTAGAAACAAGGTTGAAGCAGGAATCAAAGGCTATTGCAGGACAAAAGGGGCCCACTCTGAATCACAGCAAGCAGCTGCAGAGCACAGGAGGGCAGCCCCATTTCCTCCCTAGGAAGGAGACCTCACACAGCCTTCTCTTTGCGGCGAGGCTGCTGCAGAGACGGCGTTGCGGGAAGTCTGCCAAGGAGGCAGGAGATCTGGCCTCTGAGGAGCGAGCCGTTGCAGCAGCAGGCGAGGCATTCCTTGGAGAAAGGACCTGCCGCCCCTATGGCTCGACCACCTGAGGCAGTTGCCCAACCTTGCCTCATGGGTGGGCCAGCCCTGGTTCAAGAGCACCTCGCCTGGTTCTGTCTTCAACGGCTGATGCTGCTTCTGTCTTCAACGGCTGGTAGGTAAAGGACCTCTGGACGGTTAAGTCCAGTCAAAGGCGACTATGGGGTTGCGGCGCTCATCTTGCTTTCAGGCCGAGGGAGCCGGCGTTTGTCCACAGACAGTTTTCTGGGTCATGTGGCCAGTGTGACTAAACTGCTTCTGGCGCAACGGGACACCGTGATGGAAACCAGAGTGCACAGAAATGCCATTTACCTTCCTGTTGCAGCGGTATCTATTTATCTACTTGCACTGGTGTGCTTTCGAACTGCTAGGTTGGCAGGAGCTGGGACAGAGCAACGGGAGCTCACTCTGCCATGGGGATTCGAACCGCCGACCTTCTGATCAGCAAGCACAAGAGGCTCAGTGGTTTAGACCACAGCACCAGGTGAACCTCCCTCTGGGGACGAAACAAAATTTAAAAATTCTTTCTAGTAGAGACCAACTAAGTTTGTTATTGGTATGAGCTTTCATGTGCATGCACATTTCTTCAGATACCAATTCTTCAGATTTCTCCCTCTGGGGAAATATTGACTGCAAGTGAACAGGGCCAGCGGGCTCTTTGCCCCGGTGTCCTGGAAGAGGGACCAGACAAAACAGCTCTCCTTTCTGTTGATTGTTAAAGCAGCTGGTGGCTGAGACTCCTGTCTTCTGTGGTGCTTGACCTTGAGGAAACAGGGCTCTCTGCGGCAGCAGCCCTGCCTGGGTTATATGCGCCTGTCTGAGGAGCTCTAATGTGTGCATAAGATTTGCACTCTTGGTGTGCACAAGGGTACGTTCGAATGAATAAAATGAAAGGGGCCTTTAACAGAGCAGATCTGCAGCACGTAGAATGAAAGTTTTGTATTGTTTATAACACTTGATAGGAAGCCGCCCAGAGTGGCTGGGGAAACTCAGCCAGATGGGCGGGATATAAATATATTATTATTATTATTATTATTATTATTATTATTATTATTAGCCACTTTGCAGCCGCTTATTGTTGTCTCCTCATGTATTTACTTAATCAATTCACACACACGCATCCCTCAGGGCAGCATACAGTGGTACCTCGGGTTAAGAACTTAATTCATTCTGGAGGTCCGTTCTTAACCTGAAACTGTTCTTAACCTGAGGTACCACTTTAGCTAATGGGGTCTCCTGCTGCCACGCGATTTCTGTTCTCATCCTGAAGCAAAGTTCTTAACCCGAGGTACTATTTATAGATTAGCGGAGTCTGTAACCTGAAGCGTATGTAAACTGAAGCGTATGTAACCCGAAGTACCACTGTATATGGTCTCACTATGGTTTGGTTTTCCATCAGGCATTGAGCAAATTCACATCCAGCCATGCTACAGAATCGGATGCTCTCAGAAATCACTGAGCCGCATTTCCTAAGCTCATTGCTGTTTCACAGTTGTTATTACCAGGGCTTTTTTTCCAGCTGGAATGGGTCAGGACCACAATAGCTCAAGGACCGCCTCTTTCCATATGAACCTACCCTGAGATCATCTTCTGAGGCCCTTCTTCATGTGCTCTAGGGGTCCAGAGTGTGGCAAACAAGAACGGGGCCTTCTCTGCAGTGGCTCCCTGTCTGTGGAATGCTCTCCCCAGGGAAGTTTGCCTCGCGCCTTCACTATACACCTTTAGGCACCAGGCAAAAACGTTCCTTTTTAACCAGGCCTTTGGTTGATCTGATTGACATCCTATACCTTTTTAAAATGTGGCTCTTTTGGGGGGTATTATTGAGTTGTTTTTATTTTCAATATATATATTGTGGTTTTTATGTTGATATTTTCTGCCCTGAGTCCTCCAGGTATAGGGCGGTATATAAATTCAATAAATAATAATAATAAATAAATTGCCACTCTAAGAGAACGAGCGAGGTGTTCATGGTGAGTTCCGGCTCCTCTTCTTCTAGAAATCAGCACTGGATATTACTACTGCTACTGTGTACATAATAATAATGAATAGCAATGACGGCAACAGATGAGTACACAAGCACTAGATTTGCAGTGAGCCACTGAGCCCCTCCGAGAGAACAGCTAAGTTCATTATATACCATCTTGCAGGTGGTAGTGGTCCGTGGCTGTATCGTCACTAACCCTAAGTCCAATAAGTAGCGATAATCCACAAGCACACTCCACCTAGAAATGGCCATAACAAGGATAACTTGTGCCAAAGGCATTCTTCTTAGGAGATAAATCTGTGTGTGATTTATGGCTCACATAAGAGAGCTCCTCCACGCAAAAAAAAAAATCCCTGCACACACTCAACCAGCATGTCAGGGGTAGTAAGCCTAGATTTGAATGTCTCTCCCTCATAGCTAGTTTGTGTGTGTGTGAGTGATATATATATATAGAGAGAGAGAGAGAGAGGATTTAATTATTTGTTGTTGATATAGAGAAGCAGTCCGTCGGGATAAGCCCTGCTCTTTAGTGGTGCAGCCCAGACACAGGTTTGCTGCATCAATCACTGCCTTGCCACAATATTGCATTTCCCCAGCTTAAAAAGCATTATTTTTTAATATTTAACGCTGTATTGTTTTTAATACTTGATTGGGAGCCGCCCAGAGTGGCTGGGGAAACTCAGCCAGATGGGCGGGGTATAAATAGTAAATTTATTATTATTGTTGTTGTTGTTGTTGTTGTTGTTGTTGTTGTTGTTGTTGTTATTATTATTATTGCTGTGGGTGCTTCAGTCAATGTGATTCCCCATCTGCAAAACAGCAACCGATTGTGCAGATGGATGGATGCATCAAATCTTCAAGAGGCCAAATGGGTACAAACAATGACAACATGCTATCATTTATTCCACTTCAAACCAACCTCCAATCCTGGTTCTCTGCAAAGCCCCCAAGTTAGCATGCAAAATTGTTATATGTATATGTATATATATATATATATATATATATGTATATATATATGTGTATATATATATATATATATATATACACACAGCAACGATCAATATATATATATATATACAGCAACGATCATCAACAAACCAATTACTGCTCTGGCAACATGTTGGCGTTTCTTCCCCCCCTTTTAAAAAATTTGCTGTTGCAACACATCTGCAAAACGTTTTGGGGTTTTTTTTTAATAATAATTTTTATTCGTTTTAAATTGCAACAATCCAATAACAGCCTCATTACAACAAGGCCAAATTAGAATACAATTAATAATACCAATCACTGAGATGCCATTGAGGTGCTAGAGTTGATGGTTTGATGACGCATCTGCAAAACATTTTGCAGCAAAACACCTTTCCTTGTTTCATGAGGTTGGTGATTTTTGATTTCCCAGGGAAGCCGTTCAAAACCTGCGCCGTGCATCTTGCCAGGTAAGCGGTGTTCAGAGAATTCGCCTCTCTCCTCCTTGCAGCCCGCATCCCATTCAGAGACTACAAGTCCCAGCATGCAGTGCGACGCGCCTGAGCTCATCGAGAGCTGCATGTTGGGAACGGGGTGCGAGTAGGAGACGAGATCAATAATTGTCTGCCATATTGGACGCCCGAGTGTGCTGGGGTGGGGGGAAGGGAAGGGATCGGAAGTCTGGAGCTTGTGCAGATTTTGCATTTTAATTTATTTATTTTTTTGCATATAAGCCTTAGGCTGTAGCTTACTGAGATACCTGCGCCGTCTCTCCACGCACACGATCAGATTGCAGCTTTTGCAAATCCCCCCATGTCCTTTTAAACAGCTGTTACGACGGAGAACTTGCAACAGTTGAGAATTTTAAAAAAGAATATATTTTTTAACCCATTGCAGCATTGCAAAAAAAAAAAGTGGGTGGGGAAGGAAAGAACTACACCTGTTGGACTTATGCCTGTCGTGCAGCTGTGTTGAAAGGTACTAGGGGAGCCCTGCCAAAGCTGGGCGGGAGGTGGCTCGACTCGAACAGGAGATGGGGTGAGGAGGAGGGAAATCCCAGCCACATACAAAGTATCTTCTTTCTTTTTAATAATAATAATAATAATAGTAAAGGTTTGTGAAATGCTGCAGCAGATGTAGCTAAGCTTCTGCCACCCGTCAGAGTGAAACCTCAGGGAGGAGGGATCCGGCCTGCAAACGACACAAAATAAACCATGCATATAATAAAAACAGAATTAAATAATAATAATAATAGAGCACATGGGAGAGCATGTTCGTGATCCTATACAGGACTGATGGTGATGGAAGGAGGGGGGGATTTAACTCAGGAGGTGTCCTGTCCCCCATGTAGAAAGAAGACTCTGGGATCAATCCTGTCTTGCCCTCCAAATAAAAAAATATCACAGGCAGGAGGAAGCCCTGCTGCTAAAAAGCTACCTTCAGCCAGAAGGGAAGGGACCTGTGGCAGATGAGACTCAGCCTTGATGCTCAGATGTGTCTGTCATAAGGCCTTTTCGTACTTGTGTCCTCCATTTTAAGGGAAGGAAAACCAGGCCTGCCTCTCGGTTTTGCACCGTGGAAACACAGATGGGACTTCTGACATGAAGAATTTCCCCTGCCATGGAAATGGAAGTTGATAGGCAAAGCTTTGCCTCCGCCTCCTAAATTTCTCGGCATCAGAAGGTGCAGAGGAGCAGGACTGGTGGGAAGAAGGTGGCAACCCAGGTCAATAGTGATGTTAAAAGATGGCTTTTACCCAACAATATGTTTTGTTTCCCCCCCAAAAAAAATTATTCATTTTTTAACACAAATAAACAACACAAACAGAAAAACAAACAATACAAATTCTTGTCTTATCCTTATTTTTTCTAAACATTGCTAGGTGGACTTCCCCAAGTCCCCCCATCTGATTTTCATTTTACCTCATAAAAATCTTCACATTTTATTACTTACAAATAATACTGTTTTAAAATACACTATCTCCTACTTCTAACCCTACAGCCTATATCCACTTCCAAAGCTGTTCTAAGATTTAAATATTAACATATTTTTTCAAATATTCCTTAAACTTCTTCCAGTCTTCTTCCACCGTCTCTTCTCTCTGGTCTCGGAGTCTCCCGGTCAGTTCGGCAAGTTCCATATAGTCCATCATCTTCATCTGCCATTCTTTGATAGTTGGTGAATCTTGTTTCTTCCAATTCTTCGCTAGTAATATTTGCGCAGCTGTTGTGGCATACAGAAAGTACCGTATTTTTCGCTCCATAAGACACACCTGACCATAAGATGCACCTAGTTTTTAGAGGAAAACAAGGAAAAAAAATATTCTGAATGAAAGTGGATGTATGATTTTT
Source organism: Podarcis raffonei (assembly GCF_027172205.1). NCBI lineage: Eukaryota > Metazoa > Chordata > Lepidosauria > Squamata > Lacertidae > Podarcis > Podarcis raffonei. Next base: position 15,207,062 of record NC_070614.1, read on the forward strand.
GTGGTTCATGCTGTGGCCACAGACATGTGATCTGATGGTGAATTTGGGGTGACCCGATGCAAAAATCTGAGGATCCATGTGGATCCGTGCTTTGTAACCATGTTTTTGCACCATTGCGGCCCCAGGAAACAGTGGGTGCGTGGATGCATCTGAAGGCAGCCCTGTTCAGGGAAGTTTTTAATATGTGACATTTTAGTGTGTTTTTCATCTTTGTTGGAAGCCGCCCAGAGTGGCTGGGGAAACCCAGCCAGATGGGCGGGGTACAAATAATAAATTATTATTATTATTATTATTATTATTATTATTATTATTATTATTGTGGTTCATGCTGTGGCCACAGACATGTGATCTGATGGTGAATTTGGGGTGACCCAGTGTAAAAATCCTGAGGCTTTTACCTCCCCCCTCCCAGGCAGCCTCTGCTAGCTTCCCTTATCTCTCTTCCGATCCCACTGATCAGCTGTTTCCTTTCTACACTCCCTTCCCACTTGTTTGCCTTAGTGTCTTTTCCTTACCTGGAGCAGTTTTTTGCTCCTCCTTTTCTTCTAATTTCTCTCCTTATTGCTTTAGTCTTCCTGTTTCCCCCCTTTGCAAGTTTGCTGTCTTTACCTCCCCCCTCCCAGACAGCCTCCTTTATCTCTAACGTCCCTTATCTCTCTCCCCGATCGGCAAACGATCAGCTGCTTTGTTTCAACACCCACTTCCCTCTTTCAAAAAAATAAATAAAATGCACGATCTGCTTTTTGCCCCTGGGCAATTCGGCTCCAGGGGCCACGCATTCGCTCCATAAGACGCACAGACATTTCCCCTTACTTTTTAGGAAGAAAAAAGTGTGTCTTATGGAGCAAAAAATACGGTATACCCAACAACATGTTGCAGCTCGGCTGCAGGGGAAAGGCTGCTTCGTCGCAACAAAAGCAGCTGCCTTCTGAAAGATGGCTTGCCCTCTGCAATAAATGAGTTTATCAGCCAAATGTTCTCTACGCTGAAAACCCTGAGCTGGGAAGCTCTGCTTTTGGGGTCTCTTTCTAGAGCTGCGGTGCCAAAGCCCAGCATGAAACTGGTAGGTCTGACTGCTGCGGGGAGATATGGGGCGGCCCACACGGTGGAAACACGGAAAATCGGGAACGGCTGGGGTGGGGCTGCCAGCCTGCCTTCGTTTGAATTGGTGTGTGCATGGGTGGGGGAAGCCTGTGGCCCTCTAGTTTTATTTTTATTTATTGAATTTATATACCGCACACACACACACATGTACATGTCTCAGGGCAGTTCACTCTAGATCAGTGTTTCCCAAACTGGGGCGTTTGGACTACAACTCCCATCATCCCTAGCTTGCAAGACCAGCAGTCACGGATGATGGGAATTGTAGTCCGAAAACAGCTGGAGACCCAAGTTTGGGAAATAGTGTTTGTTAAGAAACCAGAGGTTTTTCTTTTAGGAATAGTAGGAAATGAGATAAATAGAAAGGACTGCAAACTTTTCCAATACGCAGTAACTGCAGCGAGAATACTACTGGCCCAAAGATGGAAGCAGGAACAACTGCCGACGTTTGAAGAATGGAGAATGAAACTGATGGACTATGCAGAACTAGATAAACTAACGGGGAAGATCAGATATCTACGAGACCAAAAGTTCATCGAAGATTGGGGAAAATTTTCAGATTATTTGAAATTTATTTCTGAAAAGCAAATAACGCTAGTGGGATTTCAAGAAGCTCTGTGAATGTTTGAGGAATATTGTGTTGAAGAAAAATAAGAGAGTGAAGGTATATAAAATGCAATATAAAAATTAGGAAATGTGTAATTAAAAAATTGAATAATGGATGATTGTTAGAGAGGCTGAAGGAAGTCCAAAAGAGAAAATACGTGATAAATTTAGGTTGGATATTATAAATGTATGTTGGAAAATTAATACAAATTATTTATATATAAAAAAAAAAGTTTGGGAAATAGTGGACTAGAATTGCAGATGGAATCCAAATTCCACCAGCAACAGCCTCCTGAGGCCCCAAGTTCCTCATTCTTGATTTGGGAGCAAGGAACACAGAGATCACATTCATGTCATACATCCAAGGCGTTATGCACGGGCGTAGCCAGGATTTATTTTATTTTATTTTTATTTTATTTTATTTTATTTATGCTTTTCAGGTTTATACATTATCAACATTTCAAAACTCTACTTCCTTCCCCCTCTTTCTGCGGTCCGTTACATTTATTTTTACTATCTTCTGCCTATCCAAATTAACTTAATCTGCTCATTTATTCATCTACTTCAAATATATACTCTTGTAAAACTGCAGGTTATTACAATAATCCTGCCAATGTTCTTACCTGTTCACAGTTTATCTAAATATTCAGTAAACCATTTCCATTCTTTTATAAAAAAGTTTATCTTGATTTCTTATTCTTCCGGTAAATTTTGCCATTTCTTCATATTCCATAATTTTTTGTACCCATTCTTCCTTTGCGGGGACTTCTGTCTCTTTCCATTTTGGGGTGAGTAACATTCTTGCTGCTGTTTTAGCATACATGAATAAGTTTCTGTGCAGTTTAGGTAGTTCTGTCCCTATAATTCCCGAAAGTATTCCCAGGATTTATTTTAAGGGGGGCAGGCTTTTGGTTAGGAGGGGCTGGCTTATCTGTGACGCAATTGGTCCGTTAGTTAAGTATTTTCATTTATTTGCTACGCCCATGGCATGATGATACTACTGTTTTAAACAGTCTTGGCTTCCCCCAAAGAATCCTGGGAGCTGTAGTTTGTTAAGGGTGCAGACAGGGGTGTCAAACTCAAATTCATCGGGGGCCGCATCAGCAGTTTGGTCACCCTCAAAGGGCCGGTTGTATCTGTAGGAATGCATGTAAAGTGGAGGTTTCCTGTGTAGAACGGCCGGCGCCGCTAGAGGGCAGACGTTCTCTGGCTTGTAGGCTGCCGCGCATGCGCTGAAGAGGCGGCTTTCTTGTGTCAAAAAAAAAAAAGCAAGAATAAAAGGTGAAGGCTGGTGGCCGGCGGCGGCTACACGGGCCACATGACGAGGTCTGGCGGGCCGGATTTGGCCCGCGGGCCTTGTGTTTGACACCCGTGGTGCAGAGGATTGATAAAGGTAAAGGTACCCCTGCCCGTACGGGCCAGTCTTGACAGACTCTGGGGTTGTGCGCCCATCTCACTCAAGAGGCCGGGGGCCAGCGCTGTCCGGAGACACTTCCGGGTCACGTGGCCAGCGTGACAAAGCTGCATCTGGCGAGCCAGCGCAGCACACGGAACGCCGTTTACCTTCCCGCCAGTAAGCGGTCCCTATTTATCTACTTGCACCTGGGGGTGCTTTCGAATTGCTAGGTTGGCAGGCGCTGGGACCAGACGACGGGAGCTCACCCCGCCGCGGGGATTCGAACCACCGACCTTTCGATCGGCAAGCCCTAGGCGCTGAGGCTTTTACCCACAGCGCCACCCGCGTCCCATAACAGAGGATTGTTAGGAGGCCACAAATCCCCCCACAGAACTACAATTCCCCGGGTTCCCTGGGGGAGAGGGATTGAGAATTAAACCAGTGCAGCTCTGTGAAGGCAATAGTGATCGCTGACCAACTCTCAGCGCTTGAAGAAACTACAGCTCCCAGAATTCTTTGGGGCAAGACGCGACTGTTTAAAGTGGTGTTCAATGTATGCGGTGATTTATTTATTTTTGTAAAATACTTTTTTATTGAGTTTTACATTGCAAATTTAAATTCAAACATTAAACATAAACATCGTTTAGGATTCCCTGAATCCTCTGACTCCCCTCGCCCTTCCATGGTTACCATTTTCAATCTCTTTCAACTGCTTCACTTATTTTCTCTATTTTTCTTAAATAATCCATTTTTACCTTAATTTTTAGTACATTACAAGTGTTACTCAAATCCTGCCAAAGTTTTTAGTGGTTTACAGTGTTCTCTTAAACACATTGTGAATTTTCCCCATTCCTTCTTAAAGTTCTTCTCTTCCTGGTTTCTGATTTTCCCTGTCATTTTCACCGTTTCAGCATTGTCAATCATCTTCATCAACCATTAACCTGTTTACAGTACTTTTGTAAGTACAGTGGTACCTCGGTTTAAGAACAGTCTGGTTTAAGAACAATTTGGTTTACGAACTCCACAAAACCGGAAATAGTGTCTTGGTTTGAGAAATTTACCTCGGTCTGGGTGGCGCTGTGGGTCACAGAGCCTAGGGCTTGCCGATCAGAAGGTTGACGGTTCGAATCCCCGTGACGGGGTGAGCTCCCGTTGCTCGGTCCCAGCTCCTGCCAACCTAGCAATTGGAAAGCACGTCAAAGTGCAAGTAGATAAATAGGTACCGCTCCGGCGGGAAGGTAAACGGCGTTTCCGTGCGCTGCTCTGGTTCACCAGAAGTGGCTTAGTCATGCTGGCCACATGACCCGGAAGCTGTACGCCGGCTCGCTCGGCCAATAAAGCGAGATGAGCGCCGCAACCCCAGAGTCGGCCACGACTGGACCTAATGGTCAGGGGTCCCTTTACATTTTTAAGAACAGAATCCGAATGGTGGAAGGGCACTGGTGGCGGGAGGCCTCATTAGGGAAAGTGCGCCTCGGTTTAAGAATGGTTTCGGTTTAAGAATGGACTTCCGGAATAGATTAAGTTTGTAAACCGAGGTACCACTGTACATCAGAAACATTTCCCATTCTTTTTAAAATTTCTTGTCATCTTCATTTCTGAGCTTTCCTGTTAACTTTGCCATTTCAGCGTAGTGCATTAACTTGGTTTTCCAATTTTCTTTGGTCGGGACTGCTTCCTCTTTCATTACACTTTTCAAACTGGCCTTCCAGGAAAAAAGGCATCGTTTTGTGAAAAGGGGATGTTTCCCCCAGCCTTTAAAGGTTTCTTGATATGCTTGTGCAAAACACTTCTGAGAAGGTTGACAACCGCAACCTAGAGCAGTTTCCAACTTATACATTCAAATGTTTCCCATTTAAAAAAGCACTAGCCAAAGGACATTTAATGTCCTCCCCGTTTCCTTAAAAACGATTAATGCTTGAAGCATGGGAAGAGGAGCCTAATGGAAGAGCTGAGCAGGCGTTTGACTTACTAGCATTGCAAAACCAACATGTCAAAAGCCAAGCAAAAGGTGATAATGATAATTTTATTATTTATACTCTACCCCCACTACTGTGACTCCTCGCTGAAAGATACTGCAATGTCATCTCGGCAAATGTCTTACAACCATACACAGAAGGTTTTCCAAAAACTCTCTTTTCTGAGCTCCGTAATTGAAACAAAAAACCCCCTACCTTTCTGCCTGAGTCTAGTAAAATTTCACCTCCAGAATTTCCTGTGCTATTTCACTTTGCAGAAACAAAACAAAGCAAAGCACCCTGGTTGTTGTGGCTGGGGGGCGGGGAGGGGGAACCACCCTGTCGTATTTTGGAAAAACTTAGTAGCAGTTTCTCTTGGCATCTTGCAGCAGGCTGTATCCTTTGAGGAAGAAAGATGTTTACGTTGATTCCTAAAAGAGGCTGGCATCTCTCCCCAACCACCACCAGATCAAACAAGGAAGTGGCTTAAAATACACAGAAAACTCCCCCCGCACCTGAATGCTTTTTTTAAAAGCAGAGATTTTTTAAAGCAAGAAAAATAAAAGGGCAGGGCTTTCACACACCCCCCAAAAAAAACTCATTCCTCCTGCCCATTCCCTCAGTTGTGTTTTGCTGGTCGCATGATGCTCAGATCAGCGCTGTAGCTGCGATCTAAGTTTTATAACTTAAATTGGGGTGAGGTGGGGTGCCAAGATAGGAAGAAAGATTGGAATGCAATAGTTTGGCAGGAACTTTGTCTGGATTTCTCCATTAAAAAAAAAAAAAAACTAATGCCAATTCTGGATGAAGCAGCCAGCATGGACTGGAAAGCGAGCAAGAGGACATAAAGTTGCTAAGGCATTGCAGGATTTTATTTTCTTTCCCCTGAGCAGAGAGACCAACTCCTGGAATGCGGGGGAGTTATGGGAAAAGGAAAAGGGGCTCTGTGGGATTTGGAAAAGCGAGCATCAAATCCAAACAAGCAGAGTGCACTGGCGTGAAAGGGGCAGCAGTTCAAAAACAACACGTTATCCAGAGAAGGCTAAGGATTTTCGTTGCTCGACTGCTTCCCCCACCCACCCTTTCGCAGTTAAAAATAAGGTCCGTGAAGGCAGAAAAGTTCTGCTTCGATTGCAGCTCAGTCACTCCACATCTGAAGTTCAAAGCCACTGGTAATTTTGGCCTCCAATGTCAACAGGGGTTTTCGCGACAAGGTCCCTTCCCACTGCCACCTGTAATAATTTGGGAAGTTATACCAGCTTTTTAGGGACGCGGGTGGCACTGTGGGTTAAACCACAGAGCCTAGGACTTGCCGATCAGAAGGTCGGCGGTTCGAATCCCCACAACGGGGTGAGCTCCCGTTGCTCGGTCCCTGCTCCTGCCAACCTAGCAGTTCGAAAGCACGTCAAAGTGCAAGTAGATAAATAGGTACCGTTCCGGTGGGAAGGTAAACGGCATTTCCGTGTGCTGCTCTGGTTCGCCAGAAGCGGCTTAGTCATGCTGGCCACATGACCTGGAAGCTGTATGCCGGCTCGCTCGGCCAGTAAAGTGAGATGAGCGCCGCAACCCCAGAGTCGGCCACAACTGGACCTAATGGTCAGGGGTCCCTCTACCTTTACCTTACCAGCCTTTTAGGGGTCAGGACTTTTATGTATTTGAAAGATGAGTCATGCAAAATCCTCTTGAGGAGGCCCTGCAGCCCAGAACAGCCAGGCAGGGTCTTGTTGAATTTAGGAGGCAGCGGCCGCAAGGTGGAGATTGAAACCGGAGGACCAAGACCACATAGCCAAGGCCAAAGTCAAAGAGGAGCAAGGGGCCAACGCAGGAAATCTGGCTGAACTTGAAGGCATGTTGAGAAATGTATTTTGGTTAAGAAATAGGAGGATTTTGTAATTAGAAGGTCACGATTTAAGATTTGGATAGCATGGATATCTGTGGTTAAAAAAGAGAAAAAGTTAAAGGACCCCTGGACAGTTAAGTCCAGTCAAAGGCAACTAGGGTTGCGGCGCTCATCTCAGTTTCAGGCAAAAGGAGCCAGGGTTTGTCCACTGTCAGCTTTCCGGGTCATGTGGCCAGCAAGACTAAACCGCTTCTGGCACAACAGAACACCGTGACGGAAATCAGAGTGCACGGAAATGCTGTTTACCTTCCCGCTGCAGTGGTACCTATTTATCTACTTGTACTGGCGTGCTTTCGGACTGCTAGGTTGGCAGGAGCTGGGACAGAGCAACAGGAGCTCATTCCGTCGCAGGGAATCGAACCGCCAACCTTCTGATTGGCAAGCAAGCCCAAGAAGCTCAGTGGTTTAGACCACAGCACCACCTGTGTCCCTTTTGATATATGTGGTACAACAAGGTCAAAGTAAATGTGGAGTTTAAAAATCATTTTGTCAGACGTACTATATTGAGAGTCTGGAATAGATCCAAACCTACAGTAGTTTATATATGAAGGTACCTTTATGTATTGCAATGCAAGAAGCGCTTCGCAGAAAGGAGATGATAAGTAGTGAGAAATGGTTAAGCTATCAAGAATGATTAGAGTGGAGCCAAAGGGACTGTAAAATTAAAACAAGGGAACAACTAATCAAAGAAGGTTTCAGCATCAGTGATTTGCTCATTGACAAGTAGCTGGGAGTTTTAAGGACAAAAAGACTTTTTGGTATAGAAAAGAAAAGGACAAATTTTGAAATGCAGTTGTGTGCAGATGATGAACACCTTATTGCAAAAATGTGGAAATTGTGTTTGAAAAGTAAAATGCAAGAAGTTAAAAAGAATGCATCTCAGGGTCGTGGGTTCAAGCCTCACATTGGGCAAAAGATTCCTGCATTGCAGGGGGTTGGACTAGATGACCCTCGTGGTCCCTTTCAACTCTACAATTCTGTTTCTATGAACATCCGAAGAGGGGGAAGAGTAGGTTGTTGTTGGACCTTTCTGCCACTAGATGGCAGCAGAGACTAAGGCGTTGCAGAGGATTCCCCAAACAGCATATACCCTAACAGAAAACATACAGTTATTAAATTTGTATATAGAGCTGACTCTATACTGTATCTGTGGACATATTTTTGGCACTTTCGATGCTGGCCTTATGGTATGCCCCAAAAGCCCCTTTATTCTGAGCTGCTTTTAAATCGTTAATGTTAGATGTGTCAGTTGATTTTAAGAAAGCGTGGTGCTGACTTTTGAACTGTTTTAAACTCTTAAAAATAAAATAAACTAGAATGTAATTTATATTTTTTTATGTAAACTAACCTTGAGAGGACTTTTGGCCTAGAAGGTGGCCTTTAAATGTGTGCGTGTGCTGTAACACGTACCGTAAAAAGCTATTTTTCCAAGTGTACGTTGTTAAATTGTGCATTCGACAAAATAAACTGAGGCTGTTTTTGGCAGATGAGATTGGGGTGTATGTGTGTAATTCCTTCAGCAAGCTTCATTTTTCAATTTTTGCATCTCAGGGGTATTTGGAATGTTACCATCCCAAAATCGCAAGGTGCTTTCCTATTATTGAGCTACGATTTTGACAGCAACAATAATGTAGCGGCCCTTTAAAGCTGACTCCGAAATCCATTAAATGCTTCAGATTTTAGCAACGGCATGTATTTGGAAAGCAACCACTTAAGGATTCATTTTCCAGGGATTAGCTGTGGAGGACACAGACAGGTCATAGTATTTGCACACATATGCCGTGTCTTAAAAGATAATCTGTTAAATTTAGCAGAACATTCATATTTTTAAAAAAATAAACGAAGAATGCTGCTGAGCATCCAAGTTGACTTGGTGAGGCTGGAGGAAGCAATCTTCAGTAAACATAAAGCTAAAGGGACCCCTGACAGTTAGGTCTAGTCGTGACTGACTCTGGGGTTGCGGCGCTCATCTCGCTTTATTGGCATGACTAAGCCGCTCCTGGCGAACCAGAGCAGCGCACAGAAACGCCGTTTACCTTCCCGCCAGAGCGGTACCTATTTATCTACTTGCACTTTGACGTGCTTTTGAACTGCTAGGCTGGCAGGAGCAGGGACCGAGCAACGGGAGGGGATTCGAACTGCCAACCTTCTGATTGGCAAGTCCTAGGCTCTGTGGTTTAACCCACAGCGCCACCCGCGTCCCTCAGTAAACATAATAGTTCGTTAATTTTGGGCAATCCTTTTTTTTTTGTTGTTGTTGTTTAGGCTTTATTTCTTCTTGAAAGAAGCCTGGACTGGCATCTATAATCAAAATCTTCAAAAAACAAACAAACAAAAACAACAACTATAAAAAGACATATCTTATAAAATATACAGGAAAGTTTTGCCAAAAATGGGAAAGAGTGATGCAATACTGGGGAAGTATGTTCCTGTTGAATTTCTGTCTGTTACATGTTAAAGGCACAGTAAAATGTGTGTTTGATTTTCCCTTGCCTGTGTCCCTGTTGATCATCTTACCGTATATACTTGAGTATAAGCCGACCTGAATATAAGCTGAGGCACCTAATTTTAACACAAAAAACTGGGAAAACATTGACTCAAGTATAAGCCAGTTTATCACACCCAAAACCTGGTGGCGGTGGTGGCGGCAGCAGAGGAAGAACAAGCAGCCTGAAAGGGCTGCTTTCGGGCTGCCGTCCCTCCGCCGCCACCACCCACCTCACTTGAGTATAAGCCGAGGGGGGCTTTTTCAGCATAAAAAATGTGCTGGAAAAGTTGGCTTATATTTGAGTATATACGGTATATATTTTGGACATTCCTTTCCTTCCTGCACATTTTACTTTCTTAAGCTATTTCCATGTGGCTGATCTGTTCTTGCCTTTCGGGGTTTCAACCTGGCTAGAACGTCCCTGTCCTGAGCAGAATCTCATCCTTTCGTAACTCTTCCATATAACCTGTTCATTGAACATTCATCCTGATTTCCTTGCCCAAAGCTCAGGTGGTGGTTAGACTGTGTCCGGTTTTTATTGGGCATTTGTTCTGATTTGCTGGTTCACGCACCTTCCTGTTCTTCATTCATCCTACACTTTTGGGTGCATTTTCCCTGTCAATTTCCTAACTGCAAAAAGTCTGCTTTCAAAACAAATGGATATGTAGAGCAACCGGGAGATTTAATCCACTTTCATTGTGCTAACCTAAAATGCTGGCATGCAGTTGAATCTCTCCGTCAAAACAGCAACAGACTGGAGATCTCCAGTTAGCTGCCAGAACAAAATAGGATCAAACCAGTAAAAAAAAACACTTTCAATTATTTAAGTTCCCTGCTTTCTAAAGTATCCATTTTCTTTAAAAACTCTGAACATCCTCAAAGACACTATGTTTATGCTGATTTTAAAAAGCACGTCAGAAAAGAAAGGCATTCTACACATATTTTGAATCGCTTTGCTTTGAAGGTTGCGGGAAAAACCTGTGCAAGATAATGAACACAGCTTGAGATGCCAGACTCTTTGGGTGATAATCTAATTTTGGTCAAGAGGCGACCTGTTGAAATTAATGAAGTCCATTTTTTCAGTGGGCCAGCACTGAGTATAAGTCAGTTAGACAGTGCCCTATGTAAATAAAAGCTCCCTGCCCTCTGTGTTTCACATTCAGTACATATTGGGAAAATTTATTCTGTCATCAGACAATATTTGGAAGGAGGGTCTGACTGTTTTAATCTTTGGAGGCGCAGTGCTGCCTTTTGCCAGTAGGTGACGCCATCTGCAGCTTTAACAACCAAACAGATTTACTGCGGCAGGAGCTGCCCTCTTTGGCAATAAATGTGTATTTTAACCCAAAAGTCTAAAAATAAGCTCTCAAAAACAAACACACTCATATGCACAAGTGCTTTTTCTTCCTATCTAGAGAGGAAGCACATTTCATAGAACTGTAGAGTGGGAAGGGACCACGTGGATCATTTTAGAGCAATCCACCTCAACGCGGGGATCCTTTGCCCAACGTGGGGCTCGAACCCACAAACTTGAGATTAAAAACCTTGTGCTCTCCTGACTGCCGCAATCTCCTCCCAAGCCCAGGGATGAAGAACCTGTCAGCTGTATCTAGAGGCAGCTGGACTCCAACTCCCATCATCCATTGGACCAGGCTGGCTAAGGATGATGGGATTTGGAGTTCAATACCGCCTGGAGCGGCAATGCATTTACCCTGCAGAGAACAGCATGCCTGCGTGCGGCGCACCAGTAAAAAAACGGCTAATAATAATAATAATAATAATAATAATGATAACTTTTTTTATTTATACCCCGCCCTCCCCGGCCAGAGCCTGGCTCAGGGTGGCTAACACCAATAAAATTACAATAAAACATAATGGGGGGGGACACAAACAAACAACCAGTTTATTAAAATATGGGTTAAAATACAATTTAAAATGCAGCCTCATTTTAATAGTAGCCCATAAATCAAAACCATAAGGGGAGGGAAACGTAAGGGTCAGACTGAGTCCAAACCAAAGGCCAGACGGAACAGCTCTGTCTTGCAGGCCCTGCGGAAAGATGTCAAGTCCCGCAGGGCCCTAGTCTCTTGTGACAGAGCGTTCCACCAAGTTGGGGCCAGTACTGAAAAGGCCCTGGCCCTCGTTGAGACCAATCTAACCACCTTGCGACCTGGGACCTCCAAAATGTTGTCATTTGTGGACCTTAAAGTCCTCCGCAGGGCATACCAGGAGAGGCGGTCCCATAGGTACGTGGGTCCTAGGTCGTATAGGGCTTTAAAGGTCAAAACCAGCACCTTAAACCTGACCCTGTACTCCACCGAGAGCCAATGCAGTTGGTAAAGCACTGAATGAATGTGATCCCATGGCAAGGACCCCATAAGGAGCCTCACTGTGGCATTCTGCACAGCGACAATTTGTTGTCAACAAAGGGCAGCTGGACATATAAAGGGCCCCATTACCTTCAGTAGCTTAGGGCCTCCTCAAACCCAAATCTGGCCCAGCTCTTCTTTCTCCCAGTGGCAGCTCGTTCCAATGAACCTCCTGCTCATTGACACTGATAGGGCAGAAAGAACGGAGTCTGACAGCAGGTGGCGCCAGAGCCCAGGACAGGCCAAGACAATTATGCAGTTGTTTTGTCCCCATCCTCCTTGCTGAGTTCTATAAGGGCAACCCTGAGGCGAAGGAGGGAAAGCTCCTCTGGACTGGTTGGTGGTCGGATAGGCCAGCCTTCACTGCTCTCTCCTGTTGCTAATAAACTCCACCCAATAACTTTGGTTTCTGTCTCTCCCCCTGCCCCTTTCTTTCTTTCTTTATTAAATTTTATTTATACTTTTCAGGTTTATACATTTCATTAATTTTGCAATCATTTTAACATTTCAAAACTTCCTTCCCCCTCTTTCTGCGGTTCCTTAAATTTATTTTTAAAATATTTTCTGCATATCCAAATTCATTTAATTTGCTCATCTGCTTTAAATATATACTCTTACGGTTATTACAATAATCCTGCCAGTGTTTTTATCTGTAAATATTCAATAAACCATTTCCATTCTTTTACCAAAAGTCTGTTATCTTGGTTTCTTATTCTTCCAATAAGGTTCGCCATTTCTGCATGTTTTCCTATCCATTCTTCCTTTGCTAGGACTTCTGCTTCTTTCCATTTGGGGGCGAGTAGCATTCTTGCTACATAAATAAATTTCTATACAATTTAGGTTGTTCTGTCCGTATAATTCCCAAAAGAAAAGCTTCTAGGTTTTTTTTTTTAAAAAAAGGTTATTTTAAACATCCTTCATTATATATCATTTCCCAGTAAGCTTACACCCTACTACAAGACCACCACATATGATAAAAGGAACCTTCTTTCTCTTTACATTTCCAACACTTATTTGATTTAGATTTATACATTTTTGCCAGTTTACTCGGTGTTAGATACCACCGACATATCATTTTCATATCTCCTGCCCTCTGGTTCTTGCTCTCCTCCACCCATCTCTCTCTCTCTCTCTCTCTCTCTCTCTCTCTCTCTCTCTCTCTCTCTCTCTCTCTCTCAAAAAAAAAAAAAAAAACCAAACAACTCTGATAGCGTCAGCTGCTGGTGTGACCTCTGGGTTTGGACTGGGTCGTGACTCACAACTGGGATTCATCAGTTTTGTTGTTTTGTTGTTGTTTAGTTGTTTAGTCATGTCCGACTCTTCGTGACCCCATGGACCAGAGCACGCCAGGCACTTCTGTCTTCCACTGCCTCCCGCAGTTTGGTCAAACTCATGCTGGTAGTCAAAACAAAAAATTTTTTTTCTTCCAGTAGCACCTTAAAGACCAACTAAGTTAGTTCTTGGTATGAGCTTTCGTGTGCATGCACACTTCTTCAGATACACTGAAACAGAAGTTGCCAGATCCTTCTATATAGTGAGAAGGTGGGGAGGGGTATTACTCAGAAGGGTGGTGGGAATGGGTGATTGGCAGATAGCTGTGATGAGCCTGTTGACGACTCTTAACGACTGCAATAGGTCTTACAGGAAAAAGCAAGGGGTGAGAAGGTGAAAAATGGCTTTGTCATGTATAATGAGATAAGAATCCAATGTCTTTGTTCAGACCAGGTCTCTCCATGGTTTTAAGTTTGGTAATGAGTTGCAATTCAGCAGCTTCTCTTTCCAGTCTATTTCTGAAATTCCTTTGTAGTAAAACAGCTACTTTGAGATCTTGTATAGAATGTCCTGGGAGCTTGAAGTGTTCTCCTACTGGTTTCTCATGCTGGTAGCTTAGAGAACACTGCCCAACCATCTCGTCCTCTGTCGTCCCCTTCTCCTTGTGCCCTCCATCTTTCCCAACATCAGGGTCTTTTCCAGGGAGTCATCTCATGAGGTGGCCAAAGTATTGGAGCCTCAGCTTCAGGATCTGTCCTTCCAGTGAGCACTCAGGGCTGATTTCCTTCAGAATGGAGAGGTTTGTTCTTCTTGCAGTCCATGGGACACTCAAGAGTCTCCTCCAGCACCAGAATTCAAAAGCATCAAAAACATCAGTTTACTCTTCTGTAATACCTCACACTTTGCAAAGTAATGCATTTCATGGCCATTTCTGCATCCAGCACAGGACAAGATTACAGCGGACGCTCAGGTTGCGAACAGGATCCATGCAGGAAGCACGTTCGCAACCAGCAGCACCGCGTCTGCAAGCGCCGAAACCTGGAAGTAACCCAGGTTTGGCGCGGTGCGCTACCCGAAGCGTCTGTAACCCAAGGTATGACTGTATTATTATGCATTTGGTTTGATTAATTTAAACCCCCGTCTTTTCTCCCTGTTCCAGTTGACAAAAATAGCAAAATATTTATGGCTGAAAGAGGCGACAACGGAAGCCAGCGGCAGAAGCACTTTTGAAGCAACTCCATCAAAAATATGATGAAAGTCGGTGCTGTTTTCTGGATTGTTTTCAGAGTTCAAAACCAGAGAGGGCTTGTGTAGAATTATGGAAACAGTCTCTAAAGGCCAGAGGCCTTCTTAGGCAGGAATGTCTTAAGAGAAGTAAGAAACAAGATTTTGGCTCCACTTTTAAATGTGGAGGCCTGGCTGGAAGAAACATGGACCTTACTGGGACAGAGCTTCTTCGAGATTTGGAGTTCAATATAAAGGACTATCAAAAAAACCGGCAGAGACGAATTGAGAGAGAATTAAGAGCCTCGGACGTGAGGTCGCCAGGCTGACTGCAGATGGACTGATGGACTTTTGTTGGGGTTCGAAACCGGGAAAGGGGGTGGTGGGGCTTTGGGAATCCAAAGGGTGTACAATTATATTCTGTTTCATTTAATTTTGTTTTTGCCAATAACATAAAAATGGGGAATTCAGGGAAGGGAATTGGGGCCGACCTTAGAAAAAGATTCTTAAGAATAAGTATTGATGTATAAAGATTGAGGTTTATAAGTTAAAATTGGTTAACTAAAATGAATTAGAGAAAATAAGGTAAAGTTTGGGGACAAGAACTTGCTGAGCTAAAAATTGGAACTGGAATACAAGAAGGGGAGGTGTGGGGAAGTCAAGGAAATTGGTCATTGACAGTAAGAAATGTAAATTTTATGTGTTTTTAATTGATTTTTTTGTTTTTTTGTTTTTTCTTTACTTTTTGAAAATTCCAATAAATATTTATATATATAAAAAAAGGAATGTCTTAATCCTGCAGATTAAGGTAGGGAGTCTCTGCTCACGCCCGCATTTGCAGCTATGGCTTCCACCAAAGAATCATGGGAACTGTAGTTTGCCCAGGGCACGGATGTCACTGAGCTACAACTCCAAGCGCCCTGGGCAATCAACATTTACCAGGCTTCCCCACGACTTTTAAAGAGGCACGAGAGTGCTTTGTGTTTATGTATGCAACAACGGCCGCTCGAATATTGCTAGCCCAACACTGGAAAGAAGAAAAAGTCCCCAATAAGGAAGACTGGCAAATTAAGTTAATGGAATATGCGGAAATGGCTAAACTAATAGGGGTACTTAGAAATCAAGACGATAACAAATATTAAAAAGAATAGGAAATGTTCACTGCACATTTACAAAAGCATTGTGAGGAAGTGAATACATTAGCAGGATTTAAAAAAAAACACTTGCAATGTTATGGATAATGTTTAGATCTGGAGGTAATTAAAGACTTTATTGACATGCATAAATGAAGATAATACAAAGGAACCAGGGGAAGGAGGGGAGGGAAGTAATCCCATAATGCGGATTTAATATTAAATATGTATACAGTTGTTTTAAATCAGGCATCCCCAGACTCAGCCCTCCAGCTGTTTCGGGACTACAACTCCCATCATCCCTAGCTAACAGGACCAGTGGTCAGGGATGATGGGAATTGTAGTCCCAAAACATCTGGAGGGCCGAGTTTGGGGGTGCCTGTTTTAAATGTTTAATTTTATGTTTTTCATTTTTATTTAATGTAATGATTTTGTTTATTGTGAAAATTAATAAAAATGTTTAAAAGAAAAGAAAAAAAGAGAGTGCTTTGAATGGATGGTGTGCTTTCTGCCTCTCGGCCCTGCTTTGAAACTCCTGGCAAGCACTGCCATGACTTATTTACTTACCGTATTTATTTGATTTTTCAACTTAAACTTTTACAGAGATATATCAAACATAAAAACAGGATTCCAAAGAATCTCCTGGACTTCCATCCTCCCCCATGTGGGTCCTATTATTATTAATCAGTTCTTCCCGCATTTTTTATGGTAACCCAAACCCTTTACCTATTCCATTATATCCAGAATTCAACCTTAAACTACAAGTGATATTCCAATCCTACCAACGATTTTAACTGTTTGCAGTAGTCTTTAAGATAAGTTATAAATTTCCCCCATTCCTTATTAAAATTTTGATCTTCCTGATTTCTGACTCTTCCGGTCATTTTAGCCATTTCGGCATAGTCCATCAATTTCATCTGCCATTCTCTGGTAGGAACTTTATCTTCTTTCCATCTCTGGGCCAATAACATCTGTGCAGCTGTGGTCGCATACATAAATACAGTGGAACCTCTATTTACAACCATAAACCATTCTGGAGGTCCGGTCATAACTAGAAACGTACATAAGTAGAGGCACACTTTTCCATAGAAAGTAACGGAAAAGTGAATTGATCTGTTCTAGACGATGAAAAACACGCCCTAAAACAGCATTTTAACTAGGATTTTACTGTCTTATGAGAGCATAGATCCATAAAATGAAGGCAATAATCAATGTAAAGGGACCCCTGACCATCAGGTCCAGTCATGACCGGGTCATGTCACATGACTGTACAGCTTCCAGGTCATGTGGCCAGAATGACTAAGCTGCTTCTGCCGAACCAGAGCAGCGCACGGAAACGCTGCTTACCTTCCCGCCGGAGGGAAGCACTTTGATGTGCTTTTGAACTGCTAGGTTGGCAGGAGCAGGGACCGAGCAACGGGAGCTCACTCCGTCGCGGGGATTTGAACCGCCGACCTTCTGATCGGCAAGTCCTAGGCTCTGTGCTTTAACCCACAGCGCCACCCGCGTCCCCATAATAATCAATGTAAGGTAAAGGTAAAGGGACCCCTGACCATTAGGTCCAGTCGTGACCGACTCTGGGGTGGTGGCGCTCATCTCGCTTTATTGGCCGAGGGAGCCGGCGTACAGCTTCTGGGTCATGTGGCCAGCATGACTAAGCAGCTTCTGGCGAATCAGAGCAGCACACGGAAACGCCGTTTACCTTCCCGCCGGAGCGGTACCTATTTATCTACAGTGAGGGGGGAAAGTATTTGATCCCCTGCTAAATTTGCCCGTTTACCCTCTGACGTAGAAATGACCAGTCCATAATTTTAATGGTAGGTTTATTGTAGCTGTGAGAGACAGAATAACAACAGAAACCCAGAAGACAAAAGTCATTATAGTGCGCATCAATCTCTGACTTTTGTCTTCTGCGATAAAATCATAATAGGAAAAAAGAGAGAAAAAACCAATTTAAAATACAGGTTAAAATGCAATTTAAAATGCAGAATAATAATAACAGACAACGATAGAAACTAAACACTTGTAGTTTAATGGTGAATTTTGGATATACAGTGGTACCTCAGGTTAAGTACTTAATTCGTTCCGGAGGTCCATGCTTAACCTGAAACTGTTCTTAACCTGAAGCACCACTTTAGCTAATGGGGCCTCCCACTGCCGCCGCGCCGCCGGAGCACGATTTCTGTTCTCATCCTGAAGCAAAGTTCTTAACCTGAAGCACTATTTCTGAGTTAGCGGAGTCTGTAACCTGAAGCGTATGTAACCTGAAGCGTATGTAACCCGAGGTACCACTGTAATGGAGATGTAAAAGATTTGGGTTATTATAAAAGATGCAGGAGGAAATGAACAACAATAGGACCCACAAAGGAGAGGAAGGGGAAGTCCACCAGATTCTTTGGCATCTCGTTTTTTATGATGCGTGTTGGATATGTGATTGAAAAACTTGAATTTGAAAATCCAAATTTATTTATTTATTTATTTGAGAGAGAGAAAAGGGAAACAATGGCCACCTCTGAAACCCCTCGTCCGCGGCCCCAGCTCCTGCGCCGCCTTCCCTCTGCACGCGCTCAGAGGCGCTCTTGCCCGGGGTTCCGTCGCCCTCCCGCTGGCGCCCGGCGGAGGGCGCCCCGCTTGGCAGGAGGCGCTGCGGCTGCGGCGGGAGAGGCGGGGAAGCGCGGCCGGGGCGGGGGCGGAGGCGGAGGCGGAGCCGGGCGGCGAGCGGCGTCTCGGCCGGAGTCGAGCAGGACGCGCCGAGCCAGCCGGGCGCGCAGCAGCCGAGAGCCAGGGCCGGGAGTGGCGGAGAAGCGCCAGGCGGTCCGGACGCCCCGCGCCGCCGCCCTTGCGGGCAGGGAGGGAGGGAGGGAAGGGTGGTGGGTGGGTGGTGGGAAGGGGGTGCCCAGCCACCCAGGGGTGCTGCCTGCCGTCGCGCCATCCGCGCGCCCCCCCTCTCTCCGCGCCAGCCGAAGCTCTCCATGCCCCCGCACGACTGATCCGGCGCGCCTCGGAGCCGGGGGAGGGGGAGGCTGGACGGAGACCCCCCCGTAGCGCCACCTTTGTCCGCCGCCGCCGCCCCCCCCAGCCAAACCGGCCCTGCAGGACCTTGGACAGAAGACGCGCCGTGGGAGCGCGCGCTGCGGTGGGTACCACCGGGAAGGGGGAGGGTGGGCTGCAGGGCGCCATGGCTAGCATCCCTTCTCCCCCCTCCCTTTGAAGGGGATGCAGCAAAAAACATCATGGGGGGGCGGAGGCAGCGAGTCCCGTGTGTGTGTGTGTACACGCCAGGATGGGTCGGAGGAAAACATTGGCCAGGAGGAAAGGTGTCTTCGGGAAAGATGGGGAGGCAGGGTGAATGGTTTGTTGTCGTTTTAAATTGCATTTGTATAGCACCGTTCCTCTGAAGATGCCAGGGTGGGTCAGGATAAAATGAGAATAAACCACACACACACACACACACACACACACACATACACACACCTGCTCAACGGCACATGCAAGGCACAACCGTTTCCAGCTCCGCAGCTGCTTTGCAGAGGGTCAGCATTCGCGACGCAGCAACTTGCGCGTCTGTAATTATATGAAATGCATGACTGATGCCCGTATAATGTGCTCAGGCAGAGCTTCCCCATGAGTGGGCAAAGTCTGTTGCTTTGGAGAGGCATGTGCACCTCTGACATCATGCTGTTGTCCAAACGGGCTCTGCTCTGGCCCACCGGAGGTGCTGCCGTGATCCATCCAACACGAGAGGCTTTTGTTTTGTTTTTTTGCTGCAATGGGATAATATGGCTACCTCTAGGGAACGCACACGTTTTAGCACATGGCTGCGTGTGCAGAGCTTGCGCAGGGGGTCGTGCACAGGCTTCGGGTCTGCTGGAGTAGGGCAGGGTGTCAGGCCATGTCGGTAAAAATAAAAAAAGGGGGGGAACCTAGCAACCAATGTGTATCTGAGGTGGCCTTAAAGATTTGGGAGGGGAGGGAAGAAAAAGAGAGGGAAGCAGTGGAAGCCAGAAAATAATGCCAGAAAAGGATGGATGGGGACAGGAAAGGGAGGGGGTGAGAAGGGGCTTCTGAACCCTCAGGAAGAGGGTGGGGGGTGAGATTCTGTGTGCGTGCTCCGCTCTTGCTTATCTGAACCATTTTTCCTTTGCCAGGTCTGAACTGAATCTGTAAGGCTGCGGCATAAGGGTGCTTGAAGCAGAGACCGCTGCCCGTGCCCAGCCAGCAACCCCAAAGGTGCCAGGCTGACACCCAACCCCCCCGTTCCGTTCGCCTCCCTCCCTCCTCTGCTACTTGCGCCATGGGTACCGTCTTGTCCCTTTCCCCCAGTTACCGGAAGGCGACCCTCTTTGAGGATGGCTCGTCCACAGTGGGCCATTACACGGCCGTGCAGAACAGCAAGAACGCCAAAGACAAGAGTCTCAAGCGTCACTCCATCATCTCGGTGCTGCCCTGGAAGCGGATCGTGGCCGTGTCGGCCAAGAAGAAGAACTCCAAGAAGGTCCAGCCCAACAGCAGCTACCAGAACAACGTCACGCACCTCAACAACGAGAACCTGAAGAAGTCCCTCTCGTGTGCCAACCTCTCCACTTTCGCCCAGAACCAGGGCGCCCAGCCGCCGGCGCCCAACAACCAGATATCCACCTCCAAGAGCAACCTGTCCTCCGTCAAGAAGACCCCCCACCCCAACACCAACTCCACCGGCACCCCCAAGAGGGTCATTGTCCAAGCTTCGACCAGCGAGCTGCTTCGGTGCCTGGGCGAGTTCCTCTGCCGGCGATGCTACCGCCTGAAGCACCTATCGCCCACCGACCCGGTCCTGTGGCTTCGGAGCGTTGACCGGTCCCTGCTCCTCCAAGGCTGGCAAGACCAAGGCTTCATCACCCCGGCCAACGTGGTGTTCCTGTACATGCTTTGCCGGGACGTCATCTCTTCCGAAGTGGCCACGGACCATGAACTCCAAGCCGTCTTGCTTACCTGCCTCTATCTCTCCTATTCCTACATGGGCAACGAGATCTCCTACCCTCTCAAGCCCTTCCTGGTGGAGAGCTGCAAGGAGGCCTTTTGGGATCGCTGCCTGTCCATTATTAACCTCATGAGTCCCAAAATGTTGCAGATCAACGCCGACCCGCACTATTTCACTCAGGTCTTTGCCGACCTGAAGAACGAGAGCAGCCAGGAAGAGAAGAACAGGCTGCTCATCGGCCTGGACCGGTGAGCTTTCAGGCTCCCTTGCCGCTGGGATGAGGGGGGAACATTTTTTCCTTCTTTTTATGTTGTTTTTGTTTTCGAAACAAACCGGGACACAAAAGGTGGGCATGGGCAAGGCTGAGAGAAGACACTTGAGCCTCCGTTCTTCAGCTTGGCTTTTTGGGATCCAAAAAACAGACACATTTCAGAAAGGAGAAGTGGTGACGTCGGGCCTTGCCTGTCTGGTTTTCTGTGGCTTCCTCTCGCCCTTAATGTCAACAAGGAGGGGGCGAGCAGGTGGGGCTTGGAGCCAAGCGCAATGCTGGCAGGACCATGGCGTCCCTTCGCCGCTTGGCTTTTGCCTCAGAGATCCTCAGCCGGGGAGATCCATCTTGTACTTCTTAATTCCTCGCCGCGGATTGCGGAGGTGGCGAAACAGCATTTACTATCCTCGAGACGAAAGCGGGAGGCAACCCAGCGCATGTTGCAGAGCCTGGCGTTCTGGAAAAGGGATCAAAGGACGGGATCCGCCTCCTCTTTTTCTTTCCACCATCTTGCGCACTCGCCTGAGCGAAATGACACCAAAACAGTATTGGCCTCCGGAAAGGGACCCTTATTGCATGGAAACACGTGGCTACACCCTAGCAGAAGTGGGGAAGGAAAAGTCAGGCATATTGCAGGCCCTTTGGCATGTCTCCCCTCTCGCTGCCTTTCCCTGGGGGAGGCAGCCCCTTTGGTTTACATCCGTGCCAAAGGGCAAAGGTGAGATTTTGGGGGTCATTTCCTGTGACAATACCCAAGGGGAGGAAAATGTCAAGGTAGCCAATATGGAATGGGTGGCTGAGATTAAAGATGGCCCCAGGGAATGGGCCCTCACCTAGTATTAATTTTGCTGGCAAGTTATTTAGGTGGACGTTTGATACATTTTGAGTTTTATTTTTTATTGCACAGTATATAAACTGGCTGCTTCAGATCAGAGTGACTATGATTCTGTTGAGGCCTTCTGAGCAGCTGGAATAATGGTCCCTTTTCAAGATAAACCTTTCAGGAAAATGTAAGGCTGGTGCCAGTCACTTTGTTGTCCAGATGATTCGGTGCTGAACCCCGATATACACCTGATATTCTTTGTTACAGATTCCTTCCTCCCCATCCTGAAATGGAAAATTCCTTGGCATTTATTTAAGCCAGCCAACCATCTTAATATTTTATGGGGGGGGGGGGAGGGAATGTACCAAGCGGGGAAAGAATGATGACTATGTAATCATAAAGAGATCCATAGCAAACACTACAATTTCAGGAACAGATTGTGACTAAAGAAGCTTGGGAATATAAAACTGAAGCATATACAGAATAGACACACATTTAGTATATTCTGAGATTTATATTGCTTTTTTAGTCTCTAAAAAAAAGCATGCTAGCTCCTAATATTTTTTCAGTATCCCTTCCCCCCACATTTCTGGCACTGAAACATTTGATGTAGTCCTCTAAAAAAAAAAATTATTCCGGTGCTTAGGAATTTAATTTATTTTGCTTAGCCCTCTGGTTCTCAAAAAGGAAGAGGTTAAAAAAATCTTTCTGATCAGCAAGCTTCAGGGATGGTAAATGTATATAGAGAAGAGCAGGGGGTGGGGTGGGGGTGGTTGGGGAGGGAGGGAGTGGAACAACACCGAAATACACACTGAATTTTGCTCAGTTAATGACATGCCGAATTAAATGCCAATAGTCCCGGGTCTAGGATTCTGCTGAAGATGTGAACTTCCTTTACAATGGAGGTCATCTTCTCTGTATTTAAGTTCCCGTGGGACAACAGAGGGGACAAAGACGCTCAAATACTGTCGGGTGTTGAGGTAGCTATTGGACAAAAGGCCAAGTTCAAAGCGTTCTGGGCTCCATCTCTGATCCTGGTGTTATGGATGCTGGCATTCTGGCAGAAGGAAGGCATGTCTTGTACTTAACGGTTGTTGAATAGGGTAGCTTGCAATTAACTTCAAAGCAGCAGAGCACTATTTAAATTTTAAAAAAAATAATGTAAGAGGAACAGGGAAAAAAAAGCTGTGAAATTTCAAAAGAAAAAAAAAGGTCTGAGCTGAGAGGCTTTGAGGTAGACAGGAGCTGAGATTTTGTGAATATGAAACGGCTGCTGGGTTTGCCATTGCCTCCGAAAGCTAGGCCGAAATCTGAGCCATTCAAAAGCGAGACACTGACTGTTAAGGGTATGTTTTGGGTTCATAGCGGGAAGGAGAGCCTTAGAGTCGCGAGGGAGGGCTTTGGGTCCTTCGCAGTGAATGGGGAATCGGGGGGTGTACAGATCTCCATTGCATGACCATTTTTGCTGCTCTAAAATGGATGGCACATATTTCATTTCAGTCCCCCCATCATCATCAACTTGGCCGTTCCTTGCTTAGCTTCTTTGCTGGCACCTGGAACACCTTGAAGACTAAATTCTAGCCTGTCTCTGGATAAGTAATTCTCCTAAACACCTCCCCCCTTCTCCATATGCTTTCCTTCTTTTCTTTTCAATATAAAAGGGAAATTATAGTTCTTTAATCAACGTGGTTCTGGAAGGTTGTGGCTGCAGACCTATCCATGCTTACCTGGGAGAAAGCCCCAGTGAACAAAGCAAGGCTTACTCCAAAGTAAGCATACCATGGGTTGCATTGCAGAGGGAGCTAACAGCCGTATGGTGCGAAAACCTGTCTTGTTCTTTTTGGGAGTCCTGGATCCAGTGTATTTATTGGGATTTTTGTAACAGCAAACAAAAGATCAACTGATATACTTGAGTACATAAGAGCAATGAATGGGGTTTTAACGTGCTGCTATACAAAGCGAATACTTTTTAGAACAAAATCTATGCTAATAAATACAAAGGGGTGTGGGTGGGAGGGAAAAAGGTCTTTCTTTTGTTCTTCCACCACTGCTTTCCAGTGACGGTTTTTGCATGCCAAAAGCATCTTTTTACAAAAGGCAAAACCTTAGAACAGCTGATTGTAAAAACAAAGAAGCAAAATAAATCGCTGTGCACAAATTTCAAGCACATCACACCCCCCCCACTGCTGTCAAAACCCTTAGGTCATTCAAATCGATATATTTTCATCTCGAGACTTCTAGACCTTTTCTAATCTTAACTGTACACAGTTCTTAAGAGTTCAGCTGTGTTCTAAACCGTTGTTACTTCTTTTTTTCAAAAGGAAAACAAAAACTGAAAGAAAAAAATGTGCCATTTTTTTCACTTGAAATTCTGCATACCTGTACATTTTATGTGTGGGGTGGGTTGGGGAGGGGAGAAGAGGAGAAAAAAAAACAGAAAACCTGCTAAATTCTACATGTATGTGTATGTTAAGGTTTTTGGGGTTTTGTTTTTTTTTTAGTGTGCAATCTCTTCTGTAGATATTTGTTGACCAAAATTGGTATTATTATTATGATTATTGCTTATTATTACTTAAATTAATTTATAAATTGTCCTTTTTGTATGTATGTGTATTATAGTGAGTTTGTAAGTATGTGAGGTTTATAAATATGACAAGACTGTCACAGAGCTGTGTGTGCCTGTAACTTAACGCCCCCCCTTATTTTTATTTATTTTTGTACTGTGCTGATTAAAAATAAAATGCACTGACCATCCATTACATGATGGTTTTCAGAGCTTTATTTTATATATATATTTTAAAAAACATGTGCTGTTGTATGATGGCAGGAGGCGATGATAGACAATGAAGACAATTGTAAATAACAGAGCCATCGGAATTTAATTGGATTTGCCTTGTTGAGAGGCGGTTTAACGCAAGAGGCTCTTAAATCAAGGTTAAGTCAGTATGGTTCACGGGTTCTCTCCTGGTTGCCACGGAGGCAATATCCTGCAGAAAATGAGTAGGCAGAACGAAGTTCACTGGACGACAACATCATGACAGATGCTAGGATTTTTACAAGAGATGCTGGCCTAGGTAGACCTTGATCTGATTCACCAAGAGTACACACTTAGAATCATTTAAGACTACAAACCTGTGCCCCCTTACCTGGTAGTAAGCTAAAGGTAAAGAGATCCCTGACTGTTAGGTCCAGTCGTGGATGACTCTGGGGTTGCGGCGCTCATCTTGCTTTATTGGCTGAGGGAGCCGGCGTACAGCTTCCGGGTCATGTGGCCAGCATGACTAAGCCACTTCTGGCAAACCAGAGCAGCGCACAGAAACGGCGTTTACCTTCCTGCCGGAGTGGTACCTATTAACTACTTGCACTTTGATGTGCTTTCGAACTGCTAGGTTGGCAGGAGCAGGGACCGAGCAACGGGAGCTCACCCCGTCGCGGGGATTCGAACCGCCAACCTTCTGATCGGCAAGCCCTAGGCTCTGTGGTTTAACCCACAGCGCCACCTGTGTCAGCCCCATTAAATCTAGTGGGACTTGTTCCTGTAAGCAGACCTGCATAGGATCTGCACTGTAAAACACAGACTTGTTCTCCCAACTCCCATTATCCCCAGCCAAGCTTTTTCAGGGTTGATGGGAGTTGTAGTCCACCTGGAAGGCTTCACTATGAAGAAACCTCAAATATGGCCTTGTGTGCTTTTCACATTCAGAACACCCATCAGTGGACCCTCGGAATTCCAGTTTTAAAAAAGCAAAAAAAATAGATAATGTATGGCTGAAGTCACCCCTCCATATTGTAGTTTTGAGGGGCAACGTTGTCTTGGAGGGATGGGGAGACAGAAGAGGAAAACAGGTTGGAAAACAGGGAGGGCAATTCCTTCTTTGGAGCTAGTCTCTCACTGGGAAGAGAAAGAAAACCAAGCTTTGTGAATGGCATTCCTGGTATCACATGGTGCATGAGTCACAAGGAGATTCAGAAGAGGAAGTCAGTCTTGTTCATTTGCTAGAGTCCAGCTAATGAGATTTTTTATTTTTTTATTTTTAAGGTTCAGAACTAAACAATAATGCAAAGTCCTTAAGCACATTTGGCCTCTGAGGGTGCTTTCCTTCTTCATGAGCTCACAAGCACTAGCTAATCCATTTTCAACATCCTTCACAGGCTCCCTTTCTGGACTGGGGTTAATTCTTCCTTAAGGTGACAATGAAAGCTAGTTTTTTTAAAAAGTAATCAAGAAACTGGAAGTAAGTTAACATTGAGGCTGCTACTGGCATTCCCTCTGTGTTTGAGGGAAGCCTTTTATGTGAAATAGAAACATTTGCATCATGTCCGCCCTTTTACAATAAAGGTATCCCGAAATGCGGGGCGTATTCCAACCAAAACAACTTGCTGTGATTTCAGCAGGAGTTGTAAACTTTAAAAGCCCCATTGAGTCTGCAGCCTAAATATCTTCCATTGAGATCAACTGGATTTAAAATTGCTTACATTTCGCTGGATCCTATCCATTTTTCTTAACCCTTGGGCTTTTTAAAAAAATGACAACATCTATTGGTTTATAAAAAAAAATACAAGAACCATTAAACACTTAGCAGCAACAAATGGTGTTTGTTCTATTCATTGCCAGGCTGGGGAAGCGGCTTCCTTTGGCCATGGATAAGCAGAACAAAGCAAAAATAGTCTCTTAGCATTTAAAGAGATTTTAATGATCACAGCGAAAGAACAAAGAGTCCATTATCGGAGTAAAGGTGCTCCCAGTTAAGGTTTACACCCACTTCCCTTCCAGGTCACCCTCGTCACTTCCTCGTCTTGCAACCTGATCTTGCAACCACTTTGCTTTCTGTGCTGCCACATCTGCTCGTCGTGACCTTGGGCTGGGCGGATGTTGGCTTTCCAGTGAGAGTGTGTCCGTTGACTCTCTCTTGTCCAGTTCTTCATCTCCTAGCTGTTCATCACCCAGTTCTACCCAACTTTTGTCTTCTTGAACTATTCCCCTTTGCAAACCACTGTTCCAAATCTATACTGTCCTCCTGCTCCTGGGAAGATTCAGGATCCTGAATTGGGAGCAGGGGGAGGGGGAGGCTCCCGCCGTTCCTCATATGTACAGTCCACTTCAACATGGTCGCTGACATCCATTGACTTACACATCCATTGACTTACACTTACACATTACACATAAGCCTTACACATTCAATGCCTTCCTTACCATAACCTCTCCACCAAGAAGATTGAGCAGTTGGTCTAACAAGGTCTTCCTTTGGTGATCATTAAAATAGTTAAAGGAGTCAGAGTTTCTTGGAAGATGTCTCTTTATGTTATGCCTTTAATGACTCTCCTGTGTCTGGCAAGATGCTCAGACATTGCTGTATCCCAGATATTATTTTCCAACATCTTCAGGGGCATTTCAGTCTGGGTTTCCCTTGTTTACTGTACTGAGTGTTAATTATTGCGCCCATCTACAATCCCTGTGGGACGTGGGTGGCGCTGTGGTCTAAACCACTGAGCCTCTTGGGCTTGCCGATTGGAAAGGCGGCAGTTCGAATCCCCGCAACGGGGTGAGCTCCCATTGCTCAGTCCCAGCTCCTGCCAACATAGCAGTTCGAAAGCACGTCAAAGTGCAAGTAGATAAATAGGTACCGCTCTGGCGGGAAGGTAAAAGGCGTTTCCATGCACTGCTCTGGTTTCGCCAGAAGCGGCTTAGTCCTGCTGGCCACATGACCCAGAAAAACTGTCTGCGGACAAACGTCAGCTCCCTCGCCCAGTAAAGCGAGATGAGCACCACAACCCCAGAGCCGTTTGCGACTGGACTTAACTGTCAGGGGTCCTTTACCTTTACAATCCCTGTCTCAAACCAACTGGTGAAGAAGAAAATGCCAATTCATCTATATCAGGGATGTCTAACTCCCAAGAGACTGCGATCTACTCAAAGAATAAAAAACTGGCAGTGATTTGGGGGACTCAGGTCAAAGTTGTTGAGCTTCTTTTTAGGGAGGGAACATAAATCATAGCCTTATTGAAAATTACACTTATTAACTTTGTTAAGTGATTTCCTCACTTCCCCTTGGTTGAATTTCATTGCATGTCCTTTTAACGGTTTTCCAAATCCCAATTCTTATGAAATTTAACTTAAACATTAACATCCTTAAATCTTCACTTTATGGAATTAAACATATTAATTCATCACTTAACATAAATAAAACCCTAAGCCAATTAAGTATCTGCAAGCTATTTTCAATTAATTTAACTTAACAAATTTAACTAGATAATCATTAAATTTATTCCACTCTTCCTGATACTCCTCCTCCTTCTGGTCGCGGACTCTTCCGGTTAGGTCGGCTAGCTCCGAAAAATCCATCATCTTCATCTGCCATTCTTCTATTGTTGGTAATTCTTGGGAAGGGAGGGAAGTTTTGGAGAGGGAAGTGAAGAAGTGGAGGGTGGGGTGAAGGGGGCAGGGCTGGATGCTCTTATGCCACTGCTAACGAAAAGGAGCCCGTGGTTGACAGCAATCAAACAGAACCTCCCAGGGATCGACTACTCAATCCCGATCGACCAGTTGGACAACCCTGATCTATATGGGATAACACCTAGCATAGTTGGCAAGAAAGAGAAGCAAATCTCCAAAGGTCCATGGGACCTTGCTATGTACCGTATTTTTTTCGTGTATAAGACGCCCCCAATTTTTGGGGACTTAAAAATAAGAAAATGGGTGAGGGGGTTGCCTAGAGTTGTTCAGCTTTTGGAGGGGGAGATTGCCTATAATTGTGGAGCTTTTTTTTTGAAGGGGATTGCCCAAAATTGCTCACAAACTGCACAATCGTCAGCCTGCTTGTCGCCTTCTTTTTTTCAAAACTCCTTGTTCTTGATCCCTTGAGTCATGCGCACTTTAACAATTTTCCAAATACTGCCCTATATCCCTCTCCCCCCATAACCATTACTTCCCTTCACCCATGTGCAATCTTCTCTACATAATATTATTTCTTTGTGCTTCCCAAATACAAAGAGAGAGCATTATTGGGTATAAATGATACTTCTTTTATTTATTGCAATGAATGATGTAAACAAAAATACATTTCAATTATAACAAGGGTGCTTGCCCACATTTCTATATAAACTACATTTAAAAATGTTCATTCCATTATTCCCTCAGGCTTAAAAATCAAACATACAATTAAGGAATAGTTAATTTATAGATAAAACCGAGAAAATCTCTCTTTTCTCTCACTCACGCACATACACACAACAGAAAAGGCACAAATACTGTATATTCATTTAAATCAAGACAAATACTTCATAGCACGCGACATAGCCAGTCTTACAGATTTGGAGAGACTTCCTTATCACACGATTTGTTTATTTATTTTGCATTTCTTAAATTTCTAAACCACCCGTCATCCGAGGATCGGAGGGCCGGTTTCTGTCATCATTCAAACGCAGCAATTATGCCGGGACACCGTATGAAAGTGCTTATTAAAAAGTTTCCATGGCTAATTTGGCTGCTATGAAAGTGAGAGCTGGAAGGCTTTTGAGTAATTAACAGAGAAGCAGAAGAAGACACTGGGGTGGGGATTGGTCCTTTTCGCTACTGGCAACAGGGAAGAGTGCAAACTTTTGGTTGGGTTTACAAGATGGGCCAGGACCAACCTGAACGCCGTTCAGCATAGATGTGCTGACATTCATTGGAACGAACGCAGGGATGGCTAATGGACTTCATACATGCCATAAGCGCATAAAGACTTCATACGGTATTGACCACCCCAGCCTGTGGGCATCTCTACCAAAAAGTACTTTAAAATGTTAAAAGGGTGGGATCTTGCCACATCCAGGCTAGCCATAAAACAAGCAAGGAAAGGGACCTGGATGGTGGTCCCCTTCTCTGGAAAGCTGGACCACAAAGATGGGGAAACAGCACAGCCAGAATGGCTGGGAACTGTGTAATAAGGACTTTGTCCATCCATCTGATGGTGGTGGGGACTTGCTCCCCAGGAACAAGCCAGTTTGCTCCACCACCCATTAATCTGGGAAAGGCTACATTCCCATGCTTTAAGAAAACCTGATTCAACCGAAGTCATTCAATGTTCCTACCTGGGTTGTGAGCAATCGCAAAGTCACTGAATCCTGACCTGACCCGCAGTGTCAGGCTTGGTCCCTCCCCCCTCCATTTACTTCATTTTACTTATTTGGTATGGGCCTTTGTCAGGTGCTCCAGAACGGTGCATCTCGGCCCATGTCTTGAGATGCTGGAAGCGCTCAGGGTCAAGCAAAACACAGCTACTTTGGCACGAGAAGAAAATAAAGCTCGTCGACGAGGCTGTGCCTGCTACCCAGCGGAAAGCCAGAGAGACGGACAAAAGGCAACTAACTATGAGGCTACACTGGCCAGAATGATGCCAGCCGCTTGGATAAAGCACGCTGTGAGCTGGCCTGAGCGATCGGCTCCAGCGCTTGCACTAACAGCAGCGTTGCGAAGGCAAATCTGTGCCAAGTCATGCACAAAGGGGAGCCCCCCTCTCTGAAGATAACAGACATACTATAGAGATGGTCTCTTTCCATCTGTCTGTTGGTGTCCGGGTGCAACCACCTAGAGCCCATCTGGGACTCCAGTGCAACACAAGCACTGCAGTGAAGCACTTAATGCCAAAAGAGGACATCCTTTCCAGGGCGCAATGGCTAATGCCACCTAGATCAGGCTTCCTCAACCTCGGCCCTCCAGATGTTTTTGGCCTTCAGCTCCCCTGATCCCTAGCTAGCAGGACCAGTGGTCAGGGATGATGGGAATTGTAGTCTCAAAGCATCTGGAGGGCCGAGGTTGAGGAAGCCAGGGCAAGGGCAGCCCACGCGCTGCCGTCCAATGTTGTCGAGACTCCAATCAGTAGGGCCAATGTGCAGGGATGATGGGAGCTAGGAGGCCATAACATCTGGAGGGCTCTAAGTGGGCGACCCCTGGCCTGGGGAGGGGGCGGTTTCTCTCAGGCACAACCTTTTTGGAACAAAAGGGGCTGGGGAAACTCCGTGGAAGCTGCTGCCAGCCCCTTGCCCCTGTGCTACAGAAAGCCCACCTCTTTTTAAGTACAGATCACTTTTAAAATTAAGGCCTGCATGAAATCCAAAGGGATTTCCCCCCTCTCCTATTCCCTCCCATACAAGGCTTTGGAGTCCCAAGGATTAATTACACAACCATCTTAGGTATTGGGGGGGGGGAGGAATAGGAGAGCGGAGGGATATCTATCTATCTATCTATCTATCTATCTATCTATCTATCTATATAGATATATATAGATAGATAGATAGATATCCATTCATAAAAGGCACTTTGCTAAAACATGGCATGGGAGCCAGTTCTAAATTTATAGCCAGCACAATGGAGGGGCTATTTTAAGCTCCTGCTCAATGTAGCTTTAGAGATGTCTAGATGTGTGTCACAGACAAACATCTTTACAACCCTCCTCCCCCCACCATGCAAGATTCAAGGCACAAGAGGAAAGGAAGGCTGCTTAGAGAGGGAGTCTCTCTCTCCCTCTCCCCACAGCCCTCCCCTAGCAGAAGCAATGCTAATTTCCAGGCACACACAGGACGAAGCCTGACCGATCCTTGGTGAAGTTTGGCTCTGATTGGTTTATTCTGGTTTCCACGGAGACGGTGCATTTCCGACCATGCATGCTGCACTGGACCGGATTGGCGACGCTGACTTGCAGGCGGCGTTTCTCACTGCAGGGCGAGAGAGAGAGAGAGGGGGAAAAAACACATTAAAGAAAGAGACTTTAAAGTGTGTAAAGGGGAGAAGAAAGGCCACCTTGAACCTGTAAGATCAGCTCCACAACCTCCTAGCAGCCCGGGAGGCCGTGATTAACGGCCAAGATTAGAACGGATCATGCAAATGAAGAAAAAGAACCACAGACTCCTTCAGCAACGGTTCTGGAAAGGCCATAAGGGAGGGCAACTTGTGCATTCTTTGGGATGGGGCCAAGGAAGGTGCGTAGATAGAGCTACTCATCCAGGCTTAGGTACAGAGAGTTAGGTACTCTGTGCAACTGATGGGAGTTCCCTCCATCACAAACCCATTTCTGATATCTGCACTATTTCCATATTTTGAAGCTTTTGAAAAAAAAGGATTTTTAATTTCAAGGAATGAAAGCTTTATACCCAAGAGGCATAGGTAGGCAGACTAAGGCCCGGGGGCCGGATCCGTTCCAATCGCCTTCTCAATCCGGCCTGTGGATGGTCTGGGAATCAGTGTGTTTTTACATGAGTAGAATGTGTCCTTTTATTTAAAATGCATCTCTGGGTTATTTGTGGGGCATAGGAATTCGTTCATCCCCCATATATATATTCCAGCCCCCCCACAAGCTCTGAGGGACAGTGGACCGGCCCCCTGCTGAAAAAGTTTGCTGACTCCTGCAGAGCGACACGAAGACTGCAGTCGTTTTTGCAAACAGCTTTCTAATACAGTTGTTCCAGTGGAATGAGTTCCAGAGACTACTTTGCTGTATTTTAAAAAATCATTCCTGATTGAGGTAAGAAGAGGGCCAACTCCTTTGCTCATGTCATGTGGGTGAGACTTGGGTCCTTCCTACACTGGCTTGCTCTCTCCTGACACTCCAACTTAGAAGCCCCACATGAGAAATTCAACCCCAGAGTGAAAAATCAGATCCCATAAAACAGCCCTGTTAAAAAACAAAACAAAAACACGACCCTTGGATTGAATGTCAGGCTTAAATAAAAAGAGTTCCCAGTGTTTTTGACAATGCTGTCCAAGGGGAAGAATTTCCAGAAACTTAATGCAAAGAGAAACAGAATATTTAATTTTAAGCTGTTATTCAGCTTTTTAAAAAATGTAATTTCCATTGCGGGGGTGCAGGACATTCAGCAACTTGGGTAATTTGCATGTTGGGTTTTAAGAATCTTCCCTGCTTCATGAGTGTAATAATGTAGTTTTATTTCCCTTACAGGAAAGACAGCTAACGATAATTTTAAATGCAGGAGCTAAAAGTGCAGCTGGCAAGATGAACATGCCCAAATGCTGAAATCTGTTTGTGTTTTTTTTTAAAAAGGTCCTGTATCACTTACTGAAAAATGGGAACAGAATCCCCAAAACACTGCCAAATTTCTTTTTCTTTGGGAAACCTAAACGATCGCACCAATTCATTGTTTTCTGCCAATGCTTTCCATCAGAAAAATACCCCCCCCCCTACTTTTTATGCAAAGGACCAAGGAGTGCTTTGATTGCACTTCTGTGCACACCTTCCATGGGAGTAAGCCCCATATGTGACTGTCTGCTGAATAAACATGCTCAGGGCTGTGCCGCTAATATTAAATATCAGTCTGCTTTTTCTAAAGAAAAGAAATGAAAAGGGACAAGACTATCAAACAAGAAAGACAGGGCACAACACTGATCGCTGTCACGTCAGGGTGCCATCGGGACAGGAGGCCAAGTCTTCCAGGTATTTAATACTTCTTGACTTAACGCCACAGTGAGTTGCATTGAAAATCCCTGATTAATTTGCTATTTTTGCAGTGCCTTAGCAGACCCAGATGAACACATGGTAAAGCCACAGCAGATCACAGGTGCTTGTGGATGCATTTACAATGTGAATCACCGGTGTGTGTGTGTGTGTGTGTGTGTGTGTAAGAGAAAACAATACTCTATTCCAGGCTTCCTCAACCTCGGCCCTCCAGATGTTTTTGGCCTACAACTCCCATGATCCCTAGCTAGCAGGACCAGTGGTCAGGGATGATGGGAACTGTAGTCTCAAAACATCTGGAGGGCCGAGTTTGAGAAAGCCTGCTCTATACTCTCAAGTTCATTTGGTTGAGTAAGAATGTAGCTGTTGGATATTGCTTTTACAAAGGGCACTGGCAACAAATTCTGCTTCTTGTTGTATCACCAGAGGTTCCAAAATCAACATCATTCCCTCTCACTCATAGTTAACTCTCCTCTCCCATCGCCTGATCACATTCGACTAATTGACTCTTGAGTTTTGTGGTATGGAGGAGTATAGGTAAAGCTAAAGGAGCCCTGGGGGGTTAAGTCCAGTCAAAGGCGACTATGGGGCTGCGGCATTCATCTTGCTTTCAGGCTGAAGGAACCAACGTTTGTCCACAGACAGCTTTCCGGGTCATGTGGCCATCAGGACTAAACCACTTCTGGCGCAACAGGACACCGTGACGGAAACCAGAGCGCACAGAAACGCCATTTACCTTCCCGCTGCAGATAGATACCTATTTATCTACTTGCACTGGTGTGCTTTCAAACTGCTAGGTTGGCAGGAGCTGGGACAGAGCAACGGAAGCTCACCTCGTCATGTGGATTTGAACAGCCGACCTTCTGATCGGCAAGCCCAAGAGGCTAGGTGGGGATGAGTCTATCAAAAGGTGGTTACCATCACTTTTGGATACTGTTATAGCAAGCAAGGGCACTGGTCTTCCAACATAGCTAAGTTGAACAAAGGTGTGTGTTGGTGTAGCATCCGTTTCATGCAGTTCGACTATCATAGGAAAGCACTTTCCATATCATCTTAAAATACAACACTTCCCCAGGGGCAGTTCACAATGTTCTTTGTTTTTACTCTGACACGTAGAGGACATGTCTGAATTCCATAATTCTGTCAAGGCTGGGGGGAGAGGGGAGATCACATGAAATTGGGTTGACTGCAGAATTCAGCATCCTGAGCACCTCTGTTCTCGTTAACATCCCACCACTCAATTTCTGTTCCTCATGCCTGCAAAGCTAGATGCGAAAGCAGGTCAGCAATACTTTTTCAAAGTTTCGGAGCCAGAGGTGGTAAGAAGCTGTCTAAATAAGGGGACTAGGGTGTCACTGTGGTCTAAACCACTGAGCCTAGGACTTGCCGATCAGAAGGTCGGTGGTTCGAATTCCCACAACGGGGTCAGCTCCCGTTGCTCGGTCCCTGCTCCTGCCCACCTAGCAGTTCGAAAGCACGTCAAAGTGCAAGTAGATAAATAGGTACCGCACTGGCGGGAAGGTCAATGGCATTTCCGTGTGCTGCTCTGGTTCTCCAGAAGCGGCTTAGTCATGCTGGCCACATGACCCAGAAGCTGTCTGTGGACAAACGCCGGCTCCTTTGGCCTATAGAGCGAGATGAGCGCCGCAACACCAGAGTCATCTGCGACTGGACCTAATGGTCAGGGGTCCCTTTACCTTTTAGCAGTTTCACTGCTGTGCGAGAACTTCCCCATCTTGAGGATAGGCACTTAAAATAAAACAGCAAAAGCAGAAATATGCAAAATAAGCAAACACAAACACATTCAGAATCTTGGCTGCCAGTACAAAACTGTGCATGCACATGCAGAATACACTTGCCTATCGGAACAAGAAGCAGAAATAGCACAGAGCCAGTTTCATCAAAACTTCACAGGAAGTCATTTGCAGACAGCCTCCTGCCCACAGACCAGTTCAGTAACCTCTGCTCTTGAAAGGCTGCAGAAATGATTCATCCAATGTGTGCAACAGAAGCTGTTTTTCTTTCCCCCTTTTAATAAAAACAAACAGCGAGGGTCTACCCATGAAAAACAAGCAGTATTTACTTTTCTGGTTTGTGCCATAGGCCTCTCTCATTATACATTTTAATGCCAGCTGGGGCCATGTATGTGTCCGGGGTCACAGTCCACACGTAGAAAGCATGCCTGGGAAGGCAGTGACTGTAGCAGCAATGTCCCTAACAACAGAGGGCTTTTGAAAGCTGGTTTGTAAAACGCTGCTTCAGTCTCCAAACCGTAACTAAAAGCTCAGTGCTTCAGGGACAGTCCCAAACAGAAAAGGCAGGTCCAGATTCAAAAGGCCAGCTCACAAATAATGGGAGACAAATTCAGAAAATCCAAAATCCCAAGGGAGCAGAAAAGGCTATTTATGTACGCAACCCTGGCTGCGCGGATGCTACTAGCCCAGAGATGGAAAGAAGATAAAGTCCCTATAGGAGAAGAATGATAGATCAAGTTGATGGACTATGCCGAAATGGCAAAAATGACCGGAAGAATCAGAAATCAGGAAGACCAAATTTTTAATAAGGAATAGGGAAAATTTATAATTTATCTTAAAAACCACTGTAAACAGTTAAAGCTGTTAGCAGGACTGGAACAGCACTTGTAGTTTAATGGTGAATTTTGGACATAATGGAGATGTGAAAGATTTGGATTATCATAAAAGATGCAGGAGGAAATGATTAACAATAGGATCCACAAAGGGGAGGAGGGGGGAGTCCAGAAGATTCCTTGGAATCTTGTTTGTATGTTATATATTGTATATGTGATCGTAAAACTCTGATTTGAAAACCAAATAAATTTACAAAAAAAGGAAGATTCTCTATGGGTTGTTTAAGATAACAGTCATACTATTATGCTACCAACACTTTTCTTACATGATTGATTATGGGCTCTGCATTTTTCGGCGGACATCTTTAGGTGTACATGTTGCACAATGCACCTGACCTTCGTTGCTGCTCACCATTAGCAAGGAGCAGGGTGGACACCTCAAAGTGTCTTGAAACAGTTGTGCATGCCTGCGTGCACCAAAGAAAGGGAATGTACCTGTCTGTTCTGGAGTTGCTCCCCAAGCCAGCACTTGCCTGCCACCGGTCAACCTAATTCTCTCGTGTCCAAGCCCAAGACTTAGACAACCTTACCAGACTGCTGCGCATATTTCAGATGTCATAGCACCTACCCAAACAAGCGCAACTTGTTGAACCCATCTCCTGTGAGCACCTCCCCGGCATTCATGAGAGCTGAACACGGAGGAACTTATTTCCAGGGGAGTATGCCCCATATTTGTTTAATCTATCCCCCCACCCTTCAATGTAAAAACATTTCACAAAAACTATTGCGCAACTCTGCTTAACATTTCTTTCAAAGGGCGAAACTCCCTCCCTAGCAAATTGCCTTATGATTTATACAATAGCAGGTCATTGAAAGCTATGTTATTTTGTGAATCGGTGTCACCTTTGCTGTTATTTTTAAATTAAAAAACACAACACTATCCTCTAGTTCCCTGAAAGACAGAAAATGTAATAATAATAATGATAGGGTGGCCAGAAGACAAAATGAGTCAGAAAGCTGCAATACATGGCTTTCTTGCCTAAATTGTTTTTGGAGAGATGAATGTGGCAGACAGCTGGACTGAAAAAGGTGCCCAAACACATGAGAGGCAAGTTCTAGCAGAGATGATCTGACCTTAGATTATCTCAGAGTCCTCTTTACCTCAAAGGTGAACAGACCCAGGGAGCTATACTGCTAGGCTTACTCATTAAATCCACCAGCGGGTCTAGCTCAGGGATAGGCAAACTGAGGCCTGGGGACCAGATGCAAACCCATCACAAACCCATTTCTGATATTTGCACTATTCCGTATTTTGAAGCTTATGAAAAAAAGGGTTTTTAATTTCAAGGAACGAAGCACATCAAAGCTTTATACCCAAGAGGCATAGGTAGGCAAACTAAGGCCCGGGGGCCGGATCCAGTCCAATCGCCTTCTCAATCCGGCCTGTGGATGGTCCAGGAATCAGTGTGTTTTTACATGAGTAGAATGTGTCCTTGTATTTAAAATGAATCTCTGGGTTATTTGTGGGGCCTGCCTGGTGTTTTTACATGAGTAGAATGTGTGCTTTCATTTAAAATGCATCTCTGGGGTTATTTGTGGGGCATAAGAATTCGTTCATATTTTTTTTTCTAAATATAGTCCAGCCCACCACATGGTCTGAGGGACGGTGGACCGGCCCACGGCTGAAAAAGGTTGCTGACCCCTGCTCTAGCTTCAGGATTTCAGAGTTACTTGCATGTGGGCAAATGGTGCTGCCCGCGTTCCATTTTGCACCCAGCGTGCTTCAACGTCATGGAGAGAAGGTTTAAAATGGAAGAAACGTGACAAGCCAGAGATCACTTCAGCTAGAATATTACTCACACTGTTCCACGGAAGAAGCAAGAGAAGAGAAACAGTCTGTGCGGGAGAAAAGCAGAGGCGTGGAGGGTTTCTGAAGGGAGAAACCACCGCTTTCCAACACTACAACTCTCTTGGTCCTGGTCACCATAGTAACCTGGATATTAGCCGTTCAATCTGATAGTGCATCACTGCCAGCCAACCAGAAGATGTGACTGTCATGCATGCTCTTATTTGGCTGGGGGGCGAGCGGGGGTGGGGCTAGAGGCTGCTGCCTCTTCTAGGGATGCCTGCTTACGACCCAATTTTAAAACCGATCGCTTATTAGTATTAGGGAAGGCCAACGTGAGCAGCGTTTCGCAATCCTCGTTCATCTGCACAGCTCTGCAGCACAACAGCATTTATTCGGGAAATGCGCATGCACTTGCAGGTGACTTCTTCCTGCAACATCTAACGCTCGCTAAACAGGACGTGGGACAGGAAATCCACCCCCCACCCAGAATAGGGTGAGCCTGGGGATACAAGTTGCTGGTTTTGTGCTCCGTTTTGCTCTGCTGCTCACAAAAACCTTGCAGCTGTTGGGAGATGGAGCTATTGGCACAAGGTGACCTCTGGGTGGATTGAGGGCATACGGCGGACTGAACGCCATGACCCAGCACACTCGCAGAAAGTTTCCCTCTGGAAGCACTGCAAGATCTGGAACCTGAACAGAGAACCACCAAACCGAGCAGTTTTGTTCACTTAAGCGCATAGCTGGTACTGGTTTGTTCCATCAGCCCAAAGTCTACAACAAGCATGCCCATTTTGCGTACAACGCATCTTAATAGTAAGTCCATTCAAGGAGGACAGGTCACAAAGTGTCTTCAGGGTTCATGTCTCCAACATCCACTTCACATCTTTGGGACTTCTCTCCATGAGCAACTTGCCAACATCCAGGCATTTCTTAAAAGCCATTCAAAAGACACACTCATCAGGGCTTTCAGTGGCAATGGGAAGATATAGAACCTTTAACTTTAATTTTACTGGTTAGAGGAAAGTTCAGTCGCCCGCTCCAAATAATCTTGGATAGAGAGCAAAAACAAACAAACAAACCAAAAAGGAATACATCAAATAATGGCTATTGGTCACCATCCTGAATTAGTTTCCATGTCTGTATTTGTTTGTTCTTGGCTATAACCTGTATTTAGCTGACCAATAAAATCTGATGTTTACTAGCTGTTAGTTAAGAGCAGCATCAGCAAAGTGGCTCTAGGCCCATCCCCAAAAAGAGGGCACCATGGCAGTCCCAAAGCTGACGTTTTAGCAGATAAGCATTGGAAGGTGTAGAATGCTTGTGCATCTCTCTTTGTTGATCAGGACGGCAGACACATTCCACCTCTCCAGAAGTTCAACTACGACGCCTGAACTAGCAACCCTTAAGCTAGCTGTTCCCCTGCACACCTCCAGGTACGTCCAGGATGTAGTAGAAACATGTGGTGCAATGCCTAACTCATTATGGGTGGCAGTGCTTTGCTAGTACAGTGGTACCTCGGGTTAAGTACTAAATTCGTTCCGGAGGTCCGGTCTTAACCTGAAACTGTTCTTAACCTGAAGCACCACTTTAGCTAATGGGGCCTCCTGCTGCTGCCGCGCCACGGAGCACAATTTCTGTTCTCATCCTGAAGCAAGTTCTTAACCCGAGTTACTATTTCTGGGTTAGCGGAGTCTGTAACCTGAAGCATCTGTAACCTGAAGCGTATGTAACCCGAGGTACCACTGTAGCCTATAAAGATCTGAATTATCTGGGATCCAAATATCTTTCCGACTGCCAACTGGCCCAGGAATTCTGATCAGCAGGAGAGGCCCTGATTGTTGTCCCCATCTACAGCAGAAGCTGGGAGGGTGGTGGCATGAGACAGGACCTTTTCTTGGTGAAGGAACCCTGGTTACAGAACCACCTCCTGGGGAAAATCAAATCTGCCCCCACTTCTGATATTTTTACATGTAAGCTGAAGACTTTTCTGTTTGCCCAGGCATTTGGAACATGAAAGCTGTCCTGGATTGTGGCTATTTGGGCTATCACTGATGTTACCATCATTGATTGTGTGGTTTTTATTTGATACTTGTCTATTATGTTATAATGGTTTATTTATTTATTTTATTTATTGAATTTATATACTGCTCTATAACCAGAGGTCTCAGGGCAGTTCACAGAAAAGATCACAATATATGATATCAAAATAAGAACAATAACACCCCCCCCAAAAAAGAGCTACATTTTAAAAGGGTATAGGATGCCAATCAGGTCAACCAAGGCCTGGTTAAAAAGGAACATATATAAAGGTATATAAAGAAGGTGCCAGACAAACTTCCCTGGGGAGAGCATTCCGCAGACGGGGAGCCACTGCAGAGAAGGCCCTGTTCTCGTGTTGCCACCCTCTGGACCTCTCAAGGAGGAGGCACACGAAGGAGGGCCTCAGAAGATGATTCAGGGTCCAGGTAGGTTTGAATCTTCGCTTATGCTATTCCAGCAAAATCAGCATCACATCAACCAACAGCTTCTTGCTCTAATCTCAGTGAACAAGATGAACAATAGCCAATACAGTGGTACCTTGCGTTACATACGCTTCAAGTTACAGACTCCACTAACCCAGAAATAGTGCTTCAGGTTAAGAACTTTGCTTCAGGATGAGAACAGAAATTGTGTTCCGGCAGCGTGACAGCAGCAGGAGGCCCCATTAGCTACAGTGGTGCTTCAGGTTAAGAACAGTTTCAGGTTAAGAACAGACCTCTGGAACGAATTAAGTACTTAACCCGAGGTACCACTGTAGTCAGCTCCAGTCTGGTACCCCTCCAGGTGTTTTGAACTACATCTTCTATCTGTCCCAGCGAGCATGGCCCATTATCAGGGTTTAAGGTAAAGGTAAAGGTACCCCTGCCCGTACGGGCCAGTCTTGCCAGACTCTAGGGTTGTGCGCTCATCTCACTCTATAGGCCGGGAGCCAGCGCTGTCCGGAGACACTTCCGGGTCACGTGGCCAGCGTGACAAGCTGCATCTGGTGAGCCAGCGCAGCACACGGAACGCCGTTTACCTTCCCTCTGGTAAGCGGTCCCTATTTATCTACTTGCACCCGAAGGTGCTTTCGAACTGCTAGGTTGGCAGGCGCTGGGACCGAACGACGGGAGCGCACCCCGCCGCGGGGATTCGAACCGCCGAACTTTCGATCGGCAAGTCCTAGGCGCTGAGGCTTTAACCCACAGTGCCACCCGCGTCCCCTTATCAGGGTTTAGGAAAGCTGAAATCCCAAACATTTGGATGGCACAAGGTTGGGGAAGGCTGCCTTAAGTAAATAATATAAACAAGGGCTCCTCTTTTTTTTTCTTTTTGCAAGACCCTTTTAAATATTCAAAATGATCTCTTTTTTCTCTTTCCTAGACCAGTGGACACCAGCTTTTAAGACTGGGGACAGGGCCATTCCTGACCAGACTGTTTGGAAGCTGCCTCCCCACCCCCAATCTACATTGCTGGGCTCCAAGTACAGTGAAATCAGTGCAAGAATGGAAAGGACTTGTCTTTCCCCTCTCAAGAGAAATGCCTCCTCATCGCTCTGAGCATGGCTGTTCTTATGCAGTCTTGTAGTGAGGATATAATGGTGAAAGAGGAAGAAAAGGCATTTGTGCCCTCAGATCCTCTCCTAAACCTTTAGTCTGCCAGTAACTCATTGCAGAGCTCAGCTTCTTCCTGTGACCTACCAGTTAATGATGGCTGATCTAGGTCATGGCTAGAAAAGGTATTCAAATTCCCAGGCAAATGTTGCTCAACCCAGTCTGTGGGTGACAGTCGCTATGAGACTGAACAATCAAGTTGAAAACTTCCCAGCTGAAATCTTGCCTATGCTATGAACTCAGGACATGACCTTGGAACGGTTTTTCTTTTTTTGGGGGGGGAGGGAGGAAATAAATGCATAGACTAGCATACAGGATTGCTGCAAGAGTTCAGCAATTTCAGTGTGCTCTTATAAGCCGTATAGTACCTTGGTTCCCGAACTCAATCCATTCTGGAAGTCTATTTGACTTCCAAAACATTTGCAAACCAAGGTGCGGCTTCTGATTGGCCCCAGAAACAGTGCCGACAGCCGAAACAGACGTTTGGCTTCCAAAAAACGTTCACAAACCGGAACACTTACTTCCAGGTTTGTGACGTTCAGGAGTCGATTTGTTCAAGAACCAAGGTACCACCGTAAATGTGAAGCAATTTGTTTTGGTCTTTCCAACTATTTTATTTTATTAGAAATATTTATCATGCTGTTCCAGGATGGGGCTCATACAAAATCAGCGTAATGGATTAAAACAACATATGACATTAAACTTCAATTAAAATCATTATCTTTGTAAGCTTGCTAACACCCTGGATTTTACGTATCTTAGAGGTGCGACAGGAGTCAGCCTTGGGGGGCAGAGTTACTAGGACATAAAGGAAGCCACCTGCTTTCACAAATACGTGCAAGGAAGGGACTGCAGTCACCAAAGGCGACTCATTGAGGATAGGAAATCTGAAGCCAAGGAGGCAGCACTTATGCAGAGATATTCTTCCAGAATGACACAGGGTGCTGAAGGGGTAAATAACATGGGGAGGGAAATCTATATTTGACCTCTTCATGGTGCCTCGAGGGAGAACGCAAGGCAAGGTAGGCAACGTTAAAACAAAGCGACAGCTCACACTCTAGGTGACTGGCATCAACCAAGAGATCTCAAGAGCCCGTAAAGGAAAACCACAAATTTATCTTCCAAGAAGGAAGTTTCACAACTAACTGAGATGGCCTGTTCTTAACCTCTTAAAACTGCGAGGAGAACTGAAAACATTGTTTACCATGAGTTTGTTGCAGGCTGCTCAGGGCTGGCTTACGCTGCAATTTGACAGAAAGTGGAAGCAGGCACAGAAGTCATCTTCCCAAGAATCTCAGCTTGCACTTTAAAAAAAGGAAGTTTCTAGTCCTCATGGAACATGCACAAAAGAAGGCGAATCATGCAAATTTGACCAACTTGTGTAGTTTCGACGGGTCAGAATTTAACTTTTCTTGGTGTGGGATTTTTTAAAAAAAGTGTGGAGTAGGCAGAGTCCTAACCTTGCTCCTGTCTGACGCTCTCTAGTGCCTGTTAAGAACATAGGAAGATAGGAAGATACCCTACTGGTCCATCCAGACTAATACTGTTTGCACTGACCCTCTAAGGTTCCAGGCAGGGCCTACCTGGAGATGTTTGTTATTAATCTTGTGCTCCTCCAATGAGCTACAGCCCTTCTGTTATTTGAGATGGTCCTCCAGAGACTGTTCTACAACTTGTCTTCCACTCCTCTCCACTTCTGCCAGATTAGTCACGGTGCTTGCCAGGCCAGTACAAAACTGAGGAGAGGGGACATTTCCAGGCACACTGTCCTCAAATCCTCTCCCACTGTCATGCAAAATTAGCAAAAAAGCAGAAACATGTCATTGCAGGAAGGGGTGTGTGGAGAGAGTACCCACTACATCGTGAGGAGTGCCCCCATTATTATTTTTTAAGTGACCTACATACTGCTGGGGAAAACAAAACAAAAAAAGTTTATAAATCCTGACGTATGTTGGCTATTGTGACCTGGAAGGAAGTGGTGTGTTATCCGTGACACTGTGTCGATGGGCTCACTTGCTTGTGCTACCTAGAAATGTGTGAATGGACTGGTTATCTCCTGGTAGCAAACTGTGTCTTGGACTCTACTGATATATCCAGAGGGAATGGATGAATGTTGGTGTGCAGGGTAGCACAGTTACATAGATTTTTTACCTGTTGCTGGTATGTATTACAGTGGTGCCCCGCAAGACGAATGCCTCGCAAGACGAAAAACTCGCAAGACGAAAGAGTTTTCCGGTTTTTGAGTCGTTCCGTGAGACGAATTTCCCTATGGGCTTGCTTCGCAAGACGAAACGCCTTGCGAGTTCTTACGAGTTTGTTTCCTTTTTCTTAAAGCCGCTAAGCCACTAAGCCGTTAATAGCCGCTAAGCCGCTAATAGCCGCTAATAGCCGCTAAGCCGCTAATAGCCGTGCTTCGCAAGACGAAAAAACCGCAAGACGAAGAGACTTGCGGAACGGATTAATTTTGTCTTGCGAGGCACCACTGTACATGGGCCAGATTCCTCAAACTGGCCGTGACCTTATAAGTCAAGAAAAATAGGCAGACATGCTTTGGAGTCTAATCAGAACTCTCAGCTTGTTGCACATTCGTCTTGATTCATCTTTTACCTGTATCAAATGACCCGCATAATTGGGTTCTCCTACAGGTGCACTCCTCATCTCCACAGAGATAGGCTTCATCAGTATTTAAAATATGCATTTTGGGGGCATACAAGGGAGTAGGGAGCTATTTGCCCCCACCAGATCTCTCTGATTGCTCTTGATATGGCTTATAGTCAGGCAGCGTGCGGCGAGGCACAGGAATGCTGTTCTCCAATCATACTGGATTCTGCCAAAAAACTCTTTACCCTCCCTTATCAAATACCTTGGATCAGAAGAATTCATCAGGCTACACATTTTGGAATCCAAAGCAAAGCGCGGCGACAACTGCAATTTAATGAATGTCAGCTTTTTAATCGGTGCTCATAGAGAATTCAAAGCTACAATCTGTGAAGAACCACCACCTGCCCTTTCTGCTTCAGCTGCTATCGTGGGACTCCCCGGCCAATCTGCGTAGGCCTGGAAAGGGCAACTCTGCCAGCAGACACTATCTCCTTTAAAGCAGTGACCTAGTTCTGTTCCTGCTCTTCCCAATTTACCAAGAGAAGGCTGCATTCACAGAAATGAATAGGCGCGTGTGTGAAAATCTTGTAGCCTTGAACTGCAATCTCACCTAAAGCAGAACTTTAAGGGGGGGGGGAATCACTTTTATGCCTAAAACAAGAAGAGATGGTAAGATGAGGGAAAACCTTATACAGTGGTACCTCGGGTTACATACGCTTCAGATTACAGATGCTTCAGGTTACAGACTCCGCTAACCCAGAAATATTACCTTGGGTTAAGAACTTTGCTTCAGGATGAGAACAGAAATTGCACGTTTCAGTTTCAGGTTAAGAACGGACCACCGGAATGAATTAAGTACTTAACCTGAGGTACCACTGTACAGTCAAACCTCGGCTCCTGAACTGCTCCATTTTCGAACGTTTCAGCTCCTGAATGCCAAAAACCCGGAAGTCAA
Source organism: Podarcis raffonei (assembly GCF_027172205.1). Lineage (NCBI taxonomy): Eukaryota > Metazoa > Chordata > Lepidosauria > Squamata > Lacertidae > Podarcis > Podarcis raffonei. The sequence goes on from NC_070614.1 coordinate 15,251,634, forward strand.
TGCTCTGGTTTTCAAATGTTTTTTGGAAGCCAAACATCCAACACAGGTTCCGATTGAGTCCAGGAAGCTCTTGCAACCAATCGGAAGCGTCGCCTTGGTTGTGGAATGTTTCAGAAGCAGAACAGGCTTCCGGAACGGATTACGTTCGACAAGTGAGGTTTGACTGTTTGTGTGTGTACATGTGTATATTTCAACCTGAATTGTCAAGTGGTTTCTCACGGATACACAAATTATTACTGAACACTCACAAGAGGTAACAGAAAAGAAGGCTTGATTTCTTAAATCGAAATGCTGGAAGAATAAGCTGGTTTTAAGAACTGTGCAACATTCTTAGCAAGGCTTGCATGCCAAACATGCTGGTGCGTGCCAGGGTTTTCCTCAAAGGCCAAGTAAAATCACTCTGCACATGGCTCAGAGGCGTGTTTGAGAGGCAACTCATAACAGGCATGAATATGTTATGAGGTCAAGTCTTGGCACCCCTTATACTGAGGCAAGTTCTTAACCATGAGACTGACTTCCAGAACAATAAACGCTAAGCGAGGAAGGAACAAGCTCCTTTATGACCTTTTCAGTCTAGTGGCAGGTTTTCATTAGGCACCGGTAGGTGGGGAGCTGATGGCTATCACAGCAATCTGATGGCTTTGAGTTTACTGAAAAGTCTTCCTTGCGATCAGCACTGAGGAATAACTCAGCACAAATATAATTGATACCAGCAGAGGGGACAGCAAGGGAGCAGAACGACACCATGAAGCAATAATCAAGGGAAAAAGACAACTGAGACATGGAGCAAAACATTCTGCCACTCAATGTCTTAATGGTGCTGTACATAAGGGGCTGGCACTCTGCCCACTGTCTGGAGGTTGGCTCTCATCCTCTAATGAACCACCTTGTGCCACCACTGTTCCTCTGTAATAATAATAATAATAATAATAATAATAATAATAATAATAATAATAATAATAAAATATTTATACCCCGCCCATCTGGCTGGGTTTCCCCAGCCACTCTGGGTGGCTTCCAGCAAAATATTAAAATACAACAATTCATCTAAAATTGAAAGCTTCCCTAAACAGGGCTGCCTTCAGATGTCTTCTAAAAGCCAGACGGTTATTTATTTCTTTGACATCTCGTGGGAGGGCGTTCCACAGGGCAGGTGGTATAAGACAGCTCCCTGTCTGTGTTCCAGCAGGGCCAACCCTAGACATTTTGGTGCCCCAGACAAACCACAAAATTGCGCCCATTCCCCCAGTCAGGGAAGAAGGGCTGAGGAAAGATCTACAGAAATGGGGTGGGGGGGGGAGAGAATAAAGATCTACATCAGGATCTGTCGCTCCTGTAGACCCTGCCTCCTGAGGCGGCCTCCGCACCTTGCTTCACGGGTGGGCCAGCCCTGCTGTTCTGGGACTCGGATCAGGGTCCAGAGGTAACTTTGCCCCGAGAGTCTCCTCAGTTCGAATTCCGCCCTCCACCTGCCAGCGTGGCTCCGCCCACACAGGCTGCCAGTCCCCACCCCCTCCCTCCCTCCTGTCTGGCTTTGTAGCTGCAACCATGCCACTCCCAGTGCTGTTCCTTTATCAAATGTGGCGTGTTGGAAATGGGAGGTGGAAATGAAAACAAAGGCCTCATCTGGTCTGCTGGATCTCTTGCAAAGGAAAAAGGTAGCAAGCCCAGAAGAAACTCATCCTTCAGTCTACAGATTTCAAAAAGTAGGAGAAACTCCAGCATTGTGTTAATTAAAGAAGCAAAGGGCATTTAACATATGGCATGCCATATTTTGTGGCTCCCCTTTCAGCACCAGAAGAGCGAGTCTCCCCCCTCCCTTTCCTATCTTATCCCTGCAGGAGTGAGGAGGAGTTCATGCTAAATGCTATTTCTGATGAACTAAGAGCTTACTGCCTGCCTCGCCCCTTCTCTTAACAAGGTGATTCGGTAGTTGTTAAAAAGCTGCCAATTATCAGCAGAAACACAGTGACCCATATCCTACGATGCTATTCTCAAATCTTCTATGTGTCACAACACAATTTTGGTATGTTAACACCCTCCTACCCCTGCACCTTGATCGCTCTTCTAATATAACATTCTAGGCTGCTTTCGTATGAACAAAATGCTTGCCAATTTCCCCCACACCCCACAAACTGACTCACTGCATTAAAAATCCAGGCAAACCTCAAAGCACCTGGCCAAGAGAAAGCCAAGCAGGAGAGGTGGAATTTCCCATCCGCTCACCCTCTCTGTCTCCAGTGCAAACAAAGGTTTTTGCAAAGGGCAACTGGATCCATGAAGGGAGGCATCAATTGCATTTTGTCAACCGCATACTGGAAAACTTCTGAATTATCTGCTAAAAGGGCAGCACTGAATTTCCAAGAATTTGCAGTGCATTAAGCTTTTAGCGTTAATTGATTTTACTTTAGCCATTGAACTGAAGAACGTTCTCCCCCTGCTCGCCTCCGCCGTTTCAATGGATTTCTAATGAATGTACCAGAATCCAATCTCTCATATTTCTGTCTATGAAAAATTGAAAGGAAACCAAACCACCAAAAAAAAAAAGCGGGTAATCAAGCCAAAAGGTTGAGAAAGCCAATTGCAGAGTAAATGCTGTCAGGAGGGTAACAGATGAATTCTTTGTTCTGAGGCTATCGCAGCATTTCAAGAGACTCCCTGTAAATTGCTATTTATTTTGTGAAGGGCTGCTGCAGTGACAAGATAACATGCTGTGGGCTTGGGAGTAATCCCCAAGGATGGAAAAGACCCACACTCCACCTTTTGAGGTAGATGCTTGCATGCAGACAAAGGACGAATTAACCTCTAATCTCATTACATGGATGACATGTGATGTGTCCGGAAGACTGTGGACATATGGAAAGGCTACACTGGCCTTTCTCATCAAAACAAAAAATTCCTCCCCCCCAAAAAAGAATTTTAAATAGGCATATGATTGCCATTATCAATTCCGTGTCCAGAGGGTGGGTGCCAAATTTCTTTCAGCTGTCAAAAAGCACTGCACATGTGTCTAAGCTTCAGTACAATTATGTCCCAGCTACCTAAATATTTAAGATTCCCACTCATACCTCAAAGGTTCTTCCCTTGCAAATTGATTTAATACAGCAGCATAGAACTGCCAATAGTTAATGGCAAGTCTGGTCCCTGGCATAACTTATCCAAACCTAACATATGAAGTATTAAAGCCAATCTCTGTCTGAGTTCGCTAATCTGTAAAATGTTATATTATATTCCTATATAAAATGTGTCTGTCAGCTAAAGAAAATTTAAGTTACATTTGTGTTAAACACAATAGTTCTAAAGCAAGAAACATACTTCATTATTAGATAATGTGTAAGTATAATCTCAGAAGAGACATCTTCTCCTCAGAGAATGAGGTTGTGTCTCTTCCTACCAGAGCTTTTTTCCAGCCAAAACTCAGTTCCGGCACCTGTCAGGTGGGTGCCACTGGCATTCCAAGAGAACAAGGGAGGTGTTCACGGTGAGTTCTGTCACCTTTTCTTCCTGGAAAAATAGTACTGGTGGCTACCACATGCAGTTCTAAGAAGTACTTGCATTCATAGTAATAGATATTTTATGATAAACAGGGGCATTTTTTAGATATTGGAAGCTTTTTAAAAAAAAATATTAATTTAGTGGATCAATTAAACATTGCATCCTCCAGTATTAATGCCATGTTGATACCTTTGCGATTATTTACTTACTTTCTATTTAAAATAGTTTTCCAAGCCAGCGTTGATTTCTGACACTCATTTATACTCGTTATACATTTCCCCCCGGAGAATATGAGGAAAAATTTTGGAACATAAAATAGTATTTAAGAAGAAAAATTACCATGCAAATACCAGGTAAAGGCATATTTCCTTTCGTTATTACATTGCGGTGCGACATATGCCTACTCTGAAGTCCTCCCAAGTGAGTGCATATAAGATTGCAGCCTGAGACCCACAAATGAGTAAACAGGTTTATGGGAGTGAGAAGGCTGGGGGTGTTTGTGTTTGTGTGTCTAGCAATATTTGTAGACTCATCTGCAAGGCTGTTTTAGCTGAATAAGCTGAATCAACGAACAGAAGCTATTGCAGAGTGACAGAGAAGCGGGCAGAGATGGATCCCTGCTGTAACCCAGTCAGAAAATCTTGGCATCCCTATATAAGGAAGAAAACCAGAGAGCTATGGATGAATGGAGGAGCAGACAACTCCTGCCTGCACAACTCATCTCCTCAAGAGATGTAACCAAGCCCATTTGGAGAGTTCCATTCCACAGATTCCAGTGAGATAAGAGCTACTTCTCAATTTAGTTAGACCACTCTGTGCACTCCAATGGACAGTTTCCCAGCTGGGAGAGATTTTCAGGTCGGGAGGAAAAAAAGACAGTTGCTGTATTGTGTTAATGTGTTTTAAATGTCTTGGCCTTTCATGGGATAAGACACCTGCTGTTGTTCCATTCTTACACAACAGCTGAGGACTCCAAAAGTCAATATTGCCTTCTTCCCCTTTCCAAGGCTTGCTTTGAGGTGAACATGATTCATTTGTATCTTCTGGGGCTGGCAAGATGGCGTGCCTCCTCCTTAGTCAAAGAGAGGTAAAGGTAAAATGTAAAGGACCCCTGGACGGTTAAGTCCGGTCAAAGGCGACTCTGGGGTTGCAGCGCTCATCTCACTTTCGGGCAAAGGGAGCCAGCGTTTGTCTGCAGATAGCTTTCCGGGTCGTGTGGCCAACATGACGAAACTGCTTCTGGTGCAATGGGACACCCGTGACGGAAACCAGAGTGCACGGAAATGTCATTTCCCTTCCCGCCGAAGCAGTACCTATTTATCTACTTGCACTGGCATGCTTTCTTTCTTTCTTTCTTTCTTTTAACTTTTTAAATATTTTATTAAGGATTTTCTTGTTTTACAGAAGTGTAGTGCCTCGTATTTTTTTTTCATGTAACATTTTTACAAATCCGTTTCATTTGTTGAGGCATTAGGGGGAGAAGAAAAAAAAAGAAAAAAGAAAGGGGGTGGAGAGAGGGAAGATGGATGGGGGTGGGGTCGGGTGGCGGTGTTTCTATTATGTTTAATGTATGTAGAGTTTGGTGTCAGCGTTGCTTGTGTTGTTCACTTGTGTTCCTTTGGTGGTGAGAGAGGTTGGGGTTGGCCTAGGGTGTGATTGTTTGCTTGTGATTGGCTGTGGTGATCTTTGTTTTCGTGTGTGAGTGAGGTGGGTGGGTGTTTTGGATCAGGTTAGCCATATTGATTTGTATGCTGTTGGTGGATTATTGTCATTGTCCTGTTGGGCTGTGTATGTGATAAAGGGGAGCCATACCGGGGTGAAGGTGTCTTCTTCTGTTTGTCCCCGTGTCAGTTTCAGTTTATTAGTTAATTTTTCTAGTAGGGCTGTTTCCCATACTATTTGGTACCATTGGTCCATGCTTACTCCTGACAGGTCTCTCCAGTGTCCGGTTATGGTGTTTCTGGCTGCTGAGAGCAGGTGGGTTATGAGTTCTTTGTGGTGTAAATGGGCATTGTTGTCTTGGAAGATGTTTAGTAGGGCCAATTCTGGGGTGATGTCTATTACTTGCTTAGTTATTTTACATATTTCTTGTATGGCTGTACTGGCATGCTTTCAAACTGCTAGGTTGGCAGGAGCTGTGACAGAGCAATGGGAGCTCACTCTGTTGCGGAGATTTGAACCGCCAACTTTCTGATTGGCAAGCCCAAGAGGCTCAGTGGTTTAGACCACAGCGCCACCCGCGTCAAAGAGAACACAATGAAGAAATAGACTTCATATGATAAAAACAAACTGCTAGGATACGAGGAGCCACTTTCTCAACCACCTAGCTCTCAGTTCAGTCTTCTCTGACCGACAGTGGCTCTGTAAGGTCTCCCATGTTTTTCTCAGCATTGCCAGGGACCCCACAAAGGACCTCCGATAAGCAATGCATACACTCAACCACTGAGATAAAGGGCAGTTTATTGGGCTTTCTGCACACACTTGGTTGGGAAAGAAATCAATCCCAGTGAGTTGACCATGAAGCACTTGGTTTTATGAATGGGCGGGGAGGGGAGATCTACTGACTCTTTCCAATGGTATGTCATTTTAGCTACAATACAGACGTACCTTGGAAGTTGAATGGAATCCGTTCCGGGAGTCTGTTTGACTTCCAAAATGTTCAGGAACCAGGGCGAGGCTTCCAATTGGCTGCAGGAAGCTCCTGCAGCCAATTGGAAGCTGCGGCAGCCCTGCCGGACGTTCAGTTTCCAAAAGAACATTCGAAAACCGGAACAGTCACTTCCAGTTTTTGATCACTCAGAAGCCAAAACGTTTGGCTCCCAAGGCATTTGAAAACCAAGGTACGGCTGTATTGCAAACTGTGACTGCTTCAGAAAGTCACCACTCCTTTTGATATCACGTGAACATGGGACATATCCTAGGATATAGGGACGTCTTCTGCGCAAAGCCCTCTGCTCACAAGTGGAAGCAGTGTTGTAGGGCCACCCTGACAACATGATCATAGGGTGGCATACAGATATTATAAACAAGGAAGCAGACCAAACACACCCTGAGCGGAAGCCAAAGGGCAGGTCCCTTGAGGTGGTGGTGGGAAGCTACTTGTAGTAATATACAGTGTAATTCTGGGAGAAACAATAGCTTTCTTGGATTGGGTATTTATCCCACAGAAAACAAATGTGGGCCCAAAGGTTCACTGAAGGGGACTGGGGCAAAGGCAAAGTGCAAGAATAGGAATCACAAACACAGTGTGCAAAGCAGCTGACGTTTATGATCATGTGATTTCCAACACTTGAAACGGAGGCTATTTAATTAGCTGTGCTATGGAGCAAGGACATTAGCACAGGCAAGTAAGGAAGATTGCATCACCACTTATCTAGGTTCTGTTTGATGTAGTACAACCTACAATGTGAGTCTTATCTGAACAGCAAGGCCACAAGCTGTAACTTGCAAAGTGAAAGCAAGCGTGAGAAGCGGAAATGCATAACTTCCTGTGACAAGTTTGTTGCCATCTCTTCGTTGTAACATCAAATGAACTTTTGTTTCAGAGTTTCCTCATTTTTATAACCTGCCCAACTGCCAGGGGCTCAGCTTGATCATCAGTTGCTCTCATACACGTATCTAAATTGACAAATGAAAGCGGGAGCTCTCACGGCAAAGCTGTTCAACCCCCCCACCCCTCAAAGAACTTATCTGAACAGCAGACCATCACCTGTGAACTTTAATCTCCTAGCAAAGTGCAACCCCCAAGTCAAACAGCTAAAATTCCATGCTCCTCTTGCCCCAGCCCAGCCGTACACAAGAAATTCTGACCGGCATCAGCTAAGAACTTGTGTGACCCTTAGCAACAGTTCAAGCTTCTTTAACAAAGACCTATACAGTGGTACCTCGGGTTAAGTACTTAATTCGTTCCAGAGGTCCGTTCTTAACCTGAAACTGTTCTTAACCTGAAGCACCACTTTAGCTAATGGGGCCTCCCGCTGCTTCTGGAGCATGATTTCTGTTCTCATCCTGAAGCAAAGTTCTTAACCCGTGGTACTATTTCTGGGTTAGTGGAGTCTGTAACCTGAAGCATATGTAACCTGAAGCGTATGTAACCCGAGGTACCACTGTATCCCTCTTTGTGAGCCTTGGTATCAAATAGGTGGTAGGGAACGCTCTAATATTTTTGGAGCAATGAGCATTTCCATGAAGAAAACGGAAAGGCTGCATGAAAAGCTGGAAGCGCTTACAACAGAGGAGGCAAAATTGTGTGTGCAGGCATGCATGCACCCACACAGGGAATGAATGTACCTTTGCTATGGCTACTAACCATAGTTCCCTTGCTTCAGGATGACCATCTTCTGTCTACAAGATTGAACAAGTAGGATGAAAGAGCTATTTCCGCCCACAGAGCCTTTGCAATAGTGCAAGCAAATGAAAACATCTTTATTGCAGGGGCTATCTCTGCAACATATCATATGCTGTATCTGGCACTGTTATCTCTCCCTTAGAACAGTTAACTCTCTGATCTCAACAAACCTAAACATAGTTAGGCTAGACTAGTGAATATGCCTACTGGTGTGTTCCAGCTTGCATTTTTATATGCAGTATATGCCGAAGGGCTGTTTTAGTCAATAACATGGAGGTAATATCAGTTTTCCTGCAGAATAGAGCTCGACTCAAAATATAGTAATTCAGAAACTGAATCTAGCTTTGGGATATTGGAAGCCTGCGTAGCCTGTGCTTTAAGTAAGGTAAAGGTAAAGGGACCCCTGACCATTAGGTCCAGTCGTGACCGACTCTGGTGTTGCGGCGCTCATCTCGCTTTATTGGCCGAGGGAGCCGGCGTTTGTCCGCAGACAGCTTCCGGGTCATGTGGCCAGCATGACTAAGCCGCTTCTGGCGAACCAGAGCAGCGCACGGAAACGCCGTTTACCTTCCCACCGGAGTGGTACCTATTTATCTACTTGCACTTTGACGTGCTTTCGAACTGCTAGGTTGGCAGGAGCAGGGACCGAGCAACGGGAGCTCACCCCGTCGCGGGGATTCGAACCGCCGACCTTCTGATTGGCAAGTCCTAGGCTCAGTGGTTTAACCCACAGTGCCACCCGTGCTTTAAGTAGAGGACCTCAAAAATGGTTTATTATTATTTCTAATTATTTGATTTCACAGTCACCCAGTACCTCATACCCCAAGTTGTGAGTTGACCTTAACTTTGGAGAATTTTTTTAGTTGTAGGAATCACTTTGCATCCATGGTCACTCCAGAGTTGGAACATTGCCTGCAATTCATCCCTTCACAGTAACTTTGAGTTTTGCAGTTTGCATAAAGTAGCTTTGTAAATAGCTAGTCAAGTGTGAAGAGCTAAGTAATAGCTCCAGGTGAGCATTACAGAAATCAATTCTCTTTCTTATAGGCTACAAAAAAACCGACATAAAGATGTTTAGACGTAGAGACTAGTAAACACTTATGTGGGAAACTTGATTTTTTGCATTTCCTTGCAAGGACGTAATAAAGTTATTCCAGTTGTACCTTACTGAAAAAACAAACTCCCGGACACTTTTAATATCCAGATCGTTCCCACACTAGAGCCTTTCAGTTGCAATCAGCAGAATGTGGAATTGTAACTGTGGTTCCACACAGCACTTCATATAGTGCTAGGTACCCCCATAACAATCCCATAGGCCTACTCCACGGAAAAAGCAAAACCTTAGTGATCCTAAGTGTATTTCCTCAAAAGTATGCCCTAGTCCAGGGTTCCCCAACCTTGGGCCTCCAGCTGTTTTTGGACTACAACTCCCACCATCCCTCGCTAGCAAGACCAGTGGTCAAGGATGATGGGAATTGTAGTCCAAAAACAGCTGGAGGCCCAAGGTTGGGGAACACTGCCTAGTCTATTAAGTTGGACTTACTCCCTACAAAGTGTGCTTAGCAGCCTTTGATCAGGTAAGGTCTCCTCTTGGTGTGGATTTAAAACAGCCCCTGAGTTTCTTAACAGGATTACGACTAGTCATTTAATTATTTTTATTTTAATTATTTTCCCCCTGAAATGATTTTCTCCTTCCCCTCTCCTTTAATGTTTTGTTTCCTTAATCCACCACTTCCTTTTTAAAGTGTTAGCGAAACAATTAACGCTCAGAACGACTGCATTTGTGTAATAATTTGTGAAACAAGCATGGGCTCCTCCTCTTTCCCTCCCATACAGACTGGAGGTCTGGGAAAGGAGAGAGAGAACTGCAATTTCATCCTGAATTTTACACAAACACACACACAAATTTCCAGTGATTCAGCCACGACTTTCCATACCCCCATCTTAGAATCTCGGCTAGTGCAGGGATGTTGCTAGCCCAGAGATGGAAGGAAGATAAAGTCCCTACCAGAGAAGAATGGCAAATCAAGTTGACAGACTATGCTGAAATGGCAAAACTGACTGGAAAGCTCAGGAAACACTAGGAAGACAAAAACTTTAATATGGAATGGGAAAATTTTATAATTTACCTTAAAGACCATTGTAAGCAGCTGAAAAGATTAGCAGGACTATAACAACACTTGTAACAAGAAATATGGTATAAGAGAGTTAAAAATTTTTTTTTTAATTATTGGAAAAAAATGCAGTAGAAAAGGTTTAACAACGGAATCTTTAAACTGTGGATATGTTGTGGTGTGATTATACTTTTAAATATGTAAAACCATATACCGTATTTTTCGCTCTATAAGACGCACCTAGTTTTTGGAGGAGGAAAACAAGAAAAAAATATTCTGAATCTCAGAAGCCAGAACAGCAAGAGGGATTGCTGCGCAGTGAAAGCAGCAATCCCTCTTGCTGTTCTAGCTTCTGTGATAGCTGTGCAGCCTGCATTCGCTCCATAAGACGCGCACACATTTCCCCTTACTTTTTAGGAGGGAAAAAGTGAGTCTTATAGAGTAAAAAATATGGTATATCTATAAAGATATAGACACATATAGATATAGGTATACAGGTAAAGGTAAAGGGACCCCTGACCATTAGGTCCAGTCGTGGCCGACTCTGGGGTTGCGGTGCTCATCTCGCTTTATTGGCCGAGGGAGCCGGCGTACAGCTTCTAGTTCATGTGGCCAGCATGACTAAGCCGCTTCTGGCGAACCAGAGCAGTGCACGGAAACGCAGTTTACCTTCCCACCGGAGCGGTACCTATTTATCTACTTGCACTTTGACGTGCTTTCGAACTGCTAGGTTGGCAGGAGCAGGGACCAAGCAATGGGAGCTCACCCCGTCGCGGGGATTCGAACCGCCGACCTTCTGATCGGTAAATCCTAGGCTCTGTGGTTTAATCCACAGTGCCACCTGCGTCCCTTATATAGATATAGATATAAAATAGAATCTCAGCTGAGGAGAGACTGGTTTTGTTTCTCCTGCTGATGGTAGGTGGTCAAATTGAGTCTTCTTCAGGGCTTCCCTCCCTCCCTTCCCCTCTTTTTCAGTTCCTCCAAAATGCAGGTCCAGGGGTCTCTGGAGCTATGCTCCCTCTTCCTTCTGTAATTTTTTTAAAAAAGAATGGTGTATGCATCACCAATCATGTCAACAACAGGGTCCCTCTTCCCACAAGGTGCCTCGGTTGTGCTTTGGCAGACAGAGCTGTACACCCTGGCACTGCAAAATGGTTTTAAACTTACAAAAACTATCACGATTCAAGAAAAAGGATGGAAAAGAGAATGCAGAGAGCATTGTTGCAATGGGCTCCATTGTCTGAATAATTTATACAGTGGTATCTTGGTTGTCGAACAGCTTGGCTCCGAACAAATCCCAAACGCCGCAAACCCGGAAGTGCGTTTGCAAAACTGGTTTGCGAACGTTTTTCGGAAGCTGAATGTCCAACGTGGCTTCCGATGGAGTGCAGGAAGCTCCTGCAGCCAATCGGAAGCCACACCTTGGTTTTTGAACGGTTCCGGGAGTCGAACAGACTCCCGGAATGGATTAAGTTTAAGAACCAAGGTTCCACTGTAGAAACAAAATGAAGAATGGCAGTTTCAGCTAAGTATCTAGGGGAGAAGCACCCAAAGACATGTGAACAAGAGTAGGCAGGGCTGGGAAGATCATAGGCAAAAACATACTACTTGTGATCATGCAGATTTGCCAAAGAATACAGATTATACACTGCTTACCAGACTACCTTTTTAATGTTATTTTTAAACAAATCATTGTATGTATTAAAAATATGGAAAAACTCATTATTACAATGTTATAGGAATTCTAAGGTCTCCTATATATAAATCATATGTTCATAAATTTACACGGCAAACACATACATAAGTACAGTATATAAACCACTTATCTGAAATACTACAGGAGACCAATCCTGAAACCATTTTGACTCTCCCAAATTGACCTCAAATATTTCTCTACAAGGAGGAAGGAAATGGGAATGCCTCTCCATTGTCTTTTGCTTACCTGCCTTAGGGGCATATGAATAGGGTGAGCCTGTGATCTGGATTCAGGAATTAAAGCATTTGCCATCACAAAAGAATGGCCAGGCTGCCCAGGTAGAGCAATCAGTGACCATTGTCAGGTTTCCTGGCAGACAGGATTTCATGGTAGACCGCCCCCCCCCCATGTATTTCTGCTGGGGAGTGCCTCTTTCTGTGATGTATGTATGATGTTTTGGGGGGTGGTCTTGAGCTACGCGGGTGGGGACGCGGGTGGCGCTGTGGGTTAAAGCCTCAGCACCTAGGACTTGCCGATCGCATGGTCGGCGGTTCGAATCCCCACAGCGGGGTGCGCTCCCGCTGCTCGGTCCCAGCGCCTGCCAACCTAGCAGTTCGAAAGCACTCCCGGGTGCAAGTAGATAAATAGGGACCGCTTACTGGCGGGAAGGTAAACGGCGTTTCTGTGTGCTGCGCTGGCTCGCCAGATGCAGCTTGTCACGCTGGCCACGTGACCCGGAAGTGTCTGCGGACAGCGCTGGCTCCCGGCCTCTAGAGTGAGATGAGCGCACAACCCCAGAGTCTGGCAAAATTGGCCCGTACGGGCAGGGGTACCTTTACCTTTACCTTTACCTTGAGCTACAGGGTAGGCAATTTCAAAAGTATATAAGGCCTTGCACACCATTGTTCTGAGTTCCTCTCCTCCCTCCCTGTGGGGGGGGGAGTGGGGGGGGGCCCTGTTGCAACAATTTAATAAAGATCAGGCTTACTAGCTGCTTTGCTTCTCAATATTCTCTGGTTGGCCTCTGTTGATGTATCACAGTATTTTAAATTTTTTTGGAAGCCGCCCAGAGTGGCTGGGGAAGCCCAGCCAGATGGACGGGGTATGTATGTATGTATGTATGTATGTATGTATGTATGTATAAATAAATAATAATAATAATAATAATAATAATAATAATATTTTCTCCTTCCGATAGGGGACCTACTTAATATACGGGCTCTTGGATACCCCATAAGGGAAAAGGAGCAGTTTTTTTTCTTATAACAACGGTAATCATAAACCAGTAAAATAACAAAAGAAAAAAGAGGCACTCCCTTCTCACTCATGGGCTGCCTACGTGTTTCAACTTGCCTAGAATGGTTAATGGATTCATCATTGAGAGTTGACTATGAATAGGACTGCTCTGACAAAGAGGGGAGATTTTGTGAGGAAAACCACCCATTATTACTATTGTGGCAAAGCCTTCCCACGTCTATTTTTTGGTGCTGACACTCAGTGCTGGGCCTTGCCACAAATATCCCCGATGTGTCATGGGAGGGGGAGTAGCTTCAACCTTCATTGGTATTATTTCCTCTTTTCTTTCTTTTTTTAACCTGAAGAGGCCCATCACCACACATTATGACTCAATGCAGCTGCACAAAACAAAGGGTTTCTCCCTTCCCTTGCTGAGCACTGGAAAATTCAATTTCAAAATTGGGTACCCAAAACAAAAGCAAGACCCCATATTGGTTGGAGAAACTTGCCTTCCTTTCAGCTTATTTCATCGAATAAGCTAGAGCACATTTATAGTATTAACATTCCAAGCAGGAAGGACTAGGGAGATGGCTGGCCCATCCTTCTGCTTCTACCATAATCCTTCTTTCAGACATAATGTGATTCATATGCAATTCCTCTGTACACACACACACACACACACTGCAGTGTCTCTGGGGCTGAAGCAGCAATGGTTCACATAGACTTTCATGTTTTCCTCTGGAATTCAGTAATGAACTCATTAAATCACCAACTTGGTGTGACAGAAAGTCATTCAGCTGCTGATGTTGTTGCCATGGAAACCTGGGCTCTTGCTTAGAGATCTTCCTTCTGCACTGGATCTGTAATTACCGTCAAGCTGAAAACATCCTCCCCTACCCCCACCTGCAAAGAGTAGTAGCATCCTGTACCATCACAGGGGTTGGCTTGCCAAAGAAACACCCATTTGGGCTTTCCCCTCACTAAATTAATACTATCTTTTTATTGTCAGTATTTTTTAGCTGATTCTGCATTCCCCCTGGCCCTTTCCTGGATGGATTTTGCAAATGTTGGCAGCACAGCAAATATTTTTCTAAATGTCTTTGCCCTCTAGTTTTAATGATGCCCTTAAAAATACTAAGAGTTCCTCTTGAAGGATTTGTTTAATGTACTTCCTTTGAGTGCTCTGAATTTTCTTATATACAGCAGGTTTGCTGAACTGCAATGTCACAAATCTAAAATGAAAACTTATAGGGCCAAAGTCTAAGAGAAAAATTAGCATCCTTTCTCTCTTTCTCTCTCCGCAAATAAATAAATCTTTTGAAATTGCATACTGATACACATTGAGGCCAAGCTCAAGAAGAAACAGGTATGTGTCCACAACCACCTCACGGACAACCCAAATAAGTCAGTTTAAACTGGACCGTATAAAGAAGTTTTAACTGCAAATATAAAAAACAAACACATGTACAGATTAGACTAAAGGACCTTTAAGGTCCTTTCCACCTCTCTCTAGAATGGTAGCCTTTTCTACTGGTACTTATGAGGTAAACACCTCATGAAAGCTTCACTTTTAGCCAGCAGCAAAGGGTATATTTTGCTGTTTGCTCCTATGCTTGTTTCAGAAGATTGAACACATTTTTACAACTGCTTTTAAAAAAGCGTGAGCCCTTAAAGTCTGTATCTTCTCCCATCATTTTTCCACATGAATTCTTTCCCTCCAGATAACAGTGCTGCTAGCAGACTAATTAAATGAGGGTGGTGTTATTGGCTGTACTTGATGAGAGCCTGATTTTCTGACACGTAGACTCTCAAAGGACACCCACCTGATTAGCATTTTGCAGGATTTTTTAGGCGCGCATGCACACACGTGAACTTAATTTCCATCTGCCACACAGAATTTATCCGAAGACTCCAAACCCAAGCTGACAGCCTGGAAGTTTTGTTCACTGCTATGCTATCACATCCCGAATCAAGGTTATGCCAAACTGTACTGGCAAGATCAGCATCAAGTGAACATGAAGCAGTAGGCAATGAGACAGTGGTGCCCTGAGATATGTCTGTAGCTTGGGATGATCTCTGGTTGTCTCAACTGAAGTTACTCGTGACTCATGGGACAAGAAGCTTATTTAAACAGAAAGCAAAGTTCTAGCCCTCGTGAGGTATACAGAGAGAAGCAGAAGATATGGTAGAGAGAGAAAATTGTCAGCAGTGCCTAGCATGACTAGTGTTCGATTCCAAAGGCCTCAACTACCACATTTTTCGCAATATAGGACGCACCCTGTTTTAGAGGGGGAGAACAAGGAAAAAAACAACTGTCCCCTTCTCTGCTCAGCGCCCCTTCAGCGAAGCGGCAGGAGAAACGTAGCCCCTTCCATTTCTCCTCCCGCTTCACTGAAGGGGTGCTGCGCAGCTCTCCCTCTTTGCTGAAGCCAGGAGAGTCTTGCTTTCCTGGCTTCCGCAAAAGCAACCTGAAGCCTTCGGAGCACCACGGGACCTCCTGCAGCGCTCCGGAGGCTTCAGGTTCCTTTCGCTGAAGCCAGGAGAGTCTATCCCTGAAGCCTGGAGAGCGAGAGGGGTTGGTGCACACCGACCCCTCTCATTCTCCAGGCTTCAGCGAAAGCAACACGAAGCCTCTGGAGCGCTGAGGGAGCGCCCCCTCTGCGCTTTGGAGGCTTCGTGGTGCTATCGCTGAAGCCAAGGAGCCTGCATTCGCTCCATAAGACGCACACACATTCCCCCTTAATTTTTGGAGGGGGAAAAGTGCATCCTATAGAGTGAAAAATACGGTAACTGGTTGGTCTCAACCGACTGGCCACACCCAAGGTACAGCTTCGACTGGCTGGCTAAACCAGTTGAGGGTAGCCAATGGGTCTCAAACCCTTCCCCTGCATGTGAAAACGGGCTCTGGTGGACTGACAGGACAAGACCAATAGTGGGACCAATGGTCAAGAAGGCAGCTTCTGCCCATGCTGTAGGGACGTGAGGGACGGATGGAGCTTGTCAACCTGGGAAGCCCAACTAGGACAAGGATGACTCTGGTCCTAAACCTCTGCTGCCTTGTGGGATATCTTCAGGAGAAGAAAAGGCTAAGGAGTAAAACCTCTACACAAATCTGGAGTGGAGTCCCTAAGACAGTTGGGTGGTGCCTTGGACACCACTGGCAACTCCTGCAGCCAAGCTGGTGTTAAACGTACTGCTCTGCTTTCCTTTGGACCACATCCGCAAGGCTGAGAGAAGGGTCTTGTTGTCTAGGCAGTCCTGGACCTCCATACGCTCATTGCCCAGGCTTGTGCTTTGGGGAGGTAACTTTGGTGCTACTAATGCAGTGGTTTGACTTCACTCCCGGAGGCGCACTCCATTGCCTCTTGAGACAGATGGATGCTAACGATCAATGAACAATAACTATCACCATCTTCTTCATCATCATCATCCTGACCAAGCCCAACCCCTGCAATTACAGTGGTACCTCGGGTTACATACGCTTCAGGTTACAGACTCCGCTAACCCAGAAACAGTACCTCGGGTTAAGACCTTTGCTTCAGGATGAAAACAGATATCGTGCTCTGGCGGCACGGCGGCAGCAGGAGGCCCATTAGCTAAAGTGGTGCTTCAGGTTAAGAACAAAACTCCGGAGCGAATTAAGTACTTAACCCGAGGTACCACTGTAGTTCTATTCCTGCTCTAAAACAACCTCCTTGTATATCACTTTCTACTGCAACTTGCATAACCAACAGAACTTGCCTTAGCTCTAAACCAGGGGTCAGCAAGGTTTACCTTGCCTGGGCCGGTTCACTCTAGCGGAGATCCCTCCGTGGGCTGGATCGTGCACGTGCGTGAGCGTGTGATTTCTGGCGTCTGCGCAGACTCATTTTCCGGTGTCTGCGTCTGCACAGACGTGATTTCTGGTGTTGCGGAAGCGAGTCCCCACGCCATGCTGCGCTGGTTTAGCACCACGCGCGGGGACTTGCCAAGTGGGTGGCTCAGTTTGGGGCTGGCTCGTGGGCCGGTTAAACGACCCACATGGGCCGCTTGTGGCCCATGGGCCTTAAGTTGCCTATCCCTGCTCTAAATGGACAAGGGAGCCTAGCTATGTCGAGGTCAGGTTTTGGGGTTCCTGTCAGTCTGTAGGCAACTTTTCATAAACCAGCCTGGCAACATTCAGGGAGGATCAGACTCAAAAGCTTTCTAGTAGCGCAAGAGAGAGTGGGAAGGAGTGGAAGTGAGAGTCATGGGGAAAGAGGATGATGATGACATTGGGTAATTTAGCCCCATCCTATTTCATGGCAGAAGAAGGTGCAATTCAAACACATGCCAAGCTAGCTACTTCCCACTCATTGTAATCACATAGTCCCCCTAATAGAGTGGTATCTTTGAAATTTTTTAAAAATTAATCTTTATTTTTATCTTCCATAAAAGACAGAGAGTGTCTCAGCAATAACACATCATTCCAATATATAGAAGGAATCAACAGGATACAAGATCAGGACTAATTAAGTGGTCATTAGACATGCATAAGAACATTAGAGAAAAGGAAGGCAACAAGTCCTGGAGAAGCAAACCAGCATCTCAATCCTCAAACAAATGCACTGCAGACATTTTTTGTTTCCTATGGGACTTCCTTCAGAGTTTGTGCAGAACTCAGACTATGTCAGTGATACAGCAGCCTAGGCAAGTGTTATGATTCATACATTAAAATAACCATTAAGAAAAACAAAATCATTTGTCATCTGCCATTTACCAGGAAACAAAATGATTTTCAGTATTCATTATAGCATGACTACTCTCTCAGGGTGTATGGGGTGTTAGGGGAAGGTAAGAATCTCTGGTGGGGGGCATGTCATGCTCTTTCCCAAGTAGTTTGTCCACCTTTGGTTCCCGCCCTGCACTCAGCTCTCACCTGTGGCTCCTAGAAGCTGTCAGCCTGTGACAGCAGCCACACCCCAGGAATGGCTTCAACTGGCTGGCTGAAACAGATGAGGGCAGCCGATGGGTCTCAAACCCCTTGGTGAGTTAGTGAATTCCCCTGCACGTAAAGACTGGCTATGCCACTGACCCCATTGGCTCTCAACAAGAAGGTATCAAGCTAAGTAAGTGTACGGGCATCCCCATAACCTTTTCAGTTAAACAAGGTATAAGAAGATTGTTTGGGGAAATTGCCTCCCCTTACCTAAAAGCTGGCACAGAAAGGAAAGCCTCCAAAAGAACAGGAGGATCATTATTGCCAGGGCGACTTCAATATTTGCTCTGCATTTCTCCCTTTGCCAAGTAAACAGCAACAACAAATATCTAGGTCAGCGTTTGGCTCCTCTGTTGCTCTCGTTCTACATTCTGTACTTCATACCAAAGTGTCTTTGGTGCATGTGTATGCTTTAAAAAACCCCCAGCTATAGTGGACATGTGAGCATTTAATTAACACGTGAGGGCTGTGTTTGAAGGCAGCCGACTGATCCTGCATGATAAACTGGTTGTGTTTAAAGGTTCTGCTGGTGTCCCTGGCAGTTAGTTGCCCGAGTCTCTTCCCAGACTGCTGCCTCTGCTTTCTCAGTACAGCACGCCCTTCCTCCTCCTCTCAGGCATTCAGGTTTGTGCCTTAGAATGCAAAGCTCCTTTCCCCACTTTGTGGCCCAGTTAAGAAGGTTCATGTTTAAAGGAATGTTAGGCAGTGCCACTTGTTTTCCTTTCACCAACAAAAATACATTTCTATGCTCTGGGACATTACAAAAGGGGGGTGGGGAGAAGAGAGCGAAAGAGTATGCAGAACACCAGAAGCAACAACCTAGATTTGGGAAACAAGTGCTAGGACTGCAGACCTAGCTGCATATTCAGCCCCTTGTTAGGAAGCCTAAACACACAGAAGATGCTTTTTCTCTGAGCCGTGCCGCTGGGGTGACTCAGCACACAGCAAGGGCATATTGTGCAAGTCCTGACTAGCAGCAGGTACGCCAAATCTGTGGGGAAGTCTCACATGGTCAGCCCCTGTCCATGCGCGGTTGTGCTGTTTAAAGGACCGCCAGCAGCTCCTTCCATGTAGCCAGGGCACATGCTTAAAAGGGCTCCTCAGACCTCTAGATCAGACCTGCGGGGAGGAGGGAGGAGGGAGGGAGGGAGAAAGCACTCAGCAGCTGCCTAGCAACCACTGATCCATTAACCCAGCAACTTCAGGTAGGCATTTCAATGCTCTACTGCTCAAGCCAGCCATCATGGCATCAGATGGAGGGGGAGAGCAAGCTTAAACTATGTACTCTGCAGATGAAGGAGGTCTCACCATAACATTTGCAATTTTGCTGAGAGGAGCTAAACATCAAACTTGCCAGGGGACGAAGGGGCAGAGGAATACCTGTGGGTTTATATCACTTGAGATGTCTACCCTCTGCCATGTATTTCCTTCTGTTGTTTGTTCCCACACAGCCAAAACTTATAGAATAAGAAGCGTGGTCCAAGACTGACTGATAATTCTAGCAGGAGCGTGACAAATTCTAGGTTTGGTCCAATAACCTCTTCAAGACAGCCAGCACCCAACATTAACGCAATGGAGGAAGCGAAAGGCTGGGATAGAATCACAGAACCGTAGGGCTGGAAGGGACCATGAGCGTCATCTAGTTCAGCCCCCTGCAATGCAGGAATCTTTTGCCCAGTGTGAGACTCAGACCCACGATCCTGATATTAAGAATCTCATGCTCTACCGACTGAGCTATCCCAGCCTCCCGAGTCTCGGTTCAAAGACGGGGCTCAGATCTATGGATGGGAGAAACAACTGTGAAGTATTTCACTAACTGCAGGCACTACTGCAGCCAGTGGTGTAGTGGTTAAGAGCGGTAGTCTCGTAATCTGGGGAACCGGGTTCGCGTCTCCGCTCCTCCACATGCAGCTGCTGGGTGACCTTGGGCCAGTCACACTTCTCTGAAGTCTCTCAGCCTCACTCACCTCACAGAGTGTTTGTTGTGGGGGAGGAAGGGAAAGGAGAATGTTACCCACTTTGAAACTCCTTCGGGTAGTGATAAAGCAGGATATCAAATCCAAACTCCTCCTCCTCCTCCTCTTCTTCTTCTACAATGGTCATTTCTAGCCAGCAACATTTATGGTGAGCCGCTGCTTGCAGTTCCGCTGCCGAGGCAACGGTTGAGTTGCAGCAGCGTCACAGAAACTTCAATTATTGTAACCACTGATGGGAAAATATCAGCCACAGAGACCTGACAGTTGGACAGCACTAAGGAAGTGGAATATTGCTGTGAACAGAGAAGAAACAGAGGGACAGGCAGAACTAGACTTTAGTAAGAGAGACTGAGATGTTGCTGCTCCAAGTCTCCTTGCTCTCCCTTCCGCAGGGAGGGTTGTATTGTATTACAATACAAGATGGAGTCACCAGACTGTATTCAGCGTGGTGCTAAGAAGATAGCTCCATCAGCAAGCAGAAATGCTTGCGTTGACGAAACAATTTCCCCCTCTTGTCCCCCTGCTTGCTGTCTGAGGGTTCTCCTGACCCTCTGGAGGAGAGGAACATCTGTTGCGCTATTGGGAACCTTAGCACTGGCTTCTGCTAACTCGTTGAGTTAACTGAACACGGCTCACTATGCTGTGTGTCTCCCCATTCCAGTCTCATATCAATGGCTGAGACAGTGCAAGGATTCAGCATTGCACATTGTGTTGGAGGACCTAAGGAAGACATATAACAAACCAGATTCTAAAGCACAGTTTGGTCCTGGCTTGTTTAAATAAACTACAGTTCCCCCCTCCAAATGTTTAGCCATAATGAGGAAAATTCTGATCTTGTCCTTGTAGCAATGCCGTAGGAAGAGAGAAAAGCAGGCAGAATGTGAGGCCCAAGCTCATGCACGTCACTCTAAGTCATAATTTGGTATTACATCTGAAAAGGCCCATGGAGTGGCAGCAACACAGTCTCTCTCTTAATTCTCAGAATTGCTTTTATTTGGGGAATTTGAGTTTGAAAAGAGATAGATGAGCTGTGAACCCAAAGGAGCCAGAAGGCTAAAGATGCTGTCTGAGATAGAGGACAATAAGCTCTGTGGTTAACAAGGGCAGGTTGATAGTAATAATGCTTCCTTAGCAACATGTTCTAATCTTTAAAGTGAAATATAAGAGGACTATTAACTGATTGGTTACAATCCCATCAGCTTAAAGATGAATATATGGACAAAAAGGCTTTTTTGACGAAACCTCTAAATCTGAAAAAGAGCTGTTATGGAGGACGAACAGGTTAAATCAGTTATGATACACTGGGCGAGAGACTTTGGACCTAATATACAACTTGCAGCATGGGAGAGGTTCTGGAACTGGGATTTAAAGTTTACAGCATGCTATACTCTGAAAGAAAATTATATGAAAATGATTTATCGCTGGTATTTAACCCCTAGCAAATTAGCTAAAATGTATAAAACAAGGTCAAATACATGCTGTAAATGTAAGGAAAAAGAAGGCACCTTTTATCACATATGGTGGACTTGTAAAGTAGCAAAAGTATTCTGGGAGATGATATACAATGAACTGAAAAAAACGTTTAAAATAACCTTCTGTGAATTTATCGAACTGGCTAAAATGACGGCAGCAATTAGATTACAACCTAATCAAAAACTAAGGAAAGAATGGGAATGTGTAGAAGAACATATGGCAAAGTATTGTTCCAAAAGAAATTTATTGATATGCTTAGACTGAAGTTCATAAAGTCAGGTTAAAAGACGGAAAAGATACTATGGTTTATTATGTAAAGTACTTTGTTTTAACACAACATTAAAGGATATAAAATAACTAAATGATGTCAAGCACGGGTGGAGGGAAGTCACAGCGACATAAAAGGAGAAAAGGTATAGTGACATATGGATATATATTTACAGAATGTAAAGTAAAGAACGCTAAAAGATGTTATCTTTCTGAATGTAATATTGCAAGAAACTAAAAATAAAAATAAAATAACCTTCTCTAAAATACCCAAAACTTTTCTTCTAGGAATTCTAGGTGCCGAAATACTAAGGGACCAGAAGAGACTATTTATATATGCGACCACTGTTGCCCGGATGTTACTAGCCCAGAAATGGAAAGAAGACATAGTCCCTACCAGGGAAGAATGGCGGATTAAACTGATGGACTATGCTGAAATGGCAAAAATGACCAGAGGAATTAGCAATCAAGAAGGCCAATATTTTTTAATAAGGAATGGGAAAAATATATAAATTATCTTAAAAATCACTGCAAACAATTAAAACTATTAGTAGGATTGGAATGATACTCGTAACTGAACATTGGAGATTTAATGTAAATGGAGATTTAATAGAATTGGATTAATGGAGCAGATACAAAAGGAAAAAAGTTAACATAAGGACCCACAAAGGGGAGGAGGGAAGTCCCTGAGAATTTATGGAATTCTCTTTAGGGTTTGGTTGTTTAACAATTGTTTGTCAATTTCAAAATCTGAAAATTAAATAAATTTATGAAAATAAAAGAAAATAATAATCTTTAAAGTGAGTTGCCACTGTGCAGCGGAAGTGCAAACTGCATTTTAGTGGTTCCTCACAGTTTAGCATTAAATCACAATGCAGTTGCATCAAAACTTATCCCTTTTAGGTGCGACATAGCATGTTCCATCCCTGCCCAATTTGCATTATGGTCTGGGGCGGGGGCAGGAGCTATTCACTTCCCCACACTATGTTAATCATGCAGCCTATGCAACTAAGCAGTAAGTCTCATGGCTAAAGCTTGGGAATCCTACACAACAATTAGCAGCTCCAGCACGAAGTCACTTCATCATGAGAAGGCAACCTGGAGGAGTTCCCCAAGGGCCATAACATAAAACTGGGTCAGACGGCTGAAAATAAAGAAGTCAAAAGTCACGTCTCATTCTAAGATTTCAAAATGAGTTGTTTCAGCCAAAGCCCACCTTGCAATTAAACTGGAACTTTTTATTTAAGTGTGCAAGCCGAGGGGTTTTTAGAGTGCATGGACTGCTGCTTCAATCCAGTACTCTAAAATCAGTACTCTCCTCACCGACAATACTTGAGCATTCATAGGACCATGATGCGAATTCATGGATATGAGTCTTTGCGCATTGTGTCGTTGCTGATCTTGGGATAGCCTCCAAGTAGCCAGCAAAATCTGGATGAAAAGCTGGGAGAATGTCGAAGAATGAGCTCTGCAAGCAGGTCTGCCGGCAGAGAAGATAGAGCAGTGGTTATGTCTGTATTAAAGTTTCAGCAATGATTAAGGTAAAGGTAAAGGGACCTCTGACCTTTAGGGCCAGTCGTGACCGACTCTGAGGTTGCAGCGCTCATCTCGCTTTATTGGCCGAGGGAGCTGGCGTACAGCTTCCGGGTCATGTGGCCAGCATGACTAAGCCGCTTCTGGCAAACCAGAGCAGTGCATGGAAACGCCATTTACCTTCCCGCCGGAGCGGTACCTAGTTATCTACTTGCACTTTGACGTGCTTTTGAACTGCTAGGTTGGCAGGAGCAGGGACCAAGCAACGGGCGCTCACCCCATCGCAGGGATTCGAACCGCCGACCTTCTGATCAGCAAGTCCTAGGCTCTGTGGTTTAACCCACAGCGCCACCCGCATCCCTCAGCAATGATTAGCCCTGTGCTAAAATAAAGAGAAGGGATTAGAGCAATGATGCTTAATGCTGAGCCAGATCAACTAGCTCAGTTCTGCCTACACTAGGGGTGCAGAACCCCTCCAGATAATGTGGGACTCCCAATTGCGGTCAGCCCCAGCAAGCATACTGAACCATCAGGAATTATGAGTGTTGGAGTTCAATTACACCTGGAGCAGTATGGGCTCCCCATCCCTCGATTCACACATGCCTGTCAGGGGTTCAGGCAGAAGCCTTTACCATCCCCTACCTGGAAATGCCTGGAACGCAACTTGGGACCTTTCATATGAAAAGCAAAGCTGTGCCCTTCCCTTTAATATGAATGCACTCAGTGTATCTTGGCCTGGTTCAAATCACACAGGCCATTTGGCAACTCTCTCTTATGAGTGAAAACATGGCAAATATATAAAAATTTATGCATGTCCCTGCTGAACCCGCCTTTGAAAAGTTCCAAGGAAGGAGATTCAGCAGCAGCTATTCAGCAGTTTTCATTGCTCAACCTTTTAGAGTTCAAAACTCCTCCCTTCCTCTCTCTCTCTGACTCTCTCTCTATTTGAATCCACTCACATTTTCTTATAGAAATCAAGTGGATTAAGAAAAACTTTAGCTTCTAACTAATTACAAATATACCGTATTTTTCGCTCTATAAGACACACCAGACCACAAGACGCACCTAGTTTTTGGAGGAGGAAAACAAGAAAAAAAATATTCTGAATCTCAGAAGCCAGAACAGCAAGAGGGATCGCTGCACTGTGAAAGCAGCAATCCCTCTTGCTGTTCTGGCTTCTGGGATAGCTGCGCAGCCTGCATTCGCTCCATAAGATGCACACACATTTCCCCTTACTTTTTAGGAGGGAAAAAGTGAGTCTTATAGAGCAAAAAATATAGTAATTGCTTGCCATGATTAATCACCTACAATAAATACATTAAACTGTAAGCATCAATTTAAACTGCAGCTTGCAGGAAGTCAAAGTAGCAAAGAATAAATAACGCCGGATAAGCTTCTGGTCCCTGGAAATAAGTGCATCAAAGCCTCGATAGCAGCTATGCAGGTTTTCGTCTGAAAAAGTCACATCAAAAGTTTTGGTTTTTAAATGAAGGACACACAATTTTTTCAGTCTTCCTTTACAGGCAAAGTTGAGAATTCTGGGAATGTTATCTAATGCAGCAGAAAGTGGTTCCCGAGTTGCAGGCGTGTTTTGGTAATGATTTGACCCCACCCATCCTTTCAGTGGGTGGCATGGCATATAAAATCCAAAGCATATATGTAGCATTAGACTGTGAATTATCTCCTTTGAAAATAGCACCCCCCTCCTTTAAAGTAAAGGGACCCCTGACCATTAGGTCCAGTCGTGACCGACTCTGGGGTTGTGGTGCTCATCTCGCTTTATTGGCCGAGGGAGCCGGCATACAGCTTCCGGGTCATGTGGCCAGCATGACTAAGCCAGCATGACTAAGCCGCTTCTGGCGAACCAGAGCAGCGCACGGAAATGCCGTTTACCTTCCTGCCAGAGCGGTACCTATTTATCTATTTGCACTTTGACATGCTTTCAAACTGCTAGGTTGGCAGGAGCAGGGACCGAGCAACGGGCGCTCACCCCGTCGCAGGGATTCGAACCGGCGACCTTCTGATCGGCAAGTCCTAGGCTCTGTGGTTTAACCCACAGCAAACCCCCACCCCCCATGACATGAATAGAATCTTAGGCAGGTCACAAATTACTTCAGGGACTACATTTGGCTTATGTGCTGCAGGCTGGCTGTCCCCATCACAGAATGCCAAGTTCCCCATGGTAACTCTGGCACCCTTTGGCCGTGGAACAGTAGGCTCAGGCCAAAGAAGCAAGGGCCACTTTTACCTCTGTCATTCTCAAACTGTATCCAACTAAAGGCTTAAAACCATGCTTCCCTTGTTGCTGTTATGGGAAAGCAGCAGTGTCCAGGCTATCTGTCAGCGAGTTCCTGTTCCTGTTTTCATGACTCTAGCCCAAGTCACAACCATGGGACATGCAAATGGAAAGCACTGTCCCCAGTACCCTAGTCAGAGTACAGAGTTCACTGGTGCCTCTCACAACACAAGGCTCCCTTTCCCATCTTTTGCTGAGCAGATGGGACTACTCCACTGGTCTACCCCGAATCCAGTCCACAGTACTGAGACAGCACTACTGCAGTACGTAGGCAGGTCTGTGATGCCCTGTGATGCCCTAAGCTCTGAAACATGTGCTCGCCGGGTTAAGATGATAAAACAGGGGTGCTACAGAATGCGGAAATGGCTTTGCGTACATGACAGAAGTTTAGTAATCCTTATCAATAATGGCACCCGAGATTTTGTAGACACTGCACAAATAAAAAATTGAGAGGATTCAGACACACAGCACTGATAAAGATTTCCAGGCGTTACTCTGGGCTCAGTTATTACGTGTGGCATCCTTCATTGATGCAGAAGACCACACCACAGCCTGGCCTACTAACAGAGAGAATCTTTCTACCCCCTGAACGCCCATTCCAGTGGCAAGCAATTGCATATACGGGGAGAAGTTGTTTCTCAGCTCCGGCAGAGCCCCCAGGTGATACCCATGCTATAGAGGTGCAACAATTCTGTGGGATCCTTCAGTTCTTTGGAATCCTGAGCTGTGAAATCTATGGAAGAGTGTGTAAGGAATGAGAAAGTCAAGGGCAGCTCACTGCCAAATGTTCAGCTCTCTCCCATATATAGGAGGCCTTCTCAAGCCCTATGTCCTAATGTGTGCGCCTGCTGACTGCGTCCTTTGGCAGCATTCCTAGCATTTCCAGCTTTGAAGTCCCGATGTTGCACCAACAACAGTGCCTATATAGTGAAAATCATCAAGCTCTAAACAGACATCAGTTCCCACAGGGCTTGTGCCATTAACCTGGTTGTGCCACCGCCCAATCTGGTTCTCACAGTACAAAGAGGTCTGCAAGACAGGGAAGTCAGTCCGCAGTGCTGCCTCCGCCTCCTATGAATCAGCAGAGTGCAATGCCAAAGCAGCATGAGGCATAGCTTGGGCTGCTCAGCTTTCTAGGGCTTCTCAGTTGACAAACTCACCTGTCGGCTTTCAAATTCCATTCCCACCTGGCACATGTTGCCCTATACTGAGTCAGATCACTGCTTCTCACGGCCCAATAGCGTCGTACTCCAAGTGGCAGTGACTCTCCAAGGTCTCAAGGAGAGATTTCCTTCAAACCCCAAATCATTTCTTTAAAAAAAAAATCCAAAAAAAATATCCAAGTGTAATATATTTAAGTGCTCATTTTGCACAGTTAAGAAATCCACCTGTAAATTTTGCTTTTTTAGTTATAAAAGGGCAACAGTGGCATGATTTGCATGGGATGACATGTGCAAGAAAACTGAGAACCGGCCATTAAGAGGAGTTTGGATTTGATATCCCGCTTTATCATTACCCGAAGGAGTCTCCAAGCGGCTAACATTCTCCTTTCCCTTCCTCCCCCACAACAAATACTCTGTGAGGTGAGTGGGGCTGTGAGACTTCAGAGAAGTGTGACTGGCCCAAGGTCACCCAGCAGCTGCATGTGGAGGAGTGGGGAAGCGAACCCGGTTCCCCAAATTACGGGTCTACTGCTCCTAACCACTACATCACACTGGCTCTCAGTGATGCACTCCCAAACAAATACTCTTATAGGGTCATTCTCCTCTGCTCCTTCCTGTTCGGTTTGTAATGCCTCAGAGAGCATGTGGCACTTGATTTCAGAATGACATGGTCAAGACAGACAGACAGAACTTGGAATGAAGTTGCTGGTAAAAACAAGGGCCATGACTCTTGCTTTAAATGCCGGGTTTCAAAGACTCACAACGAGCAGCAAAGTCAACACAGGAACAAATTAGGAACAAATGCAGGTGGTTCAAGATACACAAAGCCTGAGCTTCTCTACAAAGCTATAATAATAGATCTTTCAGAACTAACGACCGGATGTATCAGTCTCTCATCAATTTCATCATTGGCCAACCACTGAGAAAAACCTAAAAGCACCATCCCAGTTGTTAAGCTCTGTTAATTTAAAAGTGATATGGACACTATTATTAAGGCTACGGCTGCATCAGATATTATTTGGTTTGGACTTCTGGGGCCAAAAATAGAGTTTGGTGAGAGGAGTATAGAAATATTTCTTTTAAAAACTTTTTTTCAGTCTTGTTTTGTTTCATTCTTTCTCTCTGCCACTATTTTGTTGCCTCCCCCCCCCTCAAATTGCTGTTTGCTTCTTTCTCCTGCACTGTCACATGGGAAACCCAATACTATCAGGGATCACCTTGCAAATGGAATGATATAACAGAATATAGCCAGATTTGGCTGACTATATTACTGAAGGTAATTTAAGCCCATTGAAGGTAACAGAGAGCAATGAAAACAAATAGGGTGATTATTATTGCCAAAAAATCTTGAAGGGGGGGGCAATTTTTAACACTGCCAAGAATACGGCAAGCGCATTCAGCTTAAACCTTCAAAATATCTAGTTTTCATGGTTGTGAGGAAAGATTTGAACACATTCAAGCAGCATCTGCATAGAACAACTTTATGCATAGTTTAAACATCGCTTATGCTTCTGCAATTTCAAGTACAGAACAAGTCTTTCCTTGGCACAGAAATTAGACTATGATTTCTTTGACTTTTCTGTTGGAGGGACAGCCATGGCCTATTGCCATTTTGAGATCTCCACAGCTTTCACCTGGTCACGTTTCTGGCAGACAACTGTCTATCAGGAAAGCCAGAATTTCCAGTTCTTGACTGAAGAGAAGGTTGGAGGAGACAGGCCCGCCTAGGCAGGCAGGCAGGCTCCAGTCACTTGCTCTGTTAATACATCAAAACCTCAGCTTATAAAAACCTGCTGAGCACAGGAGGGTTTCAGGAACGTCAGTCTTTGGCACCTGGGTTATGCACTGAATTGTTTAGTCAAAGCAGCTATTGAGCGATATGAGGAAACAGGGATTTCTATATCAGTGTCACAAGGGTGCTGCTGTGAACTTGCTCCCACTTGAATCCTCCCAAACACATAGAAAGTAGATTTCCTGTACAGTAATCCATTAGTCATAAGCTCTCTGTCTTTTGAAACAAGTAAACAGTTGAAATGATACTCCCTGCAGTAGAATAGAAAGGGGACTTCCTATCTAAAACAGAAGGCATATTGGACTAGGAGGAGGAGGAGGAGGAGGAGGAGGAGGAGGAGGAGGAGGAGGAAGAGTCCAGCTGATAAAGCTAAATGGAACAGAAATTCAACACTCTACTTGGGACTTTTCAGCATGGTTGGTCAAAGTGTGCCCATCTGCACTTTACTTTTTGGGTCTTCTGAATCTTCCAAGTCTTCCTCAAGGGCAAAAGTGTGGTATGTCCACAAACCACAGGTGGAGGGAGTAATCCAAAGTAGACCCAGGCCCTCCCAGGCACCCATTACAGCTGCTATCCCACTTCAGTTTTCCTTGAAAGCATCCACAGAGATAAAACTGCCTGCAGAATCCAAACTAGGCCAAAGAGAACATGGCTTCTCCATTTGAACAGCGTAGCTTTCATCCCAATGGCTGATGCTTCACAAAGCATTGGCCAACACAGCCTTGAAGCTCATTAAGTGAATCTTTACCCAGCAGAGGGAATCCACCATATTTCATGCAAAGAGAGAGAAACAGTACCCACACTGATGTTATATTTCACGCCTAATAACAAACAAAGTTAATATACCGAGGCACATCACATAGAATGCTGACAAAGAGCTGACAGGTCAAGCAGTAAGAAAAACAGCTAGACGGCTAGGAATCTGGTTTAAATGTCACCATTAACACTTTGACAAATATCTGCTGTCACTTTTCATACAAGGAGGTTTTGGCTACAAGGCCTGAGCAGGGCTTGAAGAGGATGAGTTATGCCTGACCCAGTTTTCTGAAACATCCTCCTGACTCCTCATGAATAGAGACGGAAAAGAATAGGGAACCCAAAAACACCCACACACAAGCATCTTTTTTTCTTGCCTGCTTTAGATCCTTTCGACTTACTAGGTTACAAAATGAACAGATTGTGGAACACAAATACAATGAGGTTTGGGGGGGTTATCAAGGGAAGATGTGAAGCAGTAGAGATGACAGGGGAAGAAATAAGGGCCTGGGCAGGCAGCTGGAGAGGTATTGAAAGACATGGTCAACCATACTATGTGTACCAAGATGGTGAAACTGTTTGGGCTTACTACATAGTTCCAGAATCAAGGGAATTTCAAAAAGTGTGCACTGCTGCAGTGCAAATGCTGCATTGCCATATGTCAAATTGCTAAAGCTCCAAATAAATTTATTTACTGGTCAGAATTTTATATTGCCCTTCCACAAACAATCATCCTTAGGACAGTTTACAAAAGTGAGGATGTGAGGGCGATCTGGATGCGACATCTGTCACCCCATTGGTCGCCAGGGTTGATTCGGCTGATCTGGCTGGCTAGGCGGGTGTCCCCTTCCTCCCTCACCGCTCCATGTGCGTCCCTCCCGAAGCTGCGCGCTCGGTGGAAGAGGACGACCATCCCAGATAGAAGGAGTGTACCGTTCTTCGGTCAAGGGTATACGATAGCTGCACTCCCCTGCTAGAACCTCCAAACAAGCAATTAAGTTTTTCAGGTGTTGTGTGTGTGGTTTCTTTTGGCTGGAGGTCATATAGGAGAGGTGATCTGGAGTCTCTACCCAAGGTGTGAATCACTGTTTGAGGAGCTGAAGACCTCATTAACTTGTTCTCATAAATGCTTGGCACTTCAAAAGCACCTCAGATGCCTTCCAAATTATGCCAAGTCAGAGTCATTACCTCAGTCTTGAAGCTGACATAGTAAGGGCCTTCAGCCACAGAGACAGTTAATAGTTTTTCAATCCCAGTTGTCTCATCCATCTCTCTCTCTCTCTCTCTCTCTCTCTCTCTCTCTCTCTCTCTCTCTCTCACACACACACACACACACACACACACTAAGGGACCCCTGACAATTAAGTCCAGTTGCGAACGACTCTGGGTTTGCGGCGCTCATCTTGCTTTACAGGCCGAGGGAGCCGGCGTTTGTCCGCTTCCGCAGACAGTTTTTCCTATTTATCTTCTTGCACTGCGTGCAATGGGAGCTCACCCCTTCATGGGGATTCGAACCACCGACCTTTCGATTGGCAAGCCCAAGTGGCACAGTGGTTTAACCCACAGTGCCACCCGCATCCCTATGTACTGATATACTTAGCCCTGATTATAAAATGTATACACTAGCTGTTTTCAAGCTTTTAGTCTTCCATGGATCTTTTTCAGCTGGCAAGAAATCCCTGTATGTCTGCCATGAAACATGCAGTTCACATGGGAATGCTGACCAGGCCTACTGGGCCCCCAAAATCACCATGCATCATTGAGAGCTGAAATTCTAATCGTAATTTGCAGGTACAGGTGCCCTATCAGAATGAGATATTGGAAATGCGGAGAAATATCTGATGAGAATGTGGAGTTAGCTGAATACGGAAACTTGAACTCTTTTATTGCTGATCTGCCACAAACGGACCGCTCCATCGCAGGATACCTACCAAGAATATCCATTGTTATTAAAGAGTCTCAGTCTGCTGGTCTATGCTGCAGCCATTACAGCTGGAAAGAAGGGGGCAAGTTTGCTGTGACCATCCAAGCGCTTTACACCTTTAGCAGAAGAATGGGTAACCATGTGCAGGTGAGAACATGCGGCACAATAATATCCTGACTGAACATTAGGAAGAACTTTCTGATGGTAAGAGCCGCTTGACAGTGGAATGGACTCCTTCAGAAGATGGTGTACGCTTTCATTTAAGATTTTAAAGCAGGTGTTTTATGGCCATCTGCCAAGGATGTTTTAGTTGAGATTCCTGCATTGCAGTGAGTTGGACTCTCGGGAACCTTTCCAACTCTGCAATTCTATGCAAATGCAAGAAGCTCACAATGGCTTGTTATGCAGGTTTGAAAATACCACAACGGCATCTTAAAAAAGAAGCCCATTGAAATATTGTAATTTATCAAAGAATATACGTTGTAATTTCCGATGCCCACTGTTGCAGGCATAATTTCATTTACGAGACGCTTCTCATGGGCCTTCCAATACGATCAAAGCAGAATAACACAATATATAAAAACAGTTGAAATATTTGCATATATAGAAACATTAGATATAAAACCATTTTTTAAAAGCAGCAATATAAGAAGCAATTCAGATCCGACACAGACACCAACTAGCATAAAAACACATATAATGTGGTAAAAGTTGTTTTATCCCTCTTGACTCGAATATATAATTCTGCCACTAAAGTGAGCTTTCTTCATGTGTTTGTTCATAAGTAATCAAGTATCTATACTTGCCTATTCATTGCATTGGAAGCTTGGTAGCTGTAGAATTAATGTCACAGAATGAACATGTATATGCAAGGCAAATCAGCAGCTACTCGATCAAGAAATATACACAAACTACAAGGTTTTTTGTACAACTTGTTAAAAAAATGCAGATAGGGATGCACTGTGGATTGTGGGTTATTCTGCTTGCTTAAAGACATGTTTGTTGTTGTTGTTATATGTATACTCTGCCCACGCTAGCAGGCTTACAGGATATCTAAAATTGATAGTTTATTGTTTGGGTGGTTTTTGCTATTATTTTTTAAGAAAAGAGAATGATTGATTGTGAAACACCTAGTAATTCTTCAATGGTTTTAATTTGAAAATGCATCAGATAAAAAATAAATGCATTGAAACAAATGAATGGTATTTTATTTTTAAACCTACTTTTTAAAAACACCAAACAGCAGTTTTTGGTTACAAGTACAGAATGGGTCATCTGTCAACTAGTTGAATAGCTTCAAGCTTTCATAAAGATTCTCCTGTTCAGAGAACAATTAAACAGACCAAAATAAATCCCAGTATGTGAAAGAGTCAGGATTAAAAAAAAGGCACTCTTAGATCTGCGGTTAAACAGAAATGTAGTAAAAATTAATTAAGTAAAGTCTTTCAGCTTTACTCATTGGAGGGTTTGGGAACACACACAAAGGCAAGAGTCACTGACTCACTCTCTCTCTCGCACACAAACACAATGAGTGCACATAACCTGTGTCCAAGAAACCCGAAGTAGCTATCTACAGCCCAGAACTGCCTCTGGACACAGCCAGAAAACTATCAGCTAAAAAGATAAGAAAAGGCTTGTGGGGAGGCTGGGGGAGAGAAGTAACCTTTTTCTGATTAAAGCTATCAGGCAGATGGTCCTGCTTCCATTCCTGTCCCAATAAAACAGCAGTAGCAGCAAAGTTATATGTCTGCCTGAGAACAAGGAGGCACAGAATTTCCCAAGGAGGCAGACAGGCAAATGCCAGGACAGCTGCTTGGGGCAGATGGATCTTTTGACAGCTCCATAATGCTGCTGTCGGTGAATTTAAACTCTGGCTAGAGCAGCCAAATCAGCCACCATCTGTTTGTGAGTGTGCACGAAGGATTTTGGAGCAGCAGGTAGCCTAAGAAAGCTAGCAGCAAGACCAGCCACCTTTAGTTCCCTGGGACTCGGGCGGCTTACATGCTTACTGCATTCAACACACATTTCTGTAGAGCATGGCCACAACTTGCTGCTACTGTTGGAATTCCATGGTTATCTACTCAGGATGAGAGGAACATTGTCTCCAGCCTACAACAACTTCAGAAGCATTCTACTGCTAGATAAAGAGGAGGGTCCCTAGATGGTAGGCACCTTGAGAGAAAATGGGGATCCCAGAGAAGACAATTGCAGAGCCACTATCGGGCAGCAACATGCCATGAATAGAGCTTTATTTTGAGGTCATAAGTGTGTTACGTTCAGAATTTTGATTTTAGTTGCCGTAGGACATGCACCGTTTGGTTTTGGGGTTTTTTAAGTCACCGTGTACGCTCAGGAACTAAAGAAACTTAGATCCCTGGGATGCCAGAATATGGTATACAGTGGTACCTCGGTTTGCAAATGCCTTCGCTGTCGTACGTTTCGGTTCTCGAATTCCGAAAACCCAGAAGTACAGTGGTACCTCTGGATGAGAACAGGATCCGTTCCGGAGCCCTGTTCGCAACCTGAAGCGAATGCAACGCGCATCTGCGCGTGTCGCAATTCACCGCTTCTGCGCATGCACGTGACATCATTCTGAGCATCTGAGCATGCGCGAGTGGCAAAACCTCCAGAAGTAACGCGTTCCGTTACTTCCAGGTCACTGCAGAGCGCAACCCGAAAACGCTCAACCTGAAGCAACTTTAACCCGAGGTATGACTGTAAATTCTTCCATTTTCAATGTTTTTCGGAACCCAAACATGTGACACAGCTTCCACTGAGTGCACAAAGCTCTTGCAACCAATGGGATGTCACACCTAGGTTTTCAAACGTTTCGAAAGCCGAATGGGCTTCTGGAAAGCATTCAGTGCGAGAACTGAGGTACCACTGTATACAGCAACTGCAAGATTGTGGAACAGGTTTCCAAACCAAACTTATCTACAGCCAATCACACAGGCCTTTAGAAAGGTTTGTCCCACAAAATATTTTCACATCCTCTAATCTGCTTGCATTTCATTTAAGTGGACTAGTTCAGACATTAACAATCTCGACGAAATAAAACCATGGTTTATTAAGCTGAGACCAAGCACTGTGCCTGGGTACTCCCCTCTTTGTTCCTGCCCTCCCACAGTGGAGTGACTGTTTCTATAGTGGTTTGTTAAACCATGGTTTCCTAATACCACCAGATCTCAGTTAATCCTGGTTTACTAACAAGGTTATGAAGCCAGGACTATAAAACGGTTAGTAAACTAAAATTAATCCATCTCATTTTGCTATTTCAGTTTGCTATTTCAGGAAATTGTGGGTTGCCATGATTGAAGCATCAAAGCCAGCATATGAGAGGAGAGGTGGATGCTGCCTGTATTAATAAACAATGGTTTGCTTAACAAATAACATAAATTGAAAATGAAATGTATATTTTAAAGGGGTAGTTAGGGTCTTTTCTGGCAAGCTGCTTTGCCTCACATACTCTTGCAGACAAGGCCCTGTCATTAGCTAGGATTTGGCTGCCTCCTTTACCGGCATGCTTTGTCAGCAGAAATCAACTTTCCAACAGCATACAAATGTTTAAGTCACAGATAAATCTGACATTAGCAAGTTTTCAATGGCTCTTTCGAGTGGAAGTGTTCTGCACTTCTGCAGAGAGCCATTTCCTCAGGAAGATGCTTGCTCATTAACATTAAGGGGAAACTATAAACCTTGCCATGTCTCTATATCTGTCTCGAAAGAGACACTGGCATTATGCATATTCCGCTTCAGCAACATCTCCAGTGTTTCTTCTCAAATAGAGAGGAAACCTTGCTGAAATGGGGGTTGCACTTGTTTAACAGACTGCAAAATAAATTATTTCAGTCGGAGCTCATTTGGTATCCATACTGTTCTTGAGGGCAGCATTTAATGGAGGAGAAGGAAGCAACCCAAGCTTAAAATTAAGAAAGAAAGAAAGAATGAAAGAAAGAAAGAAAAAGAGGGAGGCAGATTTTGAGGTTTTTAAGCTGAAGGGTTGGACAATATTAAAACTAGATTTTAAAAAGCAGTTCCAAAAATTGAGCAGTGGATGTTGTGAATGAATCTCATTGGAGTCCAAGCGGCAAGGACATCTAACACACTAAAGTAAGAGATGTAAAACCTGTGGCCTTCCAGCTGCTGCTGGACTGTTGTTGTTGTTTAGTTGTTTAGTCGTGTCCGACTCTTCGTGACCCCATGGACCAGAGCACGCCAGGCACCTCTGTCCTCCACTACCTCCCGCAGTTTGGTCAGACTCATGTTTGTGGCTTCGAGAACACTATCCAGCCATCTCATCCTCTGTCGCCCCCTTCTCCTTGTGCCCTCCATCTTTCCCAGCATCAGTGTCTTCTCCAGGGAGTCTTCTCTTCTCATGAAGTGGCCAAAGTACTGGAGCCTCAGCTTCACGATCTGTCCTTCCAGTGAGAACTCAGGGCTGATTTCATTAAGAATGGATGCGTTTGATCTTCTTGCAGTCCATGGGACTCTCAAGAGTCTTCTCCAGCACCATAATTCAAAAGCATCAATTCTTCGGCGATCAGCCTTCTTTATGGTCCAGCTCTCACTTCCATACATCACTACTGGGAAAACCATAGCTTTAACTATACGGACCTTTGTTGGCAAGGTGACGTCTCTACTTCTCAAGATGCTGTCTAGGCCTGTCATTGCCCTTCTCCCAAGAAGCAGGCGTCTTTTAATTTCGTGGCTGCTGTCACCATCTGCAGTGATCATGGAGCCCAAGAAAGTAAAATCTCTCACTGCCTCCATTTCTTCCCCTTCTATTTGCCAGGAGGTGATGGGACCAGTGGCCATGATCTTCGTTTTTTTGATGTTGAGCCTCAGACCATATTTTGCGCTCTCCTCTTTCACCCTCATTAAAAGGTTCTTTAATTCCTCCTCACTTTCTGCCATCAAGGTTGTGTCATCTGCATATCTGAGGTTGTTGATATTTCTTCCGGCAATCTTAATTCCAGTTTGGGATTCATCCAGCCCAGCCTTTCGCATGATGTATTCTGCGTATAAATTAAATAAGCAGGGAGACAAAATACAGCCTTGTCGTACGCCTTTCCCAATTTTGAACCAATCAGTTGTTCCATATCCAGTTCTAACTGTAGCTTCTTGTCCCACATAGAGATTTCTCAGGAGACAGATGAGGTGATCAGGCACTCCCATTTCTTTATGAACTTGCCATAGTTTGCTGTGGTCGACACAGTCAAAGGCTTTTGCATAGTCGATGAAGCAGAAGTAGATGTCTTTCTGGAACTCTCTAGCTTTCTCCATAATCCAGCGCATGTTTGCAATTTGGTCTCTGGTTCCTCTGCCTCTTCTAAATCCAGCTTGCACTTCTGGGAGTTCTCGATCCACATACTGTTTGAGCCTTCCTTGTAGAATTTTAAGCATAATCTTGCTAGCGTGTGAAATGAGTGCAATTGTGCGGTAGTTGGAGCATTCTTTGGCACTGCCCTTCTTTGGGATTGGGATGTAGACTGATCTTCTCCAATCTTCTGGCCACTGCTGAGTTTTCCAAATTTGCTGGCATATTGAGTGTAGCACCTTAACAGCATCATCTTTTAAAGTTTTAAATAGTTCAGCTGGAATACCATCACTTCCACTGGCCTTGTTATTTGCAGTGCTTTCTAAGGCCCATTTGACTTCACTTTCCAGGATGTCTGGCTCAAGGTCAGCAACCACACTACCTGGGGTGTACGAGACATCCATATCTTTCTGGTATAATTCCTCTGTGTATTCTTGCCACCTCTTCTTGATGTCTTCTGCTTCTGTTAGGTCCTTACCACTTTTGTCCTTTATTATGGTAATCTTTGTACGAAATGTTCCTTTCATATCTCCAATTTTCTTGAACAGATCTCTGGTTCTTCCTATTCTGTTGTTTTCCTCTATTTGTTTGCATTGCTCGTTTAAGAAGGCCTTCTTGTCTCTCCTTGCTATTCTTTGGAAATCTGCATTCAATTTCCTGTATCTTTCACTATCTCCCTCGCATTTTGCTTGCCTTCTCTCCTCCGCTATTTGTAAGGCCTCGTTGGACAGCCACTTTGCTTTCTTGCATTTCCTTTTCATTGGGATGGTTTTCGTTGCTGCCTCCTGTACAATGTTACGAGCCTCCATCCATAGTTCTTCAGGCACTCTGTCCACCAAATCTAAATCCTTAAACCTGTTAGTCACTTCCACTGTGTATTCATAAGGGATTTGACTTAGATTGTATCTTACCGGCCCAGTGGTTTTTCCTACTTTCTTCAGTTTAAGCTTGAATTTTGCTATAAGAAGCTGATGATCTGAGCCACAGTCAGCTCCAGGTCTTGTTTTTGCTGACTGTATAGAGCTTCTCCATCTTTGGCTGCAGAGAATGTAATCAATCTGATTTCGATACTGCCCATCTGGTGATGTCCATGTGTAGAGTCGTCTCTTGTGTTGTTGGAAAAGCGTGTTTGTGATGACCAGCTTGTTCTCTTGACAGAACTCTATTAGCCTTTGCCCTGCTTCGTTTTGATCTCCAAGGCCAAACTTGCCAGTTGTTCCTTTTATCTCTTGATTCCCTACTTTAGCATTCCAATCCCCTATAATGAGAAGAACATCCTTCTTTGGTGTCACTTCTATAAGGTCTTGTAAGTCTTCATAGAATTGGTCTATTTCAGTTTCTTCAGCACCAGTGGTGGGTGCATAAACTTGGACTACAGCTGGACTACAGCTACCATAATTCTTGGCCACTGGCCAGACTGGCTGAGGTTGACGGGAATTGGTGTCCAATCACATCTGGAGAGCCTTGAGATCTCCACTCCTGCATTAATGGCACCCTCAAGGTTGCTCTGGGCCAATATGAAGAGAAGCAGAGTAAATAAGAAGTACTAATACTCTGCATTCAGATACAGTGGAACCTTGGTTCCCAAACTTAATCCGTTCCGGAAGTCTGTTTAACTCCCAAAACCGTTTGAAAACCAAGGTGTGGCTTCCGATTGGCTGCAGGAGCTTCCTGCACTCAAGCAGAAGCCACGTCGGACGTTTGGCTCATAGCTGTCAACTTACATATTTGAAAATAAGGGATCAGCAGCCGAAATAAGGGATTTTCCAAACACAGGTATGTTCAACTTCTGAGCCCCTCTGAGCCAAAGGCAGAAAGCCCAGCCAGCAGCCAAACGAAGCCTCAAGCAGTGGTTCCCACAGCGCAGCAACCCGGCAAAGGGGATGCAGCAAGGAAAACCACGGTCACCTCTCCGCTGGGAAGCGCTGAGCAAAGGCGAGTCCCCAGGCAACGCGGCCGATTTGATCGGCACAAGGCATGCAAGCTCCACCCCCCCAGTAGTTCTTAGACTCCTTATTAGGTGAGCAACGCAGCCAAGCAACACAGTTGGCGCCTCCCTCCTCCCTGGCTAGCAGGCAGGGAGGGAGAGGAGCTGCTTCCTTTGAAACCCAGGAAATTTAAGGGACATCATCAATAAGGGACAGCAGCGGGACACAGTGCTGGGATAAGGGACTTTCCTGCCAAATAAGGGACGTTGTTAGCTATGGTTTGGCTTCCAAAAAATGTTCAAAAACCAGAACACTTACTTCTGGGTTTTTGGCACTCGGGAGCCAATTAGTTCATTGACTAAGCCGTTCGAGAACCAAGGTATGACTGTATTATGTGCAGTGCAACCCAAAGCATGTTTGCGGATGGAAAAGACCTACTGTGTTGAATTTGGCTTGCTTTTAGGAAGTGCTTCATTATTATTATTTTGGTAAAATGAGCTGCTGGTACCCATATCTTGATAAGAGCACTGTGAGTTCCAGCACAGAATGGTTGCCATAGACAGAGAGGGAGAGGTGACAGGACTCTGTAATGTTGAGTACCATCACAACAAAAGCACTGCTTCTAGAGAGTGCAAAAAGCCTTCGTTCTTGAAGTGCTACACATCTGAGGATCTTGTGAACCTGACAGCTCTGCCTATCAACTGACACCAGTTATTTCCCCCATTCTGCAGCTGCTGGGCCTGAGGTGACTTCCTTAAGATCGCAGCGAGCTCACGGCTAAGGTGAAATTTGAAGCAGGGATCCTGGCTGCCACTCTTAACCACAACGCAAAACCAGCTCTGTTTACAAGAACATAGCATTTGTTTGCTGAGCACAAAAGCTCCACTATGTTTTTGGAGCACAGGAGTGAGGGTGGGATTTCTAAAAGTACTTTTGATGAGAAGGATGAAAAACACCACCACAATGTTTGTGTAAATCTGATGTTAAATGAGAGTAGTCCTTAGGCCGGGGAATATCTCCATTTGCAGACCAGAAAACTACATCCACAAGCCGCAACATCCACAGCTGGTGAATGTTTCGTATTTCAAGACAGTCTGAAATGGCTGCTGTCTGCTTCTGTCTTCCCTCTGCCTTCAATTGCTTCACCCATTTCCTTTTCCTGTACCTTCAGCACCAACCCTTCCAGTTTCATCTCCTTGCATACTGGATGTTTAGTGACCCAAGACTAGGCTCACCTGAAACAGCTTCAGCTGACTCAGCTAGTCTGACGTCTGCAGGTGGCTCATGTTATTCCATGTGTCACTTGTTTATGAAAAAGCCTGGTGGACTGGTCCCATTTTACAGAGGTTAAAGAAAAGGAAAAACAAACAGGCAAGGGGAGAGGCATGTGTACACTGCATTGGAGAAATGAGGAAAATATTGCATGAAAGTGTCTGGCAAGTCTCATTTGTTTTGACTGGTATAGTTGGGAGATCTTTGTATGCACAGCATAGTGAGCCAACAGCAGAGGGACCGTCTGCTAGGCACAAATATTCTGTGCCAACATGTAACCTGCTCCCCAGTCCTTTCTCCACCTTGACCTGTAACACAGGAGTTGTCAAAAGTTTGCCCGTCACTCACAAACCATTTGTATGCACCAGGGACTTCACCCCACAAAAGGTAGCAGGATAATCCTTGTGAGTACTGGTGAGTTACACAGCATATGATTGTGTTTCCCAAAGCAACAAAAGGTGCTTAGTTTCCCTTTTCTTTTAATGCTCTCTTG
Organism: Podarcis raffonei; assembly: GCF_027172205.1. Lineage (NCBI taxonomy): Eukaryota > Metazoa > Chordata > Lepidosauria > Squamata > Lacertidae > Podarcis > Podarcis raffonei. The sequence goes on from NC_070614.1 coordinate 15,291,673, forward strand.
ATTTCTTATGTTTATACATCAGCTGTAATTTGGTCATGTCCTAAACAATAATGTCCAAGGATTCCATTTGATAAGCGGTTACTATTTGCAAATCTAGCCATAGCACCTCAAATCTCTTCATGACATGTTCCTCAGGGCCAAACAGCAGCCCACCCCTCAGAAGCAGATACTGACTTCATATTTTTAAAGACATCTTCCACGAATCTGAAAGCTGGGAGGTAGAGCTCAAGCAAACAAAGCAAAACACATTGGGTGTGCTTGCACGTCACACTAAACCATGGTTTTAGTGAGATGCATGAATTGTAGCAATAGTCAAGACTTGTTCATTCCCTGCCACTCCAGTACACACTCCTCCCCCTGCATAGCCAGGAGGAGGATTTCAGCAGTTCTGGTTTCCCATAAATGTGGCTTGTCATTTCATCTATACTGGAGATTGTGGGTTACACTTGAAACAAGTCAGTTCCATAAACCATGGTCTGAAGTTGGCTTGTTTTGAAACTGATCATGGTGCGAAACCATGCTCATCAGTTCAAATAAAACAAACAGATGCATTTAAAGCCAATGGAAAATAAAAGCTCCCCAAGTCCTTCTCCTGACCATGTAGGAAGAGAATGAATGGGGAGCACAGGAGCCTGATGCTCACGTTACACAAAACCATGGTTTGGCATGATGCACCAACACAGTGACTTTCTCACCACATCCACTAGGGTGCCACATGAAGTGAATAGGACTCATTGTTTGCTGAATACCTTGGTTCAATCTAGCTGGCCTACCTCTCCACACACCCCATCAGTGTAGAAATGCATGTATCCCGTTAGATTTTATGTTTTGTCTCTCCAACTATTCCCTACTTTCATTATTTCTTGCTCTAAAGTTTGCAAGCCTTCGGGACAGTAATCAGGGACACGGTTATGAGCCTGAGCCCTTGGATTGGGCGGGGCAACTTCAAAATCTTTAAAGCATTTTAATTGTGCATTACTTATGTACACTGGGATTCCACGCTCCCGAAGCAGGCAACAGGACATAGCAATTAAGTGCTGCAAGATATAAATTAAGCATCAGGATCCCAGTTCAGAAAAGCACAATAAACTTGACTGTAGAAGAAAGAGGGACAAAAAGCATTTCTGTCTGGAGTTGCTATGCAATATGAACCCCCCTTTTCTTTTAAGGGAGTGGAGGTTTGCATTCCACTGTTTCCATTAAGCAAATTGCTGAAAATATTTTTGGCTCCTGAAGGGCTTCTAGAGCAGCTGCAGTGGAAACAATCTCCTCACCCTCACCACAGGTGTGGCAAAGCTCAGTGAAATCCACATTATTAGGGTAGTTGGGAGATGGGTCCATCAAATCAGAGATTTGTTTTGTTTTTCAATTGTGGTCCCTATTTTTCCTCCCCTCCTGATACTGTCATATGCATAGGTAAAGGTAAAGGGACCCCTGACCATTAGGTCCAGTCGTGACCGACTCTGGGGTTGCGGCGCTCATCTCGCTTTATTGGCCGAGGGAGCCGGCGTTTGTCCGCAGACAGCTTCCGGGTCATGTGGCCAGCTTGACTAAGCCGCTTCTGGCGAACCAGAGCAGCGCACGGAAATGCCGTTTACCTTCCCGCTGGAGCGGTACCTATTTATCTACTTGCACTTTGTGCTTTCGAATTGCTAGGTTGGCAGGAGCTGGGACCGAGCAACGGGAGCTCACCCCGTCGTGGGGATTCGAACCGCCAACCTTCTGATCGGCAAGTCCTAGGCTCTGTGGTTTAACCCACAGCGCCACAGGCTTCCTTAGTCAATATCTTTCAATGCTCCTCTCTTTTCAGGAAATTGATTGGCTAAACTTTTCTAATTGGTAAGATACTCTACCTATGCTTTCAAGTAATATTTCTTTTTGGAATGTTTTTATGGGAAAGGGCTCAGTGGTAGAGCATCCGTCTTGAAAGGAGGTCCCACATTCAACCCTGGCATCTCCAGCTAAGCTTGGGAGAGACTCCTGTCTGAAATCCTGGAGAGCCACTGCTAGTCAGTGCCAACCACACTGAGCTAGATGGGTCTGACTCAGCATAAGGCCTTTGTTTCTGTGCCATGCTCCAGCCATGCCTTCATAACTGCAAAGCTATTATTACTTGATGGCACCAACTTAACTATGGAGCTTAGCCATGGACACATGTAAGGGGGTCAGTTTGCAAACTCATGGTTCCAGGAGGACCACTGTCTGGTCTGGAGGATAAATGCTGGCCAACACTGACTTAGGTCAACTAAGGCTTATTGACTGAAGCAAATATTGTTCTGTGTGAGACGACCAGAGAGATGGTTTTACTGAACTATACCTTGAATTATAAATGGAGGCAGTGAGAGATTTTACTTTCTTCGGCTCCATGATTACTGCAGATGGTGACAGCAGTCACGAAATTAAAAGACGCCTGCTTCTTGGGAGGAAAGCAATGACAAACCTAGACAGCATCTTAAAAAGCAGAGACATCACCTTGCCAACAAAGGTCCGTATAGTTAAAGCTATGGTTTTCCCAGTAGTGATGTATGGAAGTGACCGCTGGACCACAAAGAAGGCTGATTGCCAAAGAATTGATGCTTCTGAATTATGGTGCTGGAGGAGACTCTTGAGAGTCCCCTGAACTGCAAGAAGATCAAACCTCTCCATTCTTAAGGAAATCAGCCCTGAGTGCTCACTGGAAGGACAGATCGTGAAGCTGAGGCTCCAATACTTTGGCCACCTCATGAGAAGAGCAATTGCAGAGCAGCATCATATGGGGGAAAGAGCAGGGACTCGCCTTCCAGTCTTAACGGGCAAGAAAGTATATAAGATAAACCACCTCTGATGTATTCTGCCTTCTCTATTCCCATCTACATTGAGTTTCTGCTCCCATCTATATTGAATCTCTACTCCGTTTTGAACTGTGGTGCTGGAGAAGACTCTTGAGAGTCCCATGGACTGCAAGAAGGTCAAACGTATCCATTCTCAAGGAAATCAGCCCTGAGTGCTCACTGGAAGGACAGATCCTGAAGATGAGGCTCCAATACCTTGGCCATCTCATGAGAAGAGAAGACTCCCTGGAAAAGACCCTGATGTTGGGAAAGATGGAGGGCACAAGGAGAAGGGGACGACAGAGGACGAGATGGTTGGACAGTGTTCTCGAAGCTACCAGCATGAGTTTGACCAAACTGTGGAGGCAGTGGAAGACAGGAGTGCCTGGCGTGCTCTGGTCCATGGGGTCACGAAGAGTTGGACACGACTAAACAACAACAACAACACCTTGAATTATGCCATAGTAAATTAATAGGTAAAGGCTAAAGGCACTGGGGTAGCTGGAATCAAGAAAGTCAGGAACTAGCAGATCTCAAGCTCCCATCATTGCAGTTTCTCCCACCTCACTAGCGCCTTCTACTGGGTATCTGTATAATTTCCTGCATCACAAACTTGTTGGCATCTATCGTCTCAAGAGACAAAGGAGTGCACCTCCAGGGGTGAAGTCAAACCACTGTGTTAGCATCTCTCTGGGGCACAAGCCTAGGAGGTGTGTATGGAGGTCCTGGGTGGCCCAGACGAAAAGTCTCCCCTCTGGCCTTGGTGATATGGTCCAAAGAAAAGCAGAACAATACATTTGGCAGCAGCCTGGCTGCAGGATTTGCCAGAAAGAGGCATACAAGACGCCATCCAACCGCTGTAGGGACTCCACTCCAGATTTGTGTAGGGTTTACTCCTTAGTCTTTTATTTTCCCGAAAATATCCCACAAGGCAGCAGAAGTTTAGGACCAGAGTCTTCCTTCTCCTAGATGCGCCACCTTCCCCGGTTGAAAAGCCCCTCACTTCCTTCTATAGCATGTGCGGAAACCACCTTCTTGACTGCTGGACCCATTATTGGTCACATCTGCTTAATCTGCCAGAGCCTGTCTTTGCATGCAGGAGAAGTCACTAACTCATTGCGGGTTTGAGACTCATCAGCTCCCCTCACCTGGTTTAGTTGGCCAGCCAAAGCCATTCCCAGGTTGGGGATGCTGTCACATGCTGACAGTTTCTATGAACCACTGGTGAGAGCTGAGTGCAGGGTGGTGACCAAAGGTGGACAAACTACCCCAGAAGGAACATGACATGTCCCCCACCAGAAGTACTACCTGCTCCCCTAACATCTTATACAACTATGGAGGCACAAATCACACAGACAAAGCATATACCACAGGTCTCAAGCACTGGACTGAGACAGGTGTCAAAGCTTGCTTCACATGATATTCTCTCCCACACCCAATGGTATAATCTGGAGTGGGGAAACCTCAGTGAATTGGTAGGAGGCACTCATAGTAAAGGTAACGGTAAAGGTAAAGGGACCCACGACCATTAGGTCCAGTCGTGACCGACTCTGGGGTTGTGGCGCTCATCTCGCTTTATTGGCCGAGGGAGCCGGCGTACAGCTTCCAGGTCATGTGGCCAGCATGACTAAGTTGCTTCTGGAGAACCAGAGCAGTGCACGGAAACGCCGTTTACCTACCCGCCGGAGTGGTACCTATTTATCTACTTGCACTTTGACGTGCTTTCGAACTGCTAGGTTGGCAGGAGCAGGGACCGAGCAACGGGAGCTCACCCCGGCATGGGGATCCGAACCACCGACCTTCTGATCGGCAAGTCCTAGGCTCTGCGGTTTAACCCACAGCGCCACCCGCGTCCCTCCAAATATCATAGTATTTGCTACTAATTGAAATTTGAGACGAGGTTCAGCAAAAGGTTCCACATAAGTTATACTGGGCTCCTGTGGTATGTTTTAATAAAGAGTAGATTACTATGAAACCATGTCAAAGATGTAGGAGACCAAACTCCACTTTGCAACAAGAAGGACCATTTTGGATTTCCATCCATAACAACATATTATATTGAACTCTATTAACAATGTAGTAGATGCCAACTTGTACTGACCAAAACTGGTCATATTTCAAACTTGAAGCTTTTAAGGGAATTCACTTAAGGCAGGCATGGCCAAACTTGGCCCTCCAGCTCTTTTGGGACTACAATTCCCATCATCCCTGACCACTGGTCCTGTTAGCTAGGGATGATGGGAGTTGTGGTCCCAAAACAGCTGGACGGCCAAGTTTGGCCATGCCTGATTAAGGGAAAGCTAGGATGAGTAATAATTGGGAGAGCCACTGTAGCAGCAGCTATTGTTAATCAAGTCAAAATGATTCTGGGTGTGAAAGAACTTTGCGACAAAAGCTGAGTGCTTTTCAAATTATACACATACCGTATTTTCCGCTCTATAACACGCACCCGACCATAACACGCACATAAGTTTTTAGAGGAGGAAAATCCGTAGGCATGCCACCCATAGGCATTCCCTCCATAACACGCACAGACATTTCCCCTTACTTTTTAGGAGGAAAAAAGTGAGTGTTATGGTGCAAAAAATACGGTAATTAGTGGGTGCAAGTGGAAAATAGAAGGCGCAGTGGAATAGGCTGTTGGGAATTAAAGGGCACAGACGAGCTGAGACCAAATACTGCTTCTTTCCAGACATGGGACAACTATTAGTAGTCATTCTGGTCCTACACAGTCAAACCTGAAGCACATACAGATGCATGGTTTACGGTTGACACATCTGTTGGGTAGCCAAAAATAACTGCTTATGTGTGGCGCTGTGGGTTAAACCACAGAGCCTAGGACTTGCCAATCAGAAGGTCGCCGGTTCGAATCCCCGCAACGGGGTGAGCTCCCATTGCTTGGTCCCTGCTCCTGCCAACCTAGCAGTTTGAAAGCACGTCAAAGTGCAAGTAGATAAATAGATACCGCTCTGGCGAGAAGTTAAACGGCATTTCTGTGCACTGCTTTGGTTCGCCAGAAGTGGCTTAGTCATGCTGGCCACATGACCCAGAAGCTGTACGCCGGCTCCCTCGGCCAATAAAGTGAGATGAGCGCCGCAACCCCAGAGTCGGTCACGACTGGACCTAATGGTCAGGGGTGCCTTTACCTTTACAAAATACAGGTTTGTGCAAGCCCTGAGGAGTCAAACTCTAGAGTCAAACTCCAGATGTTTACAGAAATGGAGTCAAAAGCCATGCCAAAGCAAGACTTGGTGATGTGTACTCAAACTCACCTTTTGAAGTGATTTGCCAGGACTCCAATCAACTCTCCGATCTTGCTCTCATTGAATGGATGCATGCTGAGGAGGCACACAATTAGGTCCTTGTTGTCCTTTGTGTGGAAAACTGCAAGCTGGTCTTTTCCATTGGAGACACTCAATCCCGTCAGCTGAGCAAAGAAAGAGGGGAAACGTTAAGGTTCACCAAGTTCCATGCCTTCGTGGATGCTCTGCAGTAGTCATAGAAAATCAGATTACAAATACAGACACCTTCCCCCTACCACCCGTTTCTGGAATGACAGCCGTGTCTGATTAACCAGACTTTAACAGGGCAAGTGCCTGGCTTTTGCCTCTCAAGTGACCTCAAAGCAGAAATAACACAGGGACACAGGTACATTTACTACGAGCAGCACACTATATGTTTTGACATTAGTATTTCAAATATGACTTTGTATAATATAGAAGTGCCTACAGACAGCTGAGCAATTGAACAGAACCTTACAAGCAAGGCATACATTAAATTTCACCATAGCACCTTAAGTACTTAGGAAGCATGCTAAGCATACTAGAAATATATTAGGAAGCTTTGTTTCAGTTGCACTGCATGATATATTTATAATTATTAGAATCAGGGGTTTTTTTCTAAAAAAATTTTTAAGGGTACAGTGGTACCTCGTGTTAAGTACTTCATTCGTTCCGGGGGTCCATGCTTAACCTGAAAGTGCTCTTAACCTGAAGCACCACTTTAGCTAATGGCGCCTCCTGCTGCTGCCGCACCGCCGGAGCACAATTTCTGTTCTCATCCTGAAGCAAAGTTCTTAACCTGAAGCACTATTTCTGGGTTAGCGGAGTCTGTAACCTGAAGCGTATGTAACCTGAGGTACCACTGTACTCTCAGTTTGCTATTCATATTGAAATACGACCCCTCAATGAGGCCAAACTTATAGATTCAAAAAATGTTTAGGGGTATGCATATCCCTGCATCCCCTCAGAAAAAGTACTGATTAGAATTATTACTACTAATTGAATTTATATACCGCCCTATACCTGAAAGTCTCAGGGTGGCTCACAGAACAAAACCAGAACACAAAACCATAAAATATAGAATCAACAGAAAAACAACCCAATAACCCCCACCCCCCAAAAAAACACCCCTCCATGTTTTAAAAGGGCATCTGATGTCAATCAAATCAACCAAAGGCCTGGTTAAAAAGGAACGTTTTTGCCTGGCGCCTAAAGGTGTATAATGAAGGCGCCAGGCAAACTTCCCTGGGGAGAGCATTCCACAGATGGGAAGCCACTGCAGAGAAGGCCCCGTTCTCGTGTTGCCACCCTCCGGACCTCTCAAGGAGGAGGCACACAAAGAAGGGCATCAGAAGATGATCACAGGGTTCGGTTAAGTTTATCTGGAAAGAGGTGGACTTTGAGGTCTTGCGGCCCTGAGCCGTTTATAAAAAGTATCTGGAGTCCCACTCTCTGCCTGCGGTGCAAAAAGGGCAACCAAACTCACCAAGGGGCAAGAGCAACTCCCCTTTGAGGAACGTTTATAACATTTGAAGCTTTTTAGATGAATACGGGGAGAGGGGATAATGATGTATTTGCATGGTGTGGGGAAAGTAGATAGGTAGTATCTCTCACACAGATACACACAAAATAGGAGACTCTTGAGTCATTCAATGACGCTGAACAGCAAGAGATTCAGAGCAGACAATAGGAAGTGTTTCTTCACACTTAGTTAAACTCTGGAATTTGCTACCAGTTTAGGGACGCGGGCGGCGCTGTGGGTTAAACCACAGAGCCTAGGACTTGCCGATCAGAAGGTTGGCGGTTCGAATCCCCGTGACGGGGTGAGCTCCCGTTGCTTGGTCCCTGCTCCTGCCAACCTAGCAGTTCGAAAGCACGTCAAAGTGCAAGTAGATAAATAGGTACTGCTCCGGCGGGAAGGTAAACGGGGTTTCCGTGCGTTGCTCTGGTTCTCCAAAAGTGGCTTAGTCATGGTGGCCACATGACCCAGAAGCTGTACACCGGCTCCCTTGGCCAATAAAGCGAGATGAGCACCACAACCCCAGAGTCGGCCACGACCGGACCTAATGGTCAGGGGTCCCTTTACCTTTACCTAGATAGCCTTATCCCTCCATGAAATTATCTAGCTCCCCGTAAAAGCTATCAATGGCTACTTGACCACATTTCATCTCCTGCATCAGAGCAGCATGTCTCTGAACACTAGGCACTGGGGGTTATGATCAGAGTGCTACTGTACCCATACTGTATCTTCCCGTGGGCATCTGGCTGACCAGACTGCTGGACCAGATCGGGCTACCAAGACTATGTTGTTATGAATTTTTAGTTCATCTCCAAACTTACTCACACATTTCCCACAAAATGTGTTCCTCACATAGAACAGAAATTGACAACTGATAACAATATATGAAAATGTATTTGCATGGCACAACATACCGTATTTTTCGCTCTATAGCACGCACTTTTTCCCCTCCAAAAATTAAGGGGAAATGTGTGTGTGTCCTATGGAGCGAATGCAGGCTCCTTGGCTTTAGCGATAGCAACGCGAAGCCTCCGAAGCGCAGAGGGAGCGCTCCCTCTGCGCTCCAGAGGCTTTGCGTTGCTTTCACTGAAGCCTTCAGAGCGAGAGGGGTAGGTGCGCACCGACCCCTCTCGCTCTCCAGGCTTCAGGGATAGCCGCCTGAAGCCTTCAGAGCGCAGCGCAAGTTCCCGCTGCGCTCCACAGGCTTCAGGTTCCTTTCGCTGAAGCCGGGAGAGCAAGACTCTCCTGGCTTCAGCAGAGAGGGAGAGCTGCGCAGCGCCCCTTCAGCCAAGCGGGAGGAGAAATGGAAGGGGCTCTGTTTCTCCTGCCGCTTCGCTGAAGGGGTGCTGAGCAGAGAGGGGGAGATTTTTTTTTTCTTGTTCTCCCCCTCTAAAACAAGGTGCGCCCTATGGTCGGGGGCATCCTATAGAGCGAAAAATACAGTATTCTGAACACAGTATGGAGACCTTTTTTTGTAGCAGAATAGTACACACATCCCAGACTATTTGCTGCAGCTGTACAGCCTTGGGGTAGGGATGGGTGAAATCTGCCCATTTTGGTTTCTCTCCATTTCTCATTTTCCATTCTTCAGTTCAGTCCATCCTGTTTCTGCATTGGCACATGAAAATTCATATACAATTGTGTGCATATATTCTTCTGATGTATCCATTTTTGAAGCATTTCCCCCTGAAATCTTACATTTCTGTATACATTTTTTTTACTAATGCAGACATTTTCTATGCTCTTTTGACTGGAGAACCGCATTGCAAAATCTAGGTAAGTGTCAACTCCAAAGGATAACTACATTTCAGTGCGTGTCTTGGTTCAGTAAGTGCAAATTAATCCTCCTCCCATCGCTATTCATTTTTTAAAAGAGGCATATGTGTTTTATTAAAAAAATACTAACGAGTTAAAAGGTTTGTGCAAATGTAGCAATAAATCAGGTGAGACAGAACAAAGATTGAAATATCTGTGCATGCTACCATACAATGGCTCTCTTGATAATAACAAAGAGGTTACAGATTGACCAAGTATTGGTGATGAGGCTTTGGTTCTGCTTACAGTGCATTTCTGCTAATCAGACTCGCAGAAAAAGCCAATACATTTCTATATTCTGGATTGTGTTTGGCACACACAAGCTTTTGTCTAATAATCAGGGATTAAATTAAGCAAAGGTTTGAAAGAGCTTTGCCCCAGAATTTGTATTTACACATTTATTTATTTACACATACACATACATACATAATACACACACATACATATAATATAGTGTATTAGAGGGTATAAGCTTTAAATTTTAAAAGCTGATACAGCTTTGATCACTCAAACATCCCAGAGGAGAGCACAATTCTTCAGGCACAAACCCAATAATTGCTATTTATTTTTGTAGTGAAACGTCAAGCATTGACAAAAGTGTACTCAGATGAGAATTCCTAGCTATTTAGAATGGCTATAATTGGATCAGACTGACTGCTAGTTTCTTCAAGGAACTTAAGAAAAAACTCAACCTTCAAGGACTGTTCTTTGTTTTAGCATAAAAAAAAGAGGCTGTCTCATTTCTGACACCTTTCAACACCTCTCTGCCATTTTCCCCTTGCGGGAGAGAAAGGTTAAGACTTCAAGAAATTTTCAGTGCACCAGAAAGCTCATGTAAAAAGGAATTCCCCAAACAGCAGTGCATACTTTTAGAAATTGTTGTTATAAAAGCCTCCAAAAGCAGGGTCTAGGTGTGTTCAGTTGTATTTCTAGGATTCTAATCAAGGGGATGAGATTGAAAGCAGGCAGAAGGCTGAACGCTCTGTGACCAGGCATTCTCTTGCAAGGGATCAAACACATTTAAACACAAGAATTCTGTGTTCAGCCTGTACCTTCTTCCAACAAATATGGGGAGTTATGAGCTGGGGTCAGGCAGGAGGGAATGCTAACCCAATACCCACTCCTGATCTTCCTTCCCCTCTCCATCCAGGCCAATTCCAGGGGCAATGGCCAGTGCCAACTGCTGTGTCCCCTAGCAAACAGTTGGGACAAAGTTATTGTTCTCTAGGTTTCAATCCTGAAAAAACGATACGCCTTTAGAATGGGGAAAATCAATTTGGTGCCCTTCAATAACTCAATGGTCAGTTGTACTACTGTGACTTCTGGATAGTACTACATTTGCTACTTAGTTTTAGAACAAGGAGCTACCTCTAACATAAAAAAGTGAATGGTTGGTATGCTGCGAACTATCAACCCACATTTAGCTCCAATAATCTGCTACAGGGGGCCTCTTCAGCAGGGCAGATTAGTTTAAATAATTGATTTAAATCTGTTTTTGGCATCTTGGCGTGGGTAATTGTGATTTGCCCTGTAAGGCAGGTGCATGGTGAAGCAATTGTACCACTGCTTTGTGAGGTACCAAACTCTGCACGAATCCACTGAATCTACACTCTCAAAATGCCACAATTGGACGCAGGAACGCATCCTGATTCAATTTAACAAAACAAGCTTGCAAAGTGACAGTAACAGGCATGTGTGAAATAAGAGAAAATCATCTTCATTTCCTCCGTTTTCCAGAAAGTAGTATTATTATTTCCTAGTTATCTGTACACCAGCTACAGTCTTCCTCAACCCTAGGATCCTATCTTCCCATCTTAATGCATTTATTTATTGCTATCCTTCAGTTCCTGGCATATGCCATCTTGGCTGGCAACACCAGGGACAAGAACTCCACCAGAGGTTTCAAGTCACAGGGATTTTTACTGCCACAAGTCAAAGGCACACCGTGGGATATTACTCCCCATTTGGAATTGCTTTTTTTTTTTAAGGTTTGGAGTGACAGAATGGCTTCTTGAGCTGGGAAAACAAGCTTCGGCAGGACCAGGCATCAGCTGACTGGCTGAGATCTCCATGGCAACGCCTTCCCAAGGGATGTTGCTATGTTGACAGGGCAGCTTTGCAAACAGTGATTGTGAGCGCTGCTGGCACGCAGATGCACTTTGAGGAGGCTAGCTCCCGTACACCTTCACAGGGCCAATCCATCTTACAGATGTAAAGGAAACACATCTTTTCAGGTGAGGCAGAGAAATAAACACCGAGGCTCAAATATAAATGGTCCATGTTCTTGATGAAAGCATCAGTCCAAATAATGGAGCTGTTCTACGAAGAGCAAGGGGGAAACCCATCCCCCACACAATTATGCAGATTTCAGGGCTCCCCCACTTTCACTACATACAAAGATATTAGGTAAGAGGGCATATGTGTAATATATATATATATATATATATCAGCGGCAATGGGCAGCTCCTAAAACAAACTGAGTTTGATAATGTGGGCAACAAAACGTCAAAAATACTGATGAGGAAAATAAGGTTAATTTCGGCAGGCTGGAAAGATTTCACACACCAGTCCCCTCAAGGTATTATCACCATTGTATATATTTTATGAGGGATGCGGGTGGCGCTGTGGGTTAAACCACAGAGCCTAGGACTTGCCAATCAGAAGGTCGGCAGTTCGAATCCCCGCGACAGGGTGAGCTCCCGTTGCTCGGTCCCTACTCCTGCCAACCTAGCAGTTCGAAAGCACGAAGTGGAAGTAGATAAATAGGTACCGCTCCGGCGGGAAGGTAAACGGCGTTTCTGTGCACTGCTCTGGTTCGCCAGAAGTGGCTTAGTCATGCTGGCCACATGACCGGCTCCCTTGGCCAATAAAGCGAGATGAGCGCCGCGAACCCAGAGTCGGCCATGACTGGACCTAATGGTCAGGGGTCCCTTTACCTTTACCTATATATTTTATGATGTAACCCACCCTAGGATTGTGGATTGATGAAGGATGGGATAGTAAACAAACAAACAAATATTGATGGAAGTGTTAATGAACGAAAATTTGGCTGTGCTCTTCAGCATTTGAGAAACCTCCATCATGCAGAAAACTGGCTCACACAGATCCATATGCACACTGGTGACCTACAGAGCTTTGGATCAGGGTGGCTCTTTACCGGAGCATGCCAGGCACTCCTGTCTTCCACTGCCTCCCACAGTTTGGTCAAACTCATGCTGGTAGCTTCGAGAACACTGTCCAACCATCTCGTCCTCTGTCGTCCCCTTCTCCTTGTGCCCTCCATCTTTCCCAACATCAGGGTCTTTTCCAGGGAGTCTTCTCTTCTCATGAGGTGGCCAAAGTATTGGAGCCTCAGCTTCAGGATCTGTCCTTCCAGTGAGCACTCAGGGCTGATTTCCTTAAGAATAGAGACGTTTGATCTTCTTGCAGTCCATGGGGCTCTCAAGAGTCTCCTCCAGCACCATAATTCAAAAGCATCAATTTTTCGGCGATCAGCCTTCTTTATGTTCCAGCTCTCACTTCCATACATCACTACTGGGAAAACCATAGCTTTTACTATACGGACCTTTGTGGGCAAGGTGACGTCTCTGCTTTTAAGATGCTGTCTAGGTTTGTCATTACTTTTCTCCCAAGAAGCAGGCGTCTTTTAATTTTGTGGCTGCTGTCACCATCTGCAGTGATCATGGAGCCCAAGAAAGTAAAATCTCTCTCTGCCTCCATTTCTTCCCCTTCTATTTGCCAGGAGGTGATGGGACCAGTGGCCATCATCTTCAAAGGCAATATGCATACTATCTACTTATTACTAGGCAATTCCTTTTGCTTCTATGCACGCAGGGATGGCAAAATAAAACTCCAACATTCCAGCACCATACGGAGTGTTTAATTTTTGCCCTTTGTCCACTGTGTACCACATTATTTCCCACTTCCTTGGTCCTCGCATGAACAAATTTGGTTGTTTTTTTTATGAGCTAACTGAAATTCCTTCCTATGTTAATTTTTTTTCTAACATATTAAAACAGATCCCTGAAAACAAGGCAAGCTGAGCTGGGAGTTCCCACAGGTGCCTCAGTGGCCAAATCTGATTATACTACCAAATGCATGTGTGAAGCTAATGTACTAGCCATCATAGGCAAAGTAATGTGTTTCAAACATTATATGACAGCCACTGTTCATTGAAGAAGAAGAAGAAGAAGAAGAAGAAGAAGAAGAAGAAGAGGAGGAGGAGGAGGAGGAGGAGTAGTTTGGATTTGATATCCCGCTTTATCACTACCCGAAGGAATCTCAAAGCGGCTAACATTCTCCTTTCCCTTCCTCCCCCACAACAAACACTCTGTGAGGTGAGTGGGGCTGAGAGACTTCAAAGAAGTGGGACTGGCCCAAGGTCACCCAGCTGTGAGTTCCTTTGCACCAGCCAGTCTGCCAGCCTTTCAGCATGAGTTAAACTTCTTCAGGCCTTGTGGGCACAAACCACCAGCTGAGTATCACACTTTTGAAAGAAATTCTTTCAGGGACAAGCTGACCCACAAGAGACAAACACAGTTGCGAGTCAGTGGCCAACAGGAAGGGAGAGCTGTGACCAAGATCTTACCCCCTTTCAAAAATACTGAAATAGCAGGCCCATGCAGTTGCTTCGAGGGCTGCGAAAGTAGCAATGTGCGTGTTTCATTTAAGGTAAAGGTAAAGGGACCCCTGACCATTAGGTCTAGTTGTGACCGACTCTGGGGTTGCGGTGCTCATCTCGCTTTATTGGCCAAGGGAGCCGGCATACAGCTTCCGGGTCATGTGGCCAGCATGACTAAGCCGCTTCTGGCAAACCAGAGCAGCGCATGGAAATGCTGTTTACCTTCCCGCCGGAGCGGTACCTATTTACCTACTTGCACTATGACGTGCTTTCGAACTGCTAGGTTGGCAGGAGTAGGGACCGAGCAACGGGTGCTCACCCCGTTGCGGGGATTCGAACCGCCAACCTTCTGATCGGCAAGTCCTAGGCTCTGTGGTTTAACCCACAACGCCACCCGCGTCCCTGTGTTTCATTTACCCCTGATATAAATTGCACCACTCCTCTGGAAAGAATTAGTTCACGGGTTGGGGCTGAGGGTAGGGGAAGAACACACAGATAGCTCAGTGTGTGGAAACACAGCTAACAGCTGCTTGTTCAGGAGGAAAGGAGTTCAGAACAACCTAGTCCTACTTCCTTGATTTTCAAAGCAGCCGCATGGGGCTTTCCAAGTAATTTTTATTTTTTTTTAAGACAGCAGGAAATTTTGCTCATGGATTTTCCATGCCATCTAGTTTGGCCCTTCGGCTGGCTGTAGAGACTTCCTATCTGTGCTACAGAATGAGATTAGGAGCCATTAGCGCTTTCTGTACATGCTGGAAGTAGAAACTGCAACAGAACAAGATTCCAGACCTCCTCTGTGCCGCTAAGCCTTTAGGGAAGGAAGAAGAACAACAGCCCCCCTCCCCACATTCTCCTGCCATCCTGCAGGCTTATTGACTAGAGCATCATGCAGGTATCTTGACCAGTACTGGAGGCAACGAGAGCCAGTAAACCGAAGCTCAATCCTGACATGCTAGAGGTACTGCAGATTGGTGGTTTCTGGGTCTGGGAACTAGGGAGGCAGCCTGCTCTGGATGGGGCTGCATTCCCTCTGAAGAACCAGGACTCTAGTTGGTAGGTGCTCCTGGATACTTTGTCATTGGGAGCCCAAATGACTTTGGTGACAAGGAATGGGACAGTCTGGTCAGAGTGATCCAGGTTCCAAAAACATTTTGTTTAGACTACTGCAAAACATTCTACATGGAGCTGCCCTTGAATATGGTTTAGACCTGGCAGGGGTCAGCAAACTTTTTCAGCAGGGGGCTGGTCCACTGTCCCTAGGACCTTGTGGGGGGGCTGGACTATATTTTTTTGGGGAAAGTGAACGAATTCCTGTGCCCCACAAATAACCCAGAGATTATTAACCCACATTCTACTCATGTAAAAACATGCTGATTCCCGGACCGTCCACGGGCCGGGTTTAGAAGGCAATTGGCCCAGATCCAGCCCCTAGTTTGCCTACCCATGGTTTAGAGACTGCAGATAGCGCAAAATACAGTTGTCAGTATTCTGATGGTCCTGAAAGCTAAAGACTATAAACATTGGTGCTTAAAGATCTGCACTGACTGCCTATTTGCTACTGAGCCTGAGTCCAGGTTTTGGTACTGAGCTATAAAGCCTGAATGGCTTAGAGTCCTGTTACCTTAAGAGCACTTATACCATTCTGTCTGCGACTTGAGATCTGTTGGGCATCTCCTCCTGGTAGTTCCACCACCAACTGAAGCTTCCCAACAACAAGATGCTAATTATGAACTGCACTCCCACTATTGATGTAACCCACCCTGATTTTTTTTGACAAAGAGTGGGTTGCAAGTTTTAAAAATATATATACAGTGGAACCTCGGGTTACAGATGCTTCAGGTTACAGATGCTTCAGGTTACAGACTCCGCTAACCCAGAAATAGTACCTCGGGTTAAGAACTTTGCTTCAGGATGAGAACAGAAATCATGCGGCAGTGGCGCAGTGGCAGAGAGGGGCCCCATTAGCTAAAGTGGTACCTCAGGTTAAGAAGAGTTTCAGGTTAAGAACGGACCTCCAGAACGAATTAAGTTCTTAACCCGAGGTACCACTGTACTTGTGGAAGATATACAGATAAAATACCTCTATGCACTTCACAGAATTCTGACCAGAGTTCTTATCAATTTTACAACAGAGAAATTGGATCATTAGCAATTTCATACTGTGGAGTCCTGGTTCCAGCTCTAATACTTACATTGTACAGTGGGATGGTTTTCATCACTTTGTAGTGCTTTGTTGGATCCATCTTATAAAGGTGTCTGTCAGTGATAAAAATTGCCCGATCTTCCACTTTGCTAAAGCGGTTTATCTGCAAATAATCAAATTCCCATGGGAATTAAAAGTCATTTCCTTTTTTAAACAAAACAAAACACACTTCACACACTCTGAACAGGGTGATAGTAGAATTATTGGCTCCTCAAGATGTTTGAATTTTGCTTCCACAGTTCTAAAAGGCATGTGCACATCAGGTTTTAACTGACAGAAGGATTTAAAATGGTCCGGATTTAAGATGAGTTCAACTTGGTGGTATTGTGTAGAAGGCAGTAATTGAAAACAATGAGATTAAAAAAGAAAGGAAAAGTACTTCCGTTAGCTTAACTTTGATTGGTAAGATATCAACCCAAACATGATGATCCTAGAATCATAGAATCATAGAGTTGGAAGAGGCCACAAGGGCCATCGAGTCCAACCCCCTGCCAAGCAGGAAACACCATCAGAGCACTCCTGACATATGGTTGTCAAGCCTCTGCTTAAAGACCTCCAAAGAAGGAGACTCCACCACACTCCTTGGCAGCAAATTCCACTGTCGAACAGCTCTTACTGTCAGGAAGTTCTTCCTAATGTTTAGGTGGAATCTTCTTTCCTGCAGTTTGGATCCATTGATCCTGTTGCTGCCTGTATTTGTTCACTAAAGAGGGACAGGGACCAGCCCTCTAACCACATAAACTGCCAAAAACAGAGCATGGCTGATTGCAAGAGGGTAGGACTTTGCTTTAAAGGCAGGTCTTGCCTGAGCTTCGGCTTTCTCTGGTATATTGGAAGTTATCTAGGAAGTTTCACAGACAGAGTATGAAAGCTAAAGTCTACACTAGTCTACTGTAATGCACTATAATAATAATAATAATAATAATAATAATAATAATAATAATAATAATAATTATTATTTATACCCCGCCCATCTGGCTGGGCTTCCCCAGCCACTCTGGGCGGCTTCCAAAAAAATATTAAAATACTGCAATACATCAAACATTAAAAGCTTCCCTAAACAGGGCTGCCTTCAGATGTCTTCTAAAAGTCTGGTAGTTGTTGTTCTACATGGGGCCGCACTTGAAAACATCCAGAAGCTTTAAATCAGTCCAAAATGCAGCTGCCAGATTGTTACAGATTTTATTCTGGTGCTCTTATCTTCATTGGCTAGCCATGTATTTCTGGACTCAATTCAAGTTCTAGTTCTTTCCTTCACAGCCTTAAGAAAGGGGTGGGAAGCCTCAGGCCTGGGTACCAAATGAGGCCCCAATGCCTCTCTATTTGCCCCTCAGATTTCCCCAGGTGATGCTCCCAAGCAACACCTCTCACTGGTCCTGCTTTTCACCCTGAGTGCTTTGGCCTGGATGGAATGTATCCCTGAACTCCAATAATGCTTCTTGCTCGCCTGGATGGAGGGAAGAGCAGGGTGTACCAATGTGTGTAGAAATTAGTCTATATACAAAGGTGACGTTTATGTTTGTTGCTCTGCCCATTTTTGCCTTTGGCCTTGTCCACCGCTTGCACGTGGCCCTTGAAAGGTTGCCCCAGACAGTACAGTGTGTATGTATTCATTTTAACTCAATAAAGATCCTTCAAGTTCAAAAAAAAAGAGAAAAAGAAAAAGAAAGGTTGCCCCAGAAGAGAATGCAGACCCTGGACTGAAAAAAGATTCCCCACTCGTTCTCCACGCCTGCCCTAATGGCTTGGGACCTGGCTACTTCTCTCCTTCGATCAGTATTGGGGGTACTGCTCCAGATTCCCAAGCTGATTAAATTGCAGCTGGTGGACGAGAGGAACAGTGTATAACATCATGGCGTCAACATTATAGCATGGCCTCCCCCTAAATTTTGTTTTGTCACCTAGTCATGAGGCTTTCAGGGTCCTGGCTGTCTGAGCCCCCGCTATTATGCAGTGCAATAACCCCACTTTTCTGTTAACTCGTTTATGGTAGGCTACTTGGTTTTTCAGATTGATTTCATTGAAGGTTTTACTGTTTTGATTACGGCCACTGCGAAGTAACACGGCTTCACATATGTACAGCATCTATGTAAACTAGCATTATCCGGGAACGCCCTAAAGATGTCAACTCTGGATGCCTTTGTAACAGGAAGACTCATGCCTTGCTGTGACAACTCTAAAGATAGCAAATGGCAGGGTATTCTGCTCTGTGTGTGTGTGTGTGTGTGTGTGTGTGTGTTTGGGAGTGTGTGGGAGGGCAGAACAGCACCATTTCTAAATTACCATTACATTTGTAATGCTAGCAACGTGAAACATACTGTTTGCTATCAGTTTCCAAAATGGGACTGAAACCATTTCCATCAGTGAAAGGAAAAACACTTGTTACTACTTTTACAGCTAAAGACTCCAAATCTGAAATTAATTGAGGATGCCACTGGGATTCAGTAAACCACAATTGAGTCCCCTGCTGAGAAATGCACCATTAGATCAGTTTTTCCTTCCAACTTGCTATTGACAGGCATCCAGCTGGGCAAACGGAATTAAAATGATAGTTCAAAGCATAGCCTTGAAGACGGGTTGCCTATATCTATCATCTATCTATCTATCTATTCCACATGGCTGGATGTAGCAGGAGGAGAAAGAACAAAAGACTACTCCAATGGATTTCAGTAAGAGATGGTTTGGAATGCAGAACAAGTTTCCCCATGCCCCAAAATCAGAGGGGTATATTTGTGTGTGTCTGCACATGCATATGTACAGAAATCATTTTCACTAAAAAGAAGGATAAATCTTAGAAGAACTGTTCATCCTAACTAATGAGAACAGGACACGCAGCAATGCATTAATAATAATAATAATAATAATAATAATAATAATAATAATGTGTCTACAGTTTTCTAGGTTCTGTACAATTTAAAAATAAAAACAAAACCCAGCTGCCTGTGGAGATAATGATGAACAAGGAAGCCCTCTGCAAGGCATAAAGCCTTTCTGACTTCATCCTACTGTTTGGCAGGAGCCCAAATTCACAATTAGTATCTCCTTTATTGGTAACCAACTTGAGTCCTTCAGACAAGCAGCATGCTCTCTTTAACAGAGTCAAATAATCCCTTAAATCTGTGCAAAGGTAGGACACCTCACCCTTTCCAGGTAGCTTGTCACTTGTATCAGTAACTCAAAATCAGCTAAGAGGTTTAGGTGTCAAACACAGAGAGTAGGCAATGCTCTGAAGAACCATCTAGCCAAGAGATGACAGATGGGAAACTAGGTCTTGTCTCTTGCAGCAGTATTAATTGCCAGTACACACTGCACGTGCCATATATCCATCTTCAACATGGAAAGCTCCACTACATCAATCAGAAACACAGAAAGACAAAGAAGAGCAAAGGTAAGCCTTGATTACCACTTCTTCCATTGCTATGAATAATCAACACCTGATTTGCTCTGTCCCTGCTGCTTCAAGGCATTCGCGAAGATGGGCTTCCTCAGCCACTATGGCCAAGTGGAAAATGTACTGCTAACAAACAAGTGAAACACTGGTGTGCTTATTGATTGCCATAAACATACAGCTGCTCTGACCATGTCTGGGGATTGATTGCCTTCTTCGCTTCCAACAGCAATCTTCAAAGTCTGTTACACTGTTTAGTGCACAAGACTGAATATCTCACCATGATTACTACCATCCACACACACACACACACACACAGTGTCTTGACCTTAGGTGATTTCACAAGAGCCACTATGAAATGGCTAATTATTTTAAGGATGTGTCCCGTGTTTGTGGAGTGGGTGGGAGGAAGGGAGAAGAAGTCAATGCTGTATCAAATGTATAGGCTAGCTATTATGGGATGTATGGCTCTGAAGGCCCTAGCCCCACTCACCTCACAGAGTGTTTGTTGTGGGGGAGGAAGGGAAAGGAGAATGTTAGCCGCTTTGAGACTCCTGAAGGGGAGTGAAAGGCAGGATATCAAATCCAAACTCTTCTTCTTCTTCTACCTATCAAGTTCCAATGGGAGGAGTTATCCTTGCTACAGAATGTGCTCCAACGTAATCTGGCAAATAATGAACCTGTTCAGTAATTTCAGTGTGTCTACTCACGAGTATAACTAGCATTGGATACAGCCGTATAGGTTATGGTATAAAAGTTGCAGTTACAGTAAATCTACATGGAACCACTGATTAGTTTCTCAGTGGAACAGAGAACTGAGACGCACTGTCTGTATACCGGTGACACATAATTCTGTTTCACCCTTGTTTGCCAATTCAGGTGATGCAGTTGATGCAATGAACCAGTACCTGAGATCAGTACTGGACTGGGAGAGGGTCAGTAAACAGAAACTAACTCCAGACTAGCAAGCAGATCCTTTGGGTGAATGGTTTGTTTACCCAGGGAGACAAGATTCAGCCTGTTCTGGGCAGAACTGCACAACCGCTTAGGGGTCAGGTTTGTAGTTTGGGGGTGCTGTTAGATCCAGTCTCATCTCTGAAGGTACAAGTGGCTTATGTAGCCTGAAATGCTTTTCACCAGCAGCAATTTCACCCTCCGGACTACCCTGGCCATTGTTATCTATGATATGGTAACAGCAGCAGTAGTAATCTGGATGGCCATTTAACTGGTGCTGAAATGGTGACAAAGTAGATTGCAAGAGCATCTCAGAAACAGCAGACCAATTTATTAAATCAAGCATTTCAACAGATATTGTAGCTCTAGCCCAGTAACTAGCGTACACAAAGAGTGCCATGAAAGCAAGAATGTAGTAACTTTCTCTTAAAGTCAGCATCCTGCCTTGCACACACGGAGCTGTCCTTTGTACTGAAGAGAACAGGGAAACTCATGCTGAGTTTTATATGCACATCAGAGCCCCCATGTAGATTCTGAGCACAGCAGAAATGAGTATCTTGCCCAGTATCTTGACTTATGCTACACCTGCAGAATTTGAGACCAGAAGACCAAGAAAGGATCTCAAAGTCATTAAGTTCCAAGTCTCTACTTTAATGCAATGTTTGTAGCACCGCAAAAAACAAAATCCAAACTATCCAAACTCAACTACTCGACAAGCAGAGTTGCCAAACTGCAGAGCAAATGGACTCTAGTAAGTAAGCCAAGTTGCTGATCTTATCTTTCCGCTTTGCAACAAATTAAATCCGTCCTCATCATCAGAAATAAATAAAAGGGTGATTCTTTATGTTCTTGACAATAACCTTTCAAGATTCTGGAAGCTTGCTCACTCATATTCTTCTCACATTTAGAAGCACATGTCATTCACTCTTTCAACCTGTCAGTCTTGCCGACTTTGTACAGAACATGACAGTTCTAGCTTGGTTCTCTAATGTCACACCCTCCAGCAATTCTGCTATAGCTATCTCTACTCGGGACAACTAATCAATGTGAAGAGAGAGAAGCATCACATTCAATAGGAGACTTGCCCAGAAAGAGATCTGGAAGGTATTGGGTAAAGAGATTAGTTAAACATATACAGTATGAAAAAGCAGCTCGTGCAGGAAGGTAGGGCATTCCTTTCAAAGAAGGTCTTTCTTGTTACCAGCTGACAGTCGTAAGGGCAAGATGGCATGATGTTTGTTGGGTAAAATAACCCCCCAGCAAGTGTGTAAAATAAAGTTTCTAAATCGTGGGTTACTAATTATGGGCAGCTGGTTCTTGCAGGAACCTGGAGGAAACTTTGGAAAACAAGGAGGGTGCTAGAAAAACGCATCATCTCAGGAATATTTGATTAAATCTTTAGTTATTCAAGGGGCTACAAAACCACTTATTCAAACATGACAAGATACACAAAGTTGATCATTTATGAGTTAACTCAGATACTTATATATGTTCCATTGGATGCCAATTTTTAAATTTGAGAAGAGGCTCGTGTGGGGCAGAGAATTCATATTCAGTCCAGTATTATATTTATTTTCACTTTATTTTTTTATTTAGAACTAATGAACCATTTTTATGGCTATCAACAATATTTATTTTCTGGGTGGCTCAAAAGAATTAGGAATAATAACATACTCTATGTCAGGGGCTCTCAAACCCCATTTCTCACTTGAGAAAGTAAAATTACTGAGGCCCACTTGCCAAAAAGTGGCACTACAGGGGTGGAACCAGTCACAAAATGGTGGCGGACTGAGGCAGAGTTTCGCATAATCAGCTGGCAACTACCAACATATTTTCCCAATTATAGCTAATCCCTCCTTGGATATGGTTAAATTCTTTGCCTAGTGATTTCCTTGTGGCAAGGAGTTGTATAACTCAGCTTTTCTCAAACAAAGTAGACTTTGATTCTGGAGATATTGCGACAGCCACTCCATTTTAGGCAGAATATGCTGATCCAGAGTCTTTAAATGGAAAAGGATTTATTTGTTTATTATATTGCTTTCTCCCCTGTCCCCATGCATCTCAGAGTATTTTTACTCATATCCTGAATTTCTTCTCCACTTCTCCTTTCACACTTAATTTGTACCTTTCCTTCCACCAGTGTTGGTTTGTTTCATCACTTCTTGCTGCTCCTTTTATTTACTTCATCTTCCTACAACAGCTTTCCTTTTTCACTCCCTTTTCTATTCTTAATTTATTTTTGTTTCATTTGCTTCAACTTAACCATGTATTTCTCTTTCTAATTTCTTCCAGTGCACTCTCTGGTCCTATCCTCTCAGAGGGAGATTTCCCATCCATTCTCCCCTCTGTCCCCCGGACAACTTCATTCAGCTGCTGGCAGTGGTCCAACCAAAAGGCTATACGGCATGGCCAAGGGATGGGGCAGGCAAGGGAGAAGGCACTGGGTGAACTGAGGCCCACTGGTGAAAAACACTGCTCTAAGTCTTTCTGCTGAATTTTGGTAGGCGTCTTTATATTACCTATTTATTCTTTTTATTACATTTCTGTCCCACCCTTCTTCCTTCATGGAACTCAAAGCAATATGCATGGGAGTTTCCAGGTTCTCCCACCTGGGCATAGACTCAAACCTGCTTAGCTTTAGCAAAGTAGCTTCATCATGTGCCCTAAAGACCATGCCATAATATTCACCAGTCTCGCTATTTTTTACAAAAAACCTTTGAACTGGAGATACTGAGGCCTCACACATGCCAAACACATGCTCTCACTTCCACAATAGCATGGGTAGGCAAGCTAAGGCCCAGGGGCTGGATCTGGGAATCAGGATGTTTTTACATGAGTAGAATGTGTCCTTTTATTTAAAATGCATCTCTGGGTTATTTGTGGGGCACAGGAATTCATTCATTTTTTCTTCTTCTTCAAAATATAGTCCGGCTCCCCACAAGGTCTGAGGGACAGTGGACCGGCCACCTGCTGAAAAAGTTTGCTGACTCCTGCACAAGAGCATCAAGCAAAAGAACAACTGCAAATTCTGCCTGAAGGCAACAGATACTTGTTGTTGTTTAGACGTTTAGTCGTGTCCGACTCTTCGTGACCCCGTGGACCAGAGCACGCCAGGCACTCCTGTCTTCCACTGCCTCCCGCAGTTTGGTCAAACTCATGCTGGTAGCTTCGAGAACACTGTCCAACCATCTCGTCCTCTGTCGTCCCCTTCTCCTTGTGCCCTCCATCTTTCCCAACATCAGGGTCTTTTCCAGGGAGTCTTCTCTTCTCATGAGGTGGTCAAAGTATTGGAGCCTCAGCTTCAGGATCTGTCCTTCCAGTGAACACTCAGGGCTGATTTCCTTAAGAATAGAGACGTTTGATCTTCTTGCAGTCTATTGGGGCTCTCAAGAGTCTCCTCCAGCACCATAATTCAAAAGCATCAATTCTTCGGCGATCAGCCTTCTTTATGTTCCAGCTCTCACTTCCATACATCACTACTGGGAAAACCATAGCCAATCAGAAGCTGCATCGGACGTTGGATTCCAAAGAATGTTTGCAAACTGGAACACTCACTTCCGGGTTTGCTGAGTTTGGGAGCCAAGGCATTGAGTCGCAAGGCGTTTGGGATCCAGGGTAAGACTGTACTAACCATGTTAAAAGCAAGTTTAAAACCCACACAAGCTACCTAATCAAAGGCTAATGGAAAAGAAACATTTTTGTGGCCTGCCTAAGAGAAAGCAGGGATGAGACCAAAAGCACCTTTTGTGGGAGGCAATTCCATAGGTAAGCCTGACTGTTACTACTGGTGGCTCTGTGAGCAAGACCTCTGTGGCCGTTCTTGGGGCTTGAAGCAGGCTCATATGGGTGCCAGTGGTCCACCAAGTAATTTAGTGTCAAACTGTTTAGGATTCAGAAGCAAACAGCCAGCCAGTGCAATTGATTTTTAATTAATAAAATTAATTAATTTAATTTTTTAATTAATTAATAAAATTCTCTTTTCAAAGCAAAGTTAATGTTTTATGACCACTGTCAGGGAACTGCCATCAGCTCAGAGGCGAGAGGTGGAAGGGCAGCTGGGTTACAGGGAGCCTCCAAAGATCGTAGGAAGGAGCACTTCCTCCATGGAGGAGGGAAGCCCCGCCTCTAGTGGGGAAGAGATGCAGGGCTTGGAGGATGCAAGAGAGAGCCAAAGCACCGAGCATGAACAAAGCGGCGGGGAGGCAGGTCCCCCTTTACCCACGCCCTCTCTGCACAGTAGGTTTACACGCAGAGAGGGGAGGCGTCGGATGGGGGTCAACAGACTACTCTGCTGGGGAAAGTTTAAGGACCGCCCACTCTCAGATTCTGCTAGTGGCTGAGCAAGACATGGAATTGAGGCGTTCTGCACTGTAAATGTTTTTGCACCAATAATAAAGCCTTTGAAAAGACCAGTGGGGGTCTTGCCTGTTCGCTCTCGAGCAACCACATAACACTTCACATGTTACACGTGCGCAGAGCAATGATTTCTCAGAGTGCTGCTGGTGGTAGAAAAGTTGGGGAAAGATGTCATATTTATCTTAAGTCTCTAGGCTGGGTGTGGGGAGGAAACTTTCTGTGCCCTGTACAGGCTTTCTTTTTCTCCCTGATGTAGCCCAGTTGCTTCCTTTATTTATCCTTTGCTGCAAAAACACAGTTTGAAAAAAGGAAGAATGCAAACAGAGCAAGAAAAAATTCCATAGCCATTAGAGATCTGCACAATGTACTCAAAGCACAGCACTGTTGCTTCCTTGAGGAAGAACCGGAGATGTGCATCTCGTGAACACACATTTTTGTACTCACATCTGTGGAGGGATCCCACTATCAATCAAGATCTATATCGCCAATCGCAAAAAGCTTTCTGTTTGGCTGTCTATTTCTAGTACATTTTCATTAGGGTTTAAACCAATCAAAACCAAACAAATCTTTTGCAACTCGAAGGGTAAAGGGCTTTGTTACATTATGCTTGGAAATCTGAATCAGGAAGGATGTGAGAAAAGATTTAAAGAGATTAAAATTATGTAACACAGAGAGAGAAAATACATTCCAGAAAACTCCCTGACAAAGATGCGGCTTGTCAGTCCTAACACAAATTCAGATTGAAGCATCCTTTAAAGCAGGTACATGCAAGGGATTTAGAGGCACTCAAGGACAGAGAGCAGATGAATTCTCCTTTGCTCATTATTCTTCTACCTTGCAGGGAGGGGGAGTAATTACTATATAGCATTATTTGCACTGATCCACACCCTTCCTAAATGTCAACTGAATAAACCAAGGAAGTATTTTACGGCCCTCTGCTATATTCTACATACACCCAAGCTGAAGGAAATACTACCCAACCTAAGAAATGCCCTTATACAGACACTGAACTTAACCATAATTAAATGCTACACACAGTTAAGGATTAGCCCCAAAGTGAAGCTATGGTTGTGTGTTATATCAGCACTGAGCAAGCCACAGTTAAGGCAATTTTGTGTTCTCTACAGACTCCTGCTTAAAAGGGGAGAAGCAGATCATCCCCTTACACCATTTGGGGGTTAGGGTGGGGTTCAGCAAATTAAACCATGGGTTCACAACACATTTGAAATCTTCTTAACCAAGGTTAGACAACAAGCCAGGCTAGTGCAAGGCAAACACAAGGCTGATCATGACTACAAAATCAGAAGTATCCTATACATTTGCCCTCCCCTGTTGCATGTGAATCTTCCTTCCATTTCTGGAGCCAGCTATGGTTAGTGTTACATGCAAACAGATTCTAACCCTAACCATTTTTAGCTCAGACCTGAATTTGCTAATCTGGTTCTAACAAGTCTCTAAACTTAAGAGTGGCAGCCAAACGTGGTTAACACTGATTCATGTATGCTAACCATGTTGATTCCCAAAAGAGAAGTGGGGGAATTTGCAACCTTGATGGTAAGAGATAAGAGGGGAAAGGAATATTCAAATCTCAGGTGGGTTACTGATCTCCTAACCTCAGTCAGGAGAATATGCAGTATTGTGTCTGTGCTGGCCGACTATTATTGGTGCCATCCCTGGTGAAGGGATATATATTTAAATTATTTATATTCCACCTCTCAAAACAAAACTGATTCACAATGGAGCTAGCACAATAAAAACACATACCTTAAAACAAAATATGATGCAGTAAAAACATCAGCAATACTGATTCTCAATAAAAACTGAGGGAAGCAGTACTGATTTCAATCTCTTTCTAAAATAGAGCGGGAATTGTGAAGGAATGAATTGTGAAGAGCAGCTTCACAACTGGAAAGGCCTTGTTCCTTATTGCCGCACATCTTGCTTCAAAATGTGGGGGCACAGAGCAGGGCCTCAGACAAGAATCTTATGAGGTGAGCAGATTTATGTGGGACCTGGTGATCTTTCAGGTACTATTGTTCTAAGACATTTAAGGCTTTAAATGTCAAAATGGAAATTCTGAATTGTGCTTGTAAACTAACTGGCAGTCAGCTTAGTTTGTAAAGAAATATTTCCTAGGGCATGAGGCAGTTGGCAAACAAGGTTTTGCATTTCACACCAGCTGTAGTTTCTAGATACGTGTTCAAAAGCAATATCACGTGGAGCACAATGCAGTAATGCAATCTAGATTCTTTAAGGGCATGAATAACTGAGTACAGGTCATGTTTTTTCCAGGATTGGCCACAGCTGCTGAATCAGCCCAAGCTGCTGAACGAAGTGCCAGAGGCCACAAAAGATAACTTGATCATCCAGATTTAAAAGCACTTCCAAGATGAGAACATGATCCTTTGGGAGGGAGGGCAAACACCCCCCCCCCATGTAGGTTGAATCTGATTTCCTTGCTCAAGTGTATCATTAATCAGCCATGTTTTGGTCTTATCTGGACTGAACCTCAATTTACTGTTCATTAGCCATCCCATTCAGAATCTATTTAGGACCTTGGCAATGTCACCTAAAGCAGATGGGGAGGTACAACTATACATCATCACCTTACTGATGACGTTTCACCCCAAAACTCCAGATTTCTCAGGTTTAGTGTGTTTTAAAAGCATAGGGTTGGAGGAATGGGATCCTGCAAAATTCTGCAGAATAAAGGCCAAGGAGTCAAGCAGATCTCCCAAGCAAGTTACCCAGGAACCAAAGGACATGATGCCAGCACCAGACCAAAGGTGCCTGCGAAGAAGCTTTTTAGTATGGATCTGACCTTTGCATTTCAAAGGAGATCTCCCTGTAACTCCCTGAGCTCATCTGCTCAACGCAGCAGAGCTGAAGGACTATTGCAAAAGTAAGGTAAATGTAAAGAGACCCTGACCATTAGGTCCAGTCGTGGCCGACTCTGGGGTTGCGGCGCTCATCTCGCTTTACTGGCCAAGGGAGCCGGCATACAGCTTCTGGGTCATGTGGCCAGCATGACTAAGCTGCTTCTGGAGAATCAGAGCAGTGCACAGAAACACCGTTTACCTTCCTGCTGGAGCAGTACCTATTTATCTACTTGCACTTTGACGTGCTTTCGAACTGCTAGGTTGGCCGGAGCAGGGACCGAACAACGGGAGCTCACCCCTTTGCGGGGATTCGAACTGCCGACCTTCTGATCAGCAAGTCCTAGGCTCTGTGGTTTAACCCACAACGCCACCTGCATCCCTATTGCAAAAGTAGATCTGCTCAAAATGCACACAAATTCAGTGCCCCAATGTAGGTCTTCTTTATTCTTATTCACGTTCAACCCATTTTGAATTTCTTTACAATAAATTTTAAGTTTGATTCCCCAAATCCTCACCTGTTTTGCTGACCGTTTTCTCACTTTCCTAGCTCTAAATATTATCCTCTTTTTGTCTTTTTGAAATAATTTCATATTTTTTTTAATATTTCAAAATTCCTTTACCTGAGCTTCAGCAATGTAAAAGCCACTTGATGAAGCCCTCCCCTCCCCTTACTTTCCAGAGGCTTTCATCGTCCTTCTACAGCACTTGCTGTGCTTACCTTGCGGACGTGAGACGAGAAGAGAACATTCATGAACTTGTCTTTTCGTTTCAACTCATTGGCAATGGGGACGAATGAGCCTGCAGCCTGAGGGTTATCTGGATTCTAAAGGAGCAAACAGGAAGACAGGCAGGTAATTTGTCTTCATCATTAAAGCAAGGGCAGCAGCATCTTTACCATTCCAGGTCAGCCAGCTATAGAAGTCTCAAATATACATTTGTAACAACACCGCAATTGCTATCCTTCAACACAAAGACAGCATTCCAAGCCCAGCACCTCCTTGATTCCAAAAGTTGCAGTTCTTAAACAGAGACTATGTTAGAGCAGGATATGTTAGAACTGCTCAGGTAAGAGATAGCCTTCAGTCTTTTAATTATGGAGTTGAATTTCCTAGGTTTTCTGAACAAGGCAGCAAATAAAGCAGGCTTCCTCAACCTCGGCCCTCTAGATATTTTGAGACTGCAACTCCCAGCATCCCTGACCACCGGTCCTGCTAGCTAGGGATCATGGGAGTTGTAGGCCAAAAACATCTGGAGGGCCGAGGTTGAGGAAGCCTGAAATAAAGTGTCCTCCTGAATAACAGCTTCTGGGAATCACAAGTGGGGAGAGTGTTTGTTGTTGCAATCTGTCCCTGCTTGTTTCCCATAGGCTTGCCACTGTGAGAACAAGACAACAGGCTTTGGTCTGATCCGGTGCTTTTCTTATGAAAGGGCTTGGCTGTGGTGGTATGGTCACAGAACACAGAAGAGCAGCACTACTGGACTAAGCACGAATGTCTTTCTAGACTAGAAGGACATTTGTGCTAATCCAACATCCTTGTTTCCAAACAGAAGCTCCTGAAAAGCCCCCAGGAAGGGAACTGCGTTCTCTCACTATTTCTCTCCAGCTAATAGTATACAGTGGTACCTTGGGTTACAGATGCTTCAGGTTACAGCCGCTTCAGGTTACAGACTCCGCTAACCCAGAAATAGTACCTCAGGTTAAGAACTTTGCTTCAGGATGAGAACAGAAATGGTGCTCTGGCGGCGTGGCAGCAGCGGGAGGCCCCATTAGCTAAAGTGGTGCTTTTTATCTTTGTGGTATCACAGAACGCAATGACTGACATTTTGTGTGTTCTACTATACTTACCAATGCAATGTAGTTGCCCTGCCAGGCTCTTTGGATCCCCATATCACTTCGATGGCCCTTCAGCACTTCCACTGCTGCCACCTTTGCCCTGATCTGAGGCACATCCTTGGGGGGAATGCTCTTGATGAGTTCGTGCGCCCTCCACCTGGAAAAAAACAAACAAACCAGAAGCAATTGCACATCAGACTAGGACAGGGATTGGAATATACGGTTGCCCAATTAAATAGTTATCAGCATTTTCATACAAACAATTCTGCAATCCCACTCACCAATTGATTGGCATAACTAAAAATAACCACAGGCTGGCTTTGTTCTGTGGCTGCCACATTCTTAAATGGTGCTTGCAACTTTCTCAAATACAATACAGTTTTAACTTGGTTTTCGAACAGAATGCGTTCAGCTCCCAGAACCGTTCGAAAATCAAGGCACGGCTTCCAATTGGAGCTTCCTGCAGCCAATTGGAAGCTGCGCCGGACATTCGGCTTCCAAAAAACCTTCAAAAAATGGAACAATCACTTCCGTTTTTTGATCGTTCGGAAGCCAAAACGTTCGGGTTGCAAGGAGTTTGGCTTTTGAGGTTACATTGTACCTGGCAGTATCAGGTAATATTCCTGCCCCATAGCCCAAGAAACAAACTGCCTTCAATTCCTACCTGTGAAAGATTGCCTGCAGAGCCTCTTCAAACCGCCGCAGCACTTTGGGTGGGGTGGGCCATCTCACATGCTTGCCGTAGCCTTTCATAGACTTCACGTTGTGAAATCGCCGGGCAACCTCACAGATATAGGACTTCACTTTGTATCGGCGGTAGCATTTTATGATCTTGAGGGCAGCTCGGGTTCTCTTGTAGCGCAGGCGAGCCAGTGTGCCCCTCCAAACCTATAGAAGCCCCCACAAAAAAGTTAGGACAATAGAAATGGGGGGGGTATGAGTAGTTTCCTTCTTCCTACTCAATATTTCATGTATTGCTACAAAGAAATAGTGCAAATGGAGCATGCCTTTCACAATACGGTGGTACCTTGGTTGTTGAATGTAATCCGTTCTGGAAGACTGTTTGACTTCCAAAATGTTCGACAACTGAGGCACAAAGGGCTGGGCTGCAAAGTCAATGGAAAAAATGGAAAAAACCCGTAGTGGAAGCCGTTCAACTTTTGAGGCACATTCAAAAATGAAAGCAATTACTATGGTACCTTGGTTCTCAAACAGCTTAGTTGTTGAACAAATCAGCTCCCGAACACCGCAAACCCGGAAATAAGTGTTCCAGTTTGCAAACCTTTTTTGGAAGCTGAATGTCCGACGCGACTTCTGCTTGAGTGCAGAAAGCTCCTGCAGCCAATCAGAAACCGAACCTTGGTTTTTGAATGGTTTCAGGAGTAGAATAGACTCCCAGAATGGATTAAGTTCAAGAACCAAGGTACCACTGTACTACGGGTTTTTGCCATTTGAAAACCGAAATGTTCAGCTTCTGAGACACTCGAAAACCGAGGTACCACTGTATACTTGAGTATACATGCCAGACAGCACCTGCCACTCACCCCACCAGCCTTTGCTTGTATATATACACAAAATGAAGCACTGTGCAAGAAGCCTTGTATACTTCATATTAAATAAATAGTCCAGATCCTGTACCAAGAAGCCTGATTTACACAAGCCGTGTGAATTATGCAAAAACAACCACATCTGCATAGTTTATTCTGCTTCGGCTAGGCATGGAGAGGGACAAAATGCTCTTCAGGACATTGAAGAGCTGCCGCTTGGAAGTCCCTTAGGACCCACCCTACTCCTCTGATGATAAATCATTTTAACTGAATTTAATATTGCATTTTCAACATTGCCGCCACCTGCCCCCGGACACGATGCTGAAGGGTGGGGAAGAAAGCTAATAAATAGTAACAGTAATAGTAATAGTACAGAGTTCTACTGCCAGTGCTCCCTTGTCATGCCATGCTGCAGAGTAAATTAATTGCGTGGAGACAGAGTTAGAGAAGTACCATCCCAATTCTCCCTCTATCATTATTTATATTGTGCCACTGCCAGACATGGCCCTTGGTGAAGTAGCGTACCAAAAGACAGGCTACTGCTCCAAGCATCTTTCTATCTAAATCCCAATAGGGAAAGAGAGGTAAAGGTGCTGGGGTAAACAGACAAGCGTAGTTAAGCGGACTCAGGCTTTATTTTGTTTGGGGATCACGGAATCATAGAACTGTAGAGTTGGAAGGGATCCCCAAGGGTGATCCAGTCCATCCTCCTGCTATGCAGGAATCTCAACTGGATCTAGGGATGAGGACTAAGGGATCTATAGACACTGCCGCTTAAAAACACAACTATATAAACTGGAGAATTATGTAATACAGTGAGGACAACAGAAACCAGTCTCCTAAATATAGCTATTCTGTTGTTACATTTATTTACAGCAGGGGTGGGTAACCTGTAGCACTCGGCCGAATTTCAAATGCTCAGGTCAGCAGCAATAAGCCCCTTCCCCAGTAGTCCTCTGGGCAGGGAAGAAAAGGCAAAGAAGGAGGGGGGAAATGGGTGGCCCTCCCCACACTGAGCCTTGGCTCCACCCACTGCATGAAGCAAGGGCAAACTGCCCCTGAGCAAATTGTTGCTAGACCAGGGTTTCCCAAACTTGGGTCTCCAGCTGTTTTTGGACTACAGTTCTTGTCATCCTTGACCACTGGTCCTGCTAGCTAGGGATGATGGGAGTTGTACTCCAACAGAGACCCAAGTTTGGGGAACCCTGCCCTAGGCAGGATAAAGGTTGCCCAGCCGTTATTCAGATTTATGATTCAAGTTACTGCAAGGAAGGATGAAGGGTAGCTCAATTCTCCCCTTGTGGACAGGACAACATTCTTAATTGGAACATGTAAAACGAGTACATCCCTGGGAACAAGAGTCTCTTATGTCAAATATCCAAGCAAAAAATGAAGACCTAAGGCTTTGACAGAAGGAGGAATAGACATTCTTGCTCCATGCATCTTCCACATCCTCATCGTGTTTGGGAGAGCTGCTTTCATGTGGACCTCATTGCTACACTCAAAGGAAGGAATATCACCAGGGGTCGTGCTGACCATGAGCCATGCTTCCGTTTCCTAAGGAACAGGTGAAGCAAAGGTGGATGCCTTGCTGCCCACTGAAGAGCTCCTCTATGTCATAATAGACCAGAGAAACAGCTAACTAACCACAGTCAAACCTCGGATCCCGAATGCCTCTGTTTTGGAATGTTTTGGCTCCCGAATGCCGAAAACCCAGAAGGAAATGCTCCGGTTTCTGAACATTTTTCGGAAGCCGAACGTCTGACGCAGGTTCCACTTGAGTGCAGGAAGCTCCTGCAACCAATCGGAAGCCGCGCCTTGGTTGTTGAACATTTCAGAAGCCAAATGTGCTTCCGGAATGGATTGTGTTCGACAACCAAGGTTTGACTTTATAGAGGAAAGAACAGCAGGACAGGGACAAACCAAAAGCAAGCAGTTAGGATTGGGGCTCCCTGTCTTCTATTCATCTTAATGATCTCTAATGATTTCTATTTCTTCTGCCACCTTTTCCGGGGGGGGGGGTGAAGCCCTGAAGGGTGCCAATAAAACTTTGCCTCCCTGTCAGGCAGGAAGACGGTGTGTGAATTTGTGGGTGGCTGATGTCCTTCAGCAAGCAGCTTTTTCATCCCTATCTTTAAAGGTCAGAGGGTGGGACCTAATCCCATTAGCAATGCCCTCTTATCTACTAAGGGAGAAAGGTGGGTTTGGCAGAGGGATCTGAAGGAGAGAGGCTGCAGCACTGGCTGGTGTTTTGAAAGGGATTGTTTCAGTTGCAGAGGGAGGCAAGGCAGAAGGGGATGAAGGCAGTTCCTCATGCTTGAGTGGAGAACCCTCTGGAGTCCAATAAACATAAATAATACGACAACACTAAACACACATTGGCAAATTCAGTGGTCATTTCTCATGATCTGGCAAAAAGATCATTTCCTTTGCTTGGGAGAACATTCCACTGTGAAGAATTTCTTAACTGCAGTTCCTCTACCCTATGGATGTCAAATGGCTGAGATGGCAAATGTAGATGTCAAATTCTCACCAAGCAACTCGTATTACATTTCAACCATATTAGATGAAGCGTTCTCTAGGAACTCTACAATGGTTGCACTCTGTTTCAAATTGCCTGGTGCTGCATTAGAGCAATACTCGTCTCTCTTTGAGTTCAACAGAAAAGGGTTTTTTGTTTTGTTTCTCCTGTTGGTGAACCGACAGCCCTGCAATTCACTGAGGGCCCGGCTGGGGAAATTGATTCAGCTCCTGAGTTGGCATCTTATGGATCCATACAGATGTGCATCAGTACTTTCATTTACAGTAGGATTAATTAATTACCCAAGGCAATTTAGCACCACAGCTATTTGTTTTATGAAGCTTGTGTCAAGTGGAGGTCCTTCCTGCATGCCTCACTAAACCATAGATTACGTCAAGCTAGGAATGATGAAAGAAGGGACAAACAGATGGGGAGAGAAAATATTTGCTGCAGAGTCCCAACAAAGAATTAATAAGCAAGCCTCACTGATTCTGAACTGGGAGAAGATCACGCAATCCGTTTTGGAACATATCCAGCCCTTTAATTCTACCCACCTCCAGAAAACTGAAGACGAGAGCCAACGCTACTCGGTATGTGTGAATCATTGTAACACTGTTTTAAGACCATTATGTTTTTGTGGATAGTATCCTATCCCAGAGGTTTTCAACCTTTTGGAGTCCACATTCTTTCTGCAGCACCCCTGTGGGCCTCAGGAGCCGTTATGTCACCCCTTGTCTGCAGAGCTGGCAGCCTCTTACCCTTTTTTGAACACCCTCGTGGAGTCTTCCCTAAGCCTCCTCTCCTCTCCCCTCTCCTTGGGAGTCCTCCAGGCAGCCACTACTGCCGCCCCTCACACTGCCCCACAGGGGCCTAGGAAGAAGATGCCTGCAGCCTTAGCGGCCCAATGGAGACTGACCAAAGGTGTACGTGAGGTCAGAACCTTTCACTGGGAGGCAGAAGTGGGTGCTTCTGGGCCTGCATGGTGGAAAGGTTCCCCTTCAGCACTGGGCACTCAGCTTCCAGGCAGGCATTGCACACAGCAAGCACAAGAAAGGCCAGCACAGTGCCTGCCTGCCTGCCTGCCCGGCCTCCCTCACCCTCCTGCTTGCCTACTCCAAGGCTGCCTCAGCTCCTGGCAACCAGCACCCCCTGGCCAGCCCCAGAGGCACCATTCGCCTGTGGAGCTTGTGGTCAGGGTGGCTGCAACAAACAGCTGTGCAAGCCTTTGGGAGGAGGAGGAGGGGGGAAGGAAAGAGGGACAGAGGCAAGTGGTTGCCCGTGGCATCCCTGACCATCATTCAAGGCACCCAAGGGTGCTACAGCACACTGGTTGAAAACCACTGTCCTACCCTATACCAGAGACTTGGGGTCTCAAAATAAGTTAATGAAAAACAGCAAAGTATCGGGTTTAAATGAAGAAACACTTGTGAAGAATTGACCATAGCTATCATATCCTTATCAAAGAGATTGGTTTTTAAACTCTGCTCCTGAAATACGCTCAGGTTGAGGCACTGGTGAACCTTCATGGGAAAAGAGTTCTGACCACCTAGAGCAGCTAGGATAGACCGTATTTTTCGCTCTATAAGACGCACTTTTTCCCTCCTAAAAAGTAAGGGGGAAAGTGTGTGCGTGTATGGAGCGAATGCAGGCTGCGCAGCTATCCCAGAAGCCAGAATAGCAAGAGGGATCGCTGCGCAGTCTTGCTGTTCTGGCTTCTGGGATTCAGAATTTTTTTTCTTGTTTTCCTCCTCAAAAAATTACGTGTGTCTTGTGGTCTGGTGCGTCTTATACAGTGAAAAATACGGTACCTTCCTACATGCAATAACAACAAATCATCAATCTTGCTTCAACCCCGAAAACTGAGCCAAGGGGAAACCCTGCTCCGTTGAGTTTAAATCCATCCTTCCACCTGCGGTCAGACTAAATGCTAGATTTTCTAACCAACCTATTGAGCGACCCTGCATTAATGCTACACCCACACACATATTTCCACTCCCTATTTGGAGCAACAACTGGTCAAAGAGAATGTAAGTAGGATATTGCACTGGTGTATGCATCACCACATAAGCTTGTTGCTGTTATCCCACAAAGGTATCTCCTTTCAGCATGCTACTTTTGCTGCTCATCTCTTCTGCTGCGTTATGAGATAAACTGAGTTCTTTTTGGCAGCTGCCCACAAGCTGTGAGCTGCCTGAGCTAGAGCTCCAAAGTGTTTAGGAACTAGAGCAAAACTTAAGTGGCCTTTTCCCCAAGCTACCAGTTGCATTATCATCTTTTCATCTATCCTGCTTTGATTTGTGTGTGTGGGTGCGTCTATTGCTACTAAAATACAGAAAGTAATCAAGAATGTGTTGGAGACAGGCATTGTTAAAGTAAAATACTTTGAAGCTGCACAAAATTGGTAAGCTACTGTAAACCATGACTAGCTGTGCATGAACAAATCATGCCTGCTTTGCTGCTCCCTACATTGTACTTTATTTTAATTGTTCTTTTATGGGACACCATTTGGTGAAGGGTGGGCTACAAATATGTATTCACTAAATTTATGAGCCCAGCATGGCAAACACATCAAATACAAACAATAAATAATATAATAGTGTACAATAGAATATAATAGTCCCTGGCCTAGTGTGACATCTGAACCAAGGAAGATGGTTTGCTTTGTTTTGCTTTAACAAACCACAACTGGTAAGCCAAGAACAAACCTTGACTTTGTGGTTCGTTTGGCACAAAACAGTGATCCTTCTTCAGACATAATTCTAAGTCAGGGCTTGAGGATTGCTTGTTCTGCACACTTGCCGGGAGGAGTAATGTGACACTTGTGTAAATCTGTTTGCCCAGTGGGTGGTCTTGCAAAGCTATTTGGTGGGTTACAACTTGCAGAGCGGTAGCCGTATTTGTTGTAACAAACACAACAAAGAGTATTGTGGCACATTAAAGACCAATACATTTATAAACTTCCATGGAGTGGATTCTAGTCCACAGAAGCACATGAAACAATAAATCGGCTAGTCTTTAAGTTTGCACATGACAGTTATTTGGAATGCGTCCAAGGTCTCTTCAGTTCATAGTAGCTCTTTGTCTGCATAGGGCTTTGCCGAAGGATGAATGTATGCATACATGTGACAACAAACACAAGTGTCAAGCTTCCCATTTAAAAAAAAAGAAAAAAGATTTACACCTTCACGCATGTTCCCCACAGGCATTATTTTTTTCTGTTGCCCTTAAAACTATATTTTCTAAATTGCACTTAAGTATTATTGCAGGGGTATTTGGTTTTCTTTTAGCTTGCCTTACAGCTACCTTTCCTTCTTCCATATGCCGCTGCACGTAGCACAGCAAGAAATAATAGCCAATGCTTGGGGGGGGGGCGTGGGATGTTCTTGCTTTCCAAAATAAGCCAGGGTTGCTATTTCCCTGCCCCAACCCACTCAAGAGATGAGTCAGTACAGGGACCCAAAGCAGAGTCCACTTTTCCCTTCGGCGTTTGGGGAACACTGAAGCAAATTATTCACTTGACTGGGTGGATTTTGCATTCTGGACCGAATCTGGAGTACAGAGGGATTCTCTTCAAAAATCTGAGACACTCTCAGCCCGTATTATGAAAGCTACTCAAACCTCTCTAAGAGTCAAAAGATCAACAAAAAGCAGTCCCCTCACTCCCAGCCAGGCCAATTACCCAGTTCAGGCATGCCTCCGGGCTACACTCACAAAGGGAGTCCTTGACAAAAGACAAGTCCCCAGGACCAAGTTGTGGAAGCTTCAAGAGCTTCCCCTGACAAAGGGTCTTTTAAGTGGTCAAAAGGCCATATTCTGGGAGCGAAAGAAGACAGGTAAGTATTAGTCATCAAAACAGAGTAGAGATTCAATATAGATGGGAGCAGAAACTCAATGTAGAATAGAGAAGGCAGAATACATCAGAGGTGGTTTATCTTATATATTTTCTTGCCCGTTAAGACTGGAAGGCGAGTCCCTGCTCTTTCCCCCATTGGATGCTGCTCTGCAATTGCTTTCTGACGTCTCCTCCCTTCACCTCTTCTATGATAGTTGGCTTCCACTGACTTTTCTTGCCTACCAGAGTCTCCCGACTGCCAACTTCCCACCTAGATCACAAACCCAACCCAGCACCTCCTGCCCGTTTGGGGATCGTCAAAACACAAAATGGCGGAGAAACAAAAAATGTTAAGCAAGCAAAGCTAAAACACTCTGCCCCAAACAGAGATGCTGATCCATGAGAGAATAATCATTCTATGTATATTTTCATGCCATACGTCATGGTGATTCGGTGGGCAGGAACAATCACAGTGTAGTCACAAGTAAGACCCTCTCTCCCACAGAAATACAACTACTGCATCTCTTCCCCATCCCCAACTTAAAGTATAGTGGAAATTATCCCCTCCCATTCCAGTACAGGAACATGGTTACCATACATTTAGCTCTTGTCCAGTACTAGTGCTTCTTTAATATTTACCTGGATATTATCCACAACATATACACTGGGTTTTTTTGGAAAGGCCTTCAGAGGTCATATTTCCTATTTTGCTGTTGAATCCATTCCCTTTGACCCTTCACTGCTATGCCATTAGGACACAGCTTCTTATTTAGCATGGGTAGCACATTTTCATAAATCTGCCACGACGGTAGATGCTGAACAGGCTGTCACTGTTCATTTAACAGAGTTTGCATTCTGGCTTTATAATTTAGTCTGCTCATAGAATCTGGCTATCTGCTGAATCAAACTTGGGCCTTGATCGGGCTGTAAGGTGAGGCCTCCAGATGCGAGTCTCAGCAGCCCCCAGCCTTAAGGTGAGAATTCTGAACCAATTCTCCCCACATTAGGAATCACATTTGTTTTTAACTTCTCTTTTACTGACAGTCAAAGGACAATTCCTTCCCTTCCCAAAAATTGTCTGTGTGTGTGGTGGTGGGGGGATGAACTGTACTCATGACAAACACATTTCACTTTAAAATATGCAAATAAAGAGCACAGCCCCATCTGTTTCAATGTGTGACAGGCATCATTATTTCTCAAAATATGGTTCTGGAGGTGGTAAAATTATGGGGCGTGTGGGAGGGGGGAGGCATGTGGAAGAGTTCCACTCTGCCCAGTATGGTTAGCAAAAAAAGAGACGAGTTCAAGGAAACGACAGCAGTGAGATGCTTTCCAGGATCTGAAGTGGCTTCCATTCTAACACCTACCATAATGCATCATTTAAAAGGCAGCTTATTTAAAAGATTGATAAAAGCCGAAGAGCAAACACTCCCCACTGCAGCCTAAATTACGAGTGCTGTGCAAGGAGTGACAGTGAAGAGTCAAGCAAAGGGACCAGGCCCTCCCACAGTACTGTCAACTTGACAAGCCTGTGGAAGAGGCAGGCAGTCTACAATAAATAAATAAAAATCACAGGATCCAAAGCACACAAGACTGGTACATGGCCAAAGCTTCCAAATAAGGATCAGGCTCTAGACGTTGATCGTAATTTGTAGTTAAGAACCATGTCAGGGGATTTTAAAAGTTTTAATACTTTGTGGTGGGGAGTGTTTCATTGGGACTGCAGCATGTGAAGATGGAAGATGAAACCTCCTTTCCCAAGCTGTAATCCTGGTGAAAAACACTCATCAAACCCACAAGAAGCCTGAGATAAAAGGCTCCTGTGGGTGCCAATGAAAATTTAATGCCTCCTATTACATTTTTTAAATTCCCCGACATGGTTTTTGACTATGCATTTAGTGTGACATGCTTTTGACCCCGAGGAGCCAAGCGGTATGTGCTTGAGTTTCATGAAAATAACTTCCGAGGCATGCCATGACCCGACAGTATGGCTGCAACCCGACGTACATTGACCTGGAACTGTTTCACTGAGCTCAGTGTCACAGACTCCCAATGAATATGCATGGGCTTTTGCCAATGAAATGCTGACCTTGAACCCACTTCAAAATCTGTAGCTACTGTGAAGTCAGCAGAAGTCTTCGACTTGCACTACACAGAAGTGTTCAAAGAATTGCTGTGAAGATGAGTCAGTAAGCAATGCCTGTAACAAAACTGTTGGACTTAGGAGAACTTCCAAACTCCGAAACCAAGCAAACAAAAGAAGAAAGATCCTGCCTAAGGAAGCTGGCATCTTCACTGAAGCCTTTCAAGAATGGACATTCATCTGTTAGGAGTGCTTCAATTAGGATGCCCTGTCTTTGGTGTTGTGCAGGATGTCAGAACTTCACATCTGAAAGACCATCACCTATGAACCACACTTTTGAAAGGGGAGAGGGAAGAAGACCACTCCCTTTTTAATAACTACTATATTAATAATAATAATAATAATAAATTTTATTTATATCCCGCCCTCCCCAGCCGAAGCCGGGCTCAGGGCGGCTAACATTAGTCATCACAAATTGGATGGTTTGGCTCAGGAGAAAGATATGCTGCAGCACAACACTACCACCAGCAGTGCTCAATATCCGCAACAGGAAATACATCTAATAAGGTAACTTCTTGCTATACCTTGTTGTAAAATTGCCTTTTTCCCTTATGGGGTATCCAAGAGCCCATATAGAGTCCTTACATAGGTTCCCTATTGGTAGGAGAGAATAACAGAGGCCAACCAGAGAATATTGAGAAGCAAAGCAGCTAGTAAGCTTGATCTTTATTGATCTGTTGCAACAGGGTGTTCCCCTCAACCGCAGGAGAGAGGAGGGACCCAGAAAAATGGCGCACAAGGCCTTATAAAGACTTTTGAAATTGCCACCCTATAGATCAAGACCACCCCCAGAAACATCATACATACATCACAGAAGGGTTGTAACCTAAGACCACCCCTCAGATACATCATACCTACATCACAGAAAAGGCGGTCTTAAAATAGAAATTTGAATGTTGTTTATCTCCTGTCTGGCAGGTTACTTGATTGGATTGCCTGGGGAGCCTGGCTAGTGTTTTGTAATGATAAATACTTCGTTCCTGGGCCAGGTCACAGGCTCACACCCTATTCATATCTTAAATGTGCCCTTAAGACAGGATTTGTGAGGAAAGAGACAATGGGGAGGTTTCCCACTTTGGCCTTGCGGAGAAAACATTGGCTCAGTTTAGGAGTCAAAATGGTTCCAGGTCGGTCTTCCTGTGCTGATCTATGTACGTGCTTGGTTGGTATGCTTATGAACATTACCATATATCTAAGACCTCAAAATTCCTATCACAACCTCAACTTTCCCCATCACAGTTGTTGGGGAATCAAATGAATGAACCTTTCATAAAAGGGGGTTGGACAAGGGGACCCTTATAACATTATTATGCTATTTTGCTCAGACCCCCATCATTGCAAGGCGTTAGTAGAGACTGCCTCATAGGGGGCTTTTGTGTGGATAACCAGAATGATAGGACTATTTGCACCTTAAAGAGATCAACAATAAGCCGCATTAAAAAGTAAGGAGGCTCTGGCTATGAGCAGAACGCCGATAGGATGGGGCCATGGAGGAAACAAATCAAAAACATTCTTTTAGCATCTACTGTCCTTGTCAACAGAGGGGCATTGGCAAAAAAGAGAGGCAGGATGTCTGTATTTAGATTCCGCTCAGCAAGTTCCTCGCAACTCCAATTTCACTGGAAAAAGCATTTGTGTTAGCCCTTGAAGATTTCCTCCACCAGATCCAAGCGCCTAAAACCCCAACCCAACAGATACACAGAAACTCCACGCCAAAACCGAGAAATTCGTTCTGAAATTTAAATGCCAATAGTGCAACACAGAGACATGTTATGGCTGTACAAACCTTGCAAAAATATTTTCGTGCTTGCTACAGCAGACGCACATGTGCCCTCTCCTACGAACCCTGCTTCACAGTCGCCTGAGCTGCTAGGCAAACAACATTTCACACTGTCAAAGCACAGCTGATCCTCCAGGCACCAAAACTGAAACTAGCAAGATAAATTCCACACAGGCACGAGCTTTGCTGTATGGCTTCCAGAGCGTTGCAAATGGGATCTGTTCTTCAGAGGTTGCTGTTGATATTGCAGCAGGAAAAAAATTCTGCCTCTAAGCTGCTGGGATCCAAAATTAGGTAAAAGAGCCCTTAGAGAGGGGCAAAATTCTGCAAAACGAGCACAAAAGATGTTCAGTTTTATATTCAAAGTGGAAACTGATAAAATTATGAAGGTTCTCCTACTGTGCCTCACTAATTATGGGGTCAGAGACAATGCCTGTTCCCCAGCTCCATTTTTAATTAGCGTTAGGGACATCACAGTTTGAATCAGAAAAGTGGATATTGTATTGCTGCACACAGAATAAATGTGTTTCTGTGAAATTGATAACATACTCTGTAGGGTGGGGGCACATACAACTCGGCTTACTCATTAAACTAGAGTTCTTCATATATCCAGACTTCAGTGTGCAATGAAGGTGCCTGTTAAACATACTGGTTTCCAAGTTTATGTGTGGCCCAAGCACTGGGCTAAAGGCAGGAATAAATGGCCTTTGCAATGCAGCAATGGGTGTTCAGAAACGTTGGAGGATTTTGGCTGAAGATCCCTACGTAATGGCACGTCAGGTATGTTACATCAGATACAGAACAATTCCCATTTCTACTTCTTTCCACAACCCCAACCCACAAGACAGGGAAATGCCTTCTAAATCGATGGCAAACCCCTTATTATCATCCCTGATGTGGGTCACTGTGCAAAAGCCCTTCTCTGATTACAGCTGTTGGACTGTAATCTAATACGAAAACGCAGTCTTTTGTTAATAGTGGAAGTCTCTTCTTCTTCTTCTTTTTTTGGCAGCTCACCCATTCCTAGTATGTACAGCTTTAAGGGCATGTTGGGACAGAGAAAAGCAAAATATTAAATTATGACAAGTCAGCCGCAGCTTTTGTTCTCATCTCCTCTCTCCATCTCCTTATTTCCACCACCACCACCATGTTGCTATGGCAACAGCAGCTGCAGGGTCTTGATTGACAAGCCTCCTGAGAGGAGTGTCTGGGGAAATAAAATGCCTCAAGGCAAAGGGGGGGGGAATAGACTAGAGAAGAGGGTGGGGGGAAACACTGTCAGCTCACAATACTGGAAAGGATGGCAGACACACAGCCCTTTCAAAAAAGGGACATTCCTGTGTGCCGGGCTGAAACATTAATAAGCCTGTCTTCTTGCACAACTGCATGGAGTCTAGCAGTTTGACCTCACAGATGCAACCGACCTAATGCCTTTATAAAAGGACGAGGTGGCAGGGGTAACTGAGTGTGATGGTTTCTGATAGAAGCAAAGCTTGGCAGCGTCCTAAATGGCTTGAGTCTGCATTACAGGAATAGTCAACACAAGGATGATCAGGGCGAAGAGGAGGGTGTTGGAAGTCTGATTTGAAGAGACACCATTACATTTGCTATTTAAGTCCTGCTGGCTCTTTTCAGAGAGAACGCTGAGATAACACTGCTTGTGTTTATTTTCATAGAGGTATCATACAGCTACTTGAAGCAAACCACTTATTAAATAGATAACTGGTTGAACACGAAGCAGTTGGAGAATTCCACCTCTGAGCTTCCCCACCCCAATTGTTCATGACACTTTTGAATGGCAATGGCAAAGAAAGCATACGCTGTTGCTCAACTGAGGCCAGGGCACCATCTGCACCCCCTTCCTTGAAATGTCCGGTTTGGCCATGGTGAAAAATGCCCCGGCTACATCTCATTCGGATTAGAACAACACGCGCACTCTACCTGGGGCTGCCTCTGAATA
Organism: Podarcis raffonei; assembly: GCF_027172205.1. Taxonomy (NCBI): domain Eukaryota; kingdom Metazoa; phylum Chordata; class Lepidosauria; order Squamata; family Lacertidae; genus Podarcis; species Podarcis raffonei. The sequence goes on from NC_070614.1 coordinate 15,335,116, forward strand.
GTAAGAAGAGCCTGCTAGACCAGGTCATTGCCCCAACCAGACCAGCATCCTGTTCTTGCAGTAGCTAACCCACAAGCAGGACATAAGCGCAAAAACACTCTCCCCTCCTGTGGTTTCATAGAATCAAAGAAGTGCAGAGATTGTAGGAACCCTGAGGATCATCTGGTCCAATGCCCTGCAATGCAGAAATATGCAGAAATATGTCCCATACTGGGAATGAACTCTAACCAACTCAAATACCCATAAAAGGACAAGCAACCACCGCATTTTTCGCTCCATAAGATGCACCTGACCATAAGACGCAACTAGTTTTTAGAGGAGGAAAACAAGGGGGGCGGAAATATTCGGAATGAAACAGTGGCTGTATGATTTTTGTGGTTCATGCTGTGGCCACAGACATGTGATTTGACGGTGAGTTTGGGGTAGCCCAATGCAAAAATCCTGAGAATCCATGTGGATCCGTGCTTTGTAACCACGTTTTTGCGCCATTGCATGATCTGCTTTTCGCCCCTGGGCAATTCGGCTCCAGGGACCATGCATTCGCTTCATAAGACGCATAGACATTTCCCCTTGCTTTTTAGGAAGGGAAAAGTGTGTCTTATGGAGCGAAAAATACGGTAGTATTCAGAAGCGTTACTGCCTCTGACCATGGGGGCACAGCACAGCCATCGTGGCTAGTAGAAACTAATAGCCATAGCCTTCATGAATTTGTGCAAACCTCTTGTGAAGCCATCCACATGGGAAGCCATCACTGCCTCTCGTGGGCAGTTTAGCTGTGTGAAGAAGTCTTCAGAACAGCGTTCAGAAACTTCAGATGATACTCAAAGCCCTAAGTCCACCTTCCCCCAATGTAGTGCCCTCCATATGCTGAGCCAGAGTTACCATCCGCCCCAGGACAGTGCGGGCTGATGAAAGGGGTAGTCTAAAACTTCAGGAGAGCATCATGTTGGGGAGCATTCTCCTAAACATTGGAACATGACTTCTCATGCAAGAACCTGCCTAGTTTTAAGGTTCTCAGAAAATAATGGATTTCTGGGTCACACCAACACATGAGGCACATTTGGCAAGGATACTGGAAAGGGTCTTCCCAGTGGCAGCACCAGCGTTTTGAACTCGCTTCTCAACCAGGCCTATTTAGTCTCTTCTCAGCTGGCTTTTCATTGGACAGTAGAAGCCTTCAAAATCGCTGAGGGGGATTCGTTTTGCTGCTTTGTTTAAATCTGCTATTACATTTATTTATTGTTCTTTTAATTGTCATTTTACTTCATTTGCTTTTCTATTGCATTTGCATATTGTTACTCTTAGCTGCCTTGGACACTTGGGGCGGAAAGATTATACAGTGGAACCTCGGTTTTCGAACGTAATCTGTTCCGGAAGACCGTTTGACTTTCGGAAACCAAAAACTGAAAGCAGAAGCCTCAGTTCAAAAGGGAAACTCAAAATGGAAGCCGCGACGGACGTTCGGGTACTGAAAAATGTTCGAAAACTGGAACTTTTACTTCTGGGTTTTTGGTGTTCGGTAGCCGAAACGCTTGAAAACGGAGCCATTCGAGAACTGAGGTTTGACTGTAAAGGTAAAGGGACCCCTGACCATTAGGTCCAGTCGTGACGAACTCTGGGGTTGCGGCGCTCATCTCGCTCTATAGGCCGAGGGAGCCGGCGTACAGCTTCCGGGTCATGTGGCCAGCATGACTAAGCTGCTTCTGGCAAACCAGAGCAGCGCACGGAAACGCCGTTTACCTTCCCACCGCAGCGGTACCTATTTATCTACTTGCACTTTGACATGCTTTCGAACTGCTAGGTTGGCAGGAGCAGGGACCGAGCAACGGGAGCTCACCCCATTGTGGGGATTCGAACCGCCGACCTTCTGATCGGCAAGTCCTAGGCTCTGTGGTTTAACCCACAGCGCCACCCATGTCCCTAGAGGCTTGACTGTAGATGCAAATAAATAAATAAACCCTCCAAGTTCCGTTAAGCAGGGGAGCCTGGACTATGACGTGCTTAGCCCCATCAGCAGAGTCTTGTGAAGTACACAAAATATGAAAGACAGAGAATGATGGACAGAAAGCAAGGTTGCCATGATCACCATCTATCTCTTGCATATTACAAGAACCACAGCAACATCATCACAAGACTGCAAATCCAGAACCCTCCACAGACTCTCTAGTGAGCCAAGAGCAGTGCTTCATCCCATCAACAAAATTCTGTATCCTCTCTCATTTTCCACGATCTCCCAAAAATTCTTGCGCCTCAGGACTGCAAGCAGTTTCTTCCAGTATTTTCTACAGTCACGTTTTGCACATAATGTGCAAGACGGAGACAGATTGGGGGAGGAACAAAAGCTTGTTCAGCGGCAAATAAAAAGGGGAGTTGCTAACTATTAAACATTCTGAAGAAGCAGACGAAAGTGACACAGAAACTGAACTGCCTCATTTTTTTGTCTTATTTTTTATATGAAGCTTAATCTTCATCTCTTCACTGGAAGCCTGCAAGGGCTCCACCTGCTGGAAAACAAGCAGCAGTCCTAAGCAGAAGCATGATGGAGCAAAAACTAGGCTAAGCTATATAGGTCTTTAAGGAATTATGTAATAACAATTCCAAAGCATTTCAAGCCAGGTAAGGCCTCTAATTACCTTTTCTTTCTTTTTGTTTTGTTTTAGAAAATCAAAGTCCCTCCAAAGAAATCTATGGCATCACAAGGCCCATCACACTTCCATAAATCCCCTTTTCTGTTTACTTAATGTACGCTGTAATGAATCAATATTCTAGCATTACATGAAAAATTAATTTCCTACTTCCTGCTGGTAGCAACAGTAAAAGGGGCAAGCTACTGCAAAGCAGCAACCATTTCCCTCCCTTACCCATTGGGACATTCTAGCAGTGGGGAAAGCTGTCATACAAGCAATAGCAAAAGGGATCATTTACAGGAATCAGTTCTGCCTTTGTCCTACAGAGATGCAAGCCGGAGTAACAACCGTTTATACTTTGTGAGTACTGCTATGCACAAAACAGAACATACCAGTGCTGACGTTTCTAGGCCTTCCACTGCAAGAAACGTCATTAATTTTATCCCTTATTCTGAGCAGATTTACGACGTTGTGTTTTAGTATAATCACAACGTAAAAGGGTTATTAAAAGCAATCATCACAAGTGTGCTTTCTTACTATTCCTATCTTTGGTTGTGGCTTGCACAAAAAGGCTACAAAGTTGGATTTACAAGGGATGCGGTTTGTGTTTGAGACAACATAATTTTCAAGCCCTCATTTCTGGTGTCCTCTGTTAGAAAATATGGCCCCAGATGGGTACCCTGAAACTTTTATGCCCAATCATGTCCATCTCTGTCTTGCTCCAAAATGCCACCCCTGCCTTATCCATTCCTCTTGTACCATAACCAGCTTTCTAATTGGATTAAAGGTAAGCAAAGGTCAATAATCATTTTAAAGTTACAACATACTAACTGCTTATTGCTGCAAATCAGGTTTGCACAAGTCTTCTTAGTTAGCCCAGTTTATTTAAAAGTGCCTAGTTTCCCTGTGCTGAATTCAGATTTTGATGGCTAATTTGACAAACCAACTAATTACCGTATTTTTCGCTCTATAAGACGCACCAGACCACAAGACGCACCTAATTTTGGGAGGAGGAAAACAAGAAAAAAAATATTCTGAATCTCAGAAGCCAGAACAGCAAGAGGGATCGCTGCGCAGTGAAAGCAGCGATCCCTCTTGCTGTTCTGGCTTCTGGGATAGCTGTGCAGCCTGCACTCGCTCCATAAGACGCACACACATTCCCCCTTACTTTTTAGGAGGGAAAAAGTGAGTCTTATAGAGCAAAAAATACAGTACCTGACACAAGACTTGCAGACCTTGGAAAACTTTGGAGGCTAGTGTTTGAGCTGCTTCTCTAATGTATATTGTGGGAAATGGATTTGCAATAACAGCCGACTCCACAACGAAACTGGAACCCTTTCCCTACAAATCAGGTTCAGCAGAAAGATTAAGCTAACAGTGCACTGGGAATCTGCCACAGGCCATACTGCCACCTTTAATAAGCCCGCAGTGGCTAGAGCTGGGCTATTTTAGAGTAGCTTTTGCTACTGCCTCTCACCTTCTGTAGGAAGAGAACAACCCACACAAGCATCTTGGCGTGTAGTTCTTCCAATGTAAAGAGTGTCCGAGGCGTGCGGATGAAAATCTTGGTCTTGCCGTAGGCCACGTCGTGTTGGAACCCGCAGTGCTCAATCAGTTTTTTTACAGCCTCCTTGTCCGATGGGAGCTTGTGATTTGGCCAAGTAAATTCAGGGATTATCTTGTACCTGCATGCCAGAATTTTAAAAGAAAGCACTGTTGGAGTTGTGTTTGCCATCTCTGCTCACTCACAGACTCATCAACCAGAGCCAGGGCCTTTTCAACACTGGCTCCGGCCTGGTGGAATGCTCTGTCTCTTGAGACCAGAGCCCTGCAGGATCTGATCTCTTTCCGCAGGGCCTGTAAGACAGAGTTGTTCCACCTGGCCTTTGGCTCAGAATCAGTTTGATTCCCTCCCCTTTTTCTTTTTCCTTTCTCCTCCTATGATGAGATTGCTTCCTAATTGTTTTAATATTGTATCTTAATCTTTTAAATTGTATTTTAATCAACTTGCTTTTATTATTGGTTGTTAGCCGCCCTGAGCCCGGTCTTGGCTGGTGAGGGCAGGGTATAAATAAAAATTTATTATTATTATTAGTAGTAGTAGTACTAGTAGTAGTATCATGGTAAAGGACTACTAAGGTATCCCCAGCATGACCTCAACAAATGCGATGGGGCTTTATCTTTTTCACTTCACATGGAAAGGAATTGCAAATGCAGATAATGGAATCCGTGACCTGTGCAGGTTTCAGTCAAACTGGGTTCAAACTGGTTTATGTTCCACAGAGTGTCATCTTACTGTTTGACAGATCATTTGAATGAGCTTTTTGGCTACCAAGCTTTAAGGATGTTCCAGTTTTGCAGAATGAAACTCCAGATAAATACACTCAATGGGTTAGAGTAACTCAGTGGATAAGAGGGTGGGGCCTGGATCAAGCAGAATTATTCATATCTGCCAAGGACTCTTTGGACTGGACAAGGACCTTCACCAGCCTAGCAAGTCAACAGGTATTGTGGGTGCTTAAGTCAGAGGCCTTTTCAGGCACAGAAAGCAGTAAGAGGTGCAACAATTGGCAAATCTTCTGCCCTTGCCTGCTCGACAACAATATCTTCCACCTGCTGAATTCCAGCAGTTGTCTCCTGGAGCCAAGAGACAGAGAATGCACAGCTGGCTTTGAGTATAGTTGTCCATATGGCCCAAGAATGCCATACAAAATCCTAGCGAAAGACAGGAAAGGGCTGCCTACAATAAAAAATTTTTTTTATTTATACCCCGCCCATCTGGCTGGGTTTCCCCAGCCACTCTGAGCGGCTCCCAACAGAATAAAAACAGAATAAAACATCAAACATTAAAAACTTCCCTAAACAGGGTTGCCTTCAGATGTCTTCTAAAAGGCAGATAGTGGTTTATTTTCTTGACATCTGACGGGAGGGCATTCCACAGGGCGGGTGCCACTACCGAGAAGGCCCTCTGCCTGGTTCCCTGTAACCTCACTTCTTGCAGTGAGGGAACTGCCAGAAGACCCTTAGAGCTAGGTCTGGGCTGAATGATGGAGTTGGAGATGTTCCTTCAGGTATACTGGGCCGAGGCGATTTAGGGCCTTAAAGGTCAGCACCAACACTTTGAATTGTGCCCAGAAACACACTGGGAGCCAATGTAGGTCTCGGCAGCCACTCTCCAAGTTAAAGCAGAGGCACACTACAAGACAGCCCTGCTCTCCCGTCTGAATTTCTTTGCTCAAGCTTTAACAGCTTATCACCAGCATAAATAGCAGCATTCGGCGTCCAAGGTGACCTCGGTATCTCTTTGGAATTAAAGAAGCTGCAACTCACATATTCAGTCATACAGAAAGGTGCTTTGCCGAAAATGGCGTACAGCTTTGCACCGGAGTGTGCACTAGGGAGCATGCATGCGCATCCATTTTCATTTAGATCTGCTGAGGAGCTCCTGCTCTGCCACAGGGAGCCCGTGGCGTAAATATCTGATCTATTCAGACAGCCAAACTCTTGCTCTTGGTTCCAGCTCTCTGCTTGCTAACCACGGATGGGGAAAATATTTCTTGTGCTAATCGGCCGGGAGAAAAGAGGTAGTTGGAGAACCACACAACTTTTGGACATTGAATTTATCCTACAGGGATGATACCAAGCTGGGCTCTAAGAAACCAAAGCTATGACCACAAAACTACATGAAAAGATTTTAAAGCAGAGGTGTTAAAGGAGCGGAACCAACGGCCCTCTAGATATTGGTGAATTATAACTCCCACATGATCCACATGTGGTGGACGTGTGAAAAGATTAAGATTTTTTTGGGGGAAATATACGATGAATTAAAAAAGATGATGAGGATAAAAAGGTAAAGGTAAAGGTACCCCTGCCCATATGGGCCAGTCGTGACCGACTCTGGGGTTGCGTGCTCATCTCGCTTAAGAGGCTGGGAGCCAGCACTGTCCGAGGACACTTCCGGGTCACGTGGCCAGCGTGACGAAGCGGCTCTGGTGAGCCAGCACCAGCGCAGCGCACGGAAACGCCGTTAACTTCATGCTATAAAGCGGTACCTATTTATCTACTTGCACCTAAGGGTGCTTTCGAACTGCTAGGTGGGCAGGAGCTGGGACCGAACGACGGGAGCGCACCCCGCCGCGGGGATTCGAACCGCCGACCATACGATCGGCAAGTCCTAGGCACTGAGGTTTTACCCACAGCGCCACCCGCATCCCTCCCAAGATGAGGATAACTTTTACTAAAAAAAGGGAGGCATTTCTATTAAGTATTTTAGATAAAGAGATCCCAAAAAATCTAAGAGAGGTATTCTTGTATGCAACTGCAGTGGCTCGAATACTTGTGGCCAAGGGATGGAAAGATCACGAGGCTCCAAAAATAACAGATTGGCAAATCAAATTACAGGGATTGGTGGAGATGGCTCAACTGACTAGTAAACTTAGAGGAAACTCAAAGCAAAAATTTGTGGAAAAATGGAATGGTTATAGAAGATATGTTCAAAAATACAATAATAGTTTTGACTCCGTGCTAGCATTCAAGTGATAAAGGAACTAAAAGGAGGTGGACAACGTTTAAGGATTTATTATGTTTTCAGAATGTATTAGAAAAATTATATAGAAAGGTTTATTGTTTTGTGTACATTCAAATGTAAGATAAAATATATGCAAAGGGAAGTCAAAGTTGAAGAAAAGATTTTGGAAGATAAAAGAGGAAAAAATATTGACTTTCATTATTATCATTTTGTGTGCGCGTGTGGGTGTGCAGGTGTCTGCACATATGTGTGTTATTGTATGCAATGTTTGGGAGGAAATAAGACAGTAAATAACAAACTAAATATCGATGTATGTAAATTTTATTTCTTAATTATATTTAGTGGCAGTATGGCTGTATTGTTTTTTGTAACATAAAATCATTCAATAAAAATTATTTTTTTTAAAAAATTATAACTCTCACCAGCCCCAGCAAGCATGGCAGATGGCATGGGATGATGAGTTGCTGTAGTTCAGCAACATCTGGAAGGCCAAAGGTTCTATTAAAGGTCTCTAAAACTGGCCTGGTGAAACTATTCTCATTAATGCCAACAGAAATCCCTATACGTGTAAATGTGTACTATTTTTTTGGCAAAGGGTTTTAAGGAGATAACAGAAAGCACTGGGTTAAAGCGGGCTGAAAGTCCAGAGGTAGCATTATTATCCATTTACGATGGGGGTGGAAGGTTGCAGGCTGGGAAGGACTCGCTCACAAGTTAGGACAGCTGCACAAGTTATTATAGCGAGGAAGTGGAAGGGGCAAGCATAATATAAAATGGAAGAATGGTATAAAGAGGTGTGGGATATAGCTATTAATGATAAATTAACATGTGCTATTAAGGTAAGACGGGGAATATGCAGGAGAAATGATTTTGAAGAGATACGGAAGGCGTTTGTAGAATTTGTATTGTTAAAACAGAAAGGGGTCAAACCATCGCAAGAGGTTTTGAAATTTTGGGAGGTTGGATAGTTACAATGGAACGGTCTTGGGGGTGGGGTGCACATTTTTATTCTTATTTATTTATGATTATTACTTTGTAAAAAAATATGAAAGAAAGTAATCCCTATACAAGTTATTTTATTCTCCCAAATAAAGCAGGGGGTATATAAAGCCAGTGAGGGACGCGGGTGGCGCTGTGGGTAAAAGCCTCAGCGCCTAGGGCTTGCCAATCGAAAGGTCGGCGGTTCGAATCCCCGTGGCGGGGTGCGCTCCCGCTGCTCGGTCCCAGCGCCTGCCAACCTAGCAGTTCGAAAGCACCCCCGGGTGCAAGTAGATAAATAGGGACCGCTTACCAGCAGGAAGGTAAACGGCGTTCCGTGTGCTGCGCTGGCTCGCCAGATGCAGCTTGTCACGCTGGCCACGTGACCCGGAAGTGTCTGCGGACAGCGCTGGCCCCCGGCCTATAGAGTGAGATGGGCGCACAACCCTAGAGTCTGTCAAGACTGGCCCGTACGGGCAGGGGTACCTTTACCTTTTTACCTATATAAAGCCAGTACCACTCAACGCGATACATTTCAGTCATTTCTGCCTAGCCTCTAGATGGTCCCCAAACAGCTGAAGGCTAGTCAGTTTTATCTTTCCTTACCTGTGAAGGAATTTCTCGTATGTTTGACGATAGGCGAAACCTGCTCTTCGGACCCTGACGTTTTCCAGGAGTCCAAGGTATTCCACCTGATGCCTGCAACGCTCCTCATCAAACAGCTGTGGCGACTTTTTGTCATTAGGCTTAATGCAGCGGACGTAGTATGGTTCCTAGGGGGAGGCAGTGAGGAACACAACAATTTTAGTGCTAAGAGCCAAGGCGCAAGGGCAGGGCAGTGCAAATGTAATACTCCAAATCGGATCATCGTTGCAAAGAAAACAAGCCAGAGAATTGCATGCTCCTCTTCCTCCATGTTGGTCCTAAACATGGTTAGGGCTAACCACAATTCAAAGTGTTAGGAAACCTTTAAAGCCCTAAACGACCCTGGCCCAGTATACCTGATGGAGCGTCTCCACCCCCATCGTTCAGCCCGGACACTGAGGTCCAGCTCCGAGGGTCTTCTGGCGGTTCCCTCCCTGCGAGAATGAGGTTACAGGGAATCAGGCAGAGGGCCTTCTCGGTAGTGGCACCCACCCTGTGGAACGCCCTTCCACCAGATGTCAAAGAGAAAAACAACTACCAGACTTTTAGAAGACATCTGAAGGCATCTGTTTAGGGAAATGTTTAACATTTGACATTTTATTGTGCTTTTAATTTTCTGTTGGGGGCCGCCCAGAGAGGCTGGGGAAACCCAGCCAGATGGGTGGGGTATAAATAATAAATTATTATTATAATATTATTATTAACCCAACCTGATGTCCTCCAGGTGTTTTAGACTGCAACTCCCATCAGCCCTGAGCACTGGCCATGCCAGTTGGACTGATGGGTGCTGGAATCCAACGGCATCTGTAGGTTGATAACTTGGGGAAGGCCAAGCTATCCAAATGAAAAAGCAAGCATTGCCTGGAAATGATTGTATTAAGGGTTGCTTCAACAATTTTTATTTATTTTAAAAAAAGCATTCAGAGGTTTGCTATGGCAAGTGTTTGACAAACGACATGCTACACATTTCATGCTGGCCGAGGTTAAGAGAAGATGCATTTCAACTAGATGCCTGGTTTATTAAGTGATGGAATTAAGTACACTGACAAAGCTCATTTGCAGTGGAAACAAATGGAACCACAAGGAGGAAGGAGAAGGGAGCAGGTTCGGCCAGCAAATGAGAGATTAAGAAACAAACGAGAGGGGTCCCCAGAGATTAAAAAAACCAAGTCTCACAATGGTCCATCACTCACTACAGCTGTCAGTGAAAGGAACATTAAGGAAAGACCCCTGGTGATCTTTTGAAAGAAGCCCAAAGCCTCATGAGGCAACTCTAAGGATTTAGTATTTATCAGCCACACTCCATTACACATGGCAGGAGCATAAATCAGTCCAAAGATATTATTTTTAAAAAGGTGCATGGGAAACACCTCTTGTCTTTTATTTCCTGACTTACAAGATCTGCTTGACAAGAAATGAGAGCACACAAACCCCTTAATAAGACAGGGAAAGGGGGGGGAAGTACATTTAGCTTTTATGGTGCCCAGATATTCTTTTGATCCTGATATAACAATAAATAATGGTAGAGTGAAGGCTTTGGGGTGTATCCTTTCTAATAAATGCTCCTAAATGGATGCTTTCACATACCTACTGATATCTTGGTTATTAACATTCTAATGCAGTCTTATTCCTTCATCCACTGAGTGGGATGGCTGGTCATTCTTACTGTTAGTGAGTCACAAAACGACATTTTAGAAAGGAGGAGAATATTTGCCCACCTTACCCAAAAGGAATATAGGGCAAGAAGCAAATCCCTACAGACAAATGGACTGAGGTTAAGTGCTAGAAAAATCTGAGATCTATACAGGGCAGTTAATTGGCATGCCATAACTGACACATTAGATCCTGAACCTGGAGAGTCAGAGCAAAATTTAGTGCATTTATTCCAAAAATTGAACAGGCTAATTTACAGGCCAAATATTCGCGGAGTAGTTGACAACAATTTAGGTGGGGATTTAGTTTGTGCACCATTCCCAATCTCTAGTTTAAGGAAGGAACTGCGGGTAATCAGTCAAATTGTTAAATAAGTCTCTGAGCACTAATTGGCCTGAGTGGTAATCCCCCCACCCAACATAAGAGCTTGTGAATCAGGACTCTTCTATGGTCTGAACAATAAGACAACTCTGCCAATGGCTCCATGACCGAAGACTCTTGACTGTATTACATGCTCCACTGATTTGAATGGAAAAGGGGAAAGTCTGAAGGTCAGATGGAGAATCTAAGCAAAAATATTCGGCCAGAATCAGAGGTACCGAGAGGAGACCATTAACAAGATCAGCAGGCTTCTAAATTATTATTAAACTGTTTTCTCTTTATTTAAATTACTTTTTATTCACCTTTCATAAAAATCTCAAAGCAGTTCATAATAAGACATTAGAAAATAAAATAATAATAATAATAATTATTTATTATTTATATCCCGCCCATCTGGCTGAGTTTCCCCAGCCACTCTGGGCGGCTCCCAATCAAGTATTAAAAACAATACAGTGTTAAATATTAAAAATTTCCCTGAACAGGGCTGCCTTCAGATGTCTTTTAAAGAGAAGATAGCTACTTATTTCCTACACATCTGAAGGGAGGGTGTTCCACAGGGTGGGTGCCACTACCAAGAAGGCCCTCTGTCTGGTTCCCTGTAACTTTACTTCATGCAATGAGGGAACTGCCAGAAGGCCCTCGGTGCTGGATCTCAGTGTCTGGGGTGAACGATGGGGGTAGAGACGCTCCTTCAGGTATACAGGACCGAGGCCATTTAGGGCTTTAAAGGTCAGCACCAACACTTTGAATTGTATTAAACTCAATACACTGGCCTTAATACATTCGTGTTGTACTTTTAATGTTTTATTGTGAGTTGCTTTAAGGTTTTTATGCAAAATGATATAAAAGCAGGATAATTGGTAAGTTCTTAGCAAGCAGGCAGGCACTTGCATTATCTTGGAGGGTTGTTCCATAGGCTGGGTGTCACAACAGAAAAGATCCTCCTCTGGGTTGTTGCAAGATGGATGACTGTTGGTTGTGAAACAACCAGCAGTACCTTGGCTGAAGATCTTAGCGACCAGTTAGGTCTATACTATTGAAGGATTCAGTTGGTCCCAAGTTTTTTAAGGCTTTACAGGTAAGCACCAACATTCTTAATTTGGTATATTGACAGCATATTAGCAACCACAGCAGTTTTTTTAAAGAAGCGAGATATAGATGATATAGATATAAATGAGTAAGATATAGATATATAGCACATTACAAATGTAATTTTACAAAAATAAAATAAAGACAACAATGAAGTTAATGCTATTCAACACTGGACAGTTTTTGAACAGCACATTTTGTCAGCTGTTTAGCACACAATATTACACTTCCCTCATAAAAGAAAATTTAATGCAACCATTATAACCCATTTATTTAACATATTGGCTTGACAGCTGTAAAGCTCTTAATGGCTGCCAAAGAGTCAGACTTTAATGTCCACGTTGCTGCTCTGAAGAACTCAGCAGTCCTTCTTCATTAAGGAAAAGATTGCACATAAAACTTTTGAATGATCAAGACAGAACCTTTCCTACACACTCTCCAGGAAGAATTCCCCATGGGACCTCCTAATGCATTTTGTTTGTACCTTCTCCCTGGGTCTCTTTACTGCCTCGCCTTTTAAATTAAGATTTTAGGGCTTCACTAATTTTGCCTCACACAGAGCACTGTCTACCCATCATGTGATTAATGCCCATAATGCAAAAGAAGGTTCAAGTCAGTAAAAAAAAAAAAGGATGGAGAAATAAATTGAAATAAACCTCAAAGGCGCTTCACTGACCCGTTCCCATGTGAGCTTAGATACAGGAGCCAACCCTGAATGAATAGCAGCAGAACTTTTTCCTTACATGCTTTGTTTTTGAAGCTTGTCTGTTTCTGAGGAACCCTCTAGCACTATTCTTGCTGGGGGTGCAAGGCACAAGTGGCTTACAGAGCCCTTTGCCAAGATCTTTGCTTGCATGGGATAAAATTGGCTGCTAGTAGTATTCTATCCTCAAGTTATGCTGACCAGACAAGGGTTGGATCGCTATTAAGTCCTCTATGCCAACATAAGCCCAGGTTATGATCGTGTACGAAATTTACAGCATCGTAACATTGTCGATGTGGGACGCGGGTGGTGCTGTGGTCTAAACTACAGAGCCTAGGGCTTGCTAATCAGAAGGTTGGCGGTTCGAATCCCCACGACAGGGTGAGCTCCTGTTGCTCGGTCCCTGCTCCTGCCAACCTAGCAGTTCAAAAGCACACAGTGCAAGTAGAAAAATAGGTACCGCTCCAGCGGGAAGGTAAATGGTGTTTCCGTGCGCTGCTCTGGTTTGCCAGAAGCGGCTTAGTCATGCTGGCCACGTGACCCGGAAGCTGTACGCCGGCTCCCTCGGCCAATAAAGTGAGATGAGCGCCGCAACCCCAGAGTCGGCCATGACTGGACCTAATGGTCAGGGGTCCCTTTACCTTTAACACTGTCGATGTAAATCCTATGCTGCTGTAACTAAACCAGCCTAAGACTGAGGAAATGGACGTCTCCAGAAGCACAGGGAGGGGGCAATCAGAAGGAATGGCCAGCTTGTTGCAGATTCTATCTACATTACTCCTGGGCAAGTCCTGACTCCCCTACTGGTGTAAAGCTAAGACAGCAAAAGAATGGCTGCAGGTCACTTGACTGCCACTGATGTCATCAGAGAGCTCATGAAATCTGCCCCCTTTCTCATTCTGCTCATGCAGCAATGGAACATAAAAATACCAACTAAGTCTGCAACCAATCATAGCACGCCGCTAGTCATATACAAACCCCAGACTGACCAGTTAACCAATTCTACCACGTATTAGACTAAAGGTTCATGCTTCCAGGTCAGAGTGGTTCCCTGGCAAGCTTTGCACCCGTCACCCATCTTTAGAAATTATACCTCTGGAAAACATCAGAGCCCAGTTCAAGTCCTGGGTCAGCTAGCCTATCAACCTCTGCTTTCTCATCTTCAAAAAAAACATCAACAGCTTTCTTCAGTGTTGGCAGGAGGGCTGCAATAAGGACTATCTGACCCTCTGAACATAGAACATGCTGTAGGAATTCTGCGCTGTTGTTGTTGTTTGGAAGCCTAGTATTTTTAATAATGAAATCCTACATACCCTGTTTCCCCCAAAATAAGACAGTGTCTTTTATTAATTTTTGCTCCCAAAGATGCGCTAGGTCTTATTTTCAGGGGATGTCTTATTTTTTCCATGAAGAAGAATACGGTACACATTTATTGTTGGGGGGAAAAAAAAGGAAATTTATTACCTGTATACTGTACAATGCCTTATGGTAGCTTCGGGGGCCTTATATTCCGGGGTGGCCTTATTATCGGGGAGGCCTTATATTCGGGGGAGGCCTTATATTACAGCGAGAGGCAAAACTGGAAGTAGGTCTTATATTGGGGGGATTGTCTTACTTTTGGGGAAACAGGGTAGATGAAAAAAACTGAGATTAGACCAGGTGCTGGGACCCTTTTCCATCATGAGAGCCACTTTGCCAAGGCTACTCGTGAATTGTGAGTTGGGGCAAAGGCAAGAGCAGACACAGGAGAAGTATGTGACTCTTTTTTGAACAGTAAGCTACATTCCAGCCACACGAAAAGTCATGAGGTTTCAATATCCAGGCATAATGACAGTGCAAGAATTTCAGCTAAGTCACTCGAGGAAGTTGCAGAACAGGGCTGGTGAGGGGGTATGTCCTATGGAGAGTGCCTGGAGGTCCCATTTAGCCCTGAGTCTAAGGTTCCCCACCCCTGCCTTAAACCGAAACCCATTATTACCTTTGACGCCAGGTTGTCCACTAAAGCAATCATTGAGTTCTTGAAAAGGGTAGCAGCGGTCAGTGGTCGCTTGGTCACTTCTGTGATGCTCAACTTGCCTTCTGGCCACATCTTTCTCAGTACGGGATTGGAGCTACAAAGCCAGGGGAAAAAAGAGGAGAAAGGTCAGTAATATTTGGTCAGCTGTAGTGAAGAGACATACGAATAGCTGAAGCTTGACTCCTTTCTTTGTATAACTTTTATTAAATTTTCTGTTTTACCATTTGAAATATTCATTTAAGCAACCTTAAAATGTTGATGACTTCCCTTCTTCTCTTTCCATGGTTCATTTTGCATATCATAAATCCCTGCATATTTTACATAACCTAAACCATTTAGTATTCCATTATTATTACATCCATCAAAACTTGTTTACACTGTTGTATTTATCTTAATGCTGCCAACGCTTTCAAGTGTACACAATTTCCCCCCAATACATTCAATAAACATTTTCCAATCTTCTCTAAACATATGTTCTTCTTGCTGTCTTATTCTATCTGTTAGGTCCACAAGCTGCACATATTTCATCAGTTTAAGTTGCCATTCTTCTTTAGTTGGGACCTCGCTCATTTTCCATTTTGGGGCTAACAAAAACACAGGCCACAGTAGTGGCATACATAAATAACCTTTTTTTTGAAACACAGGAATTTCCATCTGAATTAACCTCAACGAAAAGGACTCTGTTTTTTTGGGGGGGGAGTACTTTTAAACATTTTTTAAAATTCGTTATGAATTTATTTCCCAGTTTTACATGTCTGAAGCTTGACTCCTTACCTATTGTACATCAGGCGCTTGAAATCTTGAAATAACGTGTCCTTGTTTTTATCTATGAATCCTGTGACTGAGTAGCTGGTAAATGAGAGAGAAAGAGAGAGAATTAATTTCAGTGAACCTCAAGTGACAAAAGTAACAATTGGCCACTGAAAGGGAGAGGCATTTAGTACATAAGAAGAGCCTGCTGGACTGAGCCAATGTAGTTTCAGTGTCCTGTTTTCATAGCGGCCAGCCAGATTGCTATGGGAAGCCCACAAACAGGACCCAAGTGCAAAAGAGTACCCTCTCCTCCTGCAGTTTCCAGTAACTTGGTGTTCAGAAAGATTGCTGCCTCCTACTGCAGAGACATGAGTTACAGTGTCTGGAACGGGTCACAGCAGTCTCAACAACACATGGTTATCAGTACTGTGGCACCACACATTTTACCAAGCAGAAAATTAACAGCACTAGGGGTTCTCTCTTCCCTGGTAGACTTCCAGTGGGCTAAATCAAAATATACTTCATACAAAATACAAAATATACTTCATACAAAATATACTTCATACACAGTGACATGATGACTGACTACTGGAGAGAAGGTGTACTAGTTGTGAAAGCTCACCTTTGTTCTTCTCCTCTCACGGAGGACACTATATGATTGGCCGAATTTAGCTAGCAATTAAAGCCATGCGTATTTTTTATCAAATGTTATCTATATAATCCAAATAACAAAACAGAACTTCTTGAAACAGACACATAAGAACCAAACCAAACCAAAGCTGTGCGTATTTTCTAGTTTAAAAATACATGCCAATTTCTTAACAGTAGTTGCTGCCCTATCTGAAATCAGAAAAAACCAAGTTTGCTTCACCAGCATAATAGTATTATTTAAGAAGATCCATTTTGAAGTGGAGAGTTATTGGAATGAGACACCTAAGGGCAGGAACAGTGAGGTGGGAAGACTCTGGCTCAAATCTCATCTCAGCTGTGGACTTAACTAGACAACCTTAAACACATACCCACACACCCACACCCATTATCTTGACCTCAGTCCACGTCCAAGCCTATGATTTTTTAAAATGTAGATCTTATAAAATAGCTCAACAGGGCTCTCAAGACAGCAATACAGAGATAGCACTGACCTACCTTGCAGGGCTTTTGTAAATATTACTGGGGTTATACGGTGAAACACTTTAACCCAGTGGTCCTTCGAGTATTGTTGGGCTATTAACTCCCATCATACCCAACCACTGGTCACTCCTCTCGTCCCACATTTCTATTCATGTTTCCCTTACATTAACATTTCCTCCAGAAATTGCACACTTTCATGTGTGTGTTGCTACATTAAAATTGTAAAGATGCAGCAACACATTAAATATGCCAAGAAGCAAATTCTTGAGGGAGAACAGTGAAACAAATGGCTTCTGGGATTATGGAAAGATTTAGCTTTTGTGTTTGAAAGAAATTAACAAGGTGCCCAGGAAAACATGTGTTCAAGTACAATAAGATAAATTAAATAGCCTAACTAACTAACTATTTAATTTATTTATTTATTTATTTAACACCCTTGATAAGGGAGGTTGAATAGTGGTTTTGTGGCTACGCAGAGGAATAATGCAAGACCGCCTCACAGACCAGGCATGGGAAGCTATGAGTGGCATAGCACAGCAGCAGCGCCAAAAAACTATCGAAAAGCAAAACATATACAAACATTTCCTTAGACTTTGCAAAAAGTAAAAGAAGAGAAAGGCTACCTTGGGCTATAGCGCAATATGAGTGGAGAAAAAGCCGTGTGCGACTGCAAAAGTGTTTTTGAGGAGGTGTTAACAGATACTAAGAAAGCAAGTGCAGGAGCCACACTTACATAACGTCTCCGGCGTAGTGCTTAATCCGAAAGTCTCTGTCAAATTCCAGGTTTTTGTCCATAGCACAGAGCTTAAAAACAAATGGTTAAGAAGTCAATATTGCTGAAGCATCTGACTGCATTGCACAGCTGCTTCTCAACTACAGCTTCACATACAGGTTTAGCAATGGAATGTCATTCCGAATTCTATTGTTATATAAGGTATTTATTTATAGACAGACAATCTGTAAGTCAAGGCAACCTTTTCTTTTAGGCTCAGTGATACTGTTCCTTTATAGCGACAGAAACTTGCAGAGAATGAAGAACCGTGGGTCTCCACTGCCATCTGTTCACTCCTCTTTCGTGCGATGATCTAACCATATACACAGGCAAACTGTAGGGCATCACCAAGTGAACAGATTGATAGGAAACTTACAAAAAGTCTGTTTTCACAGGATATAGCAACCAAGTGAAGCTAGCATGAAGACAATACTGAAATCTTCACATGGCCAAGCAAAACCAAGTAGTTTAGCTCAAGTGAAAACAGGGCCAGAATTTAGTCTTTCTTGTTGTAAACCACAAAGCGATATGCCAGAAAGATGAACATAAAACACACTAAATCAAACACTGTTCCATTTCACATGTCAATGCCAAGTGGCGTCAGTGACTTCAATGGTCCTGCAGTTGTGAGGAAAGCCAAAGAGCTAATCCAAAGGTTGAGGTTGCTTAAAGGTAAAGGGTAAAGGGACCCCTGACCATTAGGTCCAGTTGTGACCGACTCTGGGGTTGCGGCGCTCATCTCGCTTTATTGGCCAAGGGAGCCAGCATACAGCTTCCAGGTCATGTGGCCAGCATGTCTAAGCCGCTTCTGGCAAACCAGAGCAGCGCACGGAAATGCCGTTTACCTTCCCGCTGGAGCAGTACCTATTTATCTACTTGCACTCTGATGTGCTTTCAAACTGCTAGGTTGGCAGGAAGGTTGCTTAGATAAGAATAAAGCATGTGGATATTTGCCCCTGTTTTATATACAAAGTTAAGAGTCATTGGTTCATTTAGCTCACTACTGTTTATTTGTGCTCCTGGGTATCTCCCAAACACGGCACTTGCAGTCCTTTAACATGGTATATAGGGGAGTGAACCTGAGATCTAATGAGGTGTGCCCCTTCCGATATATTAAGGGATCGTATATTATGCCTTCCCAACACAGAAATAAAACCCATGTCATGGCGGCGGCGATTACAAGATCAAAAGTCTTACTGAAACGGCCTTTGCTTTATCTAGTAAATCATTCACACTGGGGAAAAGCTGTGACGATTGGGTTTTGACAGAACCATGCTAACTATTGGTTCTCTCTTTTTCGTTCCTCTAGGTGCTTTCACAACAGTGACTTGTGTGTCCCAATGTCTTCCCCACTACAAAAGACACATTCTCATCATGGTAGCTGGCAGCTGAGATTTATCCAAACTGATCTTGAAAATTCATTCCGCCAACATTATGTAGGCAGCTGAGAGCATTCAGATGATGACCTGGGTCGCCAACGGACAGCAATAAAGGGGCACAGTGTGGGACCAAGTTCAAGTGCAGTGGGGTGCTCGACCTTCTACCTGTCTGTCGCTTTCCTCCTGTGGCCTCCTCCCTCCCGGCAGCATTTTTTTCTAGCCAAGCTCCAAGAGCAGAAGTTAGTCTGGCAGAAAATGGGGGAGAACTCACCCAGGGAGGGGGAACTCAAGAGAAAGGTAGTAGGTGAAAGGAAGGGCTCAGAGCTTATATTCCAGCCTGCTGTTTTCCCACTTAAAAATACTTGTGATTAACTCCACGCAGAAAAGGGCACATTTAGCATAACCTGTGGCATGGCTTTATCATCCATCAACTACCAGATTGGTAGAAGAGGAGGAGGAGTTTGGATTTGATATCCCGCCTTTCACTCCCTTTAAGGAATCTCAAAGCGGCTAACATTCTCCTTTCCCTTCCTCCCCCACAACAAACACTCTGTGAGGTGAGTGGGGCTGAGAGACTTCAGAGAAGTGTGACTAGCCCAAGGTCACCCAGCAGCTGCATGTGGAGGAGCGGAGACGCGAACCCGGTTCCCCAGATTACAAGACTACCGCTCTTAATCACTACACCACACTGGTTCTCTATGTGGGTGACATGTGTTCATGACCTTACTCACACATCACAAGAACCTTCTGCTTCAGGGATGGGGAATTTGTGGCCTTCCAGATGTGGTTGGACATCTATTAGCTGCAGCAAGCACAACCAATGGTCAGGAAAGGCGGGAGCTGTAGTCTACAAAACCTGGAGAGCAACAGGTTCTCCAACCCTGCTCTAGTCCCTCTGTGCAGAAATGCTTCATTTATGGAAATTATAATGGGTGAAGCAGGCTTGATCTTCTCCAGATGAGGAGAGGAAGGGGAAAACTCAAGCCAGAAAGGCAGATTATACACTGCCCAGCACAAAGTTGTGCAGCTAGCAGGAACCTTTCGTCAGGCAAGAGAGGGAAGAGGCCTGTAATGTAACTCAGATTTCTATTTCGTGCAGAGCAAAAACGCTTTCTTCTGCTGCGTGGGTTTTACCATACCAAAACAAAAAACCCAAGCTGACTGCGTATCTGGTGTGCTGCTGTCTGTAAACTAGGACACTAGAATGTAGGGCACAGCAGCCCCTCAGAGCTTATCTGTCCCAACGCAAAACCCAATACGCTTCACAGGGGAGTATTGAAGCATTACGTGTGAGGTTCCGAGATCACGATTTCCAAAGCACACGGTCCTTTCCTCTTCAGAAACACTTGCCTCAATATTTGTGGTCACCGTTGCTGCTTTCAGCAAGGTACCTGGGCAGTGCAATACCAGATTGGTTTTGCTTTGCAGGATACAGAGAAACCTGGGTTTCCACTATAATAAACTGCCGGAAATATTAAGGAAGCGATAAGAGTGTTTTGGAGAACACATTTACGAATGCAAGTTTGTGATTGCACCAGGAAGCATGTGGATAGGGGTTGAGGAACACACAAAGACATGAGGACTTGAGCTTTCGTGTAAAAATAAAAGGAAGCCCCCAAAGTAAAATATCTTAATACTCAACGTAGCAGAAAGAATTCTAAAAGCATGCAGGCAATTTTTGGCAGTAGTTAGGGGGAGGGATTTCACTCATCATAGATTCTAGCTGATCCTGATGTCTCCTGATCTAGCAGTCTCTCTTCACGGACAATTGGTCTTGGAATTTGGAGAGCTCTGGACACGCTCCCCTTCTCCAAGTATCAAATGAAATTCAGTTTCAGCAGTGCCAGAATTAAGAGGTTCAGCTTAATGAAGACTTGAGACTAATGGTACTGAATATAACATTAAGCGGCAACACAATTTCTGCTGAAATTCCAGATACCTAGCCTTTTATCTGTGAAAACCACCTCTCCTCTAAATAGCTTGCTTATACTTTATGGGATTGATTCTGTTGCAGCCATACTGTTTGACATCTTGCAAATTCTACCCTCTGTAAAGAACACATAAAGCCACCGTTACAGATATTCCCTCCTACTTTACTTCCAGTTTGTGTTTTACAGTACAAACTAATTCAGTGTTTTATTGGGCACCCTACGGAGAGGAAGGGCAGGATACAAATTTCAGTAACAAATACATAAATATGGTTCTATTGTGTTAACTGTCTTGAGCATAGTTTTCATTCATGCATATTAAGAATAATATTTGCTCTACATGGTGAGAGGCTCTCTTTCCACGCTGCAGGCTCATTTCAAGTGAGCTGTCTTTCTTTAAGCACACTGCCAAAATATGGGATCACCATTGTTCTGGGCTTAAAATTATTCAGGCTGCTGTCTGTGATTTTGAAGCCAGCAAGAATTGGGTAGAGCCGTTAACACTGTTTTGTCATCTCTCTATCATCCAACCACATGTTACATTTAGGGCAGGAGACAGATCCAGGTAGCAGCTGCATTTTGTATTTTCAAAAATTTGGGAATTTGCCATTATTTGTTGCTTTGTCCCATCAGCCCTAGGTGCAACCTGAAATCTCCACAGCAAGTAGCACAGCCTAATCCAATTAAGGGTGCATTCCTAACCCCACTTACCTGGGAGTAAGCCCCGCTTAATCCAATGACTTACTTCTGATTAGACATGATTAGGACTGTGCTGTAAGTCTGCAATCTCCTACACTCCACCTTAAGACTGTGACTGAATGCAGATTTTGTGGCTCAACATCAAGCCAGCTTTTTCTCTCCACTCCCTCCTGCTTCCCATTTTACTTAATACCCAGCCTGATGTGTTCTGAGAATTAAAAAGCTTGCTCACTATTCTGTGTCACTGCCTGTGGATTTCGAAGTCATTTAACTATAAATCAAACGCTGGTGTTGTCTGTGTCATGCGAAATTAGTTGCTTAGGAAATAGCACATGAATTGAAACCGGGTCTCTATTGGCTGCGAGTGACATCATCATTGCCTTGCCAAACTCATGCTCCAGTTCTTCCCTGCAATATTGAGCAGGCTCCTGCTCCCTCTGCTGGGTACCAGTGCAAAACTGACATTTCCAATGTCAAAACTTACTTAACAATGCACAGCAGTACTTCAGGTCATGGGATCTTACATTTTTAGGCTATTCTCACCCTCGAGTCCAAGCTCTGCAGATACCAGGTGGTCCCTTCCTCCAGTTAATACCACCATTACAGGGCACCACCACCATCTGGTACCCATACAAGCCACCAGGTCAACTCTACCTATTTCAGTCCACCTCAGGGAACTACAAACAGCATCCAAGCCGGCTAAAACAGCCACCATCCTTGCACATGCATGCCCATAATCCTGGGCCCCACACGGCCTCAAATTCCCTTATCATTTCCACCATCAGAACTGCTCCAGCTTGTTCTGCTACCTGCTTCTACCTCCCCTCTCCTCCTCCCAGTACAGTTGAAGGGAAGGGAAAGGCACGCACAGATGCCATGCAGAACCTTTGGGCCAAGATGCCCTGCTGCATCGACTTATACCTTCCCCCACAGGCCACTCTGATGAATGAGCAGATGTCTGGTCAGTGCCTGTCGCATTCATCTTCACATTTCATCCTCAGGCAGCATCATACACCTAACCTGTTACCTGTCCTGCAATGGACAGGATTTGGTACTGGAGATACAGACATGGGTTTGCTTGTTCTGTTAACAAACACAAGCATGGCTGTATTAACAGAACAAGCAAACCTAGCTTAAGTTCCCATTTAAGGTAAAAAAGAAAAGAAAAGAAAAGGTAAAGGACACCTGGATGGTTAAGTCCAGTCAAAGGCAACTATGGGGTTGTGGCGCTCATCTCGCTTTCAAGCCAAGGGAGCTGGCGTTTGTCCACAGACAGCTTTCCAGGTTAAGTGGCCAGCATGGCTAAGCTGCTTCTGGTGCATGGAGAACCGTGAGGAGTGCCAGCGTACATGGAAATGCCGCTCAACGGAGATTCGAACTGCCGACCTTCCGATTGGCAAGCCCAAGAGGCTCAGTGATTTAGACCATAGCACCACCTGCATCCCTTGGCTGGGAGTAAAGTTCCCATTTACTGCTACTTTGGCACAGTAAGCACCAAGGTGGGAAATCTGTGTCTGGACTGTACGACTTCAGATCACAGGGAGGGGCTTACATAATGGCTTACTCCTCCATTTAAAATAAAAGTGAAAACTACAGCAAAAAGTGTTCTAGCCTTGTCCCTCAAGACCCTATTTTTCATTTATTTTGGGGAAAGTTTTTTTTTTTTTTACATGAAAGAATATTCCATTACAGGAACTCCCATCTGAAGTCTGAAGGTTTAGCACCTCAATGAGAACTCTCTGGAGGTCTTATGCCACATGAATGTCCTTAATTATACTCTCTCATGCTTATGCATCAGCTACAGAGCTTGTGGGGAGAGACAGGTCAATTACCTAAGCAGTGTGTGCCGTGTATTTCTTCTAAGCACACCCTGCAAAGGTGGAATTTGCATTCTGAGAATCTCAGTGTTTGGCCCTTAGAGCTAAGACGGGACTTACAAAGTACATGGGCAATGCCATTCGAGGTGACAAAGTGGACTTCTGTCAGGGCTGGAAGCAGGCATAGGTCATCAACAAAGCAATAAATCAACCGAGGCCAATGAAGTAAATTCTCTGTTCAAGGAAACCAACCACAGCTCTGGCCTAGTGGTCTCAGGCAACCCTTTCTAGGAGGGACTTGCCCCAATGAAACAGCTGAAGGGCTCGCCAGGACTCTATGCACAACCCAACTCTGCTCTGCTTCTTTCATTTCTCATTGTGTTCTAGGAGAGCAAGGGAGCTGGTTGCAGCAGGAGGGGAAGACTCCCTGGATTCTGTTTCTGCCTCCGAGTCTGAACTGTGCTCTGCCACAGCCTCTTCTCGTTCACTAAACCCTGTCACCTCTTCTGCTTCGGACCCCCCCCCCCCATTCTGCTCCTTCTCCCTGACCACTTGTCATCATTTCACCACCTATACCCAGGTTCTGAACCCTGTTCCCTAGGGGGGTACCCTGGCTGGCACCTCCCACATCTCCTTTGCATCCAGCCAGTCCATGACAACACCCAGCAGTGTAATCACTGGAGTAGACATTATTCTTTGCTTTTCTTCATGACAAACAGGAGCAATGCAAGCTGCACCTGGTTTGCTATTTTATGCAAAACTGAACATTGTTCTCACTTTGAAAGAGAGGGATATACCGTATTTTTCGCTCTATAGGATGCACCGGACCATAGGACGCACCTTGTTTTAGAGGGGGAGAACGAGAAAAAAAATTCTCCCCCTCTCTGCGCAGCGCCCCTTCAGCGAAGCAGCAGGAGAAACGGAGCCCCTTCCATTTCTCCTCCCGCTTAGCTGAAGGGGCACCTACCCTTCAGCAAAAGGAACCCAAAGCCTCCGGAGCGCAGCGGGAGCTCCCGCCGTGCTCCGGAGGCTTCAGGCAGCTATCTGGAGAGCGAGAGGGATCGGTGCGCACCGACCCCTCTCGCTCTCCAGATAGCCTCAGGTTCCTTTCACTTGTGGGGCTGGCGGCGGGGAAAGCCGAGCTTCCCACACCG
This sequence comes from Podarcis raffonei, assembly GCF_027172205.1. Taxonomy (NCBI): domain Eukaryota; kingdom Metazoa; phylum Chordata; class Lepidosauria; order Squamata; family Lacertidae; genus Podarcis; species Podarcis raffonei. The sequence continues at coordinate 15,359,370 of NC_070614.1, forward strand.
CCAGCCCCGGGAAGCAGCGGGAAGGCTGCGCGCAGCCTTTTCGCTGCTCGCCGCAGCTTGTGGAGCTGGTGGTGGGGAAAGCCGAGCTTCCCTCACTGCCAGTCCCAGGGAGCAGCAGGAAGGCTACGCACAGCCTTTCCGCTGCTCCCCAACCTGCTGCCTTCAGAACGCAACACGAGTTTCCACTGCGCTCCGCAGGCTTCGGGTTCCTTTAGCTGAAGCCGGGAGAGCAAGACTCTCCTGGCTTCAGCGAAAGGAACCTGAAGCCTGCGGAGCGCAGCGGGAACTCGTGCTGCGCTCCGAAGGCTTCAGGCGGCTATCCCTGAAGCCTGGAGAGCGAGAGGGGTCGGTGCCCACCGACCCCTCTCGCTCTCCAGGCTTCAACGAAAGCAACGCGAAGCCTCCAGAGCGCGGAGGGAGCGCTCCCTCTGCGCTTTGGAGGCTTTGCGTTGCTATCGCTGAAGCCAAGGAGCCTGCATTCGCTCCATAGGACGCACACATATTTCCTGTTTGGAGGGGAAAAGATGCGTCCTATAGAGCAAAAACTACAGTAGGTTGTTTATTTTTAACTCCCTCCCCCTGCTTGATTTAGTCAAGTGAAGTTATTATAGACACACAAAGGAGTACCTTTCTGCTGGAGAAGTGAGCATGTTTGCCCAGTTTGGTATTAAGAGCCTCCAAAAACATCCCATCAGTGACTCTGCCGACATTCATGCATGCATCATCCAGAATGGCAATGATTCCTTTGTGCTGCTGCTCCACTAGGTCAATAATGATCTGGTTGTTGAAGTAGTCAATCTGCAGAATGTTCAAGCAGGGTTATTTGCAACAGCGATCCAACTAAGTGAGGAAGGAATGTTTCCTCTCTCTATTGCAGGCATGCAATGGTAGGGAAACAGAGGAGCAAGTGCCAGTTTACGTTTACCCAGAGATGCAGGCAGAGCATCTTCACTCTAAAGGTTGCGCTCACTGTCAAAATTTCTTCCAATTTCAGTAAAGTGGTACCTCAGGTTACAGACGCTTCAGGTTACAGACTCCGCTAACCCAGAAATAGTACCTCAGGTTAAGAACTTTGCTTCAGGATGAGAACAGAAATCGTGCTCCGGCAGCGCAGCTAAAGTGGTGCTTCAGATTAATAACAGTTTCAGGTTAAGAACGGACCTCTGGAACAAATTAAGTACTTAACCTGAGGCACCACTGTACAATCATACCTCATGTTATGTTTGCTTCATGTTACATTCTTTCAGGTTATACCCCGCAGCGTCGCAGAAGTACCAGAAAGGGTTACCTCCGGGTTTTGCTGCTCGCACATGCGCAGACGCACAAAATGACATCACGCACATGCGCAGAAGCAGCGAATCACAACCTGTGCGTGCGCAGACGCGCCACTGCGGGTTGCGCTCTTTTCATGTTGCGAACGGGACTCCGGAACGGATCCCGTTCGCAACCAGAGGTACCACTGTACTGGTATTTCAGGTTATTTATCCAACTCCCCTATGGCTTTACTGCAGTTTCAAAGCACCACTAAAAACCTGCAGAATGGAAAGGGTCTGCACTCGACTCTCCGTGGCTGGGGACGGAGGGCTTACCTGCTGGTGTAGAATCGCTAACACCTGGCATCTTTGAATCCATGTTGGCTTTGTCCGACTGCTCATCTCAGAGCTTTCCAAGCTTTTCATGTTGGTGACACACCTTTTAGACAGGCGTCGTTTCATGACACAGTAATTCAGTTTTACTAGCAAACCGGTGGTTAAACTAACCCGTTTCCAGGCCCGGGAGAAGCATGGGGAGTGTCTGTGCGACACACCTACACAGTGCAGCCGACACCCTAAAGCTCTGACTTATCTACTCACATGCTTCCATGGAATTCCCTCACGCTGATATTCCTCTTGCTCTTGCTTCAAAACAAGCTGAATGAAGAGCTGCTGCAGTTTCTCGTTGCAGTAATTGATACAGAACTGTTCAAAACTAAAGCAAAAACAAATTGAATTAATTAATGAATTCCGCAACTGGAAACAATTTAAGTGATATGCCTGACCTTCTCAAGACACCTCACCTGTTATTGTCAAAGATCTCAAAGCCATAGATATCAAGGACCCCGATTACAGTGTTTTTCCCATGAACTGTGCTGTTGTAGTCCTTGACTTCAATCACGTCATTGATGTGTGTCACAATCCAGCAGAAAAGGCGCTCATATATTGCCTTCAAACCAAAAGAATACCTAGGGTCATTTTTTGTTTCTGCTGCTCAGGTTTCGTTAGCGTTCAGCTTTGTGATGCATTTCTGTAGCACTCTAACAGGAAACTGGGGAATATGTAACCAGCTGTCAAAATCCTAACAAGGTTTAAGGAAACTAGCATAGGTTAACTACAGCTTGTTCTCTAGCTGCTTTAGGTTTTACTGTGATGTCAATTTGCAAGACACTGGAGATGCTAAACATGTTAAACCAATATTCTTATCTGTGGTAAAGTCTACAAGTTCACCCATCACCCCTGGCCAATGGACAATTCCCACTGAGGAAAAAATAGTTGCTCTGTCTCAGACATTGCTTGGTGCTCTTTCCAAAAAGTACCATATTTTTCACTCTATAGGACGCACCCGACCATAGGGCGCACCTTGTTTTAGAGGGGGAGTACAAGAAAAAAAAATCTCCCCCTCTCTGCTCAGCGCTCCCCGAGCTTGTGGGGCTGGCGGTGGGGGAAGTGCTGCTTTCCCCCACTGCCAGCCTCAAAGACCAGGTTGGGGAGCAGTGCAAAGGCTGCGCGCAGCCTTTCCGCTGCCCCCCAGCTTGTGGGGCTGGCGGTGGGGGGAAGCGCTGCTTTCCCCCACCGCCAGCCTCAAAGATCCCTGAAGCCTTCGGAGCGCAGCGCGAGTTCCAGCTGCGCCCCTCAGGCTTTGGGTTCCTTTTGCTAAAGCCAGAGTCTTGCTCTCCCGGCTTCAGCAAAAGAACCTGAAGCCTGCGGAGCACAGCGGGAACTCGCACTGCGCTCCGAAGGCTTCAGGTGGCTATCCTTGAAGCCTGGAGAGCGAGAGGGGTCTGTGCGCACCGACGCCTCTCACTCTCCAGGTTTCAGTGAAAGCAACGCGAAGCCTCCAGAGCGTGGAGGGAGCGCTCCCTCTGCGCTTCGGAGGCTTCGCGTTGTTATCGCTGAAGCCAAGGAGCCTGCATTCACTCCATAGGATGCACACACATTTCCCCTTAATTTTTGGAGGGGGAAAAGTGTGTCCTATAGAGCGAAAAATACGGTATATTGGTTATATGGTCCGGAGAGTTCTGCATTCTCAAGGCTTCGTAAGTCTCCAAGGATACTAACCTCTCTCCCCAAGGCAGGCATAAAACTACTCAAAACAGATGTCTCAAAAAAAAAAAACCCCCACCACATTTGTCTGATCCCCTATGGCAAGTAAGAATCACCTTGAGGTAAAATGGGCAAACGGCTAATAAAGAAACGTGTGGGCAAACAACTTAAGATGCTGGCTAGCAATTTATGTGGGCATATCTGCATGGGTGAAAAGTATGAAGACGCAGAACAAAACAACCACTGTAAGAATAAAATGAAACTTCCAAGTTGGCAGGAGTGTATCAACATCCACCTTTGCAAAGGCATTTCTGCCATAGGTGGCTTCTTGCTCTGTATGCTGTTTATCAATAATGTCCCGGCCCGTAGCAACAGTTCGAAAAAGGAGGGCCTTCTCCACCATGTCAGCCTTGGTTGATAGCAGGTCAGCAATGACAGACACTAACTTGCTGTTTTCAATGACAGGTATGTCACCATCCACAGAAAACTTCAAATTGCCCTGTGGAAAGATTGAAAAAATAAGGACATTCATTCTCCCTGAGTCCAGGCAGTTAATGCCACTTCTGATACAGGCAACGCTTTCAGACAGATGCAATTTCCTTAATGCATCCCAATTGGGACAAAGGACAATCTGTGTTGATATATAATAATAATAATTTATTACCGGTATTTATACCCCGCCCATCTGGCTGGGTTTCCCCAGCCACTCTGGGCGGCTTCCAGCAGAATATTAAAATACAATAACCTATTAAACATTAAAAGCTTCCCTAAACAGGGCTGCCTTCAGATGTCTTATAAAAGTCTGGTAGTTGTTTTTATGCGACTACAGTGGCAAGAATGTTATTTGCCCAAAAATGGAAAGAAGCAGCTAAGTCCTGACAAAAGAAGAATGAATATAAAAACTTATAGAATATGCAGAAATGACGAATCTTACTGGAAAAATAAGAAATCAAGGTAACAAAGTTTTTTGTAAGTTTATTGAATATGGTTTATTGGATATTTAAACTGTAAAAAGATAAGAACTTTGGCAGGATTACTGTAACAACCTGAAGTTTTATAAATGTATATATTTGCAGAGTATATTTTTTAAAGTAGATGAATAAATGAGATAATTAAGTTAATTTGGAATACGCAGAAAATATAAAAAAATAAATTTAAGGAGCCACAGAAAGAGGGGGAAATCAAGTTTTGAAATGTTCATTTTAACATTCTAAAATTATTGAAATTTATAAAACTGAAAATCATAAGTAAAATAAAAATAAAAATAGAACAGTGTTTCCCAAACTTAGCTCTCTTTCCCAAATTTAGCTGTTTTCGGACTACAATTCCCATAATCCCAGACTTCTGGCCTTGCTAGCTAGGGATGGTGGGAGTTGTGGTCCAGAAACAGCTGGAGATCCAAGTTTGGAAAACACTGGTCTAGAAAGTCACACATCCCATCTTAGATTTTCCAAGGGGCCATACCCCATGTGCTCCATTTTAATTTTCTCCCTTGTCCTCACAGATGTCTCTCACACAATAATCAGATCCTTGAAAATTCCACTACTTCAGTTTAAGAAGAGGAGTTCACAACAACTCCACGGAGAGAGTGGAAGAGGGCTGGGCAGGCTCCTCCACTTTTGTGCTATTTTCACTTTCTTGTGCTGGAAGACTTGAGATTGGGTAGGCTGCTTGGGGTGGCTTAGATCAGGTAGAAGCACCAGCCACTCACCATGAATGTTCTTTCTGCTTGGGGTGAATAAGGCACCCATATGCTGGGTTAAGACCTCCCATTCCTCAGGAAGGCAGCAAACATACCAGGCATGCAGCCCTCAGTTCTTCTACTCCATTGGTAGGCAAATTAAGGCCCGAGGGTCCGGATCCGGCCCAATTGCCTTCTCAATCCGGCCCGTGGACGGTCCGGGAATCAGCGTGTTTTTACATGAGTAGAATGTGTCCTTTTATTTAAAATGCATCTCTGGGTTATTTGTGGGGCCTGCCTGGTGTTTTTACGTGAGTAGAATGTGTGCTTTTGTTTAAAATGCATCTCTGGGTTATTTGTGGGGCACAGGAATTTGTTCATCCCCCCACAATATAGTTCAGCCCCCCACAAGGTCTGAGGGACAGTGGACCGGCTCCCTGCTGAAAAAGTTTGCTAACCCCTGTTACTCAAAGGTCACATTAACTCACATTAACTCAGTACTGGAAAGATCCCAGAGATCATTGTGAGTTACATCACAGTGCTATGGGACTTGATTAAGGTGCAATGAGATTGGATTATATGTGCATGTCAGGAGGACGCAGGAGCCGATGCTGCCTTCCATGTCATTCCGGCTCATTTGAAAGATGACACAGGTGAGCCAGAGGAGGCACAGCAGCAGGTGTGGAGCATTACCCAGGTGCTGCTCACAGAGGCTTCTTAAAAGGCAGCAGGACAGTGGAGTGTCAGGAGAAGGTTCCAGGAAATTTACAAGTGAAAGGGAACAGTGGCTGAAAGAGACAAAAGGACAACAAAGGAAAATCTTACAGGAGGAGGAAAGAGCGTCAGAGAAGGCAAGAGAAAAACTGGATCAGCTGCAAGTGGAGCCAGAGAGAAAAAAGAAATAAAGAGAACATGAGCCAACAGTGTGACGTGGCAGCTAAAAAAGCCAATGCAATTCTGGGCTGCATCGATAGGAGTATAGCATCTAGATCAAGGGAAGTAATAGTGCTCTGGTCAGACCTCACCTGGAGTACTGTGTCCAGAGGAGGGCAACCAAAATGGTCAAAGGCCTGGAAACGATGCCTTATGAGGAACGGCTAAGGGAGCTGGGCATGTTTAGCCTGGAGAAGAGGAGGTTAAGGGGTGATATGATAGCCATGTTCAAATATATAAAAGGATGTCATATAGAGGAGGGAGAAAGGTTGTTTTCTGCTGCTCCAGAGAAGCGGACACGGAGCAATGGATCCAAACTACAAGAAAGAAGATTCCACCTAAACATTAGGAAGAACTTCCTGACAGTAAGAGCTGTTCGACAGTGGAATTTGCTGCCAAGGAGTGTGGTGGAGTCTCCTTCTTTGGAGGTCTTTAAGCAGAGGCTTGACAATCATATGTCAGGAGTGCTCTGGTGGTGTTTCCTGCTTGGCAGGGGGTTGGACTTGATGGCCCTTGTGGTCTATTCCAACTCTATGATTCTATGAGAACAACTTTAGGTTGTCAAGCCCAGTGGCACGCCAGAGAAATAACATTGCAGAATAGCATGGGCAGGTGAAGGGAGCTGCTGTGCTACGTAAAAATAGACATGGGTTGGTAGGAAAGCCCTGCACTATGGAAACAGAAACAGATGAAAAGGAATCCCAAGCCATAAGGCAGGCATGTCCAAAGTCCATTTTGGGGGGCCTAATCCAGCCACAGGCAGTTCCTCCCTAAGGTCAACAACTTTGGTCGGCCCTCATGCATGTTCACATCATCAAATCTGGCCCTCTTTGAAAAAAGTTTGGACACCCCTGCCATAAGGGTTCTCCCAGGCAACCTGTGAAGCCTGGGGTTCTGAGGACACTTGAGAACTAAAAAAGCAAATTTCTGATGGCATACTAATGGTGGCAAAGAGATTGGTGCTCCAATAGTGAAAGGAACACTCTCCCCCTCCGACAGTACAAAAAGTTTATCTGCATTAGCAGCATATGAGAAAACAGCTTTTCAAAGACAACAGCATACAAAGGAAGTTCTCTATCACCTGGACTCCATGTATGGATATATTTGCACAACAGATATAAATACGACAAACACCGACCGTAGTTCCCAATGTACTAAACGAATTATTGAACATTTATAATTTTCCACCCCAACATGGAATGTTATTTGCATTTTGTTTTATTTTGTATTTAAGTAGGGTTGCTGTAAAGAAAGTAAAGACCAGGACACCCCGAATGTTGTTGAGCAAGTTGTTAGGAAGACACCAAATTTCTCGAGCTTCTTTCTTTTTTTTAGAAAGACCCCAAAGTTATTGTGTCAAAAAATGACAATTTTTCGATTGACTTGCCTATGATCCAGAACAAAGTGCTGCTTTGGGGAAATTTCCCCTGGATGGCAATTCTACCCTTGAAATCCCAGTAATGTCTGGGAAATCCCAGTAATGTCCGGATGGATGTATGCTGGCCCTAATTTAAGTGACTTTATTAAATGGAAAATTGTTTTAAATTAAATTAAACCATTAAGCTCTTGCTCCAGTTCCATCCTATGGTAAAGCATGAGACAGAGATGCGGAAAGAAGTCCCGGATTAAAATAATTTGAAACAAAAGAATGTGGCTCTAGGAGTTCAGTAATTCCTTCTTTTGGGGAAAGGAACTACCTGATATGAGCTGGAGGCTTTGACAAATTCCCAGTGTTGAAGGTATACAGGCATGTCCAACAGGTAGATTGCGAGCTACTGGTAGATCATGGGGTGTTCCTGGTAGATCCTGGTTGATCTCTGGCCCCTCAGCAAAAAACCCCCAACTTTGTCTTACTAAAAAAAGCTCAAACTCTACAACTTTGTCTTCCTAAGAAAAGCGCCACAACTCTGGGTAGATCACTGCCAGTCTTTTTACGACAATGGGTAGATCACTGCCAGTTTTTTAATACTGTGAGTAGATCACAGTCTACTGGGAGTTGGACGTATAGGAGATCCCCTGATCAGTGGTTTTGCTAGGGTGAGGATTGGATGCCTCATTCACTCCAGCCACACAAGTCAGTGGAAAATATTATGATGGAGGGAGAATACGTTGAAGCACTCTCCTTCAAAAGGCTACCTCAGCAGAGGTGCCTATTCTGTAATGTTTGTTAAAGGCTAAAGAAGACTTCCATGTGGCTACCTTACAAATCTCTAAGAAAGGAGCATTAATGGGAAAAGCCATTGAAGCCACTGCTGCCCTTGTTGACTGGGCTCTGATGCTCTGATCCTTTGGGAGTTGTTGGGTCTCTATATGCCAGAAAAATACGAGTTTTCAGCCACATGGCTAGGATACTGCTTGAGGCTTTCCCCCCTACGGATCTAGGTTGAAAGGAATTGAAAAAGGGAATCAGAAATGTACTATGTATTTTTAATGCACTTCTTCAGTGTTCTTTGAACATCCAGCTTATACCATATACTCTCTCTTGGTTGAGAGGAGCGCAGGCAAAGGGAAGGGAAAATCATTTCTTGTTCACTATGGAAGTCCAAAGCAATACTTGGAATAAAGTTTGGAATAAAGGTTGAATCATGTGCTGGTGAAAAAAAGCAGATGGTTTTTGATGCTGAAGGCTCCTAGCACAGATTCTGTGAGTGGTGGCGATACCAATTAAGAAGATGACCTTAAAGGAGGAGAACTGAGAATGTGAGAAAATAAACCCACTTTAAGTGCATGTGGCACAGGGGAACCTTGGCTGGAGCAATCTGAAGAATACTGTGTGAGGATGTGGCTCAGTTGGGTGGTTGCTTTGGGCAAGTCCAATCTGCTGATATCGGATGAATCAGCACCAGCTGGAGAGTTTTTAGACTCCTTTCCTGCTCCTAGTGAACTAACTAGCCATTTATGCCAACAATAACAGCCTGCTTAATTATTCGAACAACACCTTCTTTTAATATAAAAATATTATAATGCTGAGGGGGACCCTGGAAAAGTTGAGGGAAGTCGAGGGAGATCTATAGGAAAAAGAGATGCAGTGCTAGCTGCTGCTGGGGGGAAAAGACTACATTTTCCTGAGAGCTGAATATAGCGGGAAGGCCATTGCTGCTCATAGTGGGGAATGGTCTGGGCTACAGCCTTCCAAGATGACACCTGGCAGGATGATGTTGAGGAACCCAAAATGGCATGGGGCCTACCCTCTTTGTGAACTCTTTCCACACCACCTGATATGGTGAGATCAACATCTCTGTGACTCGTTTGTTGCTCCTTGGATTCCATCTAGTGGCAGCAGTTGGCATATTAGGACTCCCTGGGATGAGAGATGGTGCTTGGGAAGCAGACACCCATATTAATTCCAGGTGCAACTGAGACATCAAGTCAGAGCATTCTTAAGCTGTAGGAGCAGGCCAACTACAGAGGTTTACAGCTAGAGCATGGGTAGGCAAACTAAGGCCCGGGGGCCGGATCCGGCCCAGTCGCCTTCTAAATCCAGCCCACGGGTGGTCCAGGAATCAGCGTGTTTTTACATGAGTAGAATGTGTCCTTTTATTTAAAATGCATCTCTGGGTTATTTGTGGGGCACAGGAATTCATTCCCCCCCAAAAAAAATATAGTCCGGCCCCCCACAAGGTCTGAGGGACAGTGGACCGGCCCCCTGCTGAAAAAGTTTGCTGACCCTGGGCTAGAGATTCAGTCTCAGGCACCTGTGATTTTTTTACATTTAGCTATTCTCTCACACTGAACTGTTTCCTTTGTGGTTTCGCCTGCCTTCTCTAAAGGGAGCCATGGGGAAAGGAGGAGAGGCAAAAGACAAAAGACACAGCACATTTAGGGAGGGGTTTTTTTTAAAAGCAAAAACAAAAACCAAGACACGGGTGGTGCTGTGGGTTAAACCACAGAGCCTAGGACTTGCCGATCAGAAGGTCGGTGGTTCGAATCCCCACGACGGGGTGAGCTCCCATTGCTCGGTCCCTGCTCCTGCCAACCTAGCACTTCGAAAGCACGTCAAAGTGCAAGTAGATAAATAGGTACCAAGCCAGCGGGAAGGTAAACGGCATTTCCATGCGCTGCTCTGGTTTGCCAGAAGCGGCTTAGTCATGCTGGCCACATGACCCGGAAACTGTACGCTGGCTCCCTCGGCCAATAAAGCGAGATGAGCACCGCAACCCCAGAGTCGGCCACAACTGGACCTAATGGTCAGGGGTCCCTTTACCTATACCTTAAAAACCAAGAAGATGGAAGAAAAAACTAGAGATCTAGGAACAACTGTAAAACAAAGATAGATAAGAGGGGAAATCCTGAAGTCATCCAACGAAAGGTGGGAAGGTTAGAGAGAAGCCTGTCCTTGCAAAGGCAAGGAATAAACTGAAGGAGGAGCTTTATGACATGTTCCCTGTCTTTCTTTTTTTAAAAAAATATTTTATTAAGGGTTTTCTTGTTTTACAGTGTAAGTGTAATGCCTCGTATTTTTTTCTTCCATGTAACATTTTTACAAATCCGTTTCATTTGTTGAGGCATTAGGGAGAGAAGAAAAAAGAAAAAGAAAAAAAAGAAAGGGGGGTGGAGGGAGGGGAGATGGATGGGGGTGGGGTGGGGTAGCGGTGTTTCTATTATGCTTAATGTATGTAGAGTTTGGTGTCAGCGTGCTTGTGTTGTTCACTTGTGTTCCTTTGGTGGTGAGAGAGGTTGGGGTTGGCCTAGGGTGTGATTGTTTGTGATTGGCTGTGGTGATCTTTGTTTTCGTGTGTGAGTGAGGTGGGTGGGTGTTTTGGATCAGGTTAGCCATATTGATTTGTATGCTGTTGGTGGATTATTGTCGTTGTCCTGTTGGGCTGTGTATGTGATAAAGGGGAGCCATACCGGGGTGAAGGTGTCTTCTTCTGTTTGTCCCCGTGTCAGTTTCAGTTTATTAGTTAATTTTTCTAGTAGGGCTGTTTCCCATACTATTTGGTACCATTGGTCCATGCTTACTCCTGACAGGTCTCTCCAGCGTCTGGTTATGGTGTTTCTGGCTGCTGAAAGTAGGTGGGTTATGAGTTCTTTGTGGTGTAAATGGGCATTGTTGTCTTGGAAGATGTTTAGTAGGGCCAATTCTGGGGTGAAGTCTAATACTTGCTTAGTTATTTTACATATTTCTTGTATGGCTGTTGTCCAGAATAGTTGGATTTTGGGACACTCCCACCACATGTGGAGGTATGTGCCTGTGGAGGTGCACCCTCTCCAGCATTTTGGTGAGGTTCCTGGGTATTAGCGCTAGTTTCCTTGGTGCTAGGTACCACCTATAGGTGAGGTGTTCCCTGTCTTTCTGAGCAATGGGATGTCCAAACCCAGCATATTGGACGCCTCAACCATCCCAGATGAGAAGTCCTTTTAACTCTCTTTCTGGTGTGTTTCTCTTTTCTGTTACAGATAAAGGCAGCTTCATGAAGATCTTTGTTGGGAAGCAGCTCCCAAATTGCTGAAAAGGCTTAAGCTCTAATTCTCCAATCTCCTTAAAAAAACCCAACAACCGTAAAACCTACTATTCCAGTCAATTTACAAGACGCAAATGCAAAGGAGGCAGAACAAACAATTTGTGCCCTCGCCTCCAGTGTTCTAGGAACTCCACTTCTACCTCCGTATGAAGTAACAGAGCTGGAGTCAGGTCTTCTGCCATTTTGTCAAAACAGTGACACATCTGTCATAAACTCATTTAAAAATGAAACCTTGATTGCTGGCTTATCTGCTAGACAAGTCCCACGTAATAAGTATATGCTGGTACAGAGTAGTCTATTCCTTCCCCAGTGAAGGGATTCTAAGCCTAAAATGTGCTAATCATCCTAGGCAATTAAATTTGACAAGCATTCAACAGCTTTCCTTAGTCAGATCCAATATGAGATTTGGACAAAAGAGAGTAGCAATCTCTACATTTGCTTGGTACTGACAGGAAATATTGAAATTGTGGAGAAACAAGTGGTCTGCTCTTCCAGAGCTGCAGCTCTGTCATAATGCCACTCAAAGTGTGCTCTTTCGTTCTCGCTCTCCTGATTATTCCTCAAATCAACACACACACCTCGGCATGTTAGCAGCCTAGAGATCCATCTCTGTGTACACGGCGCCCCCTTACTCACCAAATGGAGAATGGTAGCTAGAATTTTGTATACTGTCTGAACCTCCTCTGGTTCAAATCCAATTACTTTCATAGCATCAGCGACAGCTTTGAAGTCAGCACCATCATTAATAGAACACTGAAAAAGAAGCAGCAGAAACAACAAATAAATCAGATGCAATACCATTGCATGCACACTGATGGTACAGTATTAGACAAGAAAAATCATGGCGGACATTTCTGCACTGGTGAGTTGAAAAGAAAAGAAAAAAACCTGGAGATATTGCATAATATTTACTCTGATAACAGAAAATGTCCTGTGTGGTTTGAGCTATGACTCCTCCTCAGAGTCAATTTATCATCAGGTAGAAGTCTATATGTCTTCAGTATATAGTAGATAACCAATAATAATAATAATAATAATAATAATAATAATAATAATAATAATAATTTATTATTATTTATTATTATTATTATTATTATTATTATTATTATTATTATTATTATTTATACCCCGCCCTCCCCAGCCAAGGCCGGGCTCAGGGCGGCTAACAAGCAATAATAAAAACAAGTTGAATGAATACAACTTAAAAACAAGATTAAAATACAACAATTAAAATACTGAAATATTAAAATGCAGGCCTCATCACAGGAGGAGAAAGGAAAAAGGAAAAAGAAAGAGGGGGAGGGAATCAAACTGGCTCCAAGTCAAAGGCCAGGCGGAACAACTCTGTCTTACAGGCCCTGCAAAAAGAAATCAGATCCTGTAGGGCCCTGGTCTCATGAGGCAGAGCGTTCCACCAGGCTGGAGCCAGTGTTGAAAAGGCCCTGGCTCTGGTTGAAGCTAATCTAACTTCCTTAGGGCCCGGGACCTCTAGGGTGTTGCAATTTATGGACCTTGAAGCTCTCCGTGCGGCATACCAGGAGATATAACAGATACTATTTCACATGCCACGATGCTTGCAGAGTCTGTGCTGAAAGGTCACTTAGTTAAGAACATTAAAAAGCCTTCTGGATCAGGCTAATGGCCCATCTAGTGCAGCATTCTGTTCTCACAGTGGTCAGCCACATGCCTGTAGGAAGCCCAGGACCCGAGTGCAACAAACATTTTCCACACCTGTGATTCCTATTAACTGGTATTCAGAGACACATTGCCTCCAACAGTGGAGGCAGAACATAGCCATCATAGCTAGTAGCCATGGGTAACCAATTGCAATTGTTTCAGCCTATTTTACCCAAGGATATTTTACACAAGACATGTGAAGAATTTCAAGCCACAATATGCTGGTATAATCAAAAAAAGCAAAATCCAACTATAGATGGTCAGCATTCTTTTTCTCCCCTTCTCTCTTTTAAATGAGTGCTTCCCGTGGTCTTAAGGAGGCAGTTGTGACACTCTATTTTAAGAAACCATTGCTTGACCATGTTAAACTCTAGGTCAGTCTCATATATTTGCATTTTGGGGACGAGGTACTCAAGTGGGTGGTCAGATAACTCTACAGACACTTTGGAATAAATCTGATTATCTGGATTAATTTCAGATTGGTTTGGGAACTGAAACTGCCTTGGTCAACCCTGGTGCATGATCTACGTCGGAAGAAAGAGAGGGAAATGTGACCACTTTGATTCGTCTAAATCTATTGGACTGTTTCCATTCAACATTGGTAAAAACAACTGCAGCTTGTGCAGGTTTGTGGTCAATCCAAAATTGAGCAAAAGCAGAAGTTTTCTAATTCCTCCGTGTGAGCTTTCTTGAGTAGGAAGGAGGGAACACATGTGTCCCAGGCTTATTCTCATAATGCTAAACTATTAGCGTTATAATGCTAAACTATTAGCGTTATGCCCAAACCAGCTAACTAAATTGGCATAATTGGCTGGAGCTGCACAGAGTCCATAGTATGGCTGATCATGCCACAGTTCAAAAGGACCAAGAAAAAGAGATTCCTCATGAGTAGGCAACTTCCTCACCTTTAACTGCACTCCAGAACCAATATAGCTGTACGCAGATAAATCCTTATGTAGATGTAAGGAACGTAGAAGCTGCTCAGAACCTCCTTGGAGTAGCTGAAGAGAAAGTCGGAGAGTCATTTATCCAAATTAATTTCTTTTTCAGCTTTTATACTATTGTCATTATCAACAATTAAAGTACTTTAAAAATTCTAAATGCTGTACAGCAGGTATGGGCAGACTTCAGGTTCACTGAATCTACCTTCCCTGTTTCTAAGACATACATACCAAAGCCAGGTAAAGGTAAAGACCATTACTGACCATTACGTCCAGTCGCGGACGACTCTGGGGTTGCAGCGCTCATCTCGCTTTATTGGCCAAGGGAGCCGACATACAGCTTCCGGGTCATGTTTTGTTGTTGTTGTTTTCAATTTTTTTTTAATTGATTTTCACAAAATTAAGAAACACACCAGGGAACCGGCATTTGTCCACAGACAGCTTTCCGGGTCATGTGGCCAGCATGACTAAGCTGCTTCTGGCAAACCAGAGCAGCACACAGAAATGCCGTTTACCTTCCCGCAGGAGTGGTACCTATTTATCCACTCGCACTTTGACGTGCTTTCGAACTGCTAGGTTGGCAGGAGCAGAGACCGAGCAACAGGAGCTCACCCCGTCGCAGGGATTCGAACTGCCGACCTTCTGATCAGCAAGTCCTAGGCTCTGTGGTTTAACCCACAGCGCCATCCACATCCCCTACCAAAGCCAGGTACGAAAGACATATAGTTAGAAATGATGGACAGGAGTTCCTCAGAACATATTCTAAGCTTAGGCATTTGTTTTCAATACCAATTTATGTGGGAAAAGTCACCTTTGTTGGTTCTATTATTAAAGCTATTAGCAGTCGGAAACCCTTGTTTGTTGTTGTTGTTTAGTCGTTTAGTCGTGTCCGACTCTTCGTGACCCCATGGACCAGAGCACACCAGGCACTCCTGTCTTCCACTGCCTCCCGCAGTTTGGTCAAACTCATGCTGGTAGCTTCGAGAACACTGCCCAACCATCTCGTCCTCTGTCGTCCCCTTCTCCTTGTGCCCTCCATCTTTCCCAGCATCAGTGTCTTCTCCAGGGAGTCTTCTCTTCTCAAAAGTACTGGAGCCTCAGCTTCACGATCTGTCCTTCCAGTGAGCACTCAGGGCTGATTTCCTTAAGAATGGATGCGTTTGATCTTCTTGCAGTCCATGGGACTCTCAAGAGTCTTCTCCAGCACCATAATTCAAAAGCATCAATTCTTCGGCGATCAGCCTTCTTTATGGTCCAGCTCTCACTTCCATACATCACTACTGGGAAAACCATGGCTTTAACTATACGGACCTTTGTTGGCAAGGTGACGTCTCTACTTCTCAAGATGCTATCTAGGCCAAAACCCTTGTTAATTCACTGCAAATGACCCAGAGAACTACCAGCAGATCCCAATCTTTCTTCTGCCCATGCCTGTGTACAGTTCCTGCACACAGGCCCACAATCTGAAGAGACATGGTTCAAAAGGAACATGGACTGAGGAGGAAAGAAGAAAGCAAGAAATGGAGCAGCTGCTCCTTCACTACTCAATGGATGGCAAGAGGTTGGTCTCTCCCTTTCCACAAAATTATTTCTGGGAGGCAGGGGGTATAGCCTTCCAGTGGTTTATAGCCCTGGCCGTGTATACTGCAGTAAATATTGTTCAATAACGTATTTGCTCCACCCTTTAAGATCTTCCACCTGGCAACTCTGGGATTTTGGATGGGGCAGTCTTAATACTAGAGGAGCAATTACATTTCCTCTCGGATGCATGGCTGGGGTTTTGCTTCACAGGCAAGAGATCACTGTCATATTTGAGAGTAGAAAAATTTCCCTATGGGTCAGAAGGGCTGGCCATCCTCAGGTCACCTCGCCTGCCCTGATAACGTGGCACCTTGGTCCATGTGTTTTTGTTTTATTATATATTTTTCTGCTGTGAACTGCCCTGGGAACTTTGGATGAAGGGCGGTATACAAATTTAATAAATAATAATAATCATCGTCATCATCATTTAGTCCACCAGAATTAATTTCACTAAAATATTGCTGGAATTTGAAAGGGATGGAAGGGGTTTCCCTGCAGTTTTCAAAACACACTGAAGAGATCTCAAAAAGGTGAGGAGTTCTTTATCTAACTGATGGCACAAAACTATGACAGAATCACCTCACTTCTTCAACAAAAAAAGTTGTACAGAGAAGGTTTAGCAACACAATAGACTGCCATTAAGGCAGGAAGCTATAGCAGGCAACCCTACAAGAGCACTTTCTAACACAAGCTACAATGGTACCTCGGTTTAAGAACAGTCCAGTTTAAGAGCGATTCAGTTTACAAACTCCGCAAAACCGGAAATAGTGTCCTGGTTTGAGAACTTTACCTCAGTCTAAGAATGGAATCCGAACGGTGGAAGAGCACCAGCGGCGGGAGGCCTCATTAGGGAAACACGCCTTGGTTTAAGAATGGTTTTGGTTTAAGAACGGACATCTGGAATGGATTAAGTTCGTAAACTGAGGTACCACTGCAATTATATAGGTTGTCTTTTTGGAAAGGACTGCCCCAAAGGGACTACTTCCTGCTGCAGAGGAGTTCAAGACAGGAATCCAGTTACTCTAATTGCTTGCAGGAAGTATAGGGAAATTATTTCCATCTGTACCTAGAACCAGTGTCACCAACCCTTCCAAGAGAAACAAAAACAAAAAACCCAAAGAGGATTAGATTTGGATGAGTAAGGCTTGAAGAGCCTGCCTTTGAGCAGAGCAAGGGGTTGGAGCTGATGATCTGTATGTTACTGTATTTAGCAAATGGCAAGTCAAAGCCAAGCATATACCCTGCATGGATTAGTGAACAAAGTGGGATGTGGCATCTGTCGAAAAGATCACACACAATGAGGGACACTGCAAAAAGCAATCAAGCGGTCTTTGTGAATTCAGAGGCACTCACTCACAAGGCTGCTGATTTCACCTTGGCATACCAAGCTAACAGCTCACCTGGTAGAAGGAGTGAAAGTTGCGCTCTCCTGACTGCTGCACAATCACCCGTGACTAGAGAGAAACAAGAGAGAAACAAGGGAAAGATTACGAGTTGGCTTTGCTACCCAACATAGTTTAAGTCTCTTGACTAAGGCATCAGTGGTGTCATGGCAAAGTTTTAGAGGGCTCAGGCCAGAACACCAGAATGGGAAACCTCCTATATAACATTAGTTAGTTAGTTAGCAACATGTCTATACTGTTTTGATGTACTGAGTCTGTTTGTAAATTTTTGATGATTTGTTGCCATCAATGTCTCTCCCCACCCCCACCCCAGCAGATTGAAAAGTCCAATATAAATAGGTGGTGGTGGTGTTTTTTTTAGTACTTCAATTGAACAAGCAACTAGGTAAACAGCACTGGCAGCAGTTACACTTTGGATTTACAATAGAGGCGCAGGACCGCTATGGTCTATTTGCTGAGCCACTTAAAGGTGGGATGGAATGCCCAAAAGTTACTAATAAGCACTTTAGAGCAACAAAAAAGCTGGCTGAAAGAGGACATGGCAATGCCAAATAGGGTATTATTTCCATTAGTATTTAGGTAATGCAAGATTCCCCCCCCCCAATTTTTTTTATTGATTTTCAGAAAATTATAAACAAACAACTAAGACAAACAAACGTAAATCATAACCTTATTAAAAATTACATTTATTAACATTGTTAAGTGACTTCCTCGCTTCCCCTTGGTTGAATCTCAATGCATATCCTTTTAACGGTTTTCCAAATCATAGTGCTTATAAAATTTAACTTGAACATTTAACATCCTTAAATCTTTTCATTTTGAAATTGAACATATTAATTCATCACTTAACTTATATAAAACCCTAAGCCAATTAAGTATCTGCAAGCTGTTTCCAATTCATTTAACTTAACATATTTAACTAAATAATCATTAAATTTAGTCCATTCTTCCTAAGTAATCCAAGATTTCAGAACTCTTCTCAAGTACTGTATCTAGGGCCAGCGGCGTAGCTAGCCGCTCGGGTTCCTGGTGTGGGGTTGTGTCCTGCAGCTGGGGGCGGGGTGATCCACACTTATGGGGGTGGGGCAAGCCTCTCTGATGCTTGGAGCCTCTCCACCGCCTTCCTCTCAGCTATGGGGCGGCTGAGGGAGAGGCAGTAGGCAGACGCAGGTCCCACGCTGCCGTTTCAGGCAGCGCAGAACCTGCAGGCGCCTAAGTCACCATGTCATTCCTAAAAAGTTTCGTGAGCCCATTTTTTTAAAAAAAAACTCATTTTGTCACACACACACCCCCAGTGATGACACCTGGGGCAGACCGCACCCCCTTCCTCCGCCACTGTCTAGGGCCTGTTCCAAATGAACCAAACTGGGCCAACTCCTTAAAAAATGGGATGCTTACCAAACCAGCAGAAATGCCTTCATGTTTTAATTTGAGAGAGAAACCAACTTCACTTTTTAAAAAACACCCCCCAAAAAATCACTAAAATGCCTTGCAAGCCATCGCAGCTATAATGGTTGAGACTGAGTGCAATGTAGTCGTTAAGAGTGTTGGACTAGGAGCTGAGAAACCAGGGTTCAAATGCCCACTCAGCCATAAAACTCGCTGGGTGATACTGGGCCAGTCATTGCCTCTCAGCCGAACCTATACTGTTGTTGTGAGGATTAAATGAGGAGGAGGAGAACTGTGCACACCACTTTAAGTTCCTTGGAGGGGAAAGATGGGATATAACTGTAATAAATAAATTATCCCAAGTGTGTCACTATGAGCAAATGGGGATATGAGTACCAAATATGGAATAACCCCTGAGACTGAGATGGAGATGGAGAGAGAGGGAGAGAGAGAGGCTGAGACTACATTCATTCTTCAAAGAGGCTCGAGGGCAACAAATGCAGATGCTTTTAAAAAAACCACACACACCCAAAACACCAGATGCTGTCACAGAAATCCACATGAAAGCCAGCCAGCTCTCATAGTCACGCAAAGCAAAACAGTCCCACCATCTAGTCCATTTTTAAGTGAGGTTTTCATCAACCCCTGACTGAACATGTAATAGAAAGTTCTGTTACTGCGGCATGATCTTCTATTTTAAAACCATGGCATTTGACATCTGCTGTGATTTTATTTTCTGGAAAGCTCACTATGCTAAAGCCAACTCTTTTGATTTTTGTCCTGCTGGGAGTAAGGCATGTTCTTATCCCATGAGCTTTCCTCAGCGGATGCATACAATATGGTAATCCTTCTCATCATTTCTAAAGTAAGTCCACGAAAAATCATGATGGCTTTTTACTGGCAAGGCAAACTTACCTTTTCCAGCAAGTAATTATTGATGTGCCCACCTATCGGGTCCCCTTTGAAATCAAAGTTGATATCCATATACTTTCCAAACCGGCTGGAATTGTCATTTCGGTTGGTTTTGGCATTGCCAAAGGCTTCCAGGACACAGTTGGATTTCAACAGCATGTTCTTCACCCTTTGGAGAGCAGACAGGCACAAAAAGGAACAGGAAACCAGGTCTAGACGTTATGTATTTCTAAGTTTGCATATCAACATGTTTTATATGCAAGCAGCGGAATGGCCACATTAGTGATTTTGTGGGATTAAAAAAGCTGTGCTCATGAAAGGCTCAAGCAAAGTAGCCCAAAACATGTCTCAACATAAAGCTCCCCTCCGGCATGTGGCTTAATCCAGCACTGCTGGACACTGTATGCTTTGTTTGTATCTAAAGCTCACCCCCATAAAAAAAAACCCCAGTCTGTTCAGCTCCAACACTGCACATTGAAAGCTCAATCTCTTCCCCAATAAAATCCAGGCCAAAGCAACTCTTGAACCTAGGTATACCTTCAATGGAAGGAAAATGTGCAGCCTAGGGCATGCACCACATATCCTTGGTGCCCAAATGTGATCCATTCTACTACTTATTTTTAAGTTATTTTATTACCTGCCCTTCATCAGCAAGTCCCAGGGCAGGTTAGAACAATTTTAAATTTAAAACTTAAAACAGTTAAAACACATTACACTCACAAGAATAAGGGGAGCCCTGAAGCACGTAAAGGTAAAGGTAAAGGACCCCTGGACAGTTAAGTCAATTAGAATTTGACTCTGGGGTGCGGCACTCATCTCTGCTTTCAGGCCGAGGGAGACGACATTTGTCCTCAGACAGCTTTTCTGGGTCATGTGGCCAGCATGACTAAACCGCCTCTGGCACACAGAACACTTTGACAAGTGCCAGAGCACACAGAAATGGCATTTACCTTCCCACCGGAGTGATACCTATTTATCTACTAACACTGATACGCTTTCAAACTGCTAGGTTGGCAGGAGTTGGGACAGCAACGGGAGCTCACTCTGTCACACGGATTCAGACTGCCAACCTTATGATCAGCAAGCCCAAAAGGCTCAGTGGTTTAGACCACTGAGACAGTGTCCCTCCCCTGATGCACATATATTGGGTGTCAAAGGCCAGGACAAAGAACCAAACAGTACAGATTGTAATGGAACATACAGAAAGAAACAGCACTGAAGACATGTAGGACTCAAGCCATTTTAACACTAGCACATGGAGCTGTGCTTAGAAACCACGGGGCCAGGTAGGGGCAATTGTGTCCTTTGCTATCAGCATCACCCCATCCTTCACACGATTTAGGGGCAAGATGCTGTTGAAGCTTCCAGGTAATTATTCAAGGACAGCCCCATGTACCATATTACATTCCAAACATGTTCCCTCTTCCCAGGACCATAGTCACCTTACCTTTCTACCTCAGCTCTCTGGCTTGGATTAGTAATGGCAGCTATGTATTGCATGATGTATTTGCTTGCTTCTGTTTTGCCTGCTCCACTCTCACCTGGGGGCACAGACATGGGGGAAAAATGTTTTCTAAGCTTTCACAAGAGTTCAAAACCATCACGTTGTAGTAGTTATAAAGAGGACACATTTTATTCTCAGCATTCACTCTACATGGTACTACAGTATTTTAATGTTTAAGTCATTTCTGGTTTGTCAGTTTTTAATGCAAGCTGAATTTAAGGACATATGTTGACCATGTACTGTCCCAAATTCAACTCATAGCATTTGTAGTTGAAGAACATCAACTGCAGAAGTGGGCAAGACCTCTGTATGGCATTCTAGAAAGTTGCATACAGTGTCAAGCCAGTAGAAGATGGACAGAAAAAGGAACTGCTTACTTGTGGTATGTAAATTCATTCCACTTTTGCTTCTGGTGAACAGGTTTTAGGGTGGGATTTGCCTCAAAGCACTGCAAAACCCTTTTGACCAGTGTGGAAAAAATGAAACATGAAAAACATAGGAAGCAAAACAGCTCTCAAGCAATGTTCAGCTCTTTAAAAAGCACTGTCTGCCCCTAAGCCGAGGTTGATTCAACAGATTACAGCTCCTTATATTCTAAGTTTTATACTGGAGATGGGGTGGGTGTTAGAGAGGGAGAAAGTTGGGAAAGGCGCACTGCTAAAAGCATACTTTGTAGAATTGCTTCATCTATGTTTTTTGAAGCTTTGTTGACACTTCAAGCCTCAGCAAAGCTGCAAGCCAGCAGCCTGGCGGTATTCCTAATTTGCCATGGACTGACCCAATGGAACCATATTAGCACCATTAACACCAATCCCAAAAGCAGTGTTGGGTGGGTGACATTATTTCAATTGGGCAAAATTAGGAATGCTGATTGTACTTTTGCTGCCACTTGAGTGCCGTGTGTGTGTGTGTGTGTGCACGTAAACAGGAAACAACAGGAAACAGGGGAAAACAACAACAACTACAGGGTGACTGCTGCATCCCTGGCACTAGAAGAAACAACACAATTGCAGCCAGACTCACTTCCTTTGCTTCAACTTTCAAATGGGCTGTTAGAATGTGACTCAGGTTGGAGGTAGCAGGTACCCTGCAACACACCTGATATTACGATGCAGGTATCCTTTGATCGCCTCTTCATGGCTTTGTACGCAGCATCCGCAATAGCAAAGAGATGAGGGGGCCGCTCATACAGCTCCCGACCTTTGTACTGCTCGATCATGTCCCGTCCATAGATATTCAGGTTCTTGTAAGGGTTTACAGAAACGACCACTTCCCCAATAAAAGTGTAGATCCGTCCCTTTTCAAACCTAGGCAGGGCAAGACAAAGACAAAGGACACAGAGAGAGTTAACTTCAAAGAGCATACATGAGCTTCTGCACATCTCCTCAGCTGCTTTTGATCATATCCGTTAGTCAATTGACCCAAGTATTTCACAGACTAACAGAAAGGTAATAACGTTTGAAAGCTTGTATGGAAAACATATGTAGTACATTAGGAAGGATTATAGGCACTGTACATGCCGCCAAGTTTTCCATGTAAACATAGAATCTGGTTATCTAGAAGCAGAATTAGACATCCTGAGAACCAGTTTTTATTACACTGAAAAAGTATCTAGCCCTCATGACATTTTTTATAGGTTCAAGCGAACATGTGTAACAAGTTGTGATGACAGTCCTACTACCAGGACTGCTTATTGAGGCTCCAAATACCAATCTCACTATTCTGGAACATCTTTTAGAAGAATATTAAGCTAGTACAAGCAAACTGCCTCACACCCCCCCCCCCCCCCGCAATTTATGCACATTCAATATGTGTGTGACTGTGCACACTCACATCACGCCGAACGCCAAGCCCAGAAGTGACCCAAAAAGTCACAAAAGGGGGTAGAACGGGAAATGGTGGGGGCAGAACAGGGTGCTTGCAGGCTTTTTCAATGGTGTCTCAAATACAGTCATACCTCATGTCAAGTTTGCTTCATGTTACGTTTTTTCAGGTTGCATCCTGTGGCAATCTGGAAGTACCGGAAAGGGTTACTTCCGGGTTTCACCAATCACGCTTCGTGCATGTGCAGAAGCACCAAATCACGCCACGCACCTGCGCAGATATGGCGCTTCAGGTCGTGGGCTTTTCGTGTTGCAAATGAGCCTCCGGAACGGATCCTGTTCGCAACCAGAGGTACCACTGTATACACAATTTCACTTAAATGTGTGGTGCATTGGAACGCAACTTCCGTGTAAATTGGGAGTTGCCTGTACTTTAATATACGATACAGAAAGTGACAACTGAAGCACTAAACAAGACCACTTTAAAAACATTAAAAAATCTAGTTGGGAAAAATCAGTTTGCATCAAAACAAATGTAAAAGGTTGTGTGAAAAAACTCTTAAGCAAGTCTAAATTCCCAGTGTAGGCCTAACCAAAAAAATAGTATTTCACACACATCCTTCCTAAACACAAATTCCAAGGTACTTTGTATTCAAGTTAGGAAAGGGATATCGGCTTATAGAATAATGTTGCCATTGTGTATGGATAATATATGGCAGAACTTTCCAAACTCTGTGTTGCGACATGTTAGTGTGTCAACTGCAGAGTGTAGGTGTGTCATGCAAATGCTCCTGGGGCTGGAAGGGGGTTAGTTTCACCTCCTCTTTGCTAATAAAACTGAATTACTGGGTCGCGAAATGATGCATGTCTTAAAAAATGTGTCACCAACATGGAAAGTTTGGAAAGCTCTGATGTAAGGCAAGTCAGAGCGTAGAGTGCATAACTCACTTGCACACCTAGCTGACATTAAAGCCACAAGAAAGGCAGCTGTAAAGGCGAGCATAAAATCCACAGTAACCATAGGCTCAAACAACTTTCTAATAAACTGACTCAGTACCAAGGATAAACTCCACGCTGATACAATCCCTGGGGTGAGGAAGTGCTGTCAGTCCTAGCGATGAATGCAGAGATAGCATATTTCAGGTAAGGGGGGGATGAAGGGAGGGGGGAACTACTGCAAAGTGCATGTTCCAATTAGCCACACTACTTAAACTGTGTATATTTGCTGTGTGGAAGGTTTTCTAAAACAGAAAAAAATGGTTCACACAACTCTACAATCCATTCAAGGGATTGACTCACCAGATTCTCAGTTTCAGGGACCCTGATGCAGCTATCTCATCCAACAGTATTAAGGGAATTTCTCGGAGATAAGCTCCAAGTCAAAGGGTTGTATCGTGGCATGCCTGCTTGGTAAAGTGCAAGCAGTGCAGACAGGATGTGATTATAAGACACTCCTGAACAAAAGTCTGTGGGCTTCCAAGCTAGGAAACTTTGCTCAACAACATTTTTTTTAAGTCCAGTGAGCCACACACAAGGAGATGATAGCACAATATTTCTTGTTAACAACGAGGGGAAATGTAAGAGCATTCGAAATATGGCACGGTGATTAAAGTTCTTTTTTAAATAAGAAAGGTATAATAAATGTCAGGAATGTGTTTGGAAACCAATGAAAGAGTACTGTACAAATCATAAGGAAAGATAAGGAAAGTGTGAGAGAGACACAACAGCAGAACGAGCAAAGTTCACGAGAAGCTCATAACATAAGGCTAAGGCCAAGTGGCCAGTCCCTGGTATGCGACTCAAAAATTCTGCCTTATCAGAAAGGTCAAGCGGGTCAAGGACTAATGTGATAATAATGAGCAGAATAATGTGTTGCTTTGCAGCTGGCAAGTCCCTATCAAGTTCTGCTCTGCTGCTCTATCCTTTCCTGGTATGCCATGGTAGCCCTGATCTATAGCAGAAGAGGAATTCTGGTTTTCTTCCTCAAGTGCAGGGCTCAGAGCCCAGAGAGCTTATAAGGCCAGATGAGCACTGTAACTTTGGCTCTGGGCTTCCACTCAGGCCTGCTGCCACCTCTGCTCTGGGGTTCTGGGGGTGATCTTGGCAGGTCTGGAGCTGGAGGAGCAGGATCACTTTGGGCACACTGTTTCCCTTTAACCTGTGGCTTTCTCAAGCAGGATATCTTTGTAGGTGGTGGAGGCATTTGTCAGCATCTGCCAGCTCCCCCTGAGCTTTATAAGTAATAGGTCCAACAATAGGGCACTCTTCTGCTGCTGCTGTCTCTTTCCAGTTCACAACACTGTCAAACCAGAGCTGAGGAAAAGAGATGTTTTTCTCAGTCTCAAGTCAGTCACATGGCACCGAGTTTCCCTACTCGAGGGTAGAGACTAAAATGCTCTCTGAAGCTCTAGAAATGTCTTAAATGTTCCAGACTGCATGTGTGTGACTTCACAGAAACCATAAAGGGCAGGCTCTTAAGTTCAAACTTCTGCGTCTTTAATCTCCTTTTGAGGTCCAAAAGGATTCTAGCACACCTGTGTGAGAGTCTTCCCTATGGATGACCTAAGTCAGGGGTCAGCAAACTTTTTCAGCCGTGGGCCGGTCCGCGGTCCCTCAGACCATGTGGTGGTCCGGACTATATTTTGAAAAAAATAATAATGAACGAATTTCTATGCCCCACAAATAACCCAGAGATGCATTTTAAATAAAAGCACACATTCTACCCACGTAAAAACACCAGGCAGGCCCCATAAATAACACAGAGATGCATTTTAAATAAAAGGACACATTCTACTAATGTAAAAACACGCTGATTCCCAGACTGTCCGTGGGCCAGATTGAGAAGGCAATTGGGCCGCATCCGGCCCCTCAGGCCTTAGGTTGTCTACCCCTGACCTAAGAGATTGTTTACTGTGCAGCCTCTTCTTCCCTGCCTGCCACATTCTTTCAAAAAACAAAAAACACCACACACAACACCTCCCCATCTTCTGCAGCCTGTTACTGATCCTTCACCACTAGGTGGGATCAGTATACTTCCTAACTCTAAAAGACGATAGCTGACTGAACCACAATCCTGGCCCAAACACAGTGCCATGCCCTTAAAACACACAGCAGGATATGACAAATCATTTTCCATTGCTCAATTTGAGAAAGGAAGACCAAACCAAGTGTGCAGTGAAGATCACAGGTTGCTCCTTGCTCTGCTCAGCTCAGCTGCTGATGTATACCAGTGCTATATGGAATTGCCTATGTTTTCTAAAGTACCGTAAAACAGCCACTCCGCAGAGGCTTCTACATGAGTTCAGGGTTTCCAAATACAGTATTTTAAGTTTCATGTGCTGCTGCACATGGGTGTAGCCGGGAGGAGGGCAGGGAGGGGCAGTCAATAAAAGCAAGAAAAATATATAGCTGAGGTTCTGCCCCCCCATAAAATACATGCCCTCCAACAAAAATCCTGGCTATGCCCATGCTACTGCATAACATCCAGATTGCTATAAAGATGCTGCAAAAAAAAAAATAAATAAATCCCAGCAGTCAAGCACCTTCTGCTAATCTCACACGAGATATTCCTTAACCGTTTCACAAATTCTCAACCTATTTGAATTCTTTTCCCACTGAACACACAGGTAAAGGGAGGCGGAATCCCAAATTTCATCTAGTGTGGAATGTTTTCTTACTGAAAGCATTTCCTTTGTAAGTAGTGGGAAAGTTCAGCATTACTGACTTGCTTCCAAAGACCAAGGAGTGTAGCCAACTAAGTCTTACTCAGAGCAGACCCAATTAATTGATGGATCTGACTAACTTAAGCCCACTTATTTTAATGGATCTGCTCTGAGAAGCATTTAGTTAGATATAGCCCAGAGAGTTCGGGTTTCAATGGAGTTTTACAATCCCAGAAGCATTTTGATACATCCTCCCTAGACATTGATCTCATTTTCGCTCTTGCTTATGAAGTATGCACACCTGCAATAAATGTTAATAGATTTACAAGTGAAAACCAAAGAGTCCTACGCCCTTTTCAACTCAGCATTAAGGGCTGCCAATTCCAGAGTAGGAAATGCCATTCAGCGTGCATTTTGAGCCCCTCCTTTCCTGAATGGGACTGAGAAGCAAGGGCAGGGCAAGGATAAGCAATTTACTCACACAAAACTCTTAAACAGGGCAAGTTCTCCTTTGAAGGAAGTCTGGAAGGGGAGCAGGATGGGCTTGTAATTCTAGGGTTGCCAAAAGGTCAGACTTTTACTGGCCCGACCAGAAATTCATCCTCCTGCCCTCATGCCAGAACACACACACACACACACACAGAGCTCAATAACTTGTTTCTCTAAATCAGGCATGTTGAAAGGTTATTGCAGCAGTTTAAGAAGAAAGTGGAAGGATTTGGGAAATACAGAAGAAAAAATGGGGCATGCCACTATTTAGGGAAAGGCAAACTGCAAGAATATGGAGTTTGTGAGGGGGAACTGTTTTCTGCACAGTGCAATTTCGGCATATTACAGAGCAAAAGACCTTGGACAGAAGCAAATAAAAGCCAAACCACTAAACGCAGGAGTGTAAGAACACTTTTCTTTCTGCTTGCGTCAGTGGGTACTGTGAGGCATTCCTCCTCCACATTTGAGGGCTGCGGAGTGCAAGCCAGGCTTGGGATGCCTGTTTTATCTGCAGATATTATGGCAGAAAGGAAAATAAAAGGGCAGCAGAGGGATAGCTGATTGGTTTCCTGGAATAGACAGAGGCTGCAGCAATGGTGCCTTCTGCCAATAAATCAAGAGGGAAAAAATTCCCACTGCCACCTGCCTAATTTGTTTTAACCAACCAACTAGCTAACTCCAAGTAATTATACTATACACACAGAAAGAAAGAACACACACAGAGAGAGAAAAGAATAGAATAGGAGGCACCTGGAAGGACCTCCCTGACAAAAGAAAAGAAAAGAAAAGAAGAGTTACAAGTTTTTTTGCCTTTAGGATAATGCAAAACAAAGGGTAATGCTAAGCACACGTGCTTCAAATTCCATTTCACTAAAATTAACAGAGAATGTGATCCAAGCAGAAGTGTTACATACACACAAAATATACACATGAAAACATTAGTAACAGCTTTACAGAAGGAGGAACCAAAGGAGTGTCAAGTAAAAGAAGATTTGGTGATGCACCTGCAGTATTTAGCCCCTTCTGAAACACTGCACCTGAATACCACACTATTTACCAAACTTCTGAGCTTGTTAATAATTGGGGGAAAGAGTTAAGTTAGGCCCCATATAATGCAGGCTCTTGCTTGAGCTGCAGAAATTCTTTAAGGTGCCTAAGAGATTATGCTTCTGGGAATGTTGGGGGGTGTTTTCACTAATTTTCAGCAAGGTCAACATTAATGATGCGATATTGGCATTAAGGAAATTTGACATATTATGCCAAACCCTGCAGCTGTGCATTAGGCTATCATCAAAACTGAACATCTTAGGACTCAGAATAATGGTACTTTAACCAATTAGCAATGCATTCTTAAAAAAACAACACCTGGGGTACAAGTTTTGCTCTTACTATAGGGTGCAATTCTACACACAGATGTGGGGGTAGGTCTCATTGATTTCAATGGGATTTTATTCCAAGTAGACATTCATTGGGTTGCTGTTCATTCTCATTTCTTAGCATTTGCCTGGTTTCCCCTACTTACCTCCAATATGGCAGATACATAACTCTTTCACCACTACCTCATTCACCTCTTTTCTCCCCAACTTTTTCTTTTAGTTGCCTCCAACCCCAAATAATCACCCTTTTTACTCCAAACAACAGGTGTGGGGTGAAAAGCTTCACAACAAGGACATTATAAGGTCATAAACCAATCCTCATTCATGACAGGAATCTGGACATAATACAAAGGGGGGGAGAAGTGTTTTGATTTCCTTACTATTTTACCTGTGGGATTTGGAATGTGCTCCTTTGGCCAATTTCCATGTACTGAAGAAATGCTTCCTGGTAAAGAAACTAAAATCTCTCACCTCGGGCACATTCATAAATTTCTTTAGCTTAAGTTCTAATGAAACAAACAAGTGTTGTACAAGGGTAACAGTTTAGTGATCCCTTTTATCTGGAGACATCACCATGGAGGGCATGTGAAGCCAAGAATCTTTCACACTGCACTATGAATGAACCAAGAGCAAAACTTGTAGCAACCACAGCAGTGTATGAACTACCGTATTTTTCGCTCTATAAGACGCACCTAGTTTTTGGAGGAGGAAAACAAGAAAAAAATATTCTGAATCCCAGAAGCCAGAACAGCAAGAGGGATCGCTGCGCAGTGAAAGCAGCAATCCCTCTTGCTGTTCTGGCTTCTGGGATAGCCGCGCAGCCTGCATTCGCTCCATAAGACGGACACATTTCCCCTTACTTTTTAGGAGGGAAAAAGTGAGTCTTATAGAGCAAAAAATATGGTACATACCACTAGTGGGTACCACCAGAGTCACAGAGGACAGGCCTAGATTGCTACCATATAGGAGATGGAAGATTACACACAAGGGACATACTTTGTGACAATTAATCCCAGCTGCAACCCCCCCCCCCCCGTTTAATTTATACTGAGTCTTGCCACTAATTTAGCCCCTCTGCTTCCTACTATTGAAGTATAGGAGCGGAAACACAATATTTCTTATAGGTATCCCGAGCTGTTTCTTGCCACCAGCTAGCCACAAGCTGCTAATGCAGCATCAGATGCTTCATTGTTGTCTTAAAAATATTCCACATTTGTCAAACTCGCACTCGGTACTGCTCTGTGAACACTGGGAACTTCTGAATAGAACATTGTGTTTGAGCCTGGGCTTTTGAATGTACCGATTTAGTTCTCCAGTCCTAGAAATAGTCAGGAAAGGCAGCAGGCCTTCTCCGAAGAACATACAACGCACAGAAATAATTGAACTAGATGTGCCCCATAAGCTGATTCAGGACAAGAAGATGCCAGTGTAACCAAAACAGTATACTATATTGCCTTTTGTTTCCTCTTCCCATTTTTTGGTTTAAACAGACCATTTATTATCACCAGTAGCAAACTCATGGGGAAATGTTAAATTAAACTTTCTAAAGCACGATAATATGTAACCCAACAGAGACTGAGCACAGGAATATTGCTCTTTTGTTGGCGAGTTATTTCATGACTTGCATGTTAATGCAACGCTACAGTGTATTTTCCATGTTAACACATTATTGTAAGCAGCTGGTCATGGAAGCATCCTGAACTCCCTAGGACTGGTGCTTTATTCCTGGACCACAGAAAATGCAACAACAGATACATAACAGAGAAAGTGCTCTGGTGCCGACCCAATAAGTCTCAGCAGGCACAAGAATGGTTAGGTACCAGTCTTGGAATTGCCCTCCAACATTATAATGAATGTTCTGACCACCAGTTCAGGTGGACACGGGTGATCAAATACACTGATGGGGTGCATAAAGTCCCCTAAAGAATTCTTGTGGAAACACATTTCATAGCAATTTCCTACTCTCATATGCAAATCTATTCATCTTGCTGACAAGTCCTGTATAGTACATCTAAGCATGAAAGATATGCATAATGTTGTACATAGAGGGTTCAGGGGCATATTCCTGGACATGTACTCAGCCTTCCAAACACTTGAGATGGCAATCCTGCGCACAGACCTCTTCAGACTGCAGGAGAGGCTCACTTGACTGACTGCTGCTCCATTTAAAACAACAACTATATATGTGTCAAGGAGAAAACTTGGCTAGAACCCTTCTCCTTGACACCTAGTTCTCTGCAGGAATTTATTCTTATTTGGTATGGAAAGGCATTCAGTCATGCAACACCTCACTTTCGCTCTGAAGTGACCAAGTCTAGACACAGGATTATCACCTCACCTGCTGCTTGTGAGAACTAGGGGCTTGTAAAGGGTGCCAGCCAGGCCCTTTGGTCCTAGCAATCACCTGCACAAAATGAGAAGGCATCCAGAACACACCCAATACTATACACACAATGTAGAAGATTGGTAGCGGCAAATCAGCTCCCTCTGAAGCTCTGAAAGACACTGATCAAGAGAAACCCAGAAGTACTTGCTAAGAGATACAATATAAAACCTCAATGAAGATGAGGCAAACCTCCATGGAAGAAGAGAATCCTATAGGAAGCGAAGCCAAAGGCAAATTTCTAGCAGCAGTTTAGCATAGCAGCCACCCAAATGTGCTATGCTAAGTATGAAAGCTCAGGAAAGATGTGGGCGCAGCTCTCCCTCCTCCTGCCTTCCTTCACCGACTGGCTAGTTTAAGAGGGAGGCTGAAATGCCTTATCCTACTCCTCTTCGAATGCCAGTGTTGGATTAGCACTCCAGTCAACAAAGCCTTACAAGCAGCGAACTAGAGATGTACAGCTGTGTGTGAGGACTCTGTACATTTGCTTGCTAAAGATATGGTTGCAAGCAGGTTGGGGGACTTGAGAGGACATAAGGTTAGAGAAATACTGACATAAATGCCTGTTGATATATTGGACCCAGCCAAGGAAAAATATTAAGGCACTAGGACCATCATTTTTAAACTGGGAACCCCAAAATTCATTGGAGGCATATCAATGGATATTTTATCATCATCGCTGCCACAACACAGCTACAGAGAGGGTGTTTGCTCACACACACAGTTCACATGGGTGTATGCAGTCTAATGTCTACTGACCTGCATGTATGATGATGTACCATAGAGCAGCCTTCCCCAACTTAAAAGCCCTCCAGATGATCTGAAGAACCAGCACCATTGGCCCTGAGCATGTCCTAGGAACACCAGACAGTATGGTTAGTGTAGTCTAACATCTGGAAGGCAACATGTTGAGGAAGGCTGCTCAGGAACATGTCACAGAATGCTCTGCACTGAGAAGGAGGTTTGTGGCAACAAGTTAGTGTCCTTAAACACAAAAGTGAAAAGGCTTCCTTTTAGGTGAAAAAGTCTGAAACCCTCTGGCCTAGAAAAACCTTTCTCCAGACCTATTTCTGATAGTCAAGGAGTATACATGCTTTCAAATAACCATCTAAAACACATTAGGAAATCAAGGCAACTTAGCCTTTTACCAAGATACATTTTAATAAGAGCTGTGACAACCACAGTAACTTTCTCTGCATATGGACAAAGCACATTTTCGACCCTGAAAGATGCAATGCAAATTTATATTTGATCTTTGGTTATTATTTCCATTCCAGGAAAAGTGTAAGATGACATGTCTAAGGTAATTTGCATGCCTATGTCAACAAGATATTGGAACAACTGTCCAACCTCTCGTCTTCCTACCGCTAAAAATCATTGTACTAAAGACTACACACTACATAACAGTACTCTATTACTAACAGGAGGAACTCGAGCTTTCTTAGAACTTAACCCTCTGACCCAGGATTGGGAAAGGGTTAGTTGCGGCTACTCAACCTGAAGGGAGTATATTCTGCTCATGCTGAGAGGCCCTCACTCTACACGCAAGGGCTAAATTCTGATTAAGCCCTGACTGAAAACAAGCCCTCCATGGTAAAATCCAGGAAAAAACAGTATGTTCCATGACAAAACAAAACTGATGCAACTCCAGCTGGAAAAACACAGAGGTATGAGACATTAGCTTGCAAGTTCCGACAAGTCACCATTTCTTGTCAACAACTAATAGGTGAAGTGGCCCATCATAATCGTACACTTTTTTTAAAAGATACAAAAGAAGATGGAAACAATGGACGGAACAGTGATCTAAAAAACAGGCAAGGCAGTTATCTTCCTTTAAAATTTCTATTAGTAGAGTTCAAGCTTCTGATTTACCCAGAATCCTTCAAACAGACTCAAAAGTGGCTAATTTGCAGATACACAGGCAGCACTCAAGAGACAAGGATGACGATAAAGATAATTGCTACATAAATAAATACACTTGTAATCAACTCTGAACTATATACAGAGGGAAAGCAGCTAAATCTGCCTCATGAAGATGGCACATGGCTATTTGGGGCAATGCACTTGCTTATAGGTGGCCCCTGTGACATAAGGAAAACACTCTCATATATTTAGCTACAAATTGGCTTCATGATGTCAGTATCCAGAAGAAAAAATGCCACAGTGTTCACAGAGTTGCTGCCTGGCAATATTGCTTCCCATATGCTGTTTTCAGCAGCTATATGTTCTTAAAACAGAACTCCCCTATGTAGCAAGAGAGTGGTAGTACTTCCATTTCACCACAGGTGGGACTTAAAAGTCAATAGCCAGAAATAGCAGACATTTGTTGCCTCACAGCAAGCAGCCTCTCTTGCAGGGATGGGTGGTGGCCCCGGGGTTCGAAATTAGCAGGGCACCGGGCGCATTTTGCGCCTAATTATTCATTTGTGGTCTGGGTGCCCTTTTTTGCGCCTGGCTGACACTCAAGGATTACTGAAATGTATTGTGCTTTGAAGCCTCAAAGTAAATGTTAAGGATAGACAATATGTTAAGGAGTTTAACAATAAAGAGTAGAGTGTTTTGAAAACTCAAGTATGGTACCATTATTCTTATTGCAAACACCAAATTACACATGTATTAACAATTTCTGCTAAAAATGTGATATTAACCATGTGTCACTTATGTGAACTGCATATTAATTCATGCTTATCAAAAGAATAAACAAAAAAGTGTTGCCACCCCCCCCGGGCAACTATACATTCTGTTTTGGCACCCACAACCCAGGTCCCAGAAGCCATTTGGCTCCTAGCTTTTCTATCCTCACTGTGTGGCTCTCTAGATACAGTCGTACCTTGATTCTCGAACAGAATGTGTTCCGTCCCAGAACCATTTGAAAACCAAGACGTGGCTTACAAATGGCTGCAGGAGTGTCCTGGAGCCAATCAGAAGCTGCAGAAGCTACGCCGGATATTCAGCTTCCCAAAACTGTTCGAAAACCTTCCAGCTCACTTCCAGTTTTCGATTGTTCAGGAGCCGAAACGTACAAGTTCCAAGGTGTTCAGCAAACAAGGAGAGCCAGTGTGGTGTAGTGGTTAAGAATGGTAGAATCGTAATCTGGTGAACCAGGTTCACGTCTCCGCTCTTCCACATGCAGCTGCTGGGCGACCTTGGACCAGTCACACTTCTTTGAAGTCTCTCAGCCTCATTCACCTCACAGAGTGTTTGTTGTGGGGGAGGAAGGGAAAGGAGATTGTGAGCCGCTTTGAGACTCCTTAGGGTAGTGATAAAGCGGGATATCAAATCCAAACTCTTCTTGTTGTTGTTGTTGTGGACCCCCAACTCCTATCAGCCCCAGCCAGCACGGCCAACAGTTAGGGAGGATGAAAACTTTAGTCCAACAACATCTTGAAAGCCTAAGGTTCCCAACCCCCAGACTCTTTAGCAGTTGTGTGAACACAACCATAATGCTCTGAAACCAATACAGCAACAACAGCCTGTCCCAAACCTTACAAGCAAAAGCTAATCTTCTCCTCAATCACCCCAAACTAAGAAAGCTGGCACCATTATGTAGAGGAATCTACTCCTGTTTACAGACTCCAGTAGGCAATTGGTATTAAGATAGCCACAAAGCAGAGGAGGTAGGGATGGAAGGCAAAGCTCCTCCCCATTTTTCAAGGTGGACTTCTGACAAGGTCTGATGACACCATGGGAGTTACCCTCCTGGAATGCAAAAGCAGGAGTGAAGTGAAACTTCCCAAAGAGCAGGATCTGGTCCAGGGTTTGCCAGTTTCTGTATTATGTTTAGATGCAGTACCTTTGCTGGGAGAATAAAGATTTTTTAAATGGGAGATGTTGACATTGTATTGCCCAAGTGGTCAAGAAAGACCCAGATCTGAAATGATAAAATCAAATTCCAAGCACACAATGTAAAAAAAAAAAACTTTTAGCATGAATAAGCACAGAATCCCACAATAATTTGCATTCCCTGCCAACCGTGCAGGCCACAGCAACCGAAGCAGATCATAAACCAATAATGTTCATGAAATCAAGGACAGTATCAGGAGTGTCAACTGTGCTAAGGAAAAGGAGAGGTATTAGTTTATTAAGTAGACAACAGTGTTAAACATCTACACTATACATATGATTATGAAGTTTAAGCAGAGCTTGTAAAGGCCTTAAAAGGGTGTCCTTTCTGCCTTGTAATCCCATTCACTCACAGACTTATTCATAAACATTCCAAAGACTTGAGTAGTAGTAAAACCAGACATTTTTAGAGTGGGCATGTCAACCCCTCCCTCGCCCCTTGCACTTCCTTTCAGCCAAGTTACTTTCTCGTGCCTCAGGCCCCAGGTATATAAACATACAGACCAGAAATTGGTTTTCTGTACACTGTTGGTCACTGGTGTTTGTTTACTTGTGCTACAGTGTTCAGGCAGTGGCTTCAAGATTTTAAGAAGAGTATTAAACTGGAGAACATTTGATGTAATTTTCAGGATCTGATGAAATGGTGAACACTCACAACTTTCATAAGCAAGGGCACATATTTTATTTAAGCTGCAAGCCAGTGACTTTAATTTGCACCAGGGATTACCAGGATCCAGCAGCTGACCCTGTCTAAAAAGAACATGCAAACAATTTTAATACTGGTTGCAGATCACTACAGTCTATTGCCTTAAAAAATCAGGTTGCAATGATGATAAAGGATTCTGTCTTACTTTGTCTAAACAGGTACAGTTTAGAAATCCAGATCCATATAGCAATGCTTGCCCTGCTCTTTTCTTTATACTCCACACACAGGCCAAGCATGACCCTTGCAGCCAACATGATAAAATGGCAAGAAGAAC
This sequence comes from Podarcis raffonei, assembly GCF_027172205.1. Lineage (NCBI taxonomy): Eukaryota > Metazoa > Chordata > Lepidosauria > Squamata > Lacertidae > Podarcis > Podarcis raffonei. The sequence continues at coordinate 15,394,711 of NC_070614.1, forward strand.
AGAAATAATGATGTAATAAGCAGATTCTTACATAGTATATGGAAACGGCACAATGTCTGTCTGCAATAAGCTACCCATGCCAATAATGTTCTGTTGTTTTTTTTAAAAGATATTTATTAAATTTTCCATTTTTTAAAACAAACAAACAAGCAAAAACAAAACAAACAAAAAGATTAAAAAAGACATATAGTTCATAAATCATACTTTTCAATAACAAATTTCTCAGACCTCCTCATACTTCTCCTCCTTGTATTCCAATTAAAATTATTTGTTCAGCAAATCCTTCACTTAAAGCATTACAGCTTATAATATTACCTTATTTTCCAGACCCTTTTTTCCCATCTATGTTTCTTTATATCATTACAGCTAGAAACCACTCAATTTCAATCCAACACCATTTAACTTTCCTTAATTTTGCAATATTTCTGTAAATAGTCCTTAAATTTTTTCCAATCTTCTTCTGCCGACTCTTCTCACTGGTCACGGATTCTGCTCGTCATTTCTGCCAATCCCATACAGTCAATCAGTTTCATCTGCCATTCTTCCAGAGTGGGTAGATCTTGCTTCTTCCAATACTTTGCGATGAGTATTCTTGCTGCTGTTGTAGCATACATGAAAAAAGTTCTGTCCTTCTTTGGCACCACTTGGCCGGCCATGCCCAAGAGAAAGGCCTCTGGTTTCTTCAAGAAGGTATATTTAAATACCTTTTTCAATTCATTATATATCATTTCCCAGAAAGCCTTAATCCTGGGGCACGTCCACCAAAGGTGAAAGAATGTACCTTCATTTTCCTTACATTTCCAACACTTATTATCGGGCAAATGATAGATTTGCCAATAATGTTCTGTAGGTAGTTCCATGGTTCATCAGTTCCACTGCCTACATAACTCCTTGAATCACAGTTCCCTGGAATCTAGCTTGCAGGCCCTATAACCTGGATTTTAGGTAGCTACAGTTCAGGAGATTATTCCACTGTGAGAATACTGAGAGAATACAAAAGGAGTGGCATGAAACAAATTTAAATATCGGGATTTGTTTGGACAATGTATTATAATTGGGCAATTTATAGTCTTATTCTTTATATTATTCTTTTAATTAAATGAGGATCTCAGGACGGTTTACAGTATGAAGACACAAAAATACGTAACAGCAAACAAAACAATAAACACCCCCACACATAGTTTAAAAGGCCATAGATGGTTTATTTAGCCAAAGGCCTAGAGAAGAGGAATGTTTTGCTTGGTGCCTGAAGACATGCAACGCCGATGCCAGGTAAGCCTCCCTGGGGAAAGCATTCCACAAATGGGGAGTCATCACAGAAAAGGCCCGTTCTCATGTTACCACCCTCTAGACCTCTCATAGAGGAGGGACATGAAGAAAGGCCTCAGATTATGATTGCCGGATGTGGGTTGGATCGGTTAATATGGGGAGAGGTGGTCCACGAGGTATGTCAGCAATAAATATTAGATAAGCATTGAGTTTTTCCATTCTATTGCTAGAGAAGTGATTTAACGAACCAACAAAAATCACATTTATTTATCTAGAAAACACCAACATTAAGGTCACATCATAAGGCAGCAAAGCCTGAAACAGCAATAAATATTTGCTGGATAGTCTTTGTTCCAGACAGCACATTTGCAGTGCTACAGTGGGTTATTCGGTATTTCCTCCTTCACAGTTGGCACTGGACAATTCATAATCATAATAAAGAAGGACTTGAAAAGAACAAATCGTCTTTGTAGTTCTCTGGAGGAAACAAGCAGCCAACAGCAAGCAGTAAAAATAGCTGCAAACTTGGAGCTCTCTAGCCAACCGATTTCAGTGATTTTTGGGCACCAACCCAGATTTTTTTTTTTTTAAAGTAAGGAAAAACTCCCAGCTGAACTTCACTGAGCACTGCAGGGATATTTGCATATTTCTGAAAGTCACAATTGTGACCAATTCAAAAATTTCATCATTGACAAACACCTCCCTCATGATCCTACTTTCCCATTGCTGCCCATTTACTCCTGTAATAGGAGAAAGTGTGCCAAGCTAAAGCTAAATTTCGCACATCGCTGAATTCAGTGTTTGCATAGCAAAAGTTATTCTCTCGCACATAAGTTGCAGAGAACACACCTGAATCAGAAACCAGTTCCCTACAGATACAAATTCGCTTAATAGATATTTATCTTGCCTATCATTTATCAGGAGCTACCTGTTTTCCTATTTAACAGATGTGGCAGAACAAGGTTTCATGCTGCCCAGTGAAACAAGTCATATTTAGCCTGTGGTTCTCTTTGCCAGCATAAACAAGAGTTGTGCTTGTTTGGTTTAATGGTAAGGACAGTGTCGATTGTCCATTTAGGCTCATGACCGAAATGTAAGACAAATGTTGAAGCTAAAGCCAACCAGATGTGATGTACTTTTAAAAATCTATTTATACCACCTGTCCTGCCTACATATGAATAGACAACAGAAGAATGCTTACAGACATCAAAAGATGTGACTGCAAATGTGTCACAGTAGTGTGGTACTGGATATCATGTCTACTCTGGTTTCTTAAATAAATGGATAGTGTTGTTTATGAGTTTGGACCCATTATGCCAAAAATCAGATGAACTTATGCCAAAGTCACATTTTGGTCCAGCATTTTGAGTCAAATGGCAGCTGGTGTCTAAACATTAACAAAGCCTCCCCCCCTCCACTTAGGAACCCTCATGCAGAATTTGGCAGTGATAATCTTGAGAGGCGTCCAAACCACAGAGGACAAACAAGCAAATGGACAGACAAACCACTTTCCAAAACACACAGTAGATTGGGTGAAATATGTCCTCCTACCTAGAAGCATACCCTCTAACGTTAGTAAAAGTTGCAGAGCAAGTAAGAGTTTGGATTTGATATCCCGCTTTATCACTACCCGAAGGAGTCTCAAAGCGGCTAACAATCTCCTTTCCCTTCCTCCCCCACAACAAACACTCTGTGAGGTGAGTGGGGCTGAGAGACTTCAGAGAAGTGTGACTGGCCCAAGGTCACCCAGCAGCTGCATGTGGAGGAGCAGGGAATCAAACCCGGTTCACCAGATTACGAGTCTACCGCTCTTAACCACTACACCACACTGGCTCTCTTTTTCCAGCTGAACCTCCCTAGGGAAAGAATTCCACAAATGGGGAACTACTGCAGAAAAGGCCCGTTCTCGTGTTGCTACCCTCCTGACCTCTCATGGAGGTGGTACACAAAGAAGGACCTCAGAGGATGATCACAGGGTCTGGGTAGGTTCTTATGGAGAGGCGGTCCTTGAGGTATTGCGATCTTGAGTCATTTAAGGTTTTATAGGTCAGAACCGGGACGCGGGTGGCGCTGTGGGTAAAAGCCTCAGCGCCTAGGGCTTGCCGATCGAAAGGTCGGCGGTTCGAATCCCCGCGGCGGGGTGCGCTCCCGTTGCTCGGTCCCAGCGCCTGCCAACCTAGCAGTTCGAAAGCACTCCCGGGTGCAAGTAGATAAATAGGGACCGCTTACTGGCGGGAAGGTAAACGGCGTTTCCGTGTGCTGCGCTGGCTCACCAGATGCAGCTTTGTCACGCTGGCCACGTGACCCGGAAGTGTCTCCGGACAGCGCTGGCCCCTGGCCTCTTAAGTGAGATGGGCGCACAACCCCAGAGTCTGTCAAGACTGGCCCGTACGGGCAGGGGTACCTTTACCTTTACCTTTAGGTCAGAACCAGCAGTCTGAATTAGGTCCACAAACTAATCGATGGCCACTGCAGATCAGTGTAATACGCTCAAACTGTCTTGCCCTGGTGAGCAACCTAGCCACCAAATTCTGCACCAGTTGAGGTTTCCAAACCTTCCTCAGAGGCAGCCCTATGTATAATGTATTGCAGTAATCTAACCTAGGGGTTATCAGAGCATAGGCAACACCAGTTAGGCTGCCCTAGAGAAAATGTACTGTACAAAGAGAGAATGGACACATCCAGGAGTAAAAAGGAGGAAGCAATAAGCTACAAAAATCCAAACAAGGGGTTGCTGCAGCAACTGCCAGCACTGACAATTGGCACACAGCATGCAAAAACAGCTTATTCTACTATCTTCGTGCTATACGTGGGTGGGGTGAATAATGGACTCTGCCTCTAAGCCTTCTTCCAGTAGCAACTGTTTGTCCCACCTCATGAGAACCAGACACATTTAAAAAGCCATTTCCTGGATGGAATTTAATTTTCAGACAGATACTTAGGACTATCAAGCCACAGCAGGACCTTTTAAAGAACAACAAAGGGCCATAGCTTGCTGCTCACATTGAATGAGCACCAAGGAGCACCTTCCCCAAGATGCACGCACTTGTAACAAGGATTTATTGCCATTCAAAGTTGTTTAACTGCTCCAAAGGTTAATTATTACTCTTTATTACAAGGATCTGTCTAAAGTGACATGGCAAGCAACTGCATGCTATGGTTATGTAGCAACCAACCCAAGATGCTTCACTACTCATGCTCTTACAAAGGCCACTGGTAAAAGGTTCAACAGCAGCATTAGAAGTCAAGGAAGCAGATTAATTAGTTAGATAATAAGGATGACAAGCATCCTTTGGAACCAGGAACAGGTCCTACTATTAAGCAACAAATGTTTTCTTTACCTTGGACTCAGCTATACAGCTGTAAATAAAAAGCTTTTAATGTGTTGTAAAGTGCAATATACAAAGGTGACACTAGATGGCAATGGTGAGCTATGGCAAATTCAATATATTTTTTTCAAAATATTTTCTAACCAAGCATTTTCACAGTGTTTTTTTATATGTGTGTAGATTCCATCCTTGTTTTGTTTTCCTCTCTAGGTTACGGTAGCAGTGAAACAGGGACTGGATAGCATTTTAGACTAAAAGTCATTATTTAACTCATCAGTTCAATCAACAGAATGACTTAAATGAGGGACGGGAAACTTGCGCCCCTCCCAATGGCTTGCATCTTCCATAAGTAAGAGTGGCCTGTGGTCAGGGATTATGGGAGCTGTAGTCCACAGGTCACAGGTTTCTCACCTCTGGTTTAAATGTAAGCAAAGAGCTATCTCAGATTTGGCCATGTCACCATTCAGGTAAGCTGCTCATGTGGCCACTTCTGAAACCTCCACACAACAATCCAACTGAAGGAAAATCATTTTTCTGCATGCTGGGTTTCATTAAAAAAGTTCCCTCCTACAGCTATATATGCAGAATTCCTTGATGACACGGGTATTTTAACTCAGGAGTAGCAAAAGCCAGGAGGTAAGCAAGATATGTATGAAGAACTTGGAAGACAGCAACACCTAGCTGCTTTGCCTTGTATAGTTGCAGACTTGGTTCCATACGCTAAGAGAGTAAGTGGGCCTCTTTGGGATTTGAGGAAGAAAGAGCAGCAAATCCCTTTGGATATGGGGCTCTATTAGCAGGCACCCCAGGGGCACACGTAAAGAAATTGGTAGTCTGTTTTTCAAGGCTGAAAGCAACTTTAAATAGCCATGAATTAGCAGGGGTGGCTTTAGGCCAGTCCTCCTTTGTCCCCTTTCAGGGCCCAATCTGTAAAAAAGGAAACAATGTTCTAAGTTTCAGGGCTATACGAAAAGAAAAATAAGAACTGCAAAACTATGATGGGAGATGGTTACTGTCTTAATGCCCTCTTACAAGATTCTCATTGTCATCCGGCAGACAACTGCTGGAAACAGAATGAATCCTTGATCTGACCCAACCAGGGCTCTTTTTATATTGTGTTACTATCTTAAAACTCCTTAGCTGAAGTGTCATAGGGGCCAACAAGTTATACAGTAATAATAAAGCAATGCATTTATTCTATGTGCCCAATTATGGTGCCCATTATAGCGATCCTACATGTTTAAACAACACAAATTTAAGGCAAGGCTTAGTTTCGGGAATATCAGTGCCCTTGTTGAGAGGTTTGCAAGGCAGTGATCCAAGGTAACCTGAATGTGTGAAACTCCTAATTGGTTATCAAGGGAGACTAGACAAACAAAGCAAGGGCGTGAACCCAGCATACCAGCAGAATGGAAGTCTCTGTGCCATTAACTCTTTCTTTTGCATCTCAGCTTCATTAACTTTGTTCAGAGCTCCACAAGCTTGGACTCTGATTCATGCATAACAAGAATTTCATAGATTCAGGTAGGTAGCTGTGTTGGTCTGACGCAGTCGGAATAAATAAATAAAAATGTCCAGTAGCACCTTAGAGACCAACTAAATTTGTTCTGGGTATACGCATTAGTGTGCATGCTTATAGTGGAACCAATGTGAGCAAAGGGGTTGCATGCAGAAGTACATTAACAGAGAATGTATACAGGTCTACAGTTTCACACATACAGCAATCAAATACTGCTACATGCCAAGGATGTCACAATCACAAAAAGCCTCTCCAACTCAGTGAAGGATGATGCTACCTTTCTGATAGGAAGAAAATCCCCTAGAAGAGAATCATCCGTGACTCAACATTATGGTATCCAATGAGGCACAGTTACTATGGATGCCTTGTAATATATCCCTAACATGAATGCGAGTCAAATAGTTTCACATGCAAGGCATTCATGTTAGATAGATTCTAAATTACCTGTTAGGCATTTCTTAAGTTATCTGGAAACAAGGCTGCTATTTATTGTAGGCGTCTTAGTCTGTCATCAACTGGGGGGGGGAATCCCACATCAATTTATTACTCTTCTTTAAAACCCTGGGATTAATTGAGGGAGAGGTGGGGGGAGACACATGACAGGTGTCAATTCTCATCTGCAGCACCACAAACCTCCACCCCAAGATGAGAAATAAATGGGGGGCAGGGGGTAGAAGAGAATGACAGAAGAGTTGGGGCTGCAAACACCCAATTCCATCCTCACCCCTTTTTGCAATGTTTTCGGATCACTTCCGGGTTTGGCATGGTGCATGCGTGAGAAGTTTGCGCACATATCAGAAGCACCTAAAACGGTCACTACCTGTAATAATAAGCAGGGAAACATTGGAGGGGTAGGGAGAGAAGTAAATTTTCTGCCCCCAAGCACAATGGTCATGTCAACGTAATTCCCAATATGAGCTGTCTCCTCATAGATGCCAGAGCACTATAGGCTTCTGATACTGTAGGAATAATTTGATTGTCTAACCTCCGCTACTTGACTGGAGTCAAGATTTGGCCAGTGAATTTGAAGGAAAGGGAAGGAGTGGAGAAGAGAGCTGCTTTTCTGAAGCTCAACACTGCCTATAACAGTTATGAAAGCAGATTAAAACGCAATATGAAAATGTGGAAGAGATTCAGATTAGCCAACCATGCGAGAGGCCAAACAAAACATACCACTTGAAACGCTTTCTAAAAGCCAATAAGGCGAGTGTGCTGAAGATACGAGGGGTTGGAGAGCTGATGTAAAGGCCCTCTTTCTATCTGAAACAGTTCTTACCTCATGGCACCAGACAAGCAGAGCAAGGGAGGGATCGCCCCACCTAAGCTTTCATTTCTTTAAAAAAAGTGTAGGTTCTAAAATTTGTAGAATCCGAGATATGAGGGGAAACACACCATTTTCTTCTTTTTGTGCAAGAGAGAACTTAGCCTGCTCCCCTTTTTCAGTGTTTTACTTTGCCAATTCTCACAGGGAGCTGCTATACAACTAGATGACCAAAGTTGTCAAAGGGTTGATAGAGGAAGAGTTGGTTGCAGAGGTATACCTGCCGATTTGACTGGGCTGCCCTAGCTACTCTGGGTGGCTTCCAGCACATATAAAAACATAGTACAACATAAAAACTTTAAAAGCTTCCCTACACAGGGCTGCCTCCAGATGTTTCCTAAATGTTATATAATTACTCATCTCCTTAACATCTGATGGAAGGGCATTCCACAGAATGGGCGCCACTACCCAAAAGGCCCTCTGAAAGCCTCTAAAGATTAGCACCAGCATAAGGAAACTCACAGTGGCATTTGGCATTTTCTGAAGTTTCTATGTTGCCTTCAAGAAAAGGCCCACGTAGAGTGATATAGTAAATGCCGAAGATTTAAAATGCAGAAGTCAATGTGGCAAGACCCCTCGTCTCTAAAGGAACAGAGGCTGATAAATCACACTGCCGAACACAACAGGAACCTGCTTATAAAAAGTAGGGTTGGACAGGACTCCCAAACTCTGCATCTATTCTGACAGAGAATCGTGGCCCCAAACACAGAAAAACCTATCGCAGAAGCAGCAAATTTTTGTCTAGATACAACTTTAGATTGTTTGTGCTCATTCATCTGATTACTGATTTCAATGCTCATCATGTAGCATAATTCTATAACTGCCATTTTCTAAGCTGATCAACATGCAAATGTGGATATACATGATAAGTCCATGCAGAAAGTTCATTTTGATAGGAAAATGCAGGGTTTTATTTCTGTCAAGATGTGTAGAGGAACCATTACTAGCTATTGTTACAATCATGTGGTCTAATGTCATGGTCCCTGGACCCCAGGGAGTCCACAGCACCATTTACATAATAAAAACTACCATAGAGATCAAAGTTTTCAAAAGTAGGGGGTCCATGGCTTGGCTTTTGAAAAACAGGGAGTCTGATCTACTTAGCTAATTGGGAACCATTGGTTTAGTGGATATACACTAGCCTAGGAAACGGGCATTATTTTTTCACAGGGGTTTATAAAAGATTTGTGGCTAAATTAAGCTAGGGCTTTCTGATCTCCACACCACCTCCTTTCGGTCAGATTCCTATCCAGCGTTCTTACAGGAAGTTATGAGACAAAAGTACAGTAAGCACAGCACACTCGCAAACGAGTCTGTTTGTTTTACCCTGTAAAATGAGACCTGCTTTCACACTCTTCTTTTTCTAGCATATAGTCCACAAATTGTTTGTCTAACCAGAAAGCCAATTTTAGGAAGTCTCCCTGCCTTATTTGCTCATGCTTTTGCAAAAGGAGTAATATGTTTGGAATTACAAGGGGATATAGGGACATTCTTGTGGTGAGTTTGGTTTTTCATTGGCAATAATAATAATAATGTGAATTCCCTTCCTGCTACAGAAATCTCTCCCGTCACCAGCACAAAGCAGCATTCAGAAAGCTTAACATCTACCACTCCAAGGGCAAGTTAAAAGAACATCAGCACCGCATATATTTTCTCACTAGTAATATAGCTGGTCATCGAAAGTAGCATTTACTTCCTAAATATTTTTAGATGCAAACAGAAGGAAAATATTTTCATCTACAATAAGTTATGGAGAAAAATAAAAGCACTAGAGTGTGCAGTTTCAGACTCCCATGCTCTGTGCCCTTTATAAAGAAGTGATTGCAGCACAATTTATAGCCAAATCTTAAATTTTAAACATTCAGTTGCAAATATTTGTTTCTAGCTTTAGTATTAATTTGATTGCACATATGCTTTACTAGGGTATATTTAGAGTTCTTAAACACATTGTCCCAGAAGCCAGTGGGGAATCAGTATTCTGGTAGAAATTAACTCTCAGTGACAAGCTCTTAAAAAATAACTTTTCAGCTGCTGTTTTAAAAACATTTTGCTTCCATTGAACCAGTGGCAGCAGCAGAGCCACTCAAGGCAGCTGCTGGTTACCATTTTCTATTTCCCCAAATGCTGCAGTCATAGTATTGAACATTTAAATTGACATCCATGGACAAATTGTGACTGATGAGAAAAAGTTATGTGAGAATTCTACTTGTGACTCCAAGTCATCACTTGACATTGCAGCTTTTGTGATAAACGTATAAGTGTGAACCAGCCCTAAGGTAGGAATTTAAACCCAAAGAAACAAGCACTTCTTTAAAGAATTTAAGATTTCCAGAATGGCTGGTTGTGCTTAATGAAGATGAGTAAATATCTTGCAAGAGCCTATTGATTGGGATACTACGCTCAACACTTATGGAAAAGTATAAGATCCCTAAAACCACTGTCAGCAAAATGTAAGCCTAAAGCAGCAGCTCTCTAAGCCAGAAGCTTTCCTTTTAGGAATCATTGGGGATGAGATCCGCAAAGATTTGAAGAAATTATTCATGTACGCCACCACGGCAGCGAGAGTATTGATAGCACAAAACTGGAAACGAGACCAAATTCCAACGAAGAGGGAGTGGCAAGTGAAGCTGGTGGAATTCGCAGAGATGGACAAGTTGACAGGGCAATTAAGAGACCAAGAGTACCAAAAATTTAACAACAATTGGAGTAATTAAAAAAAAATCTGAAAGATTACTGCGTTGATTTAAAAATCTTGACTGGGCGAGAATAACTCTTGTAAAGATAACTAGTAGAAACTGTGGAAAAGATGGAAAACAGAAGATTAGATACAACTGGGAAGGCATACAACATAGAATTCTATGGACCCAAGTAAGAGGTGGAAGGAAGTCCGGTGTAAACAATGTAAAAACACAGTGAGTAGATAAGAAACATAGTTCCCCCCCGCCTTTTTTTGTTTACGCATACATGTTCGATGGTGTAATGTTGAGAGATCTCAAATGTTTATTGTATGTGTTGTATGTAAAGGATGTATTGTATGAAAAGGATGGCTGTAAATTAATTGAAAAACCAATATATATGTTCAAAAAATAAATAAAGCAACAGCTCTCTTCACTGAGAAGGCACTGAAGGCAGGGTTCGAATCCTCACATACCCATGAAGCTCACTGGGTGACCTTGGACCAGTCACCATCTCTTAGCCTAACCTACCTCACTGGGTTGTTGCGAGGGTGAAATGGGGAGGAGAAGCATGTGCACCACCTTGAGATCCTTGGCAGAGAATGGTGGTATATAAATGTAATAAATAAATAACAAATAAACCAGCAGTTGCCCCTAATAAATGAGCGGCTTCTGCCAAGGGGCATACAATTCACCCAGATCCTGGATAGAGGAAAGGAAGACACTGCCTGCTTCAAGACCCTGGAATTTTGTGCTCCTCTTGTCATTGCTCCGGGAACTTCAGATTTGAAAACCACTAGATTATAGAATAGGATCAAGAGATGATGAACAGAGTAAACTGGGATGCCCTAAATTGTGGAGGGGGAATGTAGTTGTATAGGGCTAGGGATAAAATTTTTGTTGCTAAGTAGAATGTTGAAATCCAGGCGCTCCAAGATGGCACTCTAAACACATGTTTTGGGGGAAATGGATATAATTCCTCACACTTCTCTTAAACCACCAGAACTCAGGTCATCCAATGAAGCTGACCGGCAGGAAATTCAGGTGAGAGGATGCGGGGGGGGGGAGTATTACTTCACAGAGTGTATAATTTATGGAACTCACCATCATAGAAGGTCACTAGCTGAGATGGATTTTAAAAGATTAGAGAAATTCAGTCTATCAATAGCTGCTAGTCATGACCTCTAGTTTGAGAGGCCACTAAATACTAGTTGCCAGAAAGTGACAGGAAAGGGCTATTGACCATGTCTTACTTATGGGCTTCTCAGATGAACCTGACCGGCCACTACAGGAAGCAGAATGTTGGACTGGATGCACCATGGTCCAATCTGACTTTGACACAGTAATATCCTAGAACAGATTTTAAAGGAGCCTATTTGCAAGATTCTTGATAACAATGTAGTCATTAGTAGAAGCTGGGACAATCTTATGCTGGCTTCTACTGAAGAACACTCAATCAGACAACTCCCGTTTCTTCTTTATTCTAATTGCAGAGCTTGGTGAATTGTGGGAATTCTGTGGATGTAATTTATCTAGATTTCGTCAAATCATTTGACCAAGTCCTTAATCATATTTTGGTTAGCAAATTGGTTAAATGCAGGCTAGACAATAATGCTGTCAGCTGGATTAACAGCTAATTGAAAAACTGTACTCAAGAATGGAGCAGGGCTTTGCTCCGAGCCCCATATACTTCAACAACATTTTCATTAATGACTTAGATGAAGGAGCAGAAGGGATCCTTATCTAGTTTGGCAAGGACAAAGAACTGAGTGGGATACAAAGTTCTGCATCTGGGAAGGGGCGTGTGTGAACAGATATAGGATGGGAGATGCTCAACTTGGCAGCAGTACATGTGAAAATGATCTCAGGATTGTAGCTAATCACAAGATACCAATGAGTCAACAGTGTGAGGCAGCTGCAAACAAGGCTAGGGAAATTTTAGGCTGCAGGAGAGTCATACTCTCCAACTCAAAAAGCAATAGTTCAATTTTATGCAGAAATCTTAATTCATCAGGAGTACTGTGCCCTGTTCTGGGCTGTTGCACTTAAAGGAGGAAATAGACAGTCCGGTATTGGTTCAGAGGAAGGCAAGAAAAAAAACAAGTCCTATGAGGAAAAGTTAAAGCAGGACAGTTGGTTACAGTGTGGTGCTGATAATGCCAAGGTTGAAGGTTCGATCCCCGTATGGAACAGCTGCATATTTCTGCATTGCAGGGGGTTGGACTAGATGATCCTCAGGGTCCCTTCCAACTCTACAGTTCTATGATTCTATGAATGAGGAACCTGTGGCCCTCTAGATATCGTTGAATTCCAACTCCCATCAGCCTCAGTCAGCATGACCAATGGCCAGGGGTGATGGGATATGGGATCCAGCAACATCTGCAATACTACAAGGTCCCCAATCCTGGACTAAAATAAGTGGGTATGCTTATCCTGGCCATGAGAAGGGGGCAGGATGTGGGAGATGACAACACACTTCAATTACCTAAACAGCTGTCACTAAAGAACAGAACAAAGACTTGCTCCATGCTGCTTCAGAGGGCAGGATTAGATCTAATGGGTTTAAGTTACAGGAGGGTAGATTTTGATTCAACATTAGGAAAATCTTCTTAATGATAATATCAATTTTGACAATGGAATTAAAGACTTGGTGTGGGGTTTTCCTTTGCTGAAGGTCTTCAAGCAGAGTCTGGAAAGCCGTTAATTGAGGCTTCCCTGCAACGAGAGGTTCCTATATGGCTCCTCCTAGCTCTATGATGACTTCCAAACATTATCCCATCCAGGAACTGACATAGCCCAGATTTTCAAGGAACTTCCATTAGGCAACTCTAGATAGTTCTCTTGCTTCTGGAAGAACAGGCCCCACTACTCTTGTGATCCTGAAAACACTTCTGGAAGTAGTGGATTTTCAAGAGAGATTTGGAAGACAAGGAGGACAACTAATCCAGTGTATAGGTGAAAGAATGTTAGATCGCACAAGGGGAGAGAGGCTTCAGTAGGAGACCATAAATCCTGTTCATCAGCTATGTCTTTCAAACCAAATTGCACAATTTATCCCTGGATGAATTAGGGCTTATGCTAACGTCCTAAGCATATTTACTTAAAAATAAACTGAACTGAAACCAATTGAACAAAGTTCCATAAAGATATGTCCAGGATCAGTATGTCTGTTTTCATGAAATATAAACTTCGCCAACCCAGAAATGCTCATATGTGCCAAATGTGTTTAAATATAGTGACATGTCTACAGCCACAGACCACACACCCGCCCAGAGAAATGGAATACCATTTTGCCACGAAACCAACAAAAATAGGCACTGACCAGCTGCTGCAACTGAGCTAAACATCTAGAAGAGGAGATGCCTGCTTCACTGCAAGAAAGCTAGATGCAACTTATTTGCAATGAAGGAAGAGAATATATATTTGCAAAACGTTTTGATACTCCACTTAGCAAGACTAAGCATACTTATTTGAAAATAAGTTCCATTCAATTAAATGGAAGGGTTCAAACAAGCACTCTCAAGATCATAAACATAAATGCTACTTTCTGAATGATGGTGAGGGGAGAGAAGACTGAAAAATTTACCATATTCTCTCCCCCGCCCCCTTTCAAATTATTTTCCCTGTTCTGCCTTCAAGAATTTCAGCCATTATTCTGTTCCTTGAAAGAGCTGTTTGCCAGGGCATAGTGATTATGAAATAGCCGCAGGGCAGGTGTTTCATGATCACATTGCCAACACATGGCAGCCCTGGAGGGAATTAGCAATTAACCATTGTATTCAATTCTGCTTTTTCTAAGAAGCAATTATAGTTCAGTTTTTAAGCATATATTTTACATTACTGAAAAGCAAGATGTGCCAGGTAACCCAATTCAGCTACCATTTTCGCTGGATGAAGATTCTGGACAGGATGGCAAAATACTCTCAGACTTTGGCCACAACTGCTGTGAACAACACAGATCAGAAAGAGATATTCAGTCTCTCCCCCTCTGTTCACTTGCTGGAGCTGCCAAAACAATGGCTGGTATTTTGTTTTATTTTTACAGGCTGCTATGCAATCTTGGTTGGGTAATATGGGGACAGAGGGATACCTAAGACAGGCATTCCCAACCTGCGGCCCTCCAGCTGTTTTGGCTTACAACTCCCATGATCTCTAGCTAACAGGACTAGTGGTCAGGGGTGATGGGAATTGTAGTCATAAATATCTGGAGGGCTGAAGGCTGGGGATGCCTGACCTAAGAGCAGCTTTTCTGCAGTTTACCTTGTTCTTTGATTATGAAACATTTTGTGGTCTGGATTTCATAGGGTTAGGAATGTGGGCATGGTGATGATGGCAGGAACCCTGACTAACAACACCTTACCAATGCTATGATTAAGACACACTACAAACATGCCATTCAAATCACAGTGCTTACTGATGAACGTTGAAATAGTGGTGATAAAAATCTCTCTATGCTCTCCTTTGGGAGGGGATCTACCCTGAAAGTTAGGGAAAGGTCAAAATACTTAGATAAATAAAATGAAATGGCTTTGGGATATTTCAAGCAGTTACTTCGGTTTTGCTGTTGAGGATTGATATTGAGCATGAGGCAGGATGTCAGCCTAGGTAGACCATTGATTTGACCTAGCAGGACCACACATGTACAATGCAAAGCACAAGGGGGCAACCTACAGCTCAAGGGTCACCTACAGTCCTCCACCACTTTCAGTGTGGTCTACCAAGCCCTAAATACAGTGGTACCTCGGGTTAAGTACTTAATTCGTTCCAGGGGTCCGTTCTTAACCTGAAGCACCACTTTAGCTAATGGGGCCTCCTGGTGCCGCTGCGTCGCCAGAGCACGATTTCTGTTCTCATCCTGAAGCAAAGTTCTTAACCCGAGGTAATATTTCTGGGTTAGCAGAGTCTGTAACCTGAAGCGTATGTAAACTGAAGCGTATGTACCCCAAGGCACCACTGTAATGAATGGATAGAAGAATAAAAGTGAGAAGGGTACTGTGAACAGGTGTGAGAGAGAATGAATGAATGAATGTGGAAAGGGAGAGAATGAATGCATGGGTGAACAAATTAAGGGAAGAGAGGCAGACAGACAAGCTCTTCCACCCACTTTTTGCTTCAGACCTCCCCACACACAGGTCCACAGCTACCTTCCCCCAAAAGAATATGGTCTCCGACTCATCCCCCTGACAAAACCATTGATGTATGATTCTATGAAAGTTAACACCCTCCTCATGGCCACTACTGGCAATAAGATGCTGCGGGGCTCCTATTTAAGTGACTGGATTTAAAAAAAACAAAAACCACAAAATCATTATCAGGATAAGATTAAAAGAGCCTATCAAGAGAAGGAAACTTTTGCAACCTGGTGCACTTCAGGCAGCGACCAGGAAAACGGAGTTGCCAACCAACCAGGAAATAATCCGGTCGGAATCTTGCCTCTTCCCACGAACTCGCCCCATATGGCCCAGAGGCAACCCGCCCACTCTTTCGCTCTCGGTCTTTAGCCACCCCACTCGCACCGGGGAGCCGCAGCAACGCCCAGGCGGTTTTCCGGGGCAGCGAGGGCTCGCAAGGATGGAAAAAAAGAGCTCCAGGTACGCGCGTGAGAGAGAAACGCTCGCTGCTGCTGGACCGCTCGAGAGCTCTGGGTTCGAATCCCGCGCAAAACCCGCGACCCTCAGCACCTGCCTGCTTCCCCCCTGCCCAGTCTCAACCCACCAATCAGAGAGATCTCTGCTCCTGCCCCCTCCCTCGGAAATTCGATGGGGAGGGGCGCTGGGAGAGAGAGAGAGGGGGACTCGCGACGCCCCGCCCACTCCCCCCACTCCTTTCTTTTTACCTCAGCCGAAGGTTGGCCATGAACTCGGGCATGGAGACGGCGTCGAGCAGCACGAAGTCCGCCTTGCCGAACTCGAGGCTCTCCTGCTCTGCCATGGCGCTGCGAAGGGTGTGAAGGGACCCGGCGGACGGAGCGGCAAAGCCCACACGGCGGGCGAAGGGAAGGAGGACGGTCGGGCGCGCGCGCCGGAGCCGGGCAGAAAAGCGCAGCCGACCGGCCGAGGGAGTCGACTGGAGGAGGCCACGCCCCCTTCACCTGAGAGGCCGCTCGAGACTGGAGGCGCGCGCGTCACGCCCGAGCTGGGCGGGGCTGCGGGTGGGGAGAAGCCACGCCCACTCTTGGATGCCTGCCGCCCCTCCTCTCTCTCGCTCTATGAAAGCTTTACTTGCAGGGCCATCTGGCGGCTCGCTTGCGTACGACGTGACGTTCAAACGTCGTCTCTCGACGTAGGTAGTTTAGAACGCTTGTAGCCCGCCTTTCCTCTCAAGGCGCTCCAGGCGAGGTGCGTGGTTTTTCTTTCCTTTTCCTCTTTTATCTCCACAACCATCTTGTGAGGTAGGCTCACAGAGAGTGGCTTCAATGGGTTTCTTTTTAAAAAAATGATTTTCAGGTTTATACATTTCCATAATTTTACAGTCATTTTTGAACATTTCAAAGCTTGACTTCCTTTCCCCTCTTTCTGCAGTTCCTAAAATTTATTTTTCATGTTTTCTGCATATCCAAATTAACGTAATTTGTTCATTTATTCATCTGCTTTAAATATTTACTCTTATGAAACTGCAGGTTATTACAATAATCCTGCCAATGTTCTTATCTGTTTACAGTTTGTAAATATTCAGTAAATCATTTCCATTCTTTTGTAAAAAGTTTGTTACCTTGATTTCTAATTTTTCTGGTAAGTTTTGCAGTTTCCGCATATCCCTTTTTTAAAAAAATAATCTTTATTGATTTAAAATATCATCTTACAAATGTATTACAAAATGGTTACTACAAAATTAAACACGAAGTTAAAAAGAGAAAGAATAAAGAGAATAAAAATAAAAAGAACAAAAGAGAATTAACAATAAGAAAAGAATATCAGTTATAGCATCCTGTCTTGTAGGTGTTTCACATTTCCAGCTTCTTGCTACCAATATTCTTGCAGCTGTAATTGAGTACATAAGCAGTGGTCTTGTATTTTGCTTTATTTCTGTTGGCAGTATTCCTAGAAGGAAAATATCCGGTCTTTTTTTAAAAGTAAATTTAAATAATTTCTTAAATTCATAATGTATGTTATTCCAAAACTCGCTTATAACCATACAAGTCTACCACATATGGTAGTAAGATCCTATCTCATTTTTACGCCAACTTTATAAAAAGTTTGTTACCTTGATTTCCAATTTTTTTGGTAAGTTTTGCAGTTTCTGCATATTCCAAAAGTTTTGGAATCCATTCTTCTTTCGCTGGGACTTCTTTCCATTCTTGGGCAAGTAACATTCTAGCCACTGTAGTCGCATACATGGATAAATTTCTGTACAGTTTGGATAGTTCTGTCCCTATAATTTCCAAAAGCAAAGTTTCTGGGTTTTGTTTTTTTTTACAAACATTATTTTAAACATTTTTTTCAATTCATTATATATCAATTCCCATTAAGCTTTAACGTTGCTACAAGACCACCACATATGATAAAAAGAACCTTCTTTCTCTTTACATTTCCAACACTTACAGTATTTGCTTTAGATTTATACATTTTTGCCAGTTTACTTGGTGGTAGGTACTGTTATAAGAAAAACTGCTCCTTTCCCTTATGGGGTATCCAAGAGCCCGTATAGAGTCCTTAAGTGGGTTCCCTGTTGGTAGGAGAAAATAACAGGCCAACCAGAGAATATTGAGAAGCAAAGCAGCTGGTAACCCTGATCTATATTAAACTGTTGCAACAGGGTCCTCACTCACCACATGCAGGAGAGAGGAGGAACCCAGAACAATGGTGCACAAGCCCTTATATAGACTTTTAAAATTGCTAACCCTGTAGCTCAAGACTACTCCCAAAAACATCATACATACATCACAGAAGGAGGCAGGTCTACAGCAGAAATCATAGCTGTCAAGTGTCCCTTATTTGAAGGGACAGTCCCTTATTCCAGCACCATGTCCCGCTGCTGTCCCTTATTGATGGATGTCCCTTAAATGTCCCTTAAATGATGTACCCTTAAATTTCAAAGGAAGCAGCTCCTCTCCCTCCCGGCCAGGGAGGAGGGAGGCTCCAACTGTGTTGCTTGAAGTCTAAGAACCCAATAAGAAGTCTAAGAATGACTGGGGGGTGGAGCTTGCATGCCTTGTGTGTGGCTAGTTAATGCAAGCTGAGGGGGGTTTTGAATGCTGAACGCCATTTTGTTGCACATGCTGCTGCAAACTTTGCAGTGCAAAGCAAGGCCGGGGAGCCATCTTAAGTTGAGGCTGCATAGGCGTTGTGGTGCATGTGATTCAGATTCTATTCAGTTGAACCTCTGGTTACAAAGTTGATTGGACATTGTTCTCGAAGCTGCCAGCATGAGTTTGACCAGACTGCAGGAGGACAGGAAGACTGGAGTGCCTGGAACAGTTGAGGCTACAGGTCCTTTATTTTGGCTGCTGGTCCAAGGCTGCTGGTCCCTTATTTTCAAATCTGTAAGTTGACAGCTATGGCAGAAATACATCACAGGAGGCTGTCTACAGCAGAAATCCTGTCTGCCAGGATACCTGACAGTGGTCACTGATTGCTTTACCTGGGCAGCCCTGCCATTCTTCTGTGATGGTAAATACTTTAATTCCTGAATCCAGGCCACAGGCTCACCCTATTCATACACAAATATGTCCTTAAGACAGGTAAGCAAAAGACAATGAAGAGGCTTTTCCATTTTCTTCCTCCTTGCCAAGAAATATTTGAGGTCAATTTGGGAGGGTCAGAATGGTTTGGGAGAGTCAATGACTTCAGGATTGCTCTCCTGTACTATTTCAGACACGTGGTTTATATACTTATGTATGTGTTTCCCTTGTACATTTAGGAACGTTTATTTTATACTTGGGACCATAGAATTCTTATAACAGTACCATTGATGTATCATTTTCATATAATTTTAATGCTGTAAATTTTCTATCCATATTCCTCAATGGTTTTCATGAGTGAGTCCAGGTTGGAGAGGCTAATGCTCCAACCTTTTTTCTTTCTTTTTTAAAAATGCAATGCCTTTGGGATATTTCAAGCAGCTACTTTGGTTTTGCTATTGAGGATGGATATGGAGGATAAGACAGGATGTCAGCCTAGGTGGACCCTTGATTTGCAATTTAATTGCATTTTTAAAAAAGAAAAAATAATTTTTATTGCAGAGTTTTCCAACCTTTTCATGCTGGTGGCGCACTTTTTAGACATGCAACATTTCGCGACACGGTAATTCCATTTTACCAGCAAAGCAGAGGTGAAACTATCCCCTTTCCAGCCTACACACTATGTTGAAGATGCTAATGTGTCACAACGCAAAGTTTGGAAAGTTCTGCTTTATTGTTCTGTTATGAGAGGAGTAGCACAAGTTAGGTAGAGACCTTCCCCGATAAAGGGGACAACAATAAACGAGAATGCACTAGTAAAGTGGACGTAACGAAAACATGCAATGCAGCTTCCCATAGCTGTCATAAAAAGAACATGCTGTGAGATGCACCGTGTCTCCTTACAGAGTTTCTGCTCTCTGACACAAAGGCAGCAGACCAATGTACTACTACTATTATTATTATTATACCCTACCTCCCCCCCCCACCCGGCAGGGACTCAGGGTGGTTTTCAGATAATGTAAGAATAGCTAAAAATATGAGGGGGCACCTATAATTTAAAACAATCAAACATTAATAGAATTAAAACTCTCTCCCTGTAGGAAAGATCTATTAAAAACATACAGACAATCGCACCCAAAACAGCAGGGCACCAGCCCTTTTGTTAAAAATGATCAGTTCTTAAAAGCCTGTGGAAAGACAACAAGGGGGGGAACCAGTTCAGCTTCTCTAGGGAAGGAGTTCTCAAGTTGTATTGGAGCAAAAAAGGTAAAAAGTTGACTCGGGGGTGTGGTGCTCATCTCGCTTTCAGGCCAAGGGAGTTGGCGTTTGTCCGCAGACAGCTTTCCAGGTCATGTGGCCAGCATGACTAAACCACTTCTGGCACAATGGGACACCGCGATGGAAACCAGAGCGCACGGAAACGCCATCTACTTTCCCGCCGCAGCGCTATCTATTTATCTACTTGCACTGGCATGCTTTCGAACTGCCAGGTTGGCAGGAGCTGGGACAGAGCAACAGGAGCTCACTCCACGCAGGGATTCAAACCGCTGACCTGATCGGCAAGCTCAAGAAGCTCAGTGATTTAGACCACAGCGCCACCCTTGTCTTGGAGCAGCCATCACCAAGAAGGCCCTCCTGCGTCCCCACCAAGTGTCCCTGCAAGGGTGGCAGGACCAGGAGAAGGGCCGTCCCCTGAAAATCACAAAACCCAGGCAGGTTTCAGAAATGCAGTCTTTCGGATAGCTTGCACCTAAGCTGCGTTAGGGCTTTATAGCTAATGACCAGCACTTTGAATTGTGCCCCTGAATGTCAGCTGCTGGGGAGTATGGGTGGGAAGAGTTCTATTGAGATCAGTTCCTGCTTCAGAGGCTTCTCACAGGGTTTTTGTTGGCTACTGTGAGAGCAGGACAGTGGATTAACTGGGCCTTTGGCATGGGCGTAGCCAGGGGGCAGGGAGGGGCATCTGCCCCCCCCATAATCAATAAAAATACATAGTGAACTGAGGTTCTTCCCCCCCCCCCCAACTAAAATCCTGGCTATGCCCATGACTCTTTGGCCGAATCCAGTGGTGGTGCTGTTCTAATATACAGTGGTACCTCGGGTTACATATGCTTCAGGTTACATACACTTCAGGTTACAGACTCCACTAACCCAGAAATAGTACCTCGGGTTAAGAACTTTGCTTCAGGATAAGAACAGAAATTGTGCTCCGGCGGCGCAGCGGCAGCAGGAGGCCCCATTAGCTAAAGTGGTGCTTCAGGTTAAGAACTTACTTAACCCGAGGTACCACTGTATTATCTAAAACATTTCTCTGAATCCTTTTCAGCACGTTCAATTCCATGGCAAACTCCCAGGGTTTGTTCAGCGGAAAGCTCAATGTGGAAACTGCCCCTCAGAAGCAGAAAATGAGAACTGCTGTTGCGGATTTAGCATCCTCATATCAGCTCAGGTGGATTGGGACCACAAATGGCACGTTACAAATTTAAATTTAAACCAACGAGGTGAGAATTATATTTGTTGCACCTTGAACTGATAGGATGCTAGAAACTCAGCTAATGACACTTTGCCACTTGCTTTCCTAAAAGAAGAAGCTTTAATTTCTTAAATCGCTGCATACTGGACGGCTAAAAAGCATAAGGACAAAGCCACTACAAAGAAAAGGTTGGGGGGAGACAGCTTGTTCTATTAAATACTGTGCTAAGCCTTAGCTATAGGTTTAAGGTAAAGGTAAAGGGACCCCTGACCATTAGGTCCAGTCGTGACCGACTCTGGGGTTGCGGCACTCATCCCGCTTTATTGGCCGAGGGAGCCGGCGTACAGCTTCCGGGTCATGTGGCCAGCATGACTAAGCCGCTTCTGGCGAACCAGAGCAGTGCACAGAAACGCTGTTTACCTTCCCGCCGGAGCGGTACCTATTTATCTACTTGCACTTTGACGTGCTTTCAAACTGCTAGGTTGGCAGGAGCTGGGACTGAGCAACGGGAGCTCACCCCATCACGGGGATTCGAACCGCCGACCTTCTGATCAGCAAGTCCTAGGCTCTGTGGTTTAACCCACAGCGCCACCTGAGTCCCCAGCTGTAGGTTTACTCGTCCACATTTTTAGGCTATATAGCCCAACTTCCTTGTACTTCGTGTTTTCTTTAGTGCAACAGTGTTCTTCCTCATTTCCCCTTCTTTAGGCATGAATTGTAGTCTAGTTTCCTTGACAGACCCAAAGTTTACAAGAGTGCTTTAAATGCTACCTTAATCTGGGTTTCCAGCTCTTCAGCCACCTCTGGGTCCTTGGGTCATTTCAGTTGTTACTTGGGCTGTAGGCAGTAGTAGATAAGCTTTTGGCAGCCCAGAAATAAGAATGATCACCTGAGAATTGATGAAGATAAAATATAAATTAATGGAACACCTGTAAGGGCTTAGTTTAACGGTGTGTAACCTCAGTGCTATAATCCTATAGACTGAGGGTATAATCCGACCTAGAACGTTTATCTGGGTGCAAACTCTATTTAACCCAATGGGATTTCCTTCTGCGCAGACATATAGGTTTGTGGTGTGAACTACTTGTAGCTTGCTAGGGGTGGAAAACCCGAGCAAAATCAAGCTTTGTGGCTCTTTTCATACATGCAGACAGAGATTACAAATGTTGCTGCTGCTTCCACCCACTCCCCAGTATCAGACGGACGCTCACATAAATAGCATTAGATAAGCCAGGAGGGCAGTTTCATGAGTTTTGTATGGAAATAGGCCACTAGATGGTGCCTAACATGGAATGTGTATAGACTTGTGCGATGCTGGTTCCCAGTTTAATGCTTAGGAACTTTGTTTTCGGAGTTTTGTCTTGTTTCACATCTTAATCTGTGGTTCTTCTAAATAATAATACTACAATTATAAAACATATTAATGACGCTGCAGAGGCAACAGGAAGGACTGTATTCGAATGTTCCTGATGTTTGAATGCTTTTAAAGATTTTTTTTTTCTAAGTAGGGCACGTAGGATTAAACTTTCAGTGAACCCCTCTTGAAACCTTATCTTGGTTTGTCAGCACTGTTGTGATTGTGCCCTTATTCCTTTATAGCTGCAATGAAGGAAACATTGGTTCCTTGTCAGCAAGGTGGACTCTGTTCCTCAACACTCGCTCACATCCTTCCAGACAGAATAAAAAAGTAACTAAGCTATTCATACTACAGCTACAAGATTCTAAAACGGGTAAATATGAAACCAAGAAGCACACCCCAGCATGCATGATGGAGGGTTTACTTGACGTTTTTATTCAATTGTCAAATTCAGTTACGTTTCTCTTTTTTATATATACAGTACCTTGGTTTACAAACTTAATCCGTTCCAGAAGTCCATTCTTAAACCAAAGCGTTCTTAAACCAAGGTGTGCTTTCCCATAGCAGTGGGGGACTCAATTTACAAATGGAACACACTCAACAGGAAGCGGAACATGTTCTGCTTCCAAGGCAAAGTTCACAAACCAAAACACCTACTTCCAGGTTTGCAGCGTTCTTAATCCAAGTTGTTCATAAACTAAGCTGTTCTTAAACCAAGGTACCACTGTATATATATAAATTTATTTATTTGGTTTTTCAAATTAAAGTTTTACAATCACATATCCAACATAACAAAAAAAACAAAACATTTATTTAAGTAGTTGAGGTTTTTTCAGAACATCGCCCTAGTTGCCATGCGTCCAGGTTTTCCAATTCGGCGAAATTCCGCCTGGACTTCATTTTCACAGTCAGATTCCCGGACATGTCCTGGAGAAACAGGGACATATGGCAGCCCTGTGATAATAGAGCTTGAGTCTTTCTGATGTTGAGTTACAAACGTCAAAACAGTATTATCATGCTAACAAAACTAGAGGCGTTCATATCAGTTAAGGACTGATTCTTGGGGTTTACTTCTAAAGCCTGTGATCCACTTGCACAGGCTGTGTGACCCACAGATTAGGAAATGCTATTCTAAACAAAACTCTTCTATTGCAATAATTAATATAATATAATATAATACAATACAATACAATATAATGCTTCTGAACATGGGCTAGCCAAGATTTATTTTAGGGGGAGTCAGAACCGAGTGAGACCACGATGTTGCTGTAGGTGGGCCACTGGCCTGATCCAGCTCTTATGAAGAGCCTTCCTTTGATCTATTCCTCCAGGATCAGGTGAACATTGCTCTAACAATTCAAAGGTCACAATTATAGAACAAATATTCATAAATGCACACATATCTAAATAAATGAACCCAGTGCTCTTTTTCCTAAAAAAAATGTTTAGGGGTACTCTCATTTTCCTACTCATATTGAAATCCTGCCTCTCAATGAGGCCAAACTTAGATCCACAGAATGTTTAGGGGTATGCATCCCCCCCAGAAAAAAGCACGGTATGAACCATGTGTCTGAAATATGGGAGCTTAGGCCCTTGCATGGCCATAACAAATGATACCTGCAATAGCTCCCAAATTAGCATCCATTAAAGGAAAATCCCCCTTGCCACCCCAGACTATTAAATGCAATCTCCCTAACAGAGGAAGGTTGCCCAGTCACTGTAGCATTATTTTAGTGCATTAATGCCAGGCTCTCTGGTACTTTTATCTGCTGCTAACCGCTTCCTCCACCTCCTCTTTTTTTCAGGCACATAAAATCAGGTCCTGAGCATTCTTTTAGTATGAGGCGAGGGCAGCTAAAATTCCATGTGAATTAAAAACGACTGCGCCAGCACTGGAAGGAAATCAAGAGCTCTTCCGGATTGTATCGGGACAGCCATTGCCTGGTAACACTTAACAAGTCAAAGCATCACATAGTTAAATTGCTATCATACTTGAGCCCTATAGTAAATGACTCATCCTGCTCTTCTTCAAAAGTGGATAAAAAAAAGAGTTCTGTGCAGCATCTTTGGAAGTGAGACATCAAAGATTAACACAAATCTGCCATGGCATCGGCTTTTGCACACTACCGTCCTCTTCAGACGTGCAATTACTGTTATTATTTTATGCATTTGCTTTTCATCATTGTGAAAGTCACTTGCGCTATCTATCGGTTTCATTGGTTTTGAAAGTTATGATACGAATCCTGAGTCCTCGGGATAGAGAGAACTGAATTATTATTTTTTAATTTATACTGAACATGTGCTGTTTTGCTAATTTTGCTTATTCCCCCCCCCCCCGAAATCTGCAGAAAGCCAAGATGTTAATGCCCCTTTAAATGTATGCCGGCATGCATACCGCCGAACAAAATGGTAGCAGCAAATAGTCTGTGCTCCTCTAATTGAAACTCATTTGATGTGCGGGGAGGGAAACCCTTGTTTTGCTTTTAGACGTTTTAAAAAATGCAGATTTCCATACAAACGCAGTTCATTATCCCATCATGAAAGTCTGAAGTGGTTGCGGCTGGGAGTATGACGGCTCTGCAGTGTAATTCACTTTGAGTATTGCATGTTGGACATAGCTGTCAACCTTCCCTTTTTTTGCGGGAAATTCCCTTATTCCAGCGCCACTTCCCACTGCTATCCTGAATTGTTAGATATCCTGTAGACTGTCCCCGGGACAGGTGAGGCTGCTGATTCCTTATTTTCAAGGCTGCTGATACCTTATTTTCAAATCTGAAAGTTGACAGCTATGATGTTGGAGTTAGGGCCATTACAAGAAGCCTGCAATGTCGTCTAGTACCCCTGTTGCAGGTTGGGCTGGAAGGGTCCTGAAGCAGTCCTGTACCTTTATCCTGTGCTGCTATCCCTACACCGGTGGGGCTAAGAAAATAATGCATAACGCTGCTGTGTAGTCTTCTGTTTATATTCAAGATTCAAAGATGAGCTGTTTTCCCATTCTTAATACTCCCATTCAGCAGCTGTCCTGAGAGTGGCTTGTGACCACTGCCCCTGCAAATGTAGCTTATCTTTCTACCCTTGTTCCTTTGCATTTCATGAATCTCTGCATATTTTACAAAAACTAAACCCTTCAGTATCCCATTATTACATCCATCAAAACTTATTTACACTGTTGAATTTATCTTAATGCTGCCAACGTTTTTAAGTGGACACAGTTATTTCCCATGTATTCAATAAACGTTTTCCAGTCTTCTCTAAATGTATGTTATTCTTGTTCTCTTATTCTATATGTTAAGTCTGCAAGCTGCACATATTCTGTCAGTTTAAGTTGCTATTCTTCTTTAGTTGGGACCTCGCTCGTTTTCCATTTTTGGGCTAATGAAACACAGTCTGCAGTAGTGGCATAGATAAACAACCTTTTTTGACACCTGGGAATTTCCGTCTGAATTATCCCCAGCAAAAAGGACTTTGGTGTTTTGTTTTGTTTTTGAAAGATACTTTTAAAAATCAAGACCTTGAAAGTGGTAGAAGAGGGCTTTGAATGTATGGTGCGGTGGTTGTGATATAATTGGTGCTTTTTTCTGGGGGTACTCAAGGATATGCAGTACTGTACTGGAAACTTTTTCTCTAAAGAAAAGCACTGGATCGGGTAATGATGTGCATGCAATTACGAACCAGCTGTAACTTTGTATGGTGCGAGGGCAAGATCACACTGCCGACCTCACAATAGCCTGCCACCTTCTTGCTGGAACAATGAAGCATGGGAGAATCAGATGCACCGGAAGAGCATCTCAGATAAGATGGCTTTGAAAGAGGATTAGACGATTCAATGGAGGTGAGAGCTATCAAAGGCTACTAGCCATGATGGCAACACTCTGCCTCCACAGTGAGAGGCAGCTATGCTTCTCCAAAGAAGTTTTTGGAAGCCATAGGTGGGCAGAGGGCTCTTGTGCTTGAATCCTGCTTGCAGACATCTGGGAAGCCCCAGAGGGAAGGGGATGATGGACCATGGGCCTGATCCAGCAGTGTTTCATAAGGACCCCCTCCTTCCTCCTGCCCCAGTCATCTGTCCTCCTTCTGGCTCCAATCTCTCCCGGGATGAGGACAGGACAACAGAGGCAGTTCCCAAAGCTAGGCTGCTGCTTTCCCTCGCTGCAAAGCAGAGACATCAGCAGGCGCCTGGCTCCAAGCCATGCTAGCACCAGTCTATGGTGTGTATACAATCTATAGTTTTAAGGGAAAGGCCTCTGGCGGGATTTAGCTTGCACAGGGCAGGAGCATACTGAGATTTATTTTGTATTATCTGTTTGCACCATCACTGTGTGCGGCCCTTGAGAAAGAGGTTCATGCCCCAAGGGGCTTACAATCTTTAATTTGACATGGGGAGGCAACAGGGAAAGGTGGTTCCTGAGTCCTGCTGAAAGACAGAAGCCAGGGTCTGTGAGTTTAGTTTTAAGTGCCTGGTGTGGGTGTGACAGCTGAATGTGCTTCTGATGGGACGTTCTGTCCATGGAGTTCAGTCTGTGGTTTCCCCATTCACATGTGCAACTTCACTTGAAGTTGCAGTCATACAATATATGAAATGGCTTGCCTCATCTGAACATCGGCTGCTGTTTTTCTCCCAGAGGGCCTAAAGGACCCACCAAGGAAAGGAAAGCTTTCCTATGGGTCACGCAATGGATAGTTTCTCCTACCTCCTATCCTGGAGCTCTCCTTTAGTGAGGATGTAGCAGCCAAGTTCTGGCCCAAAGTCCGGCACGCAACAAATGGCTGAGGAGGCGCCATACCCACGTAAACAATGGGAAGTGGCGAAGAGGCACGAGGACAAAGATGCTTCTATGAGGATTCCTTCAGTGCCTTGGTAGGGCTGACCTGGGATCCAGAAAGGGAAACCAGGAACTGCACGGACGCCTTGGTTGCACTCTTGCCCATCAGCCTGGGAGCTGGAGACGCAGACCATTCTCCAGAAGCGTGGCCCTGTGAAGGAAGCAGGATATAGTATCCTCTTGGCATATGTGAGGAATGGATTCCCAATGGAATTAACTTGCCATTACTTCCAAAGGAAGCTTGGCTGACCAGCTTCTTGAGGAACTAGAGTCCCTCCTTTCTGATCTCATGCAGAAAGGTTCTTCTTCTTTCATTCTCCTTTTCTGCTCAACTTGTACCATGTCCTCCCTATGCTATGCAAAACTTTCATCCCTCTTTCTTGTTCTTTTTATATTCACTTCTTACTCCTCCAGCAGCTTTTCTCCCTTAACCCTTTCCTTTCTATCCTAATTGTTGTTTCTTGAATTTATATACAGTGGTACTTCGGGTTAAGTACTTAATTCGTTCCAGAGGTCCGTTCTTAACCTGAAACTGTTCTTAACCTGAAGCACCACTTTAGCTAATGGGGCCTTCTGCTGCTGCCGTGCCGCCAGAGCACGATTTCTGTTCTCATCCTGAAGCAAAGTTCTTAACCTGAAGCACTATTTCTGGGTTAGCGGAGTCTATAACCTGAAGCGTATGTAACCTGAGGTACCACTATATTGCCCTATAAACGCAGGTCTGAGGGCGGATCCTGATTGTATGTGTTAATTCAAAGTGTTGGTGTTGACCTTTAAAGCCCTAAACAGCCTCGTCCCAGTATACCTGGAGGAGCGTCTCCACCCATG
Source organism: Podarcis raffonei (assembly GCF_027172205.1). Taxonomy (NCBI): domain Eukaryota; kingdom Metazoa; phylum Chordata; class Lepidosauria; order Squamata; family Lacertidae; genus Podarcis; species Podarcis raffonei. The sequence goes on from NC_070614.1 coordinate 15,422,925, forward strand.
TCGCTCAGCCTGGACACTGAGGTCCAGTTCCAAGGGCCTTTTGGTAGTTCCCTCACTGTGAGAAGTGAGGTTACAGGGAACCAGGCAGAGGGCCTTCTTGGTAGTGGTGCCCGCCCTGTGGGACGCCCTCCCACCAGATGTCAAGGAAATAAACAACTATCTGACTTTTAGAAGACATCTGAAGGCAGCCCTGTTTAGGGACGTTTTTAATGTTGGAAGTTTTATTCTGATTTTAGTGTTCTGTTGGGAGCCGCCCAGAGTGGATGTGGAAACCCAGCCAGATGGACGGGGAATAAATAATAAAATTATGATTATTATTATAAACAATCATATTTTTGCCTTACTTTTTATTTCCTTCAAACCTTCCTCTGGCCCTTTCCTTGGTGGGTCCTTTAGGCCCTCTGGGAGAAAAACAGCAGCCGATGTTCAGATGAGGCAAGCCGTTTCATATATTGTATGACTGCAACTTCAAGTGAAGTTGCACATGTGAATGGGGAAACCACAGACTGAACTCCATGGACAGAACGTCCCATCAGAAGCACATTCAGCTGTCACACCCACACCAGGCACTTAAATCTAAACTCACAGACCCTGGCTTCTGTCTTTCAGCAGGACTCAGGAACCACCTTGGACCCTCAACCTTTCCCTGTTGCCTCCCCGTGTCAAATTAAAGATTGTAAGCCCCTTGGGGCATGAACCTCTTTCTCAAGGGCCGCACACAGTGATGGTGCAAACAGATAATACAAAATAAATCTCAGTATGCTCCTGCCCTGTGCAAGCTAAATCCCGCCAGAGGCCTTTTCCTTAAAACCATAGATTGTATACACACCATACCTCTTGGGGAAAGGCCCTGCGTTCCGCTTCCGCTTGGGTTGTGTGCCAAGCAAACGCGGGTGTGTTAACAGCTTTGCTCTTCGCTAGGCTGCACTGGGATCCAAAAGGGGCAACCAGGAACCATATGGATGGCTTGATTGCCCCCTTCCCCTTCAGGTTGGGAGCTGGAGACGCGGACCATTCTCTGGAAACATGGCCCTGTGAAGGAAGCAGGATGTGATCTCCTCCTGGCACGTGTGAGGAATCGATCCCCAAAGGAATTAACAGGCCACAACTTCCAAAGGAAGCTTGGCTGATCAACTTCTTGAGGAGCTGGAGCGCTTCCTTTCTTGATCTCATGCAGAAAGGTACGCTCCCCATTCTCCTTTTACACTCTTTGACAGTGGAAAGGAATCTCTTAGAAGGCGGCGGACTCCTTTGCTGGAGGTTTTTAAGCAGAGGCTGGATGGCCTTGGATGATCTTGGTTGAGATTCCTGCATTGTAGGGGTTCGGACTAGAAACATGACCCTTGGGAAGAGATAGACATAACATTTTACTTTTTTAAAATATATCTTTATTAATTTAAAATAAATACATTTATGAAAAACAGACGTACATACAAAGTAAACAAACATACACTCAAAAAAACAAATAACAGAAAAATCAAACAAACCACCACACTATAAGATATAAGAAGATTAATATAATTATATATACTTCTGGTATTGAACACAATTATAAAATTTATAGAAAAGAAATTTAAAACTGACTTCCAATTAATCTCACTGTACTTTGTCTATCCATTACTTTATACCGCACAGTTACATATTTCTTATATAATTTCTTTTTACCTCCCTACAAACTTATATTTATGCAATACAGGGATCAGTCTAATTCTGCCAAGATGTTTCCTTTTATTCCATCGTTTTCTAAATATTCTTTAAAGATTCACCAATCCTTATATACTTTTTGTATAAAATAATAATAATAATAATAATAATAATAATAATAATAATAATAATAATAATAATTTATTATTTGTACCCCGCCCATCTGGCTGGGTTTCCCCAGCCACTCGGGGCGGCTTCCACAGAAACCAAAAATACAGTAAAATCACACATTAAAAACTTCCCTGACATTTTACATAACATAACATTTTACAAGGACAGGAAGAAACATCAAGGACAGAATAATTGCCACACACAGGAAGAACAAGGATATAGTCTGAGTGCCTCACTTGTAGTTCTAAAAATCATTTAATGTGTCAACACGAATGGAAGTTATTAATATTGCAGTTGTTGTATAAAGGATTATTATTTTGACTGGAATGTAATTGAAATTAATTAGATTTTGGAACACAGAAAAAAAGAAAATAATCAAACCATGAAATCTAGCCCGTGGGGGCCACCTAGATTATTAGTAATTGTATTATAATTTGGTATTGTTATAAAGAGGCTATTCTTGGATGGTAATTGAAAATGAATAAAAATTATTATAAAAAAGAGAAACTTCACAGTTCTATGATTCTATGATGCCTCCAATGAGCATTTTAAGCACATGACTTCTCCCAAAGGATCCTGGGGATTGTAGCTTCCCTCTAAAATTCCCAGAAACCATAACAAACTATAGTTCCCAACACCATTTGGGGGGGGGGAATATCTGCTTTTTAGAACATAGATGAGGAATCTGTGATTGGAGACAAGTCACACTCAGAATGGTAAAAGGAAGGGTTTTAGTTCCACCTCCCTTTCATTGCATGCTTATGTTCAGGATCCCCCTTTGTATTTTTGTGTGGAAAATCGGGTAGTAATGGTAGTTATTATTAAGAATTTATTTATACCCTGCCTTTCTGCCTGATGGAATGCAAGGGGGCTTACATATAAAAACGTTCAACAGCAGTTCAACCAATGAATTGACATGGAGTAAACGTTCAACAAATTTAATCTCTCTTTAAGGGCAGCAGAAATTCTCTAACCTGCCCAGGGTAAATTTAGGTATGGGGTTTCCGACATCCCCTTCTCACCTCGCCCTCCGGTTTTTAATCATTAACTATAACACACTACAGTTCCCAACATCATTTTTGGGGGGGAGGGGGAATATCTGCTTTTTAGAACATAGATGAACATGCAGTGGGAGGAGGCAAGAGCTTAAGTCAGCTTGCTCGCCTCCGTTTCCTAGGAACCAGGAATGGGAAGCTCCAGGGCTTTTAACAGTATGATTACAGAGAGTAGGGTGCGTAAAATATTGCATGGATGTAATATGGAAAGGAAGGTAATTACTGTACATTAGAGGTGCCGAAATTGCAATGGAGCAAAAAAACAAATATAGAAATAGAAATACCATGTTAAAATGATAAGAGAATAACAATAACTATTTTAAAAAAAACCAACTGTGAAGAATAAGAAATAAGCAGGGAGAGATAATATGCCAAAAAAAACAGAAAAGGAAGTTGAGGGAAGTCACCGGGGGGCGGGGCAGTTGGGGATCTACACTTTATTTTGTTTTGTTGAAATAATGATTGCGATGATGATAAAATTGTAAAACCCAATAAAAATATTTTTAAAAAAGAAAGAAATCGCAATGGAGCAGAAAAGATTATTTATGTATGCGACCACGGCTATGCGGATGTTATTGGCCCAGAGATAGAAAGAAGATAAAGTCCAGACCAGTGAAGAATGGCAGATTAAGTCGATGGATTATGCCAAAATGGCAAAAATTACCAGAAGAATCAGAAATCAGGAAGACCAAAATTTTAATAATGGGGAAAATTTATAATTTATCTTAAAAATCACTGTAAACTGTTAAAATCATTAGTAGGATTGGAATAACACTGGTAGTTCAATGGTGAATTTTGGATATAATGGAGATGTAAAAGATTTGGATTGTTATAAAAGATGCAGGAGGAAATGACTAACCATAGGTTCCACCAAGGGGAGGAGGGGGAAGTCCAGGAGATTCTTTGGAATCTTGTTTTTATGATGTATGTTGGATTGCAAAACTTTAATTTGAAAAACCAAATAAATTTACAAAAAAGGAAGGTAATTATATTAGAATTATTAAAGGGAGGGAGAGGGAAAGAGGGAGCGTGGAATGTTGCTGGAGATTGGAAAAAGGGGTTTGAATGTTGGCGATGAGGCAGTTGGGTTTGAAAAGGGGTTTGAATGTTGAAAAGGAGTTTGAATGTTGGCGGTGAGGCAGTTGGGAGTCAGTTGAGAGCTGTTGGTTCGGTAGGGGATGGTAGTTACATCTGAAGCAGGGTCAGGCTTATGATCAGTTTAGGATCAGTAGTTTAATCCCCACTGCTGTAGTTGTAATAGCAGGGGTCAGCAATTTTTTTCAGCAGGGGGCCGGTTCACTCTCCCTCACACCTTGTGGGGGGCCAGACTATATTTTGAGGGGGGGGAATGAACAAATTCCTATGCCCCACAAATAACCAAGAGATGCATTTTAAATAAAAGCACACATGCTACCCATGTAAAAACACCAGGTAGGCCCCACAAATAATCCAGAGATGCATATTAAATAAAAGGACACATTCTACTCATGTAAAAACATGCTGATTCCCAGACCATCTGCAGGCCGGATTGAGAAGGCGATTGGGCAGGATCCGGCCCCCAGGCCTTAGTTTGCCTACCCATGTAATAAAGGAAAAACAAGATGCAAGTCGTACTCAAGCCGTAATGAAACCATTGCTTGGGTTTTTTTAAAAAACAGATTTCATCCGCATGCCTCACACTGGGCTACATCAGGGTGAAATATCATGATCGATATCATCTGTGGTGGCATCAGGAATAAAAGGGGTTTAGGGAAAGACCCGTCCCATAGCCGCACATCTTGTTAGGAGTGCAAAGGTGGCCCTGGGGACTGTGGGTAGTCAGTGCCAGAGGTTGATGTATCTGAGGGGTGGTCTTAGGTTACACCCCTTCTGTGATGTATGTATGTATGATGTTTCTGGGGGTGGTCTTGATCTACAGGGTGGCAATTTCAAAAGTCTTTATAAGGCCTTGCACGCTATTGTTCTGGGTTCCTCCTCTCTCCTGTGGGTGAGGGGAGCACCTTGTTGCAACAGATCAATAAAGATCAAGCTTACTAGCTGCTTTGCTTCTCAATATTCTCTGGTTGGCCTCTGTTATTCTCTCCTACCAATAAGGGAAAAGGGCAATTTTTGTTTACAACAACTGCACCTCTTGCAACCGACTAGCAGGGGGAAGCTATAACCAGGCAGCCTGGGCCACTGAAGATGGTTACCGAGGTCCAGTCTTTGGGCTGTTTCCGTCTTGCTGTGCTTCTTCCCTGTCCCCCACTTTTTGAATCCGCCCGCCCGCGTGCCCCTGCCTGAAGATTGAGTGAGAGGAGCTCTCAGGGAACTTGGAAAGTTCCCTCGCGACTTTGCGTGACAGTTTTGTTGGGCCTAGTCAGGAAGGAATTGTCCTATTGTTTGTGATTCCTCCAGAATCCCCCACCCTCTAAAAAAGGTGCAGCGTACACATCTCTAGGAGCTGTTGGGACCTCCCAGAGATACGCTGAGTTGTTGGAACAAAATGGCGTCCCACAAAATGGCTGAGTTGTAGGAACACAATGGCGTTCCACAACATGTCTGAGTTGTAGGAACACAATGGCGTTCCAAAAATGGCTGAGTTGTTGGAACAAAATGGCGTTCCACAACATGTCTGAGTTGTTGGAACAAAATGGCGTTCCACAACATGTCTGAGTTGTTGGAACAAAATGGTGTTCCACAAAATGGCGTTCCACAAAATGGCTGAGTTGTTGGAACAAAATGGCATTCCACAACATGTCTGAGTTGTTGGAACACAATGGCGTACCACAAAATGGCTGAATTGTTGGAAGAAAATGGCGTTCCATTTATTAAAAAAAAAACAATTAATTGCACGTTTATTCAAAATCCATTTAAAACTGTTTAGTTTAGGTAATGCAATAAAATTTATCAGTTTGATCTAGCGACACCAGAGAGAGTCAAGATCTCAGGGATGTCACATGGAAGATGGAGTGAGCTTTGAAAAGTTATTAGAAACAATTAAATTCATTTGCAGGATTATCTTAAAATTAAAAACTACCTTAAAACTTAAAAACTACTGACTAAGAAATAAAGAGGGAGTAAACAAAAAATAGATTATTGAGGAGATGCAATAAGAAAAGTGTAACTGAAGGAACCACGAAAGGGGTGGGGAGGGAAAAATAAAATGGGACTTTTTTTGTACTGGAAGTTTGTATGTCACAAAAATTGAAATATTGAGAAATAAAATTTATATTATTATTAGAATTAGAATTAGAATTTATATACCACCCTATACTTGGGGGTCTCAGGGAGGTTCACAGAATAAAATATAAAACCACAAAATACCTAATAAAAATAAAAAACAACCCAATAGCCGCCCGAACAACAACAAAAAACACATTTTAAAAGGGCATAGGATGTAAATCGGATCAACCAAAGGCCTGGTTAAAAAGGAACGTTTTTGCCTGGCGCCTACAGGTGTATAATGAAGGTGCCAGGCAAACATCCCTGGGGAGTGCATTCCACAGACAGGGAGCCACTGCAAAGAAGGCCTGTTCTCTCTCTCCTGGCTAAAAAATCTGACACATCAAAAGAAAGATGGTCTTCAAAACAAAACGGGCATTGGGGGGGGGGTGAGGTGAAATATTTGGGCATTTGGTTAAGAAATAAAAATGCATCGCTAAATCCGAATAACTATGTTGAAGTATGGTACGAGGTGAAACAAGAATTAGCTTGATGGGGAAGGATCAAAATCTTTCAGCTGGAGATGAATGTACCACGGAAAATGCTATTTCTGTTTCCAACTATACCGGTTATACTGCTTCAAACAATAGCAAAGAGACATATCGAAATTTAACTGGGGGGACGACCCAGGGATTAAATTTAAAATATTAGCAGATCTGAGACTTTCTTTCTGCATGAAGCTCTTTCCACACTCTTTGCATTTAAATGGTTTCTTCCCACTATGTAAGAAATCTGTGTCCTGGTCCCCCATGCCTTGTGCTGCGATCGCTGACTTCATGTTTGCTCCTTTTCCCCTTCAAGACTACAAGTCTTCGAGGATGAGACCATCTTCGCTTCGATTTGGCCAGAGTGAGGCAGACTCCGGCCGAGCTACTGTGTTTCTGAAGTGGGGAAAGCTTTGGGCAAAGGCCAGCAGCGCAGAGATGACACTGGCCGCCATTTTTTTTGCTTCTCCGCTTTCCCCGAGGCTGTAGCTTCAGAGGTCATTGAGCAGTTGAAAGAGGGTGACAGCATTGGGGGTCTCCATAAGAAGACTCCCCAGCAGGCAGTTGAACAGCCCCTCCAGTTTCACATGCAGGAGGGAGGAGAACCAAATGGCTAAGTTGTTGAAACAAAATGGCATCCCACAAAATGGCTGAGCTGTTGAAACAAAATGGCGTTTCCCACCTTTTTTAAAAAAATAGAAAAGGGCGGGAAACTCAAACTTCTGGCCCAGTTGCCTCTGTGGACTCCTCCCGGCAATTGGGGCAGAATCCAGCTACCCCCTATACACTGTTCCCTTCCCCAGATGACAGGCGGTGGGGAGAGGAGAGAAATGCAAAAATAATGAAGTAGAAATGAAAAAGCTGGGAGGAGGGAGGGTCAGACAAGGGTGTGTGTGTGAAAAAATTTGCTCAGAAATATGATCCAGCAAATAGGATGAAGGGGAGGACTAGACAAAGGGGAAATCCACCCAGAAACGAGCACTCAAGCGAGTGTTTCTCTCCACACACAGAGATCTTCCTCCAGAGCAAAGGGTTTCCTGATGTTTCATTCTGATACACGTATTACATGCACAAACCTATATTATTTCAACGGTGCACCTCTATAAACATAGCTGTCAACTTTCAGATTTGAAAATAAGGGATCAGCAGCCTCACCTGTCCCGGGGACAGTCTACGGGATATCTAACAATCTGGGATAGCAGTGGCGCTGGAATAAGGGAATTTCCCGCAAAAAAAAGGGAAGGTTGACAGCTATGTCTATAAAGGGAGTACTTTTTTGTGCCAACGTCGGAACTGTCCTTTTAGTAAGGGTGCAGGGGCCAAGTTCTGCACCAAAGATCTGGGTGCCGCAGATGGGAAGGCACCATGCCCACGAGGACAAGGGGCAGCGGGAAAGATGTGCAGACATAAAACTGTTTCCATGCAGATTCCTTCACGGACATGGAAGGGCTGTGCTTGGATCCAGAAAGGGCAACCTTTCAATAATGCTTTTGAATAGCAGTTGCTGGAAGTCACGGCTGGAAAGAGGGTTCTTACAGGTTTTCCCCATGGATCTAGGTGGCCACGGGGATAGGAGGATACTGGAGCAGATGGGCCATGGGCCTGATCCAGCAGGCTCTTCTTATGTGTTTCATAAGGACACCCTCCTTCCTCCTGCCCCAGTACCTCTGAGTCTGGTGTCCTTCTTCTGGGCTCCAGTCTCTCCCAGGATGAGGATGGGACAACAGAAGCGGTTCCCAAAGCAAGGCTGCTGCTTTCCCTTGCTGCAAAGCAAATGGAGACATTGGCTCCAAGCCATGCTAGCACCAGTCTGGGCCATGATGGTGGAGGACATGGGAAGGAACTCAGGGCCTTTCCCCAGTTTTGTGCAAATGGGGTGGGCTCTGCTACATCCTGGGCGGTTTCACTCAGAAGCCAATGTTTCCGCCTTGAGATGGTCAGCTATCTAGCCTGGCTGGGCTCCCCGCTGTTGTCTTCAGAAGAGAAAAGTTGAGCCACTGTTTCTGGACCAAAGATCTGGTTGCAGCAGAAGTCAGAGAAGGAGCCATGCCCACACAGAGAAGGGGCAGTGGAGAAGAGGCACGAGGATCAAGATTTTTCTTTGAGGATTCGCTGGCATCCAGAAATGGCAGCCAAGAACTGCATGGATAGCTTGGTTGTCGTCTTGCCCATCATCTTGGGAGCTGGAGACTGAGACCATTCTCTGGAAGCGTGGCCCCACAAAGGAAGCAGGATACAGTATCTTCCTGGTATATGTGGGGATTGGATATCCAACGGAATTAACATGCCATAACTTCCAAAGGAAGCCTAGCTGACTAACTTCTCAAGGAACTATAGTCCTTCCTTTCTGATCTCATGTAGAAAGGTTCTACTTCTTCCATTCTCCAGTTATGCTCAACTTGTAACGGCAGCTGATGTTCAGATGAGGCAAGCTGCTTCATATATCACTGCAACTTCAAGTGAAGGCTTGCACGTGTGAATGGGGAAACCACAGTGGGCACCAGCCACCACTGGATAGAAATCTTCCCGCAATCTGCTACCTAATGCTTCATACAAAGGGTGGAATCTTCTGCGAGCAAAGCATCTCTGCTGCTAAGGGGCTATTTGCTACAGTCCCACCCCCCATGAACACATCCCTGCAGAGAATCAGAAGGAAACAGTGGCCCAACCCAGGTGTTTGCAGCAACCTCGAGCAGCAGCCACACAGGGGCAGAGTGGCTCCTGGTGATGGCTGTGAAATGGTTTCCTCCTCCCATCTGCAGTTAAACTCTCAGGTCCAATATGGCCCACCTTATACCTGCATGGGTTGGGGGCTAAACTCGGAAAGGGAACCATGCAGCAAAACTCTCTCCCTGCTGCAAAAATCACAGTGCCCGTCACCTGCGAGATGCCACTTTGAAGTATGGCGGCCTCCCCTTTCTCAGCTTGTCCATGCCGCCACAGCAGCTTCTCTGACCTTCATGCCTTAGGACCTAGGAGACAGAAAGGAAAATAAAAGCAAAGAAAGAGATCATATATGGGAAATGCCGGGGTACCCAGAAGTCTAAACTCACAGACCTTGGCAGGACACGGGAGCCAACCTTGGACCTTCAACCTTTCCCTGTGCCAAATTAAAGATTTTAAGCTGCTCAGGACAGCAGCCTCTTTGTAAAGGGTCGCACACAGTGATGGTTCAAACAGATAATACAAAATAAATCTCACTATGCTCCTGCCCTGTGCCAGATAAGGTCTGTTAAGAGGCCTTTCCTTTAAAACCATAGACTGTGCACAAAGCGTACTTTTAGGGCTCATGCATATTTCCATTGGGCTCATGTGCCTAGGACGCACAGGTGTGGTTTTATTTTTATTTTTTTCTCCTCCCTCTATTTATTTATTATTGATTTCATTTTACATGTTAGTTGTCGTACATTTTCAACATTATACATTACATATATAATATTATATATACAGATTCCCCACATCTAACCCTAAACCCTATACCCAGCTCACCATTTACCCAAATACCCATGTGACTTCCTTCAGTCACATGCATGATATCATTCTTGCTATCTTAAAACTCTAACATTGTGTTCATAAATATTCATCATATTACTCCTCTATTTTAAATTCATTACATCTTAGCTTAATGGACTCAATCAGTGCTCAATCAGGTGTGGTTTTCATAAGCCAGCCCAGAGATTCCTTGCCTGGCACAGTTCTTAGGGGAGTCCCTTCCTGTCATCCAGTATGTGGGAAAACCTGTGTGGCAATCTTAGCACTTGAACACGAGCAAAACCCATCTGCCCAACATTCCCCTTGAAGTCAAGGCGCAATCCTGTGACACTCAACACCCTCCTGGTTTTCCATTTCCAATGCACAGGGTCCCTCCCCAGCCCAAGAACCTGGCATCTGAGCTCCTCTTACCTTCACAGTTCCTGCTCATTATCACTTATGGGCAGCACTTGCCTTGGCAAATGTATCACCATCAGAATGACAGGCATCCCTCTCTCAGGGCAATATGATGCCTGCTTGCAAACCTGCCCATTGTGACATCAGCTGGAAAACAGAGGCCAGGCTGCTGGGTTGTCAGGCAGCTGCATTAATAATAAAGAATAAAGGGGGGTGTCAAAGTGTAGTGGGTTGAGATCATAGTGCATCTTAGGGCCCCCCTCCATCCTTTAGCTGCCCAGAGTGGCTGGGGTAACCTAGCCAGATGGGTGGGGTATAAATAAAAGTATTATTATTATTATTATTATTATTAGTCTTGTAACAGCCAGTGGGCATGTGCGTAAAGTGGGAGCACACTGCTGAGGGCTGAGCTGACATACTTCACAGGGCAGCCCCAAGCTTTCCCAAAATTAGAGTATATCTGGGGGTGGAGAGGGCAAAACAAGATTCAGATCAGCAGCAGAAATGCTTTCTTACTGTGGGGTAGGAAAGCAACAAACACACAGCACAGGACACACATGCAGACATGGTCCTTTACCACAACATTCTGCCTGTCCCCACAATTAGGGCTGCCATTACTGGGATTTCCCAGATGGAATTGATGTTTGGGCGGAATTTCTGAAAGGCGGTGCCTTGTCCTGGATCTTAGACAAGTCAAACCTCAACAACTTTGGGGTGTCCTGGTTTTTACTTTTTGAAATACAGCAACCCTAACAAAGCTGGATAACTGTTAAGGGGGGTGGGGGTTACCTGCAGGGTAGGTAGAGAAGAAATGGGGGAAGGGGTGTTTGGGGTAGGAGGAGAAACATAAAAGACCCCACTTTCAGAGTTATTTTTAAATTCCTCCTTATAGAACACACCCACCCACCCAGGCACACACACCATCAAACTACTTCATTATTTCTGAAGCCCTTTTTGTAAAACCGAGGAACTGTTAGTTACTGAAGCTGGGGAGGATTTTTTCGTGGGTGGGTGTGGATATTTTAAGAAGATAAACGGGGGGGGGCGGTAGGGAAGAGATGCAGGAAGATAACGGGCTGCAAGTTAAAGCTGCCGGCTCTCCCTCAGTGTGCCTCGGAGAGAAAGAGAGAGAAAGCAGGAAGATCTGGGCTGCAGGTTAATGAAAGGACAGCCACTCAGGATTCACCTGAACGCTCCTGGAAGTCACCCCAGGGTGCCACGGCTCACTGGTTGAAAACCAGTGTAACAGGGTAACGAAGGCGATTGTATTGGAATTATTAAGGGAACGTTAAGGAGGGAGTGAGGGTGGAATGCTGAAGGCTTTGAATGTTGCAGGTGAGGCAGTTGAGAGCTGTGGGTTCGGGAAGGGACGGTTCTGTAGTTGGTGGTGGATCCGAAGCAGGGCTGGGCAACTAAGCTATTCAGCTTAGGATCAGTAGTAACAGTCGCCATTGTCGCAAAAAGCAGCATATAAGAGAAAGTCAGTTTGAGACCATATGCTTACATGTGCAAGTCATCATACAGTCCTTGCTTGTCATTTTTAACAGATTAACTGTCTTACATAGTAATTTGTGTGTGTGTTTTCTGGGAAAGACTAACATCCTGCCACTCCCGTTCTGAATTCGAGTCACACCCGGCGAGAAAACAATTTATTGAAAAAGATCCAGCCGGATATAATGCCCTCAAGCCATTATTATTTTATTGGGGTTTTTTCTGGGGGGGGGGGACGCAGACCCCTAAACATTTTGTCAATATTTGTACTTTTGTCCATTTACTGCATTTATTTTTCCCGATTTTAACCATAAAATGGTGATTGTCTTGAGTCAAAATGAGAGTACCCCTAAACATTTTTTTAGAAAAACAGCACTTCTTCTTAGTACTGTACTGCGTTTACCCGCAGCCAAAGTATGTAGTTATAGGAAATCACGGGCAGCTCCTAAGAACCAATCAGAAAGAGACAGGAAGAAAGGAGGAAGCGTTATTGGAGGGCCTTGAAGGGGCGGGAGGAGGAACACGCCCGCGCGGGTGGCGTCACGGCCGGCCTTGTTCGCCGCCTGGGCGTGGCTTATCCCTGAAGCCATTTTGTCCCACACCCCCTCCCCTGAGACAGGGAGGTGGACGGGGGGAAGGCGCGAAGCAGCGTGGGAGAAAGTGGGCGTGGCTTCGAGGAAATAGCGGCGTCTGATTGGGCGGAGGCGGGATAGCGGGGCGTGGCCGGCTCTGCCCCTCCGCCCTGAGGCGTCCGCTTTTAAGCTTCCTGTCAGTCCGTGCCTGAGGAGGGAAGGAGGCCGGAAGTGCCTGCTGTTGGTCTTTTCTCTTCTCCCCTCAACCCCGCGACAGGTGGGTTTCTGGTTTGTGCCGCACCTTGCTTTTTAAAGGGGTGTGTTTCGGCTTCCTGAAGCTGTTGCTTCTCCCGTGTGCGCGAGGGGGGGTCTGCTTCTCCCCCCCCAAAAAAAACTTATTTTCTTCTCCCGCTGGTTTGCATCTCGTCTCTTCAGCCCTCAGCCCGGTCCCGCTATTCGCGGCTTAGAGGGGTATGTTCGTGTGTGTGTATGTGTATATATGTTCTGCGCTCCTCAGCCAAAACTTCCTCTAGACTTCTTTTTCCTCCATCCTGTGCGAAAGCAGCGCCGGTCGGCGGCCGAGGATGATGGGAGTTGTAGTCTCTGGAGGAAGGACCGCAGCTCTCTCAAGCTAACCCCCCCCCGTGCCAGGTGCAGAGTCCTAATTTGCCGCACCTATTGCTTGCCTAGCGTGGCCTAGCGTTTCTCGTTCCCACCTCCTAAGTGTCTCTGGACGAGAATTTAGAATTTTTTTTAAAAAAATAATTTTTATTAGTTTTCAATTACAGTAATCCAATAATAGCCTCATTATAGCAATGCCAAATTAGAATACAATTACTAGTACCAATCATTCAGATGCCAAATCATATAATTTCGGTGTCCCCCCTGCATGCTAGAATTGATGGTTTGATGATTTACTTTATTTCTGCATTCCAAAATCTTATTAATTTCAGTTACGCTCCAGTCAAAATAGCAATCCCTTATACAACAACTCCAATATTAACAACTTCCATTTGTATGGACACATTAAATGTTTTATAAACCTGCAGGTGAAGCATTCAAGCTATATCCTTGTTCTTCCTGTGTGTCTGTGATGTTTCTTCCTGTCCTTGTAAAATATTATGTCTATCTTTTCCTGGTGTTCTCTATCATGCCTTGGGCGGAGCTAATATCCCAGTGTTGTTGAGAATTTAGAACCGTTGACTATTTATAGAGTTGGAAGTGACCCCCGAGGATTGTCTAGTCCCACCTCCTGCAAGGCAGGAGTTTTTCCGCCCAGAGTGGAACTCGAACCCATGGCCCTGAGATTTAAGAGTCTCCTGCTCTGTGATGGAGCTGTCAGCCAAGTTAACAGAATTAAAGTTGGGAGGAAGCTGACAGAATTAAAAGCTGGCAGGCTGTTTTGCTACTTGCTGCCCCCTCTCCCCCGTGTGCATATTTTGTATAGATAGATAGGTCTCTTCTCCCTGCACAGCACCTTATTGGGCACTCAAGAGGAGTGTACAAAGCGCTTTGTAAATAAACCACTCGGTATTATCCTTGCAATATGTAATGACTGCAGTGGGCTTAGACTTGGGTTGACTGGTTTCAGAGCCCTAAAGGATGACCCTGGGCCATGTGGGTGCCTCTCAGCCTAACCTCCCTTGCAGGCGTGTATGTGTGCCACTGTGAGAACTTGGAGGAAGGATGGGATGGAAAAAGGAAAATAAGCTTGAATGCACCTTCCAGCACGTAGCAAGTTATGCCTCCCAGTAAGCCTTGGTGAGCAGCATGTGAGGAGTTTATTTCCTGTGTGCTTTGAACCTTTACTTGCCCTTTCCCAGGATACCTGCACACACCTTGTTCGGTTTAACTTAGCCCAAACGTAACAGCATAGCCCATATGCCTTCGTCTAGCAGCTCTTTTCATCCAGGACTAACAGGCTTCTTCTTGTCTACTGTAGCTTTCAAATAGCAAGCTAGTAGCCTGCCAGGCTCTACACCAGAAATGTGAGGCTTGATAGTTACAAAGCATTTTACCTTGGCTTTCAGTTTCTTTTAGAAATGTCTAATATAGATTAAATCAAAATTAAAAATAAATGCATTCAAGAAAATTGGGCAAAGTGTAGCAGTTAACACAGCCCCAAAAACAGGGGAGGCAGGCATTGTCAATTGGGCCAAAGACCTATCAAAAGAAAAAAGGTTGTAGGTTTGAGGAGGAGTGTCATTGGAAGAGGTAGATGCATCTCTCTCCCTTGGGTTTACATTTCTGTTTGCCATTCTTGCCACAGTAGTTTTTGCCCAAAGGCAGCGATGGCAAGGGGAGCCCCAACATTCCCCTCTAGCTTGGAAACTTGGGTGGGTGGGTAGAGAAATCAGCCCCTTCAATTGCACTGACCTTCAGAGATCTCAGCATAGTGATAGAAAAGATACTTGCTTTTCTTTATGTCTACAACCCAGAAAGGAAAGTTGGGACTGGCTGCTTTGTGTTGTGGCTTATTGGGTTGTTTTTGTTTCTATTTTTATTATGTATTTTGCATTCATATTGTCATTTTATGTTGTGAACTGCCCTGAGATCTACAGGTACAGGGTGGTATACTGCTGTTACTATTACTACTAATAATACAGTGGTACGTTTATGAACTTAATCCATTCTGGAAGTCCGTTCTTAAACCAAAACCGTTCTTAAACTGAGGCGCGCTTTCCCTAATGAGGCCTGCCACCGCTGGTGCCCTTCTGCCATTCGGATTCCGTTCTTAGACTGAGGTAAAGTTCTCAAACTGGGACACTACTTACGGTTTTGCGGAGTTCGTAAACCAAATCATTCTTAAACAGGACTGTTCTTAAACTGAGGTACCACTGTAATCCCTTCCCCCAGCACCTAAGGTTTAGAGCTGCAGAAGGGGAATTGTCCTTGACTTCCCATGGAGGACCAGTGTGAGGTCAGGACTGCAATCCTGTACACAGATACCTAGGTGTGTAAGCCCCATAGAACATAATGCGGCTTTTCGGCAAACAGGCATAGAAAATTGTGCCAATGGCGAGGGATGGATCCTAACGATAACAGGTCTTGCCTTTGCTACCAAGGCCAGCAAAAAAATGTACGGACCTTTGAGTTTCATAACTTTGCTGTAGCATAAGGACAGAAGTGCATTTTTGTTCATTGTGGACAAAACTCTATCAAAGTTAATGCTGAAGTGGTAATATGGTCTGGATAGTGCCTGGTAGAGTTTCAGAGACCACAGAAGGGCTTGGTAGGGTTTCTGTGGTTTGTGGTTGGAGGCAGTTATGCTGTTTCTGAATAGCAGTTTCTGGAAACCTCAAGCGGGGAGAGTGCTCCTGTGCATGTGGGTTTCCCATGGGCATCTGGTTGGCCACTGTGAGAACAGGATGTTGGACTGGATGGGATGGCCCAGAAGCCTCCTCTTATGCTCTTGTGGTTGAAGCTTCAGTGGCTTATTATACTTTGTTTTTCTTCCTGTGGGTGTGATGTCCAGTCAGTCTGAGTCTAACAGGTTGATATTCTCTTGGCTTCCAGTTCCATGCATTTCCCCCTACAAATATGTGGCAACGTGCTGTGCAATGAAAAGACATGCCAATCCTTATTTGCATTTAAAAAACAAAACTGTAAATGTAATAGTCTTAAAATATTGCTAATAGCATTTTAAGCTTTCCTGTGTATATTAAAATCCAGCATATACTGTGTCTGCTTGGTGCTTCTCCTTAGCATTACAGGATGTATTTTGAGAAATTTGGAATATGGTTTAGTCTTGTAAATAAGTCACCAGCTGACACATATCTTCTTTGAGGATGAAAACAAACTACCGTATTTTTCGCTCTATAAGACGCACCAGACCACAAGACGCACCTGGTTTTTGGAGGAGGAAAACAAGAAAAAAAATATTCTGAATCTCAGAAGCCAGAACAGCAAGAGGGATTGTTGCTTGGAGACAATTCCTGATCACCCAGGTGATCAATTGTTTACAAACCTAGGGTTAAAACAACAAAGAATCTTGCAGCACCTTAAAGACTTTTATTGCCGCATAAGGTTTCATGGGTTCAAGTCCACTGTGTATTAAAGATGAAATTGTAGTTTTTTGGAACACCCTGTGACTGGCTTAAAGCAATCCTCAGTGTTTAAATTGCTGAAGCTTGAGATGCAGTTTTGCCAAGATAGATACAAGGTACAAATTGTTTGTATTACTGTACTCTGGAATGAAACATTTTCTCTTAACGGGGGCGGGGATACAACACAAAGTTTCAAATACCTCATTGGTGATGAATGGACAGCTGCTGCTGTGGTTGCTTGCCAGATGTTTCCTGCCTGCTTCTGTCTGAGATGTGTAAAATTAAAAATGCAACACAGGCTGGGAAGCACATACAGTACTGTATTCCAGAATTGGTGGTTTGCAAATTCAGCTTCCATGTCTTGATTAATAATGCAGCAATAGGATGCTAGCAGTACATGGTCCTTGTAGACTCAGGGCCAAACTATACACTATGTTAAATGTGTGGTTTGGTCTTCTCCTGCAATCAAATAGTTGCCATGATGAGGAACAGCTCTGGGAGGGGCAGCTTTCATTGAGTCTGTGGTATGATGAGAAAAGACTAACATACCATTTTCCCACGTACCATGGTTGCTGTTATTTAAGTAAAAATGAAATGGAGCAACCTCTTTCTTAACAGGACAACCTTTAATCCAATTAGGGTTAATAGATCAATTTGTTGTTTTTGGTTTATCTGTTTTATCATTTTTCCAGTTTTAGGTTTGTTCTTCACAATTGCACATCAGTTTTGACCTGGAAAAGGAACCTCCTCACCAAAAAAATTGCCATAATTTTGGTGTACATTTCTCCTAACACACAAACGCACACACTTCTGCAAGCAGTTTCCTTGATATAATGCACACTTTCCCCTAATACACATAGTCTTGTAAAAAATAATAACTGAGGATTAGTTAGAGAACTGCAAGTTCAAAGAAGTGCAAATGCTGAAGGGTGGCTGTGCTTTGATTTGTGTACAGGCAACTCCCCATTTGTGCAGGGGCAGCATTCTGGGCATTCACATGATTTGGTGGAGCACGCATAAGCCTGCCCCGTTATGCGCCCCCCCCCCCCGTTATGCCCTCTTCCAGTTCCAAAACGACCCGTGCATCAGTTGAATGCAAGCAAAATGGTCGCCACCTGTATTTTTTCAGGAAGTGTGGATGCAGTTGTCTAGCATTTTAAATGGAAACCTCTCCGATCTCTGATTCTGGATGTGTTCATCCAGATCACTTTTGTCTGCATTTCTGCCCATCCTTGTCTCTATCTGGATGCTGACATCAGGCAGATTATCCACACCATGGACCGATAAGTTGCCCACCTCTTCATCAGTCTGTTAGCACTTCTAAAGTGCCACAAGTGTTTTATTTCTTTCTTTTGACACATATGTAGCTCAGGCACCTTAGGATTCTTTGTTTGGGTAGGCAGGGGTTACCTTGGGACAGGGTACAATGACTTTCAATTTTGGGTAAAAAGCATCTCGCAGAGAGGAAGCAGCTTTTCTTCCCTGCTGCAGATAAGGTCACCCCCGAAACAGCACCCTATTGTTCGTTGTATCTTCCTGAATAGGTTCAGGAAGGGCAGCTAAATATTATTTTAACAAGGAGGGCCTTTGCTTCCTGTTCTCTTTCAGGAAGATGAGGCTTGAGGCCTTACTAAAATGAAGTGGTGATTTGTGAGGACCTCACCGGTTCCCCCTGCAACTACTGTATATGGCAATCAGATGACTTGGTTTCACTTTTGAGGCCTAACTTCTCCCTTCTCAAAACACAGAAGGGAATCCTTGCACGAAGTGGACTTGGAAACACTTGAGGCAAGCTTCAGCGGAAAAAAGGCCGAGCTGGCTCCCCATTCATACCTGGTAGCTTTGCAACTAGAACACAGGAGGAGATCCTGCCCAGAGTGCATTATCAGTGTTGGGAAATGGGCCGTGGGCGTTCATTACAGGAACAGAGATGGCAGCAGAAGCAGGCTCTCAGACAGAGGCTGTCACTTGGTGCAAAGCCAAGAAGCAGCCTTGGGAGGTAGAAGCCAGAAGAATCAAGGTGAGCTGTGACCTTGAAGCAGCAAGTTCAGCAGGGCCAAGGGTGTTGGTCACAGGTGGAAAGGTGCCTAGGTGTGAAGACTTCTTTTTCTGGCAAGCATTTGATACTTTCCCCAGTGTGTGGAGCATTTTGTCCCATCATTTTAATCTGAATTTGTTTTTAATCTGCGGATTTTTAAAAAAATTAAAATTATTTTACTGCTGCTCTTATTTTTAATTTCATTTATATTGTGAACTTCCTTGGGCATTTTTTGAAGTTAAAAGGCAGGTTTAAAATGGTCTACGAAACAATAATCGTAAGGAGTCTGTGGAAGGGTAAGCGCTGCTGGTCAGGTAAAGGCAAGGGCATGATTGTGGCCGGAGTTTGACTCAGCTTCTCATTTTCTCTGTGGCTTTTGATCCCATAGACCATCATGGTATCCAGTACCATTTTTGTAAATTTCAAAACCTGAAAATTAAATAAATTTTATAGAGACTAAAAAAACAACCACCGCACCTACAACAACAAAAATCTATATGCTACCAGGCCAGGTTCAACGTGCTTGTATTAATTTGCAAGGCCCTTAACAATTTGGGTTCAGGATACTGCAAGGACTGCCCAATCTCTTATATCCCTGCCCAATCACCGATGTTTTTTGGGGTGGTCCCCCACAGTTTGGATGCAGGGCTTGTATCCACCAGGAGCTGTGAGTTTAGTATTGAGGGCACAATTTTATGGAACTCCCTTCCAGTTGAAGTCAGACACTCCCCCCTCCCTACCCAACATCCATCAGGCATTTTAATAGAGATTTTATAGTTTTAACTTCCTCCTTTTTTTGCATTGCGTTTTTATAAACCATTTATTAACCATGGGAGTTAAGGGATATATAAACTGTTTAAATAAGAATAAACAATACGGGACTAAACCGCTCCCCCAATAACAGCTTTGTAGCCAAAATAGGGCCAGTGAAAAAACAGAGGTATCTTCCTTGTTTGAGGGAACCCCAAGGTTTGCAGAAGTGCATTAAAAGAAAAGAAAAACAGCCTAAAGAGGACAGACTTCCTAAAAACAGAAAAAAGGCTGTACTGTGTATGTGGTCAGGAGGAAGGAGCACTGAGAAAGTGTGTGTGCAGCCCTTCATTGAGCCTCTGCCACACCCTCCCCAGCCAGCCGACACCACCTCTGCCTGTCTGGAAACCTGCCTGTGCTGGGAAGTGGTGGCAGACAGGGGTGCCCAGCCTGTGCAAGGCTTGCAAGCTGGAGACAGAACACCGTCTCTTGCAAGACCCACTCCAGTTGGATGCAGTGTCCGGAGGTTCCCCCATTCTGCTTCTGGCTCATCAGAAGCACAGGGAAGTGCCCTTTGCTAGTGTGAAGCTCAAAGGAGAGGCGGAAAACTGGCCGGCACCCTGCCACGAAAGAGCCTTGCGAAACAGGGAAAAGATTCTCTGCTGTCAGGAGGCCGGGTGCCAGATTGGTTTGATACAGCTGTGGTTGTGGCTAAGAGAGCAGTGTGCCCCGCAGTTCCTTTCCCTGTCACAGAGAGTCTGCTCGCTTAGTCCAAAGCTCAGAGGTGTATGCCATTGAAAGCTACCAAATATGGAATATAAAAAAACCTTAATGTTATCTCTGCACTGAAACACTTCGCGCAAGACATAGCTCAAAATGCCCATCAGTATTTGGTGACAAGCCTCACTTTCCCCCTCGTTTGCAGGGAAGATGACCCATCACTGATGCCCAGTCACAGGTGCATTAAATCCTTGTTTTATTTCTCCACTGTATTCTCATGTTTGCACTGTTGGGGGGGGGGTCCTGGAGGGGTCTGAAAGGAACCAAACATATAGCACACTATGTGAGCTTTCCAATTTAGTCGATAGGTCTAAATTGGTTCAAACAGTGAATGTTGAAGGACAGAAAGGGGGTGGGAGTGGGGAGAGAGATGGAAGGTCTGGTTGAGAGCATTTGAGTCATGGAGTATTAGGGCATCATTTGAGAAGATGGAAGACCGGGGGTGGGAGGGTGGAGACAACTGGCCTCCCTAAAATTGCATGCCCTGAAAGCGAAGTCTGGAGGAGGAATGTGCCACGAGATTTTTAAAAGCTCCTCCTCACATGCTATAGGAGAACTGTCCCCACTTCCCTGAATGCCTTTCCCGGTTTCTTATTCCCCAGAGTCTTCCCCTACCCACCCGCCCACGCTAAATAGCAATATAATGCTCTCAGTCAGGACTGGCAACCAGCCCAGACCTGAACCTTTTAATGTGATGCAACACAGCAAGGAAAATGGAGGTTGGGGAAGGAAAGGGAGAATGTGCCTATCCTTCCCTCTCACCACCCAGAACAGGAAGGAACAGCTGCCTTCTATCCACTGCCCAAAGCATCCTGTTCAACAGGAATTGCCAATCCCGTGCCCACGGGCACCATAGAGCCCATGAAAGCCTTCTTTGCTGCCCCCAGCATGTACCATAACCCTCAGTTTCCCCATTTTGTTTTTAAGCAAGGTCCTAGCATTTGCAGGGAAGTTTTTAATGTTTGAGGTTCTATTGTGTGTTTAATACTTTGTTGGGAGCCTTGCAGAGTGGCTGGGGCAGCCCAGTCAGATGTGTGGCATATAATGAATAAAGATGAAATAGTAGTAGTGGTAGTTAGAACCTGAGATATGAGGCAAAACATACAGGCACGATCCTTCTCATTTTTTTGTGAAAAATTAGCCCATTCCACCCTTTCTGCATTTTACTTCCCCTGATCCCCCCCCCCCAATTTCCTGCAGGCGCCCATCATATGTGAGAGATGGACTTGGGAGAGATATGTATTTATAGCTGGTGTGTGTTGGGGGGGGAGATAGGAATGTGTGGCCTGTGTGCATGTGTGGTTTGCCTGAGAGGGACACGTGAATTATGAGCAAGTGAGAGAGATAGGTCTGTGGTCCGCATGTGTGTCATGGGACCACCTTGCATATTTCCCCCGCTAGTGAATACTCCCTGTTATCAGACATCATGAGTGTGTTTGTGAGAGGGAAGGAGAACTCAATACAGTGGTACCTCGGGTTAAGTACTTAATTTATTCCAGAGGTCCATTCTTAACCTGAAACTGTTCTTAACCTGAAGCACCACTTTAGCTAATGGGGCCTCCTGCGGTTGCCGTGCCGCCGGAGCACGATTTCTGTTCTTATCCTGAAGCAAATTTCTTAACCTGAAGCACTCTTTCTGGGTTAGCGGAGTGTGTAACCTGAAGCGTATGTAACCTGAGGTACCACTGTAGTGTGTGGTCTCCACATTCTGGACCATGTGCTGAGATTCCTGCACTTAGGGGGTTGCCCTAGATGTTCTCAAGGGTCCCTCCTTACCCCATTGTACTATGGTTCTATGAAGAGAGGGCATCTATTCTAATGGCTTCTTCTTTTTTGTGGGATTTATCTTCCAGCCTTCTAGCAAAAGGAGGAGATGGCCGTAATGGAAATAGCTTGCCAAGATGCTCCAGTTACCGTTGGGCACCCAAAGGAGCTTCCTACGGATAAAGGACCGAAGGAGGTGGTGACTGAGAAAAAGAGCAGTGTTTGCAAAGTAGAGGATCCAGAGAAAAATGTGTTCCAGGGACCGTGGAAGATTCTGAGCGACGTGATTGCCAAAGGAACTGCCAAGGAAGACAGTGGGAAAGGGAGCTTAGCCTCCATCTCCATCATTGCCCAGGCAGAATGTAAGTGGGGAGCTGCAACGCTGAGTGGATGGGGGGCTAAAATTGGATTGTGGCTGGGGGTGAAGCTGTAGCTGTAGCTTTCTGCATCAAAGTCCTCTAGCAGACCTGCAACCCCATCAGCCCAACTAATGGGAAACTTGTTCACCAGACATACCCCATGATTGCTGTTGCTTCACTCACCAGCCATAGCAGGAGGATCCCAACTGCTGAGATATAAGGAGCTGGTATGTCAGAATAACATTTTATGCAGTAGTAAATAGAAGAAACCAAACAGATGTAACTCTTCTGGGGCTCAGATTCTGGGAAATACAAGCGGTTTAGTTAGAATACCGTAGGAAAGATCAACAATTATGAGGCACAAGAGAAATTGAAGTGTTAAAACAGGGCTACTTTATCCATGCCCAGGAGCCTTTTTTCCACTGAGCCGTCCTATGCTGTATTGTAAACAGCTCCTGAAACACTCCAAATTTTGAAGCTGCTTGCGAAGCAGTTAGCATGTTCCTCCCCGCCAGACACAAATCCTAAACTCCCATGGACATTGATACCAAATATTCAGTTATTTGGATTCTGGCTTGCATATTTTTTCATCCAGAATTGTGATTCCTCCCCACATCTCCTCAAACAGAATACTCAACAGTCCCTCTTGGTGATCTCGTGGCTCTTTTGGGAGTTAAGTTTTGACATCCTCCTTCGCTACAGCAAAGCTGATTTCCAGAAGATGGTATGACTCTGGCATTTCCTGCCTCACCCTGGCTTGTATTGGCCTTGTTTGCTTTCTCCTGCAGGTGAGATCAGCCAGGAGTTCAGCCCTACATATTCTGAGAGGCCTTTTCTTGCTGACACCAAACGATTCAGGTAAGGTCTCCCCTGTAACACAGAAAGAGCCACAAATCTCAATTGCATTGTGGGGCGGGAACTTTGATTCTAGAATGCATCTTCTACTCCATCTTAACCCTGTATCCTAGGAACAGGATTTGCTTTGAATACCCAATATTCACAATGGAGTTTAATATATATGAGGCCTAGTTCTCATGTGATGCTGAGCCAAACAATGGCTTGGTGTGTTTTATGCAGGCTTGCATGGAGAACATGGCTCCTTTGCTCCTGCCGTCATTTTTGCTGCACCGTGCTGAACTTAACCATGGCTTGGCTTAGTGTGTCCTTTGAACCTAGCCTTGTGGCTCAGCTCTCTCTAATCATAATCTGTAACCAAGGTTTGCTCCCAGATGACATGCCAAGTCCAAGCTATGGCTTAGCTGAGCACAGCAGGGGAATCACACACTAAACTGTGGTTTGGAATAGTGTGAGGTATGAACGAGGCCTAAGCCAATGACTTTGAATGCTTTAAGTAATAGAAAGGATGGGAAGCTGCAGAGTGAGGGAACATCCAAGTTATTGTGTATTATTTTGTACCTGAGTTCTGATAAAAGCACAAAGTACATGGGGTTGAGCTGAACACTCATCCCTGTGTGTGTGTGTGTGTGTGTGTGTGTGTGTAAGAAATAATTGCGTATTGGTACAAAGGGTAAAATGTCTCCTACCGAAAAATCAAAATTTTTTTTGCTTTTCCATAGTTGTTGATGGCTGTTGTGAAGCCACTGTCTCACTCCCACTGCTTTTTAGGGCTGCTTCTCCTTCCCAGAATGATCCTAGCCAATCAGAGATCACATGGTAAACATGACTACACCTCTGAGGTCAAACAAGGCCAATTCAGAATAAGGGCAATTCTTTCAGCATTGCAGCCCCCTCACTCCCAATAGACTAACACCTTTAACCCCCAAAACATTGTTGTAAAGGAGAGAGATGTATTTTGTACTTTGACGGTGCAAAATATACATTTTAAAAAATGAACTTAGGTCGCATAAATTAAAATTAGTGTTTGTCGCACTATTTTTGTTTGTTTGTTAATGCAGTGTCTCGTATAATCCATTGCCAGGCGTTGTGCAAAATGGAATTCCATTTTGTGGCCAAGAGGCTTCGTTGTTCTTAGGATCTAGAGGTTCTTCTAACTTCTCCTTTTATACTTCTTAGTTTTCAATTCAGCTAGAGAAGGCCGTGTTCTGTCGCTGCCGCTTTTAAACTAAAATACCTTTGCAATACCCTTCTCTGTGCCAGCCGGTCTTGTAGCCTCGATCAGATCCCCAACAATGTGGCCTACGCAACTGAGGGCAAAATCGCCCCAGCCTACAGGAAAGCCATGCATCGTGGCAAGTCCCGGAAGAAACGGCGAAAGAAAAGATCCCATCTTCTGACACACAAAGAGTCGGCCTCCCCACCTCACAAGCCAAGAACCCCAGAGCAGGAGAGCTGCACGCCAATTCCAGTGCAGGTAAGGCCTTTTCTATGTTTTCTTCAATCATGCCCAGGTATTGGACTTTCTTGACGCAGGTGGCGCTTTGGCTTAAACCACAGAGCCTAGGACTTGCCGATCAGAAGGTCGGCAGTTCGAATCCCCGCAACGGGGTGAGCTCCCGTTGCTCGGTCCCTGCTCCTGCCAACCTAGCAGTTCGAAAGCACACCAGTGCAAGTAGATAAATAGGTACTGCTGCAGTGGGAAGGTAAACGGCGTTTCCGTGCGCTGCTCTGGTTTCGCCAGAAGCGGCTTACTCATGCTGGCCACATGACCCGGAAGCTGTACGCCGGCTCCCTCGGCCAATAAAGCGAGAGCACTGCAACCCCAGAGTCGGTCACGACTGGACCTAATGGTCAGGGGTCCCTTTACCTTTACCTATAGGACTTTCTTGGGAGTAAGAACAAACGAAATCCCAGGCAACTGGTTTGCCGATACCTTCCGAAACCCGGAATCTGGCCCCAAAGAATTTTGAAATGCATTTTTGGCCTGGCACCTAAACATTTGAAATAATTTCTTCCCCAGGCCCTGTCAGTGAGGCTTGTATTTTGGGAGCAGCCCCTGCTGAGAGAATCATTCCCTCCTTGATGTAACTCTTTCCCCCTTTACTTCCAGGAGGATGACTCGCCCTCGGACACCCTCTTCAGTAGCGCTTCCTGGCTTTCAAAGTCATGCAAGGATTTGGGCTGCGATCTCAGCCCCTTGGAGAAACCCAAACAAGCCCTACCTGCTGGCAGGTTGGACCACCTGAAGAATCGAGGAAAGTTAGAATTACACAAGCTGATCAGCCCTGCTCAGTGCCTGAGCCATGTCTGGAAGGCCCACACACAAGACATTTTGACCCCTCAGTCAGAGACTCCACACCCCTTCCCTTATCGGAAGTTCCCCCTTGATTTCTGTGGCTACAGTGACCTCTTTCCTCCCTTGAAACTCAACCCTCTGAGGACCCATCTCTTTGATGACCTTTCCTGTGTGGATGGTGAGCAACGCCTCTCAGGCCTGAGCTTGGAGCGGAGCTTCTCCAAATGTAGCCACCAGCCTGCAGAAAGCATCTCAGACAAGCTGTCCATGGAAGAATTTCTGGTGGATGCCTTGAAGGGAAGTGTAATCCTCGGAGAACCAAGAAACCTAGCTTGTTTAGCCAAGACCTGGAAAGGAGGTGGATTGAGTCCAAAGGGGATGGATGGAAATGAAGGGGTGCTGCTTATAGAGGTGAGCCTTCGCAAAAGCTGAAGCTAGGGGTGACAATGGCATCTTCCTCAGGGTAGATTCCATGTTCTGGGAAGTAAGGGACCAGAGCCGCCCATCACCTGGGGCCTTGTTTAAACTTCAGAACCAGAGTTTGGGTGCTATTTGGGTGGCTGGGGAGGTCTGCCCAGATGGGCGGGGTAGAAGTAATAAATTATTATTATTATTATTATTTATTGTCATACCTCATGTTACGTTTGCTTCAGGTTGAGCGTTTTCAGGTTGCGTCCTGTGGCGACCTGGAAGTAATGGAATGGGTTACTTCCGGATTTCACCGCTCGCACATGCGCAGATGCGCAAAATGACATCATGCACAGAAGTGGCGACCTGCGCACGCGCAGACGTGGGTTGCGTTCTGTTCAGATTGCGAATGGGCGGATCCCGTTCGCAACCAGAGGCACCACTGTATTATTATTATTATTATTATTATTATTATTATTATTATTATTATCATCATCATTCAGTACTGGTCCTGCTCACAGTAGACCCATTGGGGTTAATGGGCATGACTAACTTGGGCTGATTAATTTCATTGGGCCTACTCTGAGGAGGACTAATACACGTTTGGAAATAATTTGTGTTACAGCCTCCTTGGAATGTATCACTCGAGGCTGCAAGTGAGGGCTTGCTTGCTTGAGGGCTCCCTTGTGTGGGGGACATCACAAAAACAAACCCAGCGTTGCAAACTGTCAGGCCTAAGAGGGAAAAAATGAGGCTACTGCCTTTTGTCCTGACATGCTAGATCTCCACATGCAGGGAGGTTTTGATGAGTGGTAATTTCTTCACATGCTGTTTCAAGTGGGATAGCTTAGAAAGGGCTCCAGTACGTGATATATATTTCTCAGTAGATGAGACTTCTTTTTAATGTGATTTTAAAGCTCTTCACTGAGATAGGAGTTAAGTGAGGAGGACGGGGACTTTGCTTTCAAGAGTACTCCACCCTTTAGCTGTTCATGATGTGTGAACTCTGTCAGAGTAGGTGCCTCTCCTGGCAGCTCTGAAGAAAATAACTGTTTGCTGTCTAGAAAAGCAGAGGGAAAGGACTGTGGGGTATCACTGCATGCGCCTGATCTTACTTGTTAGGGGTAAAAGTGGATAAATACTCCAATGGGAACAGTAGGAGATGCTCACTCTTGAAGGACCCCTGCAGAAGTTGACAATGGGGATGAAGGATGTATTTTGGGATCAGCCGGGGGGGGGGGGTTGCCTGTTGCTCACAGATAATTAAGTAAAAACTGAAGTGTGTAAGGCACAAAAGGGCTAGGGAGGAAGCCTGGATGTGAGAGGTTTGCCTGTACCCCCTGTCCCAATCCGTGCTTCAGGGGAGATGCTCAGGCAAGGACCATCAACCACACATGGGCAGAGACCAGAAGTGTTCTGATGTCCTGCATACATGATGTAGGATTGGGGAAGAGCTGCCACTTTGGGTGACCCATCTAACTTGGGTATTCCCACACAAGAGAATGTTTCCTAAGAGGGGAAATCAAAGCATTTGAGGCTTTATAGATTGAAAAGGAAAAGGGGAAAAAAAGCTGAATTCAGAGAGGGATACAAGAGTTTGGAATTGTGACTGGTGTGGAGAGAGAACTTTGTTTGGCCCTCAGTAGTAACAATGAACCCCTGAGTCACTCAGTGAAATTGGTTGGTGCTAGATTTGGGATGGACAAAATGAAGTATTTCTTCACGGAACACACAGCGGGCTTCTAGAATTCATTAATGCACGATGTGGAGATGGCCACTCAGTTAAATAGTTTTCAAAAGAATTAGACCAATTCACAGCTGTGTGATTTTAGGATTTAAACAATGCAGTGTGCGCCTGAATAACACTTGCTAACGGGAATATCACTGGGGATGGCATTGCCTCTGGGCCTTGTTTGTAGGGTTCCTAAGATTACCTGGCTGTATGATGCCCTAGCCTAGATGGACCTTTTGGTCTTACCTGTCAAGCAATATTCTTTACGTGCTTTAAAGCACTTTTAATTTTTAAAGGAAAGTTAGTGGGAACAGTTACTCAGAAAAGTTAGGAAATCTTTCCATGTGGTGGTATAAACTGCAGGAATCTGTCTTTGCAAACAATTTGAGCAAGATCCTTTTCATAGCTAGAAGGGAGCTGGATATTTATTTCCCCCAGTTGAAGGTGTGGTCTCTGCTTCATTTTTTGAAGACCTGTGTTGCTTTCTGAAAGGTACGGTTCTGCTGTGCATCTATTCAGCGATTGAGCTAGAAGGTCTTTGGTCTTTAGCAGTGCAGATTCTGTGCATTTGTCCATCACAAACCAGCCCAAAGGGGACTTGCTCCTCTGGTTTATTTCATATGTATAAAATCAGTGTTCAACAAATCATAGAGTTGGAAGGGACGTTGAGGATCATCTAGTCCAGCGGTTCTCAACCTGTGGGCCCCCAGATGTTGTTGGACTACAACTCCCATCATCCCTGAGCTCTGGCCTTGCTAGTTAGGAGTGATGGGAGTTGTAGTTAAACAACATCTGGGGACCCACAGGTTGAGAAAGGCTGATTCTAGTCCAGCCCCCTGCAAGGCAGGAATATGCAGCTGTCCCATATGGGGATCGAACCTGCAACCTTGGCATTATCAGCACCATGCTGCAACCAGCTGAGCTATGGGGGCAGGAAAGTGATCACATGGCATGAATGCACAGCATTGGAACAATCCTTCTCCTGCACTCGATGGGTAAGCTTAGGGACAGATAGCAGACATCTCAAAATACTTTGGAAGCAGGGCTCCTCAAGAGTGGTTTTAAGGTATTTGCAGGGGGGGTGTTGACAGTGAGTCTCAAGAAGGGTGTGATGAGCCACACTGGTGTGGCAGGAGAGAACGGCAGGTGTGGCAGGAAGATTCAGGGACAACCAGAAACAGTATCCACAGCTTTCTTCAAGAGCATTGGCTATTCTACCGTTCTCCATAACATATTGGTGTGAACAGGGATTTTCAACTCATCAGAAAAAAAGAAACGCTTATTTGTGTTGGTGAGGAGATGAGAGCTTGTTTGTCTCAGATAAGACCTAACATAAATGAGATTAGCCAGCAAAAGCAAGCTTAAACCTCTCATTGAGCCTGTATGTAAGAGGCTGGTTTATAATTACATTTTTGGAATGACCCATAGTCTTAGGTAGCTGCATAAAAGATGTCCCATTATCATATTATAAAGTAGTTGTGTTCTGTGCTGTAGATCAAGCACTGCTTGGAGTTGTTTCCTTTTGTTTTCCAATGTATTTCTTGTCAATGAAAAAGTTGGTGTGGCACGAGCAAATTTTTATCCTGAAAGTCTGGCCCAGAGAAAAAAGTTTGAGAACCACTGCTGCGGAACGTCTGGTGGAAGAGGGAAAACCTGTAGACGTGTGGCCAGTTTCTTGGGTTAAATGACTTTAGCTAAACAGGCTGGCTCGGAAGTGCCTATGTCCCTGTACCCCTGTCACTGCCGTTGGCAGTTCTTCCCCCTTTCCTTGACCCCTGTTCCTTATCATACTGCTCTTGCCATCCCTCAGAAACTGAAAGCCGTGGATTATGAGTATCGCGAAGGCGTCCACTGGACCAAATGTCCAGGCTTGCTTGGCACAGGATCTTTTGGTGAAGTGTACAAAATGGAGGACAAGCAGACAGGCTTTCAGTGTGCTGCCAAAAAGGTATGCAAATGCCCCGAACCCAGTTCTGCCCGAGGCAAGGGAAAGCGAAATCAAAAGGGGAACTGAAAGCTCCTTCCCTTTCTGCTGGAGCTGCTGAGGGCTGGGGCTGGAGCAGTCGCTTTGCTGCAACTTGTTTGTGGCTGATCTCAAGGTCAAGGCGGAAGGCGTTGCCCTGGAGACACCGGGCGGTGGAATCTCCTGCTGTGCGTGGGTGTTGGGTGCAGCAAGCTATGTGGGGAGGGTTGCCCTTGCACAAAGTCCAAACTGATAGCCTTGATTTCTCTTGAAAGCAACTGGTGGCAGAGACAATATTTTAAAAGACAGAAGTGCTAAATAGCAGCAGCAGATAATTCTCCCCTACCGACAAGTTTGCTTTTTTTGGTTTTACATATTAAAATTTACATTCTTACCTTACATAGACTGGGATTCCCACAAAAACCTGGACTTCCCTCCTCCCCTCCGTGGGTCCCATTATTGAACCTTTTCTGCTGCATCTTTTTTAAAATAACCATCCCAATTTTTATATCTTTATATCATCCATAGTTCTCATTACATTACAAGTGTTACTGCAACCCCACTAATGATTTTAACTGTTTACAGTGTTCTCCAAGGTAAGTTAAAAGTTTCCCCCATTCTTTATTAAAGTTTTGGTCTTCCTGATTTCTGATTTTTCCGGTCATTTCTGCCATTTCGGCACAGTCCATCAACTTAGTCTGCCATTCTTCTCCGATAGGGACTTTATCTTCTTTCCATCTCTGGGCCAGTAACAGCTGTGCAGCTATCGTCGCATCCATAAACAGTCTTTTCTGTTTTCAGAGAGTTCTTCAATCTGATGATAGAAGCTGTAATTTTCCTGCACAGTGTTCACAGAATCATAGAATTGTAGGCTTGGAAGGGAGCCCGGGGGCCACCTAGTCCAATCTCCTGCAATTCAGGAAACCTGCCATAGATGTCTCTGGGTGGGCTCGAACTGGCAACCTTTCTGTTAGCAGCCAGATGCACTGACCCATTGGGGTTGCAGGGAGGGCAGTGGTGGCGATCTGTAGGGGAATCCTCGCAGCAATTTGATTGTACGGCCCTCATATGATACTGGTGTAGCTTAGCCAACCTATTTGTCTCCTGTCCTTTCCACAATGCACGTGCTCTCCAGACCCCAGGCTGTTCTCTCCAGATACTCTCCAGACCCCAGGCTGTTCTCTCCAGATACTCTCCAGACCCCAGGCTGTTCAGCTCCAGCCACAGAACTGCTTCGTTCATCTTCACATCGGGATCACTGCTGTTAACACCCAGCTCCAGAGAAGCCCAGCCGGGGAGCTCGGGTGACAGAGCTGTATTTCCCTTCTGTGTCTATATTTGGAGGCACTTCCAGTAGGCTGAAGTCTCCGATTATGTGCCTCCTCCTTACTCGATATATCCCTCCCCATGCTGAACTCTCCTCCTCCTCCTTCCCCGCAGTCTCATGTTCCGATCTAAACCCACTTCGGCTATCGTTCAGCAGCCAAACACGCCAGTGACTCATATTTTCCTCCTTATCTTCAGCAAGCTCTGCGCTTGGCCAGACGATACACCATCTGCTTTCTCTTTAGCTCTACTCTTGGCCTTAGCTGCAATTGCTTAAAAAAAACACACACACACATAACCAGGCTGCATTTTGAATGCTTGTGTTGAAGGGAAAAAAGTAACCCGATACTGCCTCAACATGTGCCATGAGACTCCCCTGTAGATTCCTCTTTGCTTGCCATTTTTGTGGCTCGGAGAGTTTATTATTTGCTACATCCCTGCAACAACAGTCTGGTGGGCTGGGGCACATCAGTCAGTGGACTTTAGCTCCACCGCTGCCACGGCCACCCTGCGCTCTCATGGTCAATGCTCACAGCCCTTTCTTTCCCTGGGCTCTCTTTATGGACGTGGGTGGTGCTGTGGTCTAAACCACTGAGCCTCTTGGGCTTGACAATCAGAAGGTTGACAGTTCAAATCCCTGTGACGGGGTGAGCTCCCGTTGCTCGGTCCCAGCTCCTGCCAACCTAGCATTTTGAAAGCATGGCAGTGCAAGTAGATAAATAGGTATCACTGCGTCGGGAAGGGAAATGGCGTTTTCGTGTGCTCTGGCTTCCGTCACGGTGTCCCGTTGCACCAGAAGTGGTTTAGTCATGTTGGCCATATGACCCGGAAAGCTGTCTGTGGACAAAGGCCGGTTCCCTCGGCCTGAAAGCGAGATGAGCACCGCAACCCCATAGTCACCTTTGACTGGACTTAACTATCCATGGGACCTTGACCTTGACCTTTGCCTTATGGTTTTCATGAACCCCTCTGTCATCTCGGCTCCTCCTTTCACTGTCTCCAGGTCTCCTCTGGCAGCTGTTTCCTCAAGTTCCGCATTTCAGGCCCCTGTCACCTGCGGCCTGCTTCCTTCTGCCGACCTGACTCTCCCTTAACCAGCTTGTCAGCCTTCTCCACCCACAACTTACACACTTTTAGGCCCCAGTAAGCCTTCTGTTTCCAGCTCTCCACCCACTGAGGTAGACACCATTGTTTTCTAATTAAAGTGGTACCTTTGTTCTTGAATGTAATCCATTCTAGGAGTCCATTCGACTCCCAAAACCGTTCGAAAACCAAGGTGTGGCTTCCAACAGGCTGCAGGAGCTTCCTGCACTCAAGCGGAAGCTGCGTCGGACGTTCAGCTTCTGAAAACGTTTGCAAACCATAACACTTCTGGGTTTGCGGTGTTTGGGAGCCAATCTGTTCGAGTACCAAGCCCTTTTGGAACCAAGGTACTACTGAACGTAGAGTGAACCCTCCTGCCATCTTGCTCTCTTCAATCCAGGTGCGGGTCGAAAACTTCCGTGCAGAGGAGCTGATGGCGTGCACTGGAGGGGTGCATGCCAAAGTCCTCCCGTTATACGGAGCGGTGAAGGAGGGCCTGTGGATTACTCTCTTCATGAAGCTAATGGAAGGTAGGTAAGAGAAAGGGAGCCCCGCGTGAGCAACAGCAGCAGCAGCAATTTGCAGCTTACTGCATAGGCAAAGTACAGTGGTACCTCAGGTTACATACGCTTCAGGTTACAGACTCCGCTAACCCAGAAATAGTGCTTCAGGTTAAGAACTTTGCTTCAGGATGAGAACAGAAATCGTGCTCTGGCGGCGCAGCGGCAGCAGGAGGCCCCATTAGCTAAAGTGGTGCTTCAGGTTAAGAACAGTTTCAGGTTAAGAACAGACCTCCGGAACGAATGAAGTACTTAACCCGAGGTACCACTGTAATGAGACCTGGCATGGAAATAATTTGGGGGACCAGCAGAGCGGCTAATCATGGTTAAGTTTCATCTGGTGAGTTCCGCTATAACTATGCATGTGTCAGAGACTGGACAGAGGAGGAATGGTGGGAACCGCCTCCCCATCCTGGCCCTTCCAGAGAAGAGGAGGACAGTATAGATTTACAACATTGGTTTGCGGCAGGTCATAACTCAGAGGCACATGAGGGGGAAAGCTGCGAAATAATGAGAGAGGAGCAGGAAGCAGCAGCAGGGTGGGGAGCGACAGCTGACGGACTCAGTATCTTTAGAAAGCATTCCAGACCCCCCTTCTCCCAGAACCTGGAGGGCATTTAAAGTAAGAGAGCTCAGAGGCAGAAGGCGCAGATCAGTCACCATATAATGAGAGAGATGGGTGGGTTTCCACTCGGAGCAGCACCATTACTCCTAGAGGGAGCATTTCTAAGCCTCACTATGTGAATATTGAATAAAAGACTTGGTAAGAGCTTCTTGTCTATTACCTGCAGCCTGCTGTGGGGGAGAGGATTGGATTCCCTGAAGCCCAACAGTGCGCCACTTTTTAGAGGAAAAAGTGGGATACAGAGGGAATAAATAAAATAACAGCAGTTCTTCCTTGCAGGTGGGTCCCTTGGCCAGCTCCTGAAGCAACGTGGTTACCTGCCGGAGGACCGAGCTCTTGATTATCTAGGCCAAGCGCTGGAAGGCCTGGAGTACCTTCATGCTCACAGCATTCTCCACGGAGATGTGAAAGGTACATACCTTGTTGGTGAAGTGGCTTCTGGGTAGCAGAGAGCTGGCTTTCCCCCAGTGGATTGGCTCTCTTGCAGCTCTTGAGAGGGTGGAGAGCAGGGTTTTGACACGGTTCTCACTGAGGTTGCCCACCTGTCTGGCTTTGCCATTTCTGACATGGTTGATAAGAATTCTCCACCCCGCAAACGACACGTCAAGGAGAAGGATTTCTCGCTTAGCCTTCTTCCAGCGGCGCTAGTTTCT
Organism: Podarcis raffonei; assembly: GCF_027172205.1. Classification (NCBI taxonomy): domain Eukaryota; kingdom Metazoa; phylum Chordata; class Lepidosauria; order Squamata; family Lacertidae; genus Podarcis; species Podarcis raffonei. The sequence continues at coordinate 15,456,676 of NC_070614.1, forward strand.
GCCACTGTGGAAGGTCGTGCGGAGGAAGAGTCAGTCCTGCGATTTTCCATTCCTGCTCTAAAGCAGCACGGATGAGACATGGGTTTCTCATCTGAAAAAAGAACCAGGCCTTGTTGTTGCTCAAAGCTTGAATCCTTCTTGTCCCTTACCTTTCCCGCCCCGACATGGCCACAGTGATCCATGCAACAGTCACCTCCAGGCTTTACTACTGTAATTCGCTCTACGCGGGGCTGCCCTTGAAGCTGTCCCAGAAACTCCAGCGGGTGCAGAATGCAGCAGCGAGTCTCTGCCATGGGAGCATATTCATCCAGTGCTTTTCCAGCTGCACTGGCTCCCGGTGGAGTACAGGGTGAGATTTAAGGTGCTGGTGTTGACCTTTAAAGCCCTTCACGGCCTAGGACCCTCGTACCTACGGAACCGCCTCTCCCGGTATGCCCCACGGATGACCTTAAGGTCCATATATAGCAACACCCTAGTGGTCCCGGGCCCTAAGGAAGTTAGATTGGCTTCAGCCAGAGCCAGGGCCTTTTCAACACTGGCTCCGGCCTGGTGGAACGCTCTGCCTCATGAGACCAGGGCCCTGCAGGATCTGATTTCTTTCTGCAGGGCCTGTAAGACAGAGTTGCTCCGCCTGGCCTTTGGCTTGGAGCCAATTTGATTCCCTCCCCCTCTTTCTTTTTCCTTTTTCCTTTCTCCTCCTGTAATGAGGCTGCATTTTAATATTTTAATTGTATTTTAATTGTATTTTAATCTTGTTTTTAAGTTGTATTCATTCAACTTGTTTTTATTATTGCTTGTTAGCTGCCCTGAGCCTGGCCTTGGCGGGGGAGGGCGGGGTATAAATAAAAATTATTATTATTATTATTATTATTATTGGGACGCGCCTGGATCTCGATGGCAGGCAAACCATTGTGACCTTTTCCTTGCCAGCTGACAACATCCTCCTGTCCAGCGACAGAAGCCACGCTGTCCTCTGCGACTTTGGTCACGCAGCTCACCTTCACCCGGATGGCATGGGGAAGCATTTGATGACGGGTGAGTTACAGTCAGTTCAGCAAAAGGTCGATGATATGCCCCGAGCCTATGTTTAGGCTTCTTCGCATGTTTTCATTTAAATGCCCTTAGCCTGCCTTGTAATAAAAATCATGGAGGTGTGCCCGCTCTGCCCGCTGTCAGTCCCGCGTGAGATATGCCACCACCCGGCATCTGCAGCCCCCTCTACTTCCCCTGGCATTATATTTAGGCATCAGTGGGGTTCTGTGTAATCCATGCCGAATAGATAAATTTCTATGCTCAGGGGGTCTATATTCTGTGCCAAGAAAGCTAGGGGTTCGTAGCTTGTATAAATTACGCAAATTGAGTTTTTCTGCATAGTTTTATTTTGGTTTTGCCAGCCCCAAAAGGGCAAGGGCATTGAAGGCCCACCTCCCAAGCACTGATGATCTTGCTCAGTCATCCCTCTGGCTTCTGAGATTTCAGGAGCAGTCATTATATGTACACTTTCAAACATATCCATGTGAACATAAGCGGTAGATAATGGCTTTTCTTAAAATGAAACAAAGCAATAATGCTTAGCATTTATGTGTTGTTGTTGTTTTGAATGTTCAAAGTGTCTTCCATGCCCTATGTTATTATAAAGCCGAGAACCAATAAAGTAGGGGTGGGATCCAGTGCTAGGTCTTACGGAGGAGACCATGGGTCACCAACCTTTTTGGATTAATGGGCACTTTTCAGATTTTGAGAGTGCTGGGGTTGGCAGTCACAAAACAGCTGCATAACACAAACTTAGAGAGACATGCACTCTTGACAGCCTTGTGTTGTCAAGGCCGTGGGAAGTCAGCTATGTCCTGCTGGTGGAGAGCATGCAATCCTGGCCCCCAAAATGGAAATCGAGCGAGGTCTCAACCCAAGAAGAATGGCAACTTAAGTTGACAGAATATGCACAACTTTCAGATTTAACATACAGAATAAGAACAAGAAGAACATATGTTTAAAGAAGATTGGAAAATGTTGATTGAATATATGGGAAATAATTGTATACACCTGAAAATGCTGGCAGCATTAAGATAAATTCAACAGCGTAAATATGTTTTGGTGGATGCAGTAATGGAATACTGAATGGTACAGTTTTTGTAAAATATGCAGGGATTGATGATATGTAAAATGAAACATGGAAAGAGAAGAAGGGAAGTCATTGATATATTAAGGATGTAAAATGAGTATTTTAAATTGTAAAATAGAAAATTTAATAAATTTAATAAAAATGTTATTAATTTTTTTATTTTACAATTTAAAACACTCATTTTACATCCATAGACATAGATATAGATATGTCATTGATATCTTATCTATATAAGAGATCATGCAATCCTGATTACACACAAACATCTGGCCAGATAGATTAGGCCAAGATATTGTGATTTGGCCAAGGGCCCCCTGTGTTTCATAACTGAGCAGAGATTTTCACCCAGATTCTCCACCCATTGTTGTCGCATGATGATGATGATAATAATAATAATAATAATAATAATAATAATAATAATAATATACCGCCATACCGCCTTATACCTGCAGGTCTCAGGGCGGTTCACAGGATAAAAGCACAATATAAAAACACAAAACACATAACAAAAACAAAAACAACCTAGTACATTTTAAAAGGGCTTTAGATGCCTGGTTAAAGAGGAATGTTTTTGCCTGGCTTCTAAAGGTGGATAATGAAGCACCAGGCAAGCGTCTCTCGGGAGAGCATTCCACAAACAGGGAGTTTAGTCCAGCTTCAAGTCTGCTACACTACCCCAGGTCTCTTGTTTGGGTCCAAACTGCTACCCTTTCCCCTTTAAGAACCGCCTGTGCATGGGCTGCTTCTGCACAAGACCTTAGAGAGCAGATCTCCTCCATTGCATTTCCAGGGGATTATGTTCCTGGCACAGAGACCCACCTGGCCCCCGAGGTGGTGATGGGGAAGCGCTGCGACTCCAAGGCAGACGTCTGGAGCAGCTGCTGCATGATGCTGCATCTCTTGAACGGCTGCCACCCCTGGACCCAGTACTACAACCACCCTCTGTGCCTCAAGGTAAGTTGCATTTTCGCAGACATGCAGGTGGGATGGCCTGATTTAATCGGGGCACATTGGCATTTGGAAGGACAATCTCCCTTCCATCTTCAGGTATGGTGTGCACGGCTGCTAATCCAGGAAAGGGTGTAGTGGAGAGGAAGAGGGATTGATGGATAAATAATAAAGAAAAACACTTTGGAGAGGTGAGCAGTGCCTTTCCTTGAAGGACCTCCCAGGTCCATCAATGGTGGAAGGAAGCGGAAGAGGGCATTCTGGGGCATGGCTGTACCTTCCCTCTGGGGCTGCTTATGGCAAATGGTTTCTTCAACTTCTCTGCAGTCTCCCTGTGATGCTGTAGTTTTATCCTCCATTCCTCTATAGTGGGTAGGTCTGTATCTTTCCATCTTTGTGCATATAACAGTCCTACCACTGTACAGTCATACCTCGGCTTACAGGCGCTTCAGGTTGTGTTTTTTCAGGTTACAGATGTGCTGAAACCTGGAAGTCCTGGAACGGGTTTCTTCCTGGTTTCGGCGGTCACACATGCGCAGAAGCGTCGAATCGCAACCCGCGTGTGTGCAGACGCGGCGCTGCGGGTTGCGAACGTGCCTCCCGCACGGATCACGTTCGCAACCCGAGCGTACACTGTAATATATTGGAGTAATCTTCCATAGTCCTTTTCCAGATGTGTCCATTAACCCTAAAAGAAAGAGTTCTGGCTTACAGTTAATATTAACCTTTAAAATCTGCTGTACAGTCAAACCTCGGTTCCCAAACGCCTCTGTTCAGGAATGTTTTGGCTCCCGAAAACCCGGAAGTAAGTGTTCTGGTTTACGAACAGTTTTCTGAAGCCGAGCGTATGACACGGCTTCCACTTGAGTGCAGGAAGATCCTGCAGCCAATCGGAAGCCGTGCTTCGGTTGTAGAACATTTCGGAATGGGCTTCCGGAACGGATTGCATTTGACAAGCGAGGTTTGACTGTGTCAGCGTACATATTTGTATCCAATATTTTTTAGCCTTTTTACATGTCCACCACGGCATGGCAAAATGTCCCTTTTTGTCCTTGGCACTTCCAGCAAACATTTGAAATGCATTTATACATTCCAAATAGTTTCTCAGGCGTAATAAACCAACGGTACATCATCTTCTATTAAAAAAACCCTCTTTAGGATCATAACACCTTGGATGACCTGTCCTGTCTAACAGACCTGCCTCCTCCTCCTCTGGTAGACATTGCCGCTTCTGATACCTGACATTTCCCCGTGTTTTCTGTATTGCAGATAGCCAAAGAGCCACCTCCACTGAGAGAAATCCCACCCTCCTGCCACCCATCCACCGCCCATCTCATCAAGGCGGGTCTTGAGAAGGATCCGGCCCAACGGGCCTCTGCAGCGGAGCTGAGGGTGAAAGCCTGTGCGGCCCTTGAAAAGGGTGAGGACTTCCTACAGCTACTAAACAAGTGGCGGATTACCAGAGCCCAACAACTCGCTGGCGACAAAAAGCTGCTTGCGGCATACAATGTGCTTTATTTGCTGCCGCCGCCATATGCTTGCTGCGTTGGCTTTAAAAGGACTACTTGGATGTTGGCGCTAAGCAGATCTGGTTCTTGTGCTGTGAGTTAGAATGATGATGGTGATGATGATGATGATGATGATAATAATAATAATAATAATAATAATAATAATAATAATAATAATAATAATTTTTTATTTGTACCCCACCCTCCCCTGCCGGAGCCGGGCTTAGAGCGGCTAGCATATAAATAATACAATATGCATAAAAACAAGCAATCAATCGATTAAAAAGCATCCCAAATAAATTAAAGTTAAAACTGGACAAATGACAATCCTCAGGTTAAAATTGAAAGCAGTTAATACTCGCCAGGACCAACTGTTTCCACTGATATTATCAGGACCGTGAGCGGGCTGGGAAACCTCCTTCATGCTTGTTCTTATACAAAGGCCTGGTGGAACAGCTCCATCTTGCAGGCCCAGCAGAAGGAGGTCAAATCTCGCAGGGCCCTGGTCTCTTGTGAGAGAATGTTCCACCAGCCCGGGTCCATGGCCGAAATGGCCCTGGCTCTAATCGAGGCCAGTCTAATATCCCTGAGGCCCAGAATCTTCAGGGTGTTGTTATTTGCAGACCGTCAGGTCCTCCATGGGGCATACCAGGCGAGGTAGTCCCCAAGTGCTGACATCATCTGTGAGTGAGGGTGGGTGTCCCCCATCAATCACATAACACTTGGGTTTTTGACTGTCCTTAAATTTGAATCCACAGCTGATGGTGTTCCGCACGTCAAGCATATTGGGCCCAATTCTTCAACCCTTGTTTCGCGCATTCCCGCCAGACAGCAGGGAGTGTGCCTTTATTTTCAAAATGCTGTTCCTGCCGTAATGCGTCACAGGCAACTTTTACAACTTGGGCTTTTGGTGGTGTAGCGAACGGGAAGGCTGCTGTTTTGAGGCAGGTTAAAAAGACTGCCTTTGGCCAGGTACGGCAGCTACAACAGGTATAATTTAGCCACAGGAATTCCAGGCGTTTGTAACCTGTTTGCTTTAACACACTGTGTGTGGCAGGTGAGGCCAGAGGCAAAGGTGGGAAGAGCTGTGGGTGTAATTCTTGCCTTTCTACCATAGGGTAACTTCTAAACACACAAACACACCTCCATCCAGACAAGCCAGAGCCATCAGATGTCAAGGACAAATTGCAGCTAGGAAAAAAACACTTTGGGGTGAAACAGGACCAGGGAAGGGTGTGGCGTGGGGAGAGTTCCAGGGGCCAGGCAGAGAAATCTGGGGGCCTCATTTGGCCCTCAGACTTGAGGTCACACAAACACACACACCACACACTCCCTGCCACTGGGTAAAGCTTTAAATGACCATCCCATCAATGTATCCTTTTTCTTCACTTAATGGCAGTCACCTGGGATTGAAAAGAAACGAAACCTTCTGGGTGATTCCCTCCAGGAGAGGGATTCCCTCCTCTCTCTTTCTTCTGACCTAACATTTCCCCTTCGCTTTGCAGTGGGAGGCCTGAAGAGCCCCTGGAGAGGAGAATACAGACAACCCCGAAGCCTACACTTGGCCCCAGAGCCTAGTCTCCCAGACCCACCGCTGCCAATCCCGGAGCCTCCCGAAGGCCACACCCTCCCACTTCCCCGCCACGGTCTGGCCGAGAAGGCGCAGTTCATCCCTCTGAGCACGTGCAAGGAACTAATGCAGCCGTGCGACTCTCTGCAGCTCTGCTTCCTGCCTCCTCTCAGCACCAAGAGGGGCAGTTTGACAGACTGGAGAACCACATCTTTTGAACTTGAGCTTCAGCAGCTGGAGTTTGGTAATGACCGAACTGCGCTTCTCGTCTTTCTCTCTGGAAATGTGCCTTTATTCGTCATCTTGCTCTCAAGTCTCCTGCCTAGCGAGTTCTTTGTGTGCAGCTCTGCTGCCCCAGAGTTGAAGGGTTGTACGTATGGGGCAGTGCTACCTGCTTCCTATTGGTTGGCTGGAGGACCAGGCAAGGAAGGGGTGTGTGCTTAAAAGATAAAAAGGAGGGATGGAATTACATCTATGCACGGCGCCGATGTATCTTGTGCCCGGGTGGTTGTAGCAGAATAGAAGGAAGCATGGATAAGATGGGACATAGCGATTTAAAAGAACAAACCATCTCAGAACACTGAATATCTCCATTTTCAAGGTTAAAACGATAAATTGGGCTCCTTTCGCTTACTGCAGGTATTGAAAAGGGAATCTTTGTTGAATTCCATATCTTGTCAATGGCACATTGCTACATTTTATTGAAGCGGGGGTGAGGGTTTTTCAGAAGGATAGGGTTCCTTCCCCATCATGGTTCAGGTAGGAGAAGTGTTATCTGCACTTCTCCAGCTGCTCTTTATGCCCCATGTCATTTCCATTGCTTTCTTGATTTAGTTCATTGCCATTTTGGGTTTAGGACGATTTGCATCTGGTATAGCTGATTTCCACAGCGCCTTTGTTATATTGCTGAGATCATTGCTCTTGTCTTTCTCTGTACCTTTATGGAGCCTCACAGTGTATTGAGTCTTCTTTCAAATCCATGTAGAATAAATCCTATCATGATTTTAAAAATATACATACAGTCATACCTTGGATCCCGAACGCCTTGTGAGTTGAATGTTTAGGCTCCCTAACGCCGCAAACCCGGAAGTGAGTGTTCCGGTTTGCGAATGTTATTTGGAACACAAACGTCCGACGCGGCTTATGATTGGCTACAGGAGCTTCCTGCAGCCAATCAGAAGCCGTGCTTTGGTTTCTGAATGTTTTGGAAATCAAACGGACTTCCAGAACGGATTCTGTTCGACTTCCGAGGTACCACTGTATATGAAAAAGAACACTGAATAGCCTTCCATGAAAGAAACAGAATATGCTGCTGTTGTTTTAAAGCAGGCATGAGCAAACTCCTGCCCTCCAGATGTTTGGGACTACAATTCCCATCATCCCTAGCTAACAAGACCCAGTGGTCAGGCATGATGGGAATTGTAGTCCCAAATGTAGGTCTGTTTTAAAACAAGCAAATTTTTTTCGTGATTTGAACTTTGTGGACTCAGTCGTTGCACATAAGAATCATCTGGTTCAAGGCTGAAGTATCTGTTACGACTGTCGGCCGATGTCTCCTAACATAAGTGGTGCCAAGCTGCTGTGAAAAGCAGCATGGCGAGGCTGCAGTTTTAAGCAGAGAAGCTGTGTGGGGAGGGGTTGCTGAACCCTTCCTCCACCCACCATTTCCCCTCCAGATGGCCTTATATCGGGACTTTGATTCCTAGCTCAGTGCAGCTCATGTTCTGAGCTGCCAGTTGTCGCTATAACACGTTGATTTTATTTATCGAGAGCCTTGCTCAGGTCTTTTGATGCAGGCTTATTGGTGAGGCGCTCTGTAAATGAGGCAACACCAAATGGCCTGACAGAGCGAGATACTGATTAGCAGGAGGAGCTTTTATGGAGCATTTGAAATGAGAAAGGCTGTGCTGAAGAGAGCGGGAGGTTAGGGAGTTAAATGGTGATAAAAATATGCACAGGATTTGTTTAAAACTGCATTGATTACTTGGCAAATGTGTTCCAAAATTAGTCAGATGTAGTTCTCTGAAAAGGGACGCAGGTGGCGCTGTAGGTAAAACCTCAGTGCCTAGGGCTTGCCAATCGTATGGTCGGCGGTTCGAATCCCTGCGGCGGGGTGAGCTCCCGTCTTTTGGTCCCAGCTCCTGCCCACCTAGCAGTTGGAAAGCACCCCTAAGTGCAAGTAGATAAATAGGTACCGCTTTATAGCGGGAAGGTAAACGGCGTTTCCGTGTGCTGTGCTGGTGCTGGCTCGCCAGTTGCAGCTTCGTCACGCTGGCCACGTGACCCGGAAGTGTCTCCGGACAGCGCTGGCCCCCGGCCTCTTAAGTGAGATGGGCACACAACCCTAGAGTTGGACACGACTGGCCCGTACGGGCAGGGTACCTTTACCTTTTAGTTCTCTGAAAAATGGGGCAGAGCTGCATAGCACGACCCCACTTGTCACGGGGGGGTGGGGAGGAATCTGGAACTTGCTGAGTGCCAGGGGTGGTTGGGGGATGATCTTTTGGCCTCTGTTTTCATTGTAGCCTGTTTCCTTTCCCACAGAGCTGATTCGAAACAGCCTGTCTCAGCCCTTCTCTCTGGAGGAGCAGGAGCAGATGTTGTTGTGCCTCAGCCTGGACAGTGCTCTCCCGTCAGATGCCAGTGAGAAGGCAAGTACATGAAGACAAGCAGGAGGGAGCCATGGGCTGCTTGCATTGTGCTGGGATGCGGATGGCGCTGTGGTCTAAACCACCGAACCTCCTGGGCTTGCCGATCAGAAGGTCGGCAGTTGGAATCCCCGTGATGGAGTGAACTCCTGTTGCTCTGTCCCAGCTCCTGTCAACCTAGCTGTTCGAAAGCACACCAGTGCAAGTAGATAAATAGGTACCGCTGTGGCGGGAAGGTAAATGGCACTTCCATGCACTCTGGTATCAGTCAGAGTGTTCCATTGCACCAGAAGCGGTTTAGCCATGCTGGCCACATGACCCGGAAAGCTGTCTGTGGACAAAGGCCGGCTCCCTTGGCCTGAAAGTGAGATGAGAGCCGCACCCCATAGTCGCCTTTGACTGGACTTAACCGTGCAGGGGTCCTTTACCTTTACCTTTTTCCTTGCATTGTGCCAATTCCCTGATTTGGTCCCAGAATCATCTCCTCCCTCTGAGCTGTGAAAACCTTTAGCGTGTGGCCCAGAAAGAAATTGGGACAGGTGCCAGAGATTTCACTTCCTCCTAGTGTACATTTTAATGTATTTTTAATCTTTGTTGGAAGCTGCCCAGAGTGGCTGGGGTACAAATAAATTATTATTATTATTATTGTTGTTGTTGTTGTTGTTGTTGTTGTTGTTGTTGGCTCCCAGGTCCTGCTTGTGAGCTTCCTATAGATATTAGCAGGTGCCTCTTTTTCTCTTCATACTGTTCCGGTAGTGAGAGAAGTGCCAGATTCTATGTCTTTTCCAGGTTTTCAGTCCTTTGGACATGCCTGGGAGTGGGGCTACCTGAAGTGAAGAAGTGACCCCCATACTGTGGGGCATTGGAAACTAGACCTGGCAGCCAACTGGTGTGCCTGCGGAAGAATGACATTGCTATTGCTTTCTGTTTCTCTAGGACTCATTGAAAACATCTCAGAGCCTGAAGGAAACCATGAGTTCTGGAGTGGGTTCGTGGAGCAGCCAAACAGATGGGCAGAGCAACAGCTGGAACAGCTGGCTGCATCTCAGCAGGAATACAGATATGCCCACCTACTTTGATGGTAGGTTCTGTTCTCGGTCTGTACGGTAGTAAGCAAGCCAGAGGCCAAATGGCTTCTTCTGCATTTGCTTGCCAAAGGCACTATTGTGTTAAACGGTTCCATTTTGTGGTGTGTTTCATTGGCACATGAATTACTAATTGCTAATTAGACCGTGTAATCATTCTTAATAAACTAATAAACACTAGAATTGGGAGCAAAATTCGTTTTACATCAAATACCAGGATATAGTTGGCTGCCTTGCATTTCTCTTTTTTATGATTTTCAATTTTATACCTTTCAGTAATTTTACAATCATTTTGACAGTTCCTTCTCCCTCTTTCTGAGGTTTCTTAAATATATATGTCAGGGAACTGCCATCGGAACTAGAGGAGGAGGCGAGGCTCCACAGCGATGCTGGAGAGGGGCCAAGCAGGGAGAGAGGCAGGTCTCCTGTTGGGGAAGAAAATCAGCGCAACACCAGGGATAGAGGGGGGCCAATGGGGGAAGCAGAGAGCAGGCTCCGGGACTCTTCACTGGACACCAGCGGGGAGAGCACAGGTCCTCCGCTACCCACGCCCTCCCTGCGCAGAAGACTTCCACGCAGGGAGAGTAGGAGGAGACTGGGCGTCTGTCAGAGGCTCAGGAGCAGAAGAGCAGGGGAGAGAGCAGATAGAGAGCGGAGGAGAGGAATCAGAGGGGAGCGTAGGGGAATATGACAGTGGACCGAGAGATTCCATGAGCTTCTCCAGCGAATCAGAAGATTCCCAGGAGAGGGCGCCTATGGTAAGGGCGAGGCGAATCCCAGAGGGGACGATCCATAAACAAGGAACCAGAGGGGAGTCCCAAAGGAGCAGCGGAGGAGTAGGGCCAGTTTCCCCACCAGAGCACAGTGGGTGGGAAGAGTCACGTGAGTCAGGACCATCTTCTCCTCCATCGGGGAGTGGGGAGAAGGAGGGAAGGCCAGGTCCAGCTAGCCTCCCCGAAAGGGGGAGCAGTGACACAAGTGTAACGGTCAGAAGGAAAGTGGGAGGCTGCGCGCGCGCGCCAAGTTCAAATGTGGAGGAGCGCAGGACAGCAGAAAACCCGGATTGGGAGCCAGGTCCTAAAGCCCGAAAGAGGGGGGGGGAGGAGTCGGGAGAATCAGCGTCAGAAGAATCTCGGAGGGCAGAGACTCCGACTAGCAGAAGGACCCAGAGAAAGAAGGAACAGAGGAAGAGGTGGAGTAAAGCTAGAATCTTAAGCTGGTGTCAGGGGGGCGGAGATTCAGATGGGACTTCTACGGTCTGACGGATAGATGTAGCGTTGCGCGCTGCACGTCTGGAAATGAGACTGAACTTCGATAAAGACTTTTAAACTTGAGCAAGAAGCAGCGTTGGTCTTGTGTGAGCTGGGACCTTGGGCAGCGCTGACAGCGTCAAACAACTTTTATGTTGGAAAAGGTTTAAGAAACGCCCACTGACGGATTCTGCCAGCGACTGAACAGCCACGGAGTGGATGGCTGTCCAGCGAGAAATGGTTTAACCAGCCAACCTAGCCCAGAGCGGCGGCTATTTACGCACAAGCAACCCCTAAAGCCATTACAATATATTTTTTTATTTTCTGCATATTCCAAATGAACTTACTCATTTATTCATGTACTTTAAATATATACTCTTATAAAAAAAACTGCAGGTTATTACAATAATCCTGCCAATGTTCTTACCTGTCTGCAGTTTATTTGTAAATATTCCATAAACCATTTCCATTCTTTTCTAAAAAGTTTGTTATCTTGATTTCTTATTTTTCCTGTAAGTTTCCCTTACATATGCATATTCCATAAGTTTTTGTAAAGGCTACCTTGCATTTCTCAGTGCATTTTGCCATTGCTCTTATCACAAAGAAGTCTGATCCTTTGTGATAGTGAGTTAGTTGTTTGGGGCCCTTGCAATGTGCCAGTAGGTGAGCAAATCCCACCTGAAAATAGCAACAGCCAGGAATCATCCTGATAGATTTATTTGGCATGATCTTTAATGGACCAGAAACTGCTTTGTCAGTTGTATAGAATGTTATCTTCAGTTGGCAAGTAAATGCTTAGCTCTCTATTTCTGCCTTCCAGGAGTGAAAATTGAGATCCGCTTGCTCAGCGGGGAGAGTCTCCACATCCGAGAGTTTCATGGCGCCAAGGTGGGAGATGTAGCCATTGGAATCAGCAGCCAGGTGAGTTCTGCCCTGGTGGACCTCTCTCCTTTTGGGAGTGCGAAGTACTGCAAAATGGGGCTACAGTGGTACCTTAGTTCTCAAGCTTAATCCGTTCCGGAAGTCCGTTCCAAAACCAAAGTGTTCCCAAACCAAGGCGCGCTTGCCCATAGAAAGTAATGCAAAACTGATCAATCTGTTCCAGACTTCTAAAAACAACCCCTAAAACAGCAATTTAACATGAATTTTACTGTCTAACGAGACCATTGATCCATAAGATGAAATCAATAATCAATGTACTGCACTATAAAATGAATAAGGCAGTCTTGTAGATGATAAAAATTAAAATTATTATTTTTTTCTTATCTGTGCTGATGATAGTCATTGTTTGGATGGGGTTTTTTATCCATTTCCTCAGTCAGTCAGTAGCTGAACTGGGTTCTACCCAGTCACAAAAACAAATTAACCGAGAAAGCCACAAAAATGCAAAATAAATAGCAAAAACAAAAGCGGCAAACTTAATCCGTTCCGGAAGTCTGTTTGACTTCCGAAATGTTCGAAAACCAAGGCGCAGCTTCTGATTGGTGCAGGTGTCCCAGAAACAATAGCCAAAAGCCGCATCGGATGTTCGGCTTCCGAAAAATGTTCGAAAACCGGAACACTTACTTCTGAGTTTTCGGCATTTGAGTACCAAGTTGAGAACCAAGGTACCACTGTATTTGGGAATGTCATCTTAATCCTTCTCCGCCTTGCAAGATATCTTCTGGAGAAGAAAAGGCTAAAGATTAAACCCTGCACAAATCCAGAGTGGAATCCCTAAGATGGTTGGGTGGCACTTTGTATGCCTCCTTCCAGCAACTCCTGCAGCCCAGCTGATGCCAGACATTGCTTTCCTTTCCTTTGGACCTCATCAGCAAGGCTGAGTCTTGTCATCACCCAGGACCTCCATACACACTGCCCAGGTTTGCGCCCCAGGGAGGTTGCTTCAATGCTGCTAGCGCAGTGGTCTGGCTCCACCCCTGGAGGCACACTCCATTGTCTCGAGGCAGAAATCAACATGGCCACTTTGCTCTTACTGAACTCTGCTGTGGGCCCAGAAATACGCATGCAATGAATTTTTTGCCCATTCCCCCTTTAAATGCATGTGATATGACTTTGTTTCTTCCTCTGTCAACTAGAAATAAAAGTGCAGTTACGATACAATACAATAATCTTTATTGTCATTGTCCCATGCAGAACAACGAAATTGAAAAAATCTACATCAGACGTTCAAAAACCAACCAGCCTGCTATCCCAGCCTGGTTAGCCCCCTAAAAAACTCTGATGCCCCATAATTAAATACAATATACTCCCATAGAGACTACCTTACACTGCATTTAAAACCAAAATCGCATTTGGATAGAAACTGTTTCTCAGGCGGCTAGTCCTAGTCTTTATAACCCTGTACCTTCTTCCAGAAGGCAGAAGCTGAAAGAGATCATTTCCGGGGTGCGCACTATCCTGCGCTATCTCTGCAGCTTTCTTATAAGACCTGGAAGCGTAGATTTGATCCAGTTGTTGTGAAGTCAGACCCCTTCACCTTTTTGTGTGTGTGTGTTCTGCTTTCACAGATACCGGCCTCTGCTTTCAGCTTCTTCACCAAGGAAGGCCAACCCGTCCGCTGCGACATGGAGATCCCTGATTTGGGCATCGAGCTTCAGTGCACCCTTGCTCCTGACAGCAGCTGTGGCTGGAGCTGGAGGGTCAAACATGGCCAACTAGAGAAGAAGCCTTAAGGGATGTTGTCTCTCCCCACGACACTCCTGTGATATCCCCCACGGAGCCAGATGTGGTATCTGCAGATAGCTGAGTGCTGAATATTGTTGGTGGTTGTAGGTTATAGGTTTGGTTCCTCTCTGCTTCTTTACTGCACCCAGCCCTTGTGTGCAGCCAGGTTTATGGGCTGGGTGGCAGAAAAAACTGAATTATTGTGTCTGCGTTTATGAAACTGACCCAGAAGACTAGGATGAACCTGATCTGCTGGGTTGCGGGCAGTCGGTCAATTTCTTAACCCAACCGCCTTCTACCAATCCCAAAGAAAATGGGAAGTTCTGATTTGCCCAGTGGGGCTTAGTTAAGTTCCCCAAACCCAGCAATGGGCTTAGAGGTGGGGAACCTCCTTGGAGACAAAGCACATCAGGTCACCTTGGCCAACTCACTTTCTCATCATCATTCGACGCGGCACACTTCTTGCCGTGCAAAAACCGTTGCCCTGAGCAGCTTGGAGGAATGTAGTCAGCAACACATATCTGATTCGCTTGGGAACTTCCTCAGCGAAACTGGTAGCATGCTGCACCTTCTGAGAAAGCTCAGAAATCGGTGCTGGAAGATTCGTCGTATTAAATTTCAGTTGCATGGCAATTTTCCTAACTATGCAGTGGACAGCCAGCTTTGGTTTTGCGCACCATCCAGTGCCTATGGCAGCCCACCAGTGCTTTGATGATAAGAGCACCTGCTCTTGCTGCCTGCCTTGTGTGGCCAAAAACCTCAAAGGCCTTAATATGCCTGAGCCCTGTTTGGCTTGGTGAATCGCTACTTGGCCAAATTTTGGTGAGCTTAAAATTTCCAGGGGGGAATTCTTGCAGAAGTCCAGGCATCAAATTTCTCCAATATACCATAGTGCCCCTTTTGGGGTGTTTGAGGGGAGTTTTCTGTGCTTGGCGTCAAAATGCAACCAGCCTTGCATTCCATCTCATGGAGAAATGCATGACAGGGTGGGAAATCACTCAAGTGTGTCTCAGTTTGTTCATATAATCCATGCCTATGTTGTTTGTAACCCACCAAACCCAATACACCTTGGCAGACATGTACCGTAGCCAAACAGTTGCTTTGTAGGTTTTTGCAGCCCCTGGACAGGCAGCAAGAAGTAGGAAGTTTGATTTTTTTTTTGCTTGGTGGGTCACCAATTGGGGGAGCCTGATATGCATCCCTTCATAGATATGTTTTCAGCTACACCCCCCATTGGTGATTAGTGATGACTGACACAGACATTTCAAGTGGAGCTCCTTACGTTTTAGGCTTTGGTTCCATTTTCTTTTTCTGCCCTAAATAGAGAGAACTGCATGTGTCTTAACAGAGCCAGGGCTATGCATGCTTACTCAGAAATAGCCCCACTGCAGTCAGTGGGACTTTACACCGAACTAATTGCGTACATAGGATTGCAGCCTTAGAAATCCAAACTTTATAGCAGAAGAGTTTTAGGCAAAATGTAAACTTGAAATAAAGTAAGCAAATCAGTACAAGATATATGATTTTTTTAATATAAAAAATTCTGGGTGCATATTGGCACGGTTGACCTTGTAGAATTTGGAGTGGCTTTATTCTGTGCCAAGTGATGTGGGTAAATGAATGAAAGTGACTAGATGAGGAACTTCATTAGGAGGGAAGTGGTACGTCCTCTTTCCTTGTCGGGTACAAGGATGTCCTGCTGTGACAAAGCCTTGCATGAAGCTTACTAAGCTTTGAATCTGAACCCGCTTCCTTGCTGGGCTTCCTGTCTGGAATACTAATGCTGCCTACAAAATGAAGGCTGGCTAATCTCAACCCTACAGCCATGGCGCTGCAGGGATTTGAGACTAGAAGGCAGCCATTCTGGGACGGTTTTGGCCATTCTCAGGTGGCATAAAATGGTTTGGTTTTTTCTTTTTTTTCCGGAGCTAAGGTTATTCTATCCCGTTTGGGTTGATTCTGCTGTCAGGCAAGGAAGCTGCCTCTTTCTAAACTCTCTGAAGTAGGGTAGAAAAAAAAGAAGAGGTGTGTTTTTAAAAAGGAAGGACATCATAGGGCATCTTCATCGTTTTCCAAATCACCTGCTCCCCTAAAAGCTTCCTTTTCTCAAACCTCCCTTGGTGTACACGTGCCAAGAGAAATATTTTACAATAAGACACTTTAAAGGCCAACATCATTTCAGTTCAGCCTTTGCCATGGTGTGCGTGGCAGCCAGGACAAAAGCATAAATTGCCATCAAGGCTGCGGTAAAATCAGCAAACCAAGGTTTACGGCGTTATTTTTACAGGAAAACGAACAGAACTGGTACAGGCGCCACCTGGTGTGTAGAAGAGGCACTGTGTAAGCTTAGAAGGGAAAAGGCTGGGCAAAAGGAGTGTGTTTTTGGTTGCTACCAAGTTAAATAGCAGGGAATTCACCATTTAGAAAAGGAAACTGGGGCGGGGAGGCCTACACTCCTAGCTCCATTAATAATCTCTTTGTCCCATTGCTCTTCTCTGCAGCACATTAGACCTACATCCTGCAAGCCTTGTTCAGTTTGCATGCAGCTGCTGAAAGAGGGAGACAGGACAGGTTATCTACCGGCTTTTTGAGAGGCAAATGTTCTTGCTCCCCATTTAGATTGGAGCTCTTGTGCACTTAGTGGTCTCCACTAGCCCTGTGGCTTTACAGCCACCCATGGTCCTTCTAGTCTATACCATTTACTGCAGGAAGACCTTCTGGAGCATAGGTGGGGAACTTGCCGCCCTCTAGATATTTTGGGAAATATTCCATCCTCCAGTGCTAGCCCCTGGGCTTCTGAGTGCTGTAGTTCAGCAATACAATCAGCACCATGGAAGCCTATAGTGGGTAATATGAAAGCACTGATGCTTTGCTTTGCCTTGCTTTCATTCATTCATTCATTCATTCATTCATTCATTTCATATGTACCCTTTCCACTTGCTCTGCAAGTTTGCTTTAGGAAATGATCATTTTTGTCAGAGGGTTGGCTGGCTGGCTGTGCTGTACTTTGATTTCAGAAGTTTGAACTGCGAGCTGAATAGCTGTGTTTTGCTCTGCAAGAACAAGACTCTGCAGTCTTTGTCTGCCCTTGATTTTGAGGGAGGGTGGTTCCTCAATTTGAAGGGGTGGGGAAAGTCCTAGGATATGATCGCAGCCAGACTCCTCTAGACTCTTTGGTTCTTGTAAATCCAAGGGCTCCAGTGCAGGGAATGTCAGTTCCTCTCAAATTGTTGACATCAGTGGGACAAAATAGTTTTTAAGATGGGCACATGCTTGCTTTTCTTCGGATTCAAATCAGTTCTGCCAGTTGCCAGACCTATGCAATACTAACAGTGGCCTAAATCTGTTGTTACCTTATTTTGCCTTTCTGTGATGTTCCAGAACACCATGATAATGTATGTATTGCTGTTGTGGAAATGAAGCAAAATTACGCCTTTTGGGGCAGCAACTGACTTTTGTTGCGTTTTATTTTATTGAACAGTGTTGTGCGTTGCTGCTCTGCTCTTGGGCAATTCTTGGTTTGGAGTGAGGTTGGTCTTAATGCTTCAGGTTTGTGGGTCCCGTGTCCCAGCCATTCCCCGTGTCCCAAAGCAGTGCATGCCAAGTTGTTTCACCAAGTTTCTCAACAGGCGTGGGATACACGATGGCAGCTGTTCTGCTGCCACTTAACTTACCCATCCATGCAGAGTCCGGCGAGAGTCACAAATGATATATGTGCAAGTCTGTGTGTATTCCTCCCCTCCCACCCACCGCCCAAATTAAAATGTCCATTGAGTCCATCCAGCATGCTAAATTAATTAGCTGGATTTCTATTAGAAAGACTATAAAACAGGGCACGATATAGACACCCCCTATTGTTCGTTCTCTAGCACCTAATAAGTATATGTATAATTGTGTTGTGTTGCAGTGTGACAAAAAGAGATTTCACTTTTGAAATACTGTGCGTAGAAAATATTGTAATGTGAATACCCTCAGCCAACTGTGTATATCTAGGCACCGCTGCACTGCTCCCTGCCCTGAATTTTGGATGGAGATACAGTTGTACCTTGGATCCCGAACACCCTGCAAACTGAACATTTTGGCTCCCGAATGCTGCAAACTGGGAAGTGAGTGTTCTGGTTTGCAAACATTCTTTGGAACCCAAACGTCCGACGCGGTTTCTGATTGGCTGCAGGAGCTTCCTGCAGCCAATCAGAAGCCATGCTTTGGTTTCCGAACGTTTTGGAAATTGAACGGACTTCTGGAACGATTTCCGTTCAGCTTCCAAGGTACAACTGTACTGAGAATCCGCAATCACAAGGGGTGCAAGCAAGGGCATTCCATTGCTGTGGGCAAATTGATTTCTTAGAGGACCTTGCAGCAGAGGCAGCCTTGCCCGGGGGGGGAGGGGGAGGGGGCTTACAAATTGGAATGTACCTTATGAAGTTCTTTGCCCTCCAGCAGACTGCCGGCACTCTCTTTGAACACAGGCACCTTTCGCATCTTTAGAATACATTTATTATTTGCTCTCATGGTTAACTCGCTTTGGATTAAATGCAATTCACATAACCATATATAAAAATAATGTATACAAATAGCAATCATACAGGGGCGTTTTGGTCCTCCCCTCCATGATTCAAGGCATTTCTAAAAACAATAGGTTGCACATTCAATTCTTTTCCTAATATCCCCTTCTCCCGCTTCTCCCCCCGCCCCCAAAAGTGTGTGATGAAACAATGTCCAAGGTTTCTGTTCTGAGTGTATATGCTGTGATTGTTTTTCTTTTCTTTAAGCTGCTTTTAAGGTTACAGGAGAAAGCAAATGTTAGCCTAAGTCTAAACCGGGAGTTTCTAAGCGGGTGTGCAGCTCGAAGGCTAAAGCCGGATGAGCAGATGAAGAGTAGGGTGTTGACTTTTGCATGACTTTTAAAGAAATTGTTCCTTTCCAGCTGAGACAGAACAGGGGGGCTGTTAGGTATGCAGGTCAACACCCGCTGCTGTGTGCATTTATTGCTGCAAAGCTTGCATGCTGGGGTGAACAGGGTGGGAATGCAGCTCTTTGCCTACCAACGTCCTCTGTAGGCAGAATCCGTCCCAGGGGGCATGGATTTGTGCTGGGGTGGATGGGATGGGCTTTATCTCTTTTGGAGTTTTCACAATCTCCCCTCCCCACCCCCAGATAAGAAAAAAGGGCATGAGCTGTAAAGAACAAAGGGGAGAGCAGATGCTCAACTTGCAAGTGCCTTTGTCCCCTGGGAACCCAGAGAACAGAGCTGCCGAAAGACGTTACATCCTGGGTCTGTTAGGATCGCCCCCTTGCTTCAAAGCAAGCTGAGCTTACCCCTTGGTCTGCCTTCATAAGCAAAGTGGCTCAATGATGCAGAGTCCATCAGACAACCTGACCCTCGGGACAGAAATCTTACCCCATCTACAAATTCATTTGCTGCTTAGATTCCTTGGGGGGTGGGCGGGGAGAGGAACCACCCCATTGTGCTCTTGGAAATTATAGCGGGTATCACCTGATTGACCTAATTACCTCTACTTTTAGTTCTGGGGGGGGGGGCGGGGGGAGACTAGAACCCAGGGCACAGGTTGGAGAAAGAGCACCGGTGGAAAACCCCGCAGAAATGGCGACACCACGTGGCAAGAAAAAGAAAAGCAACTCGCTCCCCCGTTTTGATTGTCACGAAGCCTCTGAGCTTCTCTGCATCAGAGCGTGTTGGTTTCAAAAATGCCAAAGTGCCGCCTGTGCCAAATACTTAAATCCTGAGAGACTGTTCCACGGACCGCAACTGCTTCCCAGGGATGGTCGTTGTGCTAGAATAAGAAGCCGAAATTATATTCATAACTTTAACCAAACATTGTACTTAGGAAGATTTACGTCTCCTGCTTAGAGCCCAGTCTCCTTTCCTCCTTAGCGGCTGGGCACTTCCCATCTTATGACGTGCACGAGGGGAGTGACTTCAAGTGGTGGTGAGGAGCCTTGGTGGAAGGAAGGACAACTCTGGTTGCTTACGTGCACTGATCAAACTCTCGTCTTGTTGCCCTCGTGAAAATATGGAGGGCAGCAGAGACTCCTGGGTCATCTATAACCACAACAGCCTTGGTAAGGGCTTAAGACACCACTCCCAGGCATCCTCAGCCAGGCCTGTGCCAGCCGAAATGTTGCAAAGGGAGAAAACTACACAGGCTGTTAGCCCTCTCTACAGCACAAACCTGAAGTGCTGCCTGCCGTTTGCGTCCTACAAGGCCAAGGCGGTTGTGGCACCTGCCCACGGAGGTTTAAAAAGTGCTGGAGCTGTTTTGTACAGGGTACTTGCTGCCCCACCCCACTCCCGGCAAAGTCCTTGTGGACCCCCTCGTTGCACCACTTCAATGTCTTAAATGATCCTGAGGTTACACATTCCTGGGCAAGTAACCTTCCTACAAGCGTACGACTACTCGCTCGGATCAAACAGCACCGTTCATGTCAGATGGGAGAAAACTGGCCTGCGAACACTGGCTGTCTTCTCCAGGCCGGAGGAGGAAGTGGAGGATTAAAGCAGACTGAAATGGCCCAGCTGGATGAGGCGGGGGGAGGGAGGAACCAGGGCAAGCTGGGAGGAGGAATCGAGACCCCGTCGGTTCTGCTTCCTCTCTCCAGAGGGAGTATGCAGTCGCAAACATTCCAGGCTGTGGAAGGTGCTCGTTCTTGGCTTGGTGTTGCATTGGCTGGACTCGCCTTCCAGAACCACCTGCTGTCCTAGTTGGCAGAGCAGCCCCTGCCATAGTTCCACCTTAGGGCCGTCCGACGTGGCCGAGAAAACGAAGTTCAAAACGAAGCAGCGTTGATCCCCGTGGGCAGGAGAATTGGCAGGGGTGTTGTGCGCATAAGCCCACAAATGGCTTTAAAAGCGGAGGAGGAGAAGGAAAGGGATCGTCCTGCCCTGAGTTTTTGTCGTTCATTGGTGTGAGGAGCTTTTGGTCCAAGCCCGTCGGCCAGGAACACCCCCCCCCCCAGTCCTTGCCTCGCGCCCCCAAACCAAGGCTTGGCTAGCTTGCTGTTCTCATTCGGGGCTGTCACAGCGAGATGTCGGCAGTCACCTGCAGCGTCTGCCCCACAGCCCGTTTCCTGGCGCTGTGCCGACCGGTGTCCCCTCGCCGGTACGGCTGGTTGCGCAGGCCTGCCACGAGAAAAAACAAAATGCCTAGTTAATTGTTTCGGGCGCATGCATTCAGACCTGCTTGGCTATTTGATTTGCCCTGGGCTGGTTTCTCCCTAAAACTTCTGCAATGCAGAACGTGCAGCTGTGTGTTCCCCTCCCCTGACTTTTACATTGAAATACAACCTCGGAGGCGACCACCGAGAGGAGTAGAGCGAACTTGCTTAACTCTTTCCCCATCCTCCTTCTCAAAATTGCTTTCTTCCCTGCTCCCCACAACTGCTTTTCCCACCGACTGGAAAAAATTGACTGCCCCAATTTGAGCGTTCGGTACATTCTTGGCACCCACTCCTCTGTGCCTGATGGCAGCCTTCAAGGCTGCTTTTCATTCAAAAACTAGGGAAAGGAAGGAAACACTCTGCTGTATGCAGTGTGATCTTCCGTTTTCTTACTTAAAATTGGAGACGCATCTCACTTTCAGACCTAAAAGGTTTACTGCCCTGAGAAGCCTGAAGTCCATATCGTGATAGCTGCATTTCAGAAATTTGACCTGGCAATGCATTGTGAATCATGGTGTGTGGCTATGCAAAAATCACGATGTGTGGGGGGGAAACATTGAGCTAGCCAATGCTTCTCTCAATTCCTGCAGCTCCTGCTAACTCTGCTGGCTCAGCAATCCCCTGCCTCATGCAGGGGGCAGCGAATCGCAAGGGCAGGTGCCGGCAAAAATCACGGTGCAGGAAAAACCGTGAAGCCAGCCAATGCCTCTATATCGCTTCATCCTTATTTCAGACACCGTGATATATCAGTCTATTGCGATGTTTAGCTGGTTGTATATCACATTGTTGAAAACCATATATCACCCAGCCCTAACACTGATTGTATGCACACACACACACAGCTTGAACTCCCTCATGTATTCACTCAAATGCCTGGCTAGATGCTTCAGCAATTGCAGGACTCATCCCAGCACTGGAAGGAGATGTTTTGGGATGCCACCTTTACCTGCCGCGCTCCCCACCCCTCGGCTACATAAATCCACCATTGTGCCTTTGATGCAGCACGTTACCTAGAGCCACAAGCTACAGTGGGCTCTCTTCATTGAAACTGGCGTCGCAGAAGAGGCGAGAAGAGCGCTTGCCCGTCCGAGCAGTGAAAGGAACGGTCTTCAGTGCTAAGTAAAGAATAGTACCGGAGGGAAAGGCAAGGAGATTAAGAAGAGGAAGAGAGACAAAGGGCAAGTAAAGCAGGCAAGTAAAAGTCCCAAAGCAAGCAAGAAGGTGGTCTCTAAAAAGAGGCGCCGAGCCTCTAAACGGCATCTCTGCATTCCACAGAAGTTCGTATCTGTCACGGCTTCTCTCTAAATAATCCTGGAAATTGAAGTTCATTGAGAGCACTAACAAATCTCTGTTGGAGGTTCAACAACCTGCCCTACCCCTCTGCCCTGTCTACAAAACTTCTCCACCCCTGCAGTTCTGTTCTGCCAGTTTAAGTCTGTGGTGTAGATGCACCCTTTGAGAATCTTTGGGCAGGAAAAAAAAGACATGAGTGCGCTTAGAAAGAGTGCCAGGCCCTGCAGCGATTAGTAAAAGCAGACAAGCTGGTTTGCACAAAGAGCAGAAAGGCCTAAGGAGGGTATAACAACAGGTGAGTGGGACTCCATGAAACAGGCAAAAAGCAGCAGCAACAGCAGCAGCAGAAAACCTCCCTTACAGCCCCACCTAGTTTTGCGGGTGATGTGTGTTTGTGTGCTGTGTCTGGGCATTGGCAAAATGGGGAAAAGCCTCAGAAGTCGCTTGTCTCTCAGCTTAACCGACTTCGCAGGGTTTTGCTGTGGGAATTGGATGGGAATGGGAGAGAAAAGAACTGTGTATCCCACCGCCTTGAGCAATCTGGAGAAAAGGTGGGATACAAATGTGATAAACAAGCAGGTGGGTTGGGGAGAAGAAAAATTAAGGATGCCCACTAATGGCCGACTGCTCAGAGAGCCCAGATCTGAAACGATGGAAATTAAATGTGTAGCCCAGGCACACAGGCCGGTTAGAACTGTACACTGGCAAATATTTGCTCCAAAAAAAGGCATGGTGTGGTCTCAGCCAAATAAGGGCTGGGGTGTGTGTGTGTGTGTGTGTGCTCAGCAGAGCGCCCTTGGACCACGCAGTAAAGCCTGTGATTGCCTCTTATCCTTACCCAGATATGGTCTGGGGCTCCATGCAAGATCTCATCTCATGGAGTTGTAATGATCAGGAGAATGGTGATGAAGCAGCCCAGCACTACACGGGGGGAACTTGTCAATAATCTCAGGGCAGCTGGGACCATAGCTAAAGGTAAAGGGACCCCTGACCATTAGGTCCAGTTGTGACCAACTCTGGGGTTGCGGCGCTCATCTCGCTTTATTGGCTGAGGGAGCCGGCGTACAGCCTCCAGGTCATGCGGCCAGCATGACTAAGCCACTTCTGGTGAACCAGAGCAGCACATGGAAACGCCGTTTACCTTCCTGCCGGAGAGGTACCTATTTATCTACTTGCACTTTGACGTGCTTTTGAACTGCTAGGTTGGCAGGAGCAGGGACCGAGCAACGGGAGCTCACCCATCGTGGGGATTTGAACCGCCGACCTTCTGATCGGCAAGTCCTAGGCTCTGTGGTTTAACCCACAGCGCCACCCACATCCCTCAGCTGGGACCATAGTCACCATGAAACCAGTTGCTAACACACTATGCTGTGAAGGACTGAGATCTTGCAGAGCCTGCGAGGTCCCCTTGCTCAAGACAGCACATGTCTGCAGTTTGCCAGTGCACATCTGAATGACCCAGAGGAGAACTGGGTGAAAGTGTTGTAGTCAGATGAGACCAAAATCAAGCTCTTTGGCATCAACTCAACTTGCCAAGTTTGGAGGAGGAGGAATGTTGCCTACGACCCCAAGAACGCCATCCCCACCGTCAAACATGGAGGGGGACATATTATGCTTGGGGGGGGGTGTTTTTCTGCCAAGGGGACAGGACACCTTCACCGCATCGAAGGGACGATAGACAGGACCATGTTTCGTCAAATCTTGGGTGAGCACCTCCTTCCCTCAGCCAGGGCATTGAAAATGGGTTGAGGATGGGTATTCCAGCATGACAATGACCCAAAACACACGGCCAAGGCAACAAAGGAGTGGCTCAAAAAGAAGCACATTAAGGTCTTGGAGTGGTCTAGCCAGTCTCCAGACCTTAATCCCATTGAAAAATCTGTGGAGGGAGCTGAAGGTTCAAGTAGCTACACATCAGCCTCGAAATCTTACTGACTTGGAGAGGATCTGCAAAGAGGAGCGGGACAAAATACCTCCTGAGATGTGTGCAAACCTGGTGGCCACCTACAAGAAACGTCTGACCTCTGTAATTGCCAACAAGGGTTTTTGCCATCAAGTACTAAGTCATCTTTTGCAAAGGGGTCAAATCCTTATTTCACGCATTATAATGCCCATCAATCTCTGACTTTTGTCTTCTGGGTTTCTGGGGGTTTTCCCTGTTGTTATTCTGTCTCTCACAGCTACAATAAACCTACCATTACAATTATGGACTGGTCATTTCTTCGTCAGAGGGCAAACGGGCAAATTTAGCAGGGGATCAAATACTTCCCCCCCCTCACTGTAGAATCGTAGAGTGGGTCACTCTAGTACAACCCCCTCAAATGCAAGAATCTGTTTGCCCAACGTGGGGCTCTTAACCCATGACCCTGAGGTTAAGAGTTTCACGCTTTACCAACCAAGTCACCCCAAATTGCACAGCTCAGAAGTCCCCGGGAAGTTGCTTCCCTCGGGCGCCACGATTCCACGCAGCTCCCACTTTGCCCGGCCCATCGCCGTCCCTCCACAGAGGATCTGCCAAGACTTCACAGCCCGCTGGTAAAACAAACAGCCTCCTTCCTCCTCACCTGTAATAATGTCCTCAATGGCTCCATCTTTCTCCTCGTAAATGAGGGGCTCCTTCACCAGCTGCTTCTTCTTCAGCTCAGAAATGAGGTCCATCTGCTGCCGCTTGGCCTTGTGGGTGGGAGACTGCCAAGAGAGAGAAGCGGTTGCTGTGGTTACGCAAGTACCAAGAGAAGACGATATTTCTCTTCGCAGGACCGGCCTACCCATCAGGCAGCTGTCCAAGGTACTAGATATAGGGGGGAAACCAGTTTGCTGCTTGTCGCTGCCGAATACCATCCATTGTTCGATTTTGTAAATTGTTTTTTACCCAGTCTGTTCTCAGGGACTTAAAGCAGCAGATTTTTTATTTTTTTTGCTGCAATATATATTTTAATTCAAAGTGAATCTTGACAGCAATACACCATAAATTCTTATTTTGACACTCACCAAAGTAAGTCACCTGGAAAACCCGCTTTTTGTGACTAAGTACAGAAGGCCAATAAAGTGTGATGAGCAACCCCAGAGTCGGTCACAACTGGACTTAATGGTCAGGGGTCCCTTTACAGAAGGCTTGGTCACATTTAAATCGCTGAAAAATACTATCGCAAACTGTAGGAAGCGTTGCATCCATAAAGTTTTTCCCCAGTCCTCTTACTGTAATATTGCACAATGCAATTGCTACATGGCAAACTAGTGTAGCACAGAAATCGAAAACAAAAAAGTCACGTATGCAAATAATTGTACAAAATTGTACAAAAAAGTACAAAAAACCCCTACAACAAATAAGAGTCCAGGGAATAGCACCGTCTACCAGCTTCTCTGTCTCAGTACTGCCCTTGTGGATCTTGATAAGGAGGATGAGGACAGACCTAGAATGAGTTGGCTCTGGAACCAGCTACTGGTGGACTCTCTCCTGCAAATGGGCACCAGTCACACCAGCTACCATATTTTCAACACACAAGCTAGGCGTTTTCCCTGCAATCCACACCTGTGGTTGCAAAGATGCAATTCAGAACAGCGAGATGCCGTATCAGAGAAGCTTGGGAGCCAAATGGGAATCGGATACACCTGTACGTCTGCCGCTGTTGCCCAGCGCTCTGACTAGCAAAGTCAATGCTTCTTTTAAAAAATATATTTTACCTGCCTCTCCTCCTCTAAAGGCCAAAAGCTGTTTCTGACAACAGAACAAGTTATATGAATCCTGCGAGCAGAAAGGGTTTTTGGCTGAGTTTAGATTTGGTCCCCAACATAAAATCCAATGGCTGAATACAGTCCGGTGGGAATTCCAGAACTCTTTTCATTTTGAGAAAAAGCAGGATGAAGGGAGACATGGTTTTGGAAAGGTGTTCCAACGTGTTAACACCTACCTTTGGAGCTGCCTTTTCTTCCTGGTTGGGGGAGTTCACCTCTTCCACTTTGGCCGCTGCTTCCTGCTTCTTCCACAACTGGATATCTTCTTCCGCTTTCTTGTTTTGGGGCAGGGAGAGAGAAAAATAAGCTTCACTTAGCAATCGCAGTTACATCACTGGATGGTGACAGGGCTCACAAACACGTCGCATCACAGAGTTACCAGATTTGCAAGCCCACCTTTCTGGAGAACAGAGTTTTAAAACTCATCACACACATTCCCCCAGCTCTCATTGCCAGGATACAAAAAACTGTTCGGGTCTCAGGCTGACTAAACTGCTTCACTTTCCCCCAGCAGAGATACTCAACATTCTGCGGTTTCTGTAAGCTCCATGATCCTTGAGTTTTCCAAAAATATTTGTTTCTTTCTTTCTTAGTTTACAAACTAATGATATCTTTCTGCATACTTAAGAGAGGCCTTCACCTCTGCAAGAACCACCACCTTATTTTGGGTGGTCCTGCTTTGCTTCCACAATCTGAAACAGTTAAACTTTGTCCTTTATTACATGACCTATAATAAAGATGGGGACAGATGGGGATGTAGAAAACCTTTTTGCTAATTCAGCCGTTGTCGTTCCAGCCCTACAACTGCCCACTGGGGCCACCAATGGTTCTCATTTGTAGGCGGGGGTGGGGAATTTCCCCCCAAGGGGAGCCTTACCTATCCTTGCCTCCCTGTAGCAACATCAACAAGAGCTAGTCACTTTTTCTATTAAAGTTATTCGTATCAAATGCTATCTAGGAAACGGGATATAAAAACTAGGGAGAAGTTCTCCTTTCTCCAGCTTAGTGGTTCTCAAAGGGTGTGCATGCCACACTGGTGTGGACTGAGATTCAAGGACAATAAAACATTTTAACATTTCAGTGTAGTATAGTCTAGCATCAATATAATTTTTAATTACAGAAAACGGAAAGATAACTTTTCAAAATGCGAGCATCAAGTAACACTTTGAGCTCACAACTCTCATTGAGTTTGTACGCATACTTAAGGTACATATGATGCAAGAGGCTCACTTATAATTTTATTTTTGGGAATGATTTATGTTCTTATGTAGCTGCATTGTTCTATACTTCCTGGATGTCCCATGATCATACAGTGGTGCCTCTGGTTAAGAACTTAATTCATTCTGGAGGTCCGTTCTTAACCTGAAACTGTTCTTAACCTGAGGTACCGCTTTAGCTAATGGGGCCTCCCACTACCGCTGTGCCGCCACCGTGTGATTTCTGTTCTTATCCTGAAGTAAAGTTCTTAATCCGAGGTACTATTTCTGGGTTAGCAGAATCTGTAACCTGAAGCGTCTGTAACCCGAGGTACCACTGTATTTCGCTCCACATTGGGCCAAATATTCCTGCATTGCAGGGGGTTGGTGCCCCTTCCAACTCTACAATACTATGATTCTACTACAATTATAAAGTAGTTGTGTTCTACGTCATAAATCTACCACTGCTAGGAGCTTTTTGTTTTTTCTTATAAATGAAAAAATCGGTGTGGTGTGAGCAATTTTTTATTTGGAAAGAGTGGCCCAGAGAAAGAAGCTTGAGAATGATTACTCTGGGTCAATCCAGTAATTCTTAACAACAACAACAATTTATACCCCGCCCATTTGGCTGGGTTTCCCCAGCCACTCTGGGCAGCTCCCAACAGAATATTAAAAACACGATAAAATATCAAACATTAAAAACTTCTCTAAACTATTTCAGTAAACTAAACTATTTGGAAGACAGTGGCCTCGTGTGTGTGGCCTACCACTGCAACACATTTTATTGACCCTGTAACTACTACAATAATCTTCAACTCTTAGCATTCACATAACATGATTTAAGAATTCAAAGTTCCCCTGTCTGCGTTACGCTGGCAATCTTTACAAAAGTTGGTTGGTATTTAGAATCTTCCCGATGCAAATAAATATGGGACACAAGGAGTGTGGCTCACAGTCAATAAACAGGCTGCACCCAAACTAAAGGCAAGAGTCTTACCTTGTATGCCTTGACGAAGCGCACAAAGGTGGGAAAGAACATTGTCGGAGGGGTAGTCTTGGGGTTTTCTCCGAAATACTCCACTGTCGACTCGTAGGCTTCCTGTAGAGAAAGAAAGAAAAAACCCCACAGAGTCACAACCCTCAATCTTGGGGCGGCGGCTGTGTCAGCAGCGACACATTGCCTCAAATTTGTTTCTTTTATTTATTGGTTGGCCCATGAAATGAGCCTCTTCTCTTTGGAAACCCTTGGACGATGTCAGCTTTGACATCAAGGTGTGTGGGCTTCGTTTTTATTGGCAAAATTGGCAAAGAGCCTTGCGGTGCCTTAAAAACAACATGTACGCACACACAATGGAATAAGCTTTCAAGGAGTTTGATGCATCCACACACAGACAAACATCCACCCTGGTGTGGAGAGGAAATGGGGAAAAGGTGGAGTTAAATGCCAACGCAATATATTTATAATCTTGGGCAATTCAATGAGAGCTTAAAGGTAAAGGTAAAGGGACCCCTGACCATTAGGTCCAGTTGTGGCCGACTCTGGGTTTGCGGTGCTCATCTCACTTTATTGGCCAAGGGAGCCGGCGTACAGCTTCCGGGTCATGTGGCCAGCGTGACTAAGCCGCTTCTGGCAAACCAGAGCAGCACACGGAAATGCCGTTTACCTTCCCGCTGGAGTGGTGCCTATTTAGCTACTTGCACTTTGATGTGCTTTCGAACTTGTAGGTTGGCAGGAGGAGCGACCGAGCAACGGGAGCTCACCCCGTTGCGGGGATTCGAACCGCCGACCTTTTGATCGACAAGCCCTAGGCTCTGTGGTCTAACCCACAGCGCCACCTGCAACCCTCTAGCCCCTATACCACTGCCCGAAAACTGAGTGGTCCCTAGGAGCTGCTGGCAAGCTTTTTTTTTTTAAGGCTCAAATCTCCCCTTGTTTTGAGTTGCCACGATAGTTGCCATGTCATCCCCTTCTGAACTAAGCACCGCCTCTCTTCCTCCTCCTCCTCCTCACCTGTGCAGTTTTGCCATCGGCCTGGAGCTTCTCCATCACCTCTGTGTTCGCCTTGAGGAAGTCCTTGAGCACTGCGCTGTCATCCTGGCGCATGAACTCTTTGCGCGTGAGCTCCATGCCCTTCTGTAGGCCCCGCACATCTTGGAGCACACTGTCCAGGGATACTGCGAGAGCCAAGAGAGAAGGAAGCGTGAGGCGAAGCAGGCCCAATCGAGCTGCCGTGGCTCCAATTAACACTTCTACCTAGGGGGAACTTCAGAATACAGTGGTACCTCAGGTTAAGTTCATTCCGGAGGTCTGTTCTTAACCTGAAACTGTTCTTAACCTGAAGCACCACTTTAGCTAATGGGGCCTCCTGCTGCCGCCGCACCGCTGGAGCACGATTTCTGTTCTCTCTTTTTTTTAAAAAAAAATATTTTTAATTAAATTTTCCATTATAACAATCCAATCAAATCACATTAAGTATTTCAAATTATACAAATACATATATTGTCCAAATATTCTGCCAAATTATAATTTTTTTGTTGGGGCTTCCCATGCTTCAAGTTCAGTGGGGTTCTAATCATCTTATGTTTCTACTGCCTTGAGTTTCCAATAGTTCCTTCTTTAAATCTTCCTGTTGTTATCCTTCCTTACGATTTCTGTTCTCACCCTGAAGCAAAGTTCTTAACCTGAAGCACTATTTCTGGGTTAGCGGAGTCTGTAACCTGAAGCGTATGTAACCTGAAGGGTATGTAACCTGAGGTACCACTGTATGTATTTTTAAGGGTATTATTATCCCCTCTGGCACATTCCCATGGCCAAAGGGAGGGAGCTGCACCCCATCCTTCGCTGTAAATTTCTCCCCTTGCCCAGAACCCTCTGGCTCAGCACCTGCTGCTGCTTTTTCCAGGAAGTGCAAGTCATTGGCGAAGTTTGTGAGGTCGGAGTATTTCTCCTGGATCACCCGCACGATGTAATGAAGCAGCGTCTGCTTCCGGTCTGTGGATTTCATATCCAGGAGCTACAGAGAGAAACAGGTCAGAATGGGGGTTGGGTGAGGGAGCCAATCTCCAATATTTCACAAAAATCACCTGGTATTTCTCTTGCTAGTACAGTCGTACCTTGGAAGCCAAACGGAATCTGTTCTGGAAGTCCGTTCGACTTCCAAAACGTTCGGAAACCAAAGCGCAGCTTCTGATTGGCTGCCTTCAGATATACTGGGCTGAGGCTGTTTGGGGCTTTCAAGGTCAGCACCAA
This sequence comes from Podarcis raffonei, assembly GCF_027172205.1. NCBI lineage: Eukaryota > Metazoa > Chordata > Lepidosauria > Squamata > Lacertidae > Podarcis > Podarcis raffonei. Next base: position 15,487,127 of record NC_070614.1, read on the forward strand.
CACTTTGAATTGTGCTCGGAAACATACTGGGAGCCAATGTAGGTCTTTCAGGACTGGTGTTACATGGTCTTGGCGGCCACTCCCAGTCACCAGTCACTGCATTCTGGATCCGCCTTGCTTGCACCCAACCTGTGGCTAACACCGACCCATAGTTTGAGAATGATTTGCCACTGAATCCCGATCCCAACCCCACAGTGGTTTTCTGGAATGTTCTAGCAAACACAGAGGTCCACTACAATCTCGCACCACACCAGTGTGAACCCTCAAGCTGACCCCTTGCCATAACGTGCTCCCCGAAGAGGGTGCCAAGTCTTCCATGCTTCCCCAACCCACGTCACTTACCGCGTCAAGGCTCTGCAAGCGGAACCCATAGGCCGCTCCCCGTTTGCTGCTATTCAGGTAGTTCCCAAACGCCAGGACAATCTATGAGAGACAACCAATCAATCCAAACCAGTCATGGACGGCTGGGGACACTTGTTTGGATCTACGAATCCCATTTCCATGCAAACAGAACCGCCCACCGTGAGAGGAGACTGCCTGTTGAGTATTTGCATGAGACACTGTTCTGGGCTTACCTGCTTCCGAAATTAACAGAGCGCTCTCATAGCAGCAACTCAGACGGAAACACATTGGATGAGCTCCTGTGAGGGCACCTCACTCTAAAAGCCAGCCTTTTCCAATAATTTGTGTCCATACTTGCCATCGGAGGGTGGGGATGTGTCTCAGCTCTCAGAATTTTAGGATGTCACCAATTTAATGCTTTGGGTTTGACTTGTGGGCTTGCTTCTTTGTGACTGAGCAAACCCACCCTTATTTTTAAGGAACCTCACCTCCAAAATCTGGCGCAGTTTGGTAGAAGCCTTGAGTGACATCGAAGCAGCGATGATGGAATTGAGTTGCTGTGGATGGGGAAGAACGAAGGCATAATCAGTTCCCCTGCTTTGTCTGACACCTTCCCCTGCACCAGCTCTATAGCCACTTTAGTGGAGCTAACTCAAAATGTGGAAAGTGAACTTTTTACTACAAGCCCTGAAGATGCCAAACGTCTGAAAATTCAGATTTATTCAATATTATGGAGTCAAACATTAAGATTTTGGTAGGAAGGGGGTAAATGAGCTTAGAAAGTGGCAGAACAGAAAGCACAGAGAAACCCTAACCCTAACCTTAATGGGGACAGAAGGGGTGTGTGACCTTAATTGGGAACACCAACATTCAGGTTAGGTGCTTTCTTTTGTCCTTCACTGTGTTTATTAAAGAAACTAACTGGTAAGAATTCCATTTCATTTGATCTGCTTATTTATGGCCATGGGGAAGCAAGCTGATTCCCTGAAGCCTGACACAGGCTTTCTGCCCCGGCTAAGAAGCCAAGAACCGTATTTTCATCTTGAAAACAGGCTTGCTATACCATACCAAAAAGAAAGGGTTGCAAAAATGCAAGCAGCAATTTGTTGCATCATCTTTTATGTCCTTTCTGCACAGCTGTCCGGACTGTACCTGCAAAGGTGCCCCTGCTGTTGCCCCCCACCCTAGTTGTCCCCTGGCTGCCTATTCCACTCCCTTACGGGTAGAAGGAGCTGGACGGTGTCTCCAAAGTTGCCCAGGAAGGTCATGATGTTCATGCGTTCTGCCAGGCGAGGGATCTTGCTGAATTTAATCATGAACTGGTCCTCATCCGAAAGCTCGTCCAGCGGCCGCTGCTCCTTCTCGTACTTGCGAATCACCGTCAGCTCGTATTCCGTGGGGATGAAGCGCATCAACAACTCCAGGAAGTCAAGGCTGAGGGACTGCAGGTCGTATCTGAATGGGAGCAAAGCAAAGGCTCAGATTCATTGGCTGGGTAACAACAGAAGACCACCGGAGCTGGCTTAAGACATGTTGGTACCAGAGGTGAACCACAAAATGGCACCTCCCCTCTCCGCCAGGGCAGAAAGGGCGAGTGAAGATCTTCATCACGAACAAGGAGGGAATAAAGATCTGCTGCCCCTGTGGATCTTGTCGCCTGAGGCAGTTGCCTCACCTTGCCCAATGGGTGTGCTGGTCCTGAGGACTACGGTTCCTTCTTAAGAACATGGGGCAAAGGGAGGAGTGTTTCCTTACAGCCATTTACTCTGATCGTAGGTAACGAAGTGGGACCAGCTGCCTGGTTCTCCATTCCCCAAAGAGGAAACCAACGGCAGCTTTTAATATTTAAGCAGTACCGCAAAGGCTATTGACAGAACTCAAATGAGCCACTTTATCATGATGGCAGAACAGAAAATTGGGTCTGGGAGTCAAGCAGCACACACACAAAAAAGCTCGTCTTGTGAGGGCAGCCATTTGTGGATAGATCCGAACCTAGCTGCTCAGTCAATACTACAGTGCTTGGGGGGAAAGCCACAGTTCAATGTCAAAGCCCAGCATTTTTATGTCCCAGGTTCAGTTCCTGGTATCTCCAATTAAAAGGATCTCAGAAAGCAGAGCCAGGAAAGATCAGAAGCCATGCTGACCGACCCCTCTGACCCTAGAGGCTGCATCTAATCATCATGCTCAATAGCCAATGATATCCTTTGTGGATTTGTCTAATCTCCTATTAAAGCCATCTAAATCGTTGGTCATTACCACATCTTGTGGCAGGGAAGCCCATTGTTTAACTATGATAATGAGGGATGCAATCTTGCCCGGCTTCAAGTTGGCTGGCTCTTTACAAAGGGTCGTAAATAGCTCAAGGCCACTGACACACCACAAGTATGTCAGTGGGTAATACAGTAGCCCAGGACAGCTTTATGTTCCCTGAATTTGTCTGACTGTCTTCTAAAGCCATCCCAAGTTGGTGGCCAACACTCATTCCTTTGAGTTTCAACATCATAGACAGCCAGGAAGGCCTAGGTAAAAAAAAGGTACAGGACCCTGGACAGTTCAGTCAAAGGTGACTCATCTCGCTTTCAGGCCGAGGGAGCCAGCCTTTGTCCACAGACAGCTTTCCGAGTCATGTGGGCAAAATGACAAAACTGCTTCTGGCACAACAGAACACCATGACGGAAACCAGAGCGCACGGAAACGCCGTTTACCTTCCTGCCACACCTGTACCTATTTATCTACTTGCACTGGCATGCTTTCAAACTGTTAGGTTGGCAGGAGCTGGGACAGAACAACGGGAGGAGCTCACTCCATTGCGGGGATTTGAACCGCCGACTTTCTAATCAGCAAGCCCAAAAGGCTCAGTGGTTTAGAGCATTGCCTGCCTTTCTCTACTGGTCCCAATTGCTTCTCATTCTGGGCAACTAATTGCCTGGGAGTCATCTATAAACCCTTCCAGGTCACCCTTCTAGGTCACGAATTGTGGGGCATTCGGATCTTGCACAAGTTCACTGCCTGTTTCCCAAACTTGCCTTTCCCCCTGCTATTGAACAGCCTCTGTGGCACTTGTGCAAATACTACATAGGAAGCTGCCTTATACAGAGTCAGACCACAGCATCCATGTAGCTCACATCTGTCTACATCAGGATTTCCCCAAACTCTTTTTGACTACAATTCCCATCATCCCTGACCCCTGGTCCTGCTAGCTAGGGATGGTGGGAGTTGTAGTCCAACAACAGCTGAAGACCCAAGTTTGGGAAACACTGGTCTACCTTGACCGGCAACAGCTCTCGAGGGTTTTTTTAGACAGTCTTCCCCAGCCCTACCCCAAGATGCTGAGGATTTGAAGCTGGGACCTTCTGCATGTGCCGCAGATGGTCTGCCACTCTGCTGTGGCCCTTTCTCCTTGCTCTTAAGAACGTACATAGAACACATAGCTGCCTTGCTGCTTCATCTAGACTAGGGACAGCAAAAGCATGGCTTATCAGTGAGATGGGTTCCTGCTTACTGTAAAGGTAAAGGGACCCCTGACCATTAGGTCCAGTTGCGGACGACTCTGGGGTTGCGGCGCTCATCTCGCTTTATTGGCCGAGGGAGCCGGCGTGCAGCTTCTGGGTCATGTGGCCGGCATGACTAAGCCACTTCTGGCGAACCAGAGCAGCACACGGAAACGCCGTTTACCTTCCCACCAGAGCGGTACCTATTTATCTACTTGCACTTTGACGTGCTTTTGAACTGCTAGGTTGGCAGGAGCAGGGACCGAGCAACGGGAGCTCACCCCGTTGCAGGGATTCGAACCGCCAACCTTCTGATCGGCAAGTCCTAGGCTCTGTGGTTTAGACCACAGCGCCACCCGCGTCCCGCTTACTGACCCGGCTCTTAATCAGGAGCAGCCTCGATCCTCTCTCCATGTAGTCTCACCTCCTCTGCCCACTCTGCTGGGAAAAGGAATTGGAGAGGGGGGAAACCAACCCGTCCCTTGCGTGTAGGCTACTCACACCTGGATGGCCTTGCAAATGCCGTCGATGCTGAGCCCCGCCTTGCGAAGCGTGATGGCCAGGTTCTTGGCCCGGTTACATTCAATCAGCATCACTTTGCTGGGGGCTTTCTTCTGCGAAGCCTTTGCCTTCAGGGCAGGGAGCTCCCGGGCCTGGCCTTGAGCTCTGGTTTTGAACTGCTCCTCAAAGTCGTTCATGTCAAGCTCCTGCGACGAGAGGGAGTCAGAAATTGAGAGGACAGCGTGGGTTGGGAACAAGCAGGAAGCGGGGAAGAGGGAACTTAGCCTGGACGTACCTGAAGGACCTTCTCGTCGTTGAGTTCGTTGAAGACCGTGCCGTTGATCTGGTTGGGCTTCAGAGCTACCCAGTTGAAGATGGGCATCCGGAATTTTGTTTGTATTGGCTTCTTGATCTTGACGGCTTTCAAAGGACAACAGAGACTGTCAGAGCTCACCAAGTCAGAGATCTCATCCTTTCCAGTCTTACTTTGGGGCCTGGGGGCCTTCTGACAGATTGTACATAGAGGGAAGACGACATCCCAGGTGTGGTCCACCTATATCCTGTGGTTGCCTAGCAACCACAGACACCAATTCCAACCCTTGAACCCCTTCAGCCTCTGGACCTGTGGGATGTATGGTCATTGAAGCAGTCAAATACACCATTTCCTGTTTCCTAGAGTGGACACACAGGGAAATGTTGCCCCAGACAGGGAGGACTTCCTGTCATACCTGTTCTGAAGCATCCTCCCCCTGTGTGTGACCAGGTAGATGGGTGTGACCCTAGCAGACCCTATAAAAGGGCTAGCCGTGCAGCCATCTTCCTCTTTTGCCATCTTCCTCTCTTCTGGCTCTTAGCCAGCAGCACACGGCTCAACCTTACAGAGGATGGAAGCCACGAGGTAGAAAGTCCGAGGCCTAGCTCAGACTTCTTTTCTCTACAAATGTAACTGAAACCACAAGATAAAGCCTGCCTTCAGAATACTGCTGTGAACTGTGAACTTTACTCTTACTTTTAAACAAGACTGCCGTGTTATTATTGTTTTAAATAAAAGGGGAAACTTACCAGGAACAATCCAGGCTGGACAAGCCAGACTGGATTGCTTAATTTAAATGATTCTAACGAATCCATCAACTTGCTTGCCGCAATGTGCAAGGGAATGTGCTCTGCTGCTTGCTCACTAGCGTGAGTGAGGAGGGATAATATTTAATCAATATATCCTCTCCTACTTTCCTCAACATTCCCACAGAACCCACCAGAATGGCTGAGCTGATGTCGAGACTTGGGCTCTTCTTGAGTGGCTGCAGAAAGTCAGTCTCTTGATATATACCCACTGCACAGAACTGTTGTCAGGACAAAATGGGGTAACAACCCAGCCCCCCTCCGTTTAAGGGGGTTGGACTAGATGACCCTCTGGATCCCTTCCAATTCTACAGTTCTATGATTCTATGTATGCAGCTCTGAGGGAAGTGAGAATACAGAACATCTGCCGCTACTCACAGTGCACGTTCTGAAGAGGCTACAGATACCCAAGATTTTTCCAGATCCCAGACCTGAGTGTTCCTGAGGTACTAAAATTTGGTGAGGAAAGTATTGAGAATCTCGGCCTTTATTTGTAAGGATGGAGAGACTGTGCTGTTTTCTGAGGAAGCAACTCAGAAGGGGGCTCAGCAGGGAACAAAAATGTGACAGGAATAGAGGACACCCCCCCACACACACTTAAGCGCTCACTTAAGCCATTACATCTACCAACTCTGTTCATGTCCCTCCCCAGTTCATCAGGGACTATAAAAAAACACAAATAAATTATTAGCTTATCCACACACTGACTGAATAGATCGATTAATGGTTCCAAACGTATACGATTCAACTGACGGATATGTTCTGCATTAAATAATAACCCTGGAAATTACGCAAAGTGATTTAATGTATCGCAAAAAAAGTGCATATATGTGTGTGTCATTTAGGCACTTAGAAATACCCTCTTAAGACTGGCTCACAAATGCAAGACACGCTTTCACTCTCGCAAGATTGAAGAAACTGCCTTCGGCTGTACTTGAGGGTCGGTTTCAAAAAATTCCACTGGAAAAACAGTTATGTTCCTGTGGAGATGGCAGTATTGAGTCATGTGCTTGCACTCTTGATAAAAATTTGAGGAGTGAGGTTATTACCCCTCTATTATCGTCCATGCTGGGTCACTCAACCAATGCTGCTGTGTCCTTTCCTTTAGCAGATCAAGATGATCATCAAGTGATAACAAAAACTGCAAGGTTTTTAGCTGGGGCAGTTAGATTAAGATCTATTATTTGAGTATAGACGTAAGCCCCCCAAATGTCTCTTCTCTAGTTACCATATTTTTTGCCCTATAGGGTGCACTGGCCCATAGGACGCACCTAGTTTTTTTTTTGGGGGGGGGGGTTAAAAAAAATTATTCCCCCCCAGCCCCCAGAACAGGCTGCTGCCCGCAAGCCTTGCAAGAACTCGCAAGGCTTGCGGACATCTGCCCGAAGCACAGGGTGTGCTCCGGGCTGCAGGCTGCTGCCCGCAAGCCTTGCGAGCCCAGCGGGACCTCCCGCCGGGCTCACTAGGCTTGCGGATAGCTTCCTGAAGCCTGGAGAGCGAGAGGGGTCGGTGCGCACCGATGCCTCTCGCTCTCCAGGCTTCAGCGAAAGCCTGCATTCGCCCCATAGGACGCACACACATTTCCCCTTCATTTTTGGAGGGGAAAAAGTGCATCCTATAGGGTGAAAAATACAGTAAGTTTATACCTCTATCTTCAGTACATTTTATTTTATTATTTCATTTTATTGGGATGGCTTGTGGCTGATGCAAATAAAGATTCTTCTGATTTTGGCTCACAATGAATTCATAGAATTGGAAGGAACCACAAGGGACATCTAGAACAACGCCCAGCAATTCGGGAATCTTTACCCCAACATGGGGCTTGAACCCATGACCTGGAGATTAAGAGTCTCACGCTCTACTGACTGAGCTCACCTGGGGTTACTGTCACTCCTGGGAGATTTGAACCATCAGCCATCGGTGGAGGGGGAGGAGGAGGAGGAACCGGACCGTCTGCTGGCAGGAGGGGTGGCGGTGGTGGTGGAGGAGGAGCTGTAGTTCCTGCTACAGGAAGGGGCGGAGCAGGGGGAGGGACACTGGTCCCCGGAAGGGGCGGAGCTGGAGGGGGAAGAGGAGGAGTTTCCTCTTGAGAGGATGAAGGAACCAGGGAGCTGCTGTCCTTGGTGAAAGGCAGGGGCGGGGCTGGTGGGATTTCAGGAGCAGGAGGAGGAACAGGAGATGTAGACGGCGAAGGAAAATCTGGAAAGGAAAAGAAGCACATCTTTATTTATTTAAGCTAAAGGTAAAAAGGTAACGGACCCCTGGACGGTTAAGTTCAGTCAAAGGCGACTATGGGGTTGTGGAGCTAATAATAATAATAATAATAATTTATTATTTATACCCCGCCCATCTGGCTGGATTTCCTCAGCCACTCTGGGAGGCTTCCAGCAAAGTTTCAAAATACAGTGGTCTGTTAAACATTAAAAGCTTCCCTAAACAGGGCTGCCTTCAAATGTCATCTTGCTTTCAGGCCGAGGGATCTGGCGTTTGTCCACAGACAGCTTTCTGGGTCATGTGGCCAGCATGACTAAACCACTTCTGGTGCAACAGAACACCCTGACGGAAGCCAAAGTGCACAGAAACGCCATTTACCTTCCCACCGCAGCGGTACCTGTTTATCTACTTGCACTGGTGTGCTTTCAAACTGCTAGGTTGGCAGGAGCTGGGACAGAGCAACGGGAGCTCACCCCATCGCGGGGATTCGAAACACTCACCTTCTGATCAGCAAGCCCAAGAGGCTTAGTGGTTTAACCCACAGCGCCACCCGTGTCCCGTTCGATGTGGTAGAGCCCAGCAAAAGAGGGACTGGACAACACCTTTTGTTTCTGCCACAAAATGGGCATATTGTTCGCTCTACATACCTGTGCTGGTTGACGAAGGTGCATCAATGGTAACTGAAGAGGCTCCTGAGGCTTCCACAATGACCGGGATGACCTCAATGCCAACGATGACATCACCGTCAGGTCCACGCAGAATCCGGATTAGCCCCTTGTCTTCGAGTTCCTCTAGTTTGCGCTCCAAGGCAGGGTACTGCAGAGACCCCTGAGGCTGTGGCATTTGTAGCAAAGAGGGACTCCTTGAACTGTTTGTCCTATCCTGTTCCGAGAAAGACAATATTGAAAATCATGAGGTCTGGGCAGAAAACTTAGAAAGCACACACCTCTCTCTCTCTCTCTTTTAAAAAATATTTTATGATTTTCAGTTGTATACATTTGAAAAATTTTACAATCATTTTAACATTTCAAAACTCGACTTCCTTCCCCCTCTTTCTGCGGTTCCTTAATTTGGAATATGCAGAAAATATTAAAAATAAATGTATCATTTATTCATCTCTTATAAAGCTGCAGGTTATTACAATAATCCTGCCAATGTTCTTATCTGTTCACAGTTTGTTTGTAAATATCCCATAAACCATTTCCATTCTTTTATAAACAGTTTGTTATCTTGATTTCTTATTTTTCTGTTAAGTTTCGCCAATTATGCATAGCCCATAAGTTTTTGTATCCATTCTTCTTTCGCTGCAATTTCTTCTTCTTTCCGTTTTTGGGCAAGTAACATTATTGCTGCTGTAGTCGCATATAGGAATAAATTTCTATACAGTTTGGGAAGTTCAGTCCCTATAATTCCCAAAAGGAAAGTTTCTGGGTTTGTTTGTTTTTAAACATTATTTTTCAATTCATTATATATCATTTCCCAGTAAGCTTTAAAAAAGCTTTTAAAAAGCTTATTGAGAAAGCACACCTCCCTGCCACACCTCCCCCTCCAGCCCCAAATAAAAAAAGGAAGGGGGAAAAAAACCCCACCAACCATAAAAGAGAGAGAGAGAAGAGAGAGAGAGAGAGAGAGAGAGAGAGAGAGAGAGAGAGAGAGAAGGAGGTTGCTGGAAAGAAAGGAGAAAGGAGAATGGCCTCACCAAACACCAATACGCAGCTCCACCAAAATTACCTCACCCCCAAGGGAGTGCTGCCCTCAACAGAAAAAAAGTTTCCTCACCTTTACTCTAGGATTCATGCTGCCTGCCACTCACCTAAGAGCTAATTCCAATTAGGAACATAGGAACCTACCTTCCACCGAGTCACACCACTGACTCAGTGTTGCCCCCACTGACTGACAGCATTTTCAGCTGTCCACTATTCGAAACAGGATACTGTACTCAGGACTGCAATAGCTCAAGTACCGCCTCTTTCCATATGAACCTACCCAGACCCTGAGATCATCTTCTGAGGCCCTCCTTCATGTGCCTCCTCTTTGAGAGGTCCGGAGGGTGGCAACACGAGAACGGGGCCTTCTCTGCAGTGGCTGCCCATCTGTGGAATGCTCTCACCAGGGAAATTCGCCTGGCACCTTCATTATACAACTTTAGGCACCAGGCAAAAACGTTCCTTTTTAACCAGGCTTTTAGCTGATCTGATTGACATCCTATGCCCTTTTAAAATGTGTTTTTTGTGGTGGTGGTTGTTTTTTTATTATGTATTTTGTGGTTTTATATCTTGATTTTATTCTGTGAACCACCCTGAGATCCCCGGGTATAGGGCGGTATATAAATATTATTATTATTATTATTATTATTATTATTATTATTATTATTATTAGATCAAGCTTTGGTTCGAACTGGCAAGGCGCCCCAAGCTTTTCTTTTTGGGAACCGGTTCCAACAATCCACGGCTCCTGCAGCTCGCTGCCCATACCTGCTCATTGCCCGTGGTCCGTGCTCTCAGGGCCTCCACCTCGCGGCGCGACTGGCACAGCTGCTTCTCCAGCTCTGCGACTTTGGCCATGGATTCGTTCTCGGCATCCTGGAGTTTCTCTGCCAGCTGCAAAGAGAAACAATGCATGGGCAAGTGTATCGCAGGAGGGCAGGATATGCAACAGGGAAAAGAAGGAGCTGGCAGCGAGCAACATGCTACGGAAGGGGGTCCAACAGCCAACCGCCCCCCAAACAAAAGGTTAGCGGGGGGTGTTGTTGTAAAAGTCCAGTCAAAGGCGACTCTGGGGTTGCGGTGCTCATCTCACTTTCAGGCCGAGGGAGCCTGGGTTTGTCCACAGTTTTCCAGGTCGTGTGGCCAGCAGGCCTAAACCGCTTCTGGTGCAATGGGACACCGTTATGGAAACCAGAGCGCATGGAAACGCCGTTTACCTTCCCGCCACAGCGGTACCTATTTATCTACTTGCACTGGTGTGCTTTCGAACTGCTAGGTCGGCAGGAGCTGGGACAGAGCAACAGGAGCTCACCCCGTCGCAGGGATTCGAACTGCCGACCTTCTGATCGGCAAGCCCAAGAGGCTCAGTGGTTTAGACCACAGCGCCACCCGCAGCCCTTTTGTGCATACAGATTGCAGGGATGGGACCCAGGCAGCCTTGAGCCCTTTCCCCATTTTTGTGTGACCTAGTGAGTGGGGAGGATCCTTTTCATTTGCCAAGCCACTGCCCCCCAGTGCAGGTTAGGTACATCAACCCCAGAGAACTTAGCCAGCCCTCCCCACCTGTCCGACTTCCTCCTGCAAGTCCTCCACATGCTCCAGGACAGCATTTTTGGTTTCAGTGTCCTCCAGCAGGGCGCCCACATCAAATATGTTGTCCAGGTAGGCTTGGATTTGCACCTGCAGCTTGTCGCTCTCCGAATAGCGCAGCTTCTGTTGAGGCGAAAGAGGAAAAGTGTGGCGTTTAAAGCTACGGATGGGCTTGGCTGTGCAATGCAGAAGGAAGGAGGCAGCCTGTTTCAAGCACTGCCACAAGGGGATTCAGGCAAGACCGGAATTGGTGTGTCTGAATGGTGCAGCCAGACCTTTTAAAAATATATACAGTCGTACCTTGGAATCTGTTCCAGAAGTTTGTTCGACTTCCAAAGCATTTGGAAACCAAAGCGCAGCTTCCGATTGGTTGCAGGAAGCTCTGTAGCCAATCGGAACCCGCAGAAGCCCCATAGGACATTCAGGTTCCAAAGAACATTCGCAAACTAGAACAATCACTTCCAGGTTTGCAGCGTTCTGGAGCCAAAAACGTCCAAGTACCAAGGCGTTTGATATCCAAGGTATGACTTTATATATTTTTTCTTACATTTTCTGTTTTACAATTTAAAATACTCATTTTACATCCTTAAGATATCAATGACTTCCCTTCTTCTCTTTCCATGGTTCACTTTACATATAATAAATCCCTGCATCTTTTACAAAAACTGTACCATTCAGTATTCTATTATTGCATCCATCAAAACTTGTTTACACTGTTGACTTTATCTTAACGCTGCCAGAGTTTCCCGCTGTACACAATTATTTCCCATAAATTCAATAAACATTTTCCAATCTTCTTTAAACGTATGTTCTTCCTGTTCTCTTATTCTATATGCTAAGTCTGCAAGCTGCGCATATTCTGTCAACTTAAGTTGCCATTCTTCTTTAAGTTGGGACCTGTAGGTTTGGCACAAGTTGGGGCTAAATTATTTGGGAGGCTAACTCATCCTACAATTGTTGTTTTCTATTTCATCCGTTTCTACCATAAATCAATGACACTTCAAGGCAGCTTCCAATTCTCACAAAATCTCCTAAGAAATAACATTGCCGTAGACCTCATTAAAAGGTAAAGGTAAAGGGACCCCTGACCATTAGGTCCAGTCGTGGCCAACTCTGGGGATGCGACGCTCATCTCGCTTTATTGGCCGAGGGAGCCGGTGTACAGCTTCCGGGTCACGTGGCCAGCATGACTAAGCCGCTTCTGGCAAACCAGAGTAGCGCACGGAAACGCCATTTACCTTCCCGCCAAAGCAGTCCCTATTTATCTACTTGCACTTTGACGTGCTTTCGAGCTGCTAGGTTGGCAGGAGCAGGGACAGAACAGCGGGAGCTCACCCCGTCGCGGGGATTCGAACCGCCGACCTTCTGATTGGCAAGTCCTAGGCTCTGTGGTTTAACCCACAGCGCCACCCACGTTGTTAAAAGGTAGGTAACAAAAATTCCAAATCCTGTTCATATGTGTCATAAAAGTGTGTGTCACACATACTTTCTCCCCATTTTCAGAAAGTTATTCTTTCTATGCATTAATATACGGGGGAGGGGGGGGGAGTTATACAGGTCAAATTGAGCAAATGGCACAAATCCAATGCCAGTCCAATCTGAAATAAAAATGGCAATCAATGCTTAAATTGAGGTGGAGTTGCCAAAGTTGAGGACTTTGGCAGCCAGACCCAGTCATCTTAATTCTCTGTGCCCAAAGGACACCTTGCCAGAAAAGGGAGCTGTTTTGGCTTTCTCTCACTGCATTGGCCAGAGGGTACTAATTCAAACTGAAGTGAAGCCATTCCATTCTCAGGCTGTCTATTTTCGTTTCTTAGAAAACTTTTTGGGATATTAACACGGCATGTAAAATTAATATTAGTGTGACATTATTATTATTATTATTAGTAGTAGCAGTAGTAGTTTAGTTTGGTACAGTCAAGCCTCGTATCCCGAACACCTCCGTTTTGGAACGTTTCGGCTCCCGAATGTCGAAAATCTGGAAGTAATGCTCCGGTTTCTGAATGTTTTTCAGAAGCCGAACGTCCAACACAGCTTCCGCTTGAGTGCAGGAAGCGCCTGCAACCAATCAGAAGCTGCGCCTTGGTTGTTGAACATTTTAGAAGCCAAACGGGCTTCCGGAACAGATTACATCTGACAACTGAGATTTGACTGTATATAGCAAATCAAACAAACATGTTAAATTGAATCTCAAATATTTAGGCAAGTACAGTGGTACCTCGGTTTTCAAACTTGGAAGTCAAACGTTTGGGTTTTTGAATGCCAAAAACCAGGAAGTAAATGCTTCAGTTTTCGAATGCTTTTTGGAAGTTGAACATGCTATGCGGCCTCCGTATTGAGTTTTCCGTAAATGTTTCTGTAAGTAAATGCTTCAGTTTCTGAAGTCGAACGGTCTTCTGGAACAGATGACGTTCGAAAACCGAGGTACCAGTGTATACAGAAACTTTTGTGATTCAGAAAACCCACAACGCAGAGGTGGAAAGGCATCTCAGAATCACTAAGAAGGTTGCAAATGAAAAATGCATTAAAATAACCACTATCAATACACACCCACCCACAATCAGGCTTTTGTTACATCCCTCTTACCTCTAGGTATTCATCCAGTCCCAATTGTGTGAACTCATATTGCAAGAAGACCCGGAAATTCATGTTCTCCACAGAGTGGACCACAATATTGATGAACTGCATGCAAGCAACCTAGATTTTTTGGGAAGGAAAGGAGAGCACATTACCTTTGGGAACTGGGTACCTCTTTTTACACTTTTCTTCAGGCTAGGTTCTCATGGGTAGGACTAGTCTGGCACCGATGTGCTATAACAGGGTTTCATTGTCATTTTTCCATTCATTTCTGTGTCTGTTTATACATATTGGTTTTAACCACAGTACAGTCGTACCTTGGCTCCCAAATGCCGCAAACCCAGAAGTGAGTGTTCCGGTTCGCAAACATTCTTTGGACCTGAACATCTGACATGGCTTCTGATTGGCTACAGGAGCTTCCTGCAGCCAATTGGAAGCCGTGCCTTGGTTTCCGAACGTTTTGGAAGTCGAACGGACTTCCGGAACGGATTCTGTTTGACTTCTGAGGTACCACTGTATTATGCACTCTTAGCCTTTTGGGATTTTTTCTTTTAATAAATAGAGAGCATGTTAGTATATAATACCTGCTTTTATAATTATATGGAATTTCTTCATAGCTCCTTGTTATATTGATATGATTCAGTTGATTAGGCTATAATTTCAACTTTCTATGGTTGCATTTCATTTTTTATATATTCAGTTCTGCTACAGTGATGCTCAAGCAAATTTGGCACTGCCATCCTTGGCTCTCAGCTTGAACAATAAACCAAGCCATCTCAAAAGTACAGCCTTAAAAGGGTGGCTGTCCTGAAAGACCTACATTGGCTCCCAGTACATTTCCGAGCACAGTTCAAAGTGTTGGTGCTACCTTTAAAGCCCTAAATGGCCTCGGCCCAATAAACCTGAAGGAGTGTCTCCACCCCCATCGTTCAGCCCAGACATTGAGGTCCAACTCCAAGGGCCTTCTGGTAGTTCCCTCACTGCGAGAAGTGAGGTTGCAGGGAACCAGACAGAGGGCCTTCTTGGTAGTGGTGCCCGCCCTGTGGAATGCCCTCCCATCAGATGTCAAGGAAATAAACAACTAACTCTTTTAGAAGACATCTGAAGGCAGCCCTGTTTAGGGCAGTTTTTAAAGATTGATGTTTTATCGTGTTTTAAAATTTTTGTTGGGAGCCGCCCAGAGTGGCTGGGGAACCCCAGCCAGATGAGTGGGATATTATTATTATTATTATTATTTATTTATTTATTTATTTATTATTATTATTATTATTATTGGGGACTCGGGTGGCGCTGTGGTCTAAACCACTGAGCCTAGGGCTTGCCGATCGGAAGGTCGGCGGTTCAAATCCCCAGGACGGGATGAGCTCCCGTTGCTCAGTCCCAGCTCCTGCCAATCCAGCAGTTCGAAAGCATGTCAAAGTGCAAGTAGATAAATAGATACCGCTCTGGCGGGAAGGTAAACGGCATTTCCATGCGCTGCTCTGGTTTCGCCAGAAGCAGCTTTGTCATGCTGGCCACATGACCCAGAAGCTGTACGCCGGCCCCCACAGCGAGATGAGTGCCGCAACCCCAGAGTCGTTTGCGACTGGACTTAACTGTCAGGGGTCCTTTACCTTTATCATCATCATCATCATCATCATTATCATTATATTTGTCGTCTATGATGTCTGAGATACGACCACAAACATTAGCTATGGGTTGGATCCAACATAGTCCTACTCAGAATAGAGCCATTGAAATTAATGGACAGGACTAACCTAGGTGCATTAACTTCAGTGGGTCTACTCTTAGTAGCACTTAATTGGACACAACCCTATCCACACCCTGCTCTGTTTTATCTCATAGAACTTATTGATGCCCTGATGTCCCAATTTCCTTGTTTTTCTGTCTCCGCCAATGATAGTCAGTTTGTTTGGCCTGTTTGTTTGGCTGCTCCAGCTGCTCAACCGCATTCCCTTTAGCTCAAAAGACAGCAACAAGGAAGGAGCAAGGTTGAGGACAGGAGATGCTGCCTGAATAATCTTGTCTCCATAGGGACATTTCTATTCCTGATACCAAACTGGAATATCATCATCTGCACTGTTGCGGCATTCAAATCTGGGATCGTGGCTTGTTTCCTCCAAACAAACCATGAGTGGCAAACCAAAGTAAACTAAAAAAAAAGATAAGCCAATGTTTTGTTT
Organism: Podarcis raffonei; assembly: GCF_027172205.1. Lineage (NCBI taxonomy): Eukaryota > Metazoa > Chordata > Lepidosauria > Squamata > Lacertidae > Podarcis > Podarcis raffonei. The sequence continues at coordinate 15,502,850 of NC_070614.1, forward strand.
TTAATCGACATTTCAGTGATGTGTGCAAATCAGGCGAAAGGCAGCAAGGCTCTGTGTGTGTGTGTGTGTGTGTGTGTGTGTGTGTGCGCGAACACCATCTATTTGTGCTGGTATGTTTGAGGAGGGAGGGAGAGCCCTTGGTAGACAAGAAGCTAAACGATGACCTTTGCTCCCAGCCTTTCCATTACCATGAAATCAATGTTGCAGTCTTCATTTCGGAAATATTCCATCAGCTTCTCAAAGCGGTTCTTCTCACCGCAGACCTGCAGGGAAGGAAAGAAAGGCAGTCAGGTTGGTTTGGCGCCAAAGGCTTACTTGGCGCTACAAAGCTTCTTTTTTTAAAATATATATAATTTTTATTAAATTTCCTGTTTTACAATTTAATGTCCTCATTTTTACATCCTTAAGATATCAATGACTTCCCTTCTTCTCTTTCCATGGTTCATTTCACATATCATAAATCCCTGCATATTTTGCATAAACAAATTCAGTATTCCGTTATTGCATCCATCAAAACTTATTTACACTGTTGAATTTATCTTCATGCTGCCAGCGTTTTCAGCTGTACACAGCTATTTCCCATACATTCAATAAACATTTTCCAATCTTCTCTAAACGTATGTTCTTCTTGTTCTCTTATTTTACATGTTAAGTCTGTGAGTTGTGCATATTCTGTCAACTTAACTTGCCACTCTTCTTTGGTTGGGACCTTGCTTGTTTTCCATTTTTGGGCTAACAAATAACAGAGTTTCAAGTGGTCAATCTGGATGCCTAGGGAGTCCAACAGAGGACTCTGGCAGCCAGACCCAGTTATCTGTCAGAACTCCGTACGGCCGAGCTACTCCTCCGATTGTGTCCTCCGACGGTGATTAACAACCTAAGCCTTTGATGAGGCTCCAGGTACGTTCCCATTACGCAGAGTATCCAGACAGCAGCAGAAGGACGAGAAATATATGAGCTACATCACTACGTTTTATTTCTAACTATGCAGACAGAAAAGAATATACATCCTCTCTCTGTGAGAGTCAGTGAACCAACTGAGACAAAGAAACAGGAAACCAGTAACAACAACATCCGTCTCCCATGAGACTTCCAACAGTCTGGAATGTAAACAGAGTCTTGTGACTCCAAAAACTGCACAAGGGCATAAACAGAAATCCAACATCATCCCACTCTTGGTACCAAGAGGTCAGCTTGCTAGAAAAGGGGGCATTCTAGACTGCCCTCAGCTATGCTTAGGCAACTGTGCCACCCATGGCTGGGTGCTGCAGCTACTACAGGACTCTGGGGACTTGCCCACAGGATGCCACCAGCCCCTATGAAGCCAGTGTGGTGTAGTGGTTAAGAGCGGTGGACTCGTAATCTGGGGAACCGGGTTCACGTCTCCGCTCCTCCACATGCAGCTGCTGGGTGACCTTGGGCTGGTCACACTTCTTTGAAGTCTCTCAGCCCCACTCACCTCACAGAGTGTTTGTTGTGGCGGAGGAAGGGAAAGGAGAATGTTAGCCGCTTTGAGACTCCTTTGGGTAGTGATAAAGCGGGATATCAAATCCAAACTCTTCTTCTTCTCTTGTTCTGCCCTGATTGACTCAGCCTGCAAAAATTGCAGGCGTGAGACCCAAACTGCCATTGCACGACCCCCCCATTTGCTTCTCGTTTTCTCAGCCGGCCAGCCCGACTTCTCGCCAGCTCATCTTCCCAACACTTGCTTCACCTCTGCCAGTCCCAACACTGTCATGGCTTCCTCAAGAGAACAGCAGTTTTATGAGGGAGCTGAGAATGGTAAAAGATCCTTTCCCTCTTCCGCATTAACTGTGGTTCCCTCAGGAGGGAGGGATGGGAAACTGTGGCAGTTTAACAGGCATAGCTGTTGGGAACCAGCCCTGGGTGATTTGTCTTAGGGAAGAAGGAAACAAATCGGATGCCTCTGTTAACACATGCGGGTTTTTTATTGTTGTTTTTCATCGTTTAAGGGTTTTAACAGTTTTAATGTGAATCACCTTGAGCGACTGACTGGAAAATCTGGATATAAATATTTTCAACCGTCTGGATATATGAAAGCGATTCAAGACATAATAACCAGAATGCCTACTCTGTTTCTAATCTCGCTTGGCCTTAGGCACAAATGTGAAGCCTATGCTGGCTGCAACACACTTCCAGGTGACTCCAATTCCCATTACCCCCAGGCCAGCATGGCCAATGGACAGGGATGATGGGAGTTGTAGTTTGAAAAAACCATTAAGAGTGCCGAAGGTTCCACAAACCTGCTTTAAACAGAAAGACTGCTCTCTTCCGCATTCTCTGACACGTTAACAGCATTCAAAAATATAGGAAATGGTACAGGAGAGACTCTCAAAGCCATGTCTAGCATGGTGGATGAGAGTGCCAGATCCCCAAAGAATATTTTAAAAATTTCTCTGGATCGCCCCCAGCAACAAAATAATTGGGAGTTCATTCAAAGTGCATTTTATGACATTTCTATTCCATCCAAGGAACTCGTGGAGTTAGGATTCCTTTTTGTCTTTACAACAGTCCTGCGGTGTATGTTAGGGTGAGAGATTGTGACTGGCCCAAGATCACCCTGTGGGCTTCACAGTGGAGGAATTTAAACCCAAGCCTCCCTGGCCCAAGTCCAACATCCGCTAAATGAATGTATTCCGTAATGACAACTGGAATATTAGGCCAAAAAAGAGGAAAGGGTTTGGGGGGGGGGGGAGAAAGTGGAACTATAACAAATTGGAAAAAAGTGTTTAAGATAACTTTTATGAAAAAAAACCAGAAGCCTTTTTACTAGGGTTAACAGGAGACGAAACACCAAAAGAATTCAAAAGACTATTTATGTAACCGACAACAGCCGCACGAATGCTACTTGCCCAGAAGTGGAAGGAAGAAAAAGTCCCCTGACCAACAAGGAGTGGATAACTGAGATGATGGACTATGCCGAAATGGCAATGATGACCGTGAGGATCAGGTACCAAGATGATAAGAAATTCAATCAAGAGTGGAAAAAGTTTACAGAATATAAGACCACTGTGTATACTTAAAAACGTTAGCAGGATTATTGTAACATGTATAATGTAATATTAGTTAAAGGGGGGGGAGCGACAAAATGAACTAGAAAAAATGTAGGTAAAGGTAAAGGTACCCCTGACCATTAGGTCCAGTCGCGGACGACTCTGGGGTTGCGCGCTCATCTCGCTCTATAGGCCGAGGGAGCCGGCGTTTGTCCACAGACAGCTTCCGGGTCATGTGGCCAGCATGACTAAGCCGCTTCTGGCGAACCAGAGCAGTGCACGGAAACGCCGTTTACCTTCCCGCTGGAGCGGTACCTATTTATCAACTTGCACTTTGACGTGCTTTCGAACTGCTAGGTGGGCAGGAGCTGGGATTGAACAATGCGAGCTCACCCCGTCGCGGGGATTTGAACTGCCGACCTTCTGATCGGCAAGTCCTAGGCTCTGTGGTTTAGACCACAGCGCCACCCGCGTCCCTAGAAAAAATGTAGTTAGATGCAAAGAAATAGGGGGAAATTTGGAAATCGGGTGTGGGGGTGGGGGGAAGTCTGAGGGATTTAAGTAATACCAGGAGCGCAGAATTTGAAAAGGATGTGAATACATTAAAAAAACTTGCTAAAAAATGAAAATAATATATATATATTTAAAAAAACGAGAGAGTGAAACAGGCGCGGGGGGGGGGGAATCAAGCATTTAAAAAAAGCGTGATTTCGTGCAACCTTACGAGAACAATAGAAGCAGAAAAAGGAGCTTGCCATCGACATTCTGAAACGGAGGGAAACTTCAGGTAGAGGGAAGGGGCGAATGCAACCAAATGTGGTTACCTAGGGCGGCTGCATTACATTGGGGAGGGGGGCGGTCTTGGTTTTGTTTGGCAGATACACACATTAGTGTAAGGGACCAAGGAGGCATGGGGGAAAAAATCTACAAGCAGGCCATTGTGTGTGACATTAACACAGCCCTGCTTATATATACAAAGCTCTCCCCTTGGTCCAAGATGTTGTTACTCCTCCAGTTACAGCTGATGCAGCCAGTGGTCCCTGCGTAGGGATGGATATTTGATATAGAGGAGGGCAGCAGGGCTGGGGGAAAGAGGAGAGGGTTTCTCCCGGAGGCTGTTGACTCCGTTTCCCTCGCTTCCCACCTGTGACTCTGAACCCTCAACGGGGATGACTGTTTCACCCAAGATAAAATTGCAGCGTTACTAGAGATTGCTACAAGCACACGCTGGATACACGGCGGCTGCCTGACTGTCCCAAAGCAATGTCAACATTTAAAAGCACATGCGGTTTTAAAACTTTGCAAAAGAAATGCGCTTTGGGCAACGCAGCTGATCTCTGCCCGGAAGTGGCCTCCGCTGTTTGTTGAATTTAAGCAGGCTTTGTTTCTGTTCTTTTCGCTGTTTACAAGCCTGAATGCCATAAGCTACTTGCATGGACTAGGCATAGATTATCCCGTCCACGCACTCTCACCAGAATGGGGCATGCTCTGGTTATCTCCTGCTTGGACCACTGCAATGTGCTCTACATGGGGTTACCTTTGAAGGTGACACAGAAACCAGAAGTAATCCGGAATGCGGCAGCCAGACTGGTGACTGGGAGCGGCCGCCAAGACCACGTAACACCGGTCCTGAAAGACCTACATTGGCTCCCAGTATGTTTCCGAGCACAATTCAAAGTGCTGGTGCTGACCTTGAAAGCCCTAAACGGCCTCAGCCCAGTATAACTGAATGAGCTTCTCCACCCCCATCGTTCAGCCTGGACACTGAGGTTCAGGTCTGAGGGCCTTCTGGCGGTTCCCTCCCTGCAGGAAGTGAGGTTGCAGGGAACCAGGAAGAGGGCCTTGTCGATAGTGGCACCCGCCCTGTGGAACGCCCTCCCATCAGATGTCAAGGAAATAAACAACTATCTGACTTTTAAAAGACATCTGAAGGCAGTCCTGTCTAGGAAAGTTTTTAATGTTTGATGTTTTATCACTTGGGGAAACCCAGCCAGATGGGTGGTGTATAAATAAATTCTTCTTCTTCATCATCATCATCAGCAGCAGCAGCATTTAATTAGACCAATAGATTAATTTCAGATAGCTTATCAAGATATTCCAGCTATGTCAAACTTTGACAACCAATCTTTGGCAACCAAAGTCTAGAAGGGTTTTGACTTCAGAGCATCAAGAAATCAGATGGCACATTAGGAGCCTCAGGTATGTAGAAGAAGACCCAAGGAGCAAGTCTGAAGTTGCAGGAAGCCTTAAAAGTATGAAGTTGGGGAGCCAGGCACACACAGGCTATCTGGGAGTCATGGAAATTATGGCCCTCTTCCCTGATTTTCCTAACTGATCTGGAGATAAGAGGAAGATAAAAGAGGCCATTTGATATGCTTTTAGGGTATTCAGCAAGGCTGCAACCTTGTCTGATAGGTCGCTTGCACAAAGAGACATCTCACTGTGCCAGTGGCAAAAACCCTGATGTCATCTGGTAAGATAAAAATCAATAAAAAACCTTCAGATGTTTTTCTGGTCCACTGGTAGATGGCCAAGACAACCCACCTGAATTCTGAGATTTCCTCTCAAATGTTAGGCTGCTGGAAAAGTGAGTTGGGACACTGCCCATTAGAACACACGAGGTTTTTCCCTTGAAAAACTGATAGGATTTAAGTTTCCCTTGCCTGTTTATGTAGGTCTTGGCACTGATATTCTCTCTGCTGACTAATACGTCTTTTCTCTGAAGAACTGGGACAAAGGCTTCTAGGGCCAGGCAGATTGCCCAGAATTCCAGGAGGTTTCATGTTGTACAAAGACATCTTCGGAGGCCAATTGCCCTGAGCAAAGGTTTTCCTGCAATGGGTTGCCCGGCCTTAAAGTCTGGCACTTGCTGACTGAACATCCGGGAGAATCCTGAACATGCATTATTTGTCTTGGGTCACCATTTCAGAGATTCGCACATCTCTAGGGCCGCCTTTCCCGGCCTCGAGTCCCCAGATACTGTGGGACTAGAACTCCCATCATCTCTGACCATTGGCCATGCGGACTAAGGATGATGTGGGTTGTAGTCTAGCATCCAGCATCTGAAAACCCAAGGTTGGGGGAGGCTATTCTAGGGGGAAGCAAATGTGAGGGATCAGCAGAGAAGGTATTTGATATTCCAGCATGGATTGATGCAGGAAGAACTACAACTTACAAAGAAAACAAGGGGTTGCCAGACTGGGTTTACTGCATAACTGTAATATGCAAGTGGGGGAGCATTTTCAGGGTGTGTGTGTAGATATCACCGGGCAAGAAAGAGTGCCTTATTCTTTCCCCACCTGCCACTGATTCTCCTACAGCAGATTTTAACAGTGTTTCCCCCTGTAGTTGGTCTCGGAGACTACATGAATTCCGGGCCCAATTCAAAGTGCTGGTTTTGACCTATAAAGCCTTAAATAGCTCAGGACCCCAATAGCTCAAGTACCGCCTCTTTCCATATGAACCTACCCAGACCCTGAGATCATCTTCTGAGGCCCTCCTTCATGTGCCTCCTCTTTGAGAGGTCCGGAGAGTGGCAACATGAGAACGGGGCCTTCTCTGCAGTGGCTCCCCATCTGTGGAATGCTCTCCCCAAAGAAGTTTGCCTGGCGCCTTCATTATACACCTTTAGGCACCAGGTAAAAACGTTCCTTTTTAACCAGGCCTTTGGTTGACCTGATTGACATCCTATGCCCTTTTAAAATGTGTTTTTTTAGGGGGGGGCTATAGAGTTGTTGCTTTTATTTTTATTATGTATTTTGTGGTTTTATAGCTTGATTTTATTCTGTGAACAGCCCTGAGATCCCTGGGTATAGGGCGGTATATAAATTCAATAAATAGTAATAATAATACATGAAGCCTATCTGCAGAGAAAAATGGAGCAGAGGGGGTTTTGACACGTTGAGTCTTCTTGCAAATGACACACACAGACTCAAGAGTCCTCTGCATTCACATAAATTGACAGACACGCGTTTTCAAAACATCCCTTGTCAGTACACTGCACAGTTATGCCTTGAGAGCAAGTACCAAGTTGGCGCGATGGCGATGGAGGCAATCGCATTTTCTCTGAGCTTGTGCCAGGCTATTCTTCCACGTTTGAATGAACTGTCCCTCTGCAAGAGCAACTCTGCACTTACTTATCTTTACATGCTCAGGCAGCTCAGAGGTTGTTAAAAAAGAGATTAAAGGAGTTCTGGGCCTTCTACCCTGGAGGAATGCAGAGATACAATGACCTGTGAAGGACTCAAGACAGCCAGGGCAAGGTGTGTGAGCGAGGGGGGGCATCAAAATTTGTCTGTCTGTAGATCAGGGCGGGGGGGGGGGGCAGACTGTGGCCCTCCAGACCTGGTTGAACTCCCATCAGCACCCATCTAGCATGGCCAATGTTGGTCTTTAATATGGAAGTTGGAACCTAATCTCTTCATCACAGCCAGAGTTTCTCTACCCCTGGTATAATCAGTGCTGGGATATAAAAGCCCAGAGTAAACAATCTCCGATTTCTGGCTATGCAATATTGGAGAAATTGTCTTCAGCTGTATCTAAGATTTCACTCATACACCCTCCAATAATGGACAGCTGCAGGATAATGAAAGGCTGGGGTAATTTCCCTTTTAAGAGTACAGTAAGTTAGGGACGCGGGTGGCGCTGTGGGTTAAACCACAGAGCCTAGGACTTGCCGATCAGAAGGTCGGCGGTTCGAATCCCCGCGACGGGGTGAGCTCCCATTGCTCAGTCCCTGCTCCTGCCAACCTAGCAGTTCAAAAGCACGTCAAAGTGCAAGTAGATAAATAGGTACCGCTTCGGCGGGAAGGTAAACGGCATTTCCGTGCGCTGCTCTGGTTCGCCAGAAGCGGCTTAGTCATGCTGGCTACATGACCCAGAAGCTGCATGCCGGCTCCTTCAGCCAAGAAAGCCGCAACCCCAGAGTCAGCCATGACTGGACTTAATGGTCAGGGGTCCCTTTACCTTTAAGTTAGGGCAGGTGTAATTGCATATTTTGGAGACATCTGCATCTCTGAAAAGCATTACACATCACTTGGGAAGACAGGAGAACTAATGCCAGTGTACTGGAAAAAGCAAAGATCGCCAGTGTCAAAGCAATGATTCTTCAACATCAACTTCGTTGGACTGGTCATGTTGTGCGGATGCCTGATGATCATCTTCCAAAGCAACTACTCTATTCCGAACTTAAAAATGGAAAGCGTAATGCTGGTGGTCAACAAAAGAGGTTCAAAGACTCTCTCAAGGCAAATCTAAAAAAATGTAGTACACACATCGACAATTGGAAAACACTGGCCTGCCAACTCTCCAATTGGAAATCAGCCTTTACCAAAGGTTTCATGGGCTTTGAAGATGCCCAAACTCACAACGAAAGGGAGAAACGTGCTAAGAGGAAGGCACGCTTGGCAAACCCTCACCATGATCAACTCCCACCTGGAAACCTATGTCCCTACTGTGGAAGGACGTGTGGATCCAGAACTGGCCTCCACTGTCACTTACGGACTCACTTTTAAAACCATGTTCATGGAAGACAATCTTACTCAGCTACGAGTGATCAACAAAGGAGAAAGAATTGCATATACAGTGGTATCTCGGGTTACAGATGCTTCAGGTTACAGACTCCGCTAACCCAGAAATAGTACCTCGGGTTAAGAACTTTGCTTCAGGATGAGAACAGAAATCGTGCTCCGATGGTGCGGCGGAAGCAGGAGGCCCTATTAGCTAAAGTGGTGCTTCAGGTTAAGAACAATTTCAGGTTAAGAACGGACCTCCAGAACGAATTAAGTTCTTAATCCGAGGTACCACCGTACAAGCAAAAGTGTCCCTCCTTTCTTCTGAGCTATTTGATATAGGGCAGGCACACCATAAAGAGCGCTATCCAGTGGGTAAGCAGCTGGTCTTTAATTTATGACTAATTTAATTTTGTATTTTCTGCCACAGATGATGCACGCAACCCTGGCCACCCTGCTATTGCGAAGCCTCCGTTTCCAGTCTGTAAAGAGCCACCCACCTACCTCACAAAGGCCTATCCCACAATAATAATTTTTGGTAGCCATTATTCAGGTTTTTGCCACCAGGCAAACTTAACACATCTACGCCTCCCCACCCTCTAGGAATCGCTACCTCACGGGAGAGAAAACTTAGTGGTGGAAGTGACTTGCTAAGTGCTAAATGATCAGAGTTAGTGGCCTTAAAACTGCAGAAGTAATGATGCATAAGTCATTTCTGAAAAACTACAGACAATTAAGCCATGCAGGAGAGGAGAGGAAAGGAGGAGAGAGGAGATGGAGGATAATCCCACATATTCAAGCAGAAAGAGAATCTGTGCCCGGGTTTCCACCACCAATACAGGTCCAATTTGTCCAACCGTGCCTGAGTGACAGATCAGGCTTGCACCTGTCTGTTTGGCACCTAGGATTCCATTTCCTCCCGTCCAAAAGCTTTGGCACAAGCCAATCTGCTCCATGGGCAAATTTTATCCCATGTAACCTAAGCAGACCCTTTGTCAGCTCTCCCTGTGTCAGTTTACAGCAACAGCATGAGCGCCAAAGAGGCAAGTTTCCCTTCTATTCCCTACTTATTAACTTAGCTCATCTAAACTTACAAAAGGCTTAATGGGCAGGGTTAAGATAAATTCAACGGTGTAAATAAGTTTTGATGGATGTTATAATGGAATACTGAAAGGTTTAGTTTATATAAAATATGCAGGGATTTATGCTGTGCAAAATGAACCACGGAAAGAGAGGAAGGGAAGTCATTGATACGTTAAGGCTGTTTAAGTGAATATTCTAAAATGTAAAACAGAAATTTAATAATAACTGTAATAATAAAAAATATACTTACAGAGGCTTTACTAAATTTTACCAAGAGCCAAACTACAGGAAACGCCATATTTGCATTTAAAGTGCAGGATTTTGCTGTTTTTAATGGAAATTGCATCAGCGGGGGGCGGGGCAGGGGCGTTTTTGCTGATTATTAGTGAGATCAAAGCAAATATGGAGGAGAGGGGATCTAACCCTATCCCTGAGGAAGAAAACCCCTTTTCTTAAGGTGGAATTTGCATTAGTTCAGTTCAGTGGCGTAGTGTGGGGGGTGCAGGGGGGCTGGCTGCACCGGGCGCAACATCTGGGGGGGGGCGCGCTCGCCGCCTCCGGAGTCGCCGAAGAGCCTCAGGCGCAGGCTGTAGCAGAGCCCCATGTCTCGCGGAACCGACGAGCTGGCAGCGGCTCTCAGCGCTCGCCGCGGAGGGCGCGCCAGGCAGCCCCTCCTCACAGCCCCGCCGCTGCTGCAGCTGCTGGGCCATGTTGCATTTTCCTCGCCTCTCTGCCCTCCTCCTCCTCCGGGCAAGCGGCGTCGTTTGGGCGGCAGCGCCAGCGGCAACTCGCCTCAGATCACCTGACACGGACCCGCCGCCACCGCTACCTTACCGTAAATACCCCAGCCCAGGCAGCAGCAAGAAGAAGCTGGCAGCAGCGGCAGGTTAGGGGCTAGGGGCCGCAAATTACTTGCCTTGCCCCGGGTTAGGGGGCGCAAATTACTTGCCTTGCCCCGGGTGCTGACAACCCACACTACGCCGCTGGTTCAGTTGGTAGAGCGTAAGACTCTCAAATCTCTGGGTTGTGGGTTTGAGGCCCACACTGGGCAGAAAAGATTCCTGTACTGCAGGGGGCTGGACTAGATGACCCTTGTGGTCCCCTCCAACTCTGTAATTCTATGATTCCTCCAATGGCACCAAGAAGTGCCTCTCTGTTACCGGTATGTACTGAAGTTCTCACCCTGGGCCAGCAGGGGGATACTGTAGATAGTTATGCAAATAAGGGATCGAAAGTGACGTTCAGTGATTGGATAGTTTTAGAAAATTGTTACAGTTATGTTGTACTGGAGCCCTATATAAGCAGGCTGACTGAACCCTTCAGTTCAGTTGTGTTCTGGCCTCTGAATAAACAAGAGCTGTTTGAAGAATTGCTGTATCGTCTGATATGTTCACCCACAACTTAACACTCACAAAGTAAATACCACCTTCAAAAAGCTTTGGCACAGGCAAGAATAATGGGTTAAAACCCTCTCCATACCTCCTCTGCTGCCATTAATCACTCCTCCCCAGCCGATGCAGTTGGCATTTTAAAAAACTGCACACATTTAACATCACATTTAGCTTGACCCTAAGGAGCAGGCGCTTTTGTTCTTACTGCGCATATACAGAACAGACTACAGCACTGTGAGAGAATTCACCCATTGAAGTTTGAGCAATTGAAAACACACTCTCTTTCAAAGCCACACTCCTTACTTATGGAAAAATATGGAAAATGTGACCATTTCAGCTTTATAACAAAGCAAGTGCTTAGCATTCAAGGTCATGTAAGGCTGGTCATGAAATGTTGTTTGGATGCCTGATTATCATCTTCCAAAGCAACTACAGTGGTACCTCGGGTTACATACGCTTCAGGTTACAGACTCCACTAACTCAGAAATAGTACCTTGGGTTAAGAACTTTGCTTCAGGATGAGAACAGAAATCGCGTGGCGGTGGTGCGGCAGCAGCGGGAGGCCCCCTTAGCTAAAGTGGTGCTTCAGGTTAAGAACGGACCTCTGGAACGAATTAAGTACGTAACCAAAGGTACAACTGTACTCTATTCCGAACTTAAAAATGGAAAGCGTAATGCCAGTGGTCAACAAAAGAGGTTAAAAGACTCTCTCAATCTAAGAAAATGTAGTATAGACACCAACAACTGGGAAACACTGGCCTGCAAGCACTTTGGTAAAGGAGATCAGCCTTTACCAAAGGTGTCATGGGCTTTGAAGATGCTCGAACTCAGGACGAAAGGGAGAAACGTGCTAAGAGAAAGGCACACTTGGCAAACCCTCACAGTGATCAACTCCCGCCCGGAAACCTATGTCCCCACTGTGGAAGAACGTGTGGATCCATAATTGGCCTCCACAGTCACTTACGGACTCACTGTTAAGACCGTGTTCATGGAAGACAATCTTACTCGGCTACGAGTGATTGCCAAAGAAGGAGGAGGAGGGTGGGGTACAAATTGCAGGCAGTAGCAGCAAAGGGAACTAGAATAAAATTGGGCAGGGGGAGCCAGTTTCCATCTGTGATAAGGGCCCCCTCAACACAGTGTTTGCCCCTCATCTTTCTGTACATGTTCCCCAAGCTTCTGACTGCTGAGTTAGTCATGCTTTATTCCTGAGCAAAATATGAAAACACAACTCACACTTCCGCCTGAAAGGGTCTACCTTTACAGAAACGAAAGCAAGAACTGCCCGCAACCTTTAGAGGAGCTCAAGCGCCACTGTTCTTGCATGAGTCACTGTTCTGGGCCTACTTCTTCTGAGGGCAGGCTGCCTCTATGCATTGGGAACGACTGAATGATCAAATCACACAGAATGCAAACTCAATGCAGGAATTTCTACCCCGTGGGAAAGGCCGACTGGAACGAGGCAAAAACCTGAGCAGTGAATCGTGCAGGAACCCAGTGGACAGGAGTACTTTGGGCTGCACTCATAGGACACTTACACTAAAGTGGTACCTTGGTTCTCAAACTTAATTCGTTCCGGAAGTCCGTTCCAAAACCAAAGCATTCCAAAACCAAGGTGCGCTTTCCCACAGAAACTTATGCAAAACGGATTAATCCATTCCAGACTTTTAAAAACAACCCCTAAAACAGCAATTTAACATGAATTTTACTATCTAACGAGACCATTGATCCATAAAATGAAAGCAATAAACAATGTACTGCCGTCACACCATCAATCAATCAATCAATCAATCAATCAGTAGCTGAACTGGGTTCCTCACAAAAACAAAACAAAAAAGAGCCACAAAAACACAAAATAAATAGCAAAAACTCAAATCAGAAGCATAACACTCAAAATGGAGCATGTTCGGCTTCCAAAAAAAGTTCGCAAACCGGAACACTTACTTCCGGGTTTGCAGTGTTTGGGTTCCAAGTTGTTTGAGGACCAAGGCGTTTGAGAACCGAGGTACCACTGTATTTGATTGACTTGCAATCTTGTTGCACGCCAGAAACCAGCACCGTCGAAAGGGTTACGGAGCTTACAAACCTCTTTGAAATTGTCAAACGCAGCCAGGATGATGTCGTGTCCCCCTCGGACCAAGCAGACAGCAGCCAACAGCTCCAGGACGAGAGCTTTAGTCCTGCGAGGAGGAAAGCAGTGAGATGAAGGACTCCCAAGTGGGTCATCGTTCCTGAAAAGGGGCCGAAGGGTGTGATGGATGCAAATGGCTCAAGAGAAACTCCCAAGTGGGGGCAGACAGCTTGTGGGGATGGTGAAGGGTTCAAAGGTTGCCATTTCCAGAAACACGAAGCATGGCTGACTAGCTTGAGCCTCCTGGATTAACTTGCTTAGTGGGGACATCTTCTGCGGCAAATTGGTGGGTGGGTCCAGCCTGCTACTCAAGGGTTCAGACTATGCTACCTTACCCTCCCTCTGTCATCCGCATGAGGGAAGTGATGGGTTTGGGGGCATGTTTGTGGGCTATATAAAGAAAAGCAGGTGGTGAACGGCAAGGGGGTTAGGAGAAACAGCTGACTAGAGAGGAGAGTTAATAGAAAAAGGAACAAGGAAGGCCGCAGGCCGCAACCACAACTGGGAGTGTGGGGGACGGACAGTAGGACAATAGAACTGATGCTACTTTTTGTGGGCATTTCTTGAGCCTTTCAGGGTTCCTTTCGTGGGAAAAGCAGGGATAAGAGACAAGCCAGATATGGCAAACTGCACCTCCCCCATTAAGCAGAGCCTGGACACTCTAAGGGCTAATAAAAACGAATAGCATTTGGCCACACTTTCTGAAGTCAGGTATATACTGTCAAGTGCCATATAATAGGGCATGGGTAGGCAAACTAAGGCCAGGGGGCCAGATCCGGCCCAATCGCCTTCTCAATCCGGCCCACGGACGGTCCGGGAATCAGTGTGTTTTTACATGAGTATAATGTGTGCTTTTATTTAAAATGCATCTCTGGGTTATTTGTGGGGCATAGGAATTCATTCATTATTATTTTTCAAAATATAGTCCGGCCCCCCACAAGGTCTGAGGGACAGTGGACCAGCCCCCTGCTGAAAAAGTTTGCTGACCCCTGTACTAGGATATTCACAATTTTTAAAAAACCTCTTCTTGATTGGGAAAAAAATATGCTGTTCACACCCTTTCTCAACTCCCCATAGCATACCTTCCATCTTTTTGTGTGTGGGTCCTTTTAAATGCATCCAAACATAAAGGAAACAGTGGGGCTCAGGGCACTGTAAAGAGAGTCCAGTTCCCTCACTATGAAACCTCCTACCTAGGATTTAGAGAACAGAGCATCCCAGTTGGGAAGGCTCTGACCCTTGGACAGGCCTGAGCGCCACACATCTCTCTTTTCAGAAACGAAGAAAGGTATGTCTGGAAAAAGAATTCTGAGTCCTTACCTGGGGTTCTTGTTGTTGAGGCTCAGTGTGATCTCATTGACACAGGCTGGGTGGTTCATCACGAGGCTGAACCCGGACTAAGGGAAAGGTGAGAGAGGATGTTAGCAATCCGAGTTGAGCTAGAGGAAATTGGGGAATGGTGACTGAAGGGAGGGAGAAGAGGGTTTCTCTCATTCCGTAGAGGGTCAAGGACTGGATTCCTTCTCAAGCAGGAGCCTTGTCGTACGAACATTGGCCATGCCTGTGACTTCCCCCTGCTCCCCTCACTGCCAAATGTTTTCAGTTTGGACCTGAAGGAGTGTCTCCACCCCCAACATTCAGCCAGGACACTGAGGTCCAGCTCCAAGGGCCTTCTGGCAGTTCCCTCCCTGCAAGAAGTGAGGTTGCGAAGAACCAGGCAGAGGACCTTCTCGGTGGTGGCACCTGCCCTGTGGAATGCCCTCCCATAAGATGTCAAAGAAATACACAACTACCTGACTTTTAGAAGACATCTGAAAGCAGCCCTGTTTTAAGTTTTTAATGTTTGAAGTTTTATCGTGTTTTTAATATTCTGTTGGGAGCTGCCCAGAGTGGCTGGGGAAACCCAGCCAGATGGGCAGGGTATAAATAATAAATTTGATTATTATTATAAAGGTAAAGGCACCCCTGACCATTAGGTCCAGTCGTGACCGACTCTGGGGTTGTGGTGCTCATCTCGCTTTATTGGCCAAGGGAGCTGGCGTACAGCTTCCGGGTCATGTGGCCAGCATGACTAAGCCGCTTCTGGCGAACCAGAGGAGCGCACGGAAACGCCGTTTGCCTTCCCGCTGCAGCAGTACCTATTTATCTACTTGCACTTTGACGTGCTTTCAAACTGCTAGGTTGGCAGGAGCAGGGACCAAGCAACGGGAGCTCACCCCGTCGTGGGGATTCGAACCGCTGACCTTCTGATCGGCAAGTTCTAGGCTCTGTGGTTTAACCCACAGCGCCACCTGCGTCCCTATTATTATTATATGGACACCATAATAGGCTGGACACCATACTTTGGGGGTTTACTGGCAGAGAGTTGCAGGGAGCATGGCTCCAGATGTATATGTTCACCCCACTTTCATCTCCAGTCTGAAGGTTTTTGCATCATTTCAAGAATCTGCAAAAACCCGTTTCTGTGGGCACAAACCTCCCCAACGTCCCATCGCCCGCGGTCACCTGGTAATTCATGATGGCACGGAGGCACATGATGCAGACGTGGACATCGTCCTTCTGGCTGACGATGCGGGAGTTCCTCAGCGCCTTCCTGCTGTGTGCCAGATTGAGTCTGAGGTAGGGAAAAATGGAAGGAGGGAGGAAAGGGGGAAAGAAATAGCTGCATGAGAAAGGATGTTGGATATCACCCGGCAGTCAAGTCCAACAGCATAAAGAGAAGCACGGGAGCAAGGGCCCGAGGAGCAGGAAATTGAGGGGAGGGCAGGGGAGAGGATTAGGCTGGGCAGCAGGATTGCAGTACGAGAACCCTTTGGGTCTCGGGTCACGAGTTCAAATGCTGAACAGGAGATGCCACTGCCCAATGAAAAACAAACTCTCTCCAGTCTGGTTTTCAGGACACCACTGTCTTTAGTGAAAAGGCCACAGGGATCTCGGCAGGCCATGGGAAGGTGAGCTCCAGATTATGCTTAAAATACTAAGTAAATATAATACTCCATGATAAGCTATTAACATGGTTATGGGTGCAGTGGAATATGGAATGTGGCAACTTTTGGGGGCCCATCCTATTTTTGTTATTTTAAGTCGTTTTATGTTATTTTTTAATGATGTGTTATAAATTGCCATAGCCTACCCTGGGAACTCAGAGTGAAGGGCAGGTAATAAAATAATAATGGCAATAATGATACGTGTGCCAAACGTGGTAGCAGTTGCTCTTCAGATCCTGAAGATCTGAGTTTCTCAGTCTCAAAGTTCCTAGACCTCAGTGTGGAAAAGAAAGCTGAAACACACATTAAACCTTTAAAAAGCTGGCTGTGGCAATGTCTCAAGGGGGTTTCAGAGGCCTGACCTGGTCCCTCCCCTATCTCTGTTCCGCGTCCCCTTCCCACCGCTTCTGTACAACAGCTCCAATTCCCTGCACACAACAATGAAAACTAGAGCCAAAAGCAACAATAGCAGCAGCAACAACAACAGCAAAGCAAACAGTGCCGGAACGTGGTTGTGCAACCGACAAAAATAAAAGCATGCAACTATCTGCAGGTGTTTACAAAATGCATTCCAGTTACAGAGCTTTTTTGTTTTTTTAAACGGGATTTTACAAAATGGCCTCCCTGCTTCGAGGGCTCCTAAAGTTCGGTATCCGAGACTGCCTGCCAAAATGAACACACAAGCTTAGGAGGGGGGGGAGAACATGCCCTTGGCCTAGACAAGCCTATGGCCTCCGGCCGCATTCGCAGGGGACGTTTCTGGTTAGGTTTGGGGAGAGGCTCACCGCGGTGAGTAGGAGTTGAGAGGAGGCCTGGGCTTAGAGTCCTGCTCGCTCCCGGGGGCGCTGGAGGAGGGGATGCTTGGGTGGACTTGCTGAAAGAATGTTTGGATCTGCTGGTTCAAATGGCAACACCTGAAGGAGGTGGAAGATTGCAATCCTGCAGGACAGGAGGGAAAAATAGGACGCTTCAGGTGGATGCTCCCCCCCACCCCCATTGCCACCCCCCCAACCTCAGAGGGGAAAAGTGGCCCTCGTGGAACCACAGGGGAAGACTTCGCTGTGGCTGGAAAAACACCAACCTGCTTCAGCAAACATAGCAAGTAATTGTGGCTCATCGCTGCCCACCTGCCCAACAGAATATTGTTCCCTGTGTTGTGTTCCTAAAATGAAGTTTCCTAGGATCGGAGGCCCTGTCCGCACTAGGCATTTAAAACACTATTATATAGGGTGATTCATAATGAAGTACAGTCATACCTCGGGTTGAAGTACCTTCGGGTTGAATGTTTTCGGGTTGCGCTCCACGGCGACCCAGAAGTAACGAAGCATGTTACTTCCGGGTTTTGCCGCTCGCAAATGCGCAGACGCTCAAAATGACGTCACGAGCATGCGTGGAAGCGGCAAATCGCAACCTGCGCACACGCAGATGTGCAGACGCGGGTTGCATTCGCTTCAGGATGCGAACGGGGCTCCAGAACGGATCCCGTTCGCATCCAGAGGTACCACTGTATAGTTTTCAGATGCTGTAAGACAGTAACAGGCGATGACATGGACCACAACTACAAACCGTGAGGTAGATGTACTCATAAAGTTTGTGTTCCGCTACTGAGGCAAGCGACATAGGCAATAGCGCGTGTGTCACGTGGCTAGTCAGGCAAAATGGCTGCGTCTGCAGTGGAGAAGGCGTTTTGTGTTCTTGAATTGAGCAAAACGGAATCTGTAACTGTTGTGCAATGGCGTTTTTGATCGTGATTCGGGGGGGGGGGCGTCCAAGCAGAAAATATATCTACGACTGGCATTAAAAAATTGAAACTACGGGCTGTTTGTACAAACTTAGAAGTCCTGGACGACCATGTGTATCAGAAGATGTCGTTGATAGTGTTTGCACCGCCATTCAACGAAGCCCAGGAAAATCAACGCATAGGGTGAGTCACGTTTGGGCAGAAATGGACTGCCGGTTTGACATGTATGTGTGACAAAGGGTGCACACACAGAACATCTGTGACTGTTTCTAAAAAAAACTTTAAATATTCCCTTACAACTCTGTTACAGGAAACGTAAGATATATTACATTCTTCTTTTTTTATAGTGCGTTGAAACTGTATACTTCGTTATGAATAACCCTGTACAGTGGAATCTCAGTTTTTGAACGCAATCCGTTCCGGAAGACCATTCGACTTCCGAAACATTCAAAAACTGAAAACTGAAAGCAGAAGCCTCAATACAGTAGGGAAACTCAAAACAGAAGCTGCATGTTCAGCTTCCGGAAAGCGGAGCAGTTAGTTCTGGGTTTTCGGCGTTTGGGAGCCGAAACGTACGACAACAGAGGCGTTCAAGAACCAGGGTTCCACTGTACCGGTTTAACCTTCATTGCTCCCCCCAAAGAATCCTGGGAAATGTAGTTGGCTAAGGATGCTGCTGAGAGGTGTTAGAATGCCTCTCTATTGCCCGCCACAGAACTACAATTCATAGGCAGCGGTTTAACAATCCATCTGCCCAGGGAACTCTGGGTAATGTAGTTCTGTGAGGGGAACAGGGTGTCTCTTAAAACACTCTCCGTACCCTTAACTAACCACAGCTCCCAGTATTCTGTGAAATTGTTAAAGTAGTCTAATGGGGCTCTAAATGTTTGGCGCAGATTGTGGCGAGAGAGTCTGACCTCAGGGGCCTTCTAACTCAATAGGCTGCCAATGTAGGAAATATGTAGCTAGAGCTTTCCCGATAAATTGCCATAAGAACTTAAGAAGAGCCTGATGGATCAGGCCCATGGCCCATCTGGTCCAGCATCCTCTTCAAGTGGCAGCTAATCAGATGCTTATCAGATGCTTATCAGATGCTTATCAGAAGCCCGCAAGCAAAACCTGAGCACAAGAGCACTCTCCTCTTCTGCTGTTTCCAGAAAGTGGTATTCCTCTGACTGTGGTGACAGAGCACATCCATTGTGGCTAGAAGCCACCGATACTCTCCATGCATTTGTCTTATCCTCTTTCAAAGCCGCAGGAACTCTTTCCTCTGTGGGTTGTCAGGCAGCAAACAGGCCCAAGGATGGAAAACCTTTCCTTGCAGGGCAGCGGCAACCCCCTTAGGCCAGTCATTTCTAGCTGTTCTGAGAGCCACCCAAACTAAGTTGCTTCACATTAAGGCCCTTAAACCACAGAAAACAGACTTCTGTTACTCAGAAGGGCTGACTTTCCCTCAAGACTATTTGTATTTTGTTGCTGCAGTTAGCAAACGGAGCTCTGAGGCCTAAGGCCTCATCCCCTTCTGACCCCAGAGAAAGAGAGCATCCATTTTGTTTTAATCTCTTTAGTGGAAGTAGAATAAAACGGCCTCTTCTTTTACCAACGCAGGGGGGAAACAGGCACCCTCAGTGCACACCTAAGAAATACAGCCGCTAGCGCAGAGATAGTAACTGATGCCTCAATATATTATTTGCCTCTTCTTTCATTTTTTAAAAACACCAGGATGGCGGCAGGAGGCAGAGCAAGTCTTCCCGACACACGGTTCAGTGGGCCACTGCTTTTCTTGGCGTCCATCTTTTCAATCTTACAAGCTCAGACTACAAGCAAAGCCGAGCGAGCCCCTCTCCCCACCTCCCTGCCCCCGAGGGGCCCTAGGCTGGGTACCTACCGTGAGCCGTCGTCCCAAGGGGAGCGTGCAAAAGAAGCACGGGGTTAGAACAAGGGGAAAGAGGGAAAGAGGAAAGGCAGAGACAGGAAAATGCAAGAGCAGGAAAAGGAAAACAGAACCTGCCATTTGTTAGGCCACCAAAACCATCCGAGGCTACTCATCAATAATCATCAAACTACTCTTAGGGTAGCTTGCTTCTAAGGTGGTAATAGGTTGGGAGAGCTTAGAAATTGGGTGGTGGGTTAACTTGCCTGATGGTTGTGGAAACTTTGTAGGATTGAGGGCCAATATTTTGGGCTCATTGAGGGGGTGTGGGTGTGTTTGTGCGTTTGCAGGCCCCCAGATTGGTCAGTTTATGACACTAAATTAAAACTCAGCCCCTGGCTGGTAATATATGTGCATGAACATATGGCGTGTGGGGAGTGTCACCCATGCAAACCAGGGGTTTCTTTCCATGAGCAACTGCTTGCATTATTGAGGCGGCACATGGCTTTTCAACATTGTGGAAACCTGCAATCTCATGCTCCAGGGTCTCTGTATAAGAACTCCTAAACTAGCCCAAACTATGGTGGAGATGGGAACTGAAGCACCAGTTGCAAGCTTTTCTTCGTTTTTCTCCCTATTTCCTTATTTCACCGAAAGAAACTTCTGTCACCCCCACCCCAACTGAAGCAATTTGGGTGCTAAATACCTCCAATATTTTTAGATGGAGATTTCCACATGTCAGCTGAACATCTGACTGAGAATATGGAAGTGCCCTCGAATAGGCAAGCCCCCTCTACCTTAGCCATCAGGCTTGCCTGAGGTACCCCTTCTTCAAAACTCAGTCCTTTCATTTTGCCACATTTTGCCCAAGTCCATATTATAGTATGAAGACCCATGGGGCTGCAACCTTGCTGGAGCTAAGCAGCTCTAGGTCCGGTTAGTGCTTGGATGGACCCGCAGGTACACTACCTCAGGTCCCACGATGGGAGAAAGGGGAGATATCAATTGAAGAAAATAAACGCAGAGCAGCCGATCTGCCGCTGCAATGAAAACAGCTCCCCCCCCTTTCAACTTTTCATTTTGCAGACAACGCTCTCCAAAAAAGAAGCTTCACATTGGCGAAATGAGAGAGCGGTTTCCAACTTGGCGTTTGCTGGGTTGGTGCGCTTTCTCTTTTGAGACGTTTCGCTTTAAGCGTAGCTTCAAGTAGGCAGGCAAGAGAATAAAGGCGAAATTGCCTCTTCTCCTGGCGCCACAATCTTTTGTCCCAAGATACGGGGGAAGCAGTTCAAGAAGAGCTTGCCAGTGTCCGTTCTGTTACCTGACAGTCAGGTGCCTCGCTTTGGAGGAGCCCTGCGTAGGGGAGTTGCTGCTTCTGCTGAGGTCCTCCATAGATCTGTCCAGGGCCTTCCCCTTGTCGGACCCAGGGCTCCCATTGTCAGTGCTGTCCATATCATACCTGGAGCCACACATATAAAAACGGGTGTGCGTCAGCAGGTGGGCGGAAGGAGGTTTGCCAAGCTGGTGGCACTGGAACCGAGGCGTCAAAGCAGGGCTGCCGCTAGGAGCACGTCTGCATTGCAAACTTAAATAGGTCAAGAACTATCCCATGTCTCTTGAACTCGGGTCTCCGGCTGTTGTTGGACTACAACTCCCATCCTCCCTAGCTAGCAGGACCAGTGGTCAGGGATGATGGAGGTTGTAGTCTAACAACAGCTGGAGACCCGCATTTGAGAAGCTCTGAATTTTAAGCATTTAATTTCCACACTTCTCCCTCTCCCTTTTCCTGCTGGTTTCACGAATTGGCGTTCAAACTCTTATCTTCCTATCCGACAGAGTGGAAGTGAAGTTGCTCTCCATGGTGCTGATGCAGTTCCATTATGACTACACAGTTGTACCTTGGTTCTCAAATGCCAAAAACCTGGAAGTGTTCCAGTTTTCGAACGTTTGTCGGAAGCTGAATGTCTGATGTGTCTGTTGGCTATTGTTTCCAGGGCGCCTGCACCAATCAGAAGCTGTGCCTTGGTTTTCAAACATTTCAGAAGTCAAACGGATTAAGTTTGGCGCGTTTGTTTTTGCTATTTATTTTGCGTTTTTGCAGCTCTTTTTTTGTTTTGTTTTTGTGACCCAGTTCAGCTACTGATTGATTGATTGATTGATTGATTGTGTGACTGCGGAAATGAGTAAAAGCCCCCCCAACTAAACAAAGCCTATCATCAGTGCAGGTAAGGAAAAAAATAATTTTAATTTTTATCATCTACAATATTGTCTTACTTTATTTTATAGTACATTGATTATTGCTTTCATTTTATGGTTCAATGGTCTCATTAGATAGTAAAATTCATGTTAAATTGCTGTTTTAGGGGTTGGTTTTTAAAAGACTGGAACGGCTTGATCCGTTTTGCACTACTTTCTATGGGAAAGCGTGCCTTGGTTTTGGAACGGACTTCCAGAACGGATTAAGTTTGAGAGCCAAGGTACCACTGTAGTTAGCAACACTGGAAGCTGCCTTAAGCAGAGTCAGACCCATTGGCACATCTAGCCAAGTACCATCCAAACTGCCTGTCAGTTGCCCTCTGGGGTTTCTGGCCCTATTATCTCCCAGCCTTACCCGGAGATGATGGGAATTGAACCTGCCTGCAAGAAAGATGCTTTGCCACAGAGCCTACAGCCCTCCCCCAAAAAGTACGGGATTTCTATTCAACTGCCTTCATGGACTTTGGCCGCTCTTAAAATGGGAAGCTTTGCTAGTCACAGTTAAGCCACTTCCGAGCTAGGGAGGAGATGGGGTTGCAGGCTTCACGCCCCTCCCCACACTCGTGGAGGCTGGCTTCAGCCCCCGTGATACTAGGGAATCCTCGGATGCATCATACCCCGAGCCAGCCAATCGGCTGGCTCGGGGTATGGCGAGGCCTCGCCTTTCTTAGGTCTGGCGTGGCCGAGGGTCTCCAGGTTTTCCCTCCCCTCCCACCTGTTAGGCTAGGCTCTCTGATGTTGCTATGGACTTCGGTTGGTCGCCGTCAAGGGGCCTGGTAGGAATTTTTCCAATTGGCAGATTGGCACCAGCCACTTGGTTTTCGCCTACCTCGTAGCAAACCATCACAACCCCATGGTATTGGCGATTAGGCATTGGTGGGGGTACAGTTGTATTGTTATGCAGATGAAGGGGGAGGAGGTAGTGCCATCGCCTTCCCCCAAATCAAAGGGTAGTCCAGTAAAGGATTCTGGGGGGCATGGCCTTGTCCTAAGCCTATGGAGGTGTGGGCCCACAGCACGCCCCCGCGTGGTGACGCCAGGGGGAGGTCCTAGTTGACATGCCTCAGCAGGACTCCCCTTACTGGTGATTAACCCTCACCGGCCTTCAAGCATGCAGGCTGAAGCCGGTTAGTTGTTAGGACCAATGCCTAAGCCAATACTGCTCAATTCCTGTAATCAATAAAGTTGTGGCCTAATTTGACCCATTAACTCAAATTCTTGTGTCTCGTGTCTTTATTTCTGGGGGGAGGCGGGAACTCGCCACACAACAGAGAAAACTTGGGAAATGTGCAGGTGGCGTTTGCTTGCTGTTCCTGGCTAGAAGGAGCAGAGTTGATTATGCAAAAGAAGCAGGTATAAATGCTTAATTTGAGCAGAATGCTACCTCTCTGTGGAATAGCCTATTTGCCAAGAAGAAGCGACTCAGGAAGGGAGCTCTTGTTAGGGCTGTTTGTTAGTCCCTCATTCCGCTTGAGGACAGGAGAGCGTGAAGGAATTATTGACTGGGTTACGTGAAATCTCTTCCAGTTCAGGAATGATTCCTCAATAAAGTTATCAACGAGTGAAGCGTAACTGGTGCTCTGACCAAAACTCAGGGGTTATTTCAAAGACACGGGGAAAGGAGAGAATAAGGAAGAAAACATGGGTTAGATTTCAACAGCAGAGCCCCTTTCCCTTTAAGAGGACAGCTTAGCACCCAACGCCATATATAAAGTAAAGTTTATAGCCAAAGAATTGTGAAAATTAGTTTGGCGAGGCCCTAGCGGAGTTTAAGACTTTTTCAAAAAGCACGCCTGTCTCGCTAAGCTATGTAGCAAACCACTTTGGTAACTGAGGGGAGTTTCAAATCAGTTTGCAATATGTCAAGGGGGTGTCTGTTGGCCCCAGGACAAAAACATAACCCTGATGAGTACAACCTCTTGGTAGAAAAGCAGCAATTTCCATCCCAGCCTACACATGCCCTATTGGATAGGTGATAGGTGTTCTCTGCTGGACTGGGGCTCACAATAATCACGCTAGAAGCTTCTCCTGGGATAGCAGCTTCACCCTCAATTCCCGATGATCAGGTTGTGAGTGGCACCACTGATATACCGTATTTTTCGCACCATAGGACGCACCGGACAATAGGACGCACCTTGTTTTAGAGGGGGGAGAACAAGGAAAAAAATTCTTCCGCTCTCTGCCCAGCGCCCCTTCAGCGAAGCGGCAGGAGGCGCTGCGCAGAGAGTGGGAGAATTTCCCCCCCTCTTGTTTTCCCGCTCTAAAACAAG
Source organism: Podarcis raffonei (assembly GCF_027172205.1). Taxonomy (NCBI): domain Eukaryota; kingdom Metazoa; phylum Chordata; class Lepidosauria; order Squamata; family Lacertidae; genus Podarcis; species Podarcis raffonei. The sequence goes on from NC_070614.1 coordinate 15,527,106, forward strand.
GTGCCGTTTAAGGTGCGTTCAGGCGGCTACCTTGGAAGGTTCCTTTCGACCTGCTCTTTGGGGCTGGCGGGGGGAAGCCCACCACCAGCCCCAAAGAGCAGGTCAGGGAGCAGCGGAAAGGCGCAGCAGAGAGGCTGCTGCCATAGTCACACGTTACTTCTCCAGCTGGGAGAGGGTCGCGGGGCTATGGCTTCTTTAGCCCCACGCATGCTCTCCAGCCGGGAGAGGGTCGCGGGGCTATGGCATCTTCGCTCCATAGGACACACACACATTTCCCCTTCATTTTTGAAGGGGAAAAAGTGCGTCCTATAGAGTGAAAAATACGGTAGTCAAAATAGCGCCACCATGGACAAGAGGGAAGAATCAACAGCAGGGGTCAGCAAACTTTTTCAGCAGAGGGCAGGTCCACTGTCCCTCAGACCTTGTGGGGGGCCGGACTATATTTGGGGAGGGGATGAACGAATTCCTATGCCCCACAAATAACCCAGAGAGGCATTTTAAATAAAAGGACACATTCTACTCATGTAAAAACACACTAATTCCCGGACCGTCCGTGGGCCAGATTGAGAAGGTGATTGGCCCGGATCTGGCCCCCAGGCCTTAGTTTGCCTACCCATGATCAACAGGCTCGAGGGAACATTGGCATTTGCAGAAATGTGGAGAAAAATAAATAGGGGGGTGGGTGGCAGGAGAACGCTCCTAAACATCCCAATGGGGTTTGGGCATGCTCATATATATAAATATGGGTTGATTTGTGGAGGCAGAGCGAGCCGAGTTTTCTGGGACAATGGAATTGTGGGAACAATCCACACTGCACTGTTTTGTTGCAGGCCCCACTAGGATCCTGACTTAACCATCACTTCCCCACCAACTTACGTGACAGAGCACTGGGCAAAGGCGAGGTAGTCCACCAGCACATCAAGTCCTTTGTTTTCTTCGTTCAGGAATTCCTGGACCCAGCTAAAAGAGGGGGAGAGGAAGAACATGCAGAATTTTTTCTCTCTAGAATAAAACATGGGAAGAGTATCCTACTGCTCTTTCCCCAACATTTGAGATCTGCCTCATCTTTCTCCAGAATCCCCTGCTGGTATTTTCCCCTGCTTTTTTCCAGATAGAGATAGAAGCCTCTGTCTTTTAAAAACACAACAACTGCTGATTAATATATTATTAATCCTTTTTCAGCCCGTTTCAATGTACTCAAGTGCTCTAGGCTCTCACTGATTCCTGCAATCCTTCAAATCATGCTATTAAGGTTACAATTAAGGGAGGCTTTCTTTTGAGTAGACACCGGATAGGGTTTGTATTATCGTCCCATTTTCCAGATGGGAACTAAGACTGAGAGTCAATTCAGACATTCAGGGGGAAAACATACTCTACAGTCATTCTGAGGCCATATCACTTGAAAACCAAGGTTTTCACATGTTTGACTGCTCCCTCATAGCAAAAGCTCCCCCTTTTTTACATGGGTTAACTAGCGGGTAACTGAGAATGTTAATCTAGACACTTGAATCTCTTTCCCTTTCAGTGATCTGTGAGCCAGAAGAGCACCCAAACATTCTCACCTTCGTTTTGTGCTCTGTAGGGACTATATTACACCAGAGAATTCTGGGCATTGCAATTTAAGAGTTGCTGGGAATGGTAACTCTGTGAGGAATGAACTACAGTGCCCAGCATTCTTTGAGGGAAAGAACACACTTCAAATGTGCTTTAAAAGCAGAGTGTGCATGCACTCTTAGCTATCTGCCTGTGGTGAGTAAGAAATGCCTCTATTTATTGTTTATACATACATGCATTATTTAATTTTATTTGTACGCTACCTTTCCACAGTTCAAAGTATGCTCAAGGTGGCTTACAACATGGAAAAAAAATACATAACTGCAACATAACAAAAGTAGGCTTGAGTAATAAATAGGACACCAAAATATGCAAAATAGTAAACAAAATCCACATAAATCACAATTGTCTAAAATAAAGGTACACAAAACCAGCACCAACAACAGTAACAACACCCCAACCCCAATTTATGACTACGTTTATCACGTTGAAGGGATGCGGGTGGCGCTGTGGGTTAAACCACAGAGCCTAGGGCTTGCTGATCAGAAGGTCGGCAGTTCAAATCCCCACAACCTCCCGTTGCTCGGTCCCTGCTCCTGCCAACCTAGCAGTTTGAAAGCATGTCAAAGTGCAAGTAGATAAATAGGTACCACTCTGGCGGGAAGTTAAATGGCGTTTCCGTGCGCTGCTCTGGTTTGCCAGAAGCAGCTTAGTCATGCTGGCCACATGACCCAGAAGCTGTACGCCGGCTCCCTCGGCCAGTAAAGCGAGATGAGCGCCGCAACCCCAGAGTCGTCCGTGACTGGACCTAATGGTCAGGGGTCCCTTTACCTTTACCTTATCACGTTGTTAATGATTATGATGAGAATTTTATTATTTATACCCTGCCCATCTGGCTGGGATTCCCTAGCCACTCTGGGCGGCTTACAATACATAAAAAAATGTTGTAATTGTGATTTTTTTTTCATGTTGGAAGCCGCTTTGAGCATGGTTTGAACTATGAAAAGGTGGCATACAAATAAAATTTGTGTGTGTGTGTGACCATGCTGACTGCTATGCTTTTTCACTTTGTACTACTGTCTGATATTTTTACAAGCACACGGGAAAGTGGCTGAAAATTCATTTTCCCCCCAGGACATTTTGCCACACAGGAGCATATTTAGAGTGGTTACAAACATAATGTTTGGAGATTTGGGGATAAGTTCTATTAAGGGATTTCAAAAGCACCTCCGTGCAAAAGTGAAAATGAAACAGATCCCCACAGAAAAATCGCATATGCAGCTAGAAAAGGCTGCATTCAACATATAACATTTCTACCTGGAGGTGTTCAAATGATTACTTAAAAACAAATCCACCCATATGAGCTTCAAATTACAGTTGTACCTTGGATCCCGAACGCCTTGCAAGTCGAACGTTTTGGCTCCTGAACACCACAAACCCAGAAGTGAGTGTTCCGGTTTGCAAATGTTCTTTGGAACCTGAACGTCCGATGCAGCTTCTGATTGGCTGCATGAGCTTCCTGCAGCCAATCGGAAGCTGCGGCTTGGTTTCGGAAGTCAAACGGACTTCTGGAATGGATTCCGTTTGACTTCCAAGGTACCAATGTATATGTTGACAATGGCTTCATCAGCAAGTGTCCCCCATGTTAAAAACAACAGCAACACAGTGATTGTAACCAACTGTAAGTCAGTGGCTGATGAAGGAATTTCAACGCAGATCTTCCAGGGTTAGGAATTTTCGCATGGGCTGCTAGGAATACCCAACAAGAGACTAGTATTTGTCATTTGTAAATGGTCTCAACGTGGGACAGAAAACAAAAGAGTTATTTTAAAATCATGACGTACATTCTGGCCAATGTAGGTAGCGCCTGAATATTACTGACATGCAAGAAATGCAAAAAATAAATAGATGAATGCAACCATTAGACATGGAAATGGCCTGGCAGCCTTTTCACAGGGCTGCAATGTACCTACTGGCGCTCCTTCCTGATATACAATTTGCTCCTTTGTACTGTACTCCATCAGGCCCAATAATACATTTTGTCACAAAACGCTGACACGACTTGTGCATGCTGGCTCCCACTGTTCCCTTTTATTTTCTGACTGCTTGGCAGGCAATCAATCCAGAGAGATAAATGCTTCCCCATCTAAGCTGTTAATTAGCCGGCATACATCACTGTCGTTAATGGTGTCGGCTGCTGCCTCCGACATGCTGGGGTCACCTTCTCTGCAGAGGGCCTTAGACTTTGGCCGCTACCCCCCAGGTTGTTTGTGTAGTTCAAGTTAAAGGAGGTACTGGACTGGGGGAGAGGGGTCACATAGCTCAGTTACCGACAAATGAGGCAGGGCCGTTAAACAACCTAAGCCGCTCCGACATTTATGTTCACATGAACAACTAAACGTTTAGCATCTCATTAACGAACGCTTAATGTGCTTTCGATTCTCAAGCTGCTCGAGGGGACTGCGGCTGTGTACACACGGTACCTTTATAGCACTTTCTCGCCCTCAAAGAATTATGGGCATTGTAGTTTACCCCTTGCCGTGTTACAATTCCTAGCCACCCTTTAAAAACGTGGTGTTTGTTCAGTTGTCTTAGTTGACTCCTTGGCAGGTTTTGAATAAACATTCACAATCTTTTTATTGATAATAATCAGCTGAACAGTTTGAGGATCTATATAACTTTGTAACATGCAGAAAACAGCAGTCTCAGAGAAACCAAAGACTGGAACTGAGGGAAGTCGGGGGGTGGGGATGGGTGGGTTTTGTGTGGGAGGGTGGAAAAATGGGGGGGGGGGACAAGGATGATAAGTTTTTGGATAATATGTTTTGTTTTAATTTTGAATAAAAAAAACTTTTAAAAATAAGAATAAAGGCGTGTTGTTTGTTCAGTCGTCTTAGTTGCGTTTGACTCTCCGTGAACCCATGAACCAGAGCATGTCTTGGAAACTCTCATTTTCTTCTCAAAGCTTCTCCTTTTTTATCTCCATGGAGTTTTCTTGGCAAAATACTGGAGTGATTTGCCAGTTCCTTCTCCAGGTAGATCCCATTTAGCCTCTTGGCTATGACCTGTCCGTCTTGGGTGGCCCTGCACAGCATAGCTCAGAGTTTCTTGGAGTGATTCAAGCTCCTTCGCCATGACAAGGCAGTGATCCACGAAGGGGCTTTAAAAACTACAGGGCCCAGAGTTTTTTCAGGGGGGTGGGGAATGGGCTTTGAGTGTGCCTACCAAAAAAATGGGGGCGCTGCCTGTCTGGCTTCTAGTGGGGAAGAGTTTGGCCCACAACATTGAATCCGTGAGTTTTTGTTGACATAGAGTCATGTGTCTTGTCCACAGGAGACCAATAGTGCTCCTCAATATGATCAGTTTGGGGTCTGCAGGGTAAGGTATCGGGGTGTTGTGCGCTGGTAAAGTAAAAGGACCCCTGACCATTAGGTCCTGTCGTGACTGACTCTGGGGTTGCGGCACTCAACTCGCTTTATTGGCCGAGGGAGCCGGCGTACAGCTTCCGGGTCATGTGGCTAGCATGACTAAGCTGCTTCTGGCGAACCAGAGCAATGCACGGAAATGCTGTTTACCTTCCCACTGGAGCGGTACCTATTTATCTACTTGCACTTTGATGTGCTTTCAAACTGCTAGGTTGGCAGGAGCAGGGACCGAGAATTGGGAGCTCACCTCGTCGCGGGGATTCGAACCGCTGACCTTCTGATCGGCAAGCCCTAGGCTCTGTGGTTTAACCCACAGCGTACAAAAACCTTAAACCTGACCTGGTAATTCCTCCCTCTCCTTGGTTGTAAGGGCTCAAAGACCCTGAGAGTCATCTAGTCCAAACCCCTGCAGTTGAGGAATCCTGCCCACAGCTGTCCCTGAGTCGGCTTGAACCAACCAACAACCAACCAACCAACCAACCTTTGTGTTGTGTTGCGCATTGCCTTATTGAGCTAGTAGAAGAAGAAGAAGAGGAATTTGGATTTGATATCTCGCTTTATCACTACCCGAAGGAGTCTCAAAGCTGCTAACAATCTCCTTTCCCTTCCTCCCCCACAACACTCTATGAGGTGAGCGGATCTGAGAGACTTCAGAGAAGTGTGACTAGCCCAAGGTCACCCAGCAGCTGCATGTGGAGGAGTGGAGACACGAACCCAGTTCACCAGATTACGAGTCCACCGCTCTTAACCACTACACCAAGGCAGGCTAGAAGCTGGATTGAATCAAGAATAATGATATAAAGGAAAGGCAGGTTCCAAATGTGGGGGCTCCCAGGCATGCCCTGGGACATTCCAGCTGTCCCTCCGACCTCTTGAACAAAGCAGCACCTGCCGAATGGGGGATTATCTGCAGCTGCATCCGACACACTATGAGGGTACACATGCAGTCAGCAGGAAAGAGAAGGGAAGCTGCCCCTGGACTCATCAGAAATGCTTTCAATCCCAGCCCAAATGCACCTCCGCTTTGGCACAGAAAATCAACACTATAAAATTCTTGCTTCGAAACATACACAGAGTTATACATACACCCTGGATAACACAGGTCCAGAATGTCTTACGCTGCACATCTCAATCTGATCAAGAAAAACTCGTGGATTCAGTGTTGTGGGCCTAACTCTGTGGAACTATTTCCCAGTAGAATTCAGACAGGCAGCATCCCTGCTGAGTTCCAGACACTTGGTTAAAACTGTTTTATTTTAGGAGGCATCACAAATGCTTCTTTGGTTTACGTTCCCGATTTGAAATTCCCAAGCTTTTAAATTTATTAGGCTTATCTGATGTTTTATTTTGGTATGTACTGCATATATTTTTTTATCACTGTAAGCCACTTTGAGACCTCGATGGTAAAAAGCTAGGGCAAACAATTTAAAAGCAACAAAACAAATAAATGACATGATTGCGCACAGCTAGGGTTTGCATGAACAAAAGCGCTGGTCATCGGTACTAACCCTATGTAGTTTGTCCTCAAAGATATCTCCAGCTCCCGAAGAATCTGGGTGGACTCTTGAGCCCGTCTCTTAAACTGGGTGAACAAAGCAAAATGAAAAACAGGTTAACGGGTAGCCGTACCAGCGACGTGGATTGCCAACCTTTTTACTTGCGTCATGCAGCCAATTCATAAATTGCTTTTAAAAAATAAAATAAATAAACAGGCTTCAAAAATACCCAAGCTTAAGTGAGAAATGCACATGCACAGCACGAGAAATTCTGAATGGCAGGTATGCATTGAAGCAGTTAGGTTTCCTCAGAATAAAGAAGGGATGGCCCATCTTCTCCTTCCGCCATCAAGGGCCAAATTTCTTCAGAAGTTGCATGGCAATAGTGTGGTGGATACAAATCCGCTCATCCATTCCCTTTCTCACATGCAACCCATTAATACAGAGATCCATCTATCCTCTCTCCCACGCTCTACTTTTCCCTATCTCTTGCCCTCCTGCTACCATGGATTTGCCGCTAAATTCCTTCCCTTCCCCACTGCTCTCTGCATCCAAACGCCACTCAAGAGAGAGGCTGGAAGGCAGGAAGGGAGCACAGAGATGCTCAGAGGCGTGGCTGCAGAAGTCTAACTGCCCTGCCCCATGGTTCGGCCTCCAAGCTCACGCATGCTCCCATCCGCTGGTCAATCTCGCTCTTCTCCCAAGTCCCGTCCACCTTTAAAGCAGCATCGTACCACTTTAAAACAGCCATGGCTCCCTCTTCAAAGAACCCCACGAGCTTGCAGTTTGTTAAGGGTGTTTAAAAGACCCTTATTCCCCTCTCCCAGAGCTAAAATTCTTGGAGTGCTTTAACAACCAAATCCTCTTCCCAAGGAGCTCTGGAAATTATACATTGGCTCCCAGTACATTTCTGAGCACAATGCAAAATTTTGGTGCTGACCTTTAAAGCCCTAAACGGCCTCGGCCCAGTAAACCTGAAGGAGCGTCTCCACCCCCATCGTTCTGCCCGGACACTGAGGTCCAGTGCCAAGGGCCTTCTGGCAGTTCCCTCACTGCGAGAAGCCAAGTTACAGGGAACCAGGCAGAGGGCCTTGTCGGTAGTGGCACCCGCCCTGTGGAACGCCCTCCCATCAGATGTCAAAGAGAACAACAACTACCAGACTTTTAGAAGACATCTGAAGGCAGCCCTCTTTAGAGAAGCTTTTAATGTTTAATAGACTATTATATTTTAATATTCTGTTGGAAGCCACCCAGAGTGGCTGGGGAAACCCAGCCAGATGGGCTATTATAGCTCTGGGTAGGAGGACAAGCTGGAAAGGAAATCAGGGGACAGCGTAGAATACGATTACGGTTGCATCGTCCAGTTTGAAGTCACCTTTCCGCTGAATGCACCCGTGTCCAGATAGCTCTTCAGTTTCTGGATGTAGGCAGAAGGTGGGTTCTTGACCTGAAACCTTTCCTGCGGAAGGAGACACAAAAAGAAAAACAAGGCAGGCTTTATTGAATTGCAGGTGGGCATTTCACAGCTGCCTCTAAAGGCACAAACATACTATGAGAACACAAACGAGGGACTAATTCACATGGTAGATATTTGGGCCAGCGGATTAGACAACACCCAATACCAGATGTCTCCCTGCAGAGATACTGCAGCAGCTTCTGGGCGAAAACATCAGCATACAGTGGTATCTCGGGTTACAGACCCTTCAGGTTACAGGCTCCGCTAACCCAGAAATAGTACCTCGGGTGCTTCAGGTTAAGAACAGTTTCAGGTTAAGAACGGACCTCCAGAACGAATTAAGTTCTTAACCTGAGGTATCACTGTACTGCAGTTGCTAGGCAAACATAGGTAAAAGGTAAAGGACCCCTGGACGGTTAAGTCCAGTCAAAGGTGACTATGGGGTTGTGGCGCTCATCTCACTTTCAGGCCGAGGGAGCCGGCGTTTGTCCACAGACAGCTTTCTGGGTCATGTAGCCAGCATGACTAAACCGCTTCTGGCGCAACAGGACACCGTGATGGAAACCAGAGCGCATGGAAACGGCATTTACCTTCCCGCCACAGCGGTACCTATTTATCTACTTGGACTGGTGTGCTTTCGAACTGCTAGGTTGGCAGGAGTTGGGACAGAGCGACGGGAGCTCACTCCGTCGTGGGGATTCAAACTGCCAACCTTCTGATTGGCAAGCCCAAGAGACTGAGTGGTTTAAACCACAGCGCCACCCATGTCCCTGCAAAAAGACGTACAACTCTACACACACACCATCGCCCCACAACCTGGTAAAAGCTTCTAGTCCTGTGCAGAAAGCCGCTAGCAGCTCTTCCTCCCACGACAACTGTGTTGCACCACCATCCTCATGACACAGTGTGTTGCACAAGAAGGACTGTGTATGTACTTCCAGTAGCACCTTAAAGACCAACTAAGTTAGTTCTTGGTATGAGCTTTCGTGTGCATGCACACTTCTTCAGATACACTGAAACGGAAGTTGCCAGATCCTTCTATATAGTGAGAAGGTGGGGAGGGGCATTACTCAGAAGGGTGGTGGGAATGGGTGATTGGCAGATAGCTGTGATGAGCCTGTTGACGACTCTTAACGACTGCAATAGGTCTTACAGGAAAAAGCAAGGGGTGAGAAGGTGTTGCTTTTTCCTGTAAGACCTATTGCAGTCGTTAAGAGTCGTCAACAGGCTCATCACAGCTATCTGCCAATCACCCATTCCCACCACCCTTCTGAGTAATGCCCCTCCCCACCTTCTCACTATATAGAAGGATCTGGCAACTTCTGTTTCAGTGTATCTGAAGAAGTGTGCATGCACACGAAAGCTCATACCAAGAACTAACTTAGTTGGTCTTTAAGGTGCTACTGGAAGGAAAAAAATTTTTTGTTTTGACTATGGCAGACCAACACGGCTACCTATCTGTAACTGTGTATGTACTGTGACTATCAGCTGATCTCCTCACCTTGTTTATTCCCTAAAGCATTGAGTTAAGCAATGCTGTGTTTTGTTTTGTTTTAGAACAGGGCTAAACTTTTTAACCCCACTCTAAGTCCCACAAAGTCCCACAAACATGAGAGACTTAGGGCTCATCCCCACTTCCACATGTCACGCACGTAGAAAGTATGAGTCCACTTACCATTGCCCTAGTGCTTTGCTCTGGAAAACTCATTCCTTAGTGCTAAATCGGAACGAATGGAAATCCACTCACTGAAAACTTGATTGCTGTTTGTTCTGATTCAGCACTAAAGAGCAGGTTTCCACGGGGCAGGGGGTGGGAGCAGCAGGGCAAATGGAAGTATGGATGAGCCATACTGTCAACTCTTTGTGAGAAGTACACCAACTCAGGTTCTCATGCAGAGCCTTTATTCTGAAACAGTTGCCATGTGGGGTGGGGATTAAAAATAAAATTTGGAGAGGGAACCCATCATGTCCAAGAGATTCCTTCAAATGCCCACAACTCAAAGCACAAACTTTAAAGCACCAAACTTAATTGTGTGTTGACCTCTGCTCAAGCCTCATTTTTCTTGTCACAACATTAGCCGATTTCAATCCCTAGCTTTTCGTGAAATGTTCTGTTAATTTTCTACTGTGGCTCGCTGTGATGGTGATTTTTGAATAATCATTGCTTTTAATATATGTGGTTTTAATATATTTGGTAAACTGCCCTGGAATGTGGGCGGTATGTAAATCTTTTAAAGTGAATACATAGTTTATTTATTTCTTAAATTTGAAACGATAAATACCCGTCATTCCATGTTTCTATTACAACAGAGTAACATAGTCTCTTAGATACAAATTCTGACTGCTATTCCAAACAAATCGCTCTCGGATAAATCTGCCAGTTAACCAGGAAGATGCCAACCTGGACAGTTGCTGCTGTTTTTGTTAATATAACAAATATTATTTTAGTAATTATCGTTTTAGTATTATTATTTTAGGACCAGTTGCCAGAAGCATTTTTTTTAATGAAGCAACTTTTTTTACTTTTAGGGGGATTCTTCAAACTAAATAATCCATGAGGCTCTGTATAAATTTGTTTTGTATATTCTGGCTTGTGAAATTTCAAACAGATTTTGGGGCAGAAAGACAGGTGGAGGAGAGCTATTCCACATATGCAGCTAATAAGGCGACAGCAGCCATTTTAAGCAGCCTGGAGCTTGCTTGCCCCTGGAAATAGTAACTGAATGTAGAACGGCAGTTAGAGTAAACTGATTAAAGATGGATGCCACTTTCTTCCCCGACAGCTTTGAAACTCTGAGGCCGTGAAGGGTTTAAGTCACATGGTAGTGCTCCTGTGCCATTTCTGTTCATTTTAATGGGGCTTGTGCAGGATAACATCCTAGCAGGTTGTGCCTGTGGATCTGATCTGTGTGCTTCCCTCCGCATTGACTTTTATAGTAGGTCATGCCTGCGGATCTGATCTGTGTGCTTCCCTCCGCGCTGACTTTTATACTAGGTCGTGCCTGCGGATCTGATCTGTGTGCTTCCCTCCGCATTGACCTTTATACTAGGTAGTGCCTGTGGATCTGGTCTGAGTGCTTCCCTCCACATTGACTTTTATAGTAGGTCGTGCCTGCGGATCTGGTCTGAGTGCTTCCCTCCGCATTGACCTTTATACTAGGTAGTGCCTGTGGATCTGGTCTGAGTGCTTCCCTCCACATTGACTTTTATAGTAGGTCATGCCCATGGAGCTGATCTGTGTGCTTCCCTCCACATTGACTTTTATACTAGGTTGTGCCTGCGGATCTGGCCTGTGTGCTTCCCTCCGCATTGATTTTTATACTAGGTTGTGCCTGCGGATCTGATCTGCGTGCTTCCCTCCGCATTGACTTTTATAGCACCTGAGGCAGCTTGAGCTAACCTTGCCACATGGTAGGGCCTCTTCTCTGTTTTCTGCCTTCCCCAGGCACTCCCCATTTCCTACCACCAGCCCCTCGCACTCCCTTCCCCTCATTTCTCCACAGCCGCACTCACACATACAGTTGCACACTTTTTTCTTAGCAAATAAAACAGCCGCGAGGAGGAAACTGGTCGTTTCCCCACACCCCCTGCCACATCCTACACGATTCTGGAGAGATCAACTCTTTCCCTCCTCACCCGTCACTCAACGGCGCATGCTGCGAATCACAAGGCGCAGTGGATGGCCCCAAGGGTGACACAGGGCCTTGTGACCCGTTTTCGCCTGAGCGCTGAGCAGCGAGTCGAGGACAGGGCTGCCTTCTCCTTCCGCGCTGCCCACTCACTCAGCAAACACCTTGAGATTGCCAGGAGTTTCTATTTCAGATGCCACATCCCCTGTGGCAGAGCTGTCTTCGCAGATCTGTGAAGGGCTGAATCCCACACAGACATCTGCACAGCTCACATGAGTCACTCCTCTCCCCTTTTTTCCCTGTCTTCTCGGCATCATTCACAAGCCTGTTCCTTTATTAAGCGAGAAATATATAGCTTCACAGCATGAACGGGTGCCATATTTTCTCTCTCTGCTAGCAGCTCCTGCTGAAAAGTGACCCTGCCTTTGAACAACTTGTTCCTGGATCTTTAGAAAAAGGAGAGGATAACTCTTAGGCTTGAGATAGAATATTTTTTTTGGGGGGTGCACATCTCTCCAGAGCAGGGGTCAGAAAACTTTTTCAGCCGTGGGCTGGTCCACTGTCCCTCAGACCTTGTGGTGGGCCGGACTATATATTTTTTTTTGGGGGGGTGAACGAATTCCTATGCCCCACAAATAACCCAGAGATGCATTTTAAATACAGTGGTACCTCGGGTTACATACGCTTCAGGTTACAGACTCCGCTAACCCAGAAATAGTGCTTCAGGTTAAGAACTTTACCTCAGGATGAGAACAGAAATCGTGCTCTGGCGGCACGGCAGCAGCAGCAGGCCCCATTAGCTAAAGTGGTGCTTCAGGTTAAGAACAGTTTCAGCTTAAGAACAGACCTCCGGAACGAATTAAGTACAGTGGTACCTCAGGTTAAGTCCTTAATTTGTTCCGGAGGTCCCTTCTTAACCTGAAGCACCACTTTAGCTAATGGGGCCTCCTGCTGCCGCCGCGCTACCAGAGCACGATTTCTGTTCTCATTCTGAAGCAAAGTTCTTAACCCGAGGTACTATTTCTGGGTTAGCGGAGTCTGTAACCTGAAGCGTATGTAACCTGAGGTACCACTGTACTTAACCCGAGGTACCACTGTAAAAGAACACATTCTACTCATGTAAAAACACGCTGATTCCCAGACTGTCCACAGGCGATTGCGCCGCATCCAGCCCTGGGCCTTAGGTTGCCTTCCCCTGGCCCAGAGAGACAAAGGCAGTTTGATAGAAGGAATCACTGCTTGCGGTGCAGACACCTCCACTTCTGTCCGTGGCCAAACAGCTCTGGCAGGTTTTTGTATGGTTCCCAAAACCTACAAAGCCCATTTGACCAAAGGCAACGTTGGAAGAAAATAAATGTGTGTGCGCTTTGTGGAGAACTGGCCCCTCTCTCAAAACACATCCCCTCTCCCTATAACCTTATGGGACTTGTGACTTCTGCTCTGGTATAAAAATATGTGGAGTTTAGCTGGAAAAAATAGCCCATAAATTACATGTTGCCAAAAGGCTCAGGAGACCCCAAAAAATTATCTGCTGTTTGGCGGATTATTATCATATATACAACAAGACTCCCTTCTCCAGGGCATAATGTGACATTTGGCTTTCCTAATGAGTTTAAGTACAGTGGTACCTCGGTTTTCGAACGTAATCCATTCTAGAAGACCGTTCAACTTCCGAAACGTTCGAAAACCGAGGTGCAAAGGGCGGCCTGCAAATTCAAGAGAGAAAACTGAAGAAAACACTCAGCGGAAGCCGTTCGACTTCCGAGGCGTGTTCAAAAACGGAAGCATTTACATCCGGGTTTTCGGTGTTCGAAAACCGAAACTTTCGACTTCTGAGACGTTCGAAAACGGAGGTACCAATGTACTCTACTTACCAAATTTAAATCTCTGCCAGATATATTGCGTTGCTTATTGCTTTGTATTTGTACTTCTGCTATTTTTGCCGTTTTGCTTTGTTTGACTTACCTCAGTGAAAAGTTTTTGTTTTGTTTTTAATGATAGAATCTCTCTAAAACTAGGTGTGTACCAATGTACTAAATGCAAGAGTTGGCATGCACCCCGCTTACCCACAATGCAGCGGGTCTGGTTCTTCCTGCCTTTGTACTGCAAATGACAGACATACTTGCCTCCAAATCAAATGCTGATTTAAAGCTCAACTTTGACTCTCCCTCATGCCAGTTACAGCTGCTTGCAGCCAGCTTCTGACAGACAGAGGCAGAAAGAGATTTCCCTGAACTTGGTCCTGACAAGAATCTTGCGTATCTGGAACGAAAGTGCAGTAAGCACTTCTGCAGGTGTCTCACCACTCGTGTCTGCTTCTGAACTAATTTGGTGCCAATTAATAAAAACAAAAAAAACCTAATACAGTGGTACCTTGGTTCTCAAGTGCCTTGGTTCTCAAACAACTTGGAACCCAAACACTGAAAATCCGGAAGTAAGTGTTCCAGTTTGCAAACTCTCTTCAGAAGCCGAAACATGCTGTTTTGAGTGTTATGCTTCTGATTCGAGTGCCATGCTTCCGTTTTTAGTGTTACGATGAGGTCTATCTGTTTTTGCTATTTATTTTGCATTTTTGTTTTCGCAGCTCCTTTGTAACTGTGTGGAACCCAGTTCAGCTACTGATTGTGCTGCAGTCACACAATCAATCATTGTTTATTGCTTTCATTTTATGGATCAATGGTCTCGTTAGATAGTAAAAATCATGTTAAATTGCTGTTTTAGGGGTTGGTTTTTAAAAGACTGGAACGGATTGATCCGTTTTGCATTACTTTCTATGGGAAAGCGCGCCTTGGTTTTGGAATGCTTTGGTTTTGGAACGGACTTCCGGAACGGATTAAGTTTGAGATCCGAGGCACCACCGTATGGGAAACTGGAAAGAAGTGGCGTCTGCATGCACTGTGGTGGTGCCGGCAAATCCTGCATGTTTTTATGAAACCCACCAGCGATCCCCCAAGTCCCTATAACATTATTATGAGCTCAAAATCTATTGCCAGCACTGCAGCAAGAATACTATTAGCCCAAAGATGGAAGCAAGAAGAAATGCCAACAAAAGAAGAGTGGCAAATAAAACTGATGGACTACGCCGAGCTGGTGAGACTTACAGGGAAAATTTGAAACCAGCAGGACCAGACTTTCCTAAAGTACTGGAAGAAATTTATGTTGTCTTTGAAAGACAACTGTAATTGCAGTGGTACCTCAGATTAAGAACTTAATTCGTTCTGGAGGTCCGTTTTTAACCTGAAACTGTTCTTAATCTGAGGTGCCACTTTAGCTAATGTGGCCTCCCACTGCCGCCGCGCGATTTCTGTTCTCATCCTGAGGCAAAGTTCTTAACCTGAGGTACTATTTCTGAGTTAGCGGAATCTGTAACCTGAAGCATCTGTAACCTGAGGTACCACTGTACTTAACATCGCCTGTAGGGTTGCAAGAAGTTTTGTAACGAGGACTATCCAAATTATTGTGAGAAGTACTAAGATGAGCTGATGTAAGATTGGATTTAAAACAATAAGCATAGTAATAAAATGCATAATTAGAAAGGAACTTAGAAAACCATTAGATGGGGTTGATGGAAGTCCTAGGCTATGGTAGCCAAGGATTTGTTACCCTGTGTTGGAGATGTTGTGTTGGAAAATTTGTGTAAAATTTAATAAAAATTATTTCAAAAACAAAAAACAAAATCTATGGCCAGAATTTTAAGGTGGTCGTGGAAACCGCGGAGCAGGGACAAACTGAACCATGGTGGTATGTGCCGTTTCCTATTCTTCAACACTGAGAGCTATGGCCGTTTAAGGCCGATTCACATTGCAACATGTAGAATTACTTTAAAAAGAAAAGAAAAGAATGGCCACTCTGGTCTCTTACCTGGTCACAGATCAACTCCCATTTCTTTTCGTTGTCATACTGGCTCAGTAGCTTCATTTTGTCTGGTGGCAAGTTCATGGAATTCTAAAGGACAAGAAGGAAAGAAAAAAATGACTATATTACAGATGCGGTTAGTATATAAGATGCACCTTTGCAACCACTCTGAAAGTTTAATAAAAGCTGCAAATAACAACTGAATAGGGAGAATTCAGATCAGAGCTGATGATGGAAGCAAGGCAAGGCACTTATTTAACTTTTCTCCCCTATTTCCAAAGCAATGGAGAACGCTTCAATATCACTGTTTTTCTCAAAGAAGGATACTGTTTGCTCATGCATCTATTCCCAAGAATTTAGACTCCCCCCTCCCCCACAACTCCTTTTTCTATACTGATTTTTTCTGGGACTCATCCCTTTTAAAGAAAAAACAAACAGAATCCCATCCTCGTCGCCAGTGTTAAGTTGCGGGCGAACATATCAGACGACACAGCGATTCTTCCAAAGCCGCTCTTCATTTGTAAGCTGGAACAGAACTGAACCGAGGAGCTCAGTCAGCCGGCTTATATAGAGCTCCACTAGAATGCAACAGTAACCATTTTCTGTAACAAGCCAATCACTGAACGTCACTTTCGATCCTTCATTTGCATACAAACTATCCAATCACTGAACGTCACTTTCGATCCTTCATTTGCATAACTATCTACAGTATCCCCCTGCTGGCCCAGGGTGAGAACTTTAGTACATAACAGTCACAAAGAACACTGGATACCTAATATGGAGAATGCTTCTTTAAAGCGCTTGCTTTTATAATGTCCTATACTTATTAAGTTTTGGGAAAGACAGCAGGACTATATAAGTAAAATGCTAACAGAACAAGTTAAGATTTTCAAAGGTGAACGTTCTTTTGAACTATATACCTATTGTATGGAAAGTGACAGAACAAAAAAAAATGGATTCTATGCCCATTAATGGTGGCTAAAAGACTAGACTGATGAACTGGAAGAATAGAAAAATGATTCCCCTTAATCAATGGCTTGACAACATGACAATATTAGCAACATATGAACAGACTGCTTATAGATACAGACTTTATTTGCAGAAATATAATGATAGTTGGAATGGCTTTATACAGTATATATTTGGTTATTGATAAAAAAAATTGTATTAGGATAATAAGACTATACACATTTGTATACTAATGTATGGAAATGTAAGTCAGCATTTTTCTTTTATTTTCATTCAGATTTTTCTTTTCACCACTTTATTTTATATAAATTAAATTCTTCCAATAAAATATCTATATCTATCTATAAAGAACACAGGCAACAAAATAAAAAACATTTCCTAGCCATTATTTTGGATACAAAAACTTGTGGAACACGCAGAAATGGCGAAACTTACTGGAAATATAAGAAATCAAGATAACAAACTTCTTAATAAAAGAATCGAAAATGTTTATTGCATATTTACAAACAAATTGTAAACAGGTAAGAACATTGGCAGGGATATTGTAATAACCTGCAGTTTTATAGGAGTATACATTCAAAGTAGATGAATAAATGATCAGGTTATGTTAATTTGGAATATGCAGGAAATATAAAAAATAAATTCCAGGAACCGCAGAAAGAGGGGGAAGGGAGTCGAGTTCCGAAATGTTGAAATGATTGTAAAATTATTGAAATGTATAAAATTGAAAATAATTTTTTTAAAAAGGTACAGCGGGGAACAAATACAGTAGTACCTCAGGTTAAATACTTAATTCGTTCCAGAGGTCCGTACTTAATCTGAAACTGTTCTTAACCTGAAGCACCACTTTAGCTAATGGCGCCTCCTGCTGCTGCCGTGCTGCCGGAGCACGATTTCTGTTCTCATCCTGAAGCAAAGTTCTTAACCTGAAGCACTATTTCTGGGTTAGTGGAGTCTGTAACCTGAAGCATATGTAACCTGAAGTGTATGTAACCTGAGGTACTACTGTACCCAGGATGCAATATTGCAACCTTACTAAAAACAAGCAAATCCCTCCCTTGGGATGACCCAGATCAACTACATTGTACAAAACTGAAATGCCTGACGTGGGTGATACAAAAAGCCAGGATTCCCCAACAACACGAATACTCATGGGTTGCTAATGTTTCCCTTTCGCCACAATATACTGGGGAAAAGGGAACTCCTAGGCCCCTTGACTTGTTTGGATGAAATCAGTATGTATGTCAGTTGCACCAGGAAATTGCACGCCCATGTGGTGGAAGTGGCAAGCGCTCTTGCTCAACCCAACGCCTTCCCACTTCTCCCACAGAAAGGTTAGTGGTTAGAACTCATCTCTCGACAAGGCTGTACACAGGCTCACTGTAATGCGCCGGTTCTCTTTCCTCCCCCTCCAAAAAAAGAGGAAACATCAAGCTGGAGAAACATTTTCCGATCACTCAGCAGCCAGTGACGGCATCCATGCGCAGGGGTTGAACCTTTGCCTTCGTCACGCGACACAGACTTGCTTTGAGAGGGGAGATCTCCCATTTTTACTTTTTTTATTCTGGCCTATTTTTTATTCCCTAGGATTGCCTGAACTTCAAGAAAAAGTACAGTAGATTCATCGAGAGCAAAGCAAAACGGCTTTGCATGATACAACATCTGTGTTCTTCCTGCAAAACCGAGGCTAAAAGATCAGAAAGCAGAGGGTTGTTGTTTTTTGTTTTGCTCTTTAGCAGGTTCTCAGAAGCTTACGGATGAAGATAAAGTCTAGTTGTTTGGTGGTTTATGCCTAAGGCCTCACAATAATATCCCTAGAGATATTTGCTATTTCCCCCGGCAAGCTAAGCAAGATAAATCCCAGTTTTAGCTTTTAAATGATGTAAATATCTAGAGTATGGCAGGTAACACATGCTAGAAGCATTTCCAAGTGAAATCTGACATTATTAAAGGATATGAACACAAATATTTTGATGGGTTGTACTCAACCAACTGCTACTCAAAGTATCAGTGCTGAAATTAATGACTATAACTAATTTATGTCCTTTAATTTCAATGGGCCTACTCCTGAGTAAAAAGTAGCTGAATGCAACCACTTGTTTCCTATGCTGAAATACAATATATGATGGTAGAAGATGACACTTCTTTCACTACTGAAGTTTTAATCAATTCAGCATTAATACCTGAGTTCAGCTGATGCTTAATATCAATATTTCTTAACATCTAATGTATCAATGCATCTAGATTTGTTATTTATAGGCATTAACAAATTCTATTTTTGAGTGTATATTTTGTACTCATCTTTAATTTTTTTTGTAGGTCTGATTAAAAGAAGTTACTAAATTACAAAAATAAATATGTTTGGATCAGCCAGATCTCGGTAGTTGACAAATGAGATGATTGCAAATCCTTAACAGGCTTACTACAGAGTAAGCCGTATTGAACTCAAGGCTGATTACTTCTGAGTAAATGCTTCAGGCTGTTCTGCAAGGTTCTCATCCCAAACCTCAGTAGCCATAATAAGGAAATGGATATGGCAGCTATTAACTGCAGTTAAGCACACATGGATAACAGAAGCAACCAAATTGAACGAAGAATTTAAAATGTGCCGGGCAGACCCTACGACATCTCTTTTATTGCAGTGGAGCCCTTTGCACAAGTCTTTCTAACCTTTTAGCATTTAAAAGCGGCCTTGGCTGTTGGGGCCTTGAGATTTTGAGAGCCTACAGGAGCCTCATCTGGCGTACCTGTTACTACGGCAACCAGAAGAGCTGCCATATTGAAAGGGCCTGCTGGCGTTCAAGGTTACCTTGCAACCAGAAGGGCTGCCCATGTTATTACCAGCTTCACAAGGTTGTCTATCTAGCTGGTTGCAACAGGAAGACTCCTGATGCTCGTCAGAGAAAAGTCGTTCAAATCTCAAGGCTTAAAAATATGGGGTGCAGCCTCACCCCGATCTTTCTGTAGTGTTTTTGTTTTTTTAACAGTGATTTAGGCCTGGAACAAGTCCAAATCCTTAAGAGGAGTCCTGTACCTTTATAGGTACAAAGTATGTGGCACAGAAGATAATCTCTGCGGTCCATCTCGCCACACTGCCCCTTCCAAAATGTATCTGTCAGAGAAGATCTGTCCAAAAATTCATCCAAGTGATATGACAAGGGGATGGGGGGGTGAGGAACAAGACACACCCTTCCCCCTAATTGGAACTTATAAGGGCAAATCCAGAGGGATTAAATCAGTGACTCTTTTCTTGATCGTCTACTGAACGGTCTGTGCCCTTTTGCCCACTCCAACAAATATTATCCAAAATTTCCCACCACCCTTTTCATCTTATTGTGAAAGAAGTGGATCATTTGGACTTGAATCTTGGGAGAGTTCAGATCACCCTATTTTGAGGGTGAAGCAATGAGACATAATTATTCTCAGTGAGGTCTGAGAGCACTTCCAGCACTGAGCTTGGAACAGATATCATCGAAGATTTTTTGTAATTGACTTTGAACCCAGAGAGACCGCCCCGTATACTCTAGCTATCTCCTGAACAACAGACAGCAGCACAGTACTGGACGGTGCCATTCACAAAGAGGTGGGGTTTTCTGCTCTTCTGAGTCCACTTGGACCCCACAAATGGCGCAATCAATAAAACAGCTAGCGTGGAGGGGGGAGAGAGATGGGACACAGCCCCCGCCTCATCCCTTGGCTTATGCAAAAGCAATTGCATCTTAAGTTGTTAGTTTTGATGTCGGCAGAAGGGGCATCATAAATCGCCTGGAGGGCAGCCATGCCAAAATTCATTATTCCTCAGAATATGGTTGTCTCCAGGTGATCAAAAGCTGCTGCAGCACCGAGTGACAGCAGTGTTAATAAGCGAACACCTGCTTTTGTCTAAAATCACGGATTCCACTCAGCATCCTTCGGAAGTTTTCCACAATAGGCCACTGTGAGACCAAACAAAAAACCCACTTTGGGGAGACTTAGTAGTGTGCCTTAACTTATTTAGACAACTAACGAGGAGAGTGAAAATTTCTTTGCAGCCTGTTTTCTTTTTAAAAAGGGATAAATGTTATACGGTTCTGCAGGAATATTATCACTGTCCTGATATTTGCCTCCTTCCAGGAAGGTGAAATCATTCTCCCCACCCCGCCCCGGTGGAACCTTATTAAACAAATCCACCAGTGGCAAATGAAGTGTGTTCTGAAACAGTTTCTTTTTCCCCAATAAATTCTGTCCGGAAGCCATCTCTTACCAAGGTGTTATTACCCTTTAGGGGTTTCCCCTTCATTGTCTTTCTTTAACAATAGTTCTCCATCAACGCTACACAGGCTTTCATCGGTTTGTATTACTTCTTCATGTTACCTCCTGATGAATGCTGTATGCACACAGCTCACATTTACTGAGCTTAAAAAAACAACCCAGGATCTATTGCCCACCCCATCAGGGGTCTCTCTGATGCAAACCAGTGTTTCCCAAGCTTGGGTTTTTGGACTACAGCTCCCATCATCCCTAGCTAAATCAGGGATGATGGGAATTGTAGTTCAAAAACAGCTGGATACCTACGTTTGGGAAAACACGGTGTAGACATTTAGAATAATACCTGGCACACCTCTCTGATGCATAGCTGTCAACCTTCCCTTTTTTTTGCGGGAAATTCCCTTATTCTAGCGCCGTTTCCTGCTGCTTTCCGCTGCTATCCCAGATTGTTAGATATCCCGTAGACTGTCCCCGGGACAGGTGAGGCTGCTGATCCCTTATTTTCAAATCTGAAAGTTGACAGCTATGCTCTGATGCATCTTTAGTCCCTTCACAGCTAGTCCCCCTTGACACCAGATAAGGTAAAACGACCCCTGGAAGGTTAAGTCCAGTCAAAGGTGACTCTGGGGTTGCAGCGCTCATCTGGCTTTCACGCCGAGGGAGCCGGTGCTTGTCCACAGACAGCTTTTCAGGACACCATGATGGAAACCAGAGCACATGAAAACGCTGTTTACCTTCCCACCGCAGTGGTACCTATTTATCTACTTGCACTGGCATGCTTTCGAACTGCTAGGATGGCAGGAGTGGGACAGAGCAATGGGAGCTCACCCCGTTGCGGGGATTTGAACTGCTGAACTTCTGATCGGCAAGCCCAAGAGGCTCAGTGGTTTAGACCACAGCCCCACCAGCATCTGGTTGAGATCAGATAGGCTAGACGGCAAGGAGGCCAAACTGTAGATGGAGTCAGAGCCAACAACAGGTGAAGCCCACATACAGGTGGATTGGCTATAAATGAGAAGGCGGATGGGCAGAAGCTGGATGAAGGCAGACTAAGATCGGTGGGGCAGTGCCCCACTTGCCCCAACGGACCAGCCTCTACCTCCTTAGCGTTAGTCAATGGTTCTCTTTGTATGTTGTTGCCACGCTGCCTGGAGGAGCCATCCTGGAGGCGAGGCACCTGGGTAAGAACCAAGTGGTCTTCAGCCACGGAACTTCTGTCAAAAGGAAAAGAGCACCCCAGTCTCCAATAGATCCAAATTTAGTGTGTTTATATGTGAGGAGGAGGCAATCTGGTTTCTTCTCTCCAGTTTTGGAAGCCTGTGTTCCAGATCTCAGGATTTTATAGCAGTCCTCTCCACTTTATACTGCTTCTTAAGATAAGAGGGGGCACCGCTACGGCCTCGAATGGGAACACCGCAATCCCTGTAGCACCTGAAATACTCAGTTCTCTCAGGTACGATTTGGTCAGCCGTTGTCGTGTTTAGCAAGCTCAATCCACTCATGTCCTTTCATAACTACAGTGGTAACTTGGGTTATGAACTTAATTTGTTCTGGAAGTCTGTTCTTAACCTGAAACTGTTCTTAACCTGAGGTACCACTTTAGCTAATGGGGCCTCCCACTGCCGCTGCTGCACAATTTCTGTTCTCATCCTGAAGCAAAGTTCTTTACCCGAGGTACTATTTCTGGGTTAGTGGAGCCTGTAACCTGAAGTGTCTGTAACCTGAAGCGTCCGTAACCTGAGGTACCACTGTAATGGTTTAGAGATAATGTCACATATCATCCAGATGTTACTGCAGCGCACTTTAAATCTGTCGTCGTTGTTTTATTTCTATGCCACCTTTCCACGAAAAGAACCAAGCTCAAAGCAGCTTGCATCAGAGGAAAAAGGAGTATTTCTCACAATCAACCATCGCATGGACAATTTCATTGCAACATAATAAACAGCAACCTAATGGCAAATAAAGCAACATGTTGGGGGGGGGGGACACTCCGAATTTCAGTTTGCTGCTGGCATCCGTCTGTCATGAGAGACAATTTTCAGTACTATAAATATAACAATATTACATACTAATACCATTACACTTCCTGGGAACAGCAAGACCAGGCAGGATGGACCACGCGGGCTTATATCTGTTTGAAGTCAACCCTTATGTATGTTTTACGTAACGGCAAGTAGAAAGTTAGGAGGACATGTGTAACCTCTGCTCTTTCAGGCTTCTTGAACCTATTTGAGTCCAGGAATGCCGAAATCACCACTGTCAACCGCTGGCCACCTCCACAAAGTCTTTGGAAGTAGCTAGCAAAAAAATTATGCTGGTTGGGAATGTGGGACACAAATGGAAGAGCAGAGCATTCAGAAGGTATCAGACAGTAAGACAGCAGTGAGGCACCCATTTTGGCCCGGTGGGCCACACCCTTATCTAAAAAGGTAAAGGACCCCTGGATGGTGAAGTCCAGTCAAAGGCGACTGTGGGGTCGCAGCACTCATCTTGCTTTCAGGCCGAGGGAGCCGGCCTTTGTCCACAGACAGCTTTCTGGGTAATGTGGCCAGCAGGACTAAACCGCTTCTGACACAACAGGACACCATGACGGAAACCAGAGTGCACAGAAACACCGTTTACCTTCCTGCTGCAGCGGTACCTATTTATCTACTTGCACTGGCATGCTTTCAAACTGCTAGGTGGGCAGAAGCAGGGACAGAGCAACAGGAGCTCACCCCGCCACAGGATTCGAACTGCCAACCTTCTGATCAGCAAGCCCAAGAGGCTCATTGGTTTAGACCACAGCGCCACCCGTGTCCTACCTCACCCCTTTAGGCCAACTCTGACAGGTGGGCTGGGCAGGGCAACCCAACCATCCAACACTTGACATGATTATGATTCTACATGTTTGACAGGTGGGCTGTCAAAAGTTCCTTGCATAGTGTTCCCCATGCACCCAACAACCTTAATACAGTACCCCCCCATACATGGTATGTGAGGGGGAGCTGCTAACTGGTGCCTTTGGAGGGTTCACACTCATTTTTTACTTTCTCCCTCTTGCAAAGAAAATGTTTTGCAGGCAGCCTTGGGGCTTCCTTCTCCTCCACGTGGCTCAGCCTGAGTTGTGGCTAATGGACTTCCATTCTTGCAAAGGGAATATAATGCCGAGATAGGGTGTAGTAGAAGGGGAGGAACAACAACAACTCATGCCGAAAGGGGGTGGGAAGTCAACAAAAACAGGAGAAAGGACGAAATTGTGTTCTGAATGTGTATGTTTAAAATGCTGAAACTTAATCAAATACCGTATTTTTCGCTCCATAGGGCACACTGGACAATAGGGTGCACCTAGTTTTTAGGGGGGGAAATAAAGAAAAAAAAAATTTACGGTATAATTGGGGGGGGGAGGGAGAATAGCATGTTGTTGCCTAGCAAACAGGAGGAGCTTGGAACGAGCTTTGGGCGTGGTGGAACAGCAAGGCAATAAAAGCTGCTTGCATCTGCTCTGCATAGCACTTTCAAGTGTTCAAAAAGCATTTCACATGCATTATCTAGTCATAGCCCTTACCACAACAACCTTGTAAATATAATTATACCCTATATTGCAGATGGAGAGCCTGAGAGAGAATAGCTTGTCAAGGCCAATGAGATTCAAAGTACCGTATTTTTCCCTCTATTACACGCAGATTTTTTCTCCTAAAAAGTAAGGGGAAATGTCTGTGCGTGTTATTGAGCGAATGTGTGGTCCCTGGAGCTGACAAGCGCGAGTGAAG
This sequence comes from Podarcis raffonei, assembly GCF_027172205.1. Classification (NCBI taxonomy): domain Eukaryota; kingdom Metazoa; phylum Chordata; class Lepidosauria; order Squamata; family Lacertidae; genus Podarcis; species Podarcis raffonei. The sequence continues at coordinate 15,551,490 of NC_070614.1, forward strand.
GCAAAAATGAGGCAAATATCAAATCCTCCGGAGAAGGGAAGCCTTGAAAGGAGGAAGCTCTGGCTCAGGGTCTTACTGCCCACCTGCTTCTGTTTCCTTACTGTGTTTGCTCAAACGGAACAAAGAGCAGAGAAAACCCCTCCCCTCCAGGCAAGCAGAGTGCCTTCTAATTCCTCTCCGTGCGTCTGGGACTCGAAGGCAACATGCAGGTTGGGGGGTGGGGAGAGAGAGAGAGCTGGCTGGCTTGTGGGGGGGGGGGACTTTTGCCTTCCTTTCCTCCCTCCGGTAAAACCCCTCTCCTGCATTCTTAGCCAGCTGCCTCTCTGCACACCCCTTTCGGCGCTCCTTATCCTTTCTATGTTTTTCCTTCCCTCCCTACTTAAAACGTGGTTCCATCACGGATCCACATGGATCCTCAGGATCTTTGCATTGAGTCACCCCAAATTCACCATCAGATCACATAGCAATGATCTGATGCAAAAACAGGGCTGCAATGGTGCAAAAACATGGTTACAAAGCACGGATCCACATGGATCCTCAGGATCTTTGCATTGGGTCACCCCAAATTCACCATCAGATCACATAGCAATGATCTGATGCAAAAACAGGGCTGCAATGGTGCAAAAACGTGGTTACAAAGCATGGATCCACATGGATCCTCAGGATCTTTGCATTGGGTCACCCCAAATTCACCATCAGATCACATAGCATGTCCATGGCTACAGCCTGCACCAAAAAAATCACGCACCCACTGTTGCCTGGGGCTGCAATGGTACAAAAACGTGGTTACAAAGCATGGATCCACATGGATCCTCAGGATCTTTGCATTGGGCTACCCCAAACTCACCGTCAAATCACATGTCTGTGGCCGCAGCATGAAGCACAAAAATGATACATCCACTGTTTCATTCAGAATTTTTTTTTCTTGTTTTCCTCCTCTAAAAACTATGTGCGTGTTATGGTCAGGTGCGTGTTATCGAGCGAAAAATACGGTAGGTATATAGCTAGCCCAAAAGTCCTTTCCCTCCCCCCAGCCACTAGAAAGTCAAACTCTTTCAGCTAAGGAGATTTCATCGCCTTCCACACTTTCAAATATATCTTTTAGGACTAGTAACTTGCACTTTTAAAAAAGCAACACCACCAGCAGCTGATATTCATAGGAAGCTGGATTCTGCCACCAATATCCCCATTTTACAGATTTTCTGGATGGAATAGCAGCCCTGGTTAACAGACCCCTTTCAGCAGAGCCACCCTAATCCCAAACTCCCTGCAGAAAAGTTGTGGGGGTTGTGTGTTGCAAGACGATCTGACAGATTTTGAAAAGCTGGTTTGCAATAAACAGATGCAGCAAGAGAACACAAGTACCTTTCTTTTGCTTTTATTGTTTTGACCCTGATGGTTTGCATTTAAAACACCTTGCACATTACTGTTTGAAATGTCCCTGGGCCGCTCTCCACCTCCATTAAGAACCTCTTTAGTACCCCTACTGCCTTCTCCCCAGAAAGGTACTTATTTAAGTCACTCGCCAACCTGAAGTCTTCTGTTAAGTGTTTTTACAATGAGCTTAATGGACTGAGCCTCTCCCTCTCGACCTTCAGTTCCCTACTGTCGGACTTGTTTACCTCCTCTTGAAACTACACTTAGAAATCACGGGAGTGGGGAGATCTCTGGTTTCTTAAAATAAAGAAACATTGCAAAACGAAAGGGGCTTGCACGCACAGCACTGGTTTAGCAAACCCTTCAGACGTTTGCCTGCTTCAATCTCTTGTTTGTTTACATGCTCAAGGTGAAATGAATCAGGAGGTTGAAGCTAGTTGACAGCGAGCGTCCGAAAGCCCTGGCAAGATCTCTTCCATCTTGGGATAATTGAGCCTGTTCTAGTTGGGGAGTCCACAAAACCCCCTAGACCAGTCTTCCTCAACCTGGTGCCGCCCAGATGTTGTTGCACTACAAATCCCATCATCCACAGTCAGCACAGCAATGGTCAGGGATGATGGGAGTTGTAGGCCAAAACATCTGGAAGGTTGGAGAAGCCTGCCCTAGAGAAACCCAATTATCTGTAAGTCATGGGCTTCGGGACTTCAACTGGGAACGTCAGGATCCAGGATCTAAACCACTGAGGTTCTTGGGCTTGCCGATCAGAAGGTCGGCAGTTCGAATCCCCGTGACGGAGTGAGCTCCCATTGCTCTGTCCCAGCTCCTGCCAACCTAGCCGTTCAAAAGCATGCCAGTGCAAGTAGATAAATAGGTACCACTGCAGCCGGAAGGTAAACAGCGTTTCCAGGCGTTCTGGTTTCCGTCACGGTGTCCCGTTGTGCCAGAAGCGGTACAACGGCCCCATGATCCGGAAAGCTGTCTGTAGACAAATGCCGGCTCCCTCAGCCTGAAAGCGAGATGAGCGGTGCAACCCCTTAGTCACCTTTGACTGGACTTAACCATCCAGGGGTCCAGGGCTGGGGCCCAGCTACTCTCAGTAGGGCTGCCAGATCTTTGCCAAGGCTGGGCCACGAGACGGCAGTCTAAGTGGGGCCCATGGGACCATCCTGTCAGCAAAGAGGAGTCCGTTAGACCTACTGGGCAAACCAGCAGGTAGGCTTGAGGCCAAGCCAGAAGTCAGGATCAAAGTGCAACCACAAATACAGTGGTACCTCTGGTTGCGAACGGGATCCATTCCGGAGGCCTGTTCGCAACATGAAAGGAATGCAACCCATAGCAGCGTGTCTGCGCACACATGGGTTGCAATTCGCCGCTTCTGCGCATGCGCGTGACGTCATTTTGCGCCTCTGTGCAAGCGGCAAAACCCGGAAGTAACCCTTTCTGGTACTTCTGGGTTGCCGTGGGACGTAACCTGAAAGAACGTAACATGAAGCAGGCATAACGTGAGGTGTGACTGTATAAGCTGGAGCTCAGGAAGACCACAAGAACTCAAAGAGGACCTTGCTGGAACAGGAAGCCACAGCCCACACTTCAAAAGATACACCACACAGGGGAAGTGGACTCCAAACCAGCCATTCCTGACCGAATCCCTGGAGGGATACAAAATCTAGCAGAATGTGATGGGAGCACATGACGGCGCATGGCTGATCAGTGGAGGAACATGGCTGTTTCTGGCATCCTGGGGTTGGAGACAGATTGACAGGGGAGGGGCAGCAGAACAGCTATTAAGAGGTCTCATCAAGCAAAGCAAATAAATTAATAATAATAATCATAATAATCATAATCATAATCATTTTTTTAAAGAAAAAGCTTTCCCCTTCATTAGGGCCCCTCATTCCAAACTAAACTGCTGCAACTTCAGATCAAACCCGGAGACTAGAAAACCCCAACGGTGGCGTTTGTGTGCACAGCAGCCTGATAAGAGTACTAATATTGAGTTTATTTCTGGAGGAAATTTGTAATTCATTTAAAAGACCACTGTAATGCAGATTTTTTAAATGATAATTATGGATGTTTAACAGATGGATAATGGTAAAAGATGCAGCAAACTGCTGTTAGATCACAATGTCAAAAATAAGGATGGAGCTATGCAGTGGCACACATCATGATTTGTGATATATTGCCAGATGAAAAAATTCCGAAACCAGTATCGTGATAGGGACGTGAAACCAGTTTTGGACTATACATCGCCCAACCCTTACACACATCACGATTCGCGATATATTGCCAGGTGAAAGATTATGAAACTGGTATCACAATATGGACTTCAAACCGGTTTTGGAAAATCTCTCACCCAGCCTTGCTCCTCGCCTTCATCTATTCTAAAGCAAATCCAGAGTTTCCTGCGCCAGGAAAATGTGTGAGAAAAGGGATGATAAAAAGAGCTTCAGTAGTGCAATTCCTCAGGGGTTTTAATTTTTTTATGTTTTAACACATCCCTTGCCTCCAACATTAGTGCTGGCCTACCAATTCTCGGAGGTATCCCACTGCTCAGGGCTGATGAGCTGTAGCTGAAAGGAATCTCAATTCCTCCGGCAGATTTTGCCCGCCCCGATGTCCAAAGTCCTGCAGGATCTCAGATGAACTGCAAGTGACATTTTCTTGGCTACCATCCCATATTTCAGCCAACCCGAATTACTGATGGCGTCAGCAATCTAGATGTTGCAGTGGCATCACCAGCCTAAAGTTAACCAGCCATAGAAAACATTATCTTTCCACCTCCAGGCTTTCGTCTCCTTTCTGCTCCCTGCAGCAACAAAGTACTTTTCCTCTGCTGATGCGCCCTTATCCTGCTATCGCAAGAAATCACAAGCAGCACTGCATCTCTGCAGAGTGGATATTTAGGGAATCTCGCCATTATCACAGAAGTCAGGAGTCACCTTGCCCAACCTGCAGTAACAACATTTCCTAGAGAGTATATTTATCAGTGGAACTTAAAACCAGGAACCAAAACTCTCTAGAAAGGATATACTTAATGGTCAAACGATGCAAAAAGCAAACATACTGGGGCCCAGTGGTAAAATCATGGCTGCTTCTCTAAACCCCAACTTCTGCTGCTGTGCCACTGACAGCCAAGATACTAAAACATCAGACATTTAAAACTTCCCTAAATAGGGCTGCCTTCAGATGTCTTCCAAACATCAGACAGTTATTTGTTTCCATGACATCTGATGGGAGGGCGTTCCACAAGGAGAGCGCCACTACTGAGAAAGCCCTCTGCCTGGTTCCCTGTAACCTCACTTCTCGCAGTGAGGGAAGTGCCAGAAGGCCCTCAGAGCTGGATCTCAGTGTCCGGGCTGAATGATGGGGGTGGAGATGCTCCTTCAGGTATACTGGGCTGAGGCTGTTTAGGGCTTTAAAGATCAGCACCAACACTTTGAATTGTGCTTGGAAACGTTTGCCACTGGGTTATCTCCAACCTTGGGACTTGGGATTTGTCTCAGTCTAAACACACCACATGGGACGCGGGTGGCGCTGTGGGTTAAACCACTGAGCCTAGGACTTGCCGATCAGAAAGTCGTGGTTCGAATCCCCGTGACAGGATGAGCTCCCGTTGCTCGGTCCCTGCTCCTGCCAACCTAGCAGTTCGAAAGCACGTCAAAGTGCAAGTAGATAAATAGGTACCGCTCTGGCGGGAAGGTAAACGGTGTTTCCGTGCGCTGCTCTGGTTCACCAAAAGCGGCTTAGTCATGCTGGCCACATGACCCAGAAGCTGTACACCGGCTCCCTCGGCCAATAAAGCAAGATAAGCGCCGCAACCCCAGAGTCAGCCACGACTGGACCTAACGGTCAGGGGTCCCTTTACCTTTTTAAACACACCACACTTGGTTTATTCCAGGCTTACTGCTCAAGGTTTTTTGAGGGGCGGGGGAGAGACAAACCACGAGTCCAAGTCTGGACATAAGATTAAGGCTTAGTTCACTTCCAGCAGCACAAGTGTGGCAGGAGGGGGGGATGTTGAAATGAAATATAAAGCTCTAAATTCAAGCCATAAGCCCTACTAGGAGTTGTGCCACAGCTAACCGGCAAAGTAAGACTCACAGATAGAGCAGCTTTTGTGCCTCCTTTAAGTAGTGCTAGAACACGGGATAACGCAAGGAAGTTGAGCAACAGGAGACTTGGGATGCACAGAAGGTAGTGTTACTTCACAAAGCCCATAGTTAAAACTATGGTGTTTGCTACTATGGAGCCTTCCAGACAGAGGCTTAATATTACAAATGGGTTGTTCAATGCCTATTGTACTTCCAACCTTACTGTATGCTTGTGAAACATGGGCCACTTATAAACACCATCTCCAACTCCTCGAAAGATTCCATCAACGGTATCTCTGAAAAATTTTACGCATCACTTGGGAAGACAGGCAAACGAATGCCAGTGTACTGGAAGAAGCAAAGATCAGAAATGATACTTCAACATCAACTTCGTTGGAGTGGTCATGTTGTGCGGATGCCTGATTACCGTCTTCCAAAGCAACTACTCCATTCCGAACTTAAAAATGGAAAGCGTCATGCTGGTGGTCAACAAAAAAGGTTCACAAACTCTCTCAAGGCAAATCTTAAAAAATGTAGTATAAACACCGACAACTGGGAAACACTGGCCTGCGAGTGCTCCAATTGGAGATCAGCCTTTACCAAAGGTGTAATGGGCTTTGAAGACGCTCGAACTCAGGACAAAAGGGAGAAACATGCTGAGAGGAAGGCACGTTTGGCAAACCCTCACTCCTGCCTGGAAACCTATGTCCCCACTGTGGAAGGACGTGTGGATCCAGAATTGGCCTCCACAGTCACTTACGGACTCACTGTTAAAACCGTGTTCATGGAAGACAATCTTACTCGGCTACGAGGGATCGCCAGAGGAGGAGGAGGAGGTTTCCAGACAAAGGCTTAACATTACAAATGGGATGTTCAGATAATCGCAACTGAAACACTGGCAACAGGGTGTTTCAGTTTTTATCTTTTAACTTGTCAGATTTTCTGTGAAAAGGGCAAGCCTGGATTAAATGTGGGGGGAAATACAGGCTGACATTTTGATTCCAAGGACATTTTGATTCCCTCAGCAACCAAGAAACAACCCTTGCCTGCACCCAGAGCAGCATCCTCGTATCGAAGCATCTCACAAGATGCAGAGATAGCCACCAGCTTCCAAAAGGGGACAGACAAATTAATGGAGGTTGAGGTTTTCAGGATCAGACGCCTGGCACCTCTGAACATCAGCTACTGTGAACCAATGGAAAGGTCTATTGCTCTCATGTGCGGCTTAAGGGCTTCCTGTAGGCACCCAGGGCGGATGGATGCAACTCATTACTGCAAATCAAAAGGCAGAAAAAGTGCCCATTTGATTCATTGATTTAAAACCAAGTTTCCCACTGACGCTTCTCCATACTTTCTCAAACGGCGGGTGCGAATCTGCCCACTAATTAATAATTCACAACTATGCAGAGTACTCCATGCACTTCTGATTCATTCTTATAATCAGGCCTCGCATCACATAATAATATACACTGCAGATATTTTGCATGCTTTTCGGGGGGAAATCCATTGGGGCAGCATCTTTAAAATATCCCCCTTATGGCATCTTTCTTAAGACCGGCGCCCATGACTCTTTGCAAAGCGTAATGTCACAATCCTGTACATATTGGGTTCTTATTGAGGTTATTTGGTTGTTTTTATTTTCACAGTGGTACCTTGGTTCTCAAATTTAGTCCGTTCCACTCCTGAAATGGTTCGAAAACCAAGGCGCGGCTTCCGATTGGCTGCAGGAGCTTCCTGCAGCCAATTGGAAGCCACACTGGACGTTCGGCTTCCAAAAAACATTCGCAAACCAGAGCACTCACTTCCGGGTTTGCTGCGTTTGGGAGTCAATTTGTTCGGGAGCCAAGCCATTTGACTACCAAGGTACTACTGTATTTTGATTATGTGTTTTGTGTTTTTATATTGTGGTTTTATCCTGTGAACTGCCCTGAGATGAAGAAGAAGAAGAAGAAGAAGAAGAAGAAGAAGAAGAAGAAGAAGAAAGTCCACTTCAGTGTGTCTTTCTCCCAAGGATGTGGGGTAGAGGGCTCTCGTCTCAGAATGGTCATCTAAGAACAACAAACAACAACAACATAATAACAATAATAATTTATTATTTATACCCCGCCCATCTAGCTGAGTTTCCCCAGCCACTCTGGGCGGCTTCCAATCAAGTATTAAAAACAATACAGCATTAAATATTAAAAACTTCCCTGAACAGGGCTGCCTTCAGATGTCTTTTAAAGATAGGATAGCTGCTTATTTCCTTCACATCTGAAGGGAGGGCATTCCACAGGGCGGGAGCCACTACCAAGAAGGCCCTCTGCCTGGTTCCCTGTAACCTCACTTCTCGCAATGAAGGAACTGCCAGAAGGCCCTCGGTGCTGGATCTCAGTGTCTGGGCTGAACGATGCAGGTGGAGACGCTCCTTCAGGTATACAGGACTGAGGCCATTTAGGGCTTTAAAGGTCAGCACCAACACTTTGAATTGTGCTTGGAAATGTACTGGGAGCCAATGCAGATCTCTCAGGACTGGTGTTATGTGGTCCCGGCGGCCACTCCCAGTCACCAGACTAGCTTCCGCATTCTGGATTAACTGCAGTTTTCGAGTCACCTTCAAAGGTAGCCCCACATAAAGCGCATTGCAGTAGTCCAAGCGGGAGATAACTAGAGCATGCACCACTCTGGCAAGACAGTCTGCGGGCAGGTAGGGTCTCAGCCTGCGTACAAGATGGAGCTGGTAGACAGCCGCAGTGGACACAGAATTAACCTTCCACCCTTCTTTTCAGTATTGCAGCTTTCTGCTTTGCTCAGTTCAGCTCCACACACATAGCGACACCCCCACAGAAATCAGCAAACAAAAATTCAGGGCCTGGAATGATGTCAAATAAATGCTGATTGCAGTTTATTTTCAAAGGTGAAGAGGAAAAGTTGTATCCAGAGCAGGGGCACTGAAATTTATGGCCCTAAATTAGCCGGGCTGATTCAGTGGGCCTGCTCTGAAAAGGATGAGCATTGCTTCCAACACCCATGCTGGGCAGGAGGAGCGTAAATATTCGTATCTGAGAAACGATCAAACAGCTTCGTCATTTACAAAGTACAACCTCCGTTAACTCAGCATGCCTGGCAGAAGAAGACACAGATTCCGTTTAGAGATTAACGGGAGGGCTAAAGCAGTCTCGCAAATAAGCCCACGAAGGTAATTAGCCGGCAATTAAAATAAACAAGTAAAAACAGTTACTAGCCATTCTGGGTGCCGCCAGAGGAGGGACGGAGAATTGCATCTCTGTGCTGGGTGCAAAGGACGGCTGGAGAATCCTATCCCTTCTCTGCCAGCTTGCACACTCACTTGCATTAAATCGCTGGCCGTCTTTGGCTACCAGGCTAGTGTGCAAATACAATATTTACATGCGCATCACTAAATATTAGCCCAGCAAGACCTGGAATTTATATTTCCAACTGAAATCCGGTAGGATGAGGAGGTCTCCAGTTTCTTTATTTTCAAATCTGGGGGTTCCCATTTTTTCTTTTTATTCTTTTGTAAATATTTTTTGTTAATTTTCAATTATTAAAATCTAATTGCATCCACATTTTATCAGTGTCAAATTACAATTCACATTGAAATATATATCAATTACAAAGCCAAAGGTACATTTTGTATGACTTCCTGTGCGCTGGGTTTCAGGGTGCAAAGTTTTTATTTCCTCCTGCTTCCGATGTCTTAATTCATCCAATTACATTGAGCCCTGATCTTAATCCCTTATCACCAGCTACAGAGTTCTTGCCTTCCATTCGTATCCACACATTTAATAAATTTTATTTCTGCAAAAGGAGTTCTGTATCCTATAAATTTCCTGTGAGAGATGTTTGTTTTCTCCATTTTTTCTACAATCTTCCTGTTCTGATCGTGTCCTGGACAGAATCTCGACTTCCGCTTTGTCGCTCCTTCTTTTGCTGTGTTCCCAAGAGCTGCAATTTCAACTATGTCACACACCATCTTTCTTTGTTTGTTACTGTTTGAGTCTAACTAAGGAATGATCTGGGTTCCCATTTTTTAAAATCAATTTTCTCTCTCCCTGCCGCCCCCCAGCCCTGTTGAAAATAGGCTATTGGACTAAATAGGATTTTGTCAAGCTTCTAAAAGGCTGCTCTTTTGTCATTATAAACTGTCTACGGAACTTATGGGAAACAGCTGATGTTATCCTCATGCTTCATGCAGGGCCATTTTTTTGGAGAACCTACGGGGTTTTGTAGGGGAGGGGGCAGGCCATATATTGCTGTAGGGGGAGCTGAAAAGCCCCGAGTGGACCATAGCTGTCAACTGTCCCTTATTTGGCGGGAAAGTCCCTTATCCCAGCGCTGTGTCCCGCTGCTGTCCCTTATTGATGATGTCCCTTAAATTTCCCGGGTTTCAAAGGAAGCATCTCCTCTCCCTCCCTCCCTGCCGGCCAGGGAGGAGGGAGGCTCCAACTGTGTTGCTTGGTTGCCTGGCCCACCCCGCTCTGGCCTCCTCTCACCAGCCTCGGCCCCCGGGAGCCCCTCCCCGCCGGGACTGAGGAGCCTTGAGAGGAGAGGGAGGGCAACCATAGAGAAAGCAGTTCAGTGAGAGGAGGAGGAGGCGCAGGCAGGTGTTCCAAGGGCTAACCATAGAGGGGGAAAGCGGAGGAAGGACCGCAAGCGCTTCTCCCATAGATTTGTAGTGGGAGACTAGTATAGATGGTCTGATCTGCGGGTTTACTTCGGGCACTATTTCCCCCCCTCCTCTTCCTCCTGCCCCGCCTGATGGAACTGAGAGCTGCAGATGGAGCACGAGAGAAAAGATACAGAACTGTAGCATCTTCGTAGCTTGGACTTCATTTTGAGCAAAAAGTGGTTGCTGCTTGTAGTTATTTAATTGCAGTGTTTCATCAGCTGGTGTCTTGAGCAGCAACCTCTGGAAACGAAGGGCTAAAAACCGGCGCTGCTCTCCCAAATTATCTGGTCCCTTTTAACTTCGTATTTCAGCTGGTTGACTAAAATCCCTTATTTTGGCTGCTGATCCCTTATTTTCGAGGCTGCTGGTCCCTTATTTTCAAATCTGTAAGTTGACAAGATATGGAGCGGACAACCATTGCAACATTTGGGATCCTGCTAGGAGCCTAGGGAGGTTAACAGTTATGCATTTATTAAAATTTGCAGCTGTTGCTAAAGTTGCAGAACAACGAAGCACGGGACGGAGCAATGGGGAAATTTCCGGAACAAGAATGGGATATCAGCTCTGCCCAAGGCATGATGGATAGCAGCAAAAACAGGGGGGAAGAAAGACATAACATCTTACAATGACAGGAATAAACACCATGGACAGAATAATTGCCACACATAGGAAGAACATGGACATGGGTAGGCAAACTGAGGCCCGGGGGCCGGATCCGGCCCAATCGCCTTCTAAATCTGGCCTGCAGACGGTCCGGGAATCAGTGTGTTTTTACATGAGTAGAATGTGTCCTTTTATTTAAAATGCATCTCTGGGTTATTTGTGGGGCATAGGAATTCGTTCATTTCCCTCCCTTCAAAATATAGTCCCACAAGGTCTGAGGGACAGAGGACCAGCCCCCTGCTGAAAAAGTTTGCTGACCCCTGAACAAGGATATAGTTTGAGTGCCTCGCTTGTAGTTTTATAAATCATTTAATGTGTCAACACAAATAGAAGTTATTGATATCACAGCAGTTGTATAAGGGATTATTATGATGAACAAAATGCAAATGAAATTAGTAAGATTTTGGAACGCAGAAATAAAGCAAATCATCAAATCTAGCATGGAGAGGGCCATTTTATCCAAATTATATAATTCAGTATTTTAACTATTGGTATTAATAATTGTATTATAAATTGGTATCGTTATAATGAGGCTATAATTGGACTGTAACTGAAAACTAATAAAAATTATTATTAGGGAGGTTAACAGTTTTTTATTTATTAAAATTTTCACACCGCTTGACTGTAAAAAAAAACACAACCACTCTCAAAACAGTTTAGACTCATGCAAAACCTCGTGCAAAGACCTCCAGCATTCAAGTTTTTGGTTTTCCACAAAATGTTCAAGAGTGGAATAGTATTCCATGCAACACGTTCTACTGAGCTGTCAATGTTGTTGTTTTTAATTTAAAAAACACACACATCAAAAGGTAAAATAGGCATTTATTCGGATGAGTCAGAAACACAATATATCAGGAGGAAGAAAAGTGGGGAAGGAATCTTTGCATCTTTAGAGATCAAAGCCTCTGACAGGGGTTTTTAGGTATCATAACAGCCTGAGAGGATAAATGAAACGAGAAGCTAAAGACCAAGGCAGCTGAGCCATTACAGAACAAAAAGTAGGGAACCGACAGGTGTCAGGAAGCAATGTCAACAGCACATATTGCGCAAGCTCTGAAGCAAAATATAGTCCGGCCCACCACAAGGTCTGAGGGACAGTGGACCGGCCCCCTTCTTGCCTCAATCTGCTCCAACCCATCCTAAACTGATGTTGTGGTCCAGCACATCAGCTATATTTGTCCACCGCACACAAGTCTGTCCCAAACCCCATTTAAAAACCAAGCACGTTTGCTCTTTAGATGAAAGGTTTACTTGCCAGGGGGCGGTGTAATTGTCCAACAATATGTTATCAAAATAAGCCTCGCCAGAGTGTGACATGCAAAGGCCGCGCGCCACACGGCGCCTGACGTGTCTGTACACACACACGGATATGAACGAGAGATAAAACACATCTGTTTCTAGAGACCATGGGGAGGATGCTAAATCCTGAAGGCAGCCGGCAGATTTACCAGGTCAGGCTAACAAAGTTGTTTTAAAATCAAAGACCACCCTCAGAGGCAAAAACCCGGCTACCAGAAAATAGGGAATATGGCAAGCAAACAAGCGACGCTCTCGGGACACGATGCTGGAAGCGTACTTTAAACGCTTGTGGGAGGCCGGGCATCTTCAAGAATTTAATCCAGACTGGAAGTCTGCCAAGCTGTTGCTCCCGAAACACGGTTCCTCATGCTTCTCCGTTGCGCAACCTGGACGGTTTTGCCAGGTGCGCAAGATCACCTAGCTACGGCTCTGACCTGGGGATTTCAGTCTGAATTATCCTCAACAGAAACTCTGGGTTTTTTTTGGGTGGTGGTGGTATTTTCAAACATTTTTCTCAATTCATTATAGATCATTTCCCAATACTCTTTTACCCTGTTACATGTCCAGCACATGTGTCCATGAATAATCATAGTTTAGAGGTCCCAGGCCCTAAGGAAGTCAGATTATCCTCCACCAGGGCCAGGGCCTTCTCAGTGATGGCTCCGACCTGGTGGAATGCTCTGTCCCACGAGATCAGGGCCCTGCAGGATTTAACTTCCTTCCACAGGGCCTGTAAGACAGAGCTATTCCACCTGGCTTTCAACTTGAACTTAGCCTGATCTTTTATTCCCCTTCCTTCCCTCCCCCTCCCCTTTTTATGAAGATTGCCCGCTCTGGGATCCCACAGCTAATTCTCCCCTGGTCTCCTCGCTGGCCCAAATAGGACTAATTTAGCCAGCTAGCCCTGGTGATCATCTAATGTATATTGGATGGATTCCCCCCCCCCAAGGCCATTTTTGAATCCTGAATTTATTGTTATTCACATTTTATATTGTATTTTATGCTGTTTTTGTTGCATCAGTTAAGTGTTTTAAATTTGTTGTTAGCCGCCCTGAGCCCGGTTTTCTGAACCGGGAAGGGCAGGGTATAAATAAAAATTTATTATTATTATTATTATTATTATTATTATTATTATTATTTGAAAAAACGTTCCCTTCAGGACCTCCGTTTTAAATAGAAGGGAAAGAAGAGGGAGTCGAGGAGGAGCAGCATGGTACAGTGGTCAGAGCTGTTGGCATAGCCAAAGACTTGGCCCCTCTGCCAATGGCCAGTGCAGATTGCAAGCCTTCAGTGGCAGCTCTGAACATTATCGAGATTATTCAGGCTGCCATTTGCAATTTAACAGCCTCACTAAACAAAGCGGTTAGGAAGGAAGCTCATCCCACAGAGAAAGGGGCCTCGCTGGCACCTCCCTACCCAACAAAAAGAGAAGTCGCTTCCTTTCCAAACCGCCCAGAAGCGAAATAAGAGAACAAGCTTGGGTGTGTACATATCAAGTGGCTGCACCGCCAGGAGACGTCAACAGGAAGCGAGCAACGTTTTGAAAGAGGGAGCTGCAGTTTCGTTGCTTTTTAAAAATAAGCGGGCACGCTCGCTTCTGAACTTACCCCTCCAGGGACTTATCTGGGGCGCAAAACATATCTACGCAACAAATTTTAAGCAAGCCTAACTGGTCTGGCCTCCTCACGCTCAATCTTCTGAGGAAGCAAGGCTTAACGTGGGGCAGGGAAGTCTTTTCATGCCGAGGGCCGCATTCACTTCTGGACAACTTTCCAGGGGCCAGAGGCGAAACCGCGTGGAGCGATAGAAAGCTATATATCTCTATACTTATAGAGGTTTTTTTGGGGGGGAGCACCCTAAACGCTAGAAATTAATAAATGTATTAATGAATTATATACAGTGGTACCTCGGATCTCGAACGTAATCTGTTCGACTTCCGAAACGTTGAAAAACCGAAGCGCAAAGGGCTGGTTGCAAGTTCAGTTGGAAAAATCGAAAAACATGCAGCGGAAGCCATTTCACTTCTGAGGCACGTTCGAAAATGGAAGCAATTACTTCCAGGTTTTCGGGGTTCGAAAACCGAAACGTTCAGCTTCTGAGATGCTCAAGAACCGAGGTACCACTGTATGTTGTGATATATTTTGCTTTTGCTCTGCAAACGGCCCTGAGACCTCCGGGTACAGGGCGGTATATAAATTCATTCATTCAATCAATCAATCAATCAATACAACAACAACAACGTTTGTTGTTTAGTTTTTTAGTTGTGTTCTACTCTTTGTGACCCCATGGACCAGAGCACACCAGGCACTCCTGTCTTCCACTGCCTCCCGCAGTTTGGTCAGACTCATGCTGGTAGCTTCGAGAACACTGTCCAACCATCTCGTCCTCTGTCGTCCCCTTCTCCTTGTGCCCTCCATCTTTCCCAACATCAGGGTCTTTTCCAGGGAGTCTTCTCTTCTCATGAGATGGCCAAAGTATTGGAGCCTCAGCTTCAGGATCTGTCCCTCCAGTGAGCAGTCAGGGCTGATTTCCTTCAGAATGGATGCGTCTGATCTTCTTGCGTTTGATACTTTGGACACCTCATGAGAAGAGAAGACTCCCTAGAAAAGGCCCTGATGTTGGGAAAGATGGAGGGCACAAGGAGAAGGGGACGACAGAGGACGAGATGGTTGGACAGTGTTCTCGAAGCTACCAGCAGTGGAAGACAGGAGGGCCTGGCGTGCTCTGGTCCATGGGGTCACGAAGAGTCGGACATGACTAAACGACTAAACAACAACAAGATCAAGACTCCATCCAAACTCAGATGTTAATACATGAATCATGTTTCTTAAGGCTACGACGGTCTCTGCCGCGTCCTCAATTCTCCAAAGGAGGACGGACCCTGGCTGAGCGCCAAGATCCCAGGAATCCTGTGCACAGCTCAGCAGGAATTATGGTGAGCACGGTAACAATAGATTACCTCTGTACAGTAGATTTATTCCCCCCCCCCCACAACTGTCTATCGTCTATCCTGGAAAGCAAGAAGCATTATCCCAAGCTGGAACATATTTCCAGCCAGAAAACAAACTTGAGGAAGATTGTAAGCAAGTATGTGGTACCAGGACAGTCTTGAGAGCCGGACAGGGGTGTCCCATCTGCACTACACGTTTAAAGCAGTATCATGCCACTATAAACCGTCAATGGCTTCCCTCAAGGAATTCTGGGAAGTGTAGTTTGTCTAACAGTGCCGGTAGTTGTTCAGAGACACCTATTCCCCTCGTGGAGCTACAATTCCCAGAGTGGTTTAAGAGCCAACTCCTCTTCCCAGGGAATGCTGGGAACCGTAGCTCTGTGAGGGGAACAGGAGCCTCCTAACGATTCTCAGCACCGCTGGCAAACTACAGTTCCCAGAATTAGTTGGGAGGAGCCACAACTGTTTAAAATGGCACAATACCACTTTTAAGGTACAGTGCTGAGGGGCCAGAGACCTGGATAGCTACATTCACACACACCCCAGGCCTGAGGTTCCCCACATTTGGTTCAACGGGTCATTTAAAAAGCATCCCTGGTAAACTCTCCAGGACAGAAGAGTTAAAATGGTTTCAAACCAATACTTTAACATTTCTATAGTGCATTTTCCCAGAGGGACAGGATAATTCTAGCTGTTAGGTTGCCAGAAGGCCATTGTCAGTCCAAAATACGCAGCCCTCAGTATGCGAGCCCATATTGTTTTAAGAGGAGAACATTCAGCACATCAATTTTTTATTTCCGGACTCCAAGAATAGTAAAGTGGCTAGGCATATATATATATGAAGCAGCTTGATTATAATAGGAACCAATGTATTACATAAGAGGGTACATAGAGGAATGCAGTTTTGGGGAACACTAAGAGGAAGAAGAAGAAGAAGAAGAAGAAGAAGAAGAAGAAGAAGAGGAGGAGGAGGAGTTTGGATTTGATATCCCGCCTTTCACTCCCCTTCCGGAGTCTCAAAGCGGCTAACATTCTCCTTTCCCTTCCTCCCCCACAACAAACACTCTGTGAGGTGAGTGGGGCTGAGAGACTTCAGAGAAGTGTGACTGGCCCAAGGTCACCCAGCAGCTGCATGTGGAGGAGCGGAGATGCGAACCCGGTTCCCCAGATTACGAGTCCACTGCTCTTAACCACTACACGACACTTAGAACAGGCAAGAGTTCTACAGCCGGTGTTAGGTAAGGTTCTACATTTTCCATCTCCCATGGTATCATAGACAGGTACCTTATTTTGCTTTTTAATTCCAGCATTGGGGAATCATTATTGGGGCCGGATAGTCATCGTATACACAATAGTGGTATTTGTGTAACAGGATGAACAGGCAGGTTTGCAAAGTCCACAGGGTTGTTTCTCTCGCCCATGTATATAAATTATTATTATTATTATTATTATTATTAATCACCATGATGATGAGAAAATTCCCTGTTGAAATTCCCCCTCCTCTTCAATTCCTAAAGGTACAAAAGGCTTGCTGAGATGGATCTGGAATTCAACAATCCTGGAACAAATGCCTACAAGTGTGGGTTAATTATTCAGTGGCTAGATGTTGGTTTGGAAGTATTGAACTAGCCCCATCTTTATTGCGGGGTCAGTGTGACTTCTTAGAGAAGGAGCATCTCCACCCGCATCCTTCTGCCCGGGCACTGAGGTCCAGCGCCGAGGGCCTTCTGGCGGTTCCCTCACTGTGAGAAGCCAAGTTACAGGGAACCAGGCAGAGGGCCTTCTCGGTAGTGGCGCCCGCCCTGTGGAACGCCCTCCCATCAGATGTCAAAGAGAAAAACAATTACAGTGGTACCTCGGGTTACAGACGCTTCAGGTTACAGACGCCTCAGGTTACAGACTTCGCTAACCCAGAAATAGGATCTCAGGTTAAGAACTTTGCTTCAGGATGAGAACAGAAATTACGAGCAGCAGGAGGTCCCATTAGCAAAAGTGGTACCTCAGGTTAAGAACAGTTTCAGGTTAAGAACGGACCTCCAGAACGAATTAAGTTCTTAACCCGAGATACCACTGTACCAGACTTTTAGAAGACACCTGAAAGCAGCCCTGTTTAGGGAAGCTTTTAATGTTTAACAGACTATTGTATTTTAATCTTTTGTTGGAAGTCGCCCAGAGTGGCTGGGGAAACCCAGCCAGATGGGCGGGGTATAAATAATAAATTGTTGTTGTTGTTGTTGTTGTTGTTGTTGTTGTTGTTGTTATAAAAGGTAAAGGGACCCCTGACCATTAGATCCAGTCGTGACTGACTCTGGGGTTGCGGCGCTCATCTCGCTTTCTTGGCCGAGGGAGCTGGCGTACAGCTTCTGGGTCATGTGGCCAGCATGACTAAGCCGCTTCTGGCAAACCGGAGCAGCGCATGGAAACGCTGTTTACCTTCCCGCTGGAGCGGTACCTATTTATCTACTTGCACTTTGATGTGCTTTCGAACTGCTAGGTTGGCAGGAGCAGGGACTGAGCAAAGGGAGCTCACCCCGTCGCGGGGATTCGAACCCCCGACCTTCTGATCGGCAAGTCCTAGGCTCTGTGGTTTAACGCACAGCGCCACCCGCGTCCCTTATATTATTATTATTATTATTATTATTATTATTATTATTATTATTATTATTGGAGGTCCCATTTTCAACATACTTTTACTGGGGAGTTAGGACCCTTCCTTAGAGATGGCCTCAAACACAATCCTATTCCAGGGAGCCCTTTCACACATGTAGCCAGGACTTAGGAGCCAACACACCTCAAGTAAAATCAAGCAGTGCGCATGTGCACATGCATGCGCAGAGCAGCCGTTGAGTGAGCACTGCTGCAAACCAGCATTAGGCCAAACCAGAACAAACGGCTCCAGACACAGACAGCAGCTGAAACAAACATTTCATTTATATAAGGACACCTGTGGGCTGAAATTACAATGCTGAGAAGGAAGACTTTATCGTTTATAAAGGGCGATTTTTACCTCGCTACAACTATTTGGATAATCTCTAGCATGCTGAAGTTTGCTTTGGCAGCGATCAGTTTCAAGTGCTGATTTCTTCCCCCACGTTTCCTTCAACAAGGCTATTCTTGGCAAATAGGGCACGCTTTTGCAAGAGCCGAGCTGAGCTATCGAAAGGCGGAAGCGACTTGCGCGAGCTCATTTCCTGTGCAGGCTCATCTGTGTACTGTGTCGTGTGTGCAGGTTAACACAAAAGCAACTGAACTTTTGAAAATGGCACCAGAGCAGGGTTTCCCAAACGGTGGAGTCGCCAGCTGGTTTTGGACTACAACTCCCATCATCCCTAGCTGGCAGGACCAGTGGTCAGGGATGATGGGAGTTGTAGTCCAAAAAATGGTAGAGACCCAAGTTTGGAAAACCCAGCATTAGAGAGGGTCAGCAGGTAGAGATTGTTCATTAAATTGTGAGTTCTTTCACATTTCCCCCAAAACTAGAGGGGGGCGTTTGTTCATTTCTGATCACATGGATATGTATCTAAATTTAATCAGTTACTAAATTGGCTCAAAGGCAGACGATTAATACCTGAAAAGTCTTTGATCAGTTGGCAGTTTGATCAGTTGGCTTTTTTCCACCTTCCCTAAGCATGTGTGACACAGATGTTTGTCTTTGCAGTCACTTTTCCCCCAGTGCTCTTGTGCTTATGACCCACTGGAGTTTGGATTATGTAAGAGAAATGGGCAGCGCAAAAGTTTCTTCCTTTGGGATACGAGGCTAGGTTTCATTCTCTACTAACTCTGCAATCTTGGCCAGGGAGGTAAGCGGAAATCTCTCTCCCTTCCCCATGGTTAAACATCGGCTGAAAAATACATTCAGCCAGTCCTGGAAGGGGTTGTCCTAAAAAAAAGCAAAGTTTGTACTCCTAGATCAGGCATAGGCAAACTCGGCCCTCCAGATGTTTTGGGACTACGACTCCCATCATCCCTGACCACTGGTCCTGTTAGCTAGGGACGATGGGAGTTGTAGTCCCAAAACATCTGGAGGGTTGGGTTTCCCTATGCCTGTCCTAGATCCACGTTTGTCGCTGGAGACCCAGGTAGCTTCTGTGCCAAGAAGTGACTTTCTTAGACTAGTGTACCAGCTGCAGCCTGACCACAGTTATCTAGGTCCCGCTAACCTTTAGGATTGACTGCTGTAGTGTGTTGCATGTGGGGCTGCCGTTGGAGACTGCTCAGAAACTGTGTTTAGTTCAAAATACAGTTGTACCTCAGGTTACATACGCTTCAGGTTACATACGCTTCAGGTTACAGACTCCACTAACCCAGAAATATTACCTCAGGTTAAGAACTCTTCTTGAGGATGAGAACAGAAATCGTGTTCTGGCGGCGTGGCGGCAGCAGGAGGCCCCATTAGCTAAAGTGGTGCTTCAGGTTAAGAACAGTTTCAGGTTAAGAACAGTTTCAGGTTAAGAACGGACCTCTGGAACGAATTAAGTACGGAACCAGAGGTACCACTGTACATCTGCCAGGCTGTCAACCGGGGCCAGTTAGCGGGAGTATGTTTTGTCGGCACTGAAAGAACTGTACTGGCTTTCTGGTGCTTAGGTTTACAAACGGGAACCAGAGATAAACACACACAACTTTTCTGGTAAGGGCCCTGCCTCTGGGATACTGTCCCCAAGAAGGCCTACTTAGTGTCTACATCAGGCACCCCCAAACTCGGCCCTCCAGATGTTTTGGGACTACAGCTCCCATCATCCCTGACCACTGGTCCTGTTAGCTAGGGATGATGGGCGTTGTAGTCTCAAAACATCTGGAGGGCCGAATTTGGGGGTGTCTGGTCTACACTGCTTTCTTTTTAAAACTCGAAGGCTTTTAATTTTATTTTAGCACATATTTCCTCACCTCATTTTAACATGCATTGCAGGGAGTTGGACTAGACCAGCGGTTCCCAATCTTTTTTTGGCCACCAAATCAATCTCTAAAATCCTGATGCCCCTCCCCCTGTGACATATAATTCTTATTATTCAAAAAGTGAATTCCTTTTCACATGGAGGAAGCCTAAAAGGCCATTAACTGCTAATAACTCATTCTCAAATTGCCCCCCCCCCTTAAAAATCAAATTGCCTCCCTGTGGGGCGTGTGCCCCACATTGGGAACCACGAGACTAGACAGTCCCTCAGGATCCCTTTCCAACTCTCTAATTCTACAGTTTATAAGATTTATTATCTCTTAGATTCGCCTTGTTTTTGTAAATTGCGCCCAAAACTCCACCAAAGGGAGCTACATAAATCTTATCAATGTATGTGTTTCATACGATTTTGTGTACATCACATGGATATTTTTCAAAAAAAAAAAGTGGCATACAAGTGTTTTTTCATAAAGCGTTTGGGCTGCCAACCTTACCTGAGAGAAATTACCACAGAACAGAGCGGGACTTGTCTCCAATGAAACACGCACAGGATTGCACCGTTAAAGCTCTGAGTCTCCCCACTTTTAGTATCCTGTGGGTAGCACTGCATTTCCACCTAAACCATTCCCCTCCTCTTTTCTGAATGGAGAGACACTGCGCAATAATCTGATGCAAGCTCAGCAAAAATAATATAAAGCTATTTTGGAATGGGCAGGCTAAGGCTACCGCAGCCCAGCCTCCTGTTCGCTTTGCCCTTGACTGAGTCACAGTTTCATTTCTCTCCAAGAAAGAGGGAAACTTTTAAGTTGCAGCACAAGAAAGATAAAGATGGATGGAAGCCAGGTTTATGCTCCATGCGGGGAAATTCCCCAAGGAAGATCCGCAACCAGAGATGGCTCCTAGTTCTCCACCGGGGAACTAGGGGAAAGAGCCCTACATGATACTGTGATAGGAATTTTGAGGTCTTAGATATATGGCAATGTTCATAACTGCACGTACATAGATCAGCACAGGAAGACCGACCTGAAGCCATTTTTATTCCTAAACTGGGCAAATGTTTTCTCTGCATGGTCAAAGTGGAAAACCCTCCCCATTGTCTTTTCCTTCACAAATCCTGTCTTAAGGGTATGTCTGTGTTTGAATAGGATGTGAGCCTGTGACCTGGCCCAGGAACTAAGTATTTATCATTAGAAAAGACTGGCCAGGCTCCACAGGCAATCCAATCAAGTAACCTGCCAGACAGGAGATAAACAACAACAGGAGAAAAACAATATTCAAATTTCTGTTTTAGACCGCCTTTTCTGTGATGAAGGTGTGATGTATCTGAGGGGTGGTCTTAGGTTACACCCCTTCTGTCATGTATGTATGATGTTTCTGGGGGTGGTCTTGATCTACAGGGTGGCAATTTCAAAAGTCTTTATAAGTCCTTGCGCGCCATTTTTCGGGGTTCCTCTTCTCTCCTGCGGGTGAGGGGAGCACCCTGTTGCAACAGATCAATAAAGATCAAGCTTACTAGCTGCTTTACTTCTCAATATTCTCTGGTTGCCCTCTGTTATTCTCTCCTACCAATAGGGAACCTATGTAAGGACTCTATATGGGCTCTTGGATACCCCATAAGGGAAAAGGGCAATTTTTGTTTACAACAATACAAATCCATGTGTGGGGAAACTGGGCTTATCCACACTTTCTGCCCCACAACTTTGCAGCACAGCTCCGCGCTGAAACGCTCTGTGTCTTGAACATTGCCCCTAGCTTTCCCCATGAGAAACCACTCTTTAAATCAGATCAAATGCCACTTTGCGATTTCTGTGAATTGACGTTTGCGCCAATTGAGCTTAGAACAGTTGGTTTTTTGCAGGAAAAGCTCCGGGGGGAAAGAAAAGGTGATCGGAAACAGAGCTGCAATTCGTGGACCGTGCCTGGAAAGAGCAGAGGAAAGTGTGGATAACACTGCTCTTGTGTCCTGCCATTCGTTTGCCCCACTCTTACAACTAGCATAAGCAGAGGGGTAGTAGTAGCGCTAATAATAATAATAATAATAATAATAATAATAATAATAATAATTTTATTTTTGTACCCTGCTATGGTTTTCCCAGTAGTGATGTATGGATGTGAAAGCAGGACCATAAAGAAGACTGATCGCCGAAGAATGGATGCTTTTGAATTCTGGTGCTGGAGGAGACTCTTGAGAGTCCCAGGGACTGCAAGAAGATCAAACCTCTCCATTCTGAAGGAAATCAGCCCTGAGTGCTCACTGGAAGGACAGATCCTGAAGCTGAGGCTCCAATACTTTGGCCACCTCATGAGAAGAGAAGACTCCCTGGAAAGACCCTGATGTTGGGAAAGATGGAGGGCACAAGGCAAAAGGGACGACAGAGGACGAGATGGTTGGACAGTGTTCTCAAAGATACCAGCATGAGTTTGACCAAACTGCGGGAGGCAGTGGAAGACAGGAGTGCCTGGCGTGCTCTGGTCCATGGGGTCACGAAGAGTCGGACACAACTAAACAACAACAACAACAACAACACCCTGCCCACCTGACTGCGTTGCCCCAGCCACTCTGGGAAGCTTCCAACATACATAAAAACATAATGAAACATTACACATTAAAAGGCTTCCCTATACAGGGCTGCCTTCAGATGTCTTCTAAAGGTTGAACAGTTACTCATCTCCTTGACATCTGATGGATGTTCCACAGGGTTGGTGCCACCACCGAGAAGGCCCTCTGCTTGGTTCCCTGTAGCTTCACATCTCACAGTGAAGCAACCGCCAGAAGGCCCTTGGAGCTAGATTAAGACATACTTAAGCCGCATATGTTTTGTAAGAAATCGCACTGTTTATTATCATGCTTCAAAATTTGCTCTCCCCCCCCCCCAAATATTTGGAGCTGCTCAAGACTTTCCTAAAGCTTTTCAGAAACCGCGATGAGTAAAAACGCAGCATAGTTATCATCGGTAGACTCCCCAGAAAGACAAATGAAGGAATTAAGTTCACTCTTAGAAGGTCAGCTCTTGTGACGCCATGAGTGCTTATCGCCACAGCCCAGTGATGGGGGACATGTGTCCCTCCAAGTTTTGCTAGACTCCTAGCCAGCCCAGCCAAACGATCAGTATTTGGATTTGGATTTGATATCCCGCTTTATCACTACCCGAAGGAGTCTCAAAGCGGCTAACATTCTCCTTTCCCTTCCTCCCCCACAACAAACACTCTGTGAGGTGAGTGGGGCTGAGAGACTTCAGAGAAATGTGACTGGCCCAAGGTCACCCAGCAGCTGCATGTGGAAGAGCGGGGAAGCGAACCCGGTTCACCAGATTACGAGTCCACTGCTCTTAACCACTACACCACACTGGCTCCCTCAGGGATTGTGGGAATTAAGAGAAGAAGAAGACCTTTGTTGCATCAATGGCCCATCTAGTCTAGCATCCGGTTCTCATAGTGACTGACCAAGCGTCTGTGGGAAACCAGTGAGCAGGACGTGAGCACAATAGAAGTGACCAACTGGTATTCAGAAGCATCATTGCTTCTGACAGTGGAGGTGGAACATGTGGTCTAACAATATCTAGAGAGCTGCCCCAGTCCTGTCTTAGCCAAGAAACACTTGGTAGCAAAGCTGGACTTGTAAAAGGATAAAAGAGTATTGGGAAATGATCCATAATGAATTAAAAAAATGTTTTAAAGTCCTTTCCAAAAAAAACCAGAGTCCTTTCTGTTGGGGATAATTCAGACTGAAATCCCCTGGTGTCCAAAAAGGTTATTTATGTATGCCACTACCGCGACCCATTTTTTGTTAGCCCAAAAATGGAAAATGAGCAAGGTCCCAACCAAAGAAGAATGGCAACTTAAGTTGACAGAATACGGTATATTCAGCTTGTAGACTTAAGGGAAGGTAAACGGCATTTCCGTGTGCTGCGCTGGCTCGCCAGATGCAGCTTGTCACCCGGGGGTGCTTTTGAACTGCTAGGTTGGCAGGTGCTGGGACCAAGCAAAGTGAGCGCACCCCGCCGCGGGGATTCGAACCGCCGACCATGCGATCGGCAAGTCCTAGGCCAGGGGTCTGCAACCCGTGGCTCCGGAGCCACATGTGGCTCTTTTACACCTTTGCCGCGGCTCCGGGGCGGATACTAGCGAGGGGAGGAGGCGCATTGTGCGCCCTGACACTCCCCACTGTGGCGGGCGCTGTACTGGCTGTGACGTCGCATGGGGGCGGTGCGTGCGTTAGTCACGCACTGTCCCGACGTCACCTTCCCGGTTTTGCGGCTCCCAGTTTTCCCCCCCTTCGGAAACGGGTCCAAGTGGCTCTTTTTGTCTTAAAGGTTGCAGACCCCTGTCCTAGGCGCTGAGGTTTTACCCACAGTGCCACCCGCGTCCCCTATTGAATGGTATAGTTTTTGTAAAATATATTTCCAGTGGTACCTTGGGTTAAGTACTTAATTCGTTCTGGAGGTCCGTTCTTAACCTGAAATTGTTCTTAACCTGAAACACCACTTTAGCTAATGGGGCCTCCTGCTGCTGCTGCGCTGCTGCTGCTGCACGATTTCTGTTCTCATCCTGAAGCAAAGTTCTTAACCTGAGGTACTATTTCTGGGTTAGCAGCATCTGTAACCTGAAGCATATGTAACCCGAGGTACCACTGTACAAGGAACACCTGGTGGCAGCGACAGCAGGACAGCAAACCACCAGGAGCTAAATATGATCAGTGAGGGAAGACTCAACTTCATCATGCATTGAGTGGGTTTCAGATGCTTAGTTCGACTCACTTGCCTCAGAGATTCTCAGCAGGCTGTGCTACCAGAGAATCACAGAATTGTAGAGTTGGGAGGAATCTTTTTACCCAACATGGGGCTTCAACACATGACCCTGAAATTAAGAGTCCCAAAGATGAAGGCAGGGAATGCCGCCTGAATAATCCTGGGTACCCATTTGCAACGCCTGTTCCCGATAGCACACCTGAGCGAAATTGCACCACACAAATATTTCATAGGCAGCTTTGGTGAGGGAGCCTTGCGTGGCAGAATATAAGTACAGTGGGACCTCGGTTTTCGAACGTAATCCGTTCCAGAAGACGATTCGAGCTCTGAAACATTCGAAAACCGAAAACTCTTTTCTTTCTTTTTAAAATTGCTTTAAACCTCAACAAACGAAAAACCAAAAGATAATATAAATTACAAAAAGTAAATAGATTTCTTAGAGCACAACTTCTGTTATGACTTCCAGTCACCCCCTCAAGAGTCCTGGGTTACTTTTATGCAACACACTTTTCGTTATCACTCCAATCATATCCCATATCATTAATTTTATAAGATTTTCTAGGTTTCTACAGGGGTCCTTCTAAGCCTACCAGAGAATTCACATTTTTACAATGCTCTTTAAGATATTTTCTGTAGATGTCCCACTCTCTAATAAATGTTTGGTCTGTATTATCCCTAATTCCTCCTGTTATCTTTGCTAATTCTGAAAATTCTAATAATTTTGCCTGCCAGTCCACTTTGGTCGGGATAGAGTCTCCTTTCCCATTTTTGGCTGCTAAGATCTTGCTGCCACTGTTGCATAAAAAGGTAAAGGTAAAGGGGCCCCTCACCATTAGGTCCAGTCGCAGACGACTCTGGGGTTGCTGCGGTCATCTCGCTGAGGGAGCCGGCGTACAGCTTCCGGGTCATGTGGCCAGCATGACTAAGCCGCTTCTGGCAAACCAGAGCAGCGCATGCAAACGCCGTTTACCTTCTCGCCGGAGTGGTACCTATTTATCTACTTGCACTTTGATGTGTTTTCGAACTGCTAGGTTGGCAGGAGCAGGGATCGAGCATCGGGAGCTCACCCCGTCACGGGGATTCGAACCGCCGACCTTCTGATCGGCAAGTCCTAGGCTCTGTGGTTTAACCCACAGCGCTACCCGCGTCCCTCCCACAGTTGCATATAGGAAGCCAAAAACTCAACAGCTGATATCTACCTGTAGGCCTCAGGATCCTGCGCTCAGCAGAGGCTGCATGGCATGTTCGACTTCCGAGGCAGGTTCGAAAACCAAAACATTTACTTCCGAGTTTACGGCATCCGAAAACTAAAACATTCATCAACAGAGACATTCGAAAACCGAGGTACCACGGTAACGTGACTCGCAATCGTAGGGCGACAGGCAGCCACAAAGATCAGTGGCTTGCCTTGCTGAGAATGAACGGGCGCACAAAACAAAAAACGCTAAACTTGGCTAGCTCACTTCTCTCTCGCATAGACGGGATGAGCTTTTAGCAGCAACGGTGGGGCTCCGATCAGCAAGGAAGCTGGCAACTCTAAACAAGACCTTCAAGACTGGGATTCCCAGCCACTGGAGCCAGCCAAGGCAGGGAGAGAAAAGGGCTTTTTCGTCTCAGGCATGTGCCAAAAAGGAAGAAGAAAATGAGGTGAGACTCATCTTTTTGCATTTCTCTCCCAAAAGGACTTGGATTGCAGACAAGTATTGGGTTGATTGGAATGTGCTCAGCAGCCATGTGATCCAACGAAGTCTTTCGGTTGTTATTTTTTTTATATAAAAAACCTCAAGGAGGCACCAGCAGCTTACCAATTGCAACAGATACATCTTGGAGGATGCTGAAGACCTATCTATCATACTTACGTATTGATTTAAGACCTTCCTCTACACCTGAGGCTAAGGGACAATAATAGTGGTCTCAGCAGCCGAGTCTCGACAACTGAAAGCCAAGCAAGTCCCCACACCCAAGATTAATAGTGGGACAGGAGAGCTGAGAATAACACAAATATATTTCACATCGTGACCGACTCTGGGGTTGCAGCGCTCATCTTGCTTTATTGGCCGAGGGAGCTGGCGTACAGCTTCCAGGTCATGTGGCCAGCATGACTAAGCCACTTCTGGCGAACCAAAGCAGCGCACAGAAACACCGTTTACCTTCCCACCGGAGCAGTACCTATTTATCTACTTGCACTTTGATGTGCTTTCGAACTGCTAGGTTGGCAGGAGCAGGGACCGAGCAACGGGAGCTAACCCCGTCGCGGGGATTCGAACCGCCGACCTTTTGATCGGCAAGCCCTAGGATCTGTGGTTTAACCCACAGCGCCACCCGCTATCTACATGGGTATCTACATTGGTAGATAAGTATAAAAAGCCCAGGGCACAAATTTTCACGGTCTTCTAACAGCTATGGTGGCTCATTTACCAGAAGCAGTGTATTTAAACGACCTCGGCCCAGTATACCTGAAGGAGCATCTCCACCCCCATCATTCAGCCCGGACACTGAGGTCCAGTTCTGAGGGCCTTCTGTCGGTTCCCTCACTGCCAGAAATGAAGTTACAGGGAACCAGGCAGAGGGCCTTCTTGGTAGTGGCGTCCGTCCTGTGGAACACGCTCCCATCAGACGTCAAGGAAATAAACAACTACCTGACTTTTAGAAGAGATCTGAAGGCAGCCCTGTTTAGGGAAGTTTTTAATGTTTGATGTTTTATTGTGTTTTTAATATTCTGCTGGGAGCTTCCCAGTGTGGCTGGGGAAACCCAGCCAGATGGACGGACTAATAATAACTATTATTATTATTATTATTATTATTATTATTATTATTATTATTATTTAGCGTTAACTGTGAATTAGCGATAACTGTGATTCTGAACAAACCAAGCCTCCTGATGTATATTTTAAAATGCAAATCATTTCCATGTAGCTCCTGGGCCAGGGGCGTCCTGTGTGTTCTATAGGGCAAGGGCATTCTGAGCCCCCACCAGCCCCCTGTGCCTAGCAAAGGGGAGGAAGGGACAGTCATGAAAATTACAGAAGGGAATTCCTATTCTGCTACACAGCAAGTCAGGCATCCCCAAACTCGGCCCTCCAGATGTTTTGGGACTACAACTCCCATCACCCCTAGCTAACAGGACCAGTGGTCAGGGATGATGGGAATTGTAGTCCCAAAACATCTGGAGGGCGGAGTCTGGGGATGCCTGCAGTAAGATGTGGGGAACAGGAGGGGAGAAGCGTTTTAATGTACGTAGGATAGCATCTTAAAAAGCAGAGGCATCACCTTGCCAACAAAAGTCTGTATAGTTAAACCTATGGTTTTCCCAGTAGTGATGTATAGAAGTGAGAGCTGGACCATAAAGAAGGCTGATCGCCAAAGAATTGATGCTTTTGAATTATGGTGCTGGAGGAGACTCTTGAGAATCCCATGGACTGCAAGAAGATCAAACCTA
The DNA here is from genome assembly GCF_027172205.1 of Podarcis raffonei. Lineage (NCBI taxonomy): Eukaryota > Metazoa > Chordata > Lepidosauria > Squamata > Lacertidae > Podarcis > Podarcis raffonei. The sequence continues at coordinate 15,579,623 of NC_070614.1, forward strand.
TCCATTCTGAAGGAAATCAGCCCTGAGTGCTCACTGGAAGGACAGATCCTAAAGCTGAGGCTCCAATACTTTGGACACCTCATGAGAAGAGAAGACTCCCTGGAAAAGACCCTGATGTTGGGAAAGATGGAGGGCACAAGGAGAAGGGGACGACAGAGGATGAGATGGTTGGACAGTGTTCTCGAAGCTACCAGCATGAGTTTGACCAAACTGCGGGAGGCAGTGGAAGACAAGAGTGCCTGGTGTGCTCTGGTCCATGGGGTCACGAAGAGTCGGACACGTCTAAACAACAAGAAAAGGATAGCAAACAAACGAAACCCTAAAAACCTTGGCTATCTCTGGTCCACCACGATCATCGATGGCAAGGAACCTTTCATGGACCCAAGCCCACATTTTCACTTGGCCAAACTTCGGGGCCGTAGCACGGTCAACCAAACACCACATTTCATCCTCAGTTGGGTTGTTGAGGGTTTTTTGGGTGGGGAAGGTACCATTAAATGGCAGTAAAGTGGTGTTTAGCTTACACAGTCTACTGGGAGGAATCTATTGGGATTTCCTGCCTCAAGCGCCAAAATCTATTGGTTTGACTCATTTCTGTCTCACACAAACTCTGATAGCGGAAGACAGGGCTTTCAGAAACGTCAATGCCATGATGGAAAAGGAGACTAAGCCAACACAGATGTCAGGGTAGGCTTCGGACATCAATTCACTCATCCCTCCTTGCACAGAGACAAACAGGACAGAAGGCCGGGGAAGCAGTTCATTCTCAGCCTCTTCTGCTACCCACGGCATAAGACAGGGGTGCAAAACCTGCAGCCCTGGACTATATTTCCCAGAATCCCTGGCCACAGGTGGGACTCATGGGACTTAAGAGTGCAATAACATCTTGTTGGCCACATGTTTTCCATCCCTGGCATAAGAGATGTCAAGTGAGTGTAGGAGGGACAGAAAATGATCCCCACTTTCTGCTTATTTCAACAACTACACTTATGCAGACTTTTGTTCCTCAAATGCTGAAAGTGCATCCCATAAATTATCTCAGTCGTTCGACGGACAACCCTGCAGGGCAGTCCTACCAGCCAGACAGTTTTTAGGGAAAGAACTGAATAAATTAAACACAAGACCAGCCACTGTTAGCCACAGTAGCTCAGGTGACCTCTTTCCAAAAGCAGCTTGAGTTGACACACTACAGTACCTCCCGGGCACCAAGATGCTGCTGGAACAGAGGGGAAACCAGGACCGTGTAGGAACTCCATGACTTCCTTGCTTACAGCACAATCCTACCCAAGTCTACTCAGAAGCAAGTCCGGGTGGATGGCAGCTAACAGATTGAGGTTGAATCCTGACAAGACAGAAGTACTGTTTTTGGGGGACAGGAGGCGGGCAGGTGTGGAGGACTCCCTGGTCCTGAATGGAGTAACTGTGCCCCTGAAGGACCAGGTGCGCAACCGGGGAGTCATTTTGGACTCACAGCTGTCCATGGAGGCGCAGGTCAATTCTGTGTCCAGGGCAGCTGTCTACCAGCTCCATCTGGTACGCAGGCTGAGACTCTACCTGCCCGCAGACTGTCTCGCCAGAGTGGTGCATGCTCTAGTTATCTCTCGCTTGGACTACTGCAATGCGCTCTATGAGGGGCTACCTTTGAAGGTGACACGGAAACTACAACTAATCCAGAATGTGGCAGCTAGACTGGTGACTGGGAGCAGCCCTGAAAGACCTACACTGGCTCCCTGTACGTTTCCGAGCACAATTCAAAGTGTTGGTGCTGACCTTTAAAGCTCTAAACAGCCTCAGTCCAGTATACTTGCAGGAGCATCTCCACCCCCATCATTCTGCCCGGACCCTGAGGTCCAGTGCTGAAGGCCTTCTGGCGGTTCCCTCGCTGCGAGAAGCCAAGTTACAGGGAACCAGGCAGAGGGCCTTCTCGGTAGTGGCACCAGCCCTGTGGAACGCCCTCCCACCAGATATCAAAGAGAAAAACAACTACAAGACTTTTAGAAGACATCTGAAGGCAGCCCTGTTTAGGGATGCTTTTAATGTTTAATAGGTTATTGTATTTTAGTGTTCTGTTGGAAGACACCCAGAGCGGCTGGGGAAACCCAGTCAGATGGGCGGGGTATAAATAATAAATTATTATTATTATTATTATTATTATTATTATTATTATTATTACTACTACTACTATCCAATTCAATGGGGCTTGCTGCCAGCTGAATGGGATTAGGACTGCAGCTTTACGAGCAATCCATTCTGTAGCAGTTCTGATGGGTCTCTGAGATGAAGAAGACTACCTGGAGTCACAACTTTTTGATCTGGAAGCTCTTCCCCCTATAATTCAATATGTTTGGGGAGTGGTCAGGATGGTGCCAGGTGGAAGAGGCTCTTGCTTATCACTTCACAGGATCCGGTCTGAACATTAGCACTGGAAACAAATGCTCTTGACCACAAGCTCTTGAGATGCCACCTAGCTTTTGTCGGCAAGGCAGCATGAATGCTGCAGAAATCTTCCTACGAACTCCAGCAGTTGCGAACTCTTTCTTCAGCTCTTAGTTTTGTGAGAAGGCTGCCTTAAGGAGGGAATGAAGGGTGGCAAGCCATTCCACACACAAACCCCACAAAAGCAGGATACTGGCAAGTCCTTTGGTCAGTTGTCATACGATCGATTCCCTTGCTGGTGAACTGGCAGCTTAAAGTCAATACAGTGGTACCTTGGTTCCCGAACGGCTTAGCTCCCGAACAAATCGGCTCCCGAACACCACAAACCCGGAAGCGGGTGTTCTGGTTTGCGAATGCTTTTCAGAAGCCAAATGTCTGAGGTGGCTTCCGCAGTTTCCGATTGGCTGCAGGAAGCTCCTGCAGCCAATCGGAAGCCACACTGTGGTTTTCAAATGCTCCCAGGAGTCAAACGGACTCCCGGAACAGATTAAATTCGACACCCAAGGTACCACTGTACAAGAGAGCTAGATTTGCTTCAAGGGACACCCACTGCTGATCCCTGCCCCTAAACCCAAAGAAAGAGAGAATAATTCAATTCAAAACCAACCCCCTCCTGGTTTTATGCTACTTATTGTCTAGATCTTCTTATTGCCTACCCAAGAGAACTGAGTACAGTGCTACCTCAGGTTAAGAACTTAATTCGTTCCAGAGGCCCGTTCTTAACCTGAAACTGTTCTTAACCTGAAGTACCACTTTAGCTAATGGGGCCTCGCACTGCCGCTGTGCCACCACCATACAATTTCTGTTCTCATCCTGAAGCAAAGTTCTTAACCCGAGGTACTATTTTTGAGTTAGTGGAGTCTGTAACCTGAAGCGTCTCTAACCTGAAGTGTCTGTAACACGAGGTACCACGGTAACATCTTTGGTTACAAAACTATGTCTATGGAGGTCCTAAGATGGAGAGGGTTACTGAAGATATACATTGGTGGGTTTCCTCTGCAAAGACCTTCCTCTTGCAGTTGAATAATAGATGCCGAGTCTCTAGCGTGTGCCTGGCTTGGAAACAACCCAACTGTGCTCCTCACACCCCTCCTTTGTCTGCAAAGGCAGGTTCAGGGGGCCATTGACTGCCCCAGACCTTTCCAAAGTGCCTCCGTACTGTTTAATATTATCTACGAAGTGTGAATTATTAAGACATTTTATATACAGTAAACTGCCTGTTCTCAAACACACACACACACACACACACACAAGATCACACCCTTGGCTAATCAACGACTTTCAGCACTGCCTTCAATTCCACAGTAACAGCCGCCAATGTGCTTAAAGCGTTATAAACCATAGAACGGAATCGTAGAACTGTAGAGTCGGTGGGACCCCGAGGGTCATCTATCCCAACCCCCCCTGAAACGAAGGAATCTTTTGCCCAGCGTGGGGCTTGAACCCACAACTCCTGCTCTGCTGACTCTCTGTGCATGCACAAGAGAGAGAGGAGACCGACCCTTTGGCAACAGTAGTGCTCTTTAAGAAGAGGATAGTCAAGGCAACGGTGAGATGGAACTCATCAACTTTAAGCAACCATGTGCACATGTTTCTCAACTCAGAGGGTTGGATGAAACCGCAGAATTAACACACAACCCAGCTACCTCTTCCCGCAAGGAAAGATTCCACCGGGGCACACGAGCTCCACTTCTCCCCAAAGCAGAAGGCCAGCTAGAGGCATAACTCCCAAACATGTCCTCAAAGCTAAGAGCTACAGATCTCACACCCTACAGCTGCATAGCTCCTGAAAGCATGCACCAAATGCAAACTAGTTTCTTAACTGCAGGTACAGATGCTGCTGAAACTGTGGAGGCGGCCCTGTGGTTTTGTCCCATCGGAAGTCTGAGAACATCCTATGGGAGCCAAAAATCTGCAAACAGCCAACTCGGAGCAAGGCCCTAAGGGCACTGCAACCATCAGTGGCTTTCGAGGAGGAGGGCATTGGTTTAGGGCAACATCCAAGGCTAGTTCTGGCTACTTCAAATCAGTTTAGCACCAGCTGCTTGCAGAACCTAGTTTTTTTATCCCCCTTAGGGTGTCTGTTGTAGACTGCAGACTAGCCTTGGGAAATACTGGGAAAGACCACCTGAACTCACTGGGGAGACTGGGAGGGGCTACACAAGGACACCTGCAGATGAATGGATCCAGAGCAGTCTCCACCCTCACATGCCTCTAACTTGGGTGAGATTCATCCCCGCCATCAAGGCAGGTGTGAATCTACTTAAAATCATTTCCAGCTGTGCTCCTTTTGACCCTTCTACCAATGCTTTTGTACTTCCAATTTGCAGGCTGAGGTTGCTTCCTTCAGAGAAACCGTGGCACCCCAAAGCGTTCAGCAAAAGGAGATAACTAATAATAATAAAATTAATAAGGGTGGAGCAGGAATTATCGGCTCCATACCAAGTGATACCTGCCCTTTAAAGCAGAAAAAGAAGAGGAAAAACCTTCCCATTTCACAGCAATAGGCATTGAAGAGAGTGGGGAAATTTATCTTCGGACCTCTCTCTAACCACACAGATTGCAAGTACGACTGCACCCCTTGCTAGATTAGTTTTCCATTTTGGGGTGTGTTAAGAGAACCCCCAGCTGGTTGACGTCTTTAGGGTGACATGAAGGCACGATGGTTCTATGGGGAGAAGAGGAGGAGGAGCAGGAAGACCAGACAGAGACTTACCAGTACGTGGGTGAATCGTTCTTCCAGTTCCCCAGAGCTGGGCATAGGTTGTTTGGGGGGCGCTGGCTGCTTGGGGGGCAGGGGTGACGAGGCCGTGGGTTGGCTTTTAATCTCCTTCGCCGGAGACATCTCCATGCTGCTAGCTGCATTGCCCATCCTCAGACTGTACTTACACACACAAAAATCTAAAGCACTACAAAATTAAAATATCCAGGATATTTTTTTTCCTCCCGGGGGGAAGAGGAGAAAAAGGTCAGTGGGAATAAAAAACGAAAAAATACCCCGGCAACTTTCCCCACGTCCGCCAAATCGGAAGGCAAAGGGGAGTAGGACTTGCTCCAGGAACTCCCAACACGTGTGAATGTAAGATTCCTCCGATGCATCAGGTCAACACAGTCAGTTGTCCATGCTTCTCTTTTTTCCCCCTTTTCTTTTTTTGCTCCTGCCGCGGCCTAATTCCAGGAAGCAGCTGGAAGTGATGGAGGGGTCGCCAAGCACAAGGTGACTTCTCAACGCCTGTCCTCTGGGGCCGGACCCACCACCATGATGGGCAGGCAGCTTCGCTGGTACCCAGCTCGCCTCTAGTGCATTCGCAGCGAGCCCCGTTTCCTAAAAGGGCATCCTCATCTTGTCTCCGATTGCCACGCGTGCTCTTCAGAGAAGTCCGCCGCCGCTGCTGCTGCTGCTGCTGTTAAACTTCCCCCTCTCCTCCACCCAAAAAAAGAAAAGAAAAAGAGGAAGAACCGAAAGCAGCGGCGGTTGCTCTCTCTGCACAGGAAATCGGGCTGCAGGTGCCTTGAATGCAAGAACGCGAGCACAGGTCGAGGCGGAACTTTTGCTGCAGCGTGTTGGTTTTTTTGCAAAGGGGGGATTTTGCAACCCAGGAGGTGCAATCTCTCTTGCTCTCCTGCAAGCATGCAAGCTCTCTCTCTCAATTTGGCGAGGAGCAGCAGCAGCAAAAGAAGGCGGCAGCGGCAGCAGCTGCTGCAGGAGGAGGAGGAGGAGAACCGCACGGTTTTTGCAAAGGCAGCGAAGATGGGTAGATCGCCAAAGCTGGGGGGGAAGAGGAGGCGGAGGCGGCGGCAGGAGGAGAGGAAAACGCAGCGGCTCGCCCATGCCCAATTGCAATAGCCATGGCCTGAGGGAGAGAGGCGAGGAGGGCGACGCGGAAGGCGAAGGAAATAGCAGAGTCACCTGCTAGCTGGAGAAATGAGGAGCGGCGGCGGGTTAGGATTGGGAGCGCCAGGCCGGCGGAGCGAGCGCTTTCTGGGTCTCAAAGCCCCCGGCTTTCGGTTTCGCGCTGCCATGGCTACTTCATCGGGGGGAAACGGGGCTCGATTTCCCAAACGATTTCTAGATCTATGGGCGCTCATCTGTCATGGATGCTGGGGCTGAGATTCCTGCATTGCAGGGGGCTGGACTAAATGACCCTTGGCATCCCTTCCAACTCTAGGAGTCATCACCTTGCCAACAAAGGTCCGTATAGTAAAAGCTATGGTTTTCCCAGTAGTGATGTATGGAAGTGAGAGCTGGACCATAAAGAAGGCTGATCGCCAAAGAATTGATGCTTTTGAATTATGGTGCTGGAGGAGACTCTTGAGAGTCCCATGGACTGCAAGAAGATCAAACCTCTCCATTCTGAAGGAAATCAGCCCTGAGTGCTCACTGGAGGGACAGGTCCTGAAGCTGAGGCTCCAATACTTTGGCCACCTCATGAGAAGTCTCTGGAAAAGACCCTGAAGTGGGGAAAGATGGAGGGCACAAGGAGAAGGGGACGACAGAGGACGAGATGGTTGGACAGTGTTCTTGAAGCTACCAGCATGAGTTTGACCAAAGTGCGGGAGGCAGTGGAAGACAGGAGTGCCTGGTGTGCTCTGGTCCATGGGGTCACGAAGAGTCGGACACGACTAAACAGCAACAAGATGTGATTTTCTAGGTTGCTCAGGAGCGCTTAGATATTACAGTTTGGCACAGGGAACGATCCGGAATCGGGTTCTGCCAGGATCGAGCCCTGGTGGTGGGGGGGACGAGGGAGGCACAGCAATGCAATTTTCAGCTCTAATCGTTCTCTTTCCGGGTGGGTGGGGAATCGCGTGGGATTTAGGGGAAGAGAGGGCCGCATGTCCCCCAAAACCTCTCAATGAATGGAGTGGAGAGCCGCACCGACATTTGGAGGACGCGCGATTGCTTGCTTGCTTGGTGCTGCGACCCCCTCCCCCCCCCCAAATCGTCACCCCACTCCTGCAGGATCCAGGTAATGCACCACGAAGGCTCCCTCGTTTGACCGGCTCCTCCTCACCCATCCTGAACTCGCGAGAGGCACGGAATCGAAATCGGAGGCTGATTCCCAGGAAGAGGGAGAAGAAGCCGACGTTAAGAGGTGTTGCCAAACCGATTTGCATCGGGAGCAGCCGGCGCATCTGCTGAAGTCCACCAGGCGAGCCGAGCTCCCTCTCGTGGCTGCTGGGAGGGAATCTCTCTCTTTTTAACCAAACAAGCTTCTGAGTCACACAGGAGTCTTCTTCTGAAAAGAGATTTCGACTAAGCATCAGGAAAAAAACTTTTCCTTCATTGGAGGTTTTTAAGCAGTTTGGATGGCCATCTGCCATGGATGCTTTAGCTGAGATTCCTGCATTGAAGGGGGCTGGACTAGATGACCCTTGGTGCCCCTTCCAACTCAGCCTTACAAGTTTCCAAGCACTAAAGTTTGCTTTTGTTATGCTAACGCGTGGTCTGCCAAACTTGGGTCTCCAGCTGTTCGTGGACTACAGTTCCCATCATCCTTGACCACTGGTCCTGCTAGCTAGGGATGATGGGAGTTGTAGTCTAAAAAACAGCTGGAACCCCTGCACTAATGCTTGTTTGCCGGAGAACAAAAGCCCCAAGAGGAGAGGGGTTGTTTGGTCGCTCAGAGTCTTGCTGGCCAAATTAGAGGCACAGCCCTCCAGTTGCTTTCGGACTACAACTCCCATCAAATTGGCCATGCCTTTGGTACCGATAGGAACTGGAGTCCACATGGGGAGCCGCAAATTCCCCTGCCACGATTAAATAAACCCTGTTTATTTTACATTGCTAGATAGCATCTCCACCCCCATCGTTCTACCCAGACACTGAGGTCCACCTCCGAGGGCCTCCTGGCAGTTCCTTCACGGAGAGAAGTGAAGTTATAGGGAACCAGCAGAGGGCCTTCTCGGTAGTGGCACCCGCCCTGTGGAACGCCCTCCCACCAGATGTCAAAGAGAACAACAACTACCAGACTTTTAGAAGACATCTGAAGGCAGCCCTGTTTAGGGAAGCTTTTAATGTTTGATGCATTACTGTCTTTTAATATTTTGTTGGAACCCGCCTAGAGTGGGCGGGGTATAAATAATTTATTCTTATTCTTATTCTTATTCTTATTCTTATCCTGTTCTGATGAATCCTGGGTTGTAAGGGGACGGGTAGTGCATCTGGTGGGGGGCACGCCATGCTCCTTTTGGGGCAGTTTGCCCACCTTTGGTCCCCACCTTGCACTCAGTTCTCACCTGTCAGCATGCAACAGCAGCCACACCCCAGAAAAACAGCTTCAGCAGGACGGCTAAACCAGATGAGGGTAGCCAACGGGTCTCAAAACCCTCAGTGAGTTAAGATACTTGCCCTGCATGCAAAAGACAGGCTGCAGCAGACTGAATGGACCAGCTGTGGGTCCAATGACAGGGGTCAGCAAACTTTTTCAGCAGGGGGCCGGTCCACTGTCCCTCAGACCTTTGTGGGGGGCTGGACTATATTTTGGAAAAAAATATGAACAAATTCCTATGCCCTGCAAAGAACCCAGAGATGCATTTTAAATAAAAGGACACGTTCTACTCATGTAAAAACATGCTGATTCCCGGACCGTCCGCGGGCTGGATTGAGAAGGGGATTGGGCCGGATCCGGCCCCCAGGCCTTAGTCTGCCTACCCATGGTCAAGAAGTGGTTTCTGCACGTGCTTTGTAGAGGAAAGTGAGGCAAATGGGGCTCATAGACCCAGGAAGGTAGCCCATCTAAGAGAAGGAAGACTGATCCTAAACATCCGCTGCTTTGCGGGATATCTTCAGGAGAAAAGGCTGAGGAGTAAACCCCACATAAATCCAGACCGGAGTTCCTAGGATGGTTGGATGGCGCCTTGTACACCTCCTTCTAGCAACTCCTGCAGCCAAGCTGGTGCCAAATGGATTGAAGGGGCGTGGATAATGGGGAATGGGTAAACAAATATATTTCCCTTTCTGAGTGAAGCCTGAACAGCACCCCATGACTCCTTTTCAAGGTTAACTAGATCCCCTTAAGAAGAGTACAGTACAGAAATGAACGGCAATATTTCACAGGAGCGCCCACTTAATAAATTTCTAGCCTTTATGGCTGCGATGATTGACAATGCTCGGGATATCACTTTATCTCACAAAGGAACTTACAGCAGCACACATTGTTTGTTGCTTCCCTGGGGGATGATTAAGAAACAGAGCCAAAGTGAAAGCAGCTTAATGCCATCTGAAAACTTTCTGATGTTAGGAAGGTAGAAGAATAAGGCTTCAATATTATATGAAGCTCTTTGATCAGGAACAAAGGGGGGGCGGGGACTAGAATTGTGGCAAAAATAAACTGCAAATTATGGGAACTATGTGCATTGGCATAATCTGTACAGGTAGCAGAATCCAATATTTGATATAAAATTTCAGGCGACCTTGTTGTTGTTGTTTAGTCGTGTCGGACTCTTCGTGACCCCATGGACCAGAGCACACCAGGCACTCCTGTCTTCCACTGCCTCCCGCACTTTGGTCAAACTCATGCTGGTAGCTTCAAGAACACTGTCCAACCATCTCATCCTCTGTCGTCCCCTTCTCCTTGTGCCCTCCATCTTTCCCAACATCAGGGTCTTTTCCAGGGAGTCTTCTCTTCTCATGAGATGGCCAAAGTATTGGAGTCTCAGCTTCAGGATCTGTCCTTCCAGTGAGCAGTCAGGGCTGATTTCCTTAAGAATGGATGCGTTTGATCTTCTTGCAGTCCATGGGACTCTCAAGAGTCTCCTCCAGCACCATAATTCAATAGCATCAATTCTTCGGCGATCAGCCTTCTTTATGGTCCAGCTCTCACTTCCATACATCACTACTGGGAAACCTGTAGCTTTAACTATACGGACCTTTGTTGGCAAGGTGATGTCAATACATGTTTATTTTCATTTTTTAGTGTAAATACATTCATTCCTTGGTATGTTTCTGGAAGAACGGAACACCAGGTAACTGAAGATGCTTTTCGCCCATCAGCGTGCAACATGCAATTCTGTATCTGATGGGATTTCTACAACTGTTAGAAGAGAAGAATAGCTTTGGCTCTCACAACTGTGGCTTCCAGGGCCAAGTCCTTGTTACAAAACAGTTCTACTGTTTTGTCTTGTACAGTACTAGTAACGCTGCAGAGTGAAAACACCACAATTACAATTTTTCCTTGGGATATGGTGGTGGTGAGAGGGGTGTGTGTGTGGGTAAGTGTACACACAAAGCAGTTCAGGGTTTTTTCCACTGTCATCGAAGGATCAGATATAAAGGAGAGAAAGCAGAGTGTCATGTCACCCGCATATCAATGACTCTGCAGCCCAAAACTCTGAATAGTTTTGTGTAGATGTTGTTAGCAGCATAGAGGGCAAGATGAAATCCTGCACAACCCACAGAGATTCCCACCTTCCCACACTGTCTCCTGGTAAAGGTAAAGGGTAAAGGGACCCCTGACCATGAGGTCCAGTCGTGGCTGACTCTGGGGTTGCGACGCTCATCTCGCTTTATTGTCCGAGGGAGCTTCCGGGTCATGTGGCCAGCATGACTAAGCCGCTTCTGGCGAACCAGAACAGCGCACAGAAACACCATTTACCTTCCCGCCGGTGCGGTACCTATTTATCTACTTGCACTTTGACGTGCTTTCGAACTGCTAGGTTGGCAGGAGCAGGGACCGAGCAACAGGAGCTCACCCCGTCCGGGGATTCGAACCGCCGAGCTTCTGATCAGCAAGTCCTAGGCTCTGTGGTTTAACCCACAGCGCCACCCGCGTCCCTGTCTCCTGGTACAAAACATGTATTAGGGTAGGGACATCCAACAGGTAGAAGCTAAATAACTTTGGCTCCCCTAAAAAAAGCCCTGCACTCCTTCTCCCTAAAAAAAGCTCACTGCCAGTTTTTAACTCTGTGAGTAGATCGCAGTCTCTTGGGAGTTGGCCACCCCTGTGCTAGGGCAACCAAGAAAGTTTCCTGAACCCAAACTGGAATGGATCTAAAGGTTTTCTATCCAGAATCTTCGCTGCCACCTTCTCACTTCCCTTGCCCAAAAAGAAAATATTTGACACATGGCGCTGGGTGACAGTTGTTCAAATCGGAGGGATCCAGTTATTCTACAACCCACCCCAATGATGGGGTGTAGGAACGATACGCTCCGTAGGAAAAGCACTCCCCACTTCACTAACATCTAAGCCCAACCGAGTCAATTTCACAAGACAGGTGACATGTGAGGGACAAAGAGAAAGTTACGCCTTCGCACTTCTCCAAGAATTCAGTCCATGCCATCAGGCTGAAAAATATCCCATAAAATCTGATTAGAAGACTCCATATTGTCTTCCATGAATGCCACTGAATAACCCAGAGTCCAAATCAGGGTGATTATATGCAAAGTGTGTCGCAAATTGGTTGCAGCGGACTTCCAAAGACTCCACTGCCAAGGGCCAAGCTGGAACAGATCCTTCACAACATGGAAAAGCTCCAAAGGATGGCACCAAGCAGATTTAATGTTGCTGGAAAGTCAAGCTTTCATTCCCTCTGTCGCCACCACAGACTAGGCACAAAATGGGCCCTAAGCTACACTTAATCATACTCGTTTTCAGTTTTTCTCTAGTCGTTTTGCTATTTCACTGCTCCTAGAGCCTCTGTAATCTAAAGAGCTCTCTGATCTTCAGCACCCATAGCATGGCTTGCAGTGCTCTCAAGCACTCTTATTAAAGCAGGGATTTTCAGGAAGATAAATTACAGCCAGCTTGCAACTTGTGTGCATTTAACTTGTGTGCATTCAGCTTTATGCACTTGGTAAAAAAAATTTTTTTAAAGGGAGCAGAAAGATGGCGGGCACCCAGGGGGAGAAACTTTGGCAATCCCACCCACCATCGTGGTAACAACGCAGTCTTTTCAATAGGGCTCTGTTCCGATGGCATGAGTAGTCACGATGAACTGGTAGATTCCTATCTGCTTCAGCCTTCAAAGCTGTTGTAACATACCATATCATCCGCCTGTTTTGCTGTTGAGGACTTCTTGGATCATTCTTTGTCTAGCTCCTTCCCTTTGACCTTACTGCCTTGGGTGACCCTGCTGGGAGTACGAGATTCCCGACGGCTTTGCTCACAAGGATCATAGGAACATGCAAGCCCACTCACCACGACATGGTGATGATCAAAAGCAGGGCACTTGAGACTGTTGGATAGGAGAGTTAGAGTAGGGAGCTAACACTTGAAACCAGGCCTACCTTTCCGCCCCCCCCCCAGCTTTTGCTTCTAATGCACACTTCATTCTTGCCGTTAGTTCCTGCATTTACAACAGAAGCAAAAATGCAAACAATGCACACACTTAATGGACTTTTGCAACCATCTTTGAATCCCCTGCCAAATGCTGGCTGCTGAGAAACAAATTGCTACTTAATCACGATGTGCAGAAATCCCAGCAAGAAGCAGTCAGGAAGGAAGAGGGGTGTGGGGTTGTACGACATTTGCCACCCAGAAGGGACGGCGGTCGCTTGCTCCCAATAGCCAAGAATTCTTAACAGCAGAGGGGAAAGCACTGATGGCTACCAACTGGGCTCCTGCGCATCCACCCATGTTCAAGGTCAAATCAATGGCAAACTGGACGAGGTAAAGAATTTCGTTTCAACCATTGACTGTAACAAGACAGAATGATGCTTGGTAGGTAAGCCTGTTGACTTTTTGTCCTGTATCAAAATGTGTCAGAAATTGCAGAGACGATTGCAGTACAGTTTAACCTGCCATATGTTCTTCACCTCTGCATTTATATTTGAAAAGATAGATTTGTTAACGGTGTTTTAAAGAACGGCAGCAGGTGGGTGTGGTGGGGTCCTGGGAATCCGAAGGGTGTATAACTATATATTGTTTTAATTAATTTGGTTTTGTCATTAACATAAAAATGGGGATTTTAGGGAAGGGAATTGGGGCCGACCTTAGAAAAAGACTTTTAAGAATAAGTATTGACGTATAAAGATTGAGGTTCTTAAGTTAAAGTTGGTTAATTAAATTGATGGGGTGAACTTAGAAAAAGATTTTTAAGAATAAGTATTGATGTACAAAGACTGAGGTTTATAAGTTAAAATTGGATAACTAAAATGAATTAGAGAAAATATGATAAAGTTTGGGGACAAGAACCTGCTGAGCTAAAATTGGAACTTGAATACAAGAAGGGGAGGTGTGGGGAAGTCAAGGAAATTGGTCATTGACAGTAAGAGGTAAACTTTAAGTGTTTTTAATTGTTGTTTTTCTTTTGTGTTTTTTTTATGGTTTTCTTTTTATTTTTTGAAAATTTCAATAAATATAAAAAAAAAATAAAGAACGGCAGCAGGGAAAGCTGGGACTTCAGAGGAGTGTACACTTTAAACACTCAGTACGTTATCGTTTTGAGCATATACAGTGGTACCTTGGGTTACAGACACTTCAGGTTACGTGTTTTTGGGTTGCACACCGCACCAAACCAGGAAGTACCGGAATGGGTTACTTCTGGGTTTCGGCACTTGCGCATGCGTAGTAAATCGCACTTTGTGCATAAGCGCTGAATGGCGACCTGCGCATGCGCAGACGCAGTGCTGCAGGTTGCGAACGCTGTGGGTTGCGAACGTGCCTCCTGCACAGATCACGTTCGCAACCCGAGGTTCCACTGTAAAGTGTTTCACATGCCCTGTCAATCATCTTTCCAACCCTTAAGAAGATACCCACCCTATTATTCTGATGGGGTGCAAGGCTGAGGCACAGCAACTTCCCCAAAGCCCCCCCCCCAGTGAGCTTATGGCACAGATGAGATTCGGAGTGGAGTCTTCCTACCATGTTCTCAGCTACTATACCAGCACTGTTGCCTGTTAATACTGCTTCAACTGCAGAGCTGGATAAAAAAAAAGTGCCTGCAGAAGACCGCTCTGCTGTTCCCAGGCAGCCACTAAACAGTCCCCTATGGGCCACTGTCTGGACATGGGATGAGAGTCAATAGCAGCTTGACAGAGATGACGGCTGACTGCAAGGAGGTTGTCACTAAGGAATACTGTTGTAAGTAAGAATTCCTGCTGTGTAAGGAAGACCAGCTACAGGGGATAGCCAACAAAATCACATCATGCTGTTGACATTGGTCTTATGTTGCTCCTCTGCGGCTGAAGACAAGAGACGAGTCTTTTTGAAAAAAGGTTTTTTTTTATTTGTATGCCATCTGAACATCAGATATACCTGGTGTGTGTTAGCGTGAACCATTTGTACATTTGAATTCATGGTGCCAAAACCCTCCCCAAGACCAAAAAAAATAAAATAAAACCACTTCCCCAGAACATCTGGACTGGCTGAGACGGAGAGGAAGATTATAGAGTGCAGGAAGGACAAAATAAAGGGAGAACATTGGGGGGAGAGGGGAAGGAAGGTTCAGCCAGTTGAGAGAGATTTCATGCGAATGCAAAAAATATTTTGTGGGAGTATCGTTTTGCAAAATGGAAAAAAAAAGTGTGAGAAAGCACAGAAAGGAAATGGCGATGCAGAAGGTTGCACTACTCAGACGCCGATTAACACCTTAAATATACTTCATCGTTCAATGACATAATGCCAGAGTTAATAGCCCCGTGCCTCTTCCACGCAAGAACACCACCCTCATGTTCCCCTGGACTTGAACAAAATTGTGGCGTTGGCACTACACTGTTTAGACCTGCCGCAAAAATGCCAGTTAAGTGATGCTGAAGGGGCAAGTTATCCCACCTGGTCTAGGGTCAGTAACTAGCTTTCCTGGAAGATTGCTTTGAGATGATAAGAGTGGCAAGCCAGGGTCTCTTTCTTTTAATTATTCCCCACGGCGGACTGCCACAGACACTGCTTCCTCTACACACACACCCTCTTCCAGGCTGGCAAGTTTCAGGCGGCTAGCTTTTGGCCCTGGGACCACCACAATTGCTGGTCTAGTTTTAAGAGTGCTTGCCACATTGCAATCTCCCCTTCCTCAGTCCACACCACTGAGTGCAGCGGTGGGGAAACCCAAAGTAACCACACTGAGTCTTGCGGCAAATCCTCCTAATCTCAACATCTGGATGCAGGAAAGCTGCTACGGTAATATGCCGCTTTCAATGGCATCCCCACGGCTGGTGTCATGTGCAGCCCTGACCTCTGTCTAGAACGTCTCATCCGTCTCATTTTGGATGTTCAAGGGGTGGAAAACAGTTTTAAAAGCCTCTCTGGGTGGCCTCAAGACGGCCAGCTGAAAATAAGACCCATCTGCAGTTTGTTTTCTTTAAAAAAAGGTTAATATCGTACAGAAGTTCAGTTCTTTCCAACAGCATATCTTGTTGTGAAGTTAAAAGGCAAGTACATTTCTAGCCTTTTTAAAAAAACAACAATAATAAAGGACAAATGGCATGCAGTACAGAACCAGGAAACCTTCGGAGCCACCATTCAAAAGTGACTTGGGCCATCTCTCGCTCTTTTTATGACCGTGGGAAAACGTATTCAAGCGGGCTCCTACCTGTTAAGGCCTCAGAATTCAAGAGGGAGTTTTTAAGGTGGCTGGAGGCCTAAAATTCTTTTCGCTGACATTTCAGCAGTTGTGGTTGTTGTTGTTGTGGATTAGCAAACTGGTCTCGCTTTGGCTGCCTGAAATCTCTGTATTCTGGACACAAGGTTAAGGGAACTCCCGCTTTCTAACTGGCCACTTCACAGATGACAAAATTCCTACATGGAACGCAAGACTACAGAGAGAGTTTGTGGGGAAAACCCACACACAAACTCACAGACAGCTTTTTGTTTTTTTTGCTGTGCATGCTCATGCTGAGAAGCTACAGTCAGCCACAGCTTCCCAGGGCATGTGTACAGTCATGTTATGCTACAGTGTACATGGAAAACACCTTCTGTGTAGGAATTTTGTGGATGTATGGAGGTGCCTTTGGCGGCTGGGTTCCTACCAGTGTCAAAAGACTTGGCCCACCCTTCTGCCGCCCTCAAGAAAATGGGAAGCACTTTTTTTTGTTGTTTTTTAAGGTAGCATAAGCCTCTCTCCTTTTATTTAGGATACTGCCGCTGCTCCCTTCCCCCCACCCCCAAGAAACTCTCCTTTTTTTATTATTTTAAACATTATTATTTCCCCATCCCAGTACAAAGTTCAGCAGGTAAAAGGTTACATGGAAACTGGAACACACAATCGTATAGACAAGATGGATCAGATGAGGAAGTCTTAAAACTTTCCGAGTGAGAAGTAAGAGCAAAAGGGGGGGTGGGGAACAAAAAACACCCCACCAGTCTTCTAGCCTTTTGTCCCACCCCCCCAAAAGGTTTCACGCACCAACTCTCCAAAGCAACAGCCAACAGTTCCCAACTCTGCAAGAAAAAAGAAAGAAAGATAGATGGAGCCACGTCATTCAACTGAACGACCCTTTCGGGGGGGATGCAAAATCTGTCACAGCTCACACTGTAAAGAGCCCCTCACCTATGTTAGCTTTTTGGCTTTGTTGTATAACGAATCCACTACTTTACTCATATTCTGAATGGTCTCCAGAGCAGCTTCGTACGTTTTGTCTACAGGCGGTTCATCAAAAATAATCAGGACGCCTTCGCCTTGGTCGAGGATCCCTGGCAAAAGAGAAAAGTCCCCGTTAGGCCTCTCGAGTAACGGGGCACAAACTGATCTACCCCTCGAGTGACCGTTTCCCCAAGAAAACAGCACAAATGCCTTATTTTTCCGTGTATAACAAGCCCCAGTGTATAAGACTCCCCCTATTTTTGGGGACTCCAATTTAAGAAAATGGGGGGAGAAGGCAAAGAGTTGTTGAGCGCTTTTTTGGGGGGGGGAGGATTGCCCAGAGTTGTTGTGTTGAGCTTTTTATGGAGGGGGGTGATGCCGAAAATCACTCACACAGCTGAAATACGCCGACAATCAAAACCGTCTGCCCCCTCACCGCCACCAGCAAGCAATCGCATGCACAATTGCCACAGCAGCAGCCAATCCTAAGCAGCCTGTGCCAAAGCCACCAATCATCCACCAAATCGCCGCATAAAAGCTCCTGCTCGCGACTGCAAGAAATTGCCCGTCTCCCCTCTGCACTATCCGTGTGTAAGACAACCCCATTTTTTTACAGTAAAAAAACCCATCATCTTATACACAGAAAAGTACGGTAAGCCAGATACGGAAGGTGCCAGCCTCAACAAGAAGATGTTTTTAAGATATGGATAATGAAGAACCCCCAAGGGTGTGAAGCTCCTCAGGTCTAAAGCAACTATAGTTACCAGATATTTTTCAATGAATCCGGGGACACATTATTATTATTATTATTATTATTATTATTATTATTATTATTATTAGCTGAGTAGCAACAGGGAGTCAGTAGTGGGGATGGTGAGGCAAAAGACCCTGGGCCCAAGTACACATGCATATTGTATAAAGGTGCAAAGCCCTTCTTTCGCACCCTGTGAAATATAAATGTGCAGAGTTTTTAAAAACCTGGGCAACGTGACTCCCGAGCCTCTCCCAATCTCCTGCCCCCTTCCCGCTTTGTTTTGACTGATCATGGGCTTGGGAGTCGCAGGCAGGCGTTTCCCAGTTTTTAAAAAACTCTGCGCATTTATGTTTCACAGGGTGTGAAAGAAGGGCTTTGCACCTTGCCAGGCAGAGAAACCGTGCGCCTTGCGCCCCTCCTGGGCAATGTGCGGCTCCTGAGCCTCCCCCGATCTGTCAAAACAAAGGGAGAAGGTGGCAGGAGATCTGTACCGCAGGACGTCCCTGGTTCCCCTTTGCAGTGGCGGCTGCAGGGAGCAGCTCCTGAAGCCAGCCAGAGCCAACTGCACTACCAGGCTGGCTCCAGGCTGCTGAGGCTGCCGCTGCCACGTTTCCCGGGGACAGATTTGCAAATCTGGGGACATTCCAGGGATGGAATTTATCCGAGGACAGATTTGCAAATCCAGGGATTGTCCCCAGGAACATCTGGTAACCCTAAATAGGTAAAGGTAAAGGGACCCCTGACCATTAGGTCCAGTCATGACTGACTCTGGGGTTGCGGCGCTCATCTCGCTTTATTGGCTGAGGGAGCCGGCGTACAGCTTCCAGGTCATGTGGCCAGCATGACTAAGCCGCTTCTGGCGAACCAGAGCAGCGCACAGAAACGCCGTTTACCTTCCCGCCGGAGTGGTACCTATTTATCTACTTGTGCTGTGACGTGCTTTCGAACTGCTAGGTTGGCAGGAGCAGGGACAGAGCAACGGGAGCTCACCCCGTCGCGGGGATTCGAACCGCCAACCTTCTGATCGGCAAGTCCTAGGCTCTGTGGTTTAACCCACATAACCCACAGCACCACCCGCGTCCCTCAGCCCTAAATACAACCCCTCTTTTGTTTGTCCTCTGACACATCTAAGCTCTTGTTCGTACGCATCATGTTCTTGGGAGCGGGGAAGCAAGGCAGGACAAGCAAACCAAGACTGTGGTGGGCATGACTATTTCACATTTGGCAAAGGGAAGGGGATTTACCGTGGAATTTCTTGTCCAGGATCATCTGAGAGAGTTTCCTTTCCACATCGGCCTGAAAGAGAACCAGGAGACGATCAGCTTCTTAGAGCCAACGATGGACCAGCTGGTTTTGCCAGCCTGAAGTTTTGTGGTTCCTGGGATAGCAATCTTGAGGTAAACCACCTAGAGGTTGCTTCAGGGCCTCACATATGCTCTAGTGACAGCAAGAGTTCCTGCTCTTTTCTCCACACAAAAAACTCCCATGTCTCTCACACACTCTTAGCAGTTACAGAAACTAACTTAGTTGGTCTTTAAGGTGCTACTGGAAGGAAAAAATTTTTTTTGTTTTGACACTCTTAGCACTGAACTGAAGAACGGAAGCAAAAGACATTACCTATTTCATTCTAATATACACAACATTTATGACATGCATCTAAACCATACAGTAAAACTGTTAGTTTATGTATAATTATATTTTCAAAGGCTGAAGGCTCTCTATATAAGCTACTGATTATAACAGAAATAAAAAAGGTTTTAAACAATTCAAGGTTATGTTCTTGTTCTATGTGTTTTATAAAGGGAAGGGGGGGGGAGAGATTATCAAATTGTTTGTATTTCTTCCCTTGAATGTACCATTTCAATTAATGCTGTCATTGTGGCAAGGTAATCAATTTTTATTAAACCATTCTCATTCTGTTGCACTATGAGTGTTTGGCAACAGTTTAATTTAAAATTATGATGTTCTGACCTCACATGTTCTTCAAGGTGTGCCAAAATTATTATTCAAGGGTTCCTCGGTAGGGGTTATCCAATTATTTCTTGCATACACTATCTCCCTCCAAAAACACTCAAATCTTTTTGCATGTCCATAAAAGACTAATATAATCTGTGACTTTCTCCCACATTTTCTCCATATTCCACTAATTTATGGATATATCTTTGTTAATCATGGTTAAATACCAGCTGCATAACACACACATGGTAATAAAGCTGTATTTGTCATAAATCTTTATTTTCACTTTTTGCCTGTCACATTTCTAATCTTTCCCCCCACTTCTTTCTTTATTCTCTTCATATATACGATAACAGATGTTTATTTTTCCTTTGTGTAATTATTTCTCCATCAATTCAATTTTGATTCTTCTTTCTTTTAAGATTCTATACTGTGTTCACTTTAGCTGAAAATACTGGTATTAGGGAGGATTATTGGCTTCTAGGCAGTTTGACAATTTATCAAGTGTTAAATAATGACCATTTTATTATGTTGCTTATTATGCCATAAATCTATTATAATCTGGCAACTGGAAAGTCACATTATATAGAATAGGTTGAACTTATGACACCCTCAGATGTCAGGACTTTCTTATAAATGTCTCCTTCCCAGCACTGACTGAATAATTAAATTTGATTTATTAAATTTAAGACTCTTGGGATTATTTCCTCCCTATGAAATTATGCGTGAAGATCACAGCATCATTACAAGTGTCAGTTTTTGTCACATTCACAAACAACCGATTACAGAAGTTTAACAAAACTTTAAATGCAGTTTAATGCCTGCTCCGCTCTCTCTTTCCTGAACTTTATGGCAGCAGTTAGGCCCCTTCTTTTTAGCAGCTCCTAACTAGTAACAGGAACATTCAGAGCTGTTCATGTACATGCAAGCTTACGTAGTCTGTTGCATCCATGCTCTTACCTTTGACAGCTTGATAAGGCTAGATATGTGTTCAATCTGCAAAAGAAATTGAGAACGAGTGCCAACACGATTCGAAAGGAACAAATACACGTATTATGGTTTTCATTTGCTACACTTGGCTGAAGAGGCAGTCAGTATGCAACAGCTGTGTAGATTCTTGACACCTTTTAGGACAATCTCATGTCAGCAGCCAATTCCACTCATTTTAACTTAACACACAGTTCAAGTCGCTCGCATTATCCATTTATTTCCAGCAACCTCTTGATTAAATCTGCATTACTTTTTTCAGAATGCAATACTAGATATAACTTAAAGTCCAGTACAAGCCCAGCAGTCATCCACAGTGCTTTTAAAATATATATAAAAAAATTAGCTCTTAACATGAAGAAATGTCAGTCAAGGTCTCCAACCCACACTATGGCCCTCAAGTCACCGTATTTTTCGTGCCATAAGACGCACCCGACCATAAGACGCACCTAGATTTTAGAGGAGGAAAGCAAGAAAAAAAATATTCTGCGAAAAGCATGCAAGCGGCTCTCGCTTTTCTTGCTTTAAACCCTTCCGTACTTCCTCCCGCTTCGCTGAGAAGCCAGCAGAGCAAGAGTGATAGCTGCGCAGCCCCTCTTCTGCTGGCTTCCCAGCAAAGCGGGATGAGGGACGAAAGGGAGCCCTTACAAGGGAGCGCTGAGCAGAGCCTGGCAGCGGCTCTTGCTGGCTTTTCTGGGCGGTGTGGGAAGGGACAGAGGGCAGCCCGTCAGTCCCTTCCCCCACCTCGCGGAAAAGCCCCCAAGAGCCACACACACGCTCCGCACAGCTCTTTAAAGGGAGCGCTGAGCAGAGCCTGTATGTATCTCAGATGCGAATGCAGGCGGGAGGCTGCAGGCGGGGGAGCACATCAGTCCCTTCTCCCTCCTCGGGGAAAAAGGCCCCAAGAGCCGCACTCCCTTTAAAGAGCTGCACAGAGCATGTGTGTCGCTCTTGGGGGCTTTTCCGCAAGGTGGGAGAAGGGACTGATGGGCTGCCCTTCTCCCTTCTCAGGGAAAAGCCCCCAAGAGCCACACACACGCTCCACGCGGCTCTTTAAAGGGAGCGCTGAGCAGAGCCTCCCGCCTGCATTCGCTCCATAAGACGCACACACATTTCCCCTTACTTTTTAGGAGGGAAAAAGTGTGTCTTATGGAGCGAAAAATACGGTACCCAACCTGTTTATCAGCAAACCATCTTACACAAGTCATATGAACAGGCTTAGTCAGAGTAATCAATTCTTAAAATGTAGGGATCTGCCACTTTCAACCATTACCTTTAATAACAAATGTCACTGCAGAATTTGGAAGCAGAAGAAGAAATCCAGGACCCCTGGAATTGTCAATCAATGACTCACCTGATGTCTCAAACCACTTAGAGCTCCCCCATCTCTCTTTTTCTGCCCTGCAATTCCAGTTATACTACTCCAGAGCCTAACCAATAGTGTAAGATAATGTTTTACCACACTCTTGAAAAATGCAAAGGAAAGATCTGCACACAGGGTTTTGAAAACAGCCTGCTGTTACTGCCAATACTTTTGGCACTGGGCATGGTAATGGTTGTTTTGAAAATTTAACTAGGAAATCTAAGTAGATGACCGCCAACCTCATGGAGGCTGAAAAGATGAGAAAGGAAGGTCTTCCAGTGCTTCTTACCTGAACTCTGGAGAAAGGCTCAATGACCCGGATCAGGTTTTGTTCCAATAAGTTATCATAGAGTTTGCCCAAATGTGTGTTGATGATGGGGTCATCCCTGAGTTCCACTTTATAATCTTTCAGAGCCTGTGAAAGATTGGATTAAGTCAGCAATGAGCACAGAGGACGAGGATGCACCCATTCTTAGGGCCAAGGGAGTGAAGGCTCCTTGGAACCATTCTGAGACTATTTGTGTCTAATATTATACAGGGTTGTGTTTATGCTGCATTTAATAGAATCAAGGCACCTGTTCCAAGAAAAGAAGAATTGTGCAAATTTGCAGGTGCTTCGGCAATGTACAATTTTTTTTTAAAAAAATATATTCTACTAATCTTAGGTGAGAGTGGATGCTATGCAGAGGCCTGAAACTCCATTCCTTGACCTCTGGGAATACCATTCACCCGCCGTGCAAGTTTATTCACATCTAACTTAGACTAAAACAAAATAAAATAAAACACACGGCTAGCTCTTCATCACCCCCCCCCATGTTTTTACCCATCCTTAGCCCAGTTACTGGAAACGTCAGGGAGCAGCTGCCAAGTGAATATCTGGAACTCCTAACACAAAAGAAGTGTTTTCACCAAGCAAAAATGTTCCTAGGCCTTCAGTTGATTTACACCTGTTACCCTTTTAAAGTGTGTTGTGGAAGGAGGGATTATTGGGTTGTTTTTAATATGTATTTTTTATATTGTGATTTTCTGTTGTGAACCGCCCTGATATCTACGGGTATAGGGTGGTACAGTGGTACCTCAGTTTTCGGACGTCTCTGTTACCAAACGTTTTGGTTTTCAAACGCCGTAAACCCGGAAGTAAATGCTTCCGTTTTCGAGCATGCCTTGGAAGTCAAACGGCTTCTGCTGAGTGTTTCTCAATGAAATTTGCAGACTGCCTTCTGCATTACGTTTGAAAACCGAGGTACCACTGTATACAAATTTGGCTTAATAATAATAATAATAACAACAATGATGACCCTAAATTCCACTCATGTTAAGATCCAATCCATCACAAACACCACTACTCTGGATATTTCCACTCTTCCTATTTTTAAGAACCAAGAAACAGAGCAGGAAAGGTTGCAACTCTACATCCACTTTCCTGAGAGTAGGCACTAACTGAACTCAGTGGAACGGCTGAGTGAACATGACTGGATGAGGCCACAGCCTCTCTTTGTCCAACAGTGGCCAGTCAGATGTGAAAATGCCCTTCCCCTCATTCTCCCCAAGTATGCAGAGATCTACTGCCCCTCCATGTGAAAGTTCAGTTTTTAAGCCTATTAATCAACCACCTAGTCGAAGAATAATTAGCCCATTCCCCATTGTGCCTACTCACCTTTTTGAAGTCATCCAGTGATCTATTCTTACTAGCCTGTGCCACACATTTTAGAGCTTCTGTCTGCGAGGGAGAGAGAAAAGCCAACATTAGCATTTTCTGGGCCACGTGAATGGCAGGTTGCGTTTGCGGCACTCGCACTTGAGAAAAATACTTCCCAGAGTCAGGGGAAAATTCAGGAAAGGACATCAACCAGAATGCTAAGTATCTGTTCTAATTCCCTCCTCACTCAAAGCAAAACAGCTGCTATATCACAGAAAGAAACAGACTATGCAGCTCTAAAGAACAAGCGATCGAGACAGAAGAACCCCAGCTTGGACAGCAGAGACCCTCAAGATGCAATTGCGCAGCACCTCAAGTCTTTCAGGCGCTCCCTACTTCAGAGACCCATCTGCAAGGCAGCCCAAGTCACTGAAAAATTAACGGTGGGAGATGGGATCAAAAGACTCGAGGACAAAAAAGGTAGATCGGCGTATCTGTACCTGTCTGCCTGCATACCGAAGTGCAAGCTTCCCGCTCACCAAAGCCTGCACATCTTCAGGCCTGAAAAGGATAGAATATAAAATGAGAGGTGTTGACTCATCATGTCCCTGGCTGTTAGCAGAGCTCATTATAAGCAAGGCACTTATACATCCATTCAGTTAAATAACTGGGAACTCAGAATCTAGTGGCCTTTTCACCCTCCCAAGGATCTTCTTCCTTTCAAACGAAGGGAAGCACTGCCTGGCCTCCATAACGACAGAGGGTTTAAGAAATCCAGGCTGCCTTCTTGTGGCAGTACCATTTCCATGTATGAAAGAGGCTTGAACAAGACATACAGCAGAGAGAGGCAATGACAACTATGCTGCTTATCTCCACCCCTTCCTAAGAGACCCTTAATCCTTCTTTCTTTCCACTGGCCCCTGCATTCTTGTCTCCCTTCTGCAAGCTTTTACACTCATGAATTATGCCAGCTAAGGATCCCGGTGCTTCATCTAATACCAGAGCATGTGTCTTGACCCAAATGACTGCTGAAAAAGGGGGAAGACACAAGGGGCTATTTGCATTCCTTTTGCGATATAATTAGCCACATACAAGTTCAGCATGATCTTGCACAGCAGCATGTATTTCAACGCCGTGATAGCTTTGGGGCTGTCGATGGAATCGTAACCCTCAAATGCCTCGTAAAAATAGGAATATGCCGTCTTCCAGTCCTTTTCTTCCGCTGCATGAATGATGCCTGTTAGAAGGGAAGGTAAACACAAGGACCAGGTTAGAGCATCCAGTTTCGCTGGGAAGGATGGCTGCAAAGTCCTACTTATCAGTCCTTATAGGGAGAGACTGTCTCGAAGGGTCATTTCTCCCCTGCCCCTCTCTTTCTGACAAAAGAAAATCAATGTTATCAAGAGGGCTGCATCAGTTCAGCCAATAAAGGACTAACACGGGCACTGGGGAAAAAGAGACCATCTAAGAATGTACATCAAAAGAAGCTACATTTGTAAAAGGGGGGGGGATCCTAATAGCTCTGATTGCTTCTGCATTTAATTACTTCAGCTTAACTCTGACAAAAGGAGAACTGAGGGGCTTTTCCAAAATCTACCAAGCTCTGGCCAGTTTTGCCTTCATCTTGCATGATATGCATCAGTTAAGACAGCAATTAAGACAAGACCTCATCTGTTTTTGTTTTGCTAGATTTCCCCATGCCCGTATTTTGGGTTTCACTACGGACTCTCTAGAGTGAGAGTTGAAAGAGATCCTGCAGATTACCTAGGTCAGCCACATGGCCTAAGAACCTAACCAAGCTTCTTTTAAAAACCTCCTAGGGGGAAGATTCTCTAAAGCTCCCTGGATGGATTGTTCCAATGGAGGATCTATTTAATCACATTGATCTTCTTTCCTTCTACTGCCTGTCCTAGGACAGACTACAAACTCATGATCAAACGAGCACAGCGGCAGCATCTCATTTTCGCACAACACACCCCGGCTAGTGTTTATTGCACGGGGCAAAGGATAATAACCCCAAACACAGCAAGCATGTATGACGCAACTGCTGGCTGCATGACTTACCTGACTGCATGTCCAGCGCCGCCTGCAGCTTGGGTGGGCAATAGATTGCATTGGCTGTGGTTCGGGCAGAGGTTAATGCTGCTCTTGCTTTTGGCAGGTTGCTCAAGGCATGGTAGGTCTTGCTCTCCAACAGCTGCACTTCCACTAGGAGGGCCTTGTCGTCCATCTTTTTCAACTCCCGCAAAAGCTGTGAGCCTGACAAAAGTCATACAGTGGAGCCGGATGTCTCAGAGAATCCCTTTCTGGAGCCCCCCTCTCTGAACTCTCAAATACTTAATATTTATCTTTGCTACTCAACAGAATTTGTGATAGCAAGGGGAGGAATTCAGCACTGTGTTCTCCTGATCAATGCAAGATTTTCTGTGCGCCAGACAAAATACAAGAGCTGATCTGGAGGAACAAAAGTCCCGTTAGCTTCTGCTAGCACACCAGGTCAGCTGAATTGAGACTGGTCTGTGGAAAGCCAGGGTGGTATTCAACTATGTTTTACTCAAGAGTAGACCCAATGAAATTAATGGACCTGACTCATTTCAGTGGGTCTACTGTGTCCACCCATAGTGTCTGCTTTTGATGGGAGAAGGCAGGTTCTATCCCCAGTTCCACTATGAAGCAAACTGGGTGTTCTGCCTCACAGGATTAAGTGACACAACGCTATTAGGAGACTGAGATAAGAGTTAGGTACATACAAAGCTAACATATTAAGCATAAAAATGAATCCTGTGTTCTTTGACAACTAACGTCGGACAACATGGCCCTACCTGCCTAATCAGGTCATGGAAAATCAGCCACCATATTAAGCCACTATATGTGCATACCACCATTAATAAGAGAGTTAAGTGACGCAACCCTGGGCATGTGGAGAGTTCAGTGCAGATCTCGGTCAGTTAATTCAAATGACTTAGGGTCACTATGACACTAAGAGAAGAGGCAGAACCTCACTTGGTTTTAAAACTGAATCTAAAGCATTGATGGGGAACCTGTGGTCTTCAAACTCCCATAATTCCTGATTTCTAGCCATGCTGGCTGGGGTGATGGAAGTTGGGAGTCCAACAACTTATGGAGGGCAACAAGTCAGCCACGTTACCAAAGTCTTACACCCTGGCTGTGTTAGAAACTGAGTTATAAAAGCTAGGAGCAAAATTGCTCCTGGAACCTGAGTTACAGGCGCAAAAACAGAATGGTTAGCATCTATTCCCCCCCCCTCCATAATGCAGCAGAACTTTTTATTATTATTTTTCAAAAAGCATGAACTAATATGCAATTCACACCAGTGAGTGGCATGTTGTTAATATCATTTTTAATAGCAGTTTTGAATTGGACACCACAAACACAAATGAGGCTCAGCTCTTGCAGTAGTTGCCAAAACCATGTTATTTGAATAATTAATATTTACAGATACCTGTATGGACACATGCACACACAGAGAGAGAGAGAGCGCCAGGAACACAAAAACAAGAGACAGAGCTGTGAACTCTGCAGAGAACTGGAAGGACGTGAAAAGGGGGAAACACAGCAGGTGGAATGTGCTGGATTGGGCTGTGATCAAGAGAAAATGACTATCTGGTAGAGAAACACAATCGAGGAGTGCTGCCCCCAATCCAACCCAGAAGCAGACCATTTCATGTCCCCCTCCTTCATGCAACAGTGAGAGAGAGAGAGAGAGAGAGAGAGAGAGAGAGAAACCAAACAAATATATAGGAACTTTCCCCTCTCTGTACTACCTGGGGAACTCTCGCCTTCAAGGGGCTCACCTTTCCTCCTCCGCCCCTCTATTCTCTCTGCTTTGTATTCAAATGAATCAGGAAACTGCTCTTAAGTTTACTCTGGAGTCCTGCCGGTGGCTTTTCTAGGCCTGCACCTTCCGCACCAGCCCACAGAGAGAATGGAGAGAAAGGGAGGGAAGGAGGGAGAATAGCTGTTCTACTACCTTGTGGGATGAGAGGGTCCTAGGGTTGGACATTAATGCAGGAGCAGCTGATGCTGGAGAAGCAGAACAAAAGGATCGGATCAAGGTGCGGGGGCCTAACTCTTTGAAGTCCCGTCAGGCAGACATGGTCATTGCGATGAGGCCTCCTAAACCAATCGCGGTAAGGACATTCCCTCTCGCAAAACACGACTGTTTGCATTAAGAGTTTTGAACGCTGCCTCCAGGAAAGTATGCAAGGCCAAGGGTATGTCAAATGAAAATGGACCACCTTCATAATTTTTACTTTTAACAAGAATCAGGTGAATCGAAGCTTGATGGGAAAGTTGACCTCGTTTCTGCCTGAACCTAGGGAAGGCAGTTTGAGGAGTTGCCAAATAAAGTATCACCATTTATCCAACAGCCAATACTGTGAACTGATCACATAACATTTAGAGTGAGTAATTTTGGCCTTTGTCCTGATCCAGGAGGACTCATATGTCCTTTGGTTTTGCCCGCTGTGCTATATGCTCCATGTATTTATTTGTTTTCTCCATTTATCTTTGTAGTTTCTTAAGCTACAGAAATCTTTAACTTTAAACATATATTTATAATTTTATATTAAAAGATATGGTTCCAGACAGTTCTTATTGGAACCCAAAGACTGA
The DNA here is from genome assembly GCF_027172205.1 of Podarcis raffonei. Taxonomy (NCBI): domain Eukaryota; kingdom Metazoa; phylum Chordata; class Lepidosauria; order Squamata; family Lacertidae; genus Podarcis; species Podarcis raffonei. The sequence continues at coordinate 15,607,853 of NC_070614.1, forward strand.
ATTCCCTCAGGCATCCTGGTCAATACATGATGCTAAAGCGATGAACACGCTTTTATGAAGCAGGTTTAGAGTAAGACGCAAGTGAATACAGTAACACCTCCGCGAACGTCCGCCTTGTCTAGTGTCATTCTGGCGAACGTCCGCGGCAAACGTGGAAGTACCGGAATGGGTTACTTCCGGGTTTGCAGCTCACGCATGCGCAGAAGCACAAACCGCTCTGCGAGCGTGCGCAAATGCCGCGCTTTGCCCTACGGCCTTTTTGGCTAGCAATCGGGGCTCCGGAACGGATCCTGGCCACAAAATGAGGTACGACTGTATCAAGGAGCTCTATTCCTTCTAGCCAGTATGAAATCAAAACAGGGGCAAAACGCTGCCCAGCTGGTAATCTACTTACCTAACTGCAATGCTTCTTGATACCGTTTAGTGTCAAAGTACAAAGAAACCAGCCTTGCCTAGGAGAGAGAAAGGTAAATGATGCATTTCAATGAAAATTAACTCTATGAATATGAAATACCGTATTTTTCGCTCTATAAGATGCACCAGACCACAAGACGCATATTCTGAATCTCAGAAGCCAGAACAGCAAGAGGGATCACTGCCCAGTGAAAGCAGCAATCCCTCTTGCTGTTCTGGCTTCTGTGATAGCTGCGCAGCCTGCATTCGCCCCATAAGACGCACACACATTTCCCCTTACTTTTTAGGAGGGGAAAAGTGAGTCTTACAGAGCAAAAAATACGGGACTTATTTCCGACAGGTATGAGGAACTTTCCGCCCTCCAGAACTTGCTGGAATTTAACTCCCATCAGCCAAAGCCTGTATGACCAGTGGTTAGTGGTGATGGGAACTGGAGGGTGGCAATAGCTGGAGTGCCACAGACTGCTCACTCCTGAGTTGGGAAGCAATATATGTGAACCACGGAAGAGGCAAGGCCTTTGCTGAGAGGAACTGCAAGTCTGGACAAGCACGGCAATGCAGAGTAAAGTCCGACAGCAGAGAATGCATGGTTGTGCGGTAATAGGTTTGAAGGGGAAGCTGTTCCCAACATAGGAAGAGGCACAACAGGGGAGAAACATGAGCCAAGGAACAAAGGATGTAACTGCAGCTCATTTCGAAGCCACACAGAGCAGAAAGACCGAGAAGCAGAAATCCACAAATACAAATGTATCTGCAGTCAAATACAAACTTCTCTGCATTGGCTAATCCAGAGAAAATACCTGTCTTTTTACCAGTCCTATATAGCAAGCACAACCGTGGGGGTTAAGAGGGAACACATGTTGACTGTTTGCATCACAGACAGGGGAGGAAAACTCCCAGAGATGCAAGTCTGCATAAAGGTGGCACGGAACTATCACACCCAAAACCACCATTTGAGAAACCTGGTAACACGTCAGCAATAACCCGAAAAAGCAACACAGCGGAACGTGAATAGATAACAGTTGTCTGGTTTCAGTGCCCTGGCAGGTAGGTATGGCAGGTTTCCAAATCCGGGGAATAAACGAGAGACCAATGTGCACAACTTAGCTGTACCAAGTCACACGGATATACAGCATACCTTACCTCCAGAGCTTGGCGCAGGAATGTCCTCTTCTCGGATTTGGCCCATTCAATGCATTCAAGACACAGGTCAACCTTAAAAGAAAAAGAAAGAAACCACATTCAAATTGCTTTTTTTTCTGGCTGAGGATAACTTGACCACAGCTGCCCCATGCATTTATATCCTTCAAGGTTGTATTATTGCAAGGCGCTCTATACTTTCTAGAAACAACAGAAGAGATTTTTTTTTGACAAGCTTTTCCTGACCGATGCATAGTTCTATGCCTTAGATATACCTTTGGTATTGATTTTAAGCATATTTTCTGTTATCTTCTATACTTTAAAAAACCCATTTCCACTTTTTTATGATAGGGTGAATATTGTTTATTTCATTAGCCTCATTTTACAAATGTCACAAGAAAATTTACAGTACTTGCTCCAGCACAACCGCCACCGTCTAGAGATTGTCTTTTGTATGAAGTTCTGCGTGCCTTCCTCTGAACAGGATCACCTATGACAGAACACCTGAAAAGCGACTGCAAACACCACGTTTACAGTTTTGCCTGAATTTTAATTCTCACCTCTTGTCCTGTTGCTGCCTCCATGTCTAGGAAAAGATCTAGCAGAGACCGAACCAGGCGAGCTGCCTTCGCCTTGCTGATGGAGTTTAAGAAAGGGCGCACATACTTCAGAAGTCCTCCAAGTTCTGCATTGAAAACAAAGTTGTGAAGCACAGTTCAGCTTCTGAAACTGTACAAGAACGCAACAGAAGCATAACGGCTCATTCCTGAGGTGGCAATGACCACACAGTTTAAAATCTAGTGCCACTTATTTCAGACAGAAGAGGAACATCCACACATACTGGCTCCAATTCTTTGGTATTATTATTTGGGGAGGGGGATTACCTGTATGCTGCCTTGTAGCATTTTTTCAGAACAGTTTTCCATCTTCTCTATGGTGCTAACTGCATGACAAATGTTTGTGTGGGTATGTTTCTTTTATTAAATAACAACCAAGGGAGGGGGGGCAAGCTTAAATGCTTTCCCCATATGTCCTGTCCCCAGCCCCAGCAGTTGCTTTTTAGTAAAGAAAAACAAGCACACACTGACTCGTCTTGTGACTACATGTCTAGTTTGGTCTACAGTGACCAAATCCAAAATTAGCATTCTTCTCTTGTCGAGATACTTTTCCAGATCCCACAAACGTGATGTCAGGGAACTGACATCAGAGATTAGCGGAGAGGGAAGACGCTCCGAGGATGCAGGGGAGGGAACCAGCAAGGAGAGAGGGAGAGCTTCCGCTGGGGAAGGAAACCAAGGTGACACCAGGAAGAAAGGGGAGGCTGAGAGTACTTCGGAGGGAAGGCTCCGAGACTCTTCCAGTGAGATCAGTGGGGAGAGCGCAGGACCTCCGCTTGGCACGCCTACTCTGCGCAGAAGGCTTCCGCGCAGAGAAGCTAGGCGGAGACTGGCTGTCAAGGAATTTTTATGTTGGAAGAAGTTCAGGAAACGCCCACTGACGGATTCTGCCAGTGATTGAGACAGTCGCGTTGTAAGGGGCTGTCAAACTAGGGAAAGGTTTAGCTATACAACCCGCTTGGAGCAGTTTGGAGTTTTACGCATAAGCAACCCCAATTCCCACTACACGTGACATTAGAGCAGTAACTGTTCAGAGAGCAGTAACTTTTCTACGGTGACATTATATTCTTTTTCTTATTCGTTATTCACCACCTTTCACCCTAAGCCTGTGTATCACACCATTAAAACACAGTAGTAAAAACAGATTAAAATGGTTATTAAGCTGCTTTAAAACAGAATTTACCTTCCGCCTGCCCCGTCTTGGCCAAGAGACTCCCCAGTTCCAGGATGCTCTGCTCTTTGACTTGTACGGCCTCTTCATCGTTCTCCTGGACATCACGCTTCACTGGGAAAAAGAAAAGGTTTTCGGAAGTTAAGACAAGCCTCTGCACCTAATCAAGGATTGTTCATGCATAATTCGGCTCAATCATCAGCTAGCTTCTTGTGATACCATAGCACCTGCCTCTCAGATTACGATTCTGAGTTTGTGACACAGAGAAATTCAGTAACATGAGGCAGCTCGGTTTTGTGTCATCCAGCATATTTGGCATAATGTAATCACAGCAGCGAAGTGGACACAGCTACAGCTGTGAAAAAAGCATCCCCATCGCTCTCTAGCGTGTCACCAGATATTGTAAACAAGCCTCTTCACACCAAGAAGAGTGGTTACATCACTAGTTTTAGTGCACTTGCATGAAAGAACATGCACAAAAAATAGTGGTATTCAGAGAAACCAGGACAGTACCATGTCCTGCGGTATACAGCTGCCAATATGTAAAATATTAACTAAGGAATGAAAAACTACAAACCGCCTTTTAAGCATAACGTATTGGCTTCAGCAATACCGAAGGACTACTTCACACTATTATAATGGAACTACTTAGTAGGTAGCCATGTCAATACTTTTCTCCTTGCCAAAACTTTAATTTCTAGGATAAAGAGGCATCTCTCATGGTTTAATTGTTCCCAATCCATGAGGAACAGTTTTATTTGACAATTAACAAATGGGAGGTTAACAAGAATCATTTCACTGAGTCAGAAATGTCATTTATTTCAAACGGTTCCCGTCAGCCAAGAGTGAATTCCACCAAAACCTACAGGACTAGATAATTTTGTGCATTTGCATGGGACAATATCAAGTTTTCCTTTGCTGTACACACGTTCTGCTCCTACTGTCAATCTTAAGACAAGTAAAGCTCCTCTAAGCAGGTGCTGTTCTCAGACTAATTTTGTCTGGGGAAGGAAGAGAAGTGGTGTCTGGTGGCTTTTTTCATTTAATATGATCTACAAAAATGTAGCTCAAGTCTTGAACTAAGAAAGGAAAAGAATATATTTTAAAATATGGGAAGGAGGAAAGGAGAGTTTGCAAGGCGCAGGCCAAAACAGAGAGGCCCTCCTGTTCTCTGGCACAACACCCAAATTCTAAGGGCATTCCATTTCCTAAACTTTTTATAGTTGAAGCTTTGTTTCAAAGGGTGTATTGCAGATAGTCTTCTTTGTTTCACTGTGAATCCCTACTCTGCTCTTTGTGTGAAGTGCACTGAAGGAAGATGATCAACTCTCAGCTGCTATCAACACATGCAAACTGCAAACCTGTATGAGAACAACTTCAGTTGTTCTGACAGTAGGTAAAATGGATTACTACTTCCTGATCCCAAAACCCACCTTCCTAGTTATACCTTTAGAAATCCCAAGCCATATTACTTATTTGAACAAAGTCCAAATTGTAGAACATCATAAGAAAATCCCTCCTAGATATGAACATTGTCCACAGAGCCTAACATTGTTTCTCTCAGTGGCTACCCAGATGACTCTGAGAAGCCCACAAACAGGCAGGATGGCAATAGCACTCTCCTGTTGTCGATCTCAGCATTTGGTACTCAGTGGCACATTGCCTCTGAACCTAGAAAAATTGCATACAGTCATTACGGCTAGTAGCTACAATGACCTACCCATCACAAATTTTAACAGTACCATTTTAAAGCCATCCAGAAACCATCACGTTTTGTGTCCCTGTACCTCACTCCCACCCTTCAAATCTAGTTTTTGGGTAAAAGACGACTTGCACATAAACTGTCCTCCTTCCCCTAATAAAACAGATATGAGGGGGGTGTACACAAAATGCCATCTTTCATAGCAAATATCAAGCATTAACCCTCTCACAAGAAGAAAGAGGTTAGGCACGCTCCGGAGGTGATTTGCCAACACCCTCACTACACAACCCATGCTGCTTTCCCATGCAATCTCTACCCCTCTTCAGATTCATCGCTCCCAGTTATCTCATCAGCCTTTGTTCAGGCCTACCCTCTTCTCCTACCTCTTACTCCACAACAAACCTCCATCGCATCTTCCTCAAAACTCACCACTTTCTTAAAAAAAAAATTTTTTTAGTAAATAATAACATCTGTCAGGGAGATTGTCTGATCGAGCAGGGAGGGGAAAACATAGCTGGACCTCCTCCTACGAGGAGGAGAACTGTGATCTCCCAGAACCGGCATCACAAAGCAATCTTTGTTAGCATCTGCACATCCAGTTTCTGTTAAAAGCATGGGAAACGGGATCCACTAGGAAGCTTCTTGTTGGGCCAACTCCCCCCCCCCACCTACCTTTACCACAGCCAGGAATCTCATGCCATCAAGTTGGCACCCTCTCCAACTACCATCTTGTTGTTCTTTCTCTCCATTGGCAGCACCCACCGAGACAATCCACTTTCAGAAGTCTGTGCCAGTCTTCTCCCCCCGCCTCTCCTCCCAACAACTTATTCCTACCTTTCTGATTGAAATCAGATTTCGGAGGTGGGGGGGGGCGGGTTAGGGTCTGATGGCTGCCTTGTCCCTAGGCTGAGATTTGGGATGCACCTGACGAGCAGCCAGGGAAGATTAGGGAGACCTTGGCAACTCAGGAAACCCGAGTCCGGCGTTCTTGCCTCCCGCGACAAAGAAGAGGCTGGGGATGGGAGAGGGTCTGGGGAAGCCTGTCAGGGGAGCCCTCCCCACTCCGCTTGCCTAGGCCCTTCCGATGCCGACCCCTCGGCCGGTTTCCGAGGCGGCCCGGACTCCCCCATTCCCACAAAGCCAAGCCTCCCTCCCCCCGAAAACATCCCCGCTCCCCAACTCCCCTCCCCGCCCCGTCTGCCTTCTCCCCCTTCAGAGCCGCTCACGGTGAGTCAGCAGCGGCTCCGGCCGCCAGCCGCCCCTGCCGCCGGCCTCCTGCGCCCGCCGGAGCCCCCGGCAGCCGGCGGAGGACGGCCGGCACTCCCTTCCCTCCGGCTCCTCACCTATGGAGTGCAGGATGCCAATGGAGGCCTCCCGGTCGGTGCTCAGCAAGGACTGGGCGCGCTGGAACTCCAAGCCCGCCGCAGCCGCCATCTTGGAAAAAAAAAGCCCAAACTCGCTCACTCACGCCGGCCGGAACCACAGGGCCTCACTTCCGCCGGAAGCTGCTTGCCCCGCTTCCTTCTCTGGGGCTTTTCCGTGGCGCGAAACCATAAAGATACGAAAGTGCTTTCTTTTTTTCCTTCCTAGCTCTATAGTCACGGCGTACGCGGCGGAGCGATGCTTGCTGGGAAATGTGGTTCTCGATAGTGCGGGGTTGCTAGGAGACCGGAGGAGGCGGAGTGGGACAGGTTGCTGCGCCTTCCGCTAACTCATCCAAATGGGTCCAGCCGTTGTTTGACTACACCTCCCATCATCCCTGACCGCTCGTCCTGCTCACTAGGAATGATGGGAATTGTAGTCCAACATGTGTAAGGAATCTATTTTTCCGACTATGTTGGGGTTTTGTTTTGTTTTTTGTTATAAAGCCCTGGTGAGAAATGTAAAAGCAAGTGCAAAAAATTGTCTCTGAGCATGCACAAAGTGCAGCTTCCTCTCCCCCCCCCCCAGCCCACATATATCACAAGAGTATACTGTGTAACCTGAGCCCCAGCCGCTCTCTTTTCAGCAATGAAATCGGAATCCTGTCCATTTCAATGGAAACGTACCTGCTTTAAAGAGCAAGGGATCAACTGATCAAACCCTTACTGGGAAATTTCCCAGGAAAATCCGAAGCGTCCCATATTAAATATCTTTGGGAAGACAGATCAAATGATATTACACTGGCGGTGGCAAAGTTTCTTTCCAAGGTTATAAAAAACAAATATCATTATGCCCTAGATAAAACAAAATGACTGCCTTGGTTTCTTTCATCTTTCTGTCTGGATGTTTTAACTGTATCTAATTTTCAAATTGTTTTGTGGGTCTTTGGGCTGCAATAAAGTATTGATTGATACCTGCTTTAAAAGTCGGTGGGTTCATAGCTGTGGTGTGAGACACGCCACAGCCTACAGACCGCTCCTCTTCCTCTTCACTGAAAGTGGTTGGATAACTCAGTTGATAGAGCACAAGGCACTTAATCTCAGGTTCATGGGCCCACATTTGGCAAAAGATTCCTGAATTCCTGAGGGTTAGGCTAGATGACCCGCATGACCCCTTCCAGTTCTACAATCCTATAATTCTATGATTCCCTTTTTAGCAGTGTAAAAGTAAATCCAAGCTTCAGCCCACAGAGGCAAGGAGATATAATAAAAAACGCTTCCCGTGCATTATCTCAGTAATTACAGCAGCTTGGTGGCAAATAGGTCAATATTATTAACCTGCGGTTTAAGAATTAAAGCCACCTTAATGAGTTTCAAACATCATCCCTAACCTGATGTCCTCCAGGTGTTTTTGACTGAAGGAGCGTCTCCACCCCCATCGTTCAGCCCGGACACTGAAGTCCAGCTCTGAGGACCTTCTGGTGGTTCCCTCCCTGCAAGAAGTGAGGTTACGGGGAACCAGGCAAAGGGCCTTCTTGGTAGCGGCACCCACACTGTGGAACGCCCTCCCATCAGATGTCAAGGAAATAAACAACTGTCTTACTTTAAGAAGACATCTGCAGGCAGCCCTGTTTAGGGAAGTTTTTCGTGCCTAATGTTTTACATTTTTTTATGTGCTGTAAGAGTGGCTGGGGAAGCTTAGCCAGATGAGTGGGGTATAAACAATAATAACATTATTATTATTATTATTATTATTAGATCACTCACAATCCCTAGCTAACAGGACCAATGGTCAGGGATGATGGGAGTTGTCAATAACATCTAAAGGGCACCAGGTTAGAATAGGCTGATTTATTCAGTGAGCCATGAACCAAGCTCTTCCTAGGTTACACACTACTTATCAGTGACAGTGTTGTTGTTTAGTCATTTAGTCGTGTCCGACTCTTCGTGACCCCCTGGACCAGAGCACGCCAGGCACTTCTGTCTTCCACTGCCTCCCACAGCTTGATCGAACACATGTTTGTAGCTTTGAGAATACTGTCCAACCATCTCGTCCCCTGCTGCCCCTTCTCCTTGTGCCCTCCATCTTTCCCAACATCAGGGTCTTTTCCAGGGAGTATTCTCTTCTCATGAGGTGGCCAAAGTCTTGGAGCCTCAGCTTCAGGATCTGTCCTTCCAGTGAGCACTCAGGGCTGATTTCCTTCAGAATGGAGAGGTTTGATTTTCTTGCAGTGCATGGGACTCTCCAGAGTCTCCTCCAGCACTAAAATTCAAAAGCATCAATTCTTCAGCGATCAGCCTTCTTTATGGTCCAGCTCTCACTTCCATACATCACTACTGGGAAAACCATAGCTTTAACTATACGGACCTTTGTTGACAGTACTGTATTGTATTCCACACCATATAGCAGGGATTCAAACAACCTATATGCTTCCTTTCATCTCCGCCCATTGGCCATGCTGGCTGGGGCTGATGGGACTTGGGAGTCCAATTACAACTACTGGAGTCCCCGGCATACATACTAGCGCCTATTCCAAGTTTGCATTTCCAACAATGACATATTTAGAGTGACACACCACAGGGGGAGACTGCAGAATTTGCAGCTTCTGTTAGAATTCTGGTTTCCATGGTGATGCTTCCCCTTTCTTCCACTGTAAAGCCTAATATTATCCAGAACATTCTTTAAACGACATTGCAAAACTGCTCCGCTTCTCAGTATTATATATATAAAACATATGACCTTGGGAAACACAACTGTTCTCTACAAGAGAGATCTGTGCAAATAGGCTCCTTCAAACACACAAACACGTATTCAGTACACAAACTGTATGGTTTTTTTCCTGTACAATGCAGCAGTTCCCTTTCTAGCTGCCTCATAGCAACATCCCAAATACTGCAGTATGACCACCACAGACTGCAGTAAACCGACTCTTTAATATAAAGCACGGGAGCAGAACACGGAATTATTAGTGTCATCAATCTAACCAAGCCTTGACCTTCACACCCTCCTCTGCCGACTTCCAGGAGCATCTGTGTGGTTACGGCTGGAAAACAGACTGCTATAATAATTGTGAGATTGCGAGCCTGAGGGAAGAGACTTGGGTTTTTCATTTCTCGGCTTCATCTGCGCCGTACATTTAAAGCATTATTATACCACTTTAAACAGTCATGACTTCCTCTAAGGAATTCTGGGAGCTTTAGTTTGTTAAGGAGGTAGGGAATAGGGAGACCCCCATTCCCTACGCAAAGCTAACAATTTTCAGAATGGTTTATTAACAACCAATCCCTTTCTCTAGATAACGCTGGGAAATGTAGTTCTGGAAGGGCAAAAAAAGGTTTCCTAGCACCCCTTCAGCACCCTTAACTGCCGTTCCCAGGATGTTTTGAGGGGAGCCGTGGCTGTTTAAAGTTGTGCAATACTGCTTTAAATTAATAGTGCAAATGGAGCCCTTATACAAATCAGACATGATAATAAACTAAGATAATGACTACACAGACCTTGATCAAAGCTCTTTGGTCAACAGAACAGTTTGTGAAGGATAGATATTTTGTTGTTTCCGTAGTACCTCTGCAGTGTATTTTATAACAATAATTTATTTTATTAAATCTATGGTGGTAGTTGAAGGCAGTGTACATGGTTCTCCTCCTGCCATTTTATTTTCACAACAATCTTGTGAGGTAGACAGTGACTAGCCCAGTGGGACTAGGAACACTTTGAGGGTCTGCGCCTGCCTTTGCTCCTCTCACTTCATATCTCTCCTGGTCCTGGAAGACCAGTGGGTGAGGGGAGAGGAATCTTGTTGCCGCAGGAGGGGGAGACCCCCTGGTTTGTTCACCAGCCCAACTCATCTCTGCCTCTTGGCCTCCCTCCTCTACTGCTTCAGCTTCTGCCTCTGATTCTGGACTGCTCTCTGCACAGACTCTTCCTGCTCACTAAACCCTGTTACCGCTTCAGCTTAATCTTCTCTTTCCCACCACCAATCCCCAGGCTCTGAGCCTTCTTCATTCGGGGGAATCCCCAACTGATGCCTCCAGTCAGTCCATACAGGGGTAAGCAAACTTCTTCAGCAGGGGGCAGGTCCACTGTCCCTCAGACCTTGTGGGGGACTGGACTATATTTTTTTTGGGGGGGGGGAAATGAACGAATTCCTATGCCCCACAAATAACCCAGAGATGCATTTCAAATAAAAGCACACATTCTACTCATGTAAAAACATGCTGATTCCCGGACCGAATGCAGGCTGCATTTAGAAGGTGATTGGGCCGGATCCGGCCCCCGGGCCAAAGCTGTCAACTTTCAGATTTGAAAATAAGGGATCAGCAGCCTTGAAAATAAGGGATCAGCAGCCTCACCTGTCCCGGAGACAATCTACGGGATATCTAACAATCCGGGATAACCGCGGGAAGCAGCAGGAAACGGCGCTAGAATAAGGGAATAAGGGAATTTCCCGCAAAAAAAGGGAAGGTTGACAGCTATGCCCCAGGCCTTAGTTTGCCTACCCATGGTCCATGACATGGGGTCTGTTAAGCTGTGGGTGAACATATCAGATGACACAGCGATTCTTCAAACAGCTCTTGTTTATTCACAGGCCAGGACAGAACTGAACTGAAGGACTCAGTCAGCCTGCTTGTATAGAGCTCCAGTGCCACGTTACTGTAACAACTTTCTAAAACTATCCAATCACTGAACGTCACTTTCGATCCTTCATTTGCATAACTATCTACAGCATCCCTCTGCTGGCCCAGGGTGAGAACTTCAGTACATAACAGGGTCCGAATGCTGCACCTCTGCAGCTGCTTCCCTGGTGGGGAGGGGGACACCATTTTGTGGTTTGCCTCGGGTGTCAAAATGTCTTGGGCCAGCCCTGCCGATATCTGATCAGACTCACCCAAAGGTGCCTCCAAACTTTGAACCCGGTCCTCTAGGGCAAGAGTGGAGGAATTGTTTGCCCTCCAAGTGCTGTTGGACTCCTCTGCTTCCATCTGTCCCAGCCGGCATGGCCAGTGGTCAAAGGTGATGCAAGCTGCCGTCTAACAAATGAGGAATTGGGTAGATATGCAATGCAAGTAGGAATTTTTTAATTTTTTTTATTATACTATTAAATATGTGTATTGAATGAATCTATTTAGTCAATAAATATATGTATGTCAGGAATCTTATGTGTTGCTTTGCTGTGGATCTACTAAACCAGTTATTAAATGGCCAAAAAAGGAAAATAAAATGCTGGATTGTTTTATTGATGTATATTGGCAACTCGCCCTACCTCCCCGGGGGACATTTAAAAATGGATTCTCCTATCTGAACCTGGAAATCACACACACACACACACACACACACAGCCAGATGCCTCTCTCTGTGTAATTATTTTCTTATCTTTGTGGACCAGGCAGTGATACTAGAGTATGATGTCATTCAGAATGACAAGGATTGAATGGAAATAGGAGAGGAGGAAGAACTGGCAGTAACAACTGAGCGAGGAAACTGTGGTGCTAACAGAGATGAAGCCTGGCTGCGTCAGCTGCTCTGTGCGCAAAGACACAAAAAGTGTGGTGAGCGACATACTTTGCATTTTTGGTGGAACAGAACTACAGATCCCATCATCCCTGATCATCCGTCACACAGACTAGGGTTTATGGGAGTGGGAGTCCAATGCCTGTTGGCTTCGCCTTTTGAACATCCTTCTTCTGATGCTTGGGTAACAGGTGTCCTTTCCCTCCTGCCCCACCCGGCCCCCCAAAAAGAGAGGAGAAAATCTAGCAGTAGAGACAGGAAACTCTCATCTAACTAACATTATAGTGTGATTTTGTGATTGAGATTTTGAACAGTTAAAAGCACAAGCCACGTGCATGCAAATCCACAGAGGATGAGGGGTCTGCATGCAACTAGGCATTGGATTTGTTTCCAGGGGATATTCTCCATAGGCAATATTATTATTACAGTATTATTATTATTATTATTATTATTATTATTACTACTTTATTTACAACATAGTCCACAACAACTCATACACACAAACAAACCCACCACCATTGACAATTTAATTATCAAAATTAAACTCCTATCCCCTTTCACAAAGAAAACATAAAAATAAGAGACTTCCTTTATCCTGTAAATGGCCTCGTTATTTACTTCTTGTATACTGTTTCTTTTATATGTGATTATTACAATTTTTCCTAATTATGACTTAAAAAACCACAATGTTTCCTGTAGAAATTAATCGAAACAAGTCCAGGTGTATATTTTGGAGCACTGTTTGGTAAAGTACAGGTACTCTCTGCATTTCCCTCATTCTTTTTGAAATTCTTGTCTAGGCCTCTCAATAGGCAATTTAAGCAGATTGACAGTGTGCAACCTACGGGTTTGTTTTGTATTGAGCTTTTTTGACTGGAAATTCAAATCTAAGCCCGATCTCTGATTTGCAATATTAACAGCAGACAGCATTGCAGGGCTAGGGCTAGGGCTGTCATAAATCCATCTCTTCATCAGGCCCTTCCTGCAATATACTGATAGTATAAAAACAGTGGCCTATATTGCAGGGTTGTTGTACACTACTTTCTGCAGACTGATATGGCAGGGATAGCGTATCTGAACTTCAGCCCCAACCTGTAATAGGTTCAGCAACTGGACTACATATTAGGGTTGTTGTAAACCATGCAAGGAGCTTCAGCCTGGTGCCCACCTTGCAATATTTAGAGGAAACTGTGGGACTATTGTATCACCCAAAGCCTCTTCCGCCCTTTAATATGAGGATAATGGACTGCATTTGTATTGGAATATGCAGTGGTAAGTAAGGTTATTTTTTAAAATGTTGGAAAACGGAAGCGACATTCAGTTTTTTGAGCAAAATGAAACATATCTTTTAGATTTTACTCTGTTTTAATTTTATGTTCATTGTGACGTATGTGCTGCAAGTCGCTTTGGGTTCCCTTTTGTAAAAAAAATAAATGACTAAAAAGTGCAATTATTATTATTATTAAATAAATAATTATTTTGCACAATCACAGCTATCTATGCTTTAGCTCTTGAATTCCCCTATTCCAAGGTCTGCCGGGAGACATTTAAAAATGGCTTCCCCGATCTAAACCCGGATGCAGCGTATAGAGAAAATAAGATAGTCGTCTTCAACTTTTTAATATCTCTGCCTCTCTGCGGACGTGATTGAAGGCCATAGAAATGTAAAGGAAAAGAGGATTGCTTAAATATTCAACCCTCACTTCTGGTTCTGATTGGAATGCCTCCACGTGCGGGGCAGTAATGCAGAGAAAGAGAAATGCGTCTCTTAAGGTCCACGAGTAAGCTTGCAATTCTATACTGCACACACCCTTACCTGGAAGTAAGTCCCATTAAACCGAATGGGACTTACATCTAAGTAGAAGTAACCTTGGTTAGTTTTCAAGGTGCCGGAATGCAGGGCTTTGTCTTGTCACAAGCCAGCTGCTACTCTTCAGAGTCCGGATACATTTGCAAGACACGATGAGTCATGATTTATTAAGACATTTCTGCGAAGCGACAGATCTCTTTTTTAAATTAATTTTTTATTTAATACACAATCATATTGCTATTATGAATGTATGCATTGTGCAAACTGGAGAAATGTCTTCCTTGTAACCCTATCTGTCTAGTTTTCTTTGAAAATAATAATAATAATAATATCTCTTTAATGGGATACCTCTGTCCCTTTATTTGTTTGCATTGATTTTTTTGGGCGTCCCCTCACCAATTTTTTTTAGAGGGATCGCTTCAGTTTTAGCGTTTGCCTATCCCAGCACCCTATCCTATAGTATATTATTGTATATTGTATTTTAAAATGGGGTTTAAGAGTTGTTAGGGGGTTTTGAATGTTTTATGTAGATTTTCAATTTCATTGTTCTGTATGGGACAATGACAAAAAAGATATCGTATATCATTGGGATTTTGATGGCATGTTGACATGATGTTGACATTTTGCTTGGGGTTTTATCCCTGCAATTCGAGTGAACCCCCCTTAGCACACTTTGGTCGCCTTAAATACCAATTAAATATTAAAATTAATCAGGGAAATGCCCTTTTCCCCTCCTCCTCCTTGTTTCCTTGTACGTAATTGTGCCCCTCTGTTTTTCCCGCACCTTGAACTCAACCTCTGCCGGCATCGCATTGGACTCCCGTGAGTGTATGCGGGCGGCTGCCTCTTGCGGCTCCCTGAACTCTTGAAGGCGGGGTCAGCAGACGCGAGAACGAGGCAGTTATAAAAAGAGTCCGGAAGTGGGAGGGGCGAGGACAAGCCACACCCTCGCGCTCTGCGTGGCTCCGCCTCCTCCCAGCCGGCTGCTTTCCGCGCTCCGCATCTCGCATCTGTCAGTCGCTGCTTCGTCGCCGGCGGAACAAGATGGCGGCTCGGGTGAGTGGACGGCTGAATGACGGGCGGGGTGGGGGGGAGATAGTGACGTGTCAGCTTGGCGGCTTCTGCCTCCCATTCATTCTCTTAGCAGCCCACCGCCCTTCCACCCAGCCCAGTTAGGGAGGCTTCCCTGCTCCCTATGACACTGCTGCGTATATGCCGTACATTTTCAGCTCATCCCACACCGCACCCTTTAAAAAACACCCCCTGGGAACTATAGCCTGTTAAGGGTGCTAGGAACTAAGGTTCCCGGGATTCTTAGACCTGGGGGTTATAGCCTGTTAAGGGTGCTGGGAGCTACAGTTCTCAGGATTCTTAAACCTGGGGATTATCACTTGTTAAGGTGCTGGGAGCTACAGTTCCCAGGATTCTTAAACCTGGGGATTATCTCTTGTTAAGGGTATTGGGAGCTACAGTTCCCAGGATTCTTAAACCTGGGGATTATCACTTGTTAAGGGTATTGGGAGCTACAGTTCCCAGGATTCTTAAACCTGGGGATTATCACTTGTTAAGGGTGCTGGGAGTTACAGTTCCCAGGATTCTTAAACCGGGGAACTGTCGCCTATTAAGGGTGCTGGGTGCTACGATTCCCAGGATTCTTTTGAGGTGTGCTCTTCAAATTCACGGCGTGTGCGCACTTAGGGGAGACCCGAGTGCAGATCCTCCGCCACAGATCCTTCAGTGATGCGGTGCCCTCCTCCTCAGGCTAGCCCACCTCAGCAGGCTGTTGCGAAGGAGCGCACAGACAACCTCTTTCTACCTTCCGTTTATTCTCGGTCGGTCCGCTTGCTGAAAGATAAATGGGTCTGTTTAGCGTGCTGGAAAAGAAGAAAAACAGCGCGCCGTTCTCGCGCTGGGTCTCTCAGTCATCTGTGCATTGTAGCTGAGACATTGGAGAACAGCTCACTTTTTTGCATTCTTAATGTAAAATGGCTTTCCTCAAAGGCGGCTTGGCAAAAATGTGCCTGCCCTTCTCTCCCCATCTGTTACCCTTAAATAGGACATTGCAGGAACAAGGGCAGCCTGAAGGGTTAATGCCGGAATTGTTTGCTGTGTCATAAATACTTCTGGGTGACCTGGAGTTAATAAGCTGTTACTGCAACAATAGTGTCTGGTGGGTGAAAAGCTGGGAGGATCAAGCTGTTTATGCGGTGAGCACCTTTACTGCAGTGCACACTTGGCTGGCAAGTGGAAGACTCTGTCTTCGGGTTGCATATGAACCGAACTCGTGGCGATGCTGCTGGTTACAATGATGTCAGATTGCTGTTGCTTTATTTTCCTAGTGACCCAACATGTGCCTAGTACTTTGAATCCCCTAGAATGACGGGTGCAGTGCAGGCAGGTTAGCAATTGGGGAAAGGCTAATGGATGTACCTTTCTCACATTTACCTTCTGTTACGCAGATACTCCCCAACACCAAAAAGGCTTTATTGGCCTTATGCCATGAAGAATATCCATTTAGTATATAGAAGGAGGAGTGTTGATTCAGGATCATTTAAAATGTTCTCCCTCCCTGCAGATTGTGGCAGATTATGGAAGCTTCGGGAGGGATGATATATAGGGGAACAAACCAGGATGTAACACAACAGGTGATTGGGGATTTTGGAAGCATAATAGTGGTTTTCCGCAAAACGGCATCATCCAGAATTGTAGCAGGTTTGGTTCTTCCACTGGCTTGTGGTAATGGTTCAATGAAAAACCCGTTACTTGAGTTGTGAGAACAACAGCGTATGCCTGTAGGATTTGGCTTAAAATGCAAAAACTAGCATTAAAATAAATGGTAGTTTACTCTTCTCCATAAGAGTAAGGAGGAAGTGACAATGGTCAAGTCTCAAAATGCTCATGATAACTCTGATTGATAACTATAAAAAAATTTGGAGGCAAAATGCAAAAGTATTTAAAAGTCCATCCATGCTTATTGCTTTCTTGTTCAAAGAAGCAGGCATGGGGCAGGCATGGCACAAAGGAAAGTGAACCAAGGATTTAACTGGCCCTTTGCCATATAAACTGGTACATACTGGAAACGTTTTCCTAAGTAACCCCTTCCCCTTAGTTGTGTTGATTCTGCTTAATTATTGGAGATGCTGAATGCACACTCTGTGGCAACAATATGTCCTTTCTACCTGCTGTATTATTACAGTATTATTATTATTATTAGTATATTTGAATTTCACAGAACAAAAGCAAAATATAAAACCCCAAAATATATAATCAAAATAAAAACAACAACCCAATAACCCCCCCAACACATTTTAAAAGGGCGTAGGATGCCAAATCAACCAAAGGCCTGTTTATAAAGGAATGTTTTTGCCTGGCGCCTAAAGGTGTATAATGAAGGCACCAGGCGAACTTCCCTTGGGAGAGCATTCCACAGATGGGGAGCCACTGCAGAGAAGGCCCTGTTCTCATGTTGCCACCCTCCGGACCTCTCAGTATACAAGACTGAGCAATGGAGATTGCACACATGACGCTATCCCTGTAACTGTGACCAGGCCATTGTTTGGGGTATCCCACACTAAGACTGGGGAGAGGTGAAACCAACAGGAACACCATGATGGGGATTTAGAAGATGATGAGGAAGACTGGTCTCTGTGAGTGGAACAGAAGATGGGCAGTCACTCTCTCATATTTGCAGGCCTGGATGAGTGGCATAAACTTCTTGTCAGACACACATAGGCCATCTTTCCTGCAATGAATTACTGTGATAAATAACCCTCTGCAATTGCCCATCTTCACATTTCAGCAGACACTAAAAGTTGCTTCTTTCCCTTCGCACAAATCTTGATGTGCGCAAGGAAGAAAGGCATAATTTATCTATCGCTCACTCATAAGTGATTGCTGACATGCATCTCAGGCACATACATGCTCAGTGACCAATGAAACGCACAAATACCATTTTACATAGAGTATTGTTTTGGTCTCCGTCTCTGGGTCACTGGGTTCTCACAACTGAACTGAGAGGTTCTGCTTGTCATATGTGGCCAGGCAGGTCTGCGATTATGAGTGCTGTAAGTCGACACAGAGTTCTCTGTTGATCTTGTCTTGCTCCACCATAAACATGTGAATCACCCTGTGGAATTTCTGTAGGACCCCAGGCACACACCTTGGGTGAATGAGCTCTCAGAAGCATCTGTTGCCCTCAACTGATATTTGGCCTCGTGTGTGGCAGAAATGACACCTCATGTAGGAGGTGCATGGTCTTAGCTGGAGAGCTATCTTCTTATATAACAATCTACAGCAAGGAGGGGATCCTTTAGCTGAAACTGCCAGGGCAATTTAAATCACCAGATTACTGGCATCAACATCCTAGTGATGAAAAATGTCAGCCTAGTTGCTATTCATATGTTTTCCGTGGAGTAACTTTTTTCAGTGGCCCCCAGAACTAGGGACAGGCAGGTATCTATTTCTAGGTCAACTCATTTTTTTCATATGTTCATTCGTGGTTTATTTCCACCCCATTTCTACCTTTATCTGCAACTTTTATTTTAGTCCTCACAAAAACGTGTGTGTAGATATTAACTTAAATAAGTATCATAAAATGTGTGTTCTCTCAAACTACACATTTCTAAACATATTTTGAGCATCATAGTGTTTCAGAAGTATGAAAGGCAGTCCAGAAGTTGCAGATCAGGTCTGTTCTTATAGGAATTCACAATTAACAAATTCCCCACTCAAAGCTTGAGCTAAAAACAATCAAACACATTTCCTGTTTAATGTGTTTGAGAGTTTTGTTCACTCTTCTTAGGAGAACACTGAAACCCAAATCAGATATGATTTGTTTGTGATTTGATTGTTACCTGTTATATGATTTGATACTGTGCATATTTACTCCCAAGTTAAATGTGCATAAGATTGCTGCTTTGGTCATTTTAGGCCACATTCATGGGGAAAAGGACTGGCTAAATTTTACTCGCCTTAGCTGTGTGGCTGTTTATAGACCGGATTTATTATTGTTATGGTTATTAGTATTTAAATTTTTATACCACCCTTCATCCAAAGATCACAGGGCGGCTCATAACATAAAAATGTAGAATGAGAACACAAAATACATCATAAAAAAAAAATTCTGGAAGCAAAGACCAAACCAATAACCCCCCTTCCCACAAACAAATTTAAAAGGCCATAGAGTGTTGAATCAGCCAGAGGCCTAGTTATAGCGGAATGTTTTCACCTGCTGTCTAAAGATATGTAATGAAGGCTCCAGACGAGCCTCCCTGGGGAGAGCATTCCACAGGAGGGGAGCCATCCCAGAAAAGGCCTGTTCTTGTGTAGCCACCCTCTGGGCTTCTCATGGAGGAGTCACACGAAGAAGGGCCTTAGATGATGATTGCAGGGTCCAGGTTGGTTCATATGGGGAAAGGTGGTCCTTGAGGTATTGCGGTCCTGAGTCTTTAAGGCTTTGTAGGTGAAAGTCAGCACTTTCACCTACAAGCTATAGAGCAGGGGTAGGTAAACTAAGGCCGGGGGGCTGGATACGGCCCAATCGCCTTCTCAATCCGGCCCGCGGACGGTCCGGGAATCAGCGTGTTTTTACATGAGTAGAATGTGTCCTTTTATTTAAAATGCATCTCTGGGTTATTTGTGGGGCCTGCCTGGTGTTTTTATATGAGTAGAATGTGTCCTTTTATTTAAAATGCATCTCTGGGTTATTTGTGGGGCATAGGAATTCGTTCATTCCCCCCCCCCAAATATAGTCTGGCCCACCACAGGGTCTGAGGGACGGTGGACCGGCCCCCGGCTGAAAAAGGCTGCTGACCCCTGCTATAGAGCTATAAGGGGTGGCCAACTCCTAAGAGACTGCGATCTACTCGCAGAATTAAAAACTGGCAGTGATCTACCCCCTTTTTGGGGGTTCAGGGCAAAGTTGTTGAGCTTTTTTAGGGAGGAGGAGAGCCCCGATTTTTCACAATTCTAGCCTAAGCTCAAGGGAAAAAGGGGAACAGCCAATCACCAACAGATCGCTGGGGAAACAAACAGCCTCACTGAGTAAACTCTCTCTTCTGTTCTGCAAATCGTGCAACAATGGAGGGTGGGGCGAGGGGCTGGGGCCAGATTATATTTTACTAAGGAAAGGGACCCAGCGATCGACCGCAATCTACCAAAACCTCCCGGGGAATCTACCAGTAGATCGCGACCAACCTGTTGGACATCCCTGCCATAGAGTGATGGAGAAGCAGGAGCAAAGTTGCACTCACGATACACCGCTCTCAGTCAAGGTTGGTTCCATGGCTGGGCCTGAACCCAAATTGAAAATCTGTGTCATCCAAGATTTCCTGCCATGACCCTCTCCATGACATCTCTAGGAAGGGGATATTTGCAGCTGGTCAGTAGCTCTTCCAGACCAAAGAGTCTAGGGCCATTTTCTTTCCGAGTGGCAATGCCACTGCTTTTTTCCAGGGTATCCTCAAATTGTGTAGCCAGGTGGTCATAGCAGGTCCTTTAATGCAGAGGTCCCTTCCCGACAATGGAAGTCAGCAACCTCCAGACTAGCTACTGGAAAATGCAATGCAAGCTGCGAAATGCACCATCTTTGCCAATATGTTGGTTTTCTGGGCCTTAGAAAGTCTCTCTTCTTGTCCCTGCACAAACGGTTTCCCTTGTTTTCATCTCCCTATGAGGCACAAACGTGGTTTCATTAATAAATTATCTTAATCAGAAATGTTTTGGAAGTAAGAACCGTTAAAAGGTTTTCTGAGTAAATATGGATAGGCTTGGACTGTGAGGAGAGTGAAGGTTGTACTGGTATCTAACTGTAACATGTGACACACAAGTTACACAACTCTTGCATAAGGTTTTCTTCTGTATAATAGCAGTGCTTGAAGCTTCTCCTTATGGTCACACGAAGAGCTGTTGTCTTTAGGAAATGCTTCAAGTTCTCCCTTTCCCCCAGGATGCAGAAAAGGATAGATTTCCAGTAATAGAAATAGCCTGTATGTTCATTCCTTGGGGAGAAAACCCCCAGATAATTCTCCCAAACCTAGGCTAGGGGGCTAAGGGGTTCAGCATCGCTGGAAAGCTCTTTCCATTCCATATTACCATCTGCTTGAAAATCCTTTTGCTTTCAAAGTTCATTGCCAGGTGGAATGGGCGATGGGAGGGCTGCCGTTAAAATAACACAAACCAAGAGCCCTGTTTGGGTAACAAGATGGAACTCTGTAGGATGCCAGCAGGCAACTCGCATGGTAAAAAGGTAAAGGAGCCCTGGACAGTTAAGTCCAGTCAAAGGCGACTATGGGGTTGCGGCGCTCATCTCGCTTTCAGACCGAGGGAACTGGCGTTTGTCCACAGACAGCTTTCCGGGTCGTGTGGCCAGCATGACTAAACCGCTTCTGGTGCAACGGGACACCATGACGGAATCCAGAGTGCATGGAAACACCGTTTACCTTCCCGCTACAGCGGTACCTATTTATCTACTTGCACTGGTGTGCTTTCGAACTGCTAGGTTGGTAGGAGCTGGGACAGAGCAACGGGAGCTCACTCCGTCATGGGGATTCGAACCGCCGACCTTCTGATCGGCAAGCCCAAGAGGCTCAGTGGTTTAGACCACAGTGCCACCTGCATCACATGGTGTCAAGCAGTAGCCACCCATAACTACAGTGGTGCCTCGCAAGATGAAATTAATTCGTTCCGCAAGTTTTTTCTTCTTGCGAGTTTTTCGTCTTGCGAAGCACCGTTTCCCATAGGAATGCATTGAAAATCAATCAATGCGTTCCTATGGAAACCGCCTTCAGACCAGGTCCGGGGACAGTCTGTCCCCCGACCTCTTCTGAAGGCTGGGGGGGGGGACAAGGGCTTTTCTTCCCACCGCCAGCCTTCAGAAGGCTGTTCTGAAGGCTGGCGGTGGGAAGAAAAGCCCTTCTCCCCACCTCCCACCATGCAAGCTCCGGGGACAGGAGGGCTTTCCTCCCGACCGCCAGCATTTTAAAAGCCCCCAGGACAGCGGAGACTTCTCCGCTGTCCCGGGGGCTTTTAAAATGCTGGCGGGCGGCAGCGAAGCGTTCGCTGCCGCCCGCCAGCATTTTCAGATCGCCCCGGGACAGCGGAGAAGTCTCCGCTGTCCCGGGAAGGCAGGTGGGGGGGAGCAAAGACTTTGGCCCCCCGCCGGCCTTCAGAAGAGGTCCAGAACCTCTTCTGAAGGCCGGCGGTGGGCGAAAGTCTTTGCTCCCGATGGCCAGAATTTAAAAGAGGTCCCCGGGGATTTCCCTATGGGCTTTCTTCTTGCGAAGCAAGTCCATAGGGAAATTCGTCTTGCGAAACGACTCAAAAACGGAAAACTCTTTCGTCTTGCGAGTTTTTCGTTTTGCGAGGCGTTCATCTTGCGAGGCACCACTGTACTTGCTGGCCTTGAAGGCAGGAGTGGCGCCATTGTAGCACAGTGCTCTCAGTCCCCAGCCCCTGGAGTCATGTCAGAAGGATGCTATCGTCAATGGTATCAAAAGTCTTGGAGAGGTCAAGGAGAATGAATAGGGCCACACTCCCTCATCTCTCTCCCAAGAAATGCCACCAGCCTGGGCAACCAAGGCAGGCTCAGTGCTGAGACTGGGCTTCAAACTAAACTGAAATGCTGCACTTCAAACTACAGTGGTACTGCGGGTTACATACGTTTCAGGTTACATACACTTCAGGTTACAGACTCCGCTAACCCAGAAATAGTGCTTCAGGTTAAGAACTTTGCTTCAGGATAAGAACAGAAATCGTGCTCCAGTGGTGCGGCAGCAGCGAGAGGCCCCATTAGCTAAAGTGGTGCTTCAGGTTAAGAACAGTTTCAGGTTAAGAACGGACCTCCGGAACGAATTAAGTACTTAACCCGAGGTACCACTGTACCATATTTTTCGCTCTATAAGACACACTTTTCCCCTCCTAAAAGGTAAGGGGAAATGTGTGTGCGTCTTATGAAGCGAATGCAGGCAGGAGGCTCTGCTCAGCGCTCCCTTTAAAGAGCCGTGTGGAGCATGTGTGCGGCTCTTGGGGGCTTTTCTCTGAGAAGGGAGAAGGGCAGCCCATCAGTCTCTTCCAGGAGCTGCACACACGCTCTGTGCGGCTCTTTAAAGGGAGTGTGGCTGTTGGGGGCTTTTCCCAGAAGCCAGAACAGCAAGAGGGATGGCTGCGCAGCAATCCCTCTTGTTGTTCTGGCTTCGCTGTGCGAAGCCTCTTCAGGGCAGGGGGGGCCTTCATCCCGCTGCCCTGAAGAGGCTTTGCGCAGCTATCCCAGAAGCCAGAACCGCAAGAGGGATCCCTGTGCAGCCATCCCTCTTGCGGTTCTGGCTTCTGGGATTCAGAATATTTTTTCCCTTGTTTTCCTCCTCCAAAAACTAGGTGCGTCTTATGGTTTGATGCATCTTATAGAGCGAAAAATACGGTACATATGGTGTTTTGCATGATGGAATACTCCTTTCATACAAAAATAGTTCCTGCTGTGTAGAAAACCAGGTTGCCAAGGGAAAGCATTCTAACATGTCTCCCTACCTGTTTTCTCTATGTAGGGAAATTTTCTATGTAGTTTATTTTTTGGAGCAGGGAAGATTATTTCATCGTTTGAAAGGTAATTCCATCAGCGAGCTGCAGTGGTACAATCCTGTCACAAGTTGATCAATTAGACTTCTGTCGCTTACTCATTCATCCTACGAAAACACCCTCTTGTCTGTTCTCATAGAATTGAGCACTGAACCTTTCTGAACATTAGAAAAAACCCAGGTTTGCCGTAACTCTGTCACAGTTCCTCCCAGCTGCTAGCTTGAAGATTTGCACTCTCTACATATGTTCAGTACCATATACCCACTGTGAGGATGTCCAAGGAGAATTGGCTGTTAGGAAAGACAGAGCCTAGACCAGAAAAAAAATGCTTGGGAGGTCAATTCTGCTTGATGAATCAATTCTGAGGTTGCCAGAATCTATACCTGTTTCCTACAGAAATTTGCCTGTGAGGGTGACAGGTGCAACACTTGTTTCAGAGAACAAGCCTAGCAGGAGTAAACTTTCTTACTGAAAAGGTATATAAGTATTGAAGATTTTAAGCAGCACAGAACTCTTTAATCAGCAGAATGGAAATACAGCCTTTTCTGATTAGGCATACCTGCAAGGATGATCTGTATCCAGGATACTGGGTTTATTCTTCTCATTTAGTCCTATGGTTTTTAATCTTTCTGGATAAATTGCTTCTGCCAGCGCAATTGTGGTCGTAATCTCTTTATTCTGTCTCCACTTGCTTTATCTGCTGTAGCATCATGCAACGTGAGGCTGAAAAAAACAAATACTTATTTAACAGGAATGTATATCCTGCCATTTGAATAGATTCCCGGGATAGCTTACAAAACTGCAGTACAGTGGTACCTTGCTTCTCAAACTTAATCCGTTCCGGAAGTCTGTTCCAAAACCAAAGCGTTCCAAAACCAAGACGCGCTTTCCCATAGAAAGGAATGCAAAATGGATTAATGCGTTCCAGACTTTTAAAACAACCCCTCAAAGAGCAATTTAACATGAATTTTACTATCTAACGAGAGCATTGATCCATAAAATGAAAGCAATAAACAATGTACTGCAGTCACACAATCAACCGGTAGCTGAACTGGGTTCCACACAGTCACAAAAACAAAACAAAAAAGCCGCAAAAACAAAGACGCAAAATAAATAGCAAAAAAAGACAGGCCTCAGCGTAACACTCAAAAGGGAAGGGTACCACTCAAAATGGAGCACGTTCAGCTTCTGAAGAAAGTTCGCAGAGCAGAACTCTTAATTCCGGGTTTGTAGTGTTTGGGTTCCTAGTTGTTTGAGTACCAAGGTACCACTGTAAAAACCTTTTTAAAACATAAGCACGCTATAGATTAAAAGAGGCAGAATCAAGAAACAGGAATTGCTCAGGAATATCTTGACCATATCTGAGCATGACACAATCATAGGAATAGAGGATCAGAGTGGTTCAGATTTATTGTGTAGCTAACAGACTGTTGTTGTTTAGTCGTTTAGTCGTGTCCGCCTCTTCGTGACCCCATTGACCAGAGCACACCAGGCACTCCTGTCTTCCACTGCCTCTTGCAGTTTGGTCAAACTCATGCTGGAAGCTTCAAGAACACTATCCAACCATCTCGTCCTCTGTCGTCCCCTTTTCCTTGTGCCCTCCATCTTTCCCAACATCAGGGTCTTTTCCAGGGAGTCTTCTCTTCTCATGAGGTGGCCCAAGTATTGGAGTCTCAGTTTCAGGATCTGTCCTTCCAGTGAGCACTCAGGGCTGATTTCCTTCAGAATGGAGAGGTTTGATCTTCTTGCAGTCCATGGGACTCTCAAGAGTCTCCTCCAGCACCAGAATTCAAAAGCATCAATTCTTCGGCAATCAGCCTTCTTTATGGTCCAGCTCTCACTTCCATACATCACTACAAAGAAAAAATAAGAAAAAATGGACGATGTTATTTGAGAATCATAGAATTGTTGAGTTGGAATGGACCACGAGGGTCAAACCCACAACCCTGAGATTAAGAGTCTCATGCTCAACTGACTGAGCTTGTTGGACCACAACTCCTGCGAGCCCCATCTACCATGGCCAAAGACCAGGGGTGCAGAGAATTGTGGTCCAACAACAAATAGCCTTTCCAGTTAGCCTTTGACAGAGGCGTATTTCTCTGAAAGGTCTATATTTACATTGGCCACTGAGACCATATAACACCGGTCCTGAAAGACCTACATGGGCTCACAGTACATTTCTGAGCACAACTCAAAGTGTTGGTGCTGACCTTTGTCAGCCACCCCCATTGTTCAGCCTGGACACTGAGGTCCAGCTCCGAGGGCCTTCTGGCAGTTCCCTCCCCACGAGAAGTGAGGTTACAAGGAACCAGGCAGATGGTCCTTTCGGTAGTAGCGCCCGCCCTGTGGAACGCCCTCCCATCAGATGTCAAGGAAATACCGTATTTTTTGCTCCATAGGGCATACCAGACCATAGGGCGCACCTATGCGCTCCCCAGGCTTCGGGCTGCAGGCTGCTATCCGCAAGCCTTCGGAGCCCGGCAGGAACTCCCGCCGCGCTCCGAAGGCTTGCGGATAGCTTCCTGAAGCCAGCATTCGCTCCATAGGATGCACACACATTTCCCCTTCATTTTTGGAGGGGGAAAAGTGCACCCTATAGAGCGAAAAATACGGTAAATGACTATCTGACTTTTAGAAGACATCTGAAGGCGGCAACCCTGTTTAGGGAAGTTTTTAATGTTTGAGGTTTTATCATGTTTTTAATATTCTGTTGGGAGCCGCCCATAGTGGCTGGGGAAAGCCAGCCAGATGGGCGGGGTATAAATAATAAAAAAATGTTATTATTATTATTATTATTGGAATGCATTTCTTCTCTCCCCCCCCCCACCTTGTTTCCTCTGCCTGCCTGCCTGCCACCTTTGAGACCTGTGGTCCTGGTTGAAAGGATGTCTCTAGCGCTAAACCTTTCCAGGGATAATTGGTCTCCTGCTGTTTCCCTGCTGCTAAATGATAGCTTGCTTTTTCCTAGTGAGAAAACAGAAGCATCCGCTTTGTGTGTCCCCCACCCCCACCCAAGGCATTTATTCCCCAGGGCACACACAAACAGTCCATTCTTAGGGAATTCTGCGTCCACACCTTGAATCTCCCAGGATTTCGGAGGTCTGAAACAATGTCCTTTGCCTGCAGCAGCCTTGTCCTCGTTCCAGAATTAGCATGTCTAACACTGCAGTGTTCCTAGTGGAGATAGGAAGAATACAAGCAGCAGCAGCATTCTGCTACATGTTTAGCTACTTGGATGCTTTCCTGAGACCCCATAGCAGAATTATCACAGTATTATTACCAGTATCAGGGAGTTGTTGACTGCTGGTATTTAGAAGGTTGATCAGAAGGTCGGCGGTTCGAATCTCCGCGACGGGGTGAGCTCCCGTTGCTCGGTCCCTGCTCCTGCCAACCTAGCAGTTCGAAAGCACGTCAAAGTGCAAGTAGATAAATAGGTACCGCTCCGGCGGGAAGGTAAACGGCGTTTCCGTGCGCTGCTCTGGTTCGCCAGAAGCGGCTTAGTCATGCCAGCCACATGACCCGGAAGCTGTATGCCGGCTCCCTCGGCCAATAAAGCGAGATGAGCACCGCAACCACAGAGTTGGTCACGACTGGACCTAATGGTCAGGGGTCCCTTTACCTTTACCTATAAGACATCATCTTAAATCTTAAAATCCCTCCCCACCTTCCTTCTTAAGCTTATTCTGTAATTGCTGTGTAGCGCTGCAACTGTTTTCGAAATGCGCACCTCAGGAAAAACCTCTCAGACTTGTCTCGTCAAGGAAGTCCTACGCAGGACAGTGGATTCTGGGAGCGCCCTCGGTTTTTGCGGCACATTGGGTAGGCCTGTGAGGTCCCACTGTTGCCCTACGTCAGTGATGGCCAAACTTGGCCCTCCAGCTGTTTTGGGACTACAATTCCCATCACCCCTGACCACTGGTCCTGTTAGCTAGGGATGATGGGAGTTGTAGTCCCAAAACAGCTGGAAGGCCAGGTTTGGCCATCACTGCCCTACGTGATATGACAGTGCACCTTAGAACATGCCCCCTATTCCCAGTGGCTGCATATCAGAAGGACATCTTGTTGGTAGAAGGCAAGGCAACTCTGGGACGCTCTCCTACCATTTTTGAGCTTTACATTGAGAAACCTTGGATAGTGAAGTCCAGTATTCATTAGAACGGGGAGGGCTCCTTGTGGTTCTCCAGGTGTTGGACTACAAACCCCATCACCCCTGGCAATTGGCTGTGCTAGCTGGGGCTGGTGGGAGTTGTGCTACAGTAACATCTGGAGGGCCATCAATTCCCCATCTCTGCCCTTGAACATACTGCCATGTTTTTCAAGCTCTCGGCTTGCATGCTTGAAGCTTTGAATCTAGGTCTGATGGAATGATGCAAGGAAAGGTGGACTACATTGCTACCAGATGTTTCACTGTGAAATCTGTGTGTTGGTTATTTAATGTAAGTAATTCTTTAATGCTACTGGTGCTCTTTGCATTGTGTCCTTTCATTCTTGTTAACAGTGCACGATGAACACTGAGCCACAATCTTCTCTAGTCTCGGCCTTCTCCTTTAATTGTGGACACTTTGCTGCTGAAATAAAAAATTAAGGTCTTATATATATATATAATAAATGTTCATAAATGTACCAAGCAAACACGTACATAAATATATAAACCACATGTCTGAAGCAGCGCAGGAAAACAGTCTGGAAACCATTTTGACTCCCAGACTGACCAAATGATTTCTCTGCAAGGTCAAGGAAAATGGAAAAGCCTCCCCATTGTCTTTTCCTTCACAAATCCTGGCTTAAGGGTATGTCTGTGTATGAATAGGGTGAGCCTGTGACCTGGCTCAGGAACTAAGTATTTATCATTACAAAAGACTGGCCAGGCTCCCCAGGGTATCCAATCAAGTAAGCATTAACAGGTAACCTGTCAGACAGGATGTAAACAATGCACTCAGATTTCTGTTGTGAGCTACACCCTTTTCTGTGATGTAGGTATGATGTGTCTGGGGGTGGTCTTGGACTCCAGGGCGGGCAATTTAAAATATTTATATAAGGGCGGGCACACCTGGGTTCTGGGTCCTCTGCCTTCTCTTGCGTGTGAAAGGGGCACCCTGTTGCACAGTTCAATAAAGATCAGGCTTAGTAGCTGCTTTGCTTCTCAATATTCTCTGGTTAGCCTCTGTTATTTTCTCCGACCAATGGAGAACCTGCAAAGGACTCTATAAGGGCTCTTGTGTCCCCCAAAAGGGAATCAGGGCAGATTTTCATTTATTACACTGCAAATGTGGCCTTCTAGGTTGTACTCTGCATTTTTTGTTTTTTTTATAAAAAGTCCAATCCAGCAGCAAGATCCAGGTACCAAACAATGGCTTTTGGAATAATAGTGTTAGATGTACACCTAGATTTTTTTAAAACAACAGCAAACTGTCTCTGAACACATGCCCAGTCCATACTAGAAATGAGTTAGGTCCTTTTGCACAAAACACCCACTTGCGTTTCTTGCCCAAACGTTCTTCGTTTCAGCAGCATTTAGAAAGAGAGAGCTTTTGTTGTTGTTGCTGCTGCTGTTAGTGAGTCAGAAATCCTTCCTGTCAGATGCAGGTTTTCAGATAGCTTCTTTCTACGCCTTCTCTTCTGCGTATATGAGTTGGTAAATGCTGTCACCAGCACCAGAACAGTGGGGAAATGAGACAAGAGCAAAAGCAACAGGCACTTGGTTTTCTGCGGTGAGAAGACTATTAACTAGGGTTTTTGGATGGGGCTGATTTTTCTCTGTTTTGGACACCTTTTGAATGTCATTCTACAGAGGGAACTGAATAACAGCTGTACGGTGGTACCTTGGGTTACAAACGCTTTGGGTTACAAACTCCGCTAACCCGGAAGTAGTACCTCGGGTTACGAGCTTTTGCCCCAGGATGAGAACGGAAATTGCACGCCGGTGGCGCGGCAGCAGCGGGAGGCCCCATTAGCGCGCCTCAGGTTAAGAACAGTTTTGGGTTAAGAACGGACCTCCGGAAGGAATTAAATTTGTAACCCAAGGTACCACTGCACAGTGGTACAGAGGTACAGTGGTACCTCTGGTTGCGAACAGGATCCATTCTGGAGGCTCGTTTGCAACATGAAGAGAACGCAACCCGCAGCAGCACGTCTGTGCATGCGCGGGTTGCGATTTGCCGCTTCTGTGCATGCACGTGACGTCATTTTGCGCTTCTGCGCATGAGTGAGCTGCGAAACCCGGAAGTAACCCTTTCCGGTACTTCCAGGTCACTGCGGGACGTAACCTGAAAGAATGTAACATGAAACGGACATAACGTGAGGTATGACTGTATAGTGTTTTGTCGCCCTGCTATCTTCCTGTCAAACCCAAATTTCTGTGACTACCTCCAATAGCGGTGGAGAACCTCTGGCGCATGATCTGAATGTGTGTGCCCCCCCTACAAGCTTTCTGTCCTTCTATTGGTACTCTCTTAAGAATGGGAAAATTCACAACCCGTTCTTCAGTCAACAATTTTCTTGCCGATTGGCTTTTCTCTTTTGCCTGTGTCCCAGGGCTATGAGGAATGGACATTTCTAGCTTTTGCATGTGGAGGGGGTGGAATTCTTGGTAAAGGGACGGAGTCGGAATATATGGAAATGTGCTTCACTCCCCTTTTACAATTCAAACTTAACAACTTAGAGTCATTTACCATATTTTTCCATCTATAAGACGCCTCCGTGTATAAGACACCCCCCCCCCAATTTTGGGGGACTCAATTTTAAGAAAATGAGGGGAGATGGCCCAAAGTTGTTGAGCTTCTCCCCCCCCCCATGCCACTATCCGTGTATTAGATGACTCCAGTTTTTTGACACAATAAAAAAAACTTTGTCTAATACACGGGAAAATATGGTATGTAGCACTTTTCATGTGCGTGTTATGAATTGTGCTGATCTCTCCAACAACCTTGTGCTACTAGGAGGTTGTTCCAATTCCTGTGTTCCTGGGAGGATGTGACTTAACTCAAGGCCATCCTGAACAAAGAATAAGACCCAGGTTTCGCAGACCAGTAATCTGGCTAGAACTTGTGGGGGCATGGAGCCTGGAGGAAAGCAGTTAGATGAAGGGAATTTCATAGAATCATAGAGTTGGAAGAGACCACAAGGGCCATCGAGTCCAACCCCCTGCCAAGCAGGAAACACCTTAGAGCACTCCTGACATATGGTTGTCAAGCCTCTGCTTAAAGACCTCCAAAGAAGGAGACTCCACCACACTCCTTGGCAGCAAATTCCACTGTCGAACAGCTCTTACTGTCAGGAAGTTCTTCCTAATGTTTAGGTGGAATCTTCTTTCTTGTAGTTTGGATCCATTGCTCCGTGTCTGCTTCTCTGGAGCAGCAGAAAACAACCTTTCTCCCTCCTCTATATGACATCCTTTTATATATTTGAACATGGCTATCATATCACCCCTTAACCTCCTCTTCTCCAGGCTAAACATGCCCAGCTCCCTTAGCCGTTCCTCATAAGGCATCGTTTCCAGGCCTTTGACCATTTTGGTTGCCCTCCTCTGGACACGTTCCAGTTTGTCAGTGTCCTTCTTGAACTGTGGTGCCCAGAACTGGACACAGTACTCCAGGTGAGGTCTGACCAGAGCAGAATACAGTGGCACTATTACTTCCCTTGATCTAGATGCTATACTCCTATTGATGCAGCCCAGAATTGCATTGGCTTTTTTAGCTGCCACGTCACTCTGTTGGCTCATGTCAAGTTTGTGGTCAACCAAGACTCCAAGATCCTTTTCACATGTACTGCTCTCAAGCCAGGTGTCACCCATCTTGTATTTGTGCCTCTCATTTTTTTTGCCCAAGTGCAATACTTTACATTTCTCCCTGTTAAAGTTCATCTTGTTTGTTTTGGCCCTTTGAAGGAATTTGAAGGAATATCTGGGACTTTACGATGAGAAAACTTTTCGTCGTTGTTGTGGTTGTGAATTCCAACTCTGTACATCAGGGGTAGATGACTTCAGTCCGGCATAGCCTGCTTTATTTTTTACTAGGTTCCCCAAAGTATGTTAGAAGCTGAGATATATACAGTGGTACCTCAGGTTACAGATGCTTCAGGTTGCAGACTCCGCTAACCCAGAAATAGTACCTTGAGTTAAGAACTTTGCTTCAGGATGAGAACAGAAATCGCGCGGCAGCAGTGGGAGGCCCCATTAGCTAAAGTGGTACCTCAGGTTAAGAACAGTTTCAGGTTAAGAACAGACCTCCAGAACGAATTAAGTTCTTAACCTGAGGTACCACTGTATATAATTTAATCACCAAATGGCACCTTAAACCTGGCCTGCGATCACCACAATGGAATGTCTAGGCGCCTTATCCTCCCCCTGATTGTAAATAATAATAATAATAATAATAATAATTTCATGTCTATACTACTTTACCGTATTTTTCGCCCTATAGGACGCACCGTCCCATAAGGGGCACCTAGTTTTTTTGGGGGGAAATAAAGGGGGGGAAATTATTTTCCCCCCAGGCGCGGGGCTGGGGCGGGGGAGGCCCGAGCTTCCCCCTACCCCAGCCCCCAAACAGGCAGCTCTCTGCAAGCCGTGGGAGCCCAGCACTGGCTCCCGCTGCTTGCGGAGAGGTCCGCGAAGCCTGGACGCGCTGATCTCAGCGCGCGCAGGCTTCGGCATGCAGGCAACTCTCCGCAAGCAGCGGGAGCGCTCCCGCTGCTTGCGGGGAGGTCCGCGAAGCCTGGACGCGCTGATCTCAGCGTGCGCAGGCTTCGGCATGCCGGCAACTCTCCGCAAGCAGCGGGAGCGCTCCCGCTGCTTGCGGGGAGGTCCGCGAAGCCTGGACGCGCTGATCTCAGCGCGCACAGGCTTCGGCATGCAGGCAACTCTCCGCAAGCAGCGGGAGCGCTCCCGCTGCTTGCGGGGAGGTCCGCGAAGCCTGGACGCGCTGATCTCAGCGCGCACAGGCTTCGGCATGCAGGCAACTCTCCGCAAGCAGCGGGAGCGCTCCCGCTGCTTGCGGAGAGGTCCGCGAAGCCTGGAGAGCGAGAGGGGTCGGTGCGAACCGACCCCTCTCGCTCTCCAGGCTTCAGCGACAGCCTGCATTCACCCCATAGGACGCACCCAGATTTCCCCTTCATTTCAAATATATACGGTATATTTTAAAGAACAAATCTCGAAGCACATTAAAACATCAAATAAAAGAACCCAGAATAAAACTGATTCAAGCTTCAAGAAAAATATTTCAGATCCTTCTCTAGGTGACATTTTGCTTTCCCCAGTCACCAGCCTGGCACTCAAGAGATCTCTACGTGGGCGCGATTGGACCCGCACCAGTCGCAAAACATGCCTGGCGCCTGGCTGATTTTGAGCCCGAAATTCCTACACAGGAGCTCTTAGCAGTTAGCAACTCCTTAGTCTGTGAAGACTCAAATCAAGTCTAAAAGGAGTCCTTGCAGCATTAGCTAAAGACACTATCCAGCATTTTCCCTAAGAACCCTGGCAATTGTGGTCTAAATTCCTTCCTACCTCAGCATATATACCTCTAGAGAGAGGATCAAACGACTCCATTTTACAAGCATGCCAGGTACTAATATTGGCCTATGTGTTTGAGGTCTGGGGTTGCGTCCAGGGCTGTTGTATTGTTTGTGCAGCAGATATCCGCTTGCACAACAAACTGTTCCCTCTCCTGGAGCCCCTCCCCCAAATAACCTCAAAATTTGCTCCAGAGGGTTGGGTGACCCTTTGGAGCAGATTGTGGGGGACGAGGAGCAAAGGGAAGCCCCGTTGCATGAGCAGAACTCAGCCTACACACACAGCCCTTAGTCTTTCTACAAACCTGCATTTCGGGGTTTCAGATTCCAGATTCCAGACCAGAGTGTATAATTTGTAATAGAGTTTGAGACCTGAAATGATACGCACTTTGCTTAGTCGTAACTGGTCCGTTTTATGAGTAATGGCCACAATTTATCCAGAGGTAGAAAAATCAGTATGAACAAGAGAATTAGGCTGATTTCAGATCCAGTGAACAAAATTAATCTCTGAACATGGTCTGATGATACAGTGCTTTCTTTGACACTCCCCCGTAAAAATAATAAAAAAATGGCAGTTCTCCATCACTTAGGAGATACTGTTTAGCATTTTTGTGTGTGTGTGTGTGTGTGTGTGTGTGTTTGTGTGTGTGTGTGTGTGTGTGTGTGTGTGTGAGAGAGAGAGAGAGAGAGAGAGAGAGAGAGAGAGAGAGAAATATGCTCTTCATGTGACATAGGAAAAAGCTTAACTCTCTAATCCCTGCAGAGCAGGTTACAAAATAGCATTTAAATCTCCAGGAGATTTCGTGCCCCACCACTGCCTAACTCTGGCAGCCTGGGTGACATTTGAAGGCTCTAGGCAGATTTAAATAATGGGATGCTGATGATTTATTTCCCTTTCTTCCCCCGGGTTGGCATGTGCCTTATATTTTAGGCACAGACTCTGGCTTTTAGGACAGTTGTGCTTATAAGCCCATATTCTTGACCTTTATTTCCAGGCTTTTCAGAGCAACCCTCCCAAGTCCTTCTCCCGCCTCCCCCCAGAAGCACTGCAATCTAAGATGGCTTTGTGGACTTTCCTTTCCATGCTTACAGGTTGAGAAAATGCATCTGCTGAGGTGCAAAAATCTGACCAGGCCTCAGCATCAAAGGAGCCCAGAACCCCTCTGCCTGGTGCTTTTTCCACTCAGCACCTAAGGCAGTTATTTAAACATAAACAAAGCATCAATGACTTAGCATAATTTAGGGCTGCATCTGCAGATCCTGGGCTTGATTTTTCAAAAGCTCTGTGTCTCATGTGGCAATTGCTAGATCTGCACTTTATATAACATGTACCTGGCCAAGAAGCGAGGTTCATTGTGATTTATTGTACAGTGGTACCTCGGGTTAAGAACTTAATTCGTTCTGGAGGTCCGTTCTTAACCCGAAACTGTTCTTAACCTGAGGTACCACTTTAGCTAATGGGGCCTCCAGCTGCTGCCGCACAATTTCTGTTCTCATCCTGAGGTAAAGTTCTTAACCCAAGGTACTATTTCTGGGTTAGCGGAGTCTGTAACCTGAAGCATCTGTAACTTGAAGCGTCTGTAACCCGAGGTACCACTGTACAGCTGTAGCAGTGCTGTGATTTGTGGCACGAGAGCTAGGACATCTACCAGATTACTCAGACTATCAGCTTCTTTCTTTCTTTCTTTCTTTCTTTCTTTCTTTCTTTCTTTCTTTCTTTTGCAAATTTTCTGGCTAAAGGCTGATAAGGTGGACCACAAGCTTAACATGAGTCAACAATGTGATGCAGCAGCAAAAAAACAGGCAAATGCTATTCTAGGCTGCATCAACAGATGTAATAATACAGTGGTACCTCGGGTTACAAAGACTTTGGGTTACAAACTCTGCTAACCCAGAAGTAATACCTCGGGTTACAAACTTTGCCCCAGGATGAGAATGGAAATCGCGTGCCGGCGGCAGGCCCCAATAGCGAAAGCACACCTCAGGTTAAGAATGGTTTCAGATTAAGAACAGACCTCTGGAACGAATTAAGTTCGTAACCTGAGGTTACGAACACCCTGCAATAGCACCATTCTGTTATGCCTTGGTCAGACCACACCTGGAATACTGTGTCCCATTCTGGGTGCCACAATTTGAGCAGGTTGTTGACAAGCTGAAACGTGTGCGGAGGAGGTCAGCTAGGATGATCAAGAGTCTAGAAGCTAAGCCTTATGAGGAACGTTTGAAGGAGCTGGGTATGTTTAGCCTGGAAAAGAGGAGACTGAGAGGAGATACGATAGCCATCTTCAAATATATCAAGGGTTGTCACATGGAAGATGGAGCAAGCTTGTTTCCCCCTGCTCTGGAAGGTAGGACTTGAACGAACGGCTTTAAGCTAAGGGGAAGGGGATTCTGACTAAACATCAGAAAGAGCCTTCTAACAGTAAATTCTGTTTGATAGTGGAAAGGTCTCCCTCGAAAGGTTGTGGGGTCTCCTTCCTTGGAGGTTTTTCAGCAGAGGCTGGGTGGCCACCTGTCATGGATGCTTGAGCTGAGATTCCTGCACAGAAAGAAAACATAACAACAACAACAACAACAACAACAACAACAACAACAACAACAACAACAATTTATTTGTACTGCGCCCATCTGGCTGGGTTTCCCCAGCCACTCTGGGCCGCTTCCAACAAAGATTAAAAATACATTAAAATGTCACACATTATAAACTTCCCTGAACAGGGCTGCCTTCAGATGTCTTCTAAATGTCAGGTAGTTGTTTATCTCTTTGACATCTGATGGGAGGGCTTTCCACAGGGCGGGCGCCACCACTGAGAAGGCCCTCTGCCTGGTTCCCTGTAACTTCTCGCAGTGAGGGAACTGCCAGAAGGCCCTCGGAGCTGGACCAGGCTGGATGATGGGGGTGGAGACGCTCCTTCAGGTATACTGGGCTGAGGCCATTTAGGGCTTTAAAGGTCAGCACCAACACTTTGAATTGTGCTCGGAAACGTACTGGGAGCCAATGTAGATCTTTCAAGACCGATGTTATGTGGTCTCGGCGGCCGCCCCCAGTCACCAGTCTAGCTGCTGCATTCTGGATTGTAGTTTCCGAGTCACCTTCAAAGGTAGCCCCACGTAGAGTGCATTGCAGTAGTCCACGCGGGAGATAACCAAAGCATGCACCACTCTGGTGAGACAGTCTGCGGGCAGGTAGGGTCTCAGGCTGCATACCTTGGGCTCCCTTCCAACTCTACGATTCTGTGATTCTAAGCTTGTGTAAGTGTGAGAGAGAGACAGAGATAGACAGAGGAGTCGCATATTACAGCTTCTTCTGAGACTGACATCTCTCCAGTTCCCAGGAGGGGTTATGCTAGCATGGAAAAGGTCGGGGGGAGGAAGGCAGTAGACGAATGTGGCATACAAAGGTGTCATCATGTACGTGTGGTCCCAGTCAGCATGGGAGCTATGGCTCACGCTTCTCTTTATTGAAAACTGGGGTTCTCAAACTGTGGTCTATAGACCACCAGTGTTCTGCAGACTTCATTCAGGTGGCCCAGGGCAGGCCTGTGGATTTCTGGTTGAATATTCCACCACATGGAATATTCACATAGCTGTCAACGTTTCCCTTTTTAAAAGGGAAATTCCCTTATTCCGAATAGGATACCTTGCAAGAAAAGGGAAAAGTTGACAACTATGAATATTCATAGTGATTTTTAGTTTCATGGCTGCTTTTAAATTGTAACACAGTAAGATACAATCTATGAGGAATAAAAGAAGCCATTAAAGACATCACAGAAAATCGTGCAGCATCTAGCACGGTGTGTCACTATTGCTAAAACAGGCAGAAAAATCATGATTTGGTCTACTGAGACCCCTCACCCATTTTCAAGTGATCTGTGGGAGAGGGTGGAGACGTTTAATAACCCCTGATTGAAAAGCATTTATAATCTTCTTAATATTTTTAAATCTCTAAGCCGTAAACAATATCTTTTAAAAATGATAACAGCATCATTAAAAACAAAAATACAACCTGAAGCCAATAAAACCACAGGATGAAAGCATCTAAAAACAAATGCCTGGTTAGCCCACCGTATATTTTATGTAACGAGTTATAATCTGAAGGAAATAAATAATAAACTAAACTAAACTGCGTCACTTAGCAGCCTTCTGAGTTGCATTGTTTTTAAGTAGGCAGACTCACACTCTGATTCCTGACTGCATTTGGAGACACTTCTTTGAAGAACCTGATGGATCTAACAGGACGAGCCATTAGCATTGTTCCCTTATTCATGTTCCCTTCTGCACTTTTGAGGGCACTCTGTTCTTGGCCTCTTCTCTTTTTGGAAGAGAGCTTGAGGCACCCTGCGTCCTCAGTCACATCACAGATTTTCATATTGCTTTGGGTTCACCCGTTTTGCTCCCTGTCAGGCTGCAGATGACTCATAGATCATTTCTGCTGCGCACACTTGCTCCCTTGTCTTGCGGCAGATCAGTGCCCAAGTTAATCTTGTCCTCTGTGTTGTGGAAATTAATGCCAAGGGTTTGCATGTACAATATATGTCAGGACGTGAGGCTCTCCTGGCTTGCAGTTCAGAGCCATTTTTAGATCGTAATCTGCTTGCGAAGCACCAAATTCTCTATTTTTGCTTGCACAGCTACGTAAGGCACCATGCATGTGGATAACCTGTGATAATTTGTCAGGTCCCAAACGCCTGACTTGTGGGCAGTGTTAGAAACTCTGATATATAAGCTAGGTACCAAACAGCTCCTTAAACCAAAGTTACAGTTGTCGAAATGGAATGCTTAGTTGCCATTTTTGGATCAGACGCCTCAAAAGTCTTATTTTTTCTTTTTTTATATATACCGTATTTTTCGTTCTATAAGACGCACGTACCACAAGATGCACCTAGATTTTGGAGGAGGAAAACAAGAAAAAAATATTCTGAATCTCAGAAGCCAGAACAGCAAGAGGGATCGCTGCGCAGTGAAAGCAGCAATCCCTCTTCCTGTTCTGGCTTCTGGGATAGCTGCGCAGCCTGCATTCGCTCCATAAGACGCACACACATTTCCCCTTACTTTTTAGGAGGGAAAAAGGGAGTCTTATAGAGCAAAAAATACGGTATATAATTTTTTATTAGTTTTTTTAACATATCCTTTTCAACAGTAATTAAACATACTTTTACATCTTATTCAAATTTTTGACTTCCATAAATCCT
The DNA here is from genome assembly GCF_027172205.1 of Podarcis raffonei. NCBI lineage: Eukaryota > Metazoa > Chordata > Lepidosauria > Squamata > Lacertidae > Podarcis > Podarcis raffonei. The sequence continues at coordinate 15,645,849 of NC_070614.1, forward strand.
GTCTGAAAATTTTCCAATCTAATCTCTCAGTATGCATTTCTTCTCTTCCCTATTACATTTCAAACTCTTAACCAATATCTTTATCTTTTTGTACTTTGTAACACTTTGTCTATTTCTCTTTACAAAACTTCTTGTAGTCTACTAACGTAATTTGTTGATTACAGTTGCTCTTCAAATAATTCATATACTTCTTCCAATCTTCTGTAAATCTCTGGTCCCGCAGGTTTCGAATCCTGTCATTTTGTCCAATTCTGCATAGTCCATTAATTTCGCCTGCCATTCTTCTTTTGTCGGAATTTCTTCTTGTTTCCATTTCTGGGCTAACAACACTTTTGCTGAAGATGTTGCATATAAAAACAATTTAACATCTTGCCTATTAATATCCTGACCTATAATGCCAAGTAAAAATGCTTCTGGTTTTTTTAAAAAAGTCTTATTTTTTCAGTACGACTTGTTGGTTCCTGAAATTCATCCTGATTGTTCAGATAATATATAACGGATAGAATTCCACAGGATGTGTTGCTAGTGTGTGAAAACAGTCAGGATCCTGGCATCCCCAGGTAGGCATCTCCAGATGTTGGAGACATCAGGTGGCAACCTAATGTTACCTGGGCATCTTCACTTGGTCGCACGTAGCTGATAGCCACGTGCAAAATGTGCCTGGTGCATGACAAATTTTGAGCGCTGCTTGTGGGACGTGTGTCTTGGGGGACTCTAGGGGACCCCTGTCACAAAATTATCATTGTCTGGAGATCTGATACAAAGCTTCAGAAAAAATATAAAAATATGGGGGTACCATTTCTTGACTTGTTCCACTTGAAAGACAGAAGCTAAGGAACTTACGACTCTTCATTTGCCCACTAAATATATAAACATTATTCACTTCATCCACTCCAGTAGAACACCTAATAAAGCCACTTTACATAAACCATTATCTTTAATATATATATATATATATATATATATATATATATATATATATATATATAGTCTTAGGCCAATGGGCTTTCGATTCTGCCTCCTGTATCTGTGATAGTTTTGGTTGATTTTAAATTGTTTGTTTTCTATGTAAGAGCATACATAAATCACCAACGGGCAAGAGGACTATCATGGCAGTGTGTGATAAAATAATTAAAACATAATAAAATGGGGAAATGGTAACACAGGGCAAATAACCAGCCCTGAATAAAACTCAACTCTCTGTCAAATTAACTCTCTAATTGTTAACGTTGAGGTCTGTTTATTGTATTTTGTAGCTTAGTCTTTTTGCTGCAAGATTCTTTGAGGACTTTTTTTTTAATAGAAAGACGTGATAAATGTCTTAATTAAAACCTCTATCTGGGCAGGTTGGGCAATATGCTCTTCAACCAGGCCTTGGCTGTTTAATATTCCACAGCCTTTAAAACATGTTTGTGGGAGGAGAGGTTGTTTTGTTCCGTTGTTTCTGTTTTAACTAATTATTTGTGCTTTTATCTTGTATTTTTGTCTTGTGAACCACCCTGGGATCTTTTGATGAAGGGCGGTATATAAATCTGAATAATAATAATAATAATAATAATAATAATACGTAGTAGTAGTAAGGTAAAGGGACCCCTGAGCATTAGGTCCAGTCGCGGATGACTCTGGGGTTGCGGCGCTCATCTCGCTTTACTGGCCGAGGGAGCCGGCGTACAGCTTCCGGGTCATGTGGCCAGCATGACTAAGCTGCTTCTGGCGAACGGAAACGCCGTTTACCTTCCCGCCAGAGCGGTACCTATTTATCTACTTGCACTTTGACGTGCTTTCGAACTGCTAGGTTGGCAGGAGCAGGGACCGAGCAACGGGAGCTCACCCCGTCGCGGGGATTCGAACCGCCGACCTTCTGATCAGCAAGTCCTAGGCCCTGTGGTTTAACCCACAGCGCCACCTGCGTCCCACAATAAGTAGTAGTAGGAGTCAAAGGAAAGGTTGGCCTTTTTCTTTTCTTCCTTGATGTGCTGGCTTTCAACGTACAAGGACCCTTGTATGGTGAAGCCATACAGTCACGAGAGTCTCATTCCAAAGCGACACAACCCAGCGAGATGGACGGGGTATAAATAATAAAATTATTATTATTTATTATTACACAGCTTTGCTTCCTCCGTCTGATCAGTTTCCTTCCTCCTCTACGTCATGAGTGTTCTCAGAACCAGGTTCCCACATGCACCAACTAACATGTTTGTTCTGCGGAGGTGTCCCCTTAGGCAGCCTTTCTCAACCTGTGGGTCCCCAGTTGTTGTTGAACTACAACTCCCATCACCCCTAGCTAGCAAGGCCAGAGCTCAGGGATGATGGGAGTTGTAGTCCAACAACATCTGGAGACTCACAGGTTGAGAACCGCTGCGTTAGAGTACAGTGGTACCTTGGTGCTTGAACGGCTTGGCTCCCAAACAAATTGGCTCCTGAACACCGCAAACCCGGAAGTAAGTGTTCCGGTTGCGTACATTTTCCAGAAGCCGAACTTCCGACGCGGCTTCCGATTGAGCGCAGGAAGCTCCTGCAGCCAATTGGAAGCCACACCTTGGTTTTCGAACGGTTTCAGGAGTCAAAGGGACTCCTGGAACGGATTAAGTTCGAGAACCAAGGTATCGCTGTACTAGTATTCTGAATGCCAAGCAAGTGGTAAGCAGCTAATTTACCTTTCCTGTTCCCTCCGGCTAATTAAAATGTGGACCTTAGAGAGCAAAGCCGTCTTGTATGCATGTCCTATGATGTCTTGCTGCTCTGACCTTTCCTTGCGTCTTCTCTGATTCCCTCACAGACTATGCAAGCTGCGAGATGTCCCACGGACGAACTCTCCTTAAGCAACTGTGCGGTGGTCAACGAAAAGGACTTTCAGTCTGGCTTGTAAGTTTGGGTGGTTATTATCCTCACACTCTAATGGAGAATTTGCCTTTTCTTGCGGTGACTGGGGGAAATAATTTACAGGAACCTGCTGTTTCCCAGAGCCTTTAGTAGCTCATCCCCAGAGTTTTGCAGGACGTTGTCTGGGCTGGTTGGGCAGTATATTGCTCCCAGGTTCCGATCCCCTAAAGGTGCAATGTTGCCAAAAAACAGTCATTCAAATGTTGTTGCTTTAGATTGCTTCTCTTACTAGAATAGAAGGCACTTCATGAATTAATGACATAAATCTAAAACAATTACCTGCTCCAAGCAATAAACCAATGAAAATTGCAGCCTCAGCCTCATAAAAGTGGAACACTCATAACCTGCCAGCCACAGGGCATAGTAAAAAGCTCTCAGGTGCAAATGTGTGTTTATGTTTCCTGAAAGCAAACAATTAAGCATTTGCAGTTTCATTAGTCTAAAGGTCTATCGCTCAGAATGGCTCCAATCTCTTCTAGTGGAGATTTGAGGTGGCGCCTTTTGTTAGGAACGATTCCGCTTTGCAGAAGGCAATGCCACACCAAAAATATTCCCTGAGAGACATAGGTGCCTCTAACCCAGTTATAGCTGCCTGTTTGATGTGAGAATGTGGCTTGGAGGCACAGAGGATGCTTGGACACAACACTGCAAATTTCATGAGTCTCGCTCCCTCACAGACCTTGTCCTTTATTGTCTAATGTTGTAAACAAAATCTGCCCCTTTCCCCTTATGGGGTATCCAAGAGCCCATATAGAATCCTTACGTGGGTTCCCTATTGGTAGGGGAAAATAACAGAGGCCAACCAGAGAATATTGAGAAGCAAAACAGCTAGTAAGCTTGATCTTTATTGATCTGTTGTAACAGGGTGCTCCCCTCAAAAGCAGGAAAGGAGAAGGACCCAGAACCGAGGTGTGCCTGCCCTTATATAGACATTTTAAATTCCCTGCTCTGAAGCTCAAGACCACCCCTCCATACATCATACATACATCACAGAAAAGGTGGTCTACAACAGAAATTTGAATGTTGTTTTTCCTGTCTACCAGGTTATCTGATAATGCCTTATCTGATTGCCTTTCCTGGTAGTCTGTCACCCTTTGAGATGGTGATTTCCCAATTCCTGAGACAATGGGAAGGCTCCCTGACCCCCTCCCTCCTTGCAGAGAAAACATTTGGTCAGTTTGGGAGTCAAAACGGTTTCAGGTTGGTCTTCCTGTGCTGATCTATGTATGTACGTGCTTGGTTGGTACATTTATGAACATATATATATATAGGGACGTGGGTGGCGCTGTGGGTTAAACCACAGAGCCTAGGGCTTGCTGATCAGAAGGACGGTGGTTCGAATCCCCACGACGGGGTGAGCTCCCGTTGCTCAGTCCCTGCTTGTGCCAACCTAGCAGTTCGAAAGCACGTCAAAGTGCAAGTAGATAAATAGATACCACTCCAGTGGGAAGGTAAATGGCGTTTCCGTGCGCTGCTCTGGTTGGCCAGAAGTGGCTTAGTCATGCTGGCCACATGACTTGGAAGCTGTACGCCAGCTCCCTCGGCCAATAAAGCAAGATGAGCGCCGCAACCCCAGAGTTGGCCACGACTGGACCTAATGGTCAGAGGTCCCTTTACCTTTACCTATTATATATATATAAGACCTTAAATTTTATTATTACACTAACAAGAAGGCGTTTGATGGGCATCAGTAGTTCCCCCCCCCATGGGGGGGGGGAGTAAAACACAGAAGGTGAGAGCTAGCTAATTTCTCACCCTAGAAATGAGAAGAATTGTGTCTGCACGTTTTGTCTCGTACCTCGGGTTCTACAACAGCTAGAGACACCTTTGTTTTTTTAAATGAAAGCTGGGAATCTGGGAGTTACGTTTCACCCCCCTGGGGGGGGACTGTCCTCCCTCGCCCCACTGTGGGCGCTCAGCACCCAGCTCCTCCTTCTGTGGTGACAGCGAGGTATCAGCTGGGACTCATAACATCGCCGATTGTGCAACCATGTATGTTCATCAGTGCTGATAAATTCATATCGTTCTCCATCACAGTCTCATTTGTAGCGACTACATGGATGGTTTTTCTTCAGCACCTGTCACATTTGGGATTAGAAAGGCCCGTGTGGGGGGAGCGTGGTGGCGGAAAAGACGAGGACGCTCCCATGGTAACCGGTGTAAGGGATGGGAAACTCTGCTTTCTCTGTACATTAGTGAGAGAACACTGTTTATGGCACTCTTCCTTATGAGTCAGTGGAGACGTGTGTATATACGTTTGCGGCTTCCTTTGTGTTCCCAGTTTTTCTCTGCAACCGTGAAGGCTGACATTCACGTTTCATTTATACTGCAGACCAACGCTGGTAAAATCCCTGAAATGGATATTTGCCCTGCAGAAAACTACCTGCTCAGGCACGCCTTAAAGCTGAAACCTGTGTGGATTGCATACAGATTATGGGCTCAACTACAATTCCACTTGTCCTGCGATTTCCAGTCACGGGTCCGAGAATTTTTAATCTTTTAAAACCCGCTGTTTACTACTGAATCAAGGAAAAGATATTGATCAGGTTTTCTGCAGATAGATGTTTGTCCTGATTCAGTAGTAACCAGCAGGTTTAACCGTGGAAAGCAGTGGAACAAGAAAAAAGAAACCCTCTCAGACCCATGAAAAGAAATCACAGGAGTATTGAGCCCCATGTTTGTTGCATTTTGTTCCCATTGAAATCAGTGGGGCTTAAGTTAGTCACGACTAACTTTTCTGAAGGATTTTAATAGAGTCACCGTGCAGATAGTTTGGATCCCAGCCTTGTAAGCTATATGGAATTCACTTATTCTTTCCTGAATGTGCATATGCTTGAGGGCAGAACTGTGTAGCAGGAAGCTGCTCTGTCCTCCTGGGCTGGACACCGTCACTTCGTCTTCTGCTAGATCTGATGGGAAGAGCCCTTCCCACAAGGGATTGCTCTTTTATCAAGGGCAAGGCGGCCAGAACTGACCCCAGTTGCTCTTCTTGACAGCCAGAATCTGCATGGAAAGAGCTATATAGCTGTGACTTGAAGAACATGTTCTCTGAGGGTCTTTTATTCTCTGATTTATACTGAATCAGACTGTCGGCCCAGCCAGCTCGATATTATCTACATTGACTGACTTATCATGGTTTCAGGCAGTGTTCTCTCCCAGCACTACCTGGAAGATGCCAAAGATTGAGGCTAGAACTTTCTGCATGGGGTGTAGCAATCCTTGTCCATTTCTCTTCCATTTCGCTGCTCGCAGAGCTGGGGAGGGGGGATCATATTTTTTCCCTTGATTTCCCCCTCTGAAAACTAGGTGCGCGCTATGGTCAGGTGTGCCCTATAGAGCGAAAAATACGGTACTTCACAAAATAGTGCCCCAAAATACATACCTGGACTTGTTTAGATTAATGTCTGCAGGAGACTTTGTGGATATTTAAGTTATAATTAGAAAAATCTTAATTATTCATAAAGGAAACAGCTTATAAGAAGTAAATAAGGAGGCCAGTTACAGGATAAAGGAAGTACCGTATTTTTCGCTCTATAACACGCACCTGACCATAACACGCACGTAGTTTTTAGAGGAGGAAAATCCGTAGGCATGCCATCCGTAGGCATTCCCTCCATAACACGCACAGACATTTCCCCTTACTTTTTAGGAGGAAAAAAGTGAGTGTTATGGTGCAAAAAATACGGTATTTTATTTGGTTGTTTGTATTGTTGTATGTTATGCTCATTGTATGTTATGTTCACGTTTAATGAGGGTGGATTTCTGTAGTGGGGGGGTTATGTTATGTTGTAAATAAAATTTCCATTTCTCTTCCCCCTTGCAGGCATGTAGTTGTGAAGACCTCCCCGAACCACAAATACATTTTTACGCTAAGAACTTACTCCTCCGTTGTCCCAGGCAGCATTGCCTTCAGTTTACCGCAGGTATGTTTTTGACTGTTTATTGCTTGATTGGCCAAGAGTGAAATGGAACTTCATACTAAAAGCTATGGTTGTTTTTTGTGGTTTTTTTTTAAAAAAAACAACCCACAAAAATGCAAAGCTTGCGTATTAAAGTTGGCTTCCCAGGGACATCTGGTCAGTCACTGTTGGGGAGCACCTTTTGGTCTGATGTGGCAAGACAATTTAATTTACAGGAAAGTTATGCGGAAAGCAAGATTGCTTGAGAGTAGAGAGCTGTGAAGTATCTCTCATCTCATTCCTCAGAAAGGGTGGCTACTGTCATGTGATGCATCCCATCAGCCAGCTGCTCCGAGACCACATAACACCAGTCCTGAAAGACCTACATTGGCTCCCAGTATGTTTCTGAGCACAATTCAAAGTGTTGGTGCTGACCCTGAAAGCCCTAAACGGCCTCAGCCCAGTATACCTGAAGGAGCATCTCCACCCCCATTGTTCAGCCTGGACGCTGAGGTCCAGCTCCGAGGGCCTTCTGGTGGTTCCCTCACTGCGAGAAGTGAGGTTACAGGGAACCAGGTAGAGGGCCTTCTCAGTAGTGGAACGCCCTCCCATCAGATGTCAAGGAAATAAACAACTACCTGACTTTTAGAAAAGCAGGCTTGTTTAGGGAAGTTTTTTAATGTTTGATCTTTTATCGTGTTTTTAGTATTCTGTTGGGAGCCTCCCAGAGTGGGCAGGGTATAAATAATACATTATTATTATTATTATTATTATTATTATTATTTTGCTTGGATCCCCTGCCATGGCTTCAGCCCTCTTAAGCACAAGCAATGTGGAACAGAGGGTTATAGCTTCCCTGGGAAAGCACGGCTGCTGCTAAATAATCTCCCAGTGATCTGGTACAGTACCGTATTTTTCGCACCATAGGACGCACCGGACAATAGGACGCACCTTGTTTTAGAGGGGGGAGAACAAGGAAAAAAATTCTTCTGCTCTCTGCCCAGTGCCCCTTCAGCGAAGCGGCAGGAGGCGCTGCGCAGAGAGTGGGAGAATTTCCCCCCTCTTGTTTTCCCGCTCTAAAACAAGGTGCCGTTTAAGGTGCGTTCAGGCGGCTACCTTGGAAGCCTGGAGAGCGAGAGGGGTCGGTGCGCACCGACCCCTCTCACTCTCCAGGCTTCAGGTTCCTTTCGACCTGCTCTTTGGGGCTGGCGGGGGGAAGCCCACCACCAGCCCCAAAGAGCAGGTCAGGGAGCAGCGGAAAGGCGCGGTGGAGAGGCTGCTGACATAGCTGCGCGTCACCTCTCCAGCCGGGAGAGAGTAAGCCGGGCTTCTTTAGCCCCACGCGTGCTCTCCCGGCTGGAGAGATGGCGCGCGGCTATAGAGGCTCCTGCCATAGCCGCGCGTTACCTCTCCAGCCGGGAGAGGGTAGCGGGGCTATGGCGTCTTCGCTCCATAGGACGCACGCACATTTCCCCTTTATTTTTGAAGGGGAAAAAGTGCGTCCTATAGAGCGAAAAATACGGTACTTGCAAATCTCCACGCAGAAGAAATCTGTCAAATGTAATGCCAGCATCGCTGGATATTTAGCAGCAACACTTTGCAGTGTGTGATTAATCTCCTTGGCTTCCCTGAACCTCCTGCAGTGTCAGCAAACACTTTGAACCTGTGAATCAAGTGCAGCCTAGCTTGGGGAGTGAACTGCTGGGTGAGATTTTTCCTCTCCTCTGTCAACAAAACAGCAAATGGGGAATAGCCTACAGGGCTGTGAATTGCAAAAGAGGATTTTCTCTCTGTTTTTTCTTTTTTTATTCAACAACTATGTAAGGGTGCTTGCTTTGGAGACCAGGCTGCAAATCTTTGTTTCTGTCTCTGACTCATCTGGAGGTGTTATGGAAAACCTCTGTTCCCCAGCCTTGAGGAGTGAGGAAGATAAAGATAACTCTGCAGAGCCACTGCGAGGAGATCATGTTACTAATCAAAAGGCTTAGATGGGTCAGGCTAAATAGCAATCTGAAGAAAACTAGTTATAGGTAGGTAGCCGTGTTGTTTTGCCGTAGTCGAAACAAAACAAAATAAAAAATAAAAAAATTCCTTCCAGTAGCACCTTAGAGACCAACTAAGATATCTGAAGATATCGGAAGAAGTGTGCATGCACACGAAAACTCATACCAATAACTAACTTAATTGGTCTCTAATGTGCTACTGGAAGTGAATAAAACTACTAAGTTTCTAATACAGCTAAGCATTTTGCAAAAAATTAAAACCGAGATCCTGTTCACAAGCTTATGCCTGTAATCCAAGCAATCAACAGAGAGGAAGAAAAAACCTGGAGAGGAAGCTAAATATATATATTGCGTTGGCAAGTGCTAACTGAAACAAGTAGGTTTTGAGACACCTTCTTAAAGTGGGTGGCATTGAACAGATTGGATCTCCCCATTTCAAATGTTGGGAGCTGCTGGCAAAAATGCACACAGCTCAGAAACGGAAGTGGAACTTTCTGGTTCAGAAAGCAGGAATGCAGAGTTTGAGGCGAGAACAAGTTGAACAATAAGGACAGAGTTCACTTTAAAGTTAATTAGCAGTGCTTTAAACAGAATGAAGAGAAGACTCCCTGGAAAAGACCCTGATGTTGGGAAAGATTGAGGGCACAAGAAGAACAGAGGATGAGATGGTTGGACAGTGTTCTCAAAGCTACGAACATGAGTTTGACCAAGCTGTGGGAGGCAGTGGAAGACAGGAGTGCCTGACGTGCTCTGGTCCATGGGGTCACGAAGAGTCGGACATGGCTAAGCCGCTAAACAACAATAAACAGAATATGATAGGGGTTTGGTGGTCAGTGCAACAATGCAGTAGCATAATCCGTGCTATGGATTCGCAAACCTAGTTGAACAAATGTGGCTACAAAATTGCTTGAGACCTACTTGCTTGCTTGGCAAGCCACTCTGGGCAGCTTTCAACAAAATATGAAAATACAGTAATGCATCAAAAATTAAAAACTTCCCTAAACAGGGCTGCCTTCAAAAGGTAGGGGACCTGCATATAATACCTAGCTTTTATATGGCACTTTGTTGTTGTTGTTGTTCAGTCGTGTCCGACTCTTCGTGACCCCATGGACCAGAGCATGCCAGGCATGCCTGTCTTCCACTGGCACTTTAGCGTATTCAAAACACATCACATTATCTTTTTGTTTGTCCAAACAACAACCTTGTATGGTAGGCCAGTGGTGTGTCACACCCCCCCCCCAGTTGCATGTAGGGTGGGGCATTTGGGAGATGGCTGTCAAAGTAAAGAGCTGTGACAGAGACTTCTTGACATTAGCTCAAACTTTTGGCTACCATGCTGTCCAGACTCTCATATAGGCTATAGTCACACGAGTGTCATGAAGTCTTGTTGAGGATATGACTTGTAGCATGCTTGTGAAAAATTGCATATCCTTCCCCCCACTTTGAAATTTTGTTTTTAGTTGTGACGAAGAGATGTTTTTTTCTAGTTCCTATCTATATCTATATCATCTATATCTATATCTATCTTTTTGTTTTCTTTCAGAGAAAATGGGCTGGACTTTCCATCGGGCAAGACATCGATGGTAAGTGTTACCTGTAAGTTTGTAGTACAGTCGTACCTTGGAAGTTGAACGGAATCCATTCCAGAAGTCTGTTCAACTTCTGAAACGTTCGAAAACCAAAGCACGGCTTCCAATTGGCTGCAGGAAGCTCCTGCAGCCAATTGGAAGCCCTGTTGGACATTTGGCTTCCCAAAGAACATTTGGAAACCCGAACAGTCACTTCCAGTTTTCAATCGTTCGGGAGCCCTGGCGACAGTTGTCAAACCTTCCCCCTCTCCTGTCCCTTATCTCCTAAAACAGGGGTCAGCAATCTAAGGTCCGTGGGCCGGGTGCAGCCCAATCGCCCTCTCTTTAAAAAAATAAAATAAAATAACTTTTATTAGGAATTTGAACAAAACATATTATCTTAAAACATATCATCCTTAATTCCCCCCATCCCCCCATAAAACGACCCCCCCAACTTCCCTCAGCTCCAATCTCCAAAAATGCACCTCTGGGTTATTTGTGGGGCCTGCCTGGCGTTTTTACATGAGTAGAATGTGTGCTTTTATTTAAAATGTATCTCTGGGTTATTTGTGGGGCACAGGAATTCGTTCATTTTTATCTTCAAAATATAGTCCGGCCCACCACATGGTCTGAGGGACAGTGGACCGGCCCACGGCTGAAAAAGGTTTCTGACCCCTGTTCTAAAAGGTGCGCTGTTAATAGTGATATCACTGTGCGCTGTCCAAGGTGCTGGAAAAACAAGTTAATGGAAACCTAGGTTGCAGTTGGTATAATTCTGGGAATGGGCAGGGGATATAAATAGGATATTAAAGAAGCAGGAAGCTGTGGCTAACCCTGCATTGTGCAGTAAAAGTGAATTTGTACATTGCCCAGCAATATAAAACTAACAGCACTACAGGGCATTGTATACTGGTGTTTTAGACAAAGCTGTGCCGTCATTAATGATGCCTTAAAGCAGTAATTACATCAGCTGCATCTTTGGTGTGGCTCTTAATTCTCATTCACTCTGAAAAAGAGAGCACAGAGGCCCCAGTTGGCATTGTGATGCGTCTCCAATAACTGGAACTTGCGACGAGAAACGGAAGATCTGTCCCAACTTGCAATGTTTATCATTTTTGCTAAGAGCAGGAGAAGGCCAGGGAACTACTCACACAGGCGTAATGACTGTATTCTCTTTCCACTTAGAGGTTTCTTTCTGGAGGTTTGTGCCAGGAAGCAAATTCCCTGTAGGCAGCGTGGAAACTGTCCCCTACCAATTGGATGCTTACAACATGTTCATTATGGAGGTGGCATTATGCTTCAGAGGGCTGAAGCATATATCAAGTAGATGCATGAATGTCAGATTCTTGTTTCTCTCACCCTTCAGTGTCCCCAGGAAACAGGAACCAGGGTGCCTCTTTTTTCTTCTCTAGCGGAGGCAACCAGAGCTGCCGTCTGCTTTATTTTGTTATCACAATATTAAGGGGGAAATTGCAAAAATTAGACGGACTTAAAAACAAAACCCAAAATGGATTGACCATGAGACTAGTTCATTTCGTCTCTGAAACAGCCTGATATATTGATTTCATGGTTTTCACTCTCTTAATAGACACCAACCATAAAATCTAATTCAAAGTTAATGGCTTTGGCGCTTTTGAAAAATATATATAACCCCTGTTGCTCATTATGCTTTGATTTCTGCTTACTTCAGAAATTTTCCTCCTTGTTCCTTCCCTAATGGAGGCACCAGAGCTTTTCTTGGCTCAAGGAGCATCCAGAAGATCAAGGAGAGTTTCCTGCTCCTGATTATTATTATTATTATTCTCATTTCTATACCGTTTTATATTTTTAAGACAAAATCTCAAAGCACTTTACAACACATTAAAAACATCAAATAAAACAATCCAGAATAAAACATTACTGTACCGAATAAAATCAAATACAGTTGTACCTCGGAGGTCGAACGGAATGCGTTCCGGAAGTCCGTTCAACTTCCAAAATCTTCAGAAACCAAGGCACTGTCGGAATTCAAACCAGCAGAGCCTCCAGCTCTTAGGAATTTGGCCACCCTCCAGGTGCCCGGCTTGAATCCTTATGACCTCCCGTCTGCGACTCCCGGCAAGATCAAGGGAGGTCTCCAATCGGCGATTCTCCTCAACGTGAAGGAGAACACACCACTCCTCCCACTCCTCTCCCAGGGAGGGGGAAAGAGCCAGACAGAAATATATTTACATGTCTTTATTCCTGTCTTTCACCAGTACAGAGAAAACATGTCTGCACACTCTGCTTCCCAACTGCAGAGAGAGAAAAAACTCCACCCATGTACTTCCAGTACAGGGTCATGTGCCACTCTGAGCTAACTTCCGGAGCTCAGAGCAGTGAATAGACTGTGCCAGGTTCCCACGGTACAATCCAATAACATCCACATCCTGTTTACCATTCCAGCCACCTGGTGCTTGCTTCTGCATTGCTCCTTTTTCGTAACATCCTCCCCCAAAAGAATCAATGCGTGTTGCAGCAAGCAAGGCATGATCCAGAGAAGAAAACAAACAGTTGTTATACACATAACACTCCCCTGTTGTTTCAGTTCCACCCTTGGAACTCCCCGCCACTGGTTTCCCCAGTGTACCTCTCTGGTTGTCTGGTTTCCAAGGAATGAGTGCATCTGCATTCCCTTGGTTAGCAACTCTCTGTTGTGTCTTTGTCTCTGACTTAGACACAGCTCCAACCTGTCCTCGGTTGTTTACAACAGCAACACATGCAACAGCTAAGTTAGCAAACTCTTTTGAGTACCTCTTGGGTGGTTGACCCTTTGTAACTCTCTCAGACCTACGTATGAGGTGCTGATCCTCTCTGCTGACTGGTCCAGTCTCAGGACTCTTTGGAGAACTAGTTCCAATGGTAAACAGTGGTTCATCCTTCAGTTGTGAAGGCCTATCTATTGTGTGAGACTTCCTCTCAATGACTGTGACAACTGAGCTCTCCGAGCTATCAGTGTCATCACTTTCTGTACAGCTGAAATCAGTGAAATCATCATCATCTAAATCGTCCTCAGTGGGAAATAAGTGTACTATCACTCTCTCCTGTTCAGGAGCACTCTCTAGAAATTTTGTGAGAATCACCTGACCAGATTCAGACAAAATTACTCTGTAGAGACCCTTTTCATACCCCACAAAAATGCCTCTGGCATTCTTTACTCCACCTGGAGCTTCTGTTCTCACATGAGACCCAAAAACCTTGAAATGGGCAACAGAAGGTTTTCTGTGGAACAGTTTCTCAAAAGGAGAACTTCCCAACTCTTTTGAAACCTTTCTCATTTTCGTATAACAGAACGACATTAGAGACTCGGCCCAGTACTCATGTGGCAGATGTGAACTTAGCAATTGCGCTTCCATCCCCTTTTGCAATTCTCTGTTCACCCGTACACAGACACCCCTGTTCCACGCTTCCGCTGAAACAGCAATCTTGTGTCTGATCCCCTTCTTCTGCAGGAACCTTTGGAAATCCTGTAAAAGAAAAATCTGCTTCTCATCTGTGAATAGACAATCAATGTTAGCATCATGCATACTCTTAACTTTGTCACAAAACTCCTGAAACCTCTCCAAGGCTTCCTTTGGCTTTCTCAACACATAAACCCAGACATAGTTAGAGAAATGATCCACACACACAAGATAATATCTTGCATTGCCTCTAGATGGTTCTAGAGGACCAATCACATCAGCATACACCCGCTGAAATGCTCTGTTGACTCCGGTCACCTTCTTGCTCACACCTGCAAGAGAAACTAGGTTAGACACAGATGAATTACATTCCATGTAATCACTTTGTGCAAAAGTCAACAAATATAGTCCATCCTTCTGTTTGGCAGAAAGATATAACTCTCCATCTTTGTAGATCTCGCAGCTCTCAGCATCGTAGGACAGTTTCAGTCCTCTCTTTGCAATCTGCGAAACACTCAGCAGATTGATCTTCAATTCTGGAACCAAGTAAACATTGTTTATTGTCAAGTCCAGACTCTTAAGATAGACAGTCCCCACGCCGGCCGCTTCCAGCTCCTGACCGTTGGCCTGTTTCACAGCGAAGCTTTGCTTCTTAAACGATGAAAAAAGATCTCTGTGTGGGGACATATGAACCGTGGCTCCCGTGTCAATAACAAACGAGTTCCCAACTTCTGGCGTGGTTCCTTTCGCCATCAAAGCCTTTGCAGGTTTCACCATAGGCTTGGTGTGACCTTTGCCTGACGCCTCAGGCTTTGCTGAGCGGCCCTTCGCTCCTTTTGGCTGACGTGGCGTCTTACAGCTCCGCTGAAGATGCCCAGCCTGTCCACAATTGTAACACTGGACAACATTCAAAGCTACAGCATCCTTTCCAGTAGCCTCATCGGTGGGGGAATTAGAACTCCGTTCCTCCCTCCCCCTGTCCTTTACTTCCAGTGCAGCATGCCGGCTGTGTTCATCCTGAACCACGGCACTCAGGGGCACTCCCCCCTTCTTGGCATCCATGCTGAATCCAAGGGTCAGCTTTACACTCAATCTCAAGCCAGCTTTCACTTTCTCAAGCCAGTAAACTCCAAAAGTCTCTCGGCTTGTTTACTGCTTTCACTGGCAGGCAAACTGTTGGGCTGTTTTTTCAAAACCCTTGCACAGCTGCGCAGATACACTTTCGATTTCCCAGGCTCTTTTTAGGCCACTCAGTAACTGGCAGACGTTGCCTAGCAACCTGCTCAGGACGGAACTCCTTATCTCACCACAGGAATTCCTGGTATGCAAGCTTGCTCTTTCAGAGCTGTTTTTCAAACGCAGCTATTGTGAACCAGAAAATAAGCCTTTCTGCGTTCATTCTCTCTAGCCCGAAATGCAGCATACCTTTTTCCAGGCTCCGTTGCCTTGAAACACACTCCTCTCGGTGTCCAGCTTGTCTGTTCAGCTTCTGGCTGCAGGCAGACGCTTTTCTTTATCTCCTTAGGTGCAGAGGATGGCAACGATTCATCGACCTCTCACCTCTCATGCAGATTCTCATAGATCAGATAACCATCGGTCTGCTACCAGATGTCGGAATTCAAACCAGCAGAGCCTCCAGCTCTTAGGAATTTGGCCACCCTCCAGGTGCCCGGCTTGAATCCTTATGACCTCCCGTCTGCGACTCCCGGCAAGATCAAGGGAGGTCTCCAATCGGCGATTCTCCTCAACGTGAAGGAGAACACACCACTCCTCCCACTCCTCTCCCAGGGAGGGGGAAAGAGCCAGACAGAAATATATTTACATGTCTTTATTCCTGTCTTTCACCAGTACAGAGAAAACATGTCTGCACACTCTGCTTCCCAACTGCAGAGAGAGAAAAAACTCCACCCATGTACTTCCAGTACAGGGTCATGTGCCACTCTGAGCTAACTTCCGGCGCTCAGAGCAGTGAATAGACTGTGCCAGGTTCCCACGGTACAATCCAATAACATCCACATCCTGTTTACCATTCCAGCCACCTGGTGCTTGCTTCTGCATTGCTCCTTTTTCGTAACAGGCACGGCTTCTGATTGGCTGCAGGAAGCTCTTGCAGCCAATCGGAACCCATGGAACCCACATTGGACGTTTGGCTTCCAAAGAACGTTCGTAAACTGGAACACTCGCTTTCGGGTTTGCAGTCTTCAGGAGCCAAAACGTTCAACTCGCAAGGCGTTCGACTTCCGAGGTACGACTGTATAAAGTATACATTCAAAGCAACCTAATTAACAGGTAACTAATATATTATCTTAAAGATTTCAAAATAAAACATTACTGAAGGAAGTCAAGTATAAAATGCACATTTAAAACAGCACAATTAACAAGAGAATGAAATATTATTGTAAGCATTGATTGTATGTACTGCTTTTGCTGTCAATTCTGCCAATGGTGGTTTATGGCGGGTGACGGTTGTGGAAGTTCAGGCTCGATGACCTGGGTCTGCACTAAGAGTCAGCCAAGATACTCTTGGTTCATTTTTATACCCTCCAAGGAGGCCTCACCGTACTTTACAGCACAAGGTCATAAAATAGTTGATAATCACATTAAAATGGCACTGCCATTATTCATCACTTGCATTTCCTTGGTTAAGTGTTTGTTGATTTAAGCATTTGTTGAAGACCCTTTCTATGTTCTTTGGGGACGTGGTTCCTAAGGGGATGTTGGCAAATGACCTGAACTGAGATCCTTCAGCACTCCGCTGACGTCTGTGCTTTCCATGCCTCCCACACAGTTTCCGTGTATAACTTTGATAAGACCAAGCAGTGCGTTGGCACAATGACTATTGAGATAGACTTCCTGCAGAAGAAGAGCGTCGACTCCAACCCGTATGATTCTGACAAAATGGCGGCCGAGTTTATCCAGCAGTTCAACAACCAGGCATTCACAGTGGGGCAGCAGGTTTGTGGTCTTTATATGCGATTCTCACTTAGCATTGAAACCATTTCTCCCTTCTGAGGACTCGATTACTCCAGTCTTGCAAATCACCAACCGCAGTTCACTAGAAAGCGAATCTTTGCAAAGAAATCAGTTGCATGCTCTTTCTTTTAGACAGCAAATGATAAAAAGAATTGTTTGTAGGTGGATGGCTTGTACACTTCTTGTAGACTGGACCCTTTTGAGGATTTATTTGAAAAGAAGTGGGGGTTTTTTAGGACCAGCGTTAGACAAGGCTCTTTTTTAAAAGCCCATTCAAGGAGTTCTTGACCCAGAATAATGAGCTTGTATATACAGGCAGAGTTGCTGCAACCACGAAGGATAAAAAAAGAGAACCATGAAAGCTGAAATTCTGAGTTGCATTAAAAAAAGAAGAATCTTTAGGTTCTGCACTAGTACCCTTGAGGCTGGAGAGAGCATATGCTTTTCATATGGTTTTTTGGCGCTCCCCCCCTCCCAAAAGCCCTACAACTGGCCAGCATTCTGTGGTCATTTATTTCTCCCTCTTGGGTTTTTTAACAAAAATGTTACTGAAGATTTTTGGCCTTCCATGAGTCTGGTGGCTCTTGTTTGTGGTTGGTGCCATTTAGACTGCAGAAAGATCCATATTTGAAGAAGGAGTTTTCTATTAGTATATAGGAGAATATACCATAAGACGCACCAGACCATAAGACGCACCTAGTTTTTGGAGGAGGAAAACAAGAAAAAAAATATTCTGAATCTCAGAAGCCAGAACAACAAGAGGGATCGCTGCACAGCTAAAGCAGCGATCCCTCTTGCTGTTCTGGCTTCTGGGCTAGCTGCACAGCCTGCATTTGCTCCATAAGACGCACACACATTTCCCCTTACTTTTTAGGAGGGAAAAAGTGAGTCTTATAGAGCAAAAAATACGGTATGTGTGAAGGAGGCCAAAGCCAGGCTTGACAAAAGACCCAAGGATCTTGGAGTCTTATCAGAGCCTTCTGGATAGTCTATTGACATATTCATTTCATTCTCTTTCACACACTAAGAGTATGATTTTTTAAAATCTGAAGTACAAAGTCTACAAGATTTGGTTCAAAATCTTCTGCTTATTTTCTAAGAAGCCAAAGCACCAGATTTACTACCCAAGAAAATTTTGTACCTGGGCAAAGTTACAGATTGAAAGAACTATGGTGCATCTCCTCAGATCAATTTATTACTCCCCTTCCCACACACAGAGAGACATTTTTAGACTACAAAGGATCAGAATCATCAAAAAATGCGGGCAGCATCTACCAGTTGCCAAACTGACAAAATATTTATTCAGTTTCTTCCCCACCTCATTCCAGCCATATGGGACAAATACAGTCGTACCTTGGAAGTCGAACAGAATCTGTTCCGGAAGTCCATTCGACTTCCAAAATGTTTGTAAACCAAAGCACGGCTTCTGGTTGGCTGCAGGAGCTTTCTGGAACTGGAACCTCCGTCAGACGTTCGGCTTCCAAAAATAGTTTGCGAACCAGAACAGTCACTTCTGGGTTTGCGCCGTTTGGGAGCCGAAACGTTCGAGCACTAAGCTGTTCAAAAACCAAGGTATGACTGTAACAATAACATGAGAAAAAAGTAAAAACAGGATGACATATACATATATATAGGCATTGAAGGGACACGGGTGCTGCTGTGGGTTAAACCACAGAGCCTAGGGCTTGCTGAGCAGAAGGTCGGCGGTTCAAATCTCCGCGACGGGGTGAGCTCCTGTTGCTTGGTCCCTGCTCCTGTCTACCTAGCAGTTCGAAAGCACATCAAAGTGCAAGTAGATAAATAGGTACCGCTCTGGCGGGAAGGTAAACGGCGTTTCCACATGCAGCTCTGGCTTGCCAGAAGTGGTTTAGTCATGCTGGCCACATGACCCGGAAGCTGTATGCCAGCTCCCTCATCCTGTAAAGCGAGATGAGCGCCGCAACCCCAGAGTCATCCGCTACTGGATCTAATGGTCAGGGGTCCCTTTATATATAGGCATGGGGGCGCAGGTGGTGCTGTGGGTAAAACCTCAGTGCCTAAGACTTGCTGTTCGTATGGTCGGCGGTTCGAATCTCCGCGGCGGGGTGAGCTCCCGTCGTTCTGTCCCAGCTCCTGCCCACCTAGCAGTTCGAAAGCACTCTTAAGTGCAAGTAGATAAATAGGTATCGCTTTATAGCGGGAAGGTAAACGGCGTTTCCGTGTGCTGCGCTGGTGCTGGCTCGCCAGCTGCAGCTTCGTCACGCTGGCCACGTGACCTGGAAGTGTCTTCGGACGGCGCCGGCTCACGGCCTCTAGAGCGAGATGAGCACGCAACCCTAGAGTCGGACACGACTGGCCCGTACGGGCAGGGGTACCTTTACCTTTTTATATATAGGCATTATCCCATATTCCTTAGCCAATTGTTAAAAGCCCACCCAAAGAGAAATAACTTACAGAAGTGCTGCTTGATATTCACAGTCGGACTTGTGAGAGGAAAAGTGCCTTGGTCTAGTGAAAGAGCCCATGGGGCAAGCAGAGCCAGGAATTTCAGGACCACGGAGAGCTCCAATTAGCAACTTCCTCCAGCAAAGGCTAGAGGTTGCAACTGAAGCCTTTTGAGCTTCTGGGTCCAATCTACCTTGCCTAGGCTCCATTCCCTTTGTGAAAACTGCAGTCCTTGAAAGGGCTGGCCTGCAGGGAGACATTGCCTCTCCTTGCTGTCCTGTTGGACCGGTGAGATGGCTTAGGAGAGAGGGACTCAAATAAATCTTGAACTGGAGCTTCATTTGTTTGTTGGCTGCCGCCCTAGCCCCGAAAATGCAGGCAAGTGTTTCAATAACATTATTTTCCTTCCCTTTGTTTGCACAGCTTGTGTTTAGCTTCAACGACAAGCTTTTTGGCCTCTTGGTCAAGGACATTGAAGCCATGGATCCCAGTATTCTTAAAGGAGAGCCGGCCACAGGGAAAAAACAGAAGGTAAGAACTGGATCTCCCTTTCTGAGGTACCTCAGTGTAAATTGCAATGATTGGATATGTGAATAGAGTCCACTAATCCTGAGGCAATGCCCTGATTGTGGACTTTCTGAGAGCACCTTATCATTCAGTGCTGGACCAGCTGTAGCCTAAATGCTGATCTGCATTGGCTTATTCACACATGTGTTTCCCATCTTAATTAGTGGGGGAACGAGCATCTGATTAATATCTCCTTTTCATTCTGCAAAATATACAAGCAAAGTCCCAACCCTGGGCTGTCAAGCTAAAATGATTCCATAATTTCACCCCCACCAAGATAATCCTACTTAACAACCAAATCAATCCTTTAAAAAAAAAGGAGAGAGGAAAATGGGGGGCAGAAGTTAATGGAAGACTGCTATACCTAGAGTTTAAAAAATGGAGTATGACTCACCAGAAGCTTCTAGGAATTAATCTGAAATCCTCCCAAATGTGTCAGGAATATCTTTCTGCCAAAATGGGGAACATGCTGGTTTGAATCAGCTTTTAATTAACCAGGGTTTGTGCCAATTCCACACTCCCTGCCCTGGAGATCTGTGTTATTTCATAAAGAGGTAAATCTCTTTTGCGTCTTCGTTTTCGTTCTGCCCACTTTTATATATTGTGCCAGCACCCCACTGATTTGAGTGAAACAGCATTGTAGCTCTTTCTTCACCTGCCTTCTGTTCTGGCAGCTGATTTCCTTTCCGGAGCCCTGAAGTCCAAGTCCTTTCCCCTGTTTTCGCAGCTTGAGACGGGGGCGGATCGTCACAAATAGGTCTTCTTTGACCATATGCCACTAGGAATCTTGTTGAAGCTGAGCACCAGCTGCGCTGGGATGACTTCATCTCATGCCGCCTGCTGGTTTCTGCTGCTATGGAGCTTGTCTTAATATAAAAACGGCCCTCTCTTTCCATTCTGAGGCTCTCTGGGAAACACGGAGCATGAGTGTCTGTTACTATTCTTCAAGGCTTTTAATTGCGGCTTTCGTTCATTCAGATCGAAGTTGGTCTTGTCGTTGGCAACAGCCAGGTTGCGTTTGAAAAGGCCGAGAGCTCTTCCCTCACTCTCATTGGTAAGTGTGGCCCTGGGGCAACAGTTATACATTCCAAGCAGTCTGTTGTCTTCCTTATCGGCAAGTCCACGAAAATTACTAGTCCACAGCAGTATTTACTAGCCTGTCTGCCCTTGCGTCCTTATCTACATGACTGTCAAACATAGACCTGGGCTCTTCGTTCAAGTTGCATCTACTCTCCCCTTTTAATTTTTAGCTAGTTTATGCAGTGGTACCTTAGTTCTCGGGACGCGGGTGGCGCTGTGGGTAAAAGCCTCAGTGCCTAGGGCTTGCCGATCGAAAGGTCGGTGGTTCGAATCCCCGTGGCGGGGTGCGCTCCCGTTGTTCAGTCCCAGCACCTGCCAACCTAGCAGTTCGAAAGCACCCCCGGGTGCAAGTAGATAAATAGGGACCGCTTACTAGCGGGAAGGTAAACGGCGTTTCCGTGTGCGGCTCTGGCTCGCCAGATGCAGCTTGTCACGCTGGCCACGTGACCCGGAAG
Organism: Podarcis raffonei; assembly: GCF_027172205.1. Taxonomy (NCBI): domain Eukaryota; kingdom Metazoa; phylum Chordata; class Lepidosauria; order Squamata; family Lacertidae; genus Podarcis; species Podarcis raffonei. Next base: position 15,667,120 of record NC_070614.1, read on the forward strand.
TGTCTCTGGACAGCGCTGGCCCCTGGCCTCTTGAGTGAGATGGGCGCACAACCCCAGAGTCTGTCAAGACTGGCCCGTATGGGCAGGGGTACCTTTACCTTTACCTTTACCTTAGTTCTCAAACCCGTTCCGGAAGTCCGTTCCAAATCCAAAGCGTTCCAGAGCCAACCAGGGCACGCTTTCAGTTCCAGACTTTTAAAAACAACCCCTAAAACTGTTGGCTATTTGCAGTTTAGTTGCACTGCAGAAAGCTTGCTGGGAAGACCACGCACTACAAGGAACTAAAAAATAACTTTAACAAGGTTTTAATAACAAAAACAAAAACTCCTTTTACACTGAATATATCAACAAGCATGACCCATCCCCTAGGGTCCTGAGAGAGCTAGGTGCTGCTCTTTATATACGATACCCAATTGCTGACACAGCTGAATTAACACAACTTAGCAGCACCTGCTATACTGTTTCACAGCAGTAAAACTAGGTCTCATTTGCTCTGGCCCTTAAAGAAATACACATCTTGTGGAACAATAATGAACCTTCACATTTAAAGAGACCATTCAACAAAAACAGCAATTTAACATGAATTTTACTATCTAACAAGACCATTGATCCATAAAATGAAAGCTATAATCAATGTACTGCACTATAAAATAAATAAGGCAGTATTGTAGATGATAAAAATTATTTTTTTTTCTTACCTGCACTGATGATAGTCATTGGTTGGATGGGAGGATTTTATCCATTTCCCCTCAATCAATCAATCAATCAGTAGCTGAACTGGGCTCCACACAGTCACAAAAACAAATCAACTGAAAAAGCCTCAAAAACGCCAAATAAATAGCAAAAACAGAATCACCAAACTTAATCCGTTCCGGAAGTCCATTTGACTTCCAAAATGTTTGGAAACCAAGGTGCAGCTTCTGATGGGTGCAGGCGCCCCGGAAACAATAGCCAACAGCTGTATCGGACGTTGAGCTTCCGAAAAACGTTTGAAAACCGGAACACTCACTTCTGGGTTTTCGGCGTTTGAGTACCAAGGCATTTGAGAACTAAGGTACCACTATTACTATTCCAGATCCTAAAAAACCACACACACACACACACACACACACACACAAACACACACACACACACACACACACACACACACACACACACACGTAGGTTGTATCTTAACCAGCAGTGCTGATGCTCTTTTGGTTTTAGCTTCCTTTATTTTCTTTTTTCAAGTGGAAAGATAGCAAGAGTGAACAGGAAGAGATCAAGACACATAACAGAGAGTGACAGGGATTATTATTATATTTTAAAAGACTTTACTAGCTGTGCTGCAGAAGAAATTCCAATGGCCAGCCATTCTGCAGGTAGCAAAAGGGAATTTCAGTAACAAAGGCCTGTGCTGTTGACATGCAAGGACCAGATGGCAGCTGAGGCCTCCTCTCTGATTGCATCCAGAGCTGGAGAAGGCAAAGCAGCAGGGTTCTTTTCCTTGTCTTGCTGGCAGTAGCTGGCTGCTGGCGTCTTCTGCTGGGGATTGAGGTAGGAGAGATCAGAGGACAAGGTTGTAGCATCTCCCAGGGAGACATAGGAAGCTGCCGTATACCAAATCAAGCCACTGGTCCATCAAGCTTACCATCAGCCATTCCAGTTGTTCTCAAGGGTGTGGTCTGCCACACTGGTGTGACTAAAGAGGATAGCAAGTTTGGCAGGAAGATTCAAGGGTAATCTTTTCTCCCTCAATCAGCACATTTTTTTAAAAAACTATGTTTTTCAAGTTCATACATTTCACTAATTTTACAATCATTTTAACATTTCAAAGCTCAACTTCCTTTCCCTTCTTTTTGCGGTTGCTTGAATTTATTTTTAATAACTTCTGCATGTCCAAATTAACTTAATTTGCTCATTTATTCATCTACTTTAATTATATACTCTTACAAAACTGCAGGTTATTACAATAAACCTGCCAATGTTCTTATCTGTTTACAATTTATCTGTAAATATTCAAGAAACCATTTCCATTCTTTCGTAAAAGATTCAAGGATAGTCAAAGAAACATTTGAACATTTCAGTGTAGTATAGTATCAACAAATTTTTTTTATTTGCATAATGTGGATAGATACCTTTTCAACATGAAAGCAAGAGTGTCAAGTGTGTGGGAATGATTCATGTTCTTACGTAGTTGCATTGTTTTATAATTTTTGGAGATTATAAGATATTTGTGTTCTACGCTATAAATAGAAGTTCTTTGCTTGTTTTTGTTTTTCAATGTATTTCTTACACACACACACACACACACACACACACATATATATATTCTGAAAGTGTGGCCCTGAGGAAAAAAGTTTGAGAACCAAAGTTTGGTCTGTTCAGATTAATGGCGGTAGCTCTCCAAGGTCCTAGACAGAGACCTCTAGTTCAGTGTTTCCCAACCTTGGGCCTCCAGCTGTTTTTGAACTACAATTCCCATCATCCCTGACCACTGGTCTTGCTAGCTAGGGATGATGGGAGTTGTAGTCCAAAAACAGCTGGAGGCCCAAGGTTGGGAAACACTGCTAAAATCCTTTTTAAATCTTGTGGATTCAACCTGCATTCTCCTCAGCCTTTCATTGTTAAGAAAGGAGAGAGTGCCCCCTATCACCGCAAGAGATCAGTTGCTATTTGAGCACTCTCACCAGCCAACTTTGCCAGTTGTGGTTTTGTGTTAGCTACCTTAATTTGTTCAGATATATAGGTAGCCAGCCCAGTTGAAAAATCAACACGAGACTGCGCAAACATTCAGCTCCGGAGTCATAAATTAACTTCAAGAATTTCCAGACTGTAGGTGATACTGTAAAAAGGTAAAGGGACCCCGACCATTAGGTCCAGTCGTGGCCGACTCTGAGGTTGCGGCGCTCATCTCGTTTTATTGGCTGAGGGAGCCAGCGTACAGCTTCCGGGTCATGTGGCCAGCATGACTAAGTCGCTTCTGGCGAAACAGAGCAGTGCAAGGAAACGCCGTTTACCTTCCCGCCAGAGTGGTACCTATTTATCTACTTGCACTTCGACGTGCTTTCGAACTGCTAGGTTGGCAGGAGCAGGGACCGAGCAACAGGAGCTCACCCCATCATGGGGATTCGAACCGCCGACCTTCTGATTGGCAAGTCCTAGGCTCTGTGGTTTAACCCACAGCGCCACCCGCGTCCCTAGGTGATACTGTACCCTTGAACAAAATACTGTATAATAGCTTGCATCTGTCTGTCCCTCTATTTAAACAACAACAACTTCCTTCCTCTTTTATTTTACAATTACTCCTCACTACAAATCTTTCTTTAGGCTATATTTGCATTTGCCAAATTCAGGAAACACTTAATGGGGGCGTGCACGTTGTCCTTGTGTCCTTCTCTAACCATATTCAAAAAATATTTAGCTTTGTGTTCTTGCTAGAGCCTAGCAAGCAGCCCTGGCTCTTAGCTCCATGGATATCTCTCCCCTTAGTAGTTGCCTGGGGTTATAATAAAAATTTATTATTATTATTATTAGTCTCTCAATGCTCCTTTCCTTTCACACCATGTAGGCAACAGGTGTTGCATGAAGCTGATAAAAGTGGGGCAGGATGGGGCCCAGAGGCAGGGCATCCATCAAGGTAGAACCACACAGAATAGCAGCAGAATTTTGCCTTCAATTATGGGCTGCCTCCAAGTAGCAGATTAAGTGGGTGAGGTGTTGGCATGGGAAGGTTTGCTGAAACTTTCCACCTCCCCGTAGCTGCTTTTCTCCTAGCTGGGCTTGGAGCAAGTCTTGTGGCGGAAGGTTTGTGGGAGAAAAGCTTCCGTGGGGGAAAAGAAGCCATGTTAAAACTTCCAAATTCCCAGGAGCTCTTTTAGGCTGAGGGAGTTGACCGAAAAAGGGGTTATTTGCAGATGTGGTGGTAGCTTGGTTCTTGAGCTTAATGCGTTCTGGGAGTCCGTTTGACTCCCGAAACCATTCAAAAACCAAGGTGTGGCTTCCGATTGGCTGCAGGAGGTTCGTGCACTCAAGTGGAAGCCGTGTCGAATGCTCGGCTTCTGAAAAATGTTCGCAAACCGAAACACTTTCGGGTTTGCGGTGTACTGGAGCCGATTTGTTTGGGAGCCAGGCTGTTCGAGTACCAAGGTACCACTGTATGCCCAAATCAAAGCAGAGTACAGTCGTACTTTGGTTTTTGAACAGCTTAGTTCTCGGACATTTTGGCTCCCAAACGCCGCAAACCCGAAAATGGGTGTTCCATTTTGCGAACTATTTTTGGAAGCCAAATGTCCGACATGGCTTCTGATTGGTTGCAGGAGCTTCCTGCAGCCAATCAGAAGCCGTGCCTTGGTTTCCGGACGTTTTGGAAGTCAAATAGACTTCCGGAAAGGATTCCGTTCAGGAACCAAGGTACGACTGTATAAGCAACCGAGGTGTGTCCCCGGGGAGAAGATAAGGAATGGAAAAAGCCAAGTCTCAGCCCAAAGGATAAGAACTAGGGCTTTTCTGGCAGCGAAGACAAGGCCTCCTTGGAGTGTTCAGGTGGGGCGAATTCTAACCCTGCTGAGTCCCTCTAGAAGGATGGATATTCCACTCGGCTCCCCTTCGTGTCTCTTGTCGCTGCAGGAGGAGACAGGGCAGGCCATGGGGAAGTGGGGTTATGCCAAAGCATCCAGCAGGAACTTGCATTCTGGTTCTCACTCGTTCCCTCGAATGCCCACTTGCTCTCTGGCTCTCGTTCCTTTGTCCTCTGTGCTCGGAAGGTGCAGAGGAGCTGGCTGGGTGAGTGGGTCAAGCCGGGAGGAAAACTGCTCTGCATGGGCCCCTTTTTAGCCGCTTGCATGGCTGGAACAGGAGAGGGTAGGAGGAGTTGCAGGGAGCAAAAATTATGCGAGAAAGAAGAGAAATACCTGTATGTGGGTTGGGGAACTGATCAAATCAAAAGGAGAGTTGATAGACAAGGCTGAACTTTTTCTTAAAGTTAAAGGTTCAGTGACCAGGCAGTCCCAATTTTGCGTCCGGAGAAGTTGAAATCTGTTAGCATGTATACAGTCGTACGTCGGAAGTCAAACGGAATCCGTTCCGGAAGTCTGTTCGACTTCCAAAACGTTCGGAAACCAAGGCACGGCTTCTGATTGGCTGCAGGAAGCTCCTGCGGCCAATCAGAAGCAGTGTCGGACATTCAGGTTCCAAAGAACGTTTGCAAACTGGAACAGCCACGTCCAAGTTTGCGGCGTTTGGGAGTCAAAACGTTCGACTTGCAAGGCGTCCGGGATCCAAGGTACTACTGTACGTTTCTTCAAATCGAGCAGTTTCTATTACTTTGCATAATCTATTCTGATGTAGCAAGGAGAAGCAAGGATCTCTGTAGAGAATTGGAGCCCCACCCCAACCACTGGAAATCTTCCTCAGCCGCACTTCTGACTTCTGAGATTGCTGCAGGTGTTGGTTGCAGTGGATCTCTAAAGCCACAAGTGCCAGAAATATCACGGCAATGCACAAATCCCTGCTCTTACGTACTTATCTCCACTGACTGGGAAAAAGTGCCCTGTAAAAATCAGCTTTTAGCTAAGCAGGGCCCCTCTGTTCTGCCTTTGCAGAACAGGGGTATGATCTTTTGGGACCTATTGTGAAATCAGGGCTACGCTGTGCTAACCGTTTGGGAAAATAACAATGATACTTTTCTGCAGCTCTTACTTTTTGATTTGGACCTGGGAAAACCCTGTCCATTCGGCAGTTAGACTTCACAGTTGCAGGGTTCTGTACCTGGGTGTGGTAGTACTGCAGGCTTGACATTGAAATTAGCCTCCTTGCATTGGAAATGGGGTTCTGCTGGTTTTTGTTTTTCATCAGCATCAATCAACCCACAATCTAGCTTCAACTTGGATATTATTATTGGTGCGTTGTGTACCCTGATATATTTAGCACTGAGTTTGCGCAAGGTGCTGGTGACTACTTGAGTCGAAACCTTTGCTTTTTTAAAATCAGCAGTGTGCTAATTCCAGCAGGATCTGCCTTGCCCTGCTTTAAGTGGCTTGTTCTATTGATAACATCATTTGTGCACATTTAAAACCTCACTCTTTAACAAGCCAGTATTGTAAAATCAGACTCTGGAATCAAGCGGATAAAGTTTTTCTGAGCGAATGAATGGCCCCAGGCACGTTGCTTTCAAATTTTAAAATACAGCCCACAACCAGCGTGTGGCAGCAGAGAATCAGAAAAGTAAAAGGTAAAAATTAAGCAGTCGTAAGAGGCCAGCTAACTCTGGGAAGAGGTCGTATAATTGCAGCCATCCTGCAGGAAACAAAATAAATGAAAACACCAAAAGCCTGCAGACGAAGACTGGCTGCGCTATTTAAATCAATACATAAATCGATACATGTGTGCCTCTTTCAGGTTTGCCACCCCTCCTTAGTGCTGATGGATCACAAAGCTACACCCATATAGCAGTCGGAACCACAGCAGGCAGAATTCACTTGACTCTAAAGCGCTCTGTCTGTGAAGCCTGTGGCCCTCCAGAGGCTGATGGGAATTGTAGTCCAACAACATGTGGAGGAGAATCACAGGCTCCCCATTCCTGCTGCAATCCAAGCAGTCCTAAGTCCACTTGGTGGCATGGCTCCTTGGGCCTCCTTCCCTCGCCTCCTTCCTTCCTGCCAGTTTATAGAGCCCCACATGTTTCTAGAGCAGGGGTCAGCAAACTTTTTCTGCAGAGGGCCGGTCCACTGTCCCTTAGACCTTGTGGAGGGCCGGACTATATATATTTTTTTGGGGGGGGATGAATGAATTCCTATGCCCCACAAGTAACCCAGAGGTGCATTTTAAATAAAAGTATGCATTCTACTCATATAAAAACACCAGGCAGGCCTCACAAATAACCAAGAGATGCATTTTAAATAAAAGTACGCATTCTACTCATTTAAAAACACCAGGCAGGCCTCACAAATAACCAAGAGATGCATTTTAAATACAGTGGTACCTCGCAAGACGAATGCTTCGCAAGACGATTTTCCCTATGGGCTTGCTTCGCAAGACGGAAACGTCTTGCAAGTTTGTTTCCTTTTTCTTAACACCGTTAATACAGTTGCGACTTGACTTCGAGGAGCAACTCATAGAACGCGGTGTGGTAGCCTTTTTTGAGGTTTTTAAAGACTTTGGTGATTTTTGAAGCTTTCCCAAAACTTTCCCGACACCGTGCTTCGCAAGACGAAAAAATTGCAAGACGACAAAACTCGCGGAACGAATTAATTTCGTCTTGTGAGGCACCACTGTAAAAGGGCACATTCTACTCATGTAAAAACACGTTGATTCCCAGACTGCCCACGGGCCGGATTTAAAAGACGATTGGGCTGGATCCGGACCCTGGGCCATAGATTGCCTACCCATGTTCTAGAGTCTAGGCCAGGGGTCTGCAACCTTTAAGACAAAAAGAGCCACTTGGACCCGTTTCCGAAGAAAAAAAAACTGGGAGCCGCAAAACCGGGAAGGTGACGTCGGGACGGTGCGTGACTAACACACGCACCGCCCCCATGTGACGTCACAGCCAGTACAGCGCCCGCCACAGTGGGGAGTGTCGGGGTGCACAATGCGCCTCCTCCCCTCGCTAGTATCAGCCCCGGAGCCGGGGCAAAGGTGTAAAAGAGCCACATGCGGCTCCGGAGCCGCGGGTTGCAGACCCCTGGTCTAGGCCCTGTGTAGCTCTGCCCCAAACCTATCCCCCCCCCCAACCGCCTGAGCACCTCTTTTTGATTCCATATCTCCTGCATCCTTGATTTGCTGAGGTTCTCCTCTGTTCAGGCCATGACCTGCTCACTTTTTAAGGCCCCTGTCACATGGCCACCTTCCTAACATTCTTGACCCCATATCATATAGGCCCTCCTGACCTCAAGCGCTGCTGAGTTTCGTTGGAGCCACCTCTCCCATTTGCCCTTCCTTGCCTCAACTCTGCCTTTCTCTGCCCTTTTCTCTGAGCATTCTCTCCCCCGGCCTCTTCTCCACCTGTCTCTGTCTGCTTTGTAACTTTCCCCAGCCTTCTTGCATCTTGTCTCCCTGTCCTCTAGCTTCCCTACCTCCCAGCGCCTCTTCCCTAGTCCTCAGCTAGACTTTGTGCCTGCACGGTTGTAATTAAATCCCAGCCGAACCGACAACTTCCCCTTCCTTCACAGAAGCTGGACTGTGGTTAGCAGAGCATTCTTTGCAGTTAAACCAGCTCAGCTAACCAGGAGGCATCACCTCTGCATGTGCTGTGCAAGATAAAATAAAGGGACTTGCTGTGCTTTTGTTGGGGCAGTAAATTGGGAAACAATAACACAGAAGATAAAAGCAACTTTAAGGCTGGAGAGTAATTTTATGCCCTAATTATTATTTTTTTACCAACCTATCCAAAAGATGCTGTTTCTCCCAGTTTTTTCCTGATGCTTTTCCACACTGGGTAATTTTCTGCTCTGACCAGAGAATGGAATGGTGGTACCAGAGTACTGTGTTTTTAAAAGGTAGTAACTGGTTTGCTTTCTTCAGAAGAAAACATACAGTCGTACCTTAGAAATCAAACCGAATCCGTTCTGGAAGTCCGTTTGATTTCCAAAACATTCGAAAACCAAATCACAGCTTCTGATTGGCTGCAGGAAGCTCCTGCAGCCAATCAGAAGCCCCAAAAGCACCGTCGGACATTTGGCTTCCAAAAGAATGTTTGCAAACCAGAACAATCACTTCTGGGTTTGTGGCGTTGGGGAGCCAAAACGTACGAGTTCCAGGGCGTTTGACAACCAAGGTACAAATATATTGTTTTTAGGGTTTCTATGTGTTACACAAATGTGAAGCGTTATGCATTCGGTTGAAAGTCAATTCTAAAATGTAATAGAAATTGTAATGGGAATTGGGGGTCGCTCGTGCGTAAGTTGCCGCCACTCTTGGCGAGGTTGCCTGGATAAACCTTTCCCTGGCTGAACAGTCCTGATTCCGCATCTGTCTCAGTCACTCGCAGAATCCGTCAGTGGGTGTGTCCTGAACTTCTTCCAACATAAAAGTTCCTTGACGGATAGTCTCCGCCTAGCCTCTCTGCGTGGAAGTCTTCTGCGCAGGGTGGGTGTGGGCAGTGGAGGACCTGTGCTCTCCCCGCTGGTCTCTGGCGAAGAGTCCTGGAGCCATCTCTCCGAAGCCCGCCTCTGCCCGCCTTTCTCCCTTGTGTAACGCTGATTTCCTTCCCCAGCTGCTGAGTCCCCTCTTTCCCTGCTGGGACCTTCTCCGGCATCGCTTGGGAGCCCTTCCTCCGCTCCTGGCTGCGATGGGAGTTCCCTGACAGAAATATACCACTGTTATAAGAAATAGAATTAAAAAACGAAACATACTGTAATTTTGAAAGTCTCTTGAGTCGTTTAGGCTGCATTCCTATATTCACATACCTGAGAGTAAGCTCAATTGAATGCAACGGGTCTTGCTTTTGAGTAAATGTGTATAGGACTTGCTAGTTACCTTTTCCAAAGAAATAAATCAAACAAAAACCCACTTTCCCCTTTGATGTCAGGGCTACTGCAGTATTGATTTCTACTTACAGTACTTTCAATGTGAAATCAATTATAGGGTCTAGACCAGCAATGACTGCTATGTGTTCTACATCACCTGTGGCTTCCCTCTGCTGCAGTTAAAAGTATATTTATAACGACAGGAGTGTATTGGGTTCCTGGTGCTTGGTGTGTGTTTTTCTTCCATGGAAGAGAACGCACCTTTCCACACCCTCAAGTTAGCTCAAGTATTTGATGAATTGCTTAAATTAATTGCCAGTCATCAGGATTGATCCTTTCCTATGATGTTCTCTCTTTCACCTCCTTCTAAATATGGAATGCATTTAGCTCACATCTTTGTAATCTTTACAACTCTGCAAGGAGATCAGGGTTATAATCCCCAGGTTAGATTGGTAGTATGGGGCTGAAGCTGAGATAGGGTTGCCTTCCTGGGTCCGTTCAGCAGATCCAAGGCTGAACTGAGATGTGAACAGGTACTTTCTGCTAGGCTGGATTAACCATTAAGCAAAATAAGCATGTGCTTAGGGCATCAAGGGAAGAGGGGCACCACAGAAATTTTCCATTGCCGGTTTTTTTTTACATTAAAGGTAAAGGTACCCCTGCCCGTACGGGCCAGTCGTGTCTGACTCTAGGGTTGTGCGCTCATCTCACTTAAGAGGCCGGGAGCCAGCGCTGTCCGAAGACACTTCCGGGTCACGTGGCCAGCGTGACGAAGCTGCTCTGGCGAGCCAGCACCAGCACAGCACACGGAAACGCCGTTTACCTTCCCGCTATAAAGCGGTACCTATTTATCTACTTGCACCTAGGGGTGCTTTCGAACTGCTAGGTGGGCAGGAGCTGGGACCGAACGACGGGAGCTCACCCCACCGCGGGGATTCAAACCGCCGACCATGCGATCGGCAAGTCCTAGGCACTGAGGTTTTACCCACAGCGCCACCCGCGTCCCTTGCACATTAACGGTCACCAATTGCTCATCTGAGCATTCATTTTCTCAGTTGAAGTACAGTCGTACCTTGGTTTTCAAACAGCTTAGTTCTCAAACGTTTTGGAAGTCGAACGGACTTCCGGAACGGATTCTGTTCAGCTTCCAAGGTACGGCTGTATATTAAAAATCCCAACAGAACAACTATTCAGCAAGGCAGGCTCAAGGCCTTATCTCTACTAAGTATGGAAGCAGATGTGTGTTATGTAAGATTAGTTTTGACAATCTGAGCAAAGACTTTGCAATTAGAAAAAGTAGGAGAAATTTTTATCGAATATAAATAAAGTGATAGTAGACAAAAATATTTTCCATCTTACTGTAGGCTTTGTTTCATTTCAAAAAATAGAAATTTATTTTGCGGGTTGTTATCGTTTATATTTTGAATTAGATATATATGGGGGCACCAAAATCTTTTAAGTGCTTAGGGTCTCTAAAGGTCTTAATCCAGCCCTAAATTTGTAGTTCTTGTTCTTAACCTCTACACACACACACACACACACACACGACACTGTGTTCGAATTTTTCTTTAGCATCTTGCACACAGGAAACAGAACTCTGCAACATTTCCATGCGCTCACTGAATTTGTCATCCTTGAGCTGATTCCTTTCTCCCTTCCCACAGGCAAATCCAAAACCAGAGAAAATCGCCAGTCGATCATCAACCCTGACTGGAACTTTGAGAAGATGGGCATTGGGGGTCTTGATAAGGAGTTCTCTGACATCTTCCGGCGGGCCTTTGCCTCCCGAGTGTTCCCACCTGAGATTGTGGAACAGATGGGTGAGTACTAAAGCTGAGGGAGAACAAAATCCCACAATGGTGTCCAAGGGGGTCTCACAAAGTATGATGACGTAAAGGTAAAAGGTAAGGTAAAGGACCCCTTGGTGGTTAAGTCCAGTCAAAGGCGACTATGGAGCGGCAGCGCTCATCTTGCTTTCAGGCCAACGGAGCCGACGTTTGTCCACAGACGACTTTCCAGGTCATGTGGCCAGCATGCCTAAACCGCTTCTGGCGCAATGAGACACCGTGATGGAAACCAGAGCGCACGGAAATACCTATTTATCTACTTGCACTGGTGTGCTTTTGAACTGCTAGATCGGCAGGAACTGGGACAGAGCAATGGGAGCTCCGTCGCGGGGATTTGAACTGCCAGCCTTCTGATAGGCAAGCCCAAGAGGCTCAGTGGTTTAGACCACAGCGCCACCTGCTTCCCACGGATAGTGATGTACAAAGGGGGTGAAATAGGAGATGACTAAGGAGAGGAGAAGTGACAGGAGCAGGAAATGTGGAAAACTCAGACATGCAAGCCACGAGGACTATCAAATATTACAGCATTTTTCCCCCTCTCCCTTAGGCAGTGGTAGCTAAACAAAACAGGGCAGTCTTTTTTTAGGGTTTGATTTCATGGAGTATAAAGATGAAGTGGAGATTGGAGCAGTGGAGACTGGACCAGGCAAAATCAAATTATACGCCTGAGCTGAACAGCCAGTTATGGCCTGCCGGGTGCCCAGTGTGCTTCAGGTTCCTTCGGTGCAACTATTGCAGGCGAACCCTAGGGATTTCACCTGATTTGGCCCCAAAATGGAACGGAAGGGCTCCTCCCATTGGTTACAGCAGCCGCTGAAAACAGCTTGAATTGCTAGGGTTAAATTAATGGGATTCCCCTCTGAATAATCGAAGCCACAAGATGGGGAGCTGTAACCCGCTCTGCTCAGTGCAGCTTCTTGGCTGGCTGGTTCCCATAACTCTGAATTCATCAAAACGTCTGACCCTGCAACACTAACTGTATCTACTCAGGAGTCCCATTTAACTCAGTGGGTCTTACTCCCGGGTAAGTGAGATTGGGATTCTAACCTGAGGCACGTAACTGGAGGCACCCTTCACTCTTAACTTCAACCTTGTGCGGTTAGAGCAGAGCTTTCCAAATTCTTCATGTTGGTGACACACTTTTTAGACAGGCATTTCAGGATTTAGTAATTCAGTTTTACTAGCAAACTGGAAGTTAAACTAACCCCTTTCCAACCCCAGTAGGAGCGTTTGTGTGAAACACCTACAAGGTAAAGGACCCCTGGATGGTTAAGTCCAGTCAAAGTTGACTATGGGGTTGCGGCGCTCATCTCACTTTCAGGCCTAGAGAGCTGGCGTTTGTCCACAGACAGCTTTCCGGGTCATGTAGCCAGCATGATTATACTGCTTCTGGTGCAACGGGACACTGTGATGGAAACCAGAGCTCACGGAAATGCCCTTTACCTTCCCGCCGCAGTGGTACCTATTTATCTACTCACACTGGCATGCTTTCGAACTGCTAGGTTGGCAGGAGTTGGGACAGAGCAATGGGAGCTCACCCCATCGTGGGGATTCGAACCACTGACCTTCTGATTGGTAAGCCCAAGAGGCTCAGTGGTTTAGACAGCGCCCACCCGCATTGTAAGGGTGGTATACAAATATACCGAACAACAACAACTTGGGAGCATCCTGTGGAATTGATTGGCAGTGGGTTCAGGTCTTGGAATGAGCTTGCCTCCAGTGAACCTACCATACTAGCAGCCCATTTTCTGATACCCCTTTGTCCATAATAACTTCTTCCCAGTTTTACTGTAAAATGTTGAACTTTGACATTTGAAGATAGAATCCTCATGCTGTTCCAGGGAACATATAAATGAAGCTTTAGAAGCATCCAGATGCACAGTGAAAGTATATGGACTTGCTAATCAATATCTATTCCTGCCAGGGTCATTGTTGTTCCTGCTGAGCGCTTGTTCCTCAACATGCTATGGCCCACTTCGAGATGGACGCTTGCTGGCTAGCAAGCAGAGCTTTAAGCCTTCCATCCCAGTTCCCTTTCTCTTCTTCGACAGGCCTCCCTTAGGCGAAAGAAGCTTATCTGAAATTTGAAGAAAAGTGCCGCTTCCTGACACTCATCCTTCCCCCGCCGTGCATTAGTTATGACTTGCTCTTCCAACTATATTTCAGGGCTCAGATGCCAGGTTGACATCTGCTCGGGTCCGCCGTAATAATTCATGAGGGGGAGGGAAAGGAGAAGAAAGCCATTCCTCAGCCCTGCGCAAAGTAGCAGTCGCAGGTCTCCCCCCCAAGAACCCCTTTTGTGTTTTCTCTCTCTCTCTTGCCTTTCCCTGCTCTTGTGCCTCACAAGTGAGCAGCAGTAAATATGCCAGCTGCAGCTTGGCCAAATTGACCCATCTTGCATTTCTGTTTGCTTCAGCGTGGTTTCCACCAACTCTTATGAAAGGGAGGAGGGGAGAAGGAGTTTTATAAATCCACTTCATTGTGCTGCATCTGTGAGGCGGTGGGTTTTGGGGGGCCATTAAGGCTGGCGGAGGTGGAGGCAAGCAGATCTGGCCCCTGGTGGGTCACACAGCCCCAGTAAAGCAAACGGGTCGGACATGAGTACGGAGCAAAACTAGGAAGTAACTAAGTTCTCGTGAGCCCCATCCCCAAATTCTAGAAGAGAATGGGTAGCCGTGCTTGTTTCTTGTGGCAATAATGCGAATAAATCCATCACGGTATAAAGTTCCGTGGACATTGATGACACAGTAGGTTTTAGTCAATAGGAGAGCTGGCCATAATATGTATGTCGAATATTAAAGGAACCAAAACCCTCTTTGCTGCTTTCTAGATTGGGCTTGAGAGAGAGAGCCTGGACAGGCATCTTCTAGCATCTGTGACTTGCTGGATTGCTGGGGTACATAAAAATGAATGGAGGAGGATGGAGGGGCCCTTGGATTTGACATTATGCCGGACCATCCTAGTGGTAATTAACGTAGCAAAGTTTCCATCCTCTGGGACAATGGAGGGCTTCTCCTCCTCCGCCATGTTTGCTCCCCAATTATGAGGGGGAAAGGAAGCATTCAAATTGAACTGGGTAGCAGCCTAAAACAGTTTTGGGCTGGGTGTTTTTGTGCTCTACCTACGGTTCCTGTCCCATTCTGCTTCCTTCCATTTCAAGTATGGGTTTCCGGCTAAGACCTGGGACATTCCTGTTTGTCCTCATTTATTATAGTTGCTGGTTGCAGTGGCAGAATCACTAGTGCCCCATGACCTATCCTAAGCCAAATGTTGACAGCCCTTTGAATTGGTTCCTGCAGAGATTTTGTCTTCCAGCGTAGTTGCTCTTGCATGTTGTTGTTGTTGTTTAGTCGTTTAGTCGTGTCCAACTCTTCGTGACCCCATGGACCAGAGCACCCCAGGTACTCCTGTCTTCCACTGCCTCCAGCAGTTTGGTCAAACTCATGTTGGTAGCTTCAAGAACACTGTCCAACCATCTCATCCTCTGTTGTCCCCTTCTCCTTGTGCCCTCCATCTTTCCCCACATCAGGGTTTTTCTTTTCTTCTCATGAGGTGTCCAAAGTATTGGAGCCTCAGCTTCAGGATCTGTCCTTCCAATGAGCACTCAGGGCTGATTTCCTTCAGAATGGATAGGTTTGATCTTGCAGTCCATGGGACTCTCAAGAGTCTCCTTCAGCACCATAATTCAGAAGCATCAATTCTTTGGCGATCAGCCTTCTTTATGGTCCAGCTCTCACTTCCATACATCACTACTGGGAAAACCATAGCTTTAACTATACAGACCTTGGCATAGCAAATACTAGACCGGAAGGTAAATTCTATTATCAAGTCAATCCTTTGGCATCTCACCTTTTATTTTAAAACCAAGCTTCTGGCCCCTGCCTGTAATGCTAAGCTAAACCGTGGCTTATTTCAAATGTGATCGCTCCTGAAGAGGAGATCCTAGCTGCTGTGCTCCTCCTGCAATCCTTTGGCTTTGCTGCTGGAAGCTAAATTATGGCTTGGCTTCATGTGTCATCCAAACCAGGGCTTGTGGTTCATACCCTCCTGGCAATACACCAGCTGTAAACCTGATAACAAACATTGGTTAAAGCAGTTCAACGGCTGCAGGACTGGAGAAGGGGCAGCTGTGAACTCTTCTCTGGCTTAGCATTATGTGTGAACCGGCTCCTAGCTCCCCAAAGGGAAGCAGGGAGCAGCACATTTTTGTGCAAAGGAGCAGGATTCAAATGTTCAGCTCCTTCTGGGATGCCTAACCATGGTTGGCAAATTGGTTTGTGTTACGTTGAGCCAGTGTGTCTCAGCGCTCTTGTTCCAGAGGAGATGGAGAAAGAGAGAGGGACTGGATTTATAGCTCTCTATTTGACCATAAGTACCACATTGGCTGAGGGGACATGGGTGGCACTGTGGGTTAAACCGCAGAGCCTAAGAGTTGCCGATCAGAAGGTCGGCGGTTCGAATCCCCGCGACAGGGTGAGCTCCCGTTGCTCAGTCCCTCCTCCTGCCAACCTAGCAGTTCAAAAGCACGTCAAAGTGCAAGTAGATAAATAAGTACCACTCCGGTGGGAAGGTAAACGGCATTTCCATGCGCTGCTCTGGTTTGCCAGAAGCGGCTTCGTCATGCTGGCCACATGACCTGGAAGCTGTACTTCGGCTCCCTCGGCCAATAAAGCCAGATGAGCGCCGCAACCCCAGAGTCGGCCATGACTGGACCTAATGGTCAGGGGTCCCTTTTTCTTTACCTTTACCACATTGGCTGACAGTTGGCCAACGATGAGGGCCAGTCCTGATGCCTAAAATGCTGCCTGCAATTGATGGCTGAAACTTAAGCCTCAGCGAGCTGCAACCCATTCCCCGTGCTGGTGGCCTTTCCTACAATCTTCAAGCAGCTGTTCGGCCGCCTTCTCATTTTCAAGCTCTTAGTGGATGAGGCTGCTGGCATGTCTCCTCTGCGGCTGCGATTTTGCTAAAAGCCTAAAATTACATGATGAAACATAGTTATTATTATTTTTTAAGCGAGCAAGCCTTGAGTCCCACTTTTGGGCTCAAAGTTTTTCTGTGTGTGTGTGTTTTTAAAAATGTGTGCAATTTTTACTTCGTAGCCCAGGGCTTTTCTGTATGTGTGTTAAGAATTCCTGCTTTAATCTGATCTCCTCCACATTCCATCAGAAGGAGATAATTGTTCTGCAGTTCACATAAATCCTAGAGGTCCGTTGGTTCCAATTCATCTTCCTTCTTTGTCAACTTTTCCTGCAGGTGGTCTTAGAATAAAACGTAACACTAGAGGTCAATAGACGTTACGCTAAGTGCATGACAGCCACCAGAAACAGCCGTCGCTCATTCAGTTACTGTCTTCCTGCTGTATTGTTGCGTAAAAAGTATGCAAGATATCACAGCGCTGTGGTGTGGTGTGGTGTGAAGTTCCACTTCTTGACCCCTGCCGTCAGACACCAATGATGTGTAATTCGAAAATCAGAACAGGGCACGGAACGTGAATGCAAGAGGGCTAACTGGGATGGTGTTATGGAATGCTTTGGCAGGACTTTGCCATCTCCGCTGGCTCCATTGCTTGGCCCAGATCAAAAAGTGCTGTTTTTTATCTTTAAATCCCTTCTTAGTTTGGTACTTGGAAGATTACCTCTCCCTGCATGTATCTTGAGACATTTGCGCCCTTCTTCAAGTGCCTCTGCGAAGTGAGATACGATAGGGGGCTGTGAGTGATGGAGTCTTTTCAGTGGTGGCTCCCAGTTTGTGGAACGCCATACTTCTCTTGGATGCCAGGCAAAGACCTTCTTTCTGCCTCAAGAGATTGTACTGCTGTTCACTATATTGCTTTAGCTTTGCAGGCCATTCAGTTTACCTGCCCCCTGCTTTTAATTGATTTGTTTTGCTCTGGTGTATTAAATGGGTGTGTTTCGTTGCCTTTTATTACAGTATGTTGAAATTGAGGACCTTACGGTCTTCAAGCAAAAACACCTTGGAGGTCCTGGGCCACAGACATCATTTTATAATGAAATGATTTTAGAATGTTGTGTCATTTTACTGTTGTTAGCCACTCTGAGGCCAGCTTCGGCTGGGGAGGGCGGGATATAAATAAATTATTATTATTATTATTACTAGCTAAAAAGGCTGGAGGCCCCAACCTCACGAAACTCTGTACAATGCTACGTACATTAATGAAGCTGTCTAAATGGTAGCATCTCACAGCTTCCCCCTCCCAACCCATTTCAGTGCCCGCCTTTTGTGGGTACACCTGTAGGTTGACGAAATGATCAAATAAAGTCTGTTCTGTTCCCACTGAGCAACATTCCCAGCCTACAAATGTCACTTATGCATGCACCTGAGTAGTATGAAAAGACTGGAAGAGTCGGGTGGGTAGGTTGGGAGCAGCTAATCCCATGAATGGCACCTGAAGCTGACCTTTACAGACCCGTTTCCCAAGATACAATGAGAGTACGGTTGTCTCTGTCTAATTTGCACCATATGTCAACCTGCTGAGAATTCCTTTGTTTGTGGGGAGCCCGCTTCAGTGATGACAACGTTGTCTTTGGCCCTTGATTTATCTGTTGCTCTTATTTCGTTGTTTGGCTTATTTGTTTCCTGTTGTGAGCGGGTGAGAGAGTAATTAAAAGCCGCTCGATAACCCTGGTGCCCTGTTAACGCGAGTGACCTTCGGTGGGGAATGGTCCTCGCGCTAGACGGAGGCATTCAGAAATGCCCGCCCAGAGGAAGAGGGTGCGCTTTGTAAGGTTCTTTGTTAACCGCGCTGACATTTGGAGACACTGCCTGCCTTTCTCCCAGAGCGGAGATAAGCTACGAAGCCAAGTGTTGTCTCGCTGCAGGAGGAGTCCACGGCACAGTCTCGAGTCGTGACATTTTCCAAGTTTGTCATCACTTTCCTATTTTGAATGGAAGCCTGTCTCCGTGTTCTCATTGCTTCCCATGTTGGCCAGGTGGGCGCGATTTTTAGAGGGAAGCTCTCCAGGTGGAGAAGAGGTGAGCGGGTGGGGGAAGCGAGACCAGCGGCAGAGAACATGCTTAGTCTCTCTCGAAGGTCCCAGGTTTAGTGGATGGTATCTCCAGCGAAACAAAAGACGGCAAATCAATTTTCCCGGGCCGCTTTTGAGTTGTGATGGCTTTTGTCCTTGTAATGCCAGAACTTAGCTGGGGAGGGGAGATTATTGGGTTGTTTTTGTTTTTATTGTGCATTTTGATATTGTGATTTTATGTTGTAAGCACAGATGTAGGGGGGTATAGGTCAAAGGTAAAGGACCCCTGGACGGTTAAGTCCAGTTAAAGGCGACTATGGGGTTGCGGCGCTCATCTCGCTTTCAGGCCGAGGGAGCCGGCGTTTGTCCACAGACAGCTTTCTGGGTAATGTAGGCATGCTTCTGTTGCAACGGGACACTGTGATGGAAACCAGAGCGCACAGAAACACTGTTTGCCTTCCCACCGCTGCGGTATCTATTTATCTACTCACATTGGCATGTTTTAGAACTGCTAGGTTGGCAGGAGCTGGGGCAGAGCAACAGGAGCTCACCCCGTTGCGGGGTTTCGAACCACTGACCTTCTGATAGGCAAGCCCAAGAGGCTCAGTGGTTTAGACCACAGCGCCCACCCGCATTATAAGGGCGGTATACAAATATACTGAACAACAACAACTTGTGAGCATCTTGTGGAATTCATTGGCAGTGGGTTCAGGTCAGACAAAAGAGACTTTGCAGTGTTGAATTAATGGATGGAGTTCGTTGCCACGAAATGTGGCGGTTGCTGCTCAGTTAGATCACTCTGAAAGGGGATTACAGTGGTACCTCAGGTTACTTACGCTTCAGGTTACATACACTTCAGGTTACAGACTCCACTAACCCAGAAATAGTGCTTCAGGTTAAGAACTTTGCTTCAGGATGAGAACAGAAATCATGCTCAGGCGGCGCGGCTGCAGCAGGAGGCCCCATTAGCTAAAATGGTGCTTCAGGTTAAGAACAGTTTCAGGTTAAGTACGTACCTCCGGAATGAATTAAGTACTTAACCTGAGGTACCACTGTAGAAACATTTCTAGAGGTTAATATCTGTGCTTTTAGGTGTTGCACCTAACATGGAACCTCCCCTGTTCAGAAGCACAGGGACACAGGAAGTTGCCTTACACAGAGTCTGACCCTTAGGTCCATCAAGCTCAGTGTTGTCCACATAGACTGGTGGCAGAGCTCCAAACTGGAGCGCCTCTCAGCCGTACCTGGAGACACCAGGGATTGAAGTAGATACTCTGCCACTGAACTATGGCAGTATACCTCTCAGTGCTGTAAGCTGTGGGGAGGTTTGTTGCCTTCCTGCCCAGTTTGCAGGTGTCCCAAAGGCACGTAGCTGCCATTGCTGGAAACAGGACGGAGCCTTGGTGACAGAGCAAGGTGCTTTGTGGAAACCTGGGGTTGGTGTTATGGACTGGCTGGATGCAGAGGATTGGTGGCAGGCAGCAGCTGGGGAACGGGAACCCACAGGGGAAGAAGGCTCAGAGCCAGGGGACTGGTGGTGGGATGATGACGACTGGTCAGAGGGAGAAGACTGGGAAACGGAGGTGTTGGGAGCTGAAGAGGCAACAGGGTTTAGTGAGCAGGAAGAGGCTGGGACAGAGAGCAGTCCAGAATCAGAGGCAGGAGAGGAAGGAGGCCAGGAGACAGAGATGAAGCAGGCTGCTGAAGAAGCCAAGGGAGTCTCCCCCTTTTGCTGTGACTTGCTTCCCTCATATGTGGACCAGTCTTCCTTGTGATCTACTAGAATTTTCACTTGCTGACACATCATCACTGTGTGCTGGAATAGCAGTCGCTTACTCCACCAATGGGGACGCGGGTGGCACTGTGGGTTAAACCACAGACCCTAGGATTTGCCGATCAGAAGGTCGGCGGTTCGAATCCCCGCGATGGGGTGAGCTCCCGTTGCTCGGTCCCAGCTCTTGCCAACCTAGCAGTTCGAAAGCACGTCAAAGTGCAAGTAGATAAATACCGTATTTTTCGCTCTATAAGACGCACCAGACCACAAGACGCACCTAGTTTTTGGAGGAGGAAAACAAGAAAAAAAAATTCTGAATCTCAGAAGCCAGAACAGCAAGAGGTATCACTGCGCAGTGAAAGCAGCAATCCCTCTTGCTGTTCTGGCTTCTGGGATAGCTGCGCAGCCTGCATTCGCTCCATAAGACGCACACACATTTCCCCTTACTTTTTAGAAGGGAAAAAGTGAATCTTATAGAGGAAAAAATACGGTAGGTATCGCTCTGGCGGGAAGATAACGGCGTTTCCGTGCGCTACTCTGGTTCGCCAGAAGCGGTTTAGTCATGCTGGCCATATGACCCGGAAGCTGTATGCCTGCTCCCTCGGCCAATAAAGCGAGATGAGCGCCGCAACCCCAGAGTCGGTCATGACTGGACCTAATGGTCAGGGGTCCCTTTACCTTACTCCACCAATAATTTAACACTAAACAACCACAGTTTTGTATTGTCTGCACTGACGACTCAGTTTGTTCCCTATTGTGTTGGCAACGTGGACAGCTCAGGAGTAGAGTCCTTTAGTGGTGAAGCTATTGCTGGAGTGAACGACTGTTTTCTGAGAGTACAGATGTGCGCACATCCCCTCTCTGATGCTTGTGATGGGCAAGGAGCAAGTTTTTGAGTATAATCTTTCGGTCCAGCAATGAAATGCATGTGACTACGTCTGCAGATCGATTCACAATAATTCTTGTTATTGTCCAGTTGTCTGATAACGGCGAGTCTCAAATAAGTGAAGCCTTTGGGTGCTTCACCTGACCGTGTGGCCTCCTGTTTCAAGGGGGCAGGCACACAGCAGCAAGGGATTACGTCCATCTGGCTTGCCTGACAACAGAAATTCCCTAAACCTGCTTGTGCGAAATCTGCCCCAACTTGCTCGTAGCCTTTCCGTAGCCTCTCTCGTCTCGGCAAGCTGGGATTCCCCTTTGCTGGCATCACTCATCATTCGAATCCCGCCTCACTGTTTTTTTGGCTACACAAGAGATCGTGTTCCCCCAGTATGCTGAATTAACCGGCTCTACCCTGACACTAATTTGACAAGGATCACTTTTAATTTATCACCACCTTGCTGGTTCATGTGTAAAATTAGTCTTTCACCTCCAGTGATATTTTTCTTTCCTCCCCCATTTATACACTGTGTGTATATTTGCTTTTCTGGTTGTCTCTCTCAAATGCCTGAGAGCTGACTAATAAATTTTTTCGTTATCCAACTCTCCATCAAGGCAATAGCAACGGAGAATCATTTTTGTTTTTCTTTTGTAAATAACAACAACAACAACTCACAAATGCCAACAGTATTATCAAATTTGCTGCTGTGACTCAGCCCATTTCAGAGCTACACACCGGCCTTTCCAAACCAGGGAACAAGTTTGCCTTAGTTCTGCTCCTGCGAGCTGCAGCGCCGTGAGGTGCCATTTCGGGTACCACTCAAGATTGAGTGGATAGTAATCCCAGAGATCGGCGGGGAATAATCAACTGCTGCTGTTTCATGTTTGCTTCAGCGTATTTCTCCATGATTCAGTAGCAGAGCATATGCCTTGATCTCAGATTCAATCCCCAGTTAAAGGAGCTTGCAAAGCAGGGCTGCAAAAGGTCATTGAATCGTACAGTTGGAAGGGACCCCGAGGTTAATCTAGTGCAGGCATAGGCAAACTAGACCCTCCAGATGTTTTGGGACTACAGTTCCCATCATCCCTGACCACTGGTCCTGTTAGCTAGGGATCATGGGAGTTGTAGTCCCAAAACATCTGGAGGGCCGAGTTTGCCTATACCTGATCTAGTGCAACCCCCTGCAATGCAGGAATCTCAACAAAAGCATTCATGACGGATGGTCCAACCTCTGCTTTGAAACCTCCGAGGAAGGAGAGTCTGAGGGAGACTGATCCACTGTCAAACAGCTCATATGCCTTTAATTGGTAGCCAGCATAGTTGTTGCTGGCACCCATCTGTCTCAAGAAACCATGGGGTGTAAAATGTACAAAGCCGGGTCAAACATATGTTGGAAATGTAAAGAGAAAGAAGGGACTTTTTATTATATGTGGTGGGAATGTAGAGAAGTTAATTTTTGGGGGGAAATGATATATAATGAATTGAAAAAAAATGTTTAAAATGACATTTGTAAAAAAAACCCAGAGGCATTTCTGTTAGGGATTGTAGGACAAGACCTGCCAAGAAAAACAAAGAACTTATTTATGTATGCTACAACAGTGGCAAGAGTCTTGCTAGCACGAGGATGGAAGAATGAGGAAATCCCAATGAAAGAACAGTGGCAATAAAAATTGATGAGCTACAGTGTTGGCTAAATTGACATACAAATTGCGGGACAAGGACAACTGTAACTTTAAGGAAGAATGGGAGCTTTTTACAATTTATCTAAAAAGACAACAAAATGAATTGGACTCCTTGGCAGGTTTTGAATAAACATACACAAATTTATTAGTTGATAACATGGTAGATAGATAATGTAAGGATATGTATAATTTTATAACATGCAGAGAATAATACGTGCTGAGAAATCAGAGAGAGGAGCTGAAGGAAGTCTCGGGGGGGGGTTGAAGGGGGAAGGGGGAAAAATAATGAATGTGATATGTTTTGATATGTTGAAATTGTTAATAAAAACTTTTTTTAAAAAAAGAAACCACGGGGTGTGCCTCTGGGGGTGAAGTCAAACTCTTGCGTTATCAGCGCCGAAGTGACCTCTTCAGGGCGCAAGCCTGGGCAGGGTGTATGGAGGTCCTATGCTGCCCAGACAACAAGACCTCCCTCTCAGCCTCACTGATGTGGTCCAAAGGAAAGCAGAGCAATAACGCTTGGCACCAGCTTGGATGCAGGAGTTGCTGGAAGGAGGCGTACAAGGTGCCATCCAGCCATTTTATGGGCTCCACTCCGGATTTGCGTAGGGTTTACTCCTGATCCTCGTCTTCTCCCAAAGATGTCCTGCAAGGCAGTGGAGGTTTAGGATCAGAGTTGTCCTTCTCTTAGATGAGCCACGTTCTCAGCTGGATGAGCCTCATCTTCCCCAGCTTGTATAGTTCTGTGAACACTGTCACTGTTTGATATGGGCACCAGTTACCATCTCAGCTGCTGTATTTTCTGTATCATCCTTTTCGAATGGTCTTCCTCAGTGGCCCCTTGTAGAACGTGTCATTTTCTTTTGGTTACCTCCAACCAGAAAAGAACCTTTGTTTTGACTTCATGACGAGCTGCCCCCTTTTTTCTTCCTTTCCAGGCTGCAAGCACGTCAAAGGCATCCTGCTGTTTGGTCCCCCTGGCTGCGGCAAGACCCTTATGGCCAGGCAGATTGGCAAGATGCTGAATGCCAGAGAGCCCAAAATAGTGAACGGGCCGGAAATCCTCAACAAATACGTCGGGGAGTCGGAGGCCAACATTCGCAAGCTCTTTGCAGATGCAGAAGAAGAACAGAGGAGGGTAAGTTGCCTTTAAAAAAAATTTAAAAATGGAAGAATAAGATGCAGGTGGATGAAGATTCCTGCTGGAATCAGACATGATGGAGCATTGTTTGTTTCTCTCTTTCCTGTTTCAAAACCTTTGGGGTGACATCACTGCATTGCCAGTTTTCTTGGAGAAATGTAAAGTATTGCACTTGGGCAAAAAAAATGAGAGGCACAAATACAAGGTGGGTGACACCTGGCTTGAGAGCAGTACATGTGAAAAGGATCTAGGAGTCTTGGTTGACCACAAACTTGACATGAGCAAACAGCGTGACGCGGCAGCTAAAAAAGCCAATGCAATTCTGGGCTGCATCAATAGGAGTATAGCATCTAGATCAAGGGAAGTAATAGTGCCACTGTATTCTGCTCTGGTCAGACCTCACCTGGAGTACTGTGTCCAGTTCTGGGCACCACAGTTCAAGAAGGACACTGACAAACTGGAACGTGTCCAGAGGAGGGCAACCAAAATGGTCAAAGGCCTGGAAACGATGCCTTATGAGGAACGGCTAAGGGAGCTGGGCATGTTTAGCCTGGAGAAGAGGAGGTTAAGGGGTGATATGATAGCCATGTTCAAATATATAAAAGGATGTCACATAGAGGAGGGAGAAAGGTTGTTTTCTGCTGCTCCAGAGAAGCGGACACGGAGCAATGGATCCAAACTACAAGAAAGAAGATTCCACCTAAACATTAGGAAGAACTTTCTGACAGTAAGAGCTGTTCGACAGTGGAATTTGCTGCCAAGGAGTGTGGTGGAGTCTCCTTCTTTGGAGGTCTTTAAGCAGAGGCTTGACAACCATATGTCAGGAGTGCTCTGATGGTGTTTCCTGCTTGGCAGGGGGTTGGACTCGATGGCCCTTGAGGTCTCTTCCAACTCTATGATTCTATGATTCTACTCAGGTGCATGGAACAGCGATCGCTCCCTGCAGCACCCGGGGGCGGAGCTAGCCACCCACAGGGGTGGAGCTAATCACCCATGGCGGACATTCGGCGCGCTGCCCGTCTGCGACTCACAAGCCTCCCCAAAGCTGTCAAAACGAAGGGGGAAGGGGGGAATACTGCCGGCAAAGCGATGCAGCTCCCCCCTTCCCCCGGCGGCTCGGGGTAGGCTTGGGAGTCCCGGCAGGCGGTGCACCAAATGTCACCCCCCTCGGCGAAGGGGGTCAGAAAGACCCAACAGACACTCCATTTCCTCAGGATCTTGCGAAAGAATAATGTTCAACAACAACTGATGAACTCCTTCTACCGGGCCACAATAGAAAGTGGCCTTTCATATTGTATCACAGTGTGGTATGCTGGCCTGACAGCAACGGACAGAAAGTCTCTACAGAGGGTGGTGAATACAGCACATGATATCATGGGCTGTCCCTTGAGTCCGCTAGATGATATCGCAAGGGATAGTTGCCTTAGAAGAGCGAGAAAAATTCTCAGGGATGACTCACTCCCCGTCCACCACTTCTTCAATCTTCTACCCTTGGGCAGGAGATACAGAAGTATAATAAGCCGTACCAACAGGCTAAAAAATAGCTTCTATCTGTGGGCTGTTAGGCTGTTGAACGAAAAATAACGTAGCAAAATTGACTTGCAAGGTGGTGTGTTGTTTGATAAGAGATTGAGTGGTTTTTTGGGGGGAGGGAGGCTCGTTTAATTTCATTGTACAATGGCAATAAAGGTACAGTGGTACCTCTGGTTTAGTACTTAATTCGTTCCGGAGGCCCGTACTTAACCTGAAACTGTTTTTAACCTGAAGCACCACTTTAGCTAATGGGGCCTCCCGCTGCCGCCGCACGATTTCTGTTCTCATCTTGAAGCAAAGTTCTGAACCCAAGGTACTATTTCTGGGTTAGTGGAGTCTGTAACCTGAAGCGTATGTAACCTGAGGTACCACTGTATTATTATTATTATTATTAGATAGGAAAAAGGAGGAGCAGCCCTTTTGGGGTCCATGATCTCTGGCATGTTTCTGTTTTTCTTCTTCACTAGCTTGGTGCAAACAGCGGCGTCCACATCATCATCTTTGATGAAATCGATGCCATATGCAAGCAGCGCGGGAGCATGGCGGGCAGCACCGGCGTCCACGACACGGTTGTGAACCAGCTGCTGTCAAAAATTGATGGGGTCGAGCAGCTAAACAACATCTTGGTCATTGGTATGAAAGCTATTTGTTCTGTTTTGGGGTGGGGGACTCTGCTGTAGCTTCATGTCGGGCGTAGACTCTGCAGGGTTTGTGTTGGGCGCCATTTGTTGTTCGAATGTCTTAATCTTCAGATTTTAGGATACCTGAAATACACAAGAAATGTGGCCTCGGGCAATCAGTTAAATTGGATTTTGGCCAAGCTTTGCTTTGGGTGGGTAGAGATTGGCTGATATTTACATTCAGTTTTAAGAATGATTTCATTCCTAAATGGATCATTCCATTCCCTAGGTTTTTACAGTTCTTGCGGTAGACGAGGAAAATGCTGGCCAGTTTTTAAACTCACTTAAGGAGGCATTGGGAGCTTTTGAATTGTATAAATAACAGTAAAATCAATGTAAAGCTATATATGGTTTTATTGTACATTGTAACTGTGAATGTTTTAATCTTCTGGTGCAATTGGTTTGTTGTGCGTTTTAATTATGGCTGGATTTTATAGTTGGTTTGATAGTTGTAAAGTGCTTAGAAGCCATTAAAAGTGATAAAACCGGTCCAAAAGACACAGTGAGATTAAAACAGCTTTCAGCTAAAACCTCGATCTACCTTCTGTAATAAATGTTTTCGGGAGCCATCAAAAAAACATCAAGAGGTTTCCTGGTAGCTTCTCTGGAAGGGGAGATCCACAAAACAGGATGCTGTCTCTGAAAAGGCCTGCTCCTTTCAAAATACAGTCATACTTTGGTTCGCGAACGCCTTGCGAGTCAAACGTTTTGGCTCCCGAATGCCGCAAAACCCGGAAGTGAGTGTTCCGGTTTGCAAATGTTCTTTGGAACACAAACATCCGTTGTGGGTTCCGATTGGCTACAGGAGCTTCCTACAACCAATCGGACACCACGCCTTGGTTTCCAAACATTTTGGAAGTTGAACGGACTTCCGGAATGGATTCCGTTCGACTTCTGAGGTAAACTGTTCAGTATCAAAATGTGCTGCGTTTAAATGCCCGAGTTGTGGGGTTTTTTCACCTTTCTGATTATTGGGATTTTTCAGTGGCAGAACTATTACATGAGCCCGCCCTCATCCGAAAAATGTTCCGGATAACAATGTAGTCTGTACCTGAAACTAAGCTCATGGTATTAAACAAGGTAGCTGCAACCCCATGGCTCATAATATTAGAGTTCCTCAATGCTGAATATCTTGCCCACTCCTGGCTCATGTTTGCTCTTGAAAGCGTCTCTTTGCATAATATTCTCAGACTGTCATAGCTCACTCTGGCACAACTTTCCTGAATTTCTGCTCCGCGCTGCCCCTTTGCTGAACTGTAGGGAAGGACTTGTACAAATACTAGATGGTTCAGTTTGAAGATTACTTGATTAACGCCTGTTTTGCGAGAAAAGAATGCTTATTCTTATTTTTATAGCACCAATTTCACATTATTATAACGTTAGTATTTATTATTATTATCTTTATAGCACCATAATTGTACCTGGCACCTTGGTTTGTATTTCTGTTTTATGAGACGCCTCGTAAAATAAAATCTCTTGGCATCGTATAGGATAAAAATTAAAACGCTGAAATAAAAACCCTTTTGCAAGAAACAGGAGAGCAACATAAACAAGACTGGGCTGTGCTCTGATTGTAAATTTAGCAAACGAGGAAGCAAACCAAGTAGAGGGGGGGGGGAAGAGGGAAAGATAAATTTGAATACTACCTAAACTTCCCAGTAAGATGGTGTTTGACGCATCATTATTGCTTAATGATGGGGATGCGGGTGGCGCTGTGGGTTAAAGCCTCAGCGCCTAGGACTTGCCGATCGAAAGGTTGGCGGTTCGAATCCCCGCGGCAGGGTGCGCTCCCGTTGCTCGGTCCCAGCGCCTGCCAACCTAGCAGTTCGAAAGCACCCCCGGGTGCAAGTAGATAAATAGGGACCGCTTACCGGCGGGAAGGTAAACGGCGTTCCGTGTGCTGCGCTGGCTCGCCAGATGCAGCTTGTCACGCTGGCCACGTGACCCAGAAGTGTCTCCGGACAGCGCTGGCCCCTGGCCTCTTAAGTGAGATGGGCGCACAACCCTAGTGTCTGTCAAGACTGGCTCGTACGGGCAGGTGTACCTTTACCTTTACCTTATTGCTTAATATTAATACCTTGTTCCTTCCTGTGGGCTAAAAATAGGTTGCAGCAGTACTTCCAAACACACAAGGACTCCACTAATAGCAAGGGAAGCACAAGAGCTTAGAAATAAATGAAGAAAATATAGACAGGCTTGCCCTTGAGTCTGTGTTTAACAAAGGGATATAGCTGCTGAGTCTACCTGTATATTGCATATTTCCCAAATGCATATCTGTCCTGCTCACAATTTACATTTTTAAGTGTATACGGCCCACGGGCACTTTTTCCAAGGTACTTTCTTGCATTTTTTTCGAGGCCACAGCAGCAAATAATTCATCTTGACAAAATATACGGTCTTACTCGTCTAAAAGTGCATATGCTGTATATCAGGCTTCCTCAACCTCGGCCCTCCAGATGTTTTTGGCCTACAACTCCCATGATCCCTAAGCTAGCAGGACCGGTGGTCAGGGATGATGGGAATTGTAGTCTGGAGGGCCAAGTTTGAGGAAGCCTGCTGTATATAATGCATTGATCTCCCCATGCATTGAGACATATGGTGGGAAAGACACTTTGCTCTAAGTGAGTCATAAAATGGACAAAACGATAAATAATGGGCTAAGTCTTAGATGCACTAAAAACGTAAGGGGTGAAACAGCTAGTTTCCCTCGCCTTGTCTGTTCAGAGAAGTAAAGAAAAGCCTTTACTTCTTAACCCTAAAAGGCTACCCAAGGAGTGATCTGCATGTTACTGTGTGCAGCTTACGTGTGTGGTTATTTGTGTAAGCAGTCAAACATCAGCTGGCAGCTGGCAGTGCTTAAACATCTCCAGAGCATCTTTTGGAATCTTAGGTACAGTCAAACCTCAGTTTTTGGACATCTCAGCTGTCAAATGTATCAGAAACCCGAAGTGAATGCTTCTGTTTTCAAACATGCCTCGGAAGTCAAACGGGCTTCTGAGGCGCGTTTCTCAATTTCCCCCATTGAACTTGCTGACGTCCCTTTGATCCTCGGTTTTCGAATGTTTCGGAATTCAAACGGACTTCCGGAACGGATTATGTTAGAAAACCGAGGTTCCACTGTACAGTCGTACCTTGGAAGACGAACGGAATCCGTTCCGGAAATCCGTTTGAATTCCGAAACGTTCGAAAACCAGAGCGCTGCTTCCGATGGGCGGCAGGAAGCTCCTGCCGCCCATCGGAAGTCATAGAAACCCTGTTGGACATTTGCCTTCCAAAAGAACGTTCGTAAACCAGAACACTCACTTCCAGTTTTTGATCATTCGGGAGCCGGAACGTTCGACTCCCAAGGCATTTGGGAGCTGAGGTACGGCTGTATTGCTGGATGTGCTGCAATTTAGCCCTGTGAGCTTGCTGGCTCACACCATTCTGATCAATAGACGTTGTTGTTGTTTAGTCATTTAGTCATGTCCGACTCTTCGTGACCCCATGGACCAGAGCACGCCAGGCACTCCTGTCTTCCACTGCCTCCCGCAGTTTGGTCAAACTCATGCTGGTAGCCTCGAGAACACCGTCCAACCATCTCGTCCTCTGTCGTCCCCTTCTCCTTGTGCCCTCCATCTTTCCCAACATCAGGGTCTTTTCCAAGGACTCTTCTCTTCTCATGAGGTGGCCAAAGTATTGGAGCCTCAGCTTCAGGATCTGTCCTTCCAGTGAGCACTCAGGGCTGATTTCCTTCAGAATGGAGAGGTTTGCAGTCCATGGGACTCTCAAGAGTCTCCTCCAGCACCATAATTCAAAAGCATCCATTCTTCGGCGATCAGCCTTCTTTATGGTCAATATCAATAGATAGACACCCCCAAACACACACACAATGTGTGAGCAAAGCAACCTCAGCTGTAATGTTTGAAATGGCTCTTGCCTCATCCTCTCGAAGGGGTGAGTTCTAAATGGGGATAAGGAACCATTGCACATCGCCATTTGTCCTTGGGGAAATGAGAACTCTGCAAAGAGGAACCGAGGGGTGACAGTGGTCCCTGGGCTCAAGCTATTGAAGGTGCTCTTGATGCTTTTGCTAACGGCTTCTGTCTGATACATAGGAATGACCAACAGGCCGGACCTGATAGATGAGGCTCTCCTGCGACCTGGAAGACTGGAGGTGAAAATGGAGATTGGTAAGTAAGTCGAGGGAATGCTCATGGCCACAGGCTGATGGTGTGAACCAGAAAAAGAACCGAAAGCTTGTTCGATTTGAGCAGACTCGCAAATGAGTACATAGGAGTTATCATTGTCGCCATGTTCTTGCTGGCCTTTCCCCTCTGCTTTCTGAATGCCAGAGGAGGAGTCTGTAAGCTTTTGTGGTTTTAAATCCTGGCTTGTTTTTGTTAACCATAGTTTTTTGTTTTTTTTATTGGTTATTTGGTTGCCTTTTGCCTTTTTATTTTTATTTTTTTTTATAATATTTTTATTCAAAAATTTTTCCATATAAACATAACATACATAAACATACATAAACATACAAAAACAAAAACAAAAACAAAACAAAAAACATGTACCATTTCATATCCTAATTTCTTATGCCTTCCTTCCCCGACTTCCTCATGCCTCCCTTTTCTGTATTCCAAATTCTTATCAATTACTCAGCAAATCTTCCCTTATTTTAATTTAAGTTTAAGCTAACCTTCCTTATTCTCCTTGTCTTAACCATTACTAATAGTAACCATTTACTTTCAGTCCATCATCATTCTAACTTTCATTAACTTTGTGATATTTCTTTAAATAGTCCTTGAATTTTTTCCATTCTTCTTGCGCTGTTTCTCTTCCCTGGTTTCGGATTCTGCTCGTCATTTCTGCCAAACCCATGTAGTCTATCACCTTCATCTGCCATTCTTCCAGTGTGGGTAGATCTTTCGTCTTCCAGTACTTCGCAATAAGTATTCTAGCTGCTGTTGTAGCATACATAAAAAAAGTTATATCTGTCTTTAACACCCCTTGGCCAACAATACCCAAGAGAAAGGCCTCTGGTTTCTTGGTGAAAGTATATTTAAATACCTTTTTAAGTTCATTATAAATCATTTCCCAGAATGCCTTAATCTTCGGGCACGTCCACCAAAGGTGAAAAAATGTACCTTCCTTTTCTTTACATTTCCAACATTTATTGTCAGGCAAATGGTAAATCTTTGCAAGCTTGACTGGGGTTATGTACCACCTATAGATCATTTTCATAATATTTTCTCTTAAGGCATTACATGCCGTAAATTTCATCCCGGTGGTCCACAACTTTTCCCAATCAGCAAACAAAATATTATGACCAATGTCCTGAACCCATTTAATCATAGCTGATTTAACCGTTTCATCTTCTGTATTCCATTTCAGCAGCAAATTATACATTTTTGACAAATTCTTAGTACTGGGTTCTAACAGTTCTGTCTCCAATTTTGATTTTTCCACCTGAAAGCCTATTTTACTGTCCACTTTAAACGCTTCATTTATTTGATGATAGTGCAACCAATCTCTCACCTTCCCTTTTAATTTCTCAAAACTCTGCAATCTCAGTTTGTCCCCTTCCTTTTCCAAAATTTCCCAGTATCTTGGCCACTTAGGCTCCATGTTTAACTTTTTAACTGCCTTAGCTTCCATTGGCGACAGCCACCTTGGAGTTTTATTTGTTAACCATAGTTTAAACAAGCCACAGTTTCTCCAAGTCTGGGTGTCATGGATTTAACTGGGGTTAGTTCATGTATTTATGTCATCTCTATACTGCCTGATGTTCAGTGGGAGGTTTAGAAGAAGAGTTTGGATTTGATATCCCGCTTTATCACTACCCGAAGGAGTCTCAAAGCGGCTAACAATCTCCTTTCCCTTCCTCCCCCACAACAAACACTCTGTGAGGTGAGTGGGGCTGAGAGACTTCAGAGAAGTGTGACTGGCCCAAGGTCACCCAGCAGCTGAATGTGGAGGAGCAGGGAAGCGAACCCGGTTCCCCAGATTACGAGACTACTGCTCTTAACCACTACACCACACTGGCTTTACAATAATAAAAATGCATACTATAAAACAAACATCTAGAACAGAGTTAAACATCACAAGATAAAATGACAGAGGAAACAGCAGTGCAAAAGATATTTAAAAACTATAAAAACCACACATTTCCACCCCAAATGGCCTTGGTGAATAAAAATATCTTCATCTGATGCTGAAAAGCAGAGGTCCCGCCACTGAAAAGGCCCTCTCTTTAGTAGCTGTCTTCCTCAATTCATTTATTGGGCCACCTACAGAAGGGCCTCAGAAGGTGACCTTTCAGTCTAGGTAGTAAAAAAATAGTGGTTCACAAATTACAAGGAGAGTGAGCACACAAGCTTGAGAATTGCCAAGGCTCACACGCATATGTCTGAAATCCACCAATTTGACGTCCCATCAGTGCCCTCTGAATGGCCCTTTTCATTCTAGATGAAGCTAGAGTGCCACGTGACTTCCTTTCTTCTCTCCCAAGAAGCCCGTCAGAGCCCTGGGTTTTGGAGAAGGATGGCTTATTGCATTGCAGCACCTAGTATTGTGGCCGTGGAACAGACAGTTGTTTTCCAATGCAAATAATTCACAGTGTTGATGATTTCATTTAGGTTTGCCGGATGAAAAGGGCCGGATGCAGATTCTTAACATCCACACCTCAAGGATGCGGACCCACCAGCTGTTGGCCTCAGATGTTGACATTTCGGAGCTGGCTGTAGAAACCAAGAACTTCAGTGGTGCTGAGCTTGAGGGTCTGGTCCGTGCAGCACAATCCACTGCTATGAACAGACACATTAAGGTTTGCTTCTTCCCTTCAGATGGCATTGGCTATAAATCCAAGATGGATCTTCTGTTGCCTCCCTCTTCTTCTTCTTCCTCCTCCTCCTCCTCCTCCTCCATCATTCAATAATGCTTCTGAACATCTCCCCTGCCTCCATTAAAGAAAAAGAGGTGGACCTTCTCAGATCTCAACCCAGAGCTTCCCTTTCTACTCCCAGCCTCCCACCCTGGGAGATTTTCCCCTCCCAGCCTCTCACACAGGGTCCTTCACCAGCCAGCCGTCGCCTTCAGTTGTGCACAGTCTCCTCATTAACCCAGAGTAGGGGACAACAAGTAGGAACGCGGGTGGCGCTGTGGTCTAAACCCCTGAGCCCTTTGGGCTTGCCGATCAGAAGGTCGGCGGTTCGAATCCCTGCGACGGGGTGAGCTCCCATTGCTCGGTCCAGCTCCTGCCAACCCAGCAGTTCGAAAGCACGCCAGTGCAAGTAGATAAATAGGTGTGAAGGTAAAGGGCGTTTCCATGCGCTGCTCTGATGATTGCACCAGAAGCGGCTTAGTCATACTGGCCACATGACCTGGAAAAACTGTCTGCGGACAAACGCCGGTTCCCTTGGTCTGTAAAGCAAGACTGGACTTAACTGTGAGGGGTCCTTTACCTTTTTAGGGGACAACAAAAGCAAAACAAAGCAAAAAAAGGAAAAGTAACAGAAAGATTAAAGTAAAAAAGGAACGAGAAAGTAATAAAGGGGAAGGATTCAGAGGTGGGGAGTTGGTTTGCACCTCTCCAGTCACTTAATACAGTCATACCTTGGTTGATGAACGGCTCAGTTGCCGAACATTTCAGTTATCAGAAGCTGAACGTCTGGCACGCCTTGGTTTTCGAACGGTTCCAGGGAGTCGAACAGACTCCCGGAACGCATTCTGCTCATCAACCAACGTATGACTGTACTGGGAACCCTTCCCCATCCCACTGTTGGGGTCTAAACTTTCATAAGACATTGCCACACACTTTTTCTCTGCAGCTCTAAGGAGAGACTAAGATTACGTGAGACACAACTTAAGCTTTCAACAGAAGACTCATTGCTTCTTGCATGTACTGAACCTATAGATCTGCACAGAGGCCTCTTTCTGTGCACAGCTGTGCAGAAAAGTCAAGCATATGTGTCGTGTGCCTGTGTTGCTGTTCAGCTCCCGGAGCTGAGATTTCAAGATGGGATGTAGTTGGTGTTTGTCTCTTCCCCCGTCCCCCCCCCTTTTTTTTAAGTTGTAAAGGTCACTGTGCCTTTAATAGGAAATGAGTGATGCAGGCTGCGAAATGTCAGAGTGAGAAGGTTAGAGATTAGCTGGAACATGCAAAATAAGGGTTTGCTATTGAAGAGTGTTGAAATGCTTATATTATTTTTTTTGTTAGCTTGCCACAGGTGTAGGGCCAGGAATGCACCCTGGAACAGGCAGGCGTTGGTGTAAAAGTTTTAATGTTGTGCAGTGATTTCAGGAGGGGGAAGAGTGCTGTGGCCAGTTACTGGCTTGAAAAGGCACCCTAAAGATTTGGTGGCGATGGGGTCCAGACCCTTGGCTCCACCAACATCCCAACCTGCCCCCCCAAAGCCCTTCGGGTTTGCATTACCAAGCTAGTTACCCTCTGCAGGTTTGCTGACCTGCTCACATCCTCAACAGGAACCACATGAAGACTGTACACCAGCGCTTCTCAACCTGTGGGTCCCCAGATGTTGTTGGACTACAACTCCCATCATCCCTGAGCTCTGGCCTTGCTAGCTAGGGGTGATGGGAGTTGTAGTTCAACAACATCTGGGGACCCACAGGTCGAGAAAGGCTGCTGTACACAAATGCCCCTGTTGTGTAAGAGCAACACAGAAAAGAAGGCCAGGAATGGGGAACATGTGCACCTTCAGAAGCTGTTGGGCACAACCCTCTTCCGCCCCAGCCAGCAAAGCAAAGGACCAGGGGATTATGGGAGTTGCAGTCCAGCAACACCTGGAAGACTATAGAGCTCAGGCTGATAATTCAAAGCAGCCATCTTGACTGGTTCTCATCATTAAAGGGGATCAGCAAAATATGATTGGGTAGGATGGGAAGAGAGATGGGAAGGGGAAAGACCCATGCAATTCTTCTCCCAAGCTCCTTTTTATCCTCAGAAAGCTCTAAACACATTTCCCCCTTCTGTTTCAACGGAAGCTGAGACTCTTTAGATTTTTGCAGGGCTTCCTTTTTTTTTAAAAAAAAAGGTATTTATTAAGATTTTCCACCATAGTACAATAAAAAATCAAAAAAGAGAAAAAACAAAGAAAGTTTTAAAACACATAAAGTTCACAATCCTTATTTTCTATAACATATTTCCCTGACTTCCCCACTCCTCTCCCTCTTGTATTCCAGTTCAGATTGTTGGTTCAACAAGTTCTTATCCCTATTTTTAAACCTTTTTATATTTAGTTCTTTTTAAAAAAACCAATTTTGCCTTATAGACTTCATATTTATACATCATTGCTTATTCTTTAAACCTTTTTCTAAAATCGGCCTAAATTCCCTTCCATGATTTCCCCAATTTTCATACAAATATCCAAACAAAATAAAAACAGAACAGGTTAGATTATACACCCTTTGGATTCCCAAACTCCACCCCCCCTTTCCCGGTTTCAATCCCCAACAAACGTCCATCAGTCCATCTACTATCAGCCTGGAGATCTCACGCCCGAGGCTCTTAATTCTCTCTCAGTTCCTCTCTGCCGGTTTTTTTTATAGTCCTTGATATTAAACACCAAATCTCGGAGAAGCTCTAGCCCAATAAGGTCCATGTTTCTTCCAGCCAGACCTCCATATTTAAAAGTAGATTTTTGCAGGGCTTCCACAGGGCCTCGCCTCTTGACCTCAGCAGCTTTCTCTGTGAACATGTGCCTCCAGCTGTCTCTCTCTCTCTGTCTCTTTTTGGAAATATTTTTTATTCGGTTTTACAAATACAAATTTGTAACAAATACCATTATAGCTCCATATAAAGAGATTCCTCTGAATTTCCAGACTCCCCCCCCATCCCCTCCATGGGTCCTAATGCCAGCATTTACACCTGCGTATCAATCCATTGTGGGGACGCGGGTGGCGCTGTGGGTAAAAGCCTCAGCGCCTAGGGCTTGCCGATCGAAAGGTCGGCGGTTCGAATCCCCGCGGCGGGGTGCGCTCCCGTTGCTCGGTCCCAGCGCCTGCCAACCTAGCAGTTCGAAAGCACCCCCAGGTGCAAGTAGATAAATAGGGACCGCTTACTGGCGGGAAGGTAAACGGCGTTCCGTGTGCGGCTCTGGCTCGCCAGATGCAGCTTGTCACGCTGGCCACGTGACCCGGAAGTGTCTGCGGACAGCGCTGGCCCCCGGCCTCTTGAGTGAGATGGGCGCACAACCCTAGAGTCTGTCAAGACTGGCCCGTACGGGCAGGGGTACCTTTACCTTTACCTTTATCAATCCATTATCCACATATTTTATCCATCCGAGTTATCCATAGTCTTTGTCACCTTACCAGTGAGTTTAAAATCCTGCTAATGTTTCCATCTGCTTACAATGATCTCCTAAGTAAATTATAAATTTTCCCCATTCTTTTTTGAAGTTCTTGTCCTCTTGGGTCCTGAGCTTTCCAGTTAATTTTGCCATTTCAGCATAGTCCATCAACTTGGTTTGCCATTCGTACCTGGTCGGGATTGTGTCTTCTTTCCATCTCTGGGCTGGTAACATCCGTGCGGCTGTTGTCGCATACATCAATAGTCTTTTCTGGTCCTTTGGGATCTCGGTACCTATGATTCCTAATAAAAAAGCTTCTTATTCCTGCTGGCTATCTCACTAACATGCCATCTCCTCTTGCGATCAGGCCACCACCAAAGTGGAAGTTGACATGGAGAAGGCAGAGTGCCTGCAGGTGACAAGGGTAGACTTCTTAACTTCTCTGGAGAATGACATCAAGCCGGTGAGTGAACCCCTTTTAATCCCGCAGACATTTGTGTTGCTCCCCTCTGTGGAAGACCAGAGGCAGGCTTTAATGAACTGACAATGACGTCCTGATTTTGCACCATCTCCTTTTCTTCAACCTGCAGGCATTTGGGACCAATCAGGAGGATTATGCAAGCTACATCATGAATGGGATCATGAAATGGGGTGACCCTGTCACTCGGGTGCTGGACGACGGAGAGCTTCTTGTTCAGCAGGCCAAAAACAGTGACCGTACCCCGTTGGTCAGCGTCCTTTTGGAAGGTAGGTTTCCCTCTCCACATTGTCTTCTCAGCCAGATTAGGACTGGAGAACCTGTGGGTTAAACCACAGAGCCTAGGGCTTGCTGATCAAAAGGTTGGCGGTTCGAATCCCCGCAACGGGGTGAGCTCCCGTTGCTCGGTCCCTCCTCCTGCCCACCTAGCAGTTCAAAAGCACATCAAAGTGCAAGTAGATAAATAGGTACTGCTCCAGGGGGAAGGTAAACGGTGCTTCCGTGTGCTGCTCAGGTTCGCCAGAAGCGGCTTAGTCATGCTGGCCACATGACCCGGAAGCTGTACGCTGGCTCCCTCGGCCAGTAAAGCGAGATGAGCGCCGCAACCCCAGAGTTGTCCACAACTGGACCTAACCGTCAGTGGTCCCTTTACCTTTAACTGAACATTCAAGCCAGGGCAATATTCTCTCTTTGAAAGCCTGGCTAGCTGCACAGGACAAATTGGGAACACAGTTTAAATGTGCTCCCAGTTCTTCCTTTGCAAGCCAAACTAAGCCATGCGAGGAAAGAGAAAAAGTCGTCAAATTCAAAAAGTGCTGTATTTTGCCCACAAAGGAAAAGCTGGGATCAAATTTAGAGTGTGCTCCTGAGTCCTCCTTGCTTCCAGTTCCGACTTAAAGTTTCACAGAGTGTTGGGCAGCTTGAAGCTTCATCGCACCTGCGAAAGGTGGGTCATCCAAATGGTCTGGCGGGGCTCATTATGGGCTACATGCTGTCCACTCCTACAGCCATTACAGCAAAATTGCTTGACTTAAGTACTTTCTAGCACTTGAGAACTCCTGTAATTTGGATGGGAAAGGTACTGGAATCTTCAAGAGATTAAGCAAAAGCATGTTTGGCGCCCTGGTGGAAAAAGAAGACTCATGTTTTCAGGGAATCAGTGAGCACTGTTCTGTCACTGATTCCCTCACTGATAACTTGCCGTGATTCAAGTCAGACATCACGTCAGACCATGATAAGGAAGCTGATTGATGTGATTTCAATTGACAGGATGTGGTATGTAATCAGCCAGCAAACAAAAATAGGAAACCATAGTTTGAAATGACTTTGCAAACCGTGATTCGGACTAACTATGGTTTAGTGGGATGTATGGCTTCAAATAAAGCCATTGCTCCACTGCCACAGACTCCTACAACCTTGAATTCATGAATCTGGGTGTAGTTCTGAACCATGATTTGCCTTTTGTGCATTTGAGAGCACAAGCTATAGATTGGTTGCTTAACGATGGTTAGTGCAAACCATGCTTAGTTCAGACCACCATTGCCATGTTTCTTTGGCCAATGGGATGTGAGCAGAATCCTTTCTCTGCTGTGAATACCCATCTTCAAGGACACTCAATACTGCACATTCAGAAGTGCAACACTGCTCAATGGGCACCTGATCAGAATAATTTGAGTTGCAATTCAGGTTATGCAATATTCTAGATCATGGGTAGGCAACTTAAGGTCCGGGGGCCGGATCCGGCCCAATCGCCTTCTAAATCCAGCCCACAGACGGTCT
Organism: Podarcis raffonei; assembly: GCF_027172205.1. Classification (NCBI taxonomy): domain Eukaryota; kingdom Metazoa; phylum Chordata; class Lepidosauria; order Squamata; family Lacertidae; genus Podarcis; species Podarcis raffonei. Next base: position 15,705,632 of record NC_070614.1, read on the forward strand.
GGGAATCAGCATGTTTTTTACATGAATATGTGCCCTTTTATTTAAAATGCACCTCTGGGTTATTTGTGGGGCCTTCCTGGTGTTTTTACATGAGTAGCATGTGTGCTTTTATTTAAAATGCATCTCTGGGTTATTTGTGGGGCATTGGAATTTATTCACCCCCAAAAAAAATATAGTCCGGCCCCCCACAAGATCTGAGGGATAGTGCTGAAAAAGTTTGCTGACCCCTGTTCTAGATCCATGACAAAACAGTAAAAAACAAACCATGGAAACGAATGGGCATCTTTTTCAAGTGAGATTGGATGGTTTCAGGCCGGGCATGCAACTTTTAATTTTCCTTGAGCCTTGCTGAATTTGCTGTTACCTCTTACTCAATTCTGTCTGTCCTGTGATCCTTACAGGTCCCCCACACAGCGGAAAGACGGCCTTGGCTGCAAAGATTGCAGAAGAATCTAACTTCCCATTTATCAAGATCTGCTCTCCAGATAAGATGATTGGCTTTTCAGAAACTGCCAAATGCCAGGCGATGAAGAAGGTATATTTTGCGAATCCCTTCCACGCCACATTTTTTGTTTGCTAGATGTCACGGGCGTTGTGTCTGTTTCCCTACTACTCCGTCGATGTCCTGTGCTGCTTTCAAATTTATAAAATGATGCCACAAACTATAGAAAGTTGCGTGGCAAGGTCCCGACCCCTCCACGAGGTTGAATAAAGACACTTGACACCAGTTTTTTAGGTTAATTGGCTAAAAAAGGCCACAACTTTATTGGTTACAGATTGTGAGCGGTATTGGATTAGGCATTGGACCTAACCGACTATATCTGACTCTTGCCTGTCTGCGCGGAGTCCGTGAAGGGTTAACCACCAGTAGGGGGAGTCCTGATGATGCACATTAACTAGGAGCTCCCCCAGGGTCACCAATAGGGGTCGTGCCTTAGACCCTAGCCTCCCCAGGCTTTGGACAGGGCCACACCCCCAGAATCCTTTAACACAGCGGTTCTCAACCTGTGGGTCCCCAGATGTTGTTGGGCTACAACTCCCATCATCCCTGACCACTGGTCATGCTGGCTAGGAATGATGGGAGTTGTAGTCCAACAACATCTGGGGACCCACGGGTTGAGAAACACTGCTTTAACGGAATACCCTTCAATGTGTGGAGGAGGTGATAGCGCTACCTCCCTATCTCTCTTCTCCAGCAATATTCCAATGCCTAACCGCCAAACCTTACAAAGTTGTGACAATTTGCTATGTGGGTGGCGCTGTGGGTTAAACCACAGAGCCTAGGATTTACCGATCAGAGGGTCGGCAGTTCGAATCCCCGCAACAGGGTGAGCTCCCGTTGCTCAGTCCCTGCTCCTGCCAACCTAGCAGTTCGAAAGCACGTCAAAGTGCAAGTAGATAAATAGGTACCTTCCGGTGGGAAGGTAAAACGGTGTTTCCGTGCGCTGCTCTGGTTCGCCAGAAGCGGCTTAGTCATGCTGGCCACATGACCCGGAAGCTGTACGCCGGCTCCCTCAGCCAATAAAGCGAGATGAGCGCCGCAACCCCAGAGTCGGCCACGACTGGACCTAATGGTCAGGGGTCCCTTTACCTTTAGCTTTTTAGGCGAAAACCCAGTGGCGGAGCCAATTTGCCAAGTGGAAAAAGTCCTACCAGGCCCCTCAGTGGCGACCAACCACAGTCCATAGCAAGGTCAAGAGATGAAATAACCTAAAGGGCGGGAGGGTGGGAAAACCGGAGCAGCTGGAAGCGCGGAAAGGTGTGAGATTCCCGCTGCGTCCTGATTAAACCAAGCAGGCCACACCCCCAGAGCAATTGGCTTGGTTGCCTGGGCAGTGGCGCAGGCGGGAAACCCCCCAATCGCGCAGGGCTGACCCCACCTTCCTAAGGCGGAAGTGGCTTTGTCAAGAATAGACAGTGAGCAAGATCATCTGAACCGATTGCTCAGTTGAATGGAACGAACAAAGAATGAAAAAATTCAGTAAATCAAAAGGAAGATACCTTCCATTTCCCTGGCTTAAGAAGGAAATAAATGCAGTCTGTCTGTATTTATGTGGGACCCTCACAGAAAGAGAGTTAAGATGAAGCAAACATCCCCTAATGGGATGAATACATAGGGCAAAGAAAAGATTGACTTGAGAATCCTAAATATTATTCCATCTCTAGAAAGCGCATATTCCCCAGAGACATCTGAGCCACAGTTAATTATACGGCCTTCCAAATGTCGGGAAATTGTTGCTTTTTAAATTGCTTTTCACCAGGATCTGCACTGGGGGGGAGGTAGTTTGAAAGAACTGAATACGGACAAGCAGAGAGGCGGCTTGGTTTTTCCGAAAAATGGGGGCATTTCCTTTCAAGAATTCCAAACATCTAACAACCTCTCCAGAGGAGGAGAGCAAAATTGCTGGCAATATATAATGTGCATGATATTTCTTCATTAATCTCCGTGTTTTTAGAAAAAGACTTCAAAACACCTGTTCTTCAGGCTTGACTGTGCCTGTTCAGGGACAGCAACCATTGCCAAGTTGTTGCTCCTGGAATTTGTCTCGCATTCTAAGAAATTTTTTTCCACAGCCTTAAAATACGCTGCGTTTTGTATGGACGCCAACCATGCATTTGGCTTTTGTCTGTTCCTTCAAAGCAAATAAATAAATCAAATCATGTGTTCGCAACTAAGGATTTAATTTCTACCCTTCATGGCTCCCCCCCCCCTTTAATGTACAGTCATTGTAGCTAAGAGGTAAAAAAATTAACTTTTCGCTTTCCGAAAAACAGATCTTTGACGATGCTTACAAGTCTCAGCTCAGCTGCGTTGTGGTGGACGACATTGAAAGACTCCTAGGTGAGAGAAGTGGAAGATGGGGTGACTGTGGGGGGTCTGGCATGAGGCATTTTTCTGAGGCAAGATCTTCCTTTCTGTAGCCTTTTCCCCAATCCTAGGGCTCTTGTTACTGGAGCACCTGAACCTGACTCAAGTAGGTGGTTGCTGAGGGCAGACTGAAGCAAAGACCAGGGAAGAACATTGAAGGCCCTCTGTGCATAGACAAGAGCCAGTCTCTTATTTGCTTGGGCTAATAATAATAATAAAATAAAAATAAATTTTTATTTATACCCCGCCCTCCCCAGCCAAGACTGGGCTCAGGGCGGCTAACAACCAATAATAAAAGCAAGTTGATTAAAATACAATTTAAAAAGATTAAAATACAACATTAAAACATTAGGATGCAGCCTCTTCACAGGAGGAGAAAGGAAAAAGAAAAAAGAAAGAGGGGGAGGGAATCAAACTGATTCTAAGCCAAAGGCCAGGTGGAACAACTCTGTCTTACAGGCCCTGTGGAAAGAAATCAGATCCCGCAGGGCCCTGGTCTCATGAGACAGAGCGTTCCACCAGACCGGAGCCAGTGTTGAAAAGGCCCTGGCTCTGGTTGAGGCCAATCTAACTTCCTTAGGGCATGGGATCACTAGAGTGTTGTTATTTATGGACCTTGAGGCTCTCCGTGGGGCATACCGGGAGAGGCGGTCCCGTAGGTACGAGGGTCCTAGGCCGTGAAAGGCTTTAAAGGTCAAAACCAGCACCTTAAATCTGACCCTGTACTCCACCGGGAGCCAGTGCAGCTGGAAAAGCACTGGGTGAATATGCTCCCATGGCAGAGACCCTGTGAGGAGCCTCGCTGCTGCATTCTGCACCCGCTGGAGTTTCTGGGACAGCTTCAAGGGCAGCCCCGTGTAGAGCAAATTACAGTAGTCAAGCCCGGAATTACAGTAGTCAAATCTGACATGGAATCCTTTATAGCAGGGCTAGAGAACCACTAGCCCTCCATAGAGTTTTGCACTCCCATTGTCTGTGACCGGCAACCATGCTGGTTGGCACTAATGGAGAGTGTTGTCGTTGGCATCCGTCCGTCTCGAGAAACGATGGAGTGCACCTCCAGGGGCAAAGTCAAACCGCTGCCTTAACAGCACCCATGTGACCTCCCCAGGGTGCAAGCCTGAGCAGTTTTTATGGAGATCCCAGGCTGCCCAGATGACATCGGGCTCGCCAATGTGGTCCAAAGGAAAGCAGGGCAATACGCTTGGCACCAGCTTGGCTTTAGGAGTTGCCAGAAGGCGCCATCCAACCATCTTAGGGACCCCATTCTGGATGTGTGTAGGGTTTACTCCAGTGTGTCCCAAACATGGCTCTCCAGCCGCTGCTGGTTTTTTTGGACTACAACTCCCATCATCCCTAGCTAGCAGGACCAGTGGTCAGGGATGATGGGAATTGTAGTCCGAGAAAGAGCTGGAGACCCAAGTTTGGGAAGTGCTGGTTTTATTCCTTAGCCTTTTCTTAGCCCAACCAAAGGCAGTTTAGGATCAGAGTTCTCTACCTAACTGTGAAGATAGCATAGAATGAAAGGGTTTAAGGTCAGTGAGAAAGAGGAGGATTGGTTTGAGAAGATATTGGATTATTTGAGTAGGTTTGAACAATTTGGGGCAGTTAAAATGTTAAAAGTTAAATAAACTTTGTGGAAGGAGGAGTGTTAAGGTATATAGAAGTGTACATATGGTTAATTTGAATATGTTATTATTGAATATACTTTTGAATATGTATATTATTGAATATTGTATACCCAATGTATCAGCTGCCTGGGGGATTTCACCGTTTGTGTTTTGGTGACGGGTGGTGCTGTGGGTTAAACCACAGAGCCTAGGACTTGCTGATCAGAAGGTTGGCGGTTCGAATCCCCGCGACAGGGTGAGCTCCCATTGCTTGGTCCCTGCTCCTGCCAACCTAGCAGTTCGAAAGCACGTCAAAGTACAAGTAGATAAATAGGTACCGCTCTGGCGGGAAGGTAAACAGCGTTTCCGTGTGCTGCTCTGGTTTGCCAGAAGTGGCTTAGTCCTGCTGGCCACATGACCCGGAAGCTGTACTCCGGCTCCCTCGGCCAATAAAGCGAGATGAGCGCCGCAACCCCAGAGTCGGTCACGACTGGACCTAATGGTCAGGGGTCCCTTTACCTTTAAAAATAATATATCTATATTAAAAAAGGATGAGAATTCTCCTTCTCCTTGATGGGCTGCTTTCCCAGGTTGATGAGCCCCACCTGCCCCTCTCTTCCCTCTACAGTACATGCAGAAGGAAACCTGTGGCCCTCCTTATGCCCAACAACATCAGGAGGACTGCAAGTTTTTCCAGCTCTGCTGCTGTCTCCACAGCCCCTTCCCTTTGGGCTACCCAGAGCTGGGGAACAGCATATAAGCCGAATGCCTGCCCTACGTCCCTGCAGGCCCCACCCAGACCTGAAAAGAGTGTATGGCACTTAGCAGCACCGACCCAGACACCCAACATTTGAAAAAAAGCCACAACTGAACTTGGTTGGAGCTCAGTGAGTCACCTTGTCCCCTTTCCTCTTTCAGATTACGTTCCGATTGGCCCCCGGTTCTCCAACCTAGTGTTACAGGCTCTTCTGGTGCTGCTGAAGAAAGCGCCCCCTCATGTAAGTCTCCATTTCTTGCAGCAGAGCGCAATGTTTGCAAACTGCGTTGGGCCAATGGGAAAGCTGAGCAGGACCCATTCACAAATACCTAGCGGTTTTGATACGTTCTGCTGAGGTGGCCCATGTGTTTCTCTCCTTGAGCACAGGAGGGCCATGCAATATGAGGGAAACATTGCCGGGCTGGGAGGGCAGGTCTTTCTGACTTTAAAGCCTTAAAAGGCCTCGGCCCAGTATACCTGAAAGAGCGTCTCTACCCCCATCGTTCAGCCCAGTCACTGAGGTCCAGCTCCGAGGGCCTTCTGGCGGTTCCCTCAACTGCGAGAAGTGAGGTTACAGATAACCAGGCAGAGGGCCTTCTTGGTAGTGGCACCCACCCTGTGGAACGCCCTCCCATCTGATGTCAAGGCAATAAGCAACTATCTTACTTTTAAAAGACATTTGAAGGCAGCCCCGTTTAGGGAAGTTTTTAATGTTTGATGTTTTATTGTGCTTTTAATACTGTATTCTGTTGTGAGCCACTTAATATTCTGGTACCCCAGCCAGATGGGAGGAGTATAAATAATATATTATTATTATTATTATTATTATTATTATTATTATTATTATTATTATTATTAATTAATTAAGTCTTCTGCAGGAAGTGGGACTTCCCTCGTGGATCTCAGTCGAATTCTCAGCCGATCCCTTTACCTTTACTACCACAAAGCTGCCAAATCGCAGCGAATACAGCCCTTCTTCGTGGATTGTAAGCTACTCAAAGTTTCTAGGGCAAAGTCTGATTTGCTTATTACAGTGGATGCTCGGGTTGCAAACGTGATCCTTGCGGGATGCACGTTCTCAACCCGCAGCGGCGCGTCTGCACACGCGCGGTTTGCGATTTGGCGCGCATGCGCAAAGCACGATTTAGCGCTTCTGCGCATATGTGACCGCCGAAACCCGGAAGTAACCCGTTCTGGTACTTCTGGGTTTCGGCAGTCCGTAACCCGAAAAAAACGCAACCTGAAGCATCTGTAACCCGAGGTATGACTGTATTATTATTACAGTGGTACCTCAGGTTAAGAACTTAATTCGTTCTGGAGGTCCGTTCTTAACCCGAAACTGTTCTTAACCTGAGGTACCACTTTAGCTAATGGGGCCTCCTGCTGCCACTGTGCCGCCACCGCACGATTTCTGTTCTCATCCTGAAGCAAAGTTCTTAACCCAAGGTACTATTTCTGGGTTAGCAGAGTTTGTAACCTGAAGTGTCTGTAACCTGAAGTGTCTGTAACCCGAGGTACCACTGTATTATGTTGCCAGCGAACCTACAGAATTTGGATTCTCTAAGGCTGATTCCTGCAGGGTGTGTGTGTGTGTGTGTGTGTGTGTGTAAACTTACCAAAGACATCAGGTGGCCTCTTCACCTTTGCATCTTTCAGGCAGAAAGGTGTTTGTGCAAGAGGAACCCAATCGGAGCAGGAACGGCCATGTTTGCATTAATTGCTTGACCTTGACCAGGCTATTTCCCATTAAGCTCTGGGGTTACTGCTCTTGAGACCACGGGGATAACCCGACATAGGCACCTCTGAGCCCCTTGAAGGGAAGGGTTGAGGTACTGGTGTGACAGATAATTAAGTGTATATTATTCCACACGGTGGCACACTTGTCCAGGCACCTTCCCACACGTCATTGGTGAAGCTTCCGTGTGGAGGTTTTCATGCGGTATTTTTGTTCGGTAAGCAGCTGAAACCAGCTGAATAAAAAAAGCCTAGTTTGTGGCGTGACTGCTTCCACGATCCACGAACCAAGCTATGTGAGACGGTTCTGTATGCAGCGGCTGGGTTTTATTATTCCACGTTGCTTGCCAGTCGTGCAGCCTGTCTGCCTTACAGCTTCCTATAAATACCCCCCCCACACACACACACTTCTCTCACAGGGATGAATTCAGATTCTTTTCCTTCCAGAAACCACTTTGTTGCTCCCACAGAATTCATTAGGAATACAGTAGTACCTCAGGTTACAAACACCTTGGGTTACAAACAATTCGGATTACAGACTCCGCTAGCCCAGAAGTAGTACCTCGGATTGAGAACTTTACCTCAGGATGAGAACGGAAATCGCGCGAGATTACATTCGACAACCGAGGTTTGACTGTCTGCAATGTTTTTGTAAAGAAAAAAAGCGAGAGACGTTCTTTGTAGTTCATGAAAATCTTCAATAAAAATTATTTTTTTAAAAAAGAAGAGAACGGAAATCGCGCGGTGGCGTCGGCTGGAGGCCCCACTAGCTAAAGTGGTACCTCAGGTTAAGAACAGTTTCAGGTTAAGAACAGACCTCCGGAACGAATTATGTTCGTAACTAGAGGTACCACTGTATTGCTGCTTGCAAAGTACCCAGACTTCCTGGGATTCTTCAGCTTTGCAAACATTCGGTGCAAAGCCATTTTGGGAACCTGACAACCCCATATTCTGTCCCGCTTCCCCTAAACTGCAAAGTGTTATGATATAAGGCGAGAATACGACATACGACACGAACGCCACGTCTATTTACATGTTATAAATAGTCCAAGGAGAATTTAAAACATCACCAATTTGAGGGTTTTTATGTTTTTTGTTTCAAAGCTGTTATGAAGTGAAAGGGAATCAAATAAAACTCTTTTCTTCCTCCCTGCTCTTTTATTTCAGTCAGGTTTCCCTGGGTTTTTGCGAGGGGAAGAGATTGTTGAGGGGAGGAATGGTTGTTGGGGGGGGGGTGGAAAGAGAGAGAGAAGGGAGAGGAGACTGAAAAGCGTTGTCTCAGCGGGGAGCCAAGCCAGAGAGAAAAAGGCTTCTCTGAGAACGGAGCAGCAACATCTCGCCAAACCAAGAGGCTCGCTTCATCTACATGCAGAGTCAAACAAGGCATTGGATGCTCGGGAACCCCATGGAGGTTTCACATGTGGTTCCCTGCTGGTTCCTCTGAAAAAGCTAACAATTGGGCTCGGAGGGTGAAAGCCCCTTGCGGTATCTCTGCCCACCCCCTTCCCAACCCCCCAAAGCCGTCCTTAAGCTGGACAGACAATTTGGTCAGTGTTATAAGAAGTCCAGTGGACTCTTTTTTTGGGGGGGTGGCGTGCTCCCTAGAAAGGCCTGCTTAAGACTTCTTCCCCAGTTTTTCCCCTGCACGATTTCCGCAGGGAGGCAGAGGGAAGAAACGAAGATTGGCGTCCTTGCGTTACTCCAAAGTTTTAGCGCAGCGACCGTCCATCTAAGGACCTTGGAGATGCTAAGGGTGTCGTCATCGCCGTCCGCCGCCCCCCCCCGCGCGCCCGCAAAGCTGCATTTGCATGCATCTTTGGAAAACTAAACAAAAACTGTGTTAGGTCCGGCCTTTAACTGCTTCCTTTCCGCAGGGCCCGCTCACTTTAAATTCTGCTGCAGTCCTTGCAGTTAAAGTGACCCTGCAGTCCCCTGCAAGAGACTTGCGGGCTTCTGCGTCTGAAAAAGCGACGCTCTCTAGACCTGTGTTTTTAAAATAAGCTGTTGCCAGGACATCTGAAGTTCTGCAGAAGCTGTTTCCCGGTTGAAACGGCATTCAGCGCATAGACGTTGCCGACGAACTTGTAATCCTGTTCGGAATTTTATTGGACGTTGAGACCCCTGTGAAATCTAGAAACCGATATTGGAAATGCCAAAAGCAAAAAAAGAAGCTAAAGCATGCTATAATGAAGGAAAAGGATGATCAACTATGGTATTCCCGCCCCCCCCCCGGTGTTTCCACTCGTGTTTCAAAACTATTTGTGCTACATGCTCTTTGATGAACCCAGATGGGACATGTTAATTGGCTCAACGCTCCTAGGTCCCTGTTTAATACATCATTTCTGTTTATTTATTCCGCCAGTACTTATAGTAATTTAGCTGCCACAGTAATATGAAGCGTTGCTCCTCAGAATTATTTCCAGTACTTTTTGGCCTCTTCATAAGACCACCAACAATAAATAAAGTCACCTGTTCTCCTTCCAACATAAGCTTGAACAGTCCGCGTTAACCTTAGCTGCCATCACTTTCCCCACAGTTTCCCCCACAGAGTAGATGCAACTGTAAAAGTTATTGTTTTTGTGCAGCTAGATTTGTTATATTTAGGGTAATGCTGCCTTGGATTTTTAAATCGGTATATATTCCAAACTAGAAAGTGTTCCAGCTTGCCCCAGGCCACTTCCTGTCCAATCACTTGAAAAGCAAACTCTTTAATTTGAAGATACTTTTAAAAAGGGGGGGAGGGGAAAGCAGTTTGGGGTGGGGGGAGCCAATTTCTTCCAGCCCTGTCGCAACTAATTTGATCCTCTTTAACCCAGTCCGTACAGAAGGTAGTACCGCGTTATACCGAGTTCTTTGTGATTTTGTATTTGTATTTTGATGTCCAGATGAAGGGCTGTATAAAAGTTCTGCAAATGATGATTAAGAATAATAATCTTGACACCAGTGTCTTGGGTTGAAATCTAGACCCCCAGCGTGTAAAGGGCAATGGGAGATACGCTAACGTAAAAGGTTTTCCTGCATTTATCCCAAATCTATAGCCTGGTCACAATTTCTGCATAAACTGCTGTGGCTTACTTATGGAGGAACAGAGGGCAAACCTCAGCAGACCATTTAGGACATGGGTAGGCAAACTGAGGCCCGGGGGCCCAATCGCCCTCTCAATCCGGCTCGTTTTTACATGAGTAGAATGTGTCCTTTTAATTAAAATGCATCTCTGGGTTCTTTGTGGGGCATAGGAATCCCCCCCCCCAAAATATAGTCTGCCCCCCCACAAGGTCTAAGGGAAAGTAGACTGGCCCCCTGCTGAAAAAGTTTGCTGACCCCTGATTTAGGACAATTTGTTGTTGTTTAGTCGTTTAGTCGTGTCCGACTCTTTGTGACCCCATGGACCAGAGCACACCAGGCACTCCTGTCTTCCACTGTTTCCCGCAGTTTGGTCAAACTCATGCTGGTATCTTCGAGAACACTGTCCAACCATCTTGTCCTCTGTCGTCCCCTTCTCCTTGTGCCCTCCATCTTTCCCAACATCAGGGTCTTTTCCAGGGAGTCTTCTCTTCTCATGAGGTGGCCAAAGTATTGGAGTCTCAGCTTCAGGATCTGTCCTTCCAGTGAGCACTCAGGGCTGATTTCCTTCAGAATGGAGAGGTTTGATCTTCTTGCAGTCCATGGGACTCTCAAGAGTCTCCTCCAGCACCATAATTCAAAAGCATCCATTCTTCGGCGATCAGTCTTCTTTAGGACAACTGTGCCACACTTAAAATCTGATCATTAGGGTTGATTTTTTTTGTCTAGAGGCAAGCACAGGTTTGAGAACCCTACACTTTTTTGCCATAAATTGGCTCCTGTGATTCACAGGAAAGTACAGGCAGGCAAAAGGAAGTTGTATAACTACCCCCTGCCCTGCTATTTCCCCTGCCTTGATGAAACATGTACTGTATGCTCCTGAAAGTTGCTTAGCCCCCTCCAACTGCCTCTCACCTCTCTCCCAAAGATTGCACCTACTGTTTGGCAGCAAAGGCTGCTGGCTGAGGTTCCCAGTTCTTTATCCCCAAAGGTTTAGATTGGCTCCTTCATTTCACGGTTTTTTGTTTTGTGGGGGAAGAGGCTTACGATCCTGTGCGAGTTGGACCACAGAGCAGTTCTCATAATGTAATGTTTTATTGAGCACGTTCCCCGTTCAGATGGAGGGCGTGCCTGACAGCCCACTCTCGACATTTTTCAGCAAGCGTTTGATAATCCAGCTCACCAGCGGGCACGTTTAAACTCTGCGACCTTCCTTCCCGCTGGCACCGCTGTATCATTTTATGGGTGGGCTCCATCTCTCGTCGCAGTGATCTCTTTTTATGGCTTTCTGCTTTTCAGCAAGGCTGTTTCTCGTTCGGATGTTTCCCCATTATTCTGGATTTATAATGGGGAGGAGAACTTGCCAAAGCAGTAGCTTGGGTGCTGTGCTCCTCTTGAGAAACAGGAAGGAAATTGATTTGTGAGAAGGTGGCACTTCTTTCATTACTTACTGGGTTCCCTTCGAGATCTTTCAAGCAGAGGCACGGACTTCTCTTGGGTTATGGACTATGATCTCCTACTTAGTCCTCTAAATGTCTCACGAAGGGGAAAGTAGATGTGTTTCAGAATCAGGAACTGATAGAGTTTAGAGCAAAGCTTCAGCATTTTTAGCCCTTTGTGTGTGCTAGGTCCCAGTCTCTGGTTTTTCTGCGCAAGAACAACCATTATTTTGTCTTTCTGTGGCTGTTGGGAAAGCTCATAGGCAACAGAGTGCGGCCACTTTTCTCGCTATTAAAGGTTAATACAAGCTGCGCTACAAGCATACATAGGCTGTATGGAAATGTTCAGTGAAGAGCAGTTTCAAAATACTGGGAAATAAATGTAAATAAACACAAACTATGGCTGGGTGGTTGTTGTCTTCATATCCATCCTCCTTCAACATTTTTGTAGGTCTCTGGTGGGCTCCTATTAGAAATGGAAGTCTAGGCCATTTATTACTACTACTACTACTACTACTACTAATAATAATAATAATGAATAATTGCATTTGTTAGTTGGGGTTTACCAAAAGGTCTCAAAGCAAGATAAAATGCAGCAGTTGGAAACTTAAAAGCAGGAAAATTTAAAACTATGTATAATGCTAAATGTCTAAAACGCCTATCCGGTAGTACAATAACAATGACTTCCTCTTATGAATTTTTTCCCTTCTCTCTCCTTGTGTTCTTTTTAAATGCGCAGGGTCGTAAGCTCTTGATCATTGGGACCACCAGTCGCAAGGATGTCCTGCAGGAGATGGAGATGCTGGATGCTTTCAGCACAACTATCCATGTTCCCAATATTGCTACAGGAGACCATCTCATGGAAGCCCTGGAGGTCAGGAGGCACTTGGGAATGGCTGGGGAAGGGAGCTGAGGGAGGAGCTGAATTTCTTTGGGGCTGTAGGAATGGGAAGATCTGGGCAAGCTGGGTAGTGTCCTGGAGTGTCAACACAAGGGGGCTTGTGGAGAAGGCACAGCAGAGACTGTACTTTTTGAGAATTCTAAGGAAAAACCATCTTCCGCAGAAACTGCTGCTTGCCTTCTATCACTGTGCCATTGAGAGCGTGCTCACTTATGGCTTATGTGCGTGGTACGGAAGCTGTACTACCCAGGACAGGATGGGGTTGTGCAGAGTTGTTAAGGCAGCAGAGAGCATTGTTGGCTGCCCACTCTCTGCCTTAGAGCAGATTTATGCCACAAGGTGCCATAGGAGGGCACTGGACATAGTAAAAGATCCATCGCATCCTGGTCACTGTCTCTTCGAGCTCCTGCCGTCGGGACGGAGATACAGGACGATGAAGACAAGAACGAGCCGTCTTAAGAACAGCTTCTTCTCCAGAGCGATCTCAGCCATGAATGGGAAGCCTGGACTTTGAAAGTCATCTAATCTTCCTTGCTGTACTATACAGTGGTGCCCCGCAAGACGAACGCCTCGCAAGACGAAAAACCCGCTAGACGAAAGGGTTTTCCGTTTTGGAGGCGCTTCGCAAAACAAATTTCCCTATGGGCTTCCTTCGCAAGACGAAAGCCCATAGGGAAATCTCCGGGACAGCGGGGAAGCGCAGCGCGTCTTCCCCACTGTCCTCGGACCTCCTCCGAAGGCTGCCGGTGGGGCGGAGAGACCTCCTCCCGCCGCCAGCCTTCGGAAGGCTTCGGAAAAACCCTCCTCCCACCGCAAGCCCCGGGAACAGAGGAGAAGCGCTGCGCGCCTTCCCCTCTGTTCCTGTATCTGTCCTGAAGGCTTGCGGTGGGGAGAAAAGCCCTTCTCCGCACCGCCAGCCTGGCAAGCGGTCTCCATAGGAACACATTAATTGATTTTCAATGCATTCCTATGGGAAACCGTGCTTCGCAAGACGAAAAACTCGCAAGAAGAAAAAACTTGCGGAACGAATTAATTTTGTCTTGCGAGGCACCACTGTACTATATTGTTTTAATTAGTGTTTTTATGGAGCAGTCAAGTAATTTCGTTGTCCCCGAGAGGGGGTAATGACAATAAAGATATTATTATTATTATTATTATTATTATTATTATTATTATTATTATTATTATTAGTTGAGTCCCTGGCTACTGCCTGCAATGGGCCTGAAAGCCTGGGCAAACTGAGTAGTTGAGTCCCTGGCTACTGCCTGCAATGGGCCCGAAAGCCTGGGCAAACTGAGTAGTTGAGTCCCTGGCTACTGTCTGCAGTAGACCCAAAAACCTATTGTGGAGTTGTGGCATGAACATTTCAGCGTTCATCTTGGAATTGAGAAGGGAAGAGGGGGCAATTGGCAATACATTAATCTCCCATCATGGTCTGGTTGGGTAAACCATCACCTGAACCATTTCCAGATGTTTTGGGGGCATTTACTTGGTCAGATTTGTTAATGCCCAATCTTCCAGCCCTGGGACTTTCACTCCTGTTTTTGCTTTGTGATCTGCCATTGTGCATGAGTCTCCAGGCTGCCCCCACCCCAAAGGTCCAAGGTGGTTGTGCAAAATATTGGAGAACTGTGCTATATAACACCACGGCTCTGGAACCGGGGGGGGTGGGGGGAAGGAATCGATAAATCAGCTTTGCTACTACTTATAAAGGAATGTCAATCTCTGAGTTATATGAATATAAGGAGAGGTGGAAGACAAGCTTAGGCAGCGGGTTTATATAACCTGAAATGAAACTGTTAAGAATGGAACAATGAGTACTAGGACTGTGACTTTTAATCAATTAATTGATGGCAGAATAAAAAGTGTCCTTAATTAGTAAATCAGCATTCAGATGTACATGATCTTTAAATATAAGTACCATATTTTTTGCTCTATAAGACTCACTTTTTCCTTCCTAAAAAGTAAGGGGAAATGTGTGCGCGTCTTATGGAGCGAATGCAGGCTGCGCAGCTATCCCAGAAGCCAGAACAGCAAGAGGGATTGCTGCTTTCACTGCGCAGCAATCCCTCTTGCTGTTCTGGTTTCTGAGATTCAGAATTTTTTTCCTCTTGTTTGCCTCCTCCCAAAACTAGGTGCGTCTTGTGGTCTGGTGCGTCTTATAGAGCAAAAAATACGGTACTTATGAAAACTGTGGGTGACACACTCAAACTTTTAAGAAGCATGTCTCTTATATAGCAAACAGAGCCCTTGTCCTTTACAGTTTACTTCCAAGTTCTGGGTCCCAGCCGCGGAATCTGGAATCATTTGCTGTTTCGTTTTGGTTTTTAGAAAAAAGCAACCCTCCCCCTCAAAAACCCACTCCTGTTCATCTGCAGGATTATGCGTAGCCTCTCCAGGTAGTCTTCTAAGGACTACATACCACGATGGGCATTCTGCAGTAATAAATCTGTTCAATTTAATGCGAGCACCTAAGGGAGAGTACAGAAACTTTCCCCCCCAAAGGTCACCCGCTGAATCTGCGGGGTGAAAAATTGTGGGGAGCAGAGGCACAGCTCCTGTACTTGTAGCTGTGGGAGTGGCTAGTGGCCTCGATTCTTCTGCAACACACAGTCCCGTTCCCCCCAAATTTCTTTGCTCTGCTCTGCTCCTGGGAGCTGCTTTGGTCTGTGAGGAAGTTGTAAATATTAAGAGGCAAGCTGGTTAACCTTTGGCATGCGGATTGCACAGAAGAGGTTCCTGTTTCAGGGGCTGGAGAGGAGCTTCCTTGTGACCCACCTGATGCTGTACTGGACATATTTCCCTGTCCTTATAGCTTGTGTGATCCGATACGCGGGTGGCGCTGTGGGTTAAACCACAGAGCCTAGGACTTGCCGATCAGAAGGTCGGCGGTTCGAATCCCGCAACGGGGTGAGCTCCCATTGCTCGGTCCCTGCTCCTGCCAACCTAGCAGTTTGAAAGCATGTCAAAGTGCAAGTAGATAAAGAGGTACCACTCCAGCGGGAAGGTAAACGGTGTTTCCGTGTGCTACTCTGGTTCGCCAGAAGCGGCTTAGTCATGCTGGCCACATGACCCGGAAGCTGTACGCTGGCTCCCTCGGCCAATAAAGCGAGATGAGCACCGCAACACCAGAGTTGGCCACGACTGAATGGTCAGGGGTCCCTTTACCTTTACCTATGGCTTGTGTGATCCGATACCTGTGCGCTTGATCAGTAGACAGATCCTTTACGACATTGCCACTCAGTGAAGTAAGAGGCTCTGCGATGGAGAGTGGCATGGAGGATCAATTTCAAGTTCTGTATCACAGTGTAGCATCTTGCCAATGTTACCTGTCTTACTTGCTTGTTGGAGAAGGTCTTCCATTGAGTGCTTTTCTTAACACAGCCGGCTTCTCTCTTCTGTCCCCTCGCAGCTCCTGGGCAGCTTTAAAGACAAGGAACGCTCCACCATTGCCCAGAACGTCAAAGGGAGGAAGGTCTGGATTGGGATCAAGAAGCTTCTGATGTTGATTGAGATGTCAATGCAGGTAAGGTGCCTTGCCCTCTGGTCAAGCCAGAGTCTGGAACTGGATTAGGTGTGGGGTAATAAGACACCCACTTGGTTTTGCCTCTCTCAACTCCCAGGGGCTCAAAGCTCTTGACAACCTAAACACCCACACATTAAAATGTCAGTAATGATTAAGCTAAAAAAAAAAAGCATGTACTGCAGGGGTTGCTTCCTAGCTACGATTTAACAGTTCAAAAACTACAGACCCTATCCCAAGAACTTGTCATCTAGTCTGTGTATATTTTTCTTTGCTGCAAATTAGATGGGCAAATTGACCACGGAGGACAGGCTGGATTTGCCCCTCCCTGGCGTTTGTCTGTAGCGTCGGAAAAGGAAGATTTCCTTAGCGGGTTTTTAGCTCTCTTGTTGTAGCATTTCGAAAGCAGCTGGAGCCGCAGCTAGACGACTGCTTTGTAAAATAATAACTTGCGTGAAAAGGCCGGTATCCAAATTAATGCGCAAGGATTGCTGCTTGTACAGTAGGACTCTCCCCTGCCCACCCTCCCACCCCACTTCACATCTGCTCTGGAGGGTGGGGGGAACCCCTAGAGAAGATTTACAGGGGCAGTTCTGTTGCCCAAGCAAAACTCCTTGCCTTGATGGACCAAGTTACTTAGCACTACTTTGGATAAAACACAAATTGCTTTCCCTCCCCGTCACTAGATATATACAGTGGTAGCTCGAGTTACAAACGCCTCAGGTTACAAACGCTTCAGGTTACAAACTCCGCTAACCTGGAAGAGTTACCTCGAGTTGAGAACTTTGCCCCAGGATGAGAACGGAAATTGTGTGCTGGCGGCGCAGCAGCAGCAAGAGGCCCCATTAGCGAAAGCACGCCTCTAGTTAAGAACAGTTTCAGGTTAAGAATGGACCTCTGGAATGAATTAAGTTCGTAATTATAGGTACCATTGTATGTAAGATGGGGAACCTGTGACTCTCCCAACGTTGCTGGATTTCAGCTCCTATCAGCCCCAGCTGACGTAACCAATGTTCTGGGCTAACATCTGTAGGGCTGCAGGTTCCCCAACTCTGATAAGTATCAGCAGAGGATAGGAACACCGATGGCCACTTTAACAACAGCTGGATGGAATTGTTCATATATAGAAGCACTATGCTTTTGGATGTTGCAGGCAAACAGGGAAAGGCTATCCATCATCGCCAAATTTAGCCATTGCTGGAGTTCAAAATATTGAACTTTGGCCTGGCCCAGCAAGCAGTTCTTACTTGGGGTTCAGTGATAAAGCTTGCCCTTTTGCACACATTCAATTTCATTTCACTTTTAATCTGTATGCTGCCTTTCGATATTACAAGGTGCTTTGCAAGCTGAAGAAACAGCTTAAATAGACAGCAAAGATCTAATGACAATTTGATCCGATATGGAAAAGTCATAATTTCAGGTTCACACCTTGGCTTCTCCGGCTGAGGGATCTCTGGCAGCAGGGAAAGATCTCTGCTTGCAGCTCTGCAGCTCGCCGGAGCCAACAAACCTGGGTGTGATGGACCAGTAGCTTCGTATATTTATATTCTCGCCATGTACAGCACCATCCCCGGTCTGAGTCTTTTGCAGACTCCCAGGAATTGTGCTTTTTTGCCTTCTGCTCCAACTTTGATGGGAGCTCACAGGGGAGGCTATCCCTGTGTATGGTGCCCTCCGTCATCTGCGGGCAATGCCTCTTCACTCTCCTGGGACCGGGCCCTGTCTTCAGGTGCGGTTAAATGAAGAGATTCCTTGCACCTTCCTGGGACAGGCTTCCAGGCGCAAGCCAAGAGGCAAGCAGTTCGGCAATGTGTTAAGCCCGTCCCCCGCCCCTTCCCTCCCGTGTGGCTCGTTCTCTGCGATTCTGTTGAAACTTGCACAGGGCTGGGGATCTGCTCTGACTGGATGTCACCCGAGGGTACAGAGTCATTTATCTAGATTACTTTTCCCTCTCTCTCTTCCCCTTGACTCTTTAATTCCATACCCGCAGGCAAAAGTCAGTAAGTTATTGCTCACACCTATTAAAGTGTATATAATGGGCAGAGATCTGCAAGGTTACGGCCAATTTCACCCTTTTCGGGGCGCTTTTTAAAGTTGGATTAGAATTGTGGACGTGCATCCAAAAAAATATTTATCTTTTGGCAGCGGGGTGGCGGGCGGCAGGAAGTTTGAAGTTTAGGGCCTTGCTTTCCAAGATGCAACGTTTCAGAGGTGGGACAGTGGTATTGTGAGAGAAGAAGGGGTCTGAATGAAGGCAGGAGCCGGAGTCAAATTGTATCGCACGTTCCTTGCAACTGCGATTTCCTAGTGGTGGAGGTGTTTATTCCTGGAAGGCAGGTGGCCTTTGACTTTCCCTGCTACTCCTAGAATATTGTATTTTTCGCCCTATAGGGCGCACCGGCCCATAGGTCGCACCTAGTTTGGGGGGGGGAATAAAGGGGAAAAAATTATTTCGCCCCCAGGCGCGGGGCTGGGGTGGGGAAGCCAGCCGGGCTCCCAAGGCTTGCGGAGAGCTACCCGAAGCCCGGGGTGCGCTCCGCTGCGCTCCCTGGGTTTCGGGCTGCAGGCTGCTGTCCGCAAGCCTTGGGAGCCCAGCGGGAAGTCGCGCCGGGCTCCCAAGGCTTGTGGAGAGCTTCCTCGCTCTTCAGGCTTCAGCGAAAGCCTGCATTCGCCCCATAGGACACACACACGTTTCCCCTTCATTTTTGGAGGGGAAAAGTGCGTCCTATAGGGCGAAAAACACGGTATGTTCAGAAACCTGAGTGTGCTGCTTTCAATGAGGTAGCATGCTGTAGTCCAAAACTCGACTTGAAACAAGACCAAATTAAGCTTCCACCCCTGTGGTTGGGATATTTTTGAGGGGCTTTAGGGGACAGGGAAAGAAGCATGCTTTTTTCTGCACTGACAAGAAGGCGGAAAGTGGATTTATTATATTTTTGTGCCACAGCTGGTGGCACAGGAGCCAAAATAACTCACATAGTAGGTGATATCAATGGTCCATCCAGTTTGCCATTGCTTCTTCTGCCCCTGCCCAGCCAGATTACCCAGGAAACTTCATAAACTGAGCCTGATGGCAACATTGTATTATTTTGGGGTATTCCCCACAAAGTGAAGAGTGAGTGCATCTCCAAAAAAGAGTGACTATTATGGGGTGTTTAGCGGCTTCTCTCCCACCTCATCCTACTTCGCCACAGACTTGGGGTTGGTATTCTGAGAAACGAGAGTAGCAAAATGCTTCAACTCGAATCGCAGGATCTGATGGGCTCCCAAGGACTGGAACAATCTGTTTTTGAAAGCTCCCCCAGCTTCAAAAACATGTTGCCTTAAAGGACTGGTGGTAATGGGGGTGAGCAACGCAATTTAAAAAAATGGGCACCCCAAGTCCTTTCGGGCAAGTGGAACTGGTTTTGTGGCTCTTTGCACGCTGGCCATAATATCTTCTACAAATCGGTTTATCAGAAAAAGCCATTGACTGCTATCCTACCTGCTCATCACTACCCATAAGTTGTTTGCTTGCATTAAAATGTGGCTTCTAAATAATCACACAACCAATCTAGAATTTCATATCTGGGTCAGAATTTTAGACCCCAAATTTATAGCACTATAAGCATGGGAATTTAATGTGAACACTTTTTTTTTAAGATCACCTACAGATGTTAGATTCCTTACATTTTTCCAAAGTGAAAAATTACAAAACTTTTTAAATAGGCTGTTGCAAGAACCCCTTGGATTAGTGTGAGGGTGTTGATGGGGGGGGGCAACCCCTCATGCTAAGTTTCCCCCCTCCTCACTGGGGTGCAAAGATTCAGTCACTTACTGGCACCTAAATGGGTCTGATCAACTGGGTTTTTGAAGGAGGCTGCAGCCCTTTGAAATGTTGATGTGTTAAAGGCTCATTCAGAAGCGTTCAGCATTATTTGTAAGGGGCTACTTGCTTTCCACTGACAAAACCCAGGTTTAGTAGGGAGACTCCATATTTGAGGGGTATTTGAAAAATCTCACCTCACGCCTTCCCTTCCTTTGTCTTTCAAGGTTTTCCATGCATTGCCTCCACACTTCTCAGGCCTTTCAGCATCTCGGGCTGCTAAATTGTGCCCTGTACAAATTTCCAGGCTTGTGCAAAGAACCGCAGAATACAAACTTGAGTTTCAAGAGAGGCAGTGCAGTGTAACGGTTACAGCGACGCGGACTTATAAAAAATATTGGGGGGGCCCGGGAAAGCTCATGAATAATAAATAAGCTCATGAATATGCAAATAAAGTGGCGCCGCCTCCTCGTGAGCGAATAGGGGAGAGCGTGCTGCGCCTATTAATCAGCTCCAAAGGAAATTGGGTGGAGCTTTTGCTCGGGAGGGAGGGCAGGAGGCATGCAGCCCGCCCCCCCTGTGCATTTTGGGCTGGGGGAGGGGCGGCGATGGCGCTCTGCTGGAGGGGCGCCGGAGATTATTGGGGGGGCGGAGCCCCCCCAAACGAATTTTTGAGGGGGCTCGGGCCCCCTCAAGCCCCATGGAGTCGGCGCCTATGAACGGTTATAGTGTTCAGCTAGAACCAGGGTAAGGTAAAAGGTAAAGGATCCTGTTGCTCTGTCCCAGCTCCTGCCAACCTAGCAGTTCGAAAGCACACCAGTGCAAGTAGATAAATAGGTACCACTTCGGCGGGAAGGTAAACGGTGTTTCCGTGCGCTCTGGCTTCCATCACGATGTCCCGTTGCGCCAGAAGCGGTTTAGTCCTGCTGGCCACATGACCCGGAAAGCTGTCTGTGGACAAACGCCGGCTCCCTTGGCCTGAAAGCGAGATGAGCGCTGTAACCCCATAGTCACCTTTGACTGGACTTAACCATCCAAGGGGTCCTTTTCCTTTTTTTTTTTAAACTAAGAACCAGGGAGTCCCAAGTTCAAAGTCCCACTCAGCTATGAGTCTCTTTGGGTTGAATCATTGCCTCCCAATCTTACCTACTTCACAGGGCTGTTGTGAGGGTGAAATAAGTGTGTGTGTATACGACCACAGTCTTGAGCTCATGGAAGAAGGAAGATAGAAGCCTAAGAAGAAATAATAAGACAGTTTTGAGTTGGTTTAGCCCCGACTGCCCTCACCTGCTCCTTGTCCCTTTAGAAAGGTGAGCTTGCTGTGGTTCACTGGTTGATTTTGTCTCTCTCTTTGTGTCTTCCCTTTGAACTTGCGAAGATGGATCCCGAGTACCGTGTGCGAAAATTCCTGGCACTTCTAAGAGAAGAAGGAGCGTAAGTGACAGTAAGAGCATCTGACAGGGGTGTGTCCGCTTATTCTTGCCTAATCTGCCTGCATGCTTAATAACTCGCCATGTGCCATTGGCCCCGGCCAGAATATTAGCAAGAGTCCTTTTTGTAAAACCTTGGTTTTACAAAAAGAAAAAAGTTTCATCTTCGTCCTTGGTGGCTGTTTAAATTACTCCATTCCTGCTTCATCCTACTTTCGAGGTTTGGGGTTTTTCTTCTTATTTCAACATTTTGCTTATTCACCAGCGACATGAGTGTGTGCGAAAATGTGTTGCATCCATTCATATGTGTGTGTGTGTGTCTGTAAAAAGGGAGGGAGTTTTGTGGCTCAAGCTTGCATAGGAACCATATTATTATTATTCATATGTGTATACCACCCTATACCCGCAGGCCTCAGGGTGGTCACAGCATGAAATCACAGTATAAAAGCAAACAATACATAATAAAAACAAAAACAAGAATAACCCAATAATTCCCTCCTCTCCAACACATTTTAAAAGGCCATTGGATGTCAATCAGCCCAAGGCCCTGTTGAAGAGAAACGTTTTCGCCTGGCACCTGAAGGTGTATATTGAAAGTGCCCGGCAAACCTCCCTGGGAAGAGCATTCCACAAATGGGGAGCCACTGCATAGAAGGCCCCGTTCTTATGTTTCCACCCTCCGGACCTCTCGAGGAGGAGGCACACGAAGGAGGGCTTCAGAAGATGATCTCAGGGTCCGGGTAGGTTCATATGGAGAGAGGCTGTCCTGGAGGTATTGCAGTCCTGAGCCACTTAAGGCTTTGTAGGTCAAAACCAGCACTTTGAATTGGGCCCGGAAGCTGATAGGCGTGTCATTTATCCTTTCTGTATAGCCATACTTTCTGACCCCCACAAAGCCCCTTGCTTTCATACTTTTTTTGGCCTGGCTTTGACATCATTGTGAGTGGCTAAGAGCAGCTGATGTACTGCCTTATAACCAAACCCCTGGCCACTAATCTGGGTCACCAGCAAGCTGAAGCTCAAGATTATATGCCGCGAGCTGAGCAGCGTATTACAAAAAAAAAAAAAAAAGCACCGTTCCTCCTGCTATGCTCTGTTTCAGATTGCAGTTGTGTGGGGGAGGATTGTGTTCAGACCCCCTGCATGTAGAAAAGCAGCACACCAAGGAGGAGGCGAAACTAGACCCTTTCCTCCGTCACATGGAGGGAGGTTCTGATGGAGGGGAATTTACAATCATGCCTGTTCCCCCCCTATGAAGTTGTGCACACCCAGATGGCGGTACCACATGGATATTTTTGAACGCGTTGGGCTGTGGAGCCGTTTCTGTTCCGGTTTTCCCCACGCACGTCTGGTTGCAGGGCATGGCCCACCTCTGGGCCAGTAAATCTGTAGGTTTAGCTCTTTCACAGCGGAAGCGGTGATTCCTGGAAGAGCTCCCTTAAGGGGCTAGGAGAGAGGTATAGGCAAATGCGTTCACACGCGGCTTCATGGGTTCAAGGGAGGAGTTTCCACGTACCCCTGGTTTAGATCCGGACAAAGTTCTGTACCTCTCCGGGGTGAGGTAACGCAAGAGAGATTCTGCTAAAGGCAGCATGTGGGTCGCCTGCTTTGGGGCTGTGCTGTTTCCCCTCAGCCTGCTCCAGTGCCGAGCGATAGCCCGCTGAACCTCTTTCTTTTTGCAGCTTGGAGGATTAATGCCTGATGCACGGCCATCTTTGTGACTCCGCATGCGCTTCCCATCTCTGGATGCCCAGCTGCGTGTGCCACTCACCACCCCTCCCCCAAGATATGCCCGCCCTTTGTGGAACCGGTTGCCCTCTTTTTCTTTGCAGCAGCCCGCTGGACTAAGAGGGAAGCCTTGGGCAGAAGCCGGTGGCTGGGGAAGAAGCCAAGCGAGAGCCCACCTCCTCCTCCTCCTCCTCTTCCGTGTGGTGTGTCTGGACAAGAGCCTAACGTTCAGCCTCCTTCAGAGACTCCCCTCAACCCTCCTCTTTGCATGTCGGACGCAGCCGAACACTCTGCCCTTTGTTATCTATCGTCCTCGATATCCTGGTGTCTCGTGGCAAATCAAAACTCTCTATCTAGAGTAACTGCTTTCGTATTATGCTGCCTGCCGCACCTGCTCACTTGGTTTTGGCGCACAGGGGGGAGGGAAATGAACGTGCCCCATGCAGGCCTGTCCATGTTAACGCGCAATCTGGCAGTAGCCCCTAAGGCCCCAAACACAGGGAAGTCCTCCTCATTCCAGACCCGTGTATGGTCCTCCGTAAAGCTGCTGGTATCCCCAAGTTCCCCCTTTCTCCCACACATTCACACAAGCGGTTTGGTCCTTGTGGGCCAATACTGCGCTGTGGAGCTTCAGACTCGTCCCAGCGGAAAACGGAGAATGAAGTATTCATCACAAGACCAGGATCCAGAGAGAGTTTTTAGGAAAGAGGGGAAATGGTGGCTGCACCCTTCCCTTCAGAGGCTCAACAACATTTGCAGTGGTGGCGGCTAGTTAATTCCCAGTGGCTATTGGCCACTGGGCATGGACTTTGGACACCCAGCCGGACTTTGGTGCACTAAAGCAGGGGTAGACAGCGCAGGGCTACCCCGATGCTGTTGGACTTCAGCTCCCATCATCCCTGACCATTGACCATGCCGGCTGGGGCTGATGGAATTTGTAGTCCCCCACCGCACCCGCATGGGCTATCGCTTTGCTAATGGTTTCCTATAAAACAGGCAGCGTGGTCCCACCCGTAGATGCAGACAGCTTAGTATTCCTGCAAAAGTTTGAAAACAGCCTGCAGCTTTCTGTTGCGGTGCCCTTCCTCGCTGGAGTCTGGCCCCTTGTGATGTCCCGCAGATCTGTCGCAGGAGGCCTGGTGTGCAGTTTCCTCCGTATGCGGTTGCCACAGGCATGAGCGCATAGCGATCTTCCCAGGTGGCTATCAGAGACCTTGGTCTCTGCTGTCGGCTTCTTGCTTTTCAGCGTAGCGGCATCCCAAAGGCGGAAAGCTGTTAAGCTTCTTCCAGAGAGGCTTCCTCTGCAATAGTGAACCAATAGTCCCATTTGCTCTTGGGAAACCACCAAGCAATGTTTACGTTAGAGCCGGATTAGTTATTCCACCTGTCGCCACCGCCCGGCTGCGTTTTATTGCAGAACTTGCCACCTGGATCCTGCCTGTACCATCAAGAAGTTTCCCTGTCATATCAGCAGCAATTTTCCAGCCGGTTTGGGAGTGAGGAAACTACTTGAGAGGGGCACATAGTACCGAGTTCTGCTAAGCCCATAGGGACAGGAGGGTAAGAAATTAATTACAGAGGTTCTGCTTCCTCTGAATCAGCTCTTAACACTCCTCTGTAGAAATACAGATGGTTTAATGGCCCTGAATAATCTTCCTCCACCTCATCCACAACACAAGCGAGTGGCTGGACCGACCTTCCGTCTTGCTGAAACCCCCCTATATATCACTGACGGGGTCCTCATTCCCCACCTCTCCCAAGTTGCTACAATCAGGCAGCTGAAAACTACACTTGACTCCTTTCCGCCCTGTGCAGCAAAAGGAAAACAGGTGTTAGAAGTTGCTGCAATGTACTTGAATCACAATGGATGCATTTATTATAACGTGGGTTAGCAGCTTTATCCTCTTTTTTAGTTTCACCCCCCCTTTTTTTAGTGTTGAGGATTATGTGAATCCCTGGTGGAGCTGTAAAATCCCCTCTTCAGTTGTGCGATTGCTCTGTTTCCAGCTGCACCTTTGCCTCCACCCCCCCTCCCCACCCGGCCCAAATCTCAAGAACCTTCTCCTTTCTCCACCTTCTTTCATCTTCCAGCGAAAGGGAAACACACATGTTGTATTTAACGTAACGTCTTGGAACCAAATGATGTAAAACATTTTTATTGTGGTTTTTTTTTCCTTTTTTGTCCAAAGCTATATTCACAGAGAGAGAGAAAAATACAAATTTATATGTATATATTGATTGATTGTATGTTTAAAACGCAGGTAAACTGATGCAATAAAAAGGCACAGATATCCAGGTGTTCGGGTGGTTTGTGAACGGCGCGGGAGATGAGCGAGTCGTTCGGCTCTCCTTGGAATGTCTGTGCAATCAAAGACGCAAGCAGTGCCACAGAAATGTTTCAACTAGCTTGTCGCAATGTGAAGCTTTAAAGGCCAGAGCTTTGTTCAGCAGATATGTGGCTTGAGAGTGTCCCTATTTTCATTGGAGAAAAGTTGGAGGGTATGAGAAGTGTCTGTGTACAGTCGTACCTCGCAAGTCGAACAGAATCCGTTCCGGAAGTCCATTCAACTTCCAAAACCAAAATGTGGCTTCTGATTGGCTGCAGGAAGCTCCTGCAGCCAATCGGAAGCCGCGACGGGCGTTCGGCTTCCAAAAATCGTTTGAAAACCGGAACACTCACTTCCGGGTTCCGAAAGGGAGCCGATTTGTTTGGGAACCAAGGCATTTGAGATCCAAGGTATGACTGTGTATTGAAGCAGTACCTGGAGGGTACATTCTCAAGGTTGGGTACCACTGATGCCAGAGGTGCAGAGGGTCCTGCTTAGTCAACCAGATGAGGAGCAGAAGACCAGGATTCCAGGATTTATACCAGGCCTGACCTTATACACAGGCCTTACACTGCCTGGCAGTTCCAAGTCTTGCTTGCTCCAGTTCCCTTCCATAGCTGAAGAGGGTTCTGCCACCTCAGTATACCCAGTGCCAGGAAGTTTTAGGTTAGGACTCAGAGATTCCCATTTCAAACCCACAAGTCCCAGATTCCTTTCCCCTCCCCCTCGCCTTAATGAAAAATCAAATCCACTGCCCCCACTCCCTGCTCTCGTTCCCATTAATAATTCTCCCTTTTAAATATTTCAGAATCAGTGCTCTGTGCCTTTAGAAGTCGAGATAAAAAGAACGGGGAGCTAATAACTCCCGAATTGTAAAAGTCCTCGAGTGCAAATTGCCTCCTCCGTTGTGCCTCGTGGGTTCTGACAGCTTTCTCGTGTCTCTTTTCCCTCATGGAACGAGTAATGACATTTTAAAAAATTTCGATTAACCCTAGGCAGCCAGCTCCTCCTTTCCACAGCACTTTATCTCTCTCTCTCTCTCTCTCTCTCTCTCTCTCTCTCTCTCTCTCTCACACACACACACACACCCACACACACACCCAGCCTTGCACACTAACACGACAAAAAATATTCCAACAATTTTAAGTTTGCTTTTAAGTGCCTTTAACTTTATTGACTTAAAGAGGACCAAAGAGAGGTGAAATATATTTCTTCTTCTTCAAATATATATAATATATATATATTTATATAATATATAATCTTAGTTAACTCAAAGGTATATATACATTGTATAATAAATAATTATAAAAAGAGCATTTTCTGAATATAACTTTCAAAAAAGGCTGGAAACCCTCTACGGCTTTGTAAAGAACTTTGGATACAGCAG
Source organism: Podarcis raffonei (assembly GCF_027172205.1). Taxonomy (NCBI): domain Eukaryota; kingdom Metazoa; phylum Chordata; class Lepidosauria; order Squamata; family Lacertidae; genus Podarcis; species Podarcis raffonei. The sequence goes on from NC_070614.1 coordinate 15,732,205, forward strand.
GTTGAAGGGAGGCCGGGGGGGGGGGCGGGACTTAATGTTCCCCAAAAGATGACTGGAATATATAGTTTATTAGTATGCATATGCCTGTACCAGCCCCTTTCTAGTCAAGCATAGTGGATAAGAGATCGAGGGCAGGCTGAGTGACTGCAGGAATGAAATTAGGATTTATTTCACCCAGTTTGGTACACACACAGGCTGGGAGTCTCAATGTTGCCCCTCTGGAGGCTTCACCCAGGGCAGAAAAACCTGGCTAGCACCCCTGTAGCTACCACACTGCCTCTCTGGAACAGATTCCTTTTTTTAATCACAAAAATCAGCCGTGAAGTTAAGCGCAGTTAATGCTAGCCAGGGATCCTCTTAGCCAGAATCTGAAGCTTACCATTGACCGCTGATCAGCATTAGTAGTAGCTAACAATATTGACCTCTTCCTCAGTTGCGGATCGCAGTTTGTGATGCCATCGCCCACTCCCAGCTGCTCTCAACTTCAGTGAGAGAACTCCCATGTTAGGTCTACAGCAGCACAGGGGTCTGTTTAGTGTGGGAATTTTTGCTGCTGAGTAGACAGCGGGCTTAAATACCGTATTTTTTGCTCTATAAGACACACCAGACATAAGACACACCTAGTTTTTGGAGGAGGAAAACAAGAAAAAAAAATATTCTGAATCTCAGAAGCCAGAACAGCAAGAGGGATCGCTGTGCAGCAAAAACAGCGATCCCTCTTGCTGTTCTGGCTTCTGGGATAGCTGCGCAGCTTGCATTTGCTCCATAAGACGCACACACATTTCCCCTTACTTTTTAGGAGGGAAAAAGTGAGTCTTATAGAGCAAAAAATACGGTATGTACTCTGGCTGGCTTCTGGCTAATGCTATAAACGCCCAGACACTTTGGCTGTGGGTAAAGGTCTATTCAACCAGCATTGTGGAGATGGCTTTAGGAGGTATGGCAGATGAGAAACTTGAGTGTGTCCCATCTCACAAAAGGTCAATACAGTGGTTCCTTGGTTCTCGAACTTAATCCGTTCCGGGAGTCCGTTCGGCTCCCGAAACCATTCGAAAACCAAGGTGTGGCTTCCGATTGGCTGCAGGAGCGCCCTGCAGCCAATCAGAAGTTGCGGAAGTTGCGTCGGACATTTGGCTTCTGGAAAATGTACACAAACCCAAACACCTACTTCTGGGTATGTGGTGTTCGGGAGCTGATTTGTTCGATAACTAAACCGTTCGAGAACCAAGGTACCAGTGGTAATGCAAGTCTTTTATGTTGCCAACAAGGACCCTTGCTTCCAAGAACTGGAAGTTCTAGTATCAGCCTCTCCCAGGCTTCAAAAGTGGCCATTGACAAGCTGGGAAGGATGAAAAGGAGAGCTGTGGAAATGATCAAGAAGGTAAAATCCCTGTGAGGAATGAAATCGTGTCAGTTCAGACCAGGGGAAACAAAATATTAATGTGGGACAAATCTCTCTTGCATCTTTCCAGTGTTTTTTAAAAAAATATCTCGGAGAATGAATAATTCTTTTCCATCTCCTTCTGCTTGGAGCTGTCCAGTAAGTCTGAGGCAGGGAGCCGAAACCTGTGGCACTCCATATCTTGTTGGACTCCCAACTTCCTTTGGCCCCAGCCAGCATGGCTAGTGGTCAAAGTTGACAGCAGTTGGGAGGTCCTCATCTGCAGAGCCATGGGTTCCCTGCCACGAAGGCAGTTTGATCTGGTGGTACTGTTGCAGTCTTTTGCAAACAGGAGAGACTGCTGGAGCGAGAGAGAAAAAGAGACATATCTAGGACAAAAAGACATAATAAAAGTGATCCTGATTGACAAGATTTTAAGAGAAACAAGAGGAAAGTATTAGCACGCTTGAGGGATCCCAGATTGCAGAAGTGTGTGTGGGGGGGGGCAAAGGCAAAGGACCCCTGACAGTTAAGTCCAGTCGCTGACGACTCTGGGGTTGTGGCGCTCATCTCGCTCTATAGGCCGAGGGAGCCGGCGTTTGTCCACAGAAAGTTTTTCCGGGTCATGTGGCCAGCATGACTAAGCCACTTCTGGTGCAACAGAACACCGAAACCAGAGCAGCGCACGGAAACACCGTTTACCTTCCCGCCAGAGGGGTACCTATTTATCTACTTGCACTTTGACGTGCTTTTGAACTGCTAGGTGGGCAGGGGCTGGGACCGAGCAACGGGAGCTCACCCTGTGGCGGGGATTCGAACCGCCGACCTTCTGATCGGCAAGCCCAAGAGGCTCAGTGGTTTAGACCACAGCGCCACCCGCGTCCCATCCACAAAAAACCCAACCCATCCCCCCCAAAACCCCACAACTTCAACGACCATGAATGTTGCAGAGAGTTGGAATGCCTTGCTTGAAACTCTGAACTCCTTTTGGGAGAGAGGACACATTGCGATGCGCTGTTGCAGACCTCACTTACTCTAAAAGCAAACTCCAGTGATTGATTCTCTCGCCCCAAAATAAGATGATGGTCTCTCCTGACCCACAGAAATACGTGCATTTGCAAATAAAGAGATAACGGTGTTTCTTAACAGTCTAAAACCTGCCTGACGGGAACCTGTGAGCATCTTGATGGCAGCTGAGCCTGTAGAGGAAAAAACGGTCTAAAGAAACTGGAAGACTGGGAGGTAATGGGAGTGTTCCAATCATGTCTGCATTTTGAGACGTGAAAGGACAATTGACCAAACCCCCTTCCCCATCAAAAGGAAAAGTATTATGGGATGAGAAGGAAGAAGTGACTTGCTCAAACCCCTGACAGCTTTTTGTAAGTATCCTAAAATGGGAAGGGAAGGATAAGAGTTGGGGGGTACCTATTCCATCTCCAGAACTGTGGACCTTATACCCAGGTTTGGGGATGACAGCCTTTTAGCATGCTGTAAAGGTAAGCAGGGGTGTGTTTTTTATTGCTTCCTTGCTCCTGAAACTCCACCCACCAACCCTGAGCCTTCACAGCACTACAAGGCTCCCATTCCATTGTCTGGAACCATGAAGAAGCACTTCTCTTAGGGGGAGGAGAAATGCAATGTTTTCTTGCAAGTTCCGCTTGTTTCCTCTAATAGCAGATTCAAACAGCCAAGTGCCTTTATCAGTTTGGAAACAAACAAAAAACGAGCAGAAATTTTTACACAGGAAATTCGCCAGGTGTGCAGAAGCCCACGTTTGTAAATTTAAAAGCAACGGCCATCGGTCTCCACGAGCTGTTGAGTGTTGGGTGGAGGAAAATGGAAAAAAGAGAGGAGGGGGATTGGCTTATGTGAACCCCTAATAGCTTATAATATGCAAGAGGCTGGTTGGCTGGCTGGAACCCTCAAACGGGAGCGGTAAGGATCCATCTCAACGTTTTGTTGTTGCAGATCCCATCAGTTGCCCTCCTGTTAACTCAACCTGCTGGGAAATGCTGTTAAGGTTTTAACAAAGGTTTACATTTTGAAGGAGGGGCTGGCGCTGCCGCTACTTCCAAGGACCCCCCCCCCCGCCACCATGCCAGTTCTTTTGGAATGTGCCCGGGTTATAGCAACACAACTGTATATACACATTAAACAGGGGGTTTGGGGAAACCCCGTTGAAAGGAGAACGATGAGACGCTCTTTACTCTCTCTCCTCCCCCACCCCGCCCCCTTCAACACCGAAATCAATGCTGCTTCCACAGTGGATGACTCAAAACTCAGACCGGGCATACAGGTGTGTGAGTGCGGAGGGAAGCTCAAGGTTTTAACGTATGAAGCGATTCGCAAAACAACCGCAGTCGTCGCTTGATGACTCCGAGGCCTGAGGCGGCCATCACAGGGTTGCCTTTTGTTTTCTTGAGCACCGACATTCTTTTCCTGCACCTCGGTAACTGCAGTGAGCAGATGCAACCATGCCCCTCTTGTCAGCGTCGCTACAGCCTTGATCAGTCCTTAGGGTTTTAAAAAATATATTATATTCTGATATGTGCAACAACAAAAAAACCAGACCCCCTCCCGTACCCCAAAACTGTTTCGGCTTGAAATCAGGAACCTGTTTTAACAAGAAAGAAGGGAGATGCTGGCAGGATTGGCAGAAGGGCCAAGGAAGTCTTGTTACGTTGATTTCCAACAGGGTGGTTCTTCCGCCATTGCCTGCCTTGGCTAGGAAGGAGGGAGAAAAGGGCTCTTGTTTTTTCTTCTCCGTGTTCAGGCGTCAGGGGCTGCAACGCTGGTGTTTCCTGGCAGTCTCTTCACATTTATCATTCCGCTCTATCAAGGGCCTCTTTTCAGGAAGACAAAGCAAGAAAAAACAACAACAGCACGATCACTGCCAATATTATTATTATTAGGGTTTCTTTCCCCTGTCTTAACAACAGTCACCTTGTCCATCGCTGGCTCTCCTGCCTTGAATTTTATTTTAAATGAAAATCCGCCATAGGGTGGGGAAGGGAGTCAAATTGGGAACATTGTGCAGCTTGGGAAGAGCGCCACTGCTTTCTTGATCAAAATGGCTTCTGAAAAGCATCTATGCTCCATGGGAGCAAACAACTTCAGAGAAAGGTTTCAGTCAGGGAAACTGCACACTAGGGAACGGCCTGTCCCAAGTCACCCTCATGCTTGCTTTTAATCTTTTTGAAAAATACAAGGGAGGCCAACAGGACTTCCATACTGTCTTGGTCACAGCTATGCCATACATTTAAAAGCATAACAGTGTTTAACAGTCATAGGGAATCCTGGGAACTGCAGTTGTTTAGGGTGCTGGGAACTTTAGTTCTGTGAGGTCCACATCCTTAAAAAGAAAACCAGAAAACCTGCAGTTCCTTGGATTCCTTGTGAGAGCCCTGACTGCTAGTGTTAGAAGAGTGCTTTAAACTCATGGTGTCTGAACAGGGGACGGTTTCACGCTGTTTCATGCAGAATTATTGCCAGGTGTGCCATGTTCAATAGGGAACATGATGTTGGACTCCCAGCACCATGGCCAACGCTCAGGGAAGATAGAAGTCGTCGTTAAGCAACCTCTACAAGGCCACAGGTTCATGAACCATGTCCTGGAATCTCCTTAAAGGAGACAGGAGGCAGACTAAGCAAGAGGGATATTATTCTGCCATCTGTGCCATAATATGGGGCAGCCTGCATCCTTATCATCCGCTCCACATCTTGTACGTAATCTTTACTCTCATTGTAAAAGGTGTTCATATTGGTGTTGAGATCTCCTAAGCTATTTTACTGTCGAATCGGGGTAACCCAAGACCTAAACAGTCCTTAACATCCCTATCCCTAAACAGCCTCGGTCCTGTATACCTGAAGGAGCGTCTCCACCCACATCATCCAGCCTGGACACTGAGGTCCAGCGCCGAGGACCTTCTGGCGGTTCCCTCGCTGCAAGAAGCCAAGTTACAGGGAACCAGGCAGAGGGCCTTCTCGGTAGTAGCGCCTGCCCTGTGGGAACTCCCTCCCATCAGATGTCAAGGCAATAAACAACTATTTTACTTTTAAAAGACAACTGAAGGCGGTCGTGTTTAGGGAAGTTTTTAATGTCTGACGCTGTATTGTTTTTAATATTCAGTTGGAAGCCGCCCAGAGTGGCTGGGGAAACCCAGCCAGATGGGTGGGGTATAAATAAATTATTATTATTATTATTATTATTATTATTATTATTATTATTATTATCATCATCTGAACTGGCAGGGCAACGGGGAGAAGGAAGAGAAGATCCTGGAGACGTGTCTCCGGAACTGGGATACACCACTGGGGATGGGGAAGGAGAGGTTGGTGCAGGAAGTACTCACAAGCTGACAGAGGATGGCAAGGGGCTGGGAGTCAGTGCACAGGATCCCTCACAAGAGCCAGAGGGGCCCCTGTCTCCACCAACATGGCGGGCTCTGAAGTGTAGGGAGCAGCGGGCAGGGTGCTCTAGGAGCCCAAGGCAAGCAAGGGTCCACAGCCCATCTCCCTAGCTGGCCGGGTGGGGCTCACTAGCTCTGGGAGGGTGTGTGTAATTCCTCAGCTGGAGAAGGCTTGGGACAGGTAGGGGCCCTGTGTATTTGAAGGAGCCTCTTCATTCAGCCTGGACACTGAGATCCAGCACTGAGGGCCTTCTGGCAGTTCCCTCGCTGCGAGACGTGAAGCTACAGGGAACCAGGCACAGGGCCTTCTCAGTGATGGCACCCGTCCTGTGGAACGTCCTTCCATCAGATGTCAAGGAGACGATATAACCTTTAGAAGACATCTGAAGGCAGCCCTGTGTAGGGCAGCTTTTTTTAATGTGTAATGTTTTTATGGTGTTTTTATCTATGTTGGAAGCCTCCTGGAGTGGCTAAGGCAACCCAGTTAGATGGACAGGGTACAAATATTATCAATCCCAGATGCTGCAATCAGCATGCAATCAACACAACCCACACCAATATTTATTTATTTATATATTTATTTATTTATTTATTTATTTAACCCCACCCATCTGGGCAGGCCTCCCTAGCCACAATGAGCGGCTTCCAACAGAATATTAAAAACACAGTAAAACATCATACATTAAAAACTTCCCTAAACAGGGCTGCCTTCAGATGTCTTCTAAAAGTCAGATAGTTGGTTATTTCCTTGACATCTGATGGGAGGGCATTCCACAGAGTGGGTGCCACTACCGAGAAGGCCCTCTGCCTGGTTCCCTGTAACTTCACTTCTCGCAATGAGGGAACCGCCAGAAGGCCCTCGGAGCTGGACCTCAGTGTCCAGGTAGAACGATGGGGGTGGAGATGCTCCTTCAGGTATACCGGGCCAAGGCCGTTTAGGGCTTTAAAGGTCAGCACCAACACTTTGAATTGTGCTCGGAAACGTACTGGGAGCCAATGTAGGTCTTTCAGGACCGGTGTTATATGCTCTGGGCGGCTACTCCCAGTCACCAGTCTAGCTGCCACATTCTGGATTAATTTTAGTTTCCGGGTCAAAGGTAGCCCCAAGCAGAGCGCATTGCAGTAGTCCAAGCGGGAGATAACCAGAGCATGCACCACTCTGGCGAGACAGTCCGCGGGCAGGTAGGGTCTCCGCCTGCGTACCAGATGGAGCTGGTAGCAGCTGCCCTGGACACAGAATTGACCTGCACCTCAAGGGACAGCTGTGAGTCCAAAATGGCTCCCAGGCTGCGCACCTGGTCCTTCAGGGGCACAGTTACCCCATTCAGGCCCAGGGAGTCCCCCACACCCGCCCGCCCCCTGTCCCCCCAAAACAGCACTTCTGTCTTGCCAGGATTCAACCTCAATCTGTTAGCCTCCATCCATCCACCGCCTACCTTTTTATTTGCACGTGTGGACATCATAAACTCGGATGCATTCCTGGCAGCTGACATAGCAGCACCAGTGGAAGATGCAATGACACTTTTCCTTCCTCTTCTCCGTCCGGGTGTTGTGGCCGCGGCCGCAGCAGAGCAAGTCGCACCCGTCGATCCCGTGCGAGGTCACGTTGCACATCCTGTCTCGGGTGCCGAACGAGCCGGTCTCAGGGTTGGGCTCGCAGAAGTTGGGCGAGTTCTCGTAGTAGACCAAGTCGCGCTCCGTCGGCGGCTTGAAGAGGGCGTATTTCGCACGCAGCGTCTCCACCCACCCGCGAGACTCCCGGTGTTTCTCCACCACCATCTCTGAAGCGCTGTCGTATTTGTCCTTCAAGTAGTCCCCAATGGCGCGGAAATCCGGCTGGGCCCACCAGCATGTTTTGACCTCGCAGCTGCCCGACAGCCCGTGGCACTTACATTTCAGGTGCATGTGGTCCAAGATCGTCTAAACCAAAGCGAAACGAAAACATGCCAGTCAAGTTCAGAGAAGCACAGAGAAGCACCCACAGGGCATCTTCCATCTAGGCTCTACTGGGGCCAAGGCCATGGACCAGGCAAGATTATTCTAAGACAGTCATACCTCGTGTTGCATTAGGTTCATGTTGCGTCTTTTCAGCTTGCGAACGCGGCAAACTTGGAAGTGTATACTTCCAGATTTCGCTGCCTGTGCATGCGCAGAAGCGTTCTGTGCACTTTGCGCATGTGCAGAAGCATTCTGCACACTTCGCACATGCACAGAAGTTCTCTATCACGCTCCGCGCTTGCGCAGAAGCGCTGCTCTAGTTGCAGACTTTTTGGGGTGCGAATGGCACCCCGGAACGGATCATGTCCGCAATTAGAGGTGCCACTGTACAGTGGTGCCTTGGTTCTTGAACGTCTCCTTTGACAAACGTTTCGGAACCCGGACGCCAAAAACCCAGAAGTAAATGCTTCCGTTTCCGAATGCGACTCGGAAGTCAAACGCCTTCTGCTGCGTGTTTTTCAATTTTCTCAATTGAATTTGCAGTCAGGCCTTTGCGCCTCGCTTTTCAAACGTTTCAGAACTCAAACTGTCTTCTGGAATGGATTACGTTCAAGAACCGAGGTTCCACTGTACAGTATATATAAGATTATAGGGGCAAGATTGTTACATGAACAAGGATGGAAGGATACAGTCCTGCTATGGAGGGATGGTTGATAAAATGATTGGACTGAGATGGCAAAGTTGACGCGTTTAATTAGAGAGAGAAAATCGTTGGCATTGATTAAGGATTGGAAACTTCTTATGGACTTTTTGCAGGAAAGAGAAAATGGACTTGTAATATTTGGATTTGAAGACTGGAAAAATATTGGCTTATAAAAAATAAAATAGCTGGATGTTATTGAGTGAACACTATATTGAGCTGACAGACAGAGAACGGGAAGTCTTTTATCCTTTTCCATTTTCTTTTCTTTCTCTCTCTTTCCTTTTTATTTTAAATTCTGATTTTATAACCAAAGATTCCACTAACTAGATGTAGTAGTGAAAATTTTGAGTTTTGTGTTTGGTGGTGGTGGTTGTTTTGGATTTCCCAACGATATAATCACATGATCAGCATACAGGTTAATTGTACAGTTGTCTCAGCCTCAACTTCTTCAATGTTAATATTTTGTCAATTGGCCAGGGTTAGCGATTCTAAAGCTACTGAGGAAAATAAAAAGGGACGAAGAGACATCTTTGCATAGTTCCTTTTTAACGGTATCATTTTTTTCTTGAAAGTGAACTCTGCACTCAAATGCTTTTATGCAAATTTCTCTCATTAGACTTCTTCATTAAGGAAAAATGCTGCCAACCACTACTTTGCTCCATGAATTGTCATTCAGACCTTAAGGTCTTGATTTAATAAGGAAATTGGGTGGTAATTATGATAGAATAGTAAGGTGTTTGAATAGCGTTTTAGATTGTTCAGCCCTGCAAAGGCAAATTTATTTTATTATCCCCCATATTGCTGATGGGCTCTGAGGATGAGAGTAGTTTGTCTAAGGGAAACTAATGGCAGAGGTCAAATTATTTGCAGCTCAGCCATTTAACTACCATGTCACACTATATATGATTCCTGTCTTGCTAAATCATATCTGCATTTTGGCATGATTTCAGCACAATCCAATGCACATTTACTTGCTAGTAAATGCAGACAGCTTTCAGCGGCTTTCTTTATCTCTCCTCTGTTGGCCAAGGCCTCCCTCTCTTCTGTATATTCCTCCCATACTCTTGGATGTCATATTTACTTAACTCAGTTCTGGGTAATATTTCTGAATTTTTATTGGGTGACTACAAGATCAGTTCATAGGTTGCGCTATGTCAAACCATGGTTTAGCACGAATGAGCAGATGTGCAGCTTTCTGAGGAGAAGATTGTAGTCACTCCTTTCCCAGTACCACGGTTGCTAGACTACCTGGGGCTAAACCATGATTTGGCTTAGCATTGTGTCTAAACTGCAAAGTGCCCATCTGACCCTGCCAAGAGCACACTAGGAAGGCTATGGAATAAGTGCAAATATCTGCTGGAAATGTAAAGAAAAAGAAGGCACCTTTTACCATATGTGGTGGAGGTGTAAGGTAATACAGTGGTACCTCGGGTTACATACGCTTCAGGTTACATACACTTCAGGTTACAGACTCCGGTAACCCAGAAATAGTACCTCGGGTTAAGAACTTTGCTTCAGGCTGAGAACAGAAATCGCACGGCGGCAGCGGGAGGCCCCATTAGCTAAAGTGGTACCTCAGGTTAAGAACAGTTTCAGGTTAAGAACGGACCTCCAGAACGAATTAAGTTCTTAACCCGAGGTACCACTGTAAAAACATTATGGGAAATGATACATAATGGATTGGGGAAAAAATGTTTAAAATAATGTTTGTGGAAAAACCCAGAGGCTTTTTTATTAGGAATGGTAGGTACCGATATTCCAAAGGAGCAGAAAATACTTTTTATGTATGGAACGACAGCCGCACGGATGTTACTAGCTCAGAGATGGAAAGAAGACACAATCCCGACAAGACAGGAATGGCAAACTAAACTGTTGGATTATGCCAAAATGGCAAAACTGACCTGAAGACTCAGGAACCAATAAGACCAAAACTTCAATGGTTAGACAAGATGGCCTCCTTAGGCCTGGGTTTAGTCACATTTTGGATTTCTCTGTTCTTACACCAGAGGCCTTTCCAGCAAGTAAGCTAGGCAAAATGGGGCAGGACATCTTTCCCCATGCTGTCTTAAGAAAAGGACAAAAAGGTGAAGGGGCACACTCACTGTTCTCCCAGCTTCATTATTGTGCCTGTTCATGGCGGAGCGGGCATCCGGGCGATTTTCCCGGGCGTCGGCAAACTCCCGCGAAACCAGCACGCCAAAGTCGGCGTCCTCGCTGCAGCCTCCCCACTTCCAACCTTCGCCCGGTGGCCCCTTGTGATGCGAGTCGCAACCGCAGATGGTGGACGTGCCTTCAGCGCAGGAGCGAGTGACGGCAAAGGCCACGCCGGCTGAGGCGATGGCGTGGACAAAGGCAGATTCTCGCGTGGCTGCGAACAAGAGGGAGAAAAAGACCCGGTTATTTTGCAAGCTGTGATCTTATCATTTGCCTTCCCTTATGAAGCAGCTTATGGCTTTTGGATTTGAAAGTTCAGGCCCACAATCAAAAAGTCCCGTCTTTGTTCTCTTTTAGCAGAATTAGATTTCTTCCAAGTTCTGCCTCCTGCTATCTGCCCTTTTAGTATTTCTTTTTAAAAAATGAGATTATGTGCTATCTTTTGTTTTGCATGAAGTGTCGCAGAGAGCTGCTTTGAGAGTTTGCGTCCAACAGTGAGGAATAATCCATTGCCGAGCTATGCTCAGAACAGGGACTGGGGCAGAAATGTAGGGGTTAGGGTCTTTGGAAAACGTGACATTGTCCATTTACAAACTCTGGCATAAATATTTAATTCCTTTTCTGTTGGTAGCTGCATAGCTAGTAACAGCGTATCACTGGAAATCCCAGGTGGAACTACCTCTTGAGACTGGGTTCAACAAAATTTGGGTTATAACTAGTTCAGAACGACTAACTGGGCTTAGAAGAATTGCAAATGGGTTTATTATAAAGAACATCTTTGGTGAAACCTGGCCTCCCCTTTTTTCATACATAAGGGAAAAAGGTTCTCTGTCTGTGGAGAACCTATATGGACTGCCAACATTTTAAGACCATGTAAAATGATGCCATAGACTTGACGCTTAGTTCTTTTCTTTGCAATGACTGTCCTGTATAATTAAAAACTCCAAAAACAAACGCTTTTCAGCTGTAAAAAGAGTGCACCTTCGATTTTAAATCTAAAAAACAAGAGTACCTCTGGCCTTGGATGTTTTGGAACCGACTAGAGCCAAAGTAGCTCCCCTCAGGAAGGCTGCCTTCAAAAATAAAGTAAGATACGGTGTGCGAAGATAAAAACTCTGAGGGGAAAGTTGCCACCTCGAAACCGACGGAGGCTTCCGAAGATTCAGGAAAAGGCCGTCTGGAAAAAAAGCCCAACTCTCCACCCCACCCCATGAGGCATGGGGGGGTTGCCTGAGAGAGATTTCCCAGTGGCAAAATTGAAAGTTCCCAGAAGCGCTGAGGGGGCCGGGTTGGGGGGCAGAGCCTGGGTGGATTAGGGGCTCTTGACAGAGCTCGACTGTAACGGTCTCCTATCCAGACCCCGTTACCTGCTGGGACACTCAATTTGCCATTGTTTGCGGAGTGTCACACTGTATTACCCACATAATGTGGAATGTTTCTGCCAGGCCCGGCAGTACCCACGGGGCTGGCATTCCCCGCGGCCACCCCTTGGCAACGGGGCCCGCGACCGCCCTGCCCTGCCATCCCCCCGCGAGCCCACCAGTCAGGCTAGGAAATCTCTATTGAGACCTCTGGTGCCGCCGGTCCTCCCCTCCTGGGCTCCGGGTGGCGAAAGGGCGTGTGAATGGTGCGGGGTTGTGAAACAGTTCAAGGTCTGGAACGATATCCCCCTGCCCCGGTGCACAGTGGGGATGGGAGCTTAGCTCTTTTCTCCTGGATATAAGCTCATTTTCTCTCCCTCCCCACCACCCGCCGCTGCCTTTAAATCTCCTGCGTTTATATCCAGTCCCCCTCTTTAAATGCAAATTTGTCATCTGTGTCACAGCTGAGGAACACTGCTGGGTTATCACAATGCTGTAGGGCCATTTCGCAGTCTCCGATTTCCTCAGCCGAGGCCCTGGAGATGCAGGTTTTGTTCGCCACATTTGTTCCAGGGAAATGCAGTCAGCTTCTCTTACACAGAGAGTCATTTGCTACGGCTCCCTGAGGAGGTAGCCTTTTCAGTGCTGAGGGGACCCACCTTTAACCTTGTTCTGCACCATGAGACCCACCTTTAACCATTTTTTCACCTCAGCCTTTCAGAAACCTTTATTTATTTTTGAGGCCTTGAGGTGGTTAAAAACCTGTGTCTGAGCTGTGCTACTTCAGGCTGTGGGTGATAGCTGTCAGACTCCTACGTGTAAAAAACACACACAACACACTTCACTTTAGGCCAGTGGTTCCCGACCTTTTTTTGGCCATGCCCCACCTAAAAAAGGTAAAGGACCCCTGACAGTTAAGTCCAGTCACGAACGGCTCTGGGGTTGCGGCGCTCATCTCGCTTTACTGGCCGAGGGAGCCGATGTTTGTCCGCAGACAGTTTTTCCGGGTCATGTGGTCAGCATGACTAAGCCGCATCTGGCGAAACCAGAGCAGCGCACGGAAATGCCGTTTACCTTCCCACCGGAGTGGTACCTATTTATCTACTTGCAATTTGATGTGCTTTCGAACTGCTAGGTGGGCAGGAGCTGGGACCGAGCAATGGGAGCTCACCCTGTTGCGGGGATTCGAACCGCCGACCTTCCAATCGGCAAGCCCTAGGCTCTGTGGTTTAGACCACAACGCCACCCGCGTCCCTTAGCATCTCTAAAATCCTGATGCCTCTCCCCTGTGACATATAATTCTTATTATTCAAAAAGTGAACTCCTATTCACATGGAGGAAGCCTAAAAGGCCATCAACTTGGTCTAACTCATTCTCAAATTGCTCCCCCCAAATCAAATTGGCCCCTCTGTGGGGCGTGTGCCCCACGTTGGGAACCATGGCTTTAGGCAATGAGATATTCAGGAGATTTATTGTCCCCTAGCCTTTCGGCTGAAAAGCTAGTTTTCTATGTCAAGGGAAATGTCTGCCTGGGGGAGCGTTTGATCATGTTTCCCACCCCCCACAGTTTAAAAGCCGAGACCAGGAAATGGAATTGTTCTTCCACTTTCTTAGTCTTCCTTTAACATGAAAACATGGTACAGTTAATATGGCTGGTTTAAGGCGTGGCACTAAGTTGGGCTCAGATTTCAGATTCTGCTCCACCTTGGTTTTATTTATTAAATTTAAGCTGCTTGTTAACTTGGGCGTGCACGCATATGCAATTCATATCCTCCCTGGTTCCTTCTTTCCAAATTGATCGATCGTGGGGTTACATCAATCATGTTGTTATGGCCGGCTGGCTAATAAATCACGACTGACTGATACATTAATCACGTCTAGGCAGAGGGGATTTTACCATTTCCCCAGATTTTTGATTATTCAGACATGGAATGAAATTCTCTTCACTTTGCCCATTATTCCAAGTTGCCTCTCGATAAACTGCTGATCTGAAATTTAATGAGATGGGTGGGCGGGCAATAAGAGAAAACGGGAATTAAATAAACAGCCCCCCTGGAGAATGAAATATCCATTAAAAATGGTGTTTTTTTACAACCGCGAGTTGTCACCTGTCTCCCTCCCTCGGAAAATAAAATGTACAAATTTAATAGTACGTGTTAATCCCAGTGGACCTTGAGCGTGATCCACTGGGAAGGCCACCTGTCCAATGAGATGGCTGAGAACTTTGCAATGGCCTGGTAGGTTACTTTCACAGTTTCCCATTCAATTCATTGGGGTTTCCACAGGAGATCTTATTGCTGGATGGTGTGTTTTGCTCCACAAGGCCTGTATCATTCTCCTGTGGGCTGTTGGGGGTGTCTCTGTGTGTGTACAGGCTCGGTAATTTGTTAATCTGTACTTGCCCTTAGACAGAGAGGGTGTGAAGTATACCTGTACGTGAGATCTTAGATCTGACTTATTGAGCAGCTTACAGTAAATGCATGATTATACTGGGGCAACCTATGCAGCTTCCCTCTGTTGTTTGCAACAAAGCTGTTTATATATATTTCCAGCAACATGAAATTTGGTGTTGAAATCAGATGTATTTTTTAAAAAAAAGGAGAGTGACACACGCATTATTTTGCAAGTCAACGCTCCACATTAATGCCCTTAAACTGTTGCCATTTAAAAATAATTTAAAAATCAGCTGTAATTTTTAAAAATTAAAATATTTTAAGGTCACGCTTTGCACAAACTGGGTGCCAGTTATTGGCATGTTCTATACGATAATTGTGAAGCTGCCTTCTCCTTTTGGCTCACTGGGTCGATGCCTCTCAGCCTAAGCCAACTCACAGGGTTGTTGCAGGGAATAAATGCGGATTGGGAGAACCTGGAACTGCTGGGAGGAGGAAAAAAAGTGGGGGAAGCAATGCATAATAATTAATAAAATGTGGTCCACTACTGGCAAGCTATGGGTGCCCCTCCCCTAACCTGGCTTGTGCTGTACCTTTATCGAGAACAGGCCCGAAAATGGCCAAGCTGTCATCAATGGTGGTGCAGTTCCAACGGCGCCCCCGGAACTGGTGCTGGCATTCCTGGATTCCTAGCTTCACGCCCTCAGCCACGCTGGGCATGATCTCGATGTAGTTGCGGCAGAACCGGAGCTGCTTGGGCACTAAGCCAGGAATGGAACCGCACAGGATCGGCTGGGAGCCCAACGAGGTATATTGCTGGCCTAATGCGAGGGACCTGCAAAGGGAGAACATATACAACCCCCTGCTTGAAAGGGCATTGGGCACTTTGTATGCCCGCAGTGACTCTTCCACCCAGTGGCAGACTGTCAGGAGCCAGCAGTAAATCACACCCTGCAAATGAGAGTTAACTCTTCATTGGCAAAACCAGGATCTGCACAGGAGGATCTGTCAGGCCTAAGGAGCACAGCAACTCTTCTCCGGCAGATCTTGCCCCTATGAAGAGGTTGCTGAGACCTCCCCACGGCTGCCTAAGCCCCCTCCTCTCCAGGGTTACCCCCAAGCAATCTGAGACTATGCCTGAAGCCAACCTCGGCTCTGCCCTTTACATGCCTCTTCTGGTTCTGGGAGACCTGGGTTGCCTTGGGATATTTAAAGTCATAACTAGTCAAAGGGCTGCCCCGGGACAGGATATCATGTATTGAAAACAATCCTGACATCTGCCTATTGAACCTGCTCCCAGAGAGCTAATTCTTCTTTCTATGTGAAATGTCCCAAATCAAAGGTCCACCTGGCTCCACTCTGTTTTCTGAAAATCTTTCAAATGTTTGAAAACAATGCATACCCATCCTGTCTCTCTTTAGCATTTTTCTCGGGGGTAAATATGTCCAGTTCATTTTTGTCTTTCTTACTATCATTCATTGTGCATGGCAGTTTATCAACGTTCCTAAATCAAACTGAGAACTGTCTCTGCCCCTAAAGATATTGCAGTCTAAAATTAACAATGAAGGAGGGAGGGAGGGAGAGAGAGGGGGGGGGACAAAGAAAGAAAGAAAGGAAGGAAGGAAGGAAGGAAGGAAGGAAGGGTAGCAAGGGATGGATATGAGCAATTGCATCTACAAGCACTTAAACTTTGCTACAGTTGGGAACAAGGATTAAGGGATTAGTCCAAAATCCTTGCAGAAGTGATAGGAGGGAAGAAAGGAAGAAACATAAATGTTGAGGGAGAGACATCCCAGCATAGTGAAGTCATGATTCCAACATAAAACATACTGGTTTTTCTTCTACCCTTTATCAATTTGCATAGTTCTCTCCTGAGTCCTTTCCCATGTTTACAGTTGTGGTACACAGAAAGCGATCACAGCACCGTCACCTCCTGAATCCCAGGATAAACAACGTTTCCTTAATAGACCTAAGACAACCTTGTGGGGTGGAGGGGGATGAATGGATTGTGATATTTCCATTTTATAGATTTGGGAGAACTCAGACAAAGAACCTGCAGTTTGCCCCTGAAATGACCCTGCACATTCATGACCTGGGTAGGATTCGAACCTGAGCCTGATGCTCTGCTGAACCGCACTGCCTCAACCCCTCATTAAGACTGGGGAAGTGCTGCATGTCACGAAAGCACACAGGCAATTATATCACCTCATTATCTTCTTACCAGCGCTGCATTAAGCTGCGGTGCAAAGATCAAAGCCCTTGTTTTCTTTCAGGGTGCTCAAGTCTTGTCGTTCAGAATCTTTTTTGCTAACTTGGCAGCAGAACCGTTTTCCTTTGCTGTGGTGGAAGCCAGCCTGCTTTCCAGGAAGCGGCAGCTGTAACCTTGGGGAGAGCCCAGGTTCCTGTGCAAATTTATCCCCCCAGAGAGGCATTGCGTGGAGATGATGGAGTGTGCGGTGTTAGCACCCTGCTTGTATTTTCTAGGAACGTCCAATGCTGGGATTAGATTCTACGTACAAGGCTGGTTCTACGTGGAATCTGCCTTTTGAAGGTTACTTGCAACAACAACAACAACAACAACAACAATTTATTATTTATACCCCACCCATCTGGCTGAGTTTCCCCAGCCACTCTGGGCGGCTCCTAATCGAGTGTTAAAAACAATACAGCATTAAATATTAAAAACTTCCCTAAACAGGGCTGCCTTCAGATGTCTTTTAAAGATAGGATAGCTGATTATTTCCTTCACATCTGAAGGGTTCCACAGGGTGGGCGCCACTACCGAGAAGGCCCCCTGTCTGGTTCCCTGTAACCTCACTTCTCGCAATGAGGGAACCGCCAGAAGGCCCTCGGAGCTGGATCTCAGTGTCCGGGCTGAACGATGGGGGTGGAGACGCTCGTTCAGGTATACTGGACCGAGGCCGTTTAGGGCTTTAAAGGTCAGCACCAACACTTTGAATTGTGCTCAGAAACGTACTGGGAGCCAATGCAGATCTCTCAGGACCGGTGTTATGTGGTCCCGGCGGCCAGTCCCAGTCACCAGTCTAGCTGCCGCATTCTGGATTAATTGCAGTTTCCGGGTCACCTTCAAAGGTAGCCCCACGTAGAGCGCATTGCAGTAGTCCATGCAGGAGATAACTACACCTGGTCCAGATGCAGCAGCTAGACCATGGGTAGGCAAACTAAGGCCCGGGGGCCGGATCTGGCCCAATTGCCTTCTAAATCTGGTCCGCGGACGGTCCAGGAATCAGCGTGTTTTTACATGAGTAGAATGTGTCCTTTTATTTAAAATGCATCTCTGGGTTATTTGTGGGTCATAGGAATTCGTTAATCCCCCCCAAAATATAGTCTGCCCCCCCAAGGTCTGAGGGACAGTGGACTTGCTTGAAAAGTTAGCTGACCCCTGAGCTAGACTCCCATCCTAACTAGGACTAGCCATAGGGACCATAGTACACCTGTCCTCAAAGAATGTACTGTTAGCAATTGGTTCCTGGGCATAGTTCAAGGGACTGTGGTCATAACAGTGCCTTTTAAGTCTGTGCACTGCTTAGCTGAAGTGAAGTCTCCTTCCAAATAATAATAATAATAATAATAGTAGTAGTAGTAGTAGTAGTAGTAGTAGTAGTAGTAGTAGTATTTATATCCTGCCCAACTGGCTAGATTGCCCCAGGTACTCTGGACAGCTTGCAACAAAATATTAAAAGCACAGCAAAACATCAACCATAAAAAACTTTATTATTTCTGTGCACTGCCCTTTATCCGTAGATCTCAGGGCTGTTCATGACTCAGGCCCACTCATTTTTAGAAAGCATGCACAATTTATTTATTTTTATCCAATGGGCATTTGCCTTGCCATAATATAAAGTGGTATTATAGCCAGCTGCTGTTTAGACAAGAGAAGTGCTGCTTTCAATTCTTGTCCACATTTTCTTGATCTCTTGGCTTGTTATTTTAATAAACAGGAGGGGGGGGAAACACACTATCAGATTATACTGATAACTATTCTGATAACTTTATTCTATGCAGCAAATATAGGAATCTGAGGGGGAAATAAGTTTGAGAGGCTGGTGTAGATCTATAAAGCCACCAACAGTTTATTCTATTTTTCAGTTGAAAATATCTCAGTTAAACAAAATTAAGTGAAAAAAATGAAAAAGAAGCAAAAAGTGCATATTATTATTATTAAGAATATAAATGAAATTATTATTCTAATACATATATATTTATTTATAACCTGCTATATTTTTAATAAATGCTTTGAAAAGATCATAATATTTGTCCACACACAATCAATGCCTGTAAGCTATCATGTCTCTTCTCCATTGATCAAGTCCCCAACATTGTGGCTCATGCAGGTATACTTTTGCTCTCTCTTTTTGGTGACCTGCCCAAAGCCTTTTGGCGTGGCCCCTCTTGGATGGAGAATGGACCAAATGGATGGCCCTCTACGCTGAACCTGGTGGTTTTCACAATCTTTTTGGGGAACCTTGGGGTTCTTTGCTCACCAGCAGCAACCTTACCCAGTAATGTGCAGGTCAGCAATAACTCACAAGGTGTCAGTGAAGTTAATTTTTTATTCAAAGAAACAAAAGAGCTCAAGCTTAGCACAGCAACTCTTCCCAGTAGGTCTTGCAGTTGCAAGGACTGAAGGTCCCCCGCCTTCCCACATCTCCCGAAGTCTCCTCTACCCCAGGTCCTGTTAGGATATTTTCATTCCACCTTAAAAGGGAGCAGGCTTTGTGAGTCACAGAGTCTGCGTATTTCCTGTTCACAGGAAGTTTATGTTTTCTATTGCTTTCGTTTCTCTCTCTGTGCCTGAAACACTGAAGCAGGCAGTCATGTTTTCTTTGTTCTGAGCAACGCTGAATAAACTTATAAATAATGCTCTCCTGCATGCATCTTTCGCTGTGCATTATCTGCTGATAGAGCGTGCATCAGCTCTGGAATGTGGCAAGCTATTTCTGGAGCTCGTGTCGCTAATTGCTGATACTGTGTGTCTACGGGAGATCGATGGACATCCGGAGGTGACGTGGAGCCATGATGGACTTTGTCTCCCTGGCAGTATCCCAACAGGTCCTTCCCAAGCAATCTGAGGCTCCAACACCTTGTGCCCTCTTCATACCTCCTCTGGTTCTGGCAAACCAGTGGGAGGGTAGCTAGTCACAGCAGGAGAGGGAGACCCCCTGGTTTCTTCAGCAGCCTGCCTAATCTCTGCCTCTTGGCCTTTCTCCTCTCCACTCTCCACTTTTGCCCTCTGCCACAGCCTCTTCCTGCTTACTAAACCCTGTTACCTCTTCAACTTCCAACACCTCCTCCTCCCAGTCTTCTCCATCTGCTCCCTCTGACCACTCATCACCATCTCATCACCACCAAGAAGGCTCTGAGCCTTCTTCCCTTGGGGTTTCCCGGCTATGGCCTCCCACCACTCCTCTGAATCCAGCCAGTCCAGGGCAACAAATCTTGAACATCTTCTTATACTCCTCCTTTCCAGCTACCATAATCTAGACCAGGGGCAGGATGAACCTTCGGCTTGGGGGCAAAGACAGCCTTCCAGGACTATCTTTCCAGGCTTCAGGATTGTCTGCAGGCCACAAGCTCCATCAGCCCCAGTTTGCAACCACCATCGGTCACATCCACTGCCAGGATACACCTGGACGATTGTCCGCGAGGGAATGTCACCGCCTTCCCATAGCTCAAGCCATGCACAAGGTGGCTTACAATAGGAAAAGACTCACATAATTACAAATAAAAGTAGTCATGACCAATAAATAAAACTCATCAAAAAGTACACAGCCAAACTGAACGACTTCCTCATAAATCATAGTAAGATCTAAAAATAAAGGTACAAAAAATGATATTAAGAATACCAGCAAAAAACAACAACCAACAACACTCACTAAAGAACACCCCAGCCCAAGAGTCCTCTCAGCAGCTTAATTTTTTGTAGCTGGAGTCAGTCCAGGTCCCACCCTCCCAGGCCAGGTGGAAAAGGTCAGCAAGGCAGGGAGCAAGTCTTCCTGGAGTCAATTCCAATGTGGTCTTGAGCTGAGAAACGTTCTCTACCATGGATTTAGAGTACAATCGCTTGGGGTAGTCAGGGACCTGACTCTCCCTTGCTTTCTTTTAGCCCATAAAAGTGCCATGCATGCCGATGCCACTGTATAATAATCAGGCAGTCCTTCTGTTCTTGTTCCATACTGTCTTCTTCAGTGATCATTCATAGCTGAGTAGGATTGTCTTCCATGAACACAGTTTTAACAGTGAGTCCGTAAGTGACAGCGGAGGCCAATTCTGGATCCACAGTGGGGACATAGGTTTCCAGGCGGGAGTTGATCATGGTGAGGGTTTGCCAAGTGTGCCTTCCTCTTAGCACGTTTCTCCCTTTCAGCCTGAGTTTGAGCATCTTCAAAGCCCATGACACCTTTGGTAAAGACTGTTCTCCAATTGGAGCGCTCACAAGCTGGTGTTTCCCAGTTGTTGGTGTTTATACTACATTTTTTAAGACTTTCCTTGAGAGAGTCTTTAAACCTCTTCTGTTGACCACTGGCATTACACTTTCCATTTTTAAGTTCGGAATAGAGTACAGTGGTACTTCAGGTTACAAGCGCTTCAGGTTACAGACGCTTCAGGTTACAGACTCCGCTAACCCAGAAATAGTACCTTGGGTTAAGAACTTTGCTTCAGTCTGAGAACAGAAATCGTGCTCTGGCGGCGTGGCAGCAGCAGGAGGCCCCATTAGCTGAAGTGGTGCTTCAGGTTAAGAACAGTTTCAGGTTAAGAATGAACCTCCAGAACGAATTAAGTACTTAACCCGAGGTACCACTGTAGTTGCTTTGGAAGACAATCATCAGGCATCTCCCCAACATGAAGTTGATGTTGAAGAATCATTGCTTCGACACTGGTGAGTTTGGCTTCTTCCAGTACACTTACATACTGTAAGATCACTGGGGCAGGGACCACTGCATACTTGTGAGTTCTGTACCAGCCTGCATTGCTGAATCAACTGTTATATACTAGAATACGTCACTATTGAGAATCGAGAGCTGTAAATGTTTTTTTTTCACAAATGGGAAACATTGAATGCTAGCTGGCTGGTCAGTCTCCCTGCACAGGGAGCTATCCAAATGAAGGTGCTGAACCTATGTTTTGGGAGTTTAGCAGCCCACCTGCAGGAGATTATGAGGGCCCCAATGTGGTAACCTGAGTTGGCTAGGGCATTTCCAATTTAACTGCAATCCATGTCATTTCATAGGCTATTATTTTTAAAGGTATTGGGTGTGGCGGGTAGTCATTTTGTGCTAACAGACTGGATGCGTGAAGGCACCCGTATCTCTCTGTCCTAAATGAAACTTTAGCACAGAAGAGCAAAAGGAAGGGATGAAAGGCAAAAACAAACATCAAAGGCCTTGTCATTCTAATTTTTTTTAAAAAAGCATCTCTCCAAAGTCATGTTTACGATTTTGAGATCAGACGTGCCCTCAGTTTGTTTTAAATCTGTGGCACTGAATTGAACTTTAGTCAAAGTCCATGACGAAACAACTTGGCTTGGGCAAATTCCAAATCTTCAGCCAGATTTGTTTTTAAGATAAGCTCTGTGTGTGTGTGGAAACAACTTTTGAGCCTCTTGAACTTTCATTGGAAAATCTTGTCCTGAAATAGGGAATGGTGCTTATCTACCCAGCCACACAGTTCCTCCTCAGTCCTCCAAATAAAGAGATTTTTCTTTAATTGCTGCCAGCAGGAAATCTACAAATCTACCAATTTTTACTTCCTAGGATAATCTCATACCAATGTTGCGAGGTGCTTTCAGACAGACAGCAACATGTCTGTCTGAAAGACCAGGAAGACACATATCCACATTTTGACTCTGCAACACAGCTAACTAGGTGGCCTGGGCCAAATCCCTTTCTCTTAGCCGAACCTAGTTCGCAGGGTTAATAGGAAGATAAAATGGAGTAACCCCATATATATGGTCCGTAAAGGTAAAGGTAAAGGGACCCCTGACCATTAGGTCCAGTCGTGGCTGACTCTGGGGTTGCGGCGCTCATCTCGCTTTATTGGCTGAGGGAGCTGGCGTACAGCTTCCGGGTCATGTGGCCAGCATGACTAAGCCGCTTCTGGTGAACCAGAGCAGCGCACGGAAACACTGTTTACCTTCCTGCCAGAGTAGTACCTATTTATCTACTTGCACTTTGGTGTGCTTTCGAACTGCTATGTTGGCAGGAGCAGGTACTGAGCAACGGGAGCTCACCCCGTCGCTGGGATTCAAACCGCCGACCATCTGATCGGCAAGTCCTAGGCTCTGTGGTTTAACCCCCAGCACCACCCGCGTCCTGTATATGGTCCATACGTCACTGGAAAAAGGGTTTATATATGTAACAGTGTTTTATATCAGTAGTGTGGGGGAGTGGTGGATAGAAACAGCACCCTTCTCTCTCACTCACTTGTATTCCTAGTACGGTTTATTACAGACTCACATGCACAAACATCTATCACAGCTCTGGGTTGCTCTGCCTCCTTGCCTTCGCTGAAAATGCAAATCCATGGATGCTGTGCCGCACAACGGAATTGTTCTATTTAGCAGCACCCCAGGTGACTCTTAGTCTTGGTCACACCCCGGCGTCCCCTTCCCTCCCTTTCTCCTTCCTTCCTTAGGGCTCTTGGCTCACCAAAGAAATCCCCCCCCTTGTTAGTTAGATATCTGCTTCTTGGCTTGTTTTGAACCTTTTGAAATTCAAACCTTACCACCAGTGCTTCAAGACGAAAACCACATTTTCCCACAAGCCTTTGCAAGTGCAATCCCAGGAGCCTTTGCACCAACCTGTGAGGCCTGTGGAGAGTTGGAGTTTGAGAAAGGAGGTTTTCAGGGAGCGATTGCGGTGGAGAGTTTGGTGTATTTTGGGGTTTTTCAAGTGTTTCCAGAGGCTTGCTGGCTTCCTCAAACTCGGCCCTCCAGATGTTTTTTGGCCTACAACTCCCATAATCCCTAGCTAGCAGGACCAGTGGTCAGGGATGATGGGAACTGTAGTCTCAAAACATCTGGAGGGCCGAGGTTGTGGAAGCCTGCGTTAAAGGGACATTAGGATTGAGTTACTCTGTGTTAGAAGGAAAGTTTGTCTAAGCATTCCCACCCACCCTGTTCCCTGTGAATATACCAGAACCAAAAGCTGTCTCCAAAAATGTGCCTGTTGCTCACACTCCACTGATTTAAAAGTCACTCTCCCTAATGAAAATTGACTTCCATCAACCAACCAACCAACCAACCAACCAACCAACCAACCAACCAACCAGTGCTTTTGTTGGGTGAGGGGGCATGTCTGTGCAGATGTTGGGTTTCAACTCCCATCAACCAGAATGACTAATGGTCGGGGGGGATGATCTCAAGGGCCACAGGCTCCCCATGCCAGCATTCACTGATCTGTCTGACAAATAAATGCATCAAAGTTTGCCATCCTATTAATTATTGTGACTGTATATGTTCAAGTCTTCCAGGCCTGCCCCTAACACCGTTTGTTCTCTGTCACACTGTTCTCTGTCTTTCAAACCCTCCTCTTTTGGTTCCCTTCCTCCGTACCCCATTCCTTACACTTGTCAACATCCTATTTTATTACTATTATTATTTCCCTTCCCTTCTCCAGTACAACTAGGGCTAGTTATTAAATCCCAGGGTTGGGTAGCAATGCTACAGAGCAGCCAACCTCTGTTTCAGGTGACAGTTGGCACTTTGCTTATGCACCATAGAGTTGAAGAGCTGGAATGAACCACAGGTGGCATATTATTCAGCTAATTCCATCCCTCCCACCCTTGGCCCGAAAGGATTATCCCTCCATGGCCCACCAATCCTCCACCATTCAGTCCTTTGCAATTCAGCAAACTACAGCCTGCCTCATGCCAGAAGCGGGTGGAATCCAGGGAAACAACCACAGAGCAAATTATTCCAAGAGACTCCCAACAGAAAAGCCAACTCTCTCCCAATTTCATTTACTAATTGCTTCCTGGTTCGAAATATGGCCTTGGGTCATCTGAAACATGAACCAAACCCATCCCCAATACATAAAACCATGTTTGTACCTTTCATCTTTGGTATCTGAGGGAGAGGGAAGAGAGGTCTCTTAGGGATGAAAAACCTGGAGTGTCGTATTGGAACTTGAATATGGGAAGTTGAGGATCATTGAGGATCATGAACGGAGTGTCCCTATCACCTGACATGGGGGTTATCTGGACTGTCATTTCCCCAATACATTAACTCAGCAGCGGGCGAAACTTCAGCCCTCCAAATGTAGTTGGACTACAACTCCCATCATCCTTGACCACTGGCAAGGGCCGATGGGATCTGTAGTCCAATGTCTTTTGGGTCAAAGGTCCCCCCCCCAACTCCTCATTAGCTGATGATGTGTGGTAAAATTGTCCTTAATCATTTGGCAGGATGAGCTGGACGGTCAAGTTATGCTAGGGCAAGGAAACTTACCATGGTCATCATCAGTGTAGCCTCAGTCTCCCAAATAGTTCAGTAGATGCAATTTACACCTTCAGCTGGGACGGGTCCATTGAGCTATTGGGCAATTCATTCATCTCTGCAAATCAAGTCTTAAGGCTTACATACCTTTGGGGATTTCAGAGAACTGGTCAAATTAGCTAAAGGTTATCTAGTATTCTATCCTCCCCCACCTCCAAGCAAAGTATGGGGAAGAGCTTTGTCCTTCTCTAGTATCATGGGATGGTCCTCTTCCTCGGGGATCATTGGGGAATACATCATCTGGGGACAATGGATGGTGTTGCAGATTTGCCTTCTCCCCCTGCACCCCGATTTTCTCAGTGGACGGGTGATTGTTCATACCCAGGTTCTTACTGACCTCCAAATTTAAGAGTCTAGAACAGCCTTTCTCGGACCACCGGGATGAAATTTACGGCATGTAATGCCCTAAGAGAAAATATTATGAAAATGATCTATAGGTGGTACATAACCCCGGTCAAGCTTGCAAAGATTTACCATTTACCTGATAATAAATGTTGGAAATGTAAGGAAAAGGAAGGCACATTCTTTCACCTCTGGTGGACGTGCCCGAAGATTAAGGCATTCTGGGAAATGATCTATAATGAACTGAAAAAGGTATTTAAATATACCTTCCCTAAGAAACCAGAGGCCTTTCTCTTGGGTATTGTCGGCCAAGGGGTGTTAAAGACGGATATAACTTTTTTTATGTATGCTACAACAGCAGCAAGAATACTCATTGCAAAGTACTGGAAGACACAAGATCTACCCACCCTGGAAGAATGGCAGATGAAGGTGATTGACTACATGGGCCTGGCAGAGATGACGAGCAGAATCCGAAACCAGGGAAGAGAAGCAGCGGAAGAAGAATGGAAAAAATTTAAGGACTATTTAAAGAAATATTACAAAATTAATGAAAGTTAAAATGATGTTGGATTAGAAAATAAATGGTTACTATTAGTAATGGATAAGATAAGGAGAATAAGTAAGATCAAACTAAATTAAAATAAGGGAAGATTTGCTGAATAAATGATTAGAAATTGGAATACAGAAAAGGGAGGCATGAGGAAGTCGGAGAAGTAAGGTATAAGAAAATAAGATTTGAAATTGTACTTGTTTTTTGTTTCTGTTTGATTGTTTGTTGTGTCTATTGTATTGTATTGTTATGTTTTTGTTGTTATAAAAAATTCTTTAATAAAAAATTATATTAAAAAAAAAATAGAACAGCCTTTCTCAACCTGTGGGTTCCCAGATGTTGTTGAACTACAACTCCCATCACCCCTAGCTAGCAAGGCCAGAGCTCAGGGATGATGGGAGTTGTAGTCCAACAACATCTGGGGACCCACAGGTTGAGAACCGCTGATCTAGAAGGAATTTTCCCACCCAGATCAACCTTGGCATCCGGCCCTGAATTGTCTACTGTCTCTTTGTGCTTCCAGGCTGCTTTTCTATTTAACAAAAGATAAAACGACAATATAAAATGACACAGCGGACAGTGGCGGTAAAAACAAGGTTATTTAAAGGACAGAGAAGATTAATAGAACTAGTATAAAATCAATATAAGTAGCAACAAGAGAGCAATAAAGGGAAAGCCCCTAAAAGGTTTGGGAGATCAGAAAGTATTAAATTGACTTTGAAATGGTGGAAGTGCTTGGGCCTCAATTACCTGGTGGGGATAAACAGCAGAGGTTATAATCTGACAGGGCCCCAGGATGCCAATATATCCATGCAACACTTTATATAAAGCACACCTAGCTGGGTTAATGCCTGTTTTTCTCTAGTACAATGTGGCTTGCCTCAGGACTTGAGTTATCTGAATTTATTACTACGCAGTCTCCCGCTCTCTTTGCTTGTAGTCTAGCGGTCTGTACTACAAAGGTTTATCTGACATGATGTTAGTGGATAGTTCACACATAAATGACCATTCCTTGATTCGTCATCACCAGATTAGGTGACACTTAGGGAAATACGTGGTCTGACTCCACTATAAATTGCTGTTGAATTTATGTGCGTTACTTCTGAATCGCTGTGAAACCGGCTTGCATTTCAACTGCGATGGCTCATTTACCAATGCCAGTAATTCTAAGCAGTGCAAAATGGAAACGGAATGTGATCATTTTGCGCTTTGGTTTTTAGCTGCGAGTGCATGCATTAGTGTTTATCAGTAAGCTGTAAGGCAGGGGTAGGCAAACTAAGGCCCGGGGGCTGGATGCGGCCCAATCGCCTTCTAAATCCAGCCCGCAGACGGTCTGGGAATCAGCATGTTTTTACATAAGCCGAATGTGTCCTTTTATTTAAACTGCATCTCTGGGTTATTTGTGGGGCCTGCCTGGTGTTTTTACAGGAGTAGAATGTGTCCTTTTATTCAAACCGCATCTCTGGGTTCTTTGTGGGGTCTGCCTCGTGTTTTTTGTGAGTAGAATGTGTGCTTTTATTTAAAATGCATCTCTGGGTTATTTGTGGGGCATAGGAATTTGTTCATCCCCCCCAAAAAATATAGTCCGGCCCCCCACAAGGTCTGAGGAACAGTGGACCGGCCCCCTGCTGAAAATGTTTGCTGGCCCCTGCAAGGGGTTGGGGAATGCACAAGACAAAAACGACAGCAAACTACACTATGGCAATGCGCTTTGAAGGTGACTCAGAAACTACAACTAAACCAGAATGTGGCAGCTAGAATGGTGAAGGAGCGGTCGCTGGGACCATATAACACCAGTTCTAAAGGATCTACACTGGCTCCCATTATGTTTCCGAGCACAATTCAAAGTGTTGGTATTGACCTATAAAGCCCTAAACGTAATTGGCCCTGTATACCTGAAGGAGTGTCTCCACCCCCATCGTTCAGCTCACACACCGAGGTCCAGCTCCGAGGGCCTTCTGGCGGTTCCCTCACTGTGAGAAACGAATTTACAGGGAACCAGGCAGAGGGCCTTCTTGGTAGTGGCACCTGCCCTGTGGAACACCCTCCCATCAGATGTCAAGGAGATAAAGAACTGCCCAACTTTTAGAAGACATCTGAAGGCAGCCCTGTGGCAGGAAGTTTTTAATGTTTGACGTTCTGTTATGTTTTTATACTGTATGTGTTGGAAGCTACCCAGAGTGGCTGGGGCATAAATATATGAAGAAGAAGAAGAAGAAGAAGAAGAAGAAGAAGAAGAAGAGGAGGAGGAGGAGGAGGAGGAGGAGGAGGAGGTCTTTGGACAAAGTCCAGAAATACCAAAGAACCGTGGGTCACAAGTGTATTAGTGCACCTCAGGAAACAAGATAGGGTGGTTTAGAGGACAGAGCGATGGGGGGGGGGTGTTTCTCAAGCATTCCTACTTGAAAACGGGGACATATCATTCATCTGCCACAGCCTGACCTCGGAGCACTTTCATTATAAGACAAGCAGGCCAGGGGGAGTGTCCGACAGGCATTTGAGTATCTTGTGCCTTGGGCATTTTCTAAAGCCTTTCCCCTTGTGATCCTTTATTTCCACCCCTGCTGAGAGTGCTCCTTATCGAAAGGGCAACCGCAGACATTATAGGCATCTTTAACCCCACCGGGCCGTTTCCCTGGCTACCTCCTTAGAAGATGCTTATACCCTCTTGTCCGTGGGGGCGGGAGGTTTCTGCTGCTGAACCCACAATGGAATCAGCCCACCATGTAAGCTGCACGGAAGTCTGCCGCTTGCGCCGGGAGGGATGGCGGCTGGAGCAGGCGGCCGACGGAGGCGCCATCGAAATGTGGCGAATGGAGGCTCTCCTGAGCTTGCAGCCCTAGGCCACAAGCTTCCTTGGGAATCTAGGGGGGCTTCCCTCTCAGGAAGGCTTGCTACCAGGCAACCTTCTCTGCTCCCCTCTCCTCCGACCTTGTCAGACAAGGGTGGGGAACCTGGGACTCTCTAGATATCGTGGGGCTCCAGCTTTCATAAGTCCCAGGCAGCAGGGCCAATGGTTAGGGGATAAGGGAGTTGTAGTACAGCATGCTACATCTCCCTGCTACAGTTGGTGGTAGGTTGCACATTCCTGCATTCATGAAAAGTATGAAAATAATAGCAAAATAATAATAATAATAATAATAATAATAATAATAATAATAATAATTTATACCCTGATGGCAAGGAGATGAGTAACGATATAACCTTTAGAAGACATCTGAAGACAATGTTTTTGTGGTGTTTTTATCTATGTTGGAAGCCTCCTGGAGTGGCTAAGGCAACCCGGTTAGATGGACAGGGTACAAATATTATCAATCCCAGAAGCTGCAATCAGCATGCAATCAACACAACCCACACTACTACTACTACTACTACTACTACTACTACTACTACTACTACTACTAATTTGTTACTTATACCCCACCCATCTGGCCAGGCCTCCCCAGCCACTCTAGGCAGCTTCCAACAAAATATTAAAAATACAATAAAACATCAAAACATCCCAAAACTGGGCTGCCTTCAGATGTCTTCTAAAAATCAGATAGCTGTCTATTTCCCTCTGATGAGGGCGGGTGCCACTACTGAGAAGGCCCTCTGCCTCGTTCCCTGCAACCTCACTTCTTGCAGGGAGGGAACCGCCAGAAGGCCCTTGGAGCTGGACCTCAGTGTCCAGGCTGAACGATGGGGGTGGAGACACTCCCTCAGGTATACTGGGCTGAGGCCGTTTAGGGCTTTAAAGGTCAGCAACAATACTTTGAATTGTGCTCAGCAACGTACTGGGAGCCAATGTAGGTCTTTCAGAACAGGTGTTATATGGTCTCGGTGGCCACTCCCAGTCATCAGTCTAGCTGCCGCATTCTGGATTAATTGTAGTTTCTGGGTCAAAGGTAGCCCCACGTAGAGCGCATTACAGTAGTACAAGCGGGAGATAACCAGAGCATGCACCACTCTGGCGAGACAGTCCGTGGGCAGATAGGGTCTCAGGCTGCGTACCAGGTGGAGCTGATAAACAGCTGCCCTGGACACAGACTTAACCTGAAGAGCACTTATAACAATAGGGCGTTAGAATTGTGGATTTGGAAGGGTCAAGATGACAAGAGTCATCTAGTCCAACCCTCTGCAATGCGGCAATCTTTTGCCCAATGTGGGGCTCGAACTCACGACCCTGAGGTTAAGAGTCTCCTGTTCTTGCAACTGAGCTATCCAGCTATCCGCTCAATTTATGCATCACCTCTGAGCAATCTCTGAGCACTTTCCAAAAATGAGATCTGTCAGCCCTGCAATGCGCTAGTGAAAATCCTGTGTTTCTCCTGTTGTACTTGCGACTCCAGCTCACATCAGTCCCAACCAGCATGGCCAGGGATCATCATCCAGCAACCATAAAAAGGACCCCAGGCTTCCCACAAGTCTTAAGGTATGGTTTCATGAGCCAAGACAAACAGTGCTAGTACGGGGCTTCCCCAGGGCTCGGTTTGAGACCAGGCTCGGCCCCTGAATCAACCCAATTTCAATACTAACCCTAAGCCCTTAGGCTTCGATTGAATCATCATCACCATGGATGCTAGGTTAACTGCCTGCTAGTTGAACCCAACTTTTGCTCCTCCATACCTGCCATCCATCTCTTTGCATCTGATGAAATGGACTCCTACATTTACAAGTACTTTGAGCATCTAATGCCAAACCTGGCAAAGTTGTGGTGCTGACCGATAAAACCTCACATGTCTCAGGACTTAAATTATCTTAAGGACCGCCTGCCCCATATGAGCCGACCCAGACCGTGCGCTTGTCGTCCAAGGTCCTTCTCTACGCCCCTGCTCCCTGAGAGGTTGAGAGGGTAGCCACATAAGAACAGGCCTTTTCTGTGGTGGCTCCTCATCTGTGAAATGCTCTCCCTAGAGAAGCTCATCGGGCGACAACATTGCAAGTCTTTAGGCATCTGGCTAAAAACATTCCTCTTTACCCAGGCTATGCCTTTAGCCGTTAAATAATCTATGGCCTGTGAAAGGTGGTTGTGGGGGCTGATTATTTTACTATTATGCTGTCTGTTATTATGCTTTGTGTTATGTTTATTATTACGATGCACTGTCAAGTATGTTTTTAATGCAGTACACTGCCCTGGGATCTTGTGATAAAGGGTGGCACATAAAGCTAATAAATAATGATGATGATGATAACACTTTGTTGTTGTTGTTTAGTCATTTAGTCGTGTCCGACTCTTTGTGACCCCATGGACCAGAGCACGCCAGGCACTCCTGTCTTCCACTGCCTCCCACAATTTGGTCAGACTCATGCTGGTAGCTTCGAGAACACTGTCCAACCATCTCGTCCTCTGTCGTCCCCTTCTCCTTGGGCCCTCCATCTTTCCCAACATCAGGGTCTTTTCCAGGGAGTCTTCTCTTCTCATGAGGTGGCCAAAGTATTGGAGCCTCAGCTTCAGGATCTGTCCTTCCAGTGAGCACTCAGGGCTGATTTCCTTCAGAATGGAGAGGTTTGATCTTCTTGCAGTCCATGGGACTCTCAAGAGTCTCCTCCAGCACCATAATTCAAAAGCATCAATTCTTTGGCGATCAGCCTTCTTTATGGTCCAGCTCTCACTTCCATACATCACTACTGGGAAAACCACAGCTTTAACTATACGGACCTTTGTTGGCAAGGTGATGTCTCTGCTTTTTAAGATGCTGTCTAGGTTTGTCATTGCTTTTCTCCCAAGAAGCAGGCGTCTTTTAATTTCGTGGCTGCTGTCACCATCTGCAGTGATCATGGAGCCCAAGAAAGTAAAATCTCTCACTGCCTCCATTTCTTCCCCTTCTATTTGCCAGGAGGTGATGGGACCAGTGGCCATGATCTTCATTTTTTTGATGTTGAGCTTCAGACCATATTTTGCGCTCTCCTCTTTCACCCTCATTAAAAGGTTCTTTAATTCTTATGCCATAGTAAATGCGCCACCGCAAAACTTTTCTTTTTTTATGCTGCAACAGGAAGGCAAAAAGTCTTTGACCCTCATTGCAGCTGAAAAGAGTTTTTCTGAGCATGTGCAAAGTGGGATTTTCCTGGCTCTGAGTAATCAGGATCAGAAGGTACAGTGATATCCCAGATGCTTTTATTGAGGTTTCCGGCAATCAGTTAAAATAAATAAATAAAAGCCCCTTCCGGTTCTTTTCCTGGGGGATTTAAAGCGTGGGATGGGAACCATGGGCACGCTGTATGTTGTTGAACTCTAGCTCCCATCAGCCCCAGCCAGCATGATGGGAATGGTCAGGAATGATGGGAACGGTAGTTCAACAACATGTTCCCTGCCGCTGCTTTGAAATAATATATTCAAATTTAATACTACTGGGGAAATGGGGGAAATTACGAACGTTTCCAGGGGCTATCTGCAACAAGCACACTGTAAACTCTAAAAGCTCAGGGGGTGGGGTGGGTTATCAGGCCAGATTCGGGGAGTTAGTTGGCAGGACAGGCCCCTGTAGGTATGGAAGGTTTTTCCTCGTACAATGAGAGGTGTGGCCCGCTCTAAAAAGAAGACCCATCTCCGCAGAGCAGCAGTGCTGAGCTTTGGCAGCCTTCCCTGCCCCGGGGAAGCGATTAGGTTGAGATAATTGCTCTTTAACTGGCTGCTTGCTTTGTTGTCATTACCTCTGGAGGTAACCTGACTTGGGGGCAAGAAGCAGCGGCTTATTTTTAGCAGCAAGGAGAGGTACGAAGTTGGCACCAGCTCCGCTCTGCGCCTCCTCCTCCTTGCCAAAGCCAAGAGGACTTCCAAGTTAGGTAACTGGGCTGATGACTTGGGATCTGGGAGCGTTCCTGTTTTGAAGGCTACAAGCTCCGAATAAATCAGGGGTCTGGGGCGGGTGGGAAAGAGACTGGGACTAAGAGCTAGAGAGAGATGTTCGGAAGGAGATCTGGGGTGGTGATGGTTGGAGGAAGCTAAGCGGACATCTTAAAACCAGGGAACACCATGACCAGTCCAGATGTCTATGGGGAAAGGGGAGAAGGCCTTTCAGGTGCAGGGAGGCAAGCTTAAAGGACCTTCTTGGAGGTATTCAGAATGGCAAAAACAACCATTAGTAAGATCACTTGCCATTGGTTTGTTTATTTAAATGCATGGCATGTGGTGTGGCCTGCTATTAAGCAGTTTCCTTATAGCAGTTTGTGTGTGTGCACGGGCATGCAAAATTTTATTTCCCTTCTCTATGCTTGTATGGTGCAGGGAAAGGGGATTTTAACCTTGCAGCACGCACACCCAGTGGGGGGAGGGCACAGGGGCGCGAAATTCCAACACCCCGTGCTGCCTCGATACAGCTACATGCTTCCATCGCTAGGCTCCGTTGAAAACGGCTTCTCCATGTGATCTAGGAAGTGACCTCGCTAGAGAATGGAACAACTCTTCTTATCTCTGCAATCTGCTGGGTGACGCGGACGCTATAGGCAGTTGAATGTGCATGTATACTCCATCTGTTTCCCTCCCTCCCACCTCTTCTGCATGGCCCCGGGCCCCGGCAACCCACACTATGCCACTGTGCAACCCTCCTCTCCTAACCCCCTGCTCCAGGGCATCATCCCTCATTCTTAGTCATGCAATTTGGTGCTGATGGGAAATGCGAGTCCAACAACAGGAGCGACACAGGAGAACAGGCTTCTTCCTCCCCACACTTTTCTTTTCTCGACTGAACCACAATGTTCCGTTTCAGTGTTTAAAAAACATTCCCCCCCCTTCTAATTAAAAAATGCATACACTTACATGTACTAATGAGGGAGTTCCTCCGTATAAGGAAGAACCACTATATTTGTGAAACATCAGAACCACTGATGTTTTATTGTAGTTTTTATATTTTGCCGGAAGCTGCCCAGAGTGGCTGGGGAAACCCAGCCAGATGGGTGGGGTATAAATAAATAAATAAATAAATAAATAAATAAATAATAATAATAATAATAATAATAATAATAATAATAATAATAATTGCATTTCGGTGTTCTCATTCTACTTCCAAGCTTTTGGGGTATACATCCCCCTCCCAGATTCTTATGCATTTATACATACAGTGGTACCTCAGGTTACAAGCGCTTCAGGTTACATACGCTTCAGGTTACAGACTCCGCTAACCCAGAAATATTACCTCGGGTTAAGAACTTTGCTTCAGGATGAGAACAAAAATCGTGCTCAGGCGGTGCAGTGGCCGCGGGAGGCCCCATTAGCTAAAGTGGTGCTTCAGGTTAAGAACAGTTTCAGGTTAAGAACGGACCTCCGGAACGAATTAAGTACTTAACCCGAGGTACCACTGTATATTAGTTGGGAGAAAAGCCTGCTTCAGAGTGATTTACCCCAAAGTGAAATGCTGTGCCAGAGAAAGGCACCTGGAAGGCGAAAGCCCTTCATGTGGATGTATGGTTTATGACAGTGCAAAGCTTATTTTGGGATGCACGCCCCCAAATCCTCATTTATGCATATTATTATTAGCCACTACTGCTATGGGCCCAGCAAGCTTGCTGTTGCATTTCACACACAAAAGGTTCTGTGTACCAGATTGTACCAGTTACAATCACCTCAAAAAGTCGATTGTAGGGTTGGAAAAGTTTCAGAAAAGAGCAAGTGAAACAATCAAGAGAATGGAGTGATTCCTCTATGTGTTGAGGTTG
Source organism: Podarcis raffonei (assembly GCF_027172205.1). Classification (NCBI taxonomy): domain Eukaryota; kingdom Metazoa; phylum Chordata; class Lepidosauria; order Squamata; family Lacertidae; genus Podarcis; species Podarcis raffonei. The sequence continues at coordinate 15,766,589 of NC_070614.1, forward strand.
TAGGGTTTGGGGCTTTTTAGTTGAGAGGGAGTAAGAGGTGACATCAGTGTTTTTTTCTGGGGGTACGCATACGCCTAAACATTTTGTGAATCTAAGTTTGGCTTCATTGAGGGGCAGTATTTCAATATGAGTAGGAAAATGAGAGTACCCTTGTCAGTGCCGCCCGAGGTCCCAGCTCACCAAGGACCAACGCTGCTTCGTTGTTTAGTATAAAAGTCTTTATTGAAGTTCAGTTTCACTTCCACAGCCGCAGCGTGCAGCACTACGTCTCAAACTCTAGACCGCCGAAGCTCCATCTGAATCTCCTCCCCCCTGACACCAGTTTAAGATTCTAGCCTTGCTCCACCTCCTCCTTTGTTCTTTCCTCCTCTGGGTCTGCCTGCCCGTCGGGGTCTCTCCCTTCCTAGACTCCTCTGACGCTGAGTCCCCTGACTCTTCCCCCTCCCTCCGGCGGGCTTTAGGACCTGGCTCCCAATCCGGGTTTCCTGCTGTCCCGCGCGCCTGTACATTTGAACTTGGCGCGCGCGCCCAGCCTCCCACTTTCCTTCTGACCGTTACACTGCTGTCACTACTCCCTCCTTCGGGGAGGCTAGCTGGAACTGACCTCCCCTCCGTTTCCCCACTTTCCGATGGGGGCGTGGTCAGCCCTGACTCATCTTCTCTCCCCGCTGGAGGAGAGGCTGGCCCTGACACATGTGACTCTTCCCCCCCACTGTGCTCTGGTGGGGGAACTGGTCCTGATCCTCCGCTGCTGCCTTGGGAGTCCCCGCTGGCCCCCTGCTTCTGGTGCATCCCCCCGGGACCCCCCTTGCCCTCACCATCGGCGCCCCCTTTTGGGAATCTTCTGATTCGCTGGAGAAGCTCATGGAATCTCTCGGGTCACTGTCATACTCCCCTACGCTCCCCTCGGATTCCTCCCCTTCGCTCTCCATTTCCTCTCTCCCCTGTGCTTCTGCTCCTGAGCCCCTGACAACCCTAAACATTATTATATTTTTAGGGGGGGGAAAGCACTGGGCGACACTTTATAAGTTTATGAAATTAAGCACACCATGGTAAGTAGGGATAGTTTTCCTTCCTCTTTCGTAGCACTTGAACTCGTGGTTATCCAATGAAGTGTTGTTGGAAGGTTCACACAGCTCAGTCATAGCTGTCAACCTTCCCTTTTTTGGCGGGAAAATCCCTTACTCCAGCACCGTTTCCCGCTGCTATCCCGGATTGTTAGATATCCCGTAGACTGTCCCCGGGACAGGTGAGGCTGCTGATCCCTTATTTTCGAGGCTGCTGATCCCTTATTTTCCAATCTGAAAGTTGACAGCTAAGCTCATAGTTTAACTATGGAAACTGCCCCCACAAAGGGATGGCCACCAACTTGGATGGCTTTAAAAGAGTATAGGACAAATTCATGGAAGAGAGGGCTCTCGATGGCCTCTAGCCACGAGGGCCGTGCTCAGAGGCAGAAATGCTTCTGAATGCCAGCTGCTGCAAACCCAAATTTGTGGGTTTCCTACAGGCACCCGGTTGGCTTGTGAGAACAGGATGCCAGGCGAGATGGTCCATTGGCCTGGTCCAACAGGCTCTTGTTGTGGGAATGTTCAGGGAGGCAGGAGAGGATATATTGTTTAATTATATCCTTCCCAACTTGTGTTAACAAGTCCTGTGATTTAGCAGAGTAACATTCCCCTTTTAAACTTACACAGCGGATAGGTTTGCCAGGCTTGCATAAGCCTCTAAAATAAGTTTCCTGGTAATTCCTCTTTTATTCCCTCCTAAAAAGAATAGAGGTGGGACGTGGGTGGCACTGTGGGTTAAACCACAGAGCCTAGGACTTGCCAATCAGAAGGTTGGCGGTTGGAATCCCCGCGACGGGGTGAGCTACCGTTGCTCGGTCCCTGCTCCTGCCAACCTAGCAGTTCAAAAGCACGTCAAAGTGCAAGTAGATAAATAGGTACCGCTCTGGCGGGAAGGTAAATGGCGTTTCCGTGCGCTGCTCTGGTTCGCCAGAAGCGGCTTAGTCATGCTGGCCACATGACCCGGAAGCTGTACGCCGGCTCCCTCGGCCAATAAAGCAAGATGAGCGCCGCAACCCCAGAGTCGGCCACGACTGGACCTAATGGTCAGGGGTCCCTTTACCTTTACCTAAAAAGAATAGATACGACACAGCCTTGTATGAAAGTTTAAAAGAGTTTACTCACACGTTCTGTTCACAAATGGATCCCAGAAGGCAGAGTTAAGTTACAAAATATATTCACGTGGAATCTATCTCATAAAGAGATAGTTCCTTTGTCGTTTCTTGGCTGGAAGCCAAGAGAGCATCTCAGGCTAAGGAGATGTTGCTTCTTCAAGGAATGGAGTCAGAGAGAGATGTGGTGGCCAGTCCTGTGCTTTTGTTACCTGCATAGGTAAATTCACGCCCACCTCTGGTCACATGTAGAGGAAGTTTGTCTCAGCACAGGAGGAAACAGGAAGTTTATCTACTGGCTGGACAAACATCCCTCTTCATGTCTAAACATGTCCACTCTAGGAACGTTGTATTTGACTGCTCTGTGTTTCACACCCCACACTTCTTAGGAGGCCTGGCATGCAACTCAACTACGACAGCCAACCAGCAATGCAGGTGTGCCATTTGGCTGGCCCAAAGCCTTTGGGGGGGTGTACTGCCCCATATTCTTGTTCATATATATCTATATTGGCAGTTATTGGTTTGGGCATGGTAGCACTGGGTCAGCAATTATGCTTCCTGTAGGGTGCCAGTTTCTCAGTGACGTGGGGAAGTCTGGATAGCTCAGCTGGTTAGAGTGTGGTGCTGATAATGCCAACATTGCAGGTTTGATCCCCGTATGGGACAGCTGCATATTCCTGCATTGCAGGGGGTTGGACCAGATTCAATTCTATGATTCGAGACTTCATATCTCTCCAGGCCACACTTAAGAATTTGGGGCCAAGGGTTTTACACCCCAAAATAACATTTGGGCCATTCCAAATCTAGGGTTGGAAGGGAAACTGAGGGTCATTAGTCCAGCTCCCTGCACTGCAGGAATCCTGGCCACAGCTGTCCCTAGGTGGGCTAAAACCACCAACCTGGTTAATGTACTGGCCCATTGTGCATCAAGTGAGGGATCAGGACACATGCTCAAGCCCAAAACGTCTTGTGGAGGAGCTCAAGTCTTGCAAGGGGTCTTGATTTGCCTCGAGAGTATTACCTGTGCAGGTTTCACCTGCTTAGTCTTAAAAACTTGGTTGCAGAAAAACTGTGCTCTTGTTGCGGCTGCCGATTTCGTTTCACCGGCTTGGCTCTTGCAAAAACACACCCGGCTCCTTTGCAGAGGAGCTGAGCTGTTGCAAAGAGCTCTGCTTCAATCGCAGCAACTTAGCGTTTATAGAGATTTTATTCTGCTCTCTCAATTGGCGGTATGGTTGTTTTGTGGGCTCCCTAAGCACTTCTGATGAAGCTAACTCAGAATCGAAAGGCAAAGGTCATCCCTAAATCAGTGCGTTTCCCAGGTCTGAGACAATTCATTTCAGCAGGCCACCGTTTCCTAGAAAAGGACCTTCTTTCCAGCTTACTTCCTTAGCTGCTCTATAAATAACAACAACGATAAATAAAGACACTCTAGTATTGTCTTCCTGTAGCTACCGCTGTTTTCCTGCTTTGTTCCCTCAACCCCCCCTTTCCATTTTGCAGCTCCTTAGCTCCCCCACCGCCCCGCATCGTAGCACAAAGAAAGAAAGGGGGAAGGAGAAACAGGTTTAAACATTTTTCAGGAGTCTTGTCATCTTTTATCAGATCAGCCTGGAGCTTCTAGGTTGGGAGCTTGTCAAGCTGCGCTCCGTGCCCTTACTGTACGGCAGCAGTTCACATTCCACAAAGTTCGGTCAACTCCTGTTGCACCTTCCAGGTGCCCCAAGCACCTTCCATCAACCCATTTGCTTGCACCCCCCCCAAATCATCATCAGCAGTAGCAGGCAAGCTTTACTCTCACTTCCAGGTAAATGCATCTCACATATTGCATTCAACAGGGAGCTGCTGCAGGCACTCGTGGTATGATATATACAGATCTTGCAAAAGCATGTTTGTGACATTTACACACTGGGTTCTTTTTTGTAGTTGGACACTTAATGTGTGAAGTCAGGGCAGGATTTAGGTTTGAGGAGGCCCTAAGCTACTGAAGGTAATGGGGCCCTTTATATGTCCAGCTGTCCTTTGTCAACAACAAATTGTCACAGTTTTTTGTGTTGAATATATGCTATATGGTAATTTGTGGACCTAATAGGTATCTAAAGCCATTGGCACATGCAAAATGTAGGCACCCTATATATAGTAAAGGTAAAGGGACCCCTGACCATTAGGTCCAGTCGTGACTGACTCTGGGGTTGCAGCGCTCATCTCACTTTATTGGCCGGGGGAGCCAGCATACAGCTTCCAGGTCATGTGGCCAGCATGACTAAGCCGCTTCTGGCGAACCAGAGCAGTGCACGGAAACACCGTTTACCTTCCCGCCGGAGTGGTACCTATTTATCTACTTGCACTTTGACGTGCTTTTGAACTGCTAGGTTGGCAGGAGCAGGGACCGAGCAACGGGAGCTCACCCCGTCGCGGGGATTCGAACCACCGACCTTCTGATCGGCAAGTCCTGGGCTCCACAGCACCACCCACGTCCCTTAACCCTATATATAAACTAGGGATATATTAGGGAGCAGGCTAGCAGGCGGGGCCCATGATTTGCATCATAGGAGCCTACACAACACAAAACATTGTTGCTGTATGTAGGCTTTATTTTATTTGTTTTTTATCTTATATTTTGGAAATGTACATCCAGCTTTCTGGGGGCCCCCAAGAGAGTAGGGCCCTAAGCTATAGCTTGTTTAGCTTATATGTAAATCCGGCACTGTGAAGTGTTCCCTCTGCAAGGAAATTATGTTCTGGCAGTTAGGGGTGGAGGGGGAAAAAATAGATTTGATTTGCATATAAAGCTGCATTTATCATATTCGCATTTTCCCAAACAAGATAAGAACTGGAACTCTGCCATCCTTCAAAATCTCGCTTCTCCAAATTTTACAATGCAGTTCTCCAACCAAACAATGTTTACCAAAAATGCAGGATGTCGGGGGGGGGGCGACATTTATAAAATATGAATATAGTAATGTAAATAACATCAACTTGCATTATATCAGGAGAAAACTCCTGTAAAAAATGTGTACATTAGTCCAAGCTTCAGAGAAAAAATGTGTGCACCGGGAGAAATTCACACTACAATCCTGAAGGATTTTCATGAGGATTTTTAAAAAGGAAATTTGCTGCAGAAACCTGGAGAACTGAGCTTAAGATTGAAAAAAAATGAGAAACTGAGAGAACCCAAACTTGACATTACCTTCCGTCCCTGCTAGCAATACAATCCTATGCATGCTTACCCAAAAGTAAACTTCATTGAGAGTACAATTTTTTATTATATTTTTATATTCTGCTGGAAGCCGCCCAGAGTGCCTAGGGAAACCCAGCCAGATGGGCGGGGTAATAATAATAATAATAATAATAATAATAATAATAATAATAGACTCCCATTCTAGGTAAGTGTGTATAGCATTGCAGCCTAAAGCATATTTGGATGAAATCCTAATTTTAGACGCCTTTGTTGGAATCCCCATCTGGGAAAAAAAGTTTGAAGTCTGATATTTTGATACGGTTTGAGTCCATTCTGTGTTTCCCAGAAATGTTCACCTTTCAGCTATTTTTGTTTTCCTTTCAACATTAGCCAGGCCTTTTTAGAATTAATTTTGCTTCTGTTGATTGTTTTTATCTGGCTTTTAAGATCTTGCTGCCTTTTCATTACTGCGCTTCATAATGGTTTTGATTGGTTGTACCTGCTTCATAATTGCTCTGCATTTTCTTTTTATGTAAGCTGCCCTGGGAATTTTTATGGAACGGTAATTTGCAAATACTTATAATAAATGCTATAAATACAACATCCAATCTCTGGTGCCCCAGGGAAAGGATGAGGGGAAATCCTTCCTTACTTCATTGGATCGTGATGGAATCACAGAGATGGAAATCGCCCGAACATCTCCATGAATTTATGCAACTGTGTCAAGGCGCTTTGCTCCCCTGCTTGCCAGCCTAAACTGACTGCCAAAACATAACAAGGAATTCCACATTTAAAAACCCAATGTATATGTTGAAGGGTGTCAGGTAGGCCACGACAGTGGAAATAGGCTACCGGTAAATAAAATTGTGAACAAGGAGGGCATCTTGCCTGCAAAACCAAGTTTATTTTTGCGGGAGACGGTGCCATATAGAAATGTCAGGTCCAAACCAGGAGCATTTCTCCCTTTGTGTATAGAGAATATACCGTAATCGAGCAATTTGCCATTGCGGCAGACTTCTTCCAAGGACTCTGATTATTGTTATTTGTTATATTGTTATTTTTTGAATTATGGTGCTGGAGGAGACTCTTGAGAGTCCCATGGACTGCAAGAAGATCAAACCTCTCCATTCTGAAGGAAATCAGCCCTGAGTGCTCACTGGAAGGACAGATTGTGAAGCTGAGGCTCCAGTACTTTGGCCACCTCATGAGAAGAGAAGACTCCCTGGAGAAGACCCTGATGTTGGGAAAGATGGAGGGCACAAGGAGAAGGGGATGACAGAGGACGAGATGGTTGGACAGTGTTCTCGAAGCTTCCAGCATGAGTTTGACCAAACTGCGGGAGGCAGTGGAGGACAGAAGTGCCTGGCGTTCTCTGGTCCGTGGGGTCACGAAGAGTCGGACACGACTAAACGACTAAACAACAACAACAAAATATTGTTATTTGGTCTGCCATTTACATAAGTGGGTACCGTTTGCATTCCTAAGCTAGGCACTCAGATGGCAACAGTTTTAAAAGAGTGCAAAATATTAGATATACACACAAATATACTGTGGTCCATGTCAGGGAAAAGGTGCATCTTAACATTTACGGGCAATTCCTACAATTCAGGTGTCCACTGGGAACGTATGTGTCATGTGCCTTTTTTAAACAATCGAACAGCTGGTTTTCTTTTTCAGATGGATTGAGCACGACATCTCAACGTTTACTGGAGGCATCTGGTTGTTCTTGAGATTAACCAGTAAGTATCAGAATTTCCTGAAATTTCTTACTGGGCATCTTAAAATCTTACAGCTAAACATTAACATGCAGTACATTTATGGCACTCAGTACAATATATTAAGGGACATGGGTGGCGCTGTGGGTTAAACCACAGAGCCTAGGACTTGCCGATCAGAAGGTCGGCGGTTCGAATCCCCGCGACGGGGTGAGCTCCCGTTGCTCAGTCCCTGCTCCTGCCAGCCTAGCAGTTCGAAAGCACGTTAAAGTGCAAGTAGATAAATAGGTACCACTCCAGCGGGAAGGCAAACAGCGTTTCCGTGTGCTGCTCTGGTTTGCCAGAAGCGGCTTAGTCATGCTGGTCACATGACCCGGAAGCTGTACGCCGACTCCCTCGGCCAATAAAGTAAGATGAGCGCCGCAACCCCAGAGTCGGCCACGACTGGACCTAATGGTCAAGGGTCCCTTTACCTTACCTTACAATATGTTATGTTTTCAAACATTTAAAAGGGTTTCATAAAGAAAATAAAGGCCACTAAAGAATTGGGATGGGCAGTTGGTTTAGGACGACTGCAGGGGAAGTGGGAAAATTATGAAGGCGTCTGAGATTGTCCAAAGTGCTTTCGCCCTTGCCTTTGAAGGCAGCTTCCGTCTTGGGAGGTTTTCACAGAACGGTTGGACAGCCATCTTTCAAGTATGCTCTATTTATCAATGCCTGTCTCTGAAGTAAGGGTGGAGGTGAGAAGATCCTACAGATACCCCATAACACTGCGAATCTGTAGCTTGGCCTAATAAGTTGGGCAAGGATTTGATGGTATTTAGCTTAGAGCTTGTTTTTACTGCCAAAGCTCAGCTCAGCCACTGTCTCCCTTCGATGGCTCATCCTCCAAAATTCATTTGCGTCACCTGGAAAGTTGGCATGGATGCTGATTTTTTGGATTCGCACGGGCAAAACGGCGGTGGCATCTCATTGGTTCACTTCAGCTGCCGCCTGCCCACTGGCTGGCAGCTAGCCGCCAACATTATTGGCTGCCAAGCTTTGTTCTTTTTAAGTGTCTGAAGCATGCAGTCAAAATTTTGGATGAGGAAAACGAAATCCAGTCTCTAAAAATACTTCTGGGTGCAAGTTCCAGAGTTGGAGGGCAGCCGCCAAGATAGCCTCTTTGGGTTCACTTATCTGAGTGCTCTTGTGATGAGACCCCAGGGAACTTGATCCATTTTGTTTCCTGGCGATGGCGGGTTTTCGAAACAACCCCAAGCCATGCCACAAAACGCCCACAGCCTTCCTTGTGTTCTTGGAGAGGGATGACATCTTGATTTCACGTTTTACTAGTACAGGTATGAGCCTTGAACAGAGAACCTGTGGAGGCTCAAGTTTGAGTGTGTAGGTCGCAGCTGTTAACTCTCCCCACACTGAATTACAGTGAATTATTTTGGTTGCTTTTGTCCTTTTCTTTTTCAAGGATGCATATACCGTATATTGCAGCTCAGGGCCCCAATACCTTAAGGAATGCCTGTCTCGATATGAAACAGAATCATCTTCTGAGGCCCTTCTTTAGGTGCCTCCTCTACGAGAGGTCCGGAGGGTGGCAACATGAAAATGGGCCTTTTCTGCATGCTCCCCCTAGGGAGGTTTGGTCATTATACACCTTTAGGTGCCAGGCAAAATCCAGGCCCCTGGCTGAGTGACATACAATCCCCATTTAATAAGTGTTGGGGAGTGCTCTTGTTTTAGTTTTTATTATGTATGTTATATTGTGATTTCCCCCCCCTTGTGAACTACCTTGAGACCTCCAGGTATACAATGGTACCTTGGTTCTCAAACGTCTTGGTACTCAAACAACTTGGAACCCAAACACTGCAAACCCGGAAGTAACTGTTCCGGTTTGCAAACATTTTTCGGAAGCCGAACGTGCTCCGTTTTGATTGTTATGCTTCCGATTTGAGTGTTATGCTGAGGTCTGCCTGTTTTTGCTATTTATTTTGCGTTTTTGTGGCTTTTTTGTGACTGTCTGGAACCCAGTTCAGCAACTGATTGATTGATTGATTGTGTGACTGCAGTACATTGTTTATTGCCTTCATTTTATGGATCAGTGGTCTCGTTAGATAGTAAAATTCATGATAAATTGCTGTTTTAGGGGTTGTTTTTAAAAGTCTGGAACGGATTAATCCATTTTGCATGACCTTCTATGGGAAAGCGTGCCTTGGTTTTGGAACGCTTTGGTTTTGGAATGGGCTTCCGGGACAGATTAAGTTTGAGAACCAAGGTACCACTGTATACAAATTTAATTAGCAACAACAACATATAAGGTATCTTAGGTGTTTCACTTAAACAAGACCTGCCTGCACTTTGAGATCAGCAGATGAGGCCCTCGTAGGAGTCCCTGAGTGGGATGAAATACATGGTATGAGGGCCTGAGAAAGGGCTTTTTTGGTGGTGGCTCCTTGCAAGTAGAATTCTCTCCCTACTGAGCTATGTCTGGCCACACCTCTCTATGGTTATGTGTACATCGCAGCTGACTCCGGCTTCAGTATGCTCCCCCTGCTGGTGTTTGAAGCCGAGTGCACATGATGTCGGCCGCACTCTGTAGGTGTCCTGTAGCTTCTTAAGAAACGCCCCCTTCGACGCACCAGCTTCTATCCCTTTAGAAAACGGAAGCTGATGTGTGTACAGTTCAGCTATTGTGCATAGGTCAGGCAACAGCTTCATTGAATTGGAGTTCAGCACAGGGAAATAAATCAGGTTATGGGCTTTGGGTGGAGACATCCTTGCTCCATTTATGGAGCAATGTAGGAATGCCACCTGAGAAACGGGGGGAGGGGGGGAGACTCACTGCATTTCAAACAACTAACGCGTACATGTCTATAGCTTCAGTCAGTTAGTCAAGAAAACACCTATTTTGGGGAGGGTATTTGGAGAAGGAGACCCCTGGTTGCTGCTTTTGCTCTTAGCAATTGCCGTTCAGTGATTTGTTGTGTGTTTTTAATGGACTGTGGTATGTATGTATGTTTGTATGTATGTATGTATGTACGTACGTACGTATTTAATGGATTTTATGTATTCTTATCTACTTGTTTTTCTTGTACGCTGCCTTGTGGCCTGTGCAAGAAGAAGCCATTAAATAAATAAATAAGTGATCCCAAGCGGCATTTCAAATGTGGTGAATTGCCTACAGTATTAGGAGCAAATGTGGAAAAAAGTGTGTAGATTACTGTATGCGTCTAAATTGCTGTGTGTACACATGTTGGGAAGTTGCAGCCAAGTGTGACTTTTCAGAACACGTGAATCCAATAAAACAGATGTATTCAGTGGTACCTCGGGTTAAGTACTTAATTCGTTCCAGAGGTCCGTTCTTAAGCTGAAACTGTCCTTAACCTGAAGCACCACTTTAGCTAATGGGGCCTCCTGCTGCTGCCATGCCGCCAGAGCACAATTTCTGTTCTTATCCTGAAGCAAAGTTCTTAACCCAAGGTAATATTTCTGGGTTAGCGGAGTCTGTAACCTGAAGCGTATGTAACCTGAAGTGCTTGTAACCTGAGGTACCACTGTACTAGATACACACACACACATATATCCATTTCCCCCAGAAATTTCAGCATGGCATCGCTGTGCAATTAGAAAGTGCCATTCCCTATGAAGCAGCCCTAAACCTGGTCCTTTCTTTGCAACAAGTTACACCGTACGTAACTGCTCCAGTGATCAAACTGCTTCCCCCATGTTAAACCGGTCTCCTTTCATCCCCTGATATCTTCGAAACTGTTTCATCTTCATTTAAGTTCCCTGAACATTTCCCCTTTCTTTTGCAATGACAACACACCAGCCTGCCGGGCTCTAGAAACAGAAACACTTTGCAAGACAGGTGCCCCTCTGCAAACCGTTCCAACTAAGCTTTGCAGAAGCTGAGCCGCTAGAACAAATCAAACCAAGGCAACCACTCCCTCCCTCAGTTTTTGTGCCATGGGTCAAATAGAGGGCACAGGGCGGGTAGGGGTCTTCAAGGTTAGGAGGAGGGGTCTAAATCTTGTACATACAGTGGTACCTCCGGTGACAAACTTAATTCGTTCCGGAGGTCCGTTCTTAGCCCGAAACCGTTCTTAACCTGAGGTGCACTTTCGCTAATGGGGATTCCCGCTCCCGCTGTGCCGCCGGCGCATGACTTCCGCTCGCATCCCGGGGCAAAGTTCGCTACCCGGAGAACCTACTTCCGGGTTAAAGGTAAAGGGACCCCTGACCATTAGGTCCAGTCATGGCCAACTCTGGGGTTGCGGCGCTCATCTCGCTTTATTGGCCGAGGGACCCAGTGTACAGCTTCCGGGTCATGTGGCCAGCGTGACTAAGCCGCTTCTGGCGAACCAGAGCAGCGCATGGAAATGCCGTTTACCTTCCCGCCGGAGCGGTACCTATTTATCTACTTGCACTTTGATGTGCTTTCGAACTGCTAGGTTGGCAGGAGCAGGGACCGAGCAACGGGAGCTCACCCTGTCGCGGGGATTCGAACTGCCGACCTTCTGATCGGCAAGTCCTAGGCTCTGTGGTTTAACCCACAGCGCCACCCGCGTCAGCGGAACTCATATCCCGAATTTGTAAGGAGGACAGTACAGTCATACCTCGGGATAAATACGCTTCGGGGTGAATATTTTCAGGTTGCACTCTGCGGTGACCCGGAAGTAACGGAGCGTGTTACTTCTGGGTTTCGCCGCGCTTGCTTGCGCAGACGCTCAAAATGACGTCACGCGCACACGCAGAAGTGCCGAAACGTGACCCACGCACGCACAGACGCGTGGACACGGGTTAGGTTCGGAACGGATCCCGTTTGCATCCTGAGGTACCACTGTACGTAACACAAGGTTCCACTGTATTTAGTTTCAAGCTTAGTCCTATGCAACAGGCTTAAAGCCCTGGTGTGTGTGTGTGTGTGTGTGTATGCACATGTGTGCATGTTCAGGTTATATGTGCTATTTGTGCACAAGTTTGAATGTTATTGACGTGGATGAGAACAAAGTCATTGAGTGTGCACTGGTTTAAGTAAACCTTCTGTGGTCTCCGGCTTATAATTTGCGTCTTGTTTTGCCTCTGCTTCTTGACCCTGGCATTGTCACCTTCTGCCTCCAGGAGAAGGCTTTGACCTCTGACCCCTGTTTGACCCAGACATGGCCTAGGTTCATAGAGAACATTGGTACAGTATATCCTCCTGCTTGCAGGTCACACCTTCGGCTGTGTCTACACATTTTTGCACTCATCACTGGGCTGAATTCTGCAAGGCATGAGAAGACTGCAAGCACATGCCTTGCTTCCCTTTTTTGCTCCATGGCACTGTAAGTCAAATCTCCCTTTTCTTTTCTTTTTAAGATAACAACTCATAGAAAGACGTTTCCAAATTGTTTGGAGGAGCATGCACCTCGAGCAGTGGCAATATCACCCCCCCCAGCCTACTTTATTGATGATTTTATTCTGTGAACCGCCCTGACATCTTATGACGGAGTTATAAATAGAATAAATCTAATACATAAATAAATGATTTGGGCTGGGTGTGGTCACAGAATTCAACACATTCGTCGCAGAATGATAGCACCGTCTGAACGGTCTTGCCCAGGAACTGAGAGCTCTGTTTTGGATAGAGATTCTTCTTTTTTGCAAAGCTGATCTTCCTGCGACGACTGCTCTTCTCACAGTTAATCCGCAAACACCACTTGCCCTTCCCGACTAACTGCCTGAAGCTATAGCCCTTGCAACAGCTCTCTGCCGTTTCTACAGATCGGGACACACCATTCGATTCAGTGGAAGGATTCGGAAAACCTCCACTGGATTGCACTGACTATGCCTAGTCTGTTTGCCAACAATACCGCTTAATGGCAACTGAATGATGAAATATGCAGCAGCTAACACATCCGATGTGTTAACGGAAGCCAATTAGGACAAGCAGAAACAACAAAGCAGCAGGTAGAAAGTTAGGGAGATAAATCGTTCCCTCATAGCAGGGATATCTCTGCTGTACATGCAGGCAGTTCGTATTCGAGGGTGAAGCTAAATATCTTTCTTGCCCATGCTGCTTGCGTTTTGCACACATTGCTGTGTATCCCTCCCCCAGCACAATCCTTGCTCATCCCCAGAATTCCAGACAAGTTGGAAACTGTGCAGACATTCCTGCTCTTTTCTATTTTCCCCGTATTACTGCCACTCCATCCTTGTTTCCCAGAACCACACCTCTAAATAGTTCCTCTAGAGAAGGTACCACCTGCACCGGGAATTTCAGACTTTGCAGCTGGAATAAACTGGATACTTTTAACCCGACAAGTCTAAATTTGGCCCCATATCCAGAACTGCATTCCTAATTACATTATTTCTTTTTTAGATTGCTGGTTAGACTGGAGAATTAGGGAGGCGTTGTTTTCTGCTTGTTTGAAACAATGAGGTATAAGTATTTTAAAAGGTAGAAGTGGATTGCGACTCTCCCATGTGGGTTTAAAAGTCTGTGGCTTGCTGCTGATCTACAGCGTCCACCTCATTGCTGAAAAAGAGCTAAGTAATTTATTTAAATACTTGCAAGCATTTGTGTCCTTTCAGATAGCGTTGCTCAGTGTTTGTTAAACCGCCAAACCATGAAGGGGCTTGAATGGGTATGTTTCAGGCTATAGAATCTGCCTCTATTGCATTGTTTGAAGGTTGTATTAGGCTGCAATTCTATACACACCTACCTGGAAATAAGTCCCATTGAACTCAATGGAGCTTACTTGTGAGCTGACATGCATGTGGTTAATTTACTGTCTAAGCTCTTCCCAAATGTATTTATCCTGCAGGGGGAGTTGCAAGGGACTCTCTGGCGTGGTCCAGATTTGAAATCCAGCTCTTTGCAACCCACTTCTTAATATCTGGTGAAAAATGCAAGCTGGAGGAACTAACACTTTCTATCTGGTCTCTCCAATGTGGTGCCCATGGGCACCACAGCAGCCTGACACCATCCTTGGCTCATGCCAAAGCTCTATGTCTCTCCAAATTTTTATTTTTATATTTAGGAGTTGTTGTTTTTTGCCTGCTGTTGATGCTTTTTTCTTCCTCAGGGGGAAAGCACTGCCCATTTTTTGTCTGTGTTTTATTTGTTTTGGGATGTGTACAGGCGTTTCAGCTGTTTTTCTGAACATCAGTAGGTTTTCTCCTGGGAAATGAGTATTTCACGATCTCCGCAATAATTTCTCCCAATATCCCAAAAGGTTGGGGAGCCCTGCGCTATGTCAGCCGAAAACAATAAACTGGACTGGAAGGGGAGGGAAGCAAAAGACTAAAAGGCAGAAAATATCCAGAGTAAAAAGATAGATCCAAGTTTAGAACATACATATCAGCTTGTGACAAATGTACACTCAGGTTCAACCGCACATTAATGCACTCAAATCTGCAATCACCTTTAAACGAAAAGCAAAACAAAGTTTGTGGTCTTAGTACTCAACAAAATTCTTATAGTATTTGCCGTCCTACTTCATAATCATCGAAGCAAAAAGTTCAATTCAGACAATGATATATTGCCTCCCTGAAATGGTTGCTGACCCTTTAAAAACTGATCTCCTAAAATATGTTGAATGCAAACCCTGTTAAATTACGTATGTTACGTCATCTAGATTCTCGCAACCAGAAATTTCATCCTTTGTTTTCTATGAGGTCATTGAAGATACCCTTAGTGGATCTGAGGAGGTGGGGACAGGTTTTTTTTGGAAACCATAGGGAAAGAAGGCAATTAATCCCTTCTTATTGCCATTATTTGAGAATGCTAAAAGAACAGATCTTGCCATTGAAATATCGAGATACCTCTTTGTGTTTCAAAAGTGGTTGACTTAATTAAGATTTAGGGGCCTGTTTTGGTCAGAAAACCCAACTGGACTCCCTGAAAGCTGTGTTTGGTAACCAAATGCATCTCTCATTGGCACTTTCTCCAATTCTAACAAAGCTTTTAACTCTGATGTTGTTCAGATGTGCCCAATAAACAATGCAGGAAGCTGGTTTTATCAAACTGGGGTTAAGAGAGATCTGATTAATCTAAATGAAGGGATGTTGAATTGAAGAAATATCCTGGCTGTGCCCTCAGTGTTTGACTCATGTCCACAGAGCAAGGGAAACGGGCTTGTTTTTGTCAGCATTTAAGTCTCTATATTATTCCCACATAACGAGACAATAATAATATAAAATACTGCCCGATGTGCTAAATGTTCGTTCTTCCATGTTTTTAAAATAGGGAAACCAAGCAGAGCTTTACAGTAATCATCGAATTTCAAAATACGGTCCCTTTTTAGCCTATTTCCACAGTCTACTTTAGCTCATTTCTTTGTTGTGTCGGCTTAGAAAGGACTTAAGGAATGAATAATATGAAAAGGACTCTTGAAAGATGGAAGAGAGGCTTCTTTAGGTGTTACTCAAGTTAACATTGCTTTTGTGATTTCTAGTCACATTAGGCTGAGCATTTTCCACCACATATACTTCAAGGAAGAATCTTAACAGATCAGGAGAGAAAATGCCAGGAAGGGATACTGAATTATTAAATACTGACATCTTTCAATGAACCTTAGATTTGCCTTTACTGTAAGTCTCTGCCCCCCAAAATACAAAGTCTTTGACCACATTTTCTTTAGTGATTATCTTTTTGGTTTGTTGGAGCCTAGAAACAACTCCAGTAGGAGCGAAAATTGCTTATTTGCTTTTCCGTGCAAAGCGGCGAAGTAAAATTCCAAGCCGTTACAAAAATCTTCGTCAAATCAGAACTTGTAACTTGCTCGGTTTTCGTTAACCGTGTTTCTGTAGCCCAATGACTTTACATATGACCAAATCATTATTATTAAAGAGAACAATTGTAGCATAGCCAAAGAAAACAGAAACACACTACTCATTCAGGTCAAGTACTTAAGAGGAGACTGAAGGATGGTCACATTATTTAAAACAAAAAGACACATCTGATGAATGGCCTTTTAAAAAACATTGTCAGTATTCCAGTATTCCTTGCCAAAACACTTAATAACAATGAATCTGAATTATACTTCTCCCTCTGAGATGCCATCCTTTGCAACTGGCTTTGCAACATTCTCGTCCGCTGCCTAAAAATTACATTCAGAGGCGTTATATGAAGCTACTGAGGGCTGAGGCTGGGAGGCGAACTATCAAGTTATCAATGCAAAAAATTATTAAGAAGCATGTCACCCTTCCAAAGCAAGAAACCTTGCATTAACCGTAGCAAAAGTGGGAGAATAGAAACGTGTGAATGAAAGCAGGGCACTAAGAGAGAGAATTGAGGATGTGCAGAGACAGGATGGAAATGGGCAAAACAAGCTGCCAAAAGTTTGAGGCGAGGGGGAAAGTTAAGCCTTACCACCAAATGGGATAACCGGCTAAAACGTTGGCATCACCGAGGAGGAAAGCTAAAATTAATCCGAGCACGTGGTAATCCATTAGTCCAGGCTTGGTGCTGAGGAGAAGACCACTCTCCCCGAAGTTTGCAGAAAAACATTTAAGTACAAAAAAAACGAGTAAATCAAAAAAACCCAGGCCCTTTCTACCCCCACCCACCCACCCCCACCAAAAGCAGCCCAGGGAAAAGTCTTCCCAAAGTGGGGGAAATGACTTTATGCCTTGTCAGAAATGCACCTCACTGAACCTTTTCCCCCACCCACCCCCGACGATCTACCCAAAGCTTCTATTAAAAAGTGCTGCGCTTTGGGGATGTCAGGAGACAGCCAATCGGATTGCATGGCCTAAGGTAAGGGATGAGCCTATAGTTCAGAGCTGTCAATCATTCCAACATCTCTCTCTCTCTCTCTCTCTCTCTCTCTCTCTCTCTCTCTCTCTCTTAACCCCCACTTGCTTTTGCAACTTTATTCCTACCGCTTGCCAAGGGAAGGGAACAGACAAACCTTGAAAGACAGTTTTCCAGGCTAACAAGATTTCTTCTTTATATATATTTATATATATATATTTTAAAAATCTCCCAGGGATGTGCATTGCATGGCCCATCTGGTGTGACACGATAAGGCAAGCCTCTTGGAAGGTAAGGAAGGGGGGGCGGGAAGGGGGAGGGAGTAGCCAGATTCTGAATTTCGTTTCAGTGCAGGAAAAATGCACTAGGTGTAGCTACATGGCAAAAAGCAAAATTCAGTGCAGCTCGCGATGTGCAGGTCCATGTTAACTAGGCACTGAGTGCCCCATTCCTATTTTATTTAGACGTTTTTCCCACCCTAGCTCAAGGGCTCAGGTCTGGTTGAAATTCAGCTTTTGCTCACATTCTTCGCAGGGCACTTTTGAGTCTGAGAAGAACAGTTCACTGGGATGAGGAGAGATTCTCGTCTCCTTCACAGAGGTTTATCCCACAACTACGAGTGGCATGGCATTTTGCCCAGAGCAAAAGAATTTTTGGGGTTTGTTTGTGGGGATTTTTGTACACTTGATGTCAGAAACTTCCTCCCCCTTTGCATGCACGTCTGAATGTTGTTAAGGTGCGAGCAAGAAAGAGGGAGGCAGAGGCGTCTTGAAGGGGATGGACGCCAACAGCCGGTGCAGTTTCATGTTAAAAATTGACCCCATGGAAAATGCCCAAAGCGATTCATATGAGCAAGAACTTTGGGTGTTGTGTGTCAAACGGGTACACAATATGGACCTGCCTTATAAATTCACTGGGGGGGGTGTCTTCTGTACAATTACACTGACTTGGCAGGCTAAAGTGGTGCAATTCTGGACAGCACCACTTCACATTGCAGGAGAGAGAGGATGTTTTCTGAATGCTTCCTGGCTTTAAACAGCGACACCCTGGGAGTAGTAAACAAGCGTATCAGAGAGAGAATTATGCTCACATTTCTCTCTGGCAGCCTGTGGTGGTTTTTTCATGCCAGCGGAAAGATTTAAATGAGGGAGAAAATTCAAAAATATGACACTGCCCTCACCTGAATTTTTAAGTTGTCCAGTGCAGAATCTTACCATCTCAGCCAACTTCTTGCTTCTTCCTAACACACAGAATGGGCCCAGAATTATAATATCTGTGGACACACACACACACACACCGCTCACAGCCCACACAGAGACATAAGGGCATGTTGTGGCTTCTTAGACCATGTTAGGTCAATCCATGCGTGTGATCTGAAATCTAATGCCTTGCTCCATGTCTTCCTTTTTCAGGAGCCACACTTCAGCTGCAGGAACTGCTCCCTGAGTGAGCCTGCCTAGCCCAATCTCTGCTTGCTTCCCAGCAAATTTGGCCATCTGAGGAGGATTTGAAAGCTGGTTGGAGGTTTTATCCAAAAGCTGAAAGCCGGTGCATTTATTTTGGGGAGGCCACTTCACTCTTCACTTGCACCAGTTATTCTCAAATAATTGTTTCGCTGTATCTGTTGCTAGCTGCCTTGCACATCAAAATTGCTAGGAAAGATAAGCCATCGAACCCTTTAAATAAATAAAACATTGACACTAAGGGTGGGTGTTACAGTGCTCATACTGTAATATAACGGTAGATTCATTACGTATGAATTGTCCCTTGGTGGATGGGGTTCTGCTCACGACCTGAGCTTTGTTTATTGCCAAATCAATCAAGATTGATTGATATTGATTGATTGATTGATTGATTGATTGCCATATCTGAGACTGACGGCTCATCACCAGTAGCAGCCATATGTGTGCATTAAGAGTGACTCCCTTCCCTTAAGTTTTCGGCTTGGCTCCCTTGCAAGAGCGATCTGTAGCTGCTTGCTCCACAAGCACATTTCCATAGCATCGCTTTTGCTCTCTGCGTGTAACATGACGTGGATGGCACAGCTAGATCCGGTGTGTGTCTGTAGATAAACAGATGGTTTTACCTCACAAGCAGGTGGGTACAGCTGCAAGACCTTTCGGAGTTCCTACAGCACTCATGGATCATAGGGTGATTAACAAAGTGCGTTTTGTGACAGAGAGCAGGAATTTCAAATCTGATATCCCGCAAGCAGCGGTTTACCACTCCAAAGGCACTAGAGAGCATGCGCAAGTTATTCAGCTCGCTTTAAAAAGTTGTTTATGTACTGAGGTTCTCACCCTGGGCCAGCAGGGGGATACTGTAGATAGTTTTCACTCAGGTCCACATATGCAAATAAGGGATTGAAAGTGACATTCAGTGATTGGATAGTTACAGAAAATGGTTACTGTTGCGTTCTAGTGGAGCTCTATATAAGCAGGCTGGCTGAACCCTTCAGTTCAGTTCTGTTCTGGCCTGTGAATAAACAAGAGCTGTTTGAAGAATCGCTGTGTCGTCTGATATGTTCACCAACAACTTAACAGAAGTAACTTCATAATTTTAAAATCATAATATAAATGAACGCAAGTGACAAGCTGAAATGGTCATTGCAGATTAATGTGCACATATCACATAACTCTGAATACTTGCCCCCCTTGAATACTTCATTTTATTTGGCTACTTTATTGTATCAAACAATGTGGTGATTCAATTGCAGTAAATAGGAGCATTTCTGATTTCCCTTTTCCTTTCTTTAATTAGAGGAATAAAGGAAGCTGCCTTTAATTGAGAGAGACCATATTGGCCTGCCTAGTCCAGCACTGTCTACAGCCGGGATCGCCAACCTTTTTGGACCAGTGGGTACATTGGAATTGTCTTGCAGGCCGGTCACAAAATGGCTGCCTGAGGGGGCAGGGCACGGCATAGCACAAAATGGCTCCAAAATGGCACACTCATAGAGAGAAGTTCTTTACACCTCTCCTCCATTCAGAAAAGATGGGAAGCTGGGTCCCCAACTCTGACCTCCAATGAAATGTGGACATGTTTAGGTGTGGGGTGTTCAATGCAAGAGAAGCTGAGCCAATGCAAACAGGAACTGAGCAGGAATTTGTTTATGAAGTACAGTGGACGCTCAGGTTGCGAACGTGATCCGTGTGGGAAGCACATTCACAACCTGCAGTGTTCGCCACCCACAGTGGCACATTTGGCGATTTGGCGCTTCTGCGCATGCGCAAAGTGTGATTTAGTGCTTCTGCACAAGCACCAAAACCCGGAAGTTATCTATTCCAGTACTTCCGGGTTCGGCACGGTGCACAACCTGAAATCGCACAACTCGAAGCATCTGTAACCCGAGGTATGACTGTATCCCATTTGAGGGAATATTCACAGTGCCACAGGAGGTGCTTTTGAGCACTGGTGCTCATAGGTATCACGTTGACAATTCCTCTTCTACAATGACCAGCAGCAGTTTCCCAGGATTTAAGTTTTTTCCAGTCCTATCTGGTGGACACGTTGTGGGGATTGAATCCTTGCGATCCAAAACATGCCACAGCCCATTTCGATGCATGTGTATCAGTTAAGAGGGGACTGTAACCTAATACACCAAGGGTTGCCAACATGGCACCCTTGGTGGTTTTCACTGGCCCTGCAGACTCTTCCCCCCGCTTTTTAAAGCAAGTCTCTAGCTCTCCTAGAGAGAAAGTTATGAGGCAAAAGGCACAGGTAGCTCCCAAGTGATTTCTGTGGAATGAGAGTGGTGTTCGGACCACCTTGCAAGAAACCCCCATAATGACAGACAGCCTAATAGTAAAATAAGCATCATAATAACAGCGCTCGTCTCCAATGTGCTCCTCGTGGGGTTCCCATCGGGGCATTTGGCTCTTCACTTTGGGCAGGCCGCATGTGGAACTATGTGGACCATGAAAAGACCCAGCAGGAATCTATTTTTCTTCTTTTCAGGACACCACAGATCCAATTTGAACGTCCAGCGAGCGAACCCCATGCCATTGCTTCAAGGAGCACACAAGCAAATTTCACCTAACCCGTCCTGTTGCAGCCTGGCTCGGGAAAGAAGGGTCATGTTTTCCATAAAGCTGACTAGCTCTCAACTCCTGGACTTTAATTTAAATATATTAGCTATGTTGTTTCTCTCCTGCAGAAAGCTCTCCCCCGCTCCCGCCCTAACCCTAGGAAAAAGCCAGAGTGGAAATGGCCGGTGGATTTTGCCACAGGGCGCATGACGCGTCCGAGGAGAGTTTGCCTGTACTTGTCCCACATTCTGCAGCATAATCAGCCGGCTGGCCTTGCAAAGGTGAAAGCCATCTCCGAAGCAGCTGCCTTGACTTCCACGAAATCTACCCTGAGGGGGAGAGTTTTACACTGGTTTTGGAAGTCAGGTGAACAATTAGAACGCAGGCAAAGGAATGGTCGGTTGTGTCTAGGAGAGTCAGCAGAAAACAAAAAAACTCCTGATCCGAAAAGCCAGACAGGAAGAGGAAAGGGCACAGCCGGAGGCTGTACTGTGCCAGCTTGTCACGTTCAGGAGATCAGGATGACAGGGCACAAAATCTGACTCTTAAAAGATGTAAAACCATCTCCGATGAATCGGGTTAGGGCCCTATCTAGCTCAGCAGAGGCGGCAGACAGTGCATAGTGCTGATTGGCCCCTGCAACCGCCGCAAAGGAGTTTTGCAACAATTTTAAATTTATTTATTGTCGTGGGTTTTTTTTAAGAAAGCAAAGAGATACCGTATTTTTTGCTCTATAAGACTCACTTTTTCCCTCCTAAAAAGTAAGTGGAAATGTGTTTGCGTCTTATGGAGCGAATGCAGGCTGCGCAGCTATCCCAGAAGCCAGAACAGCAAGAGGGATTGCTTCTTTCACTGTGCAGTGATCCCTCTTGCTGTTCTGGCTTCTGAGATTCAGAATATTTTTTTCCTTGTTTTCCTCCTCCGAAAACTAGGTGCCTCTTGTGGTCTGGTGCGTCTTATAGAGCGAAAAATATGGTGTTTAAATAAATAAAAAATACAGCATGAAAAGGACATGAGGACATAGGAAGAAGAGTCCATCGGGCCCAGCATCTTCTCAGAGTGGCCAACCGGGTATCTCCAGGAAATTCGGGGAATGAAAGCAATAAGAACTCTCTTTCCTGTCGTCTCCCGACCTCCGGGCAGCCAATATTCAGAGGAAGGTTAAACTGTAAACCTAGCTATCGTATCTCTGCTATATTCGAAAGGGATCGAAATTCTGTGCTTGAGAAAAGTTGAATGATATGGCCTGCGCTGTTAATTCTGTAGCTTAAGAAAAATTACAGGGGTTCTCTTGCATATTTTCTTGGTAATTTAAGCTGCTTTGCATACTTTGCTTTCTGTTTCTGCTAATCATGCTAATCCGCTAATCGTGGGGAAAGCGAAGGAGCTTCGCAGGCCACTGCAGTGAAGTGGCTGACAGACGGATGAGGCACCATCTACTAGGAAGTCCCCTCATGGAAGCATCCCATTCATTTCAATAAACCTTTTATTACTGCTGTTCTTTTTAACATCATAGCTTTCCATAGATTACATCTTGGTTTAAAGAAGGAGGATTCGGAGTGGGTTACCTCTGAGGAAGAATTTGAGCAGCCACATTGAAGAGCGAATGTTAACATCGAAGAATCGGGAAGCTCGTTTCCCCCCTCATCCCTGTCATAAAACTCAACTCGGTGGCCTTAGAGCAGGAATGGAGACTATCAAATGTTGCTTGACTCCTTTCAGCCACAGCAGGGATGATGGGAATTGTGGCTCAGAGGAAATAGCTGTGTTGGTTAGAGCATGGTGCTGAAAACGCCAAGGTTGCGGGTTTGATCCCCGTATGGGGCAGCTGGGTATTCCTGCATCGCGGGGGTCGAACCAGATGATCCTCAGGGTCCCTCCCAATTCGACAACACTATGATTCTAGGATGCAGGTTCCCTATCCCTGCCTTAGACAAACCGCTTTGCCTCAGACTGGGTTAAACCACAGAGCCTAGGACTTGCCGATCAGAAGGTCGGCGGTTCGAATCCCCGCGACGGGGTGAGCTCCCGTTGCTCGGCCCCTGCTCCTGCCAACCTAGCAGTTCGAAAGCATGTCAAAGTGCAAGTAGATAAATAGGTACCACTCCGGCGGGAAGGTAAACAGCGTTTCCGTGCGCTGGTCTGGTTTGCCAGAAGCGGCTTAGTCATGCTGGCCACATGACCTGGAAGCTGTATGACGGCTCCCTCGGCCAATAAAGCGAGATGAGCGCCGCAACCCCACAGTCAGTCACGACTGGACGTAATGGTCAGGGGTCCCTTTACCCTTTACCTTTGTACCTGTGTACCCAAAGTGGCATGCGTTTAGCCAGATGTATAATCAAACAATTCAAATGCTGAATGCCAATGAATAAAAGCAAAAGTGAAGACACAATATCATTAAGCGGCATTAAAACTGAGCCAAATTCCTTAAAGGACAAAGCCCTTTCACTGCAAGGGGGCGGGGAAATGAACCTGGCACCCAAATCAGTGAAGGTGCCTCATGGATATTTAGCGGGAGGTTGTCCCCAAAGAGGGATGCTACAATTAAAAGGTTTTCTGTGTGGCTTTCCAGATATTGAATTCCAACCCCCATCAGCCCAGTCAGGGAAGACGGGAGCTGTAGCTGAGCAATATCTGGAAGGGCCTGTTCTCAGGTTGCTACCCTCTGGACCTCTCATGCAGGAGGCACACGAAGAAGGGCCTCAGGTGATGATCACAAAGTCTGGGTCAGTTTATATGGGGAGAGGCGGTCCTTGAGGTATCGTGGTCCCGAGTCCTGAGATTGACTTGAGAAATGAATTGATCTGCTTCCTTAAAAACTACAACACATCTATTCATGTCCAGGTTCATCCATGGAGAACATGTGGGAGTTTACTTATCTGTAGTTGAACTGATGCTCATCACTGCTTCCCCTTTTGGTGCCCCTGAGTCAGCCCATCGAGTGCAGAGGACCACATCTTCTCCATGCCCACATTGCCCAGCCTGCACATGAGGAAACACACAAGGTAGCTATGCACACACCATGACTCGCAGCAAAGACTGGAGCAATCCCAGTTGTTTCTCCTGTGGGATTGCCAACCTATTTGCTCCAGACAGGACCTTGGATCTTGGCAAGCCTCATGGCAGATCATGTTTAAGGGACAGGTGAAGGAATGCCCATCATGGAGGTGGAGCCATGAGGAACACCCTGCCTGTTGCTCTGCTGTCTTGACATGCAGGGGATGCTGGCGGTGCTGTGGTCTAAACCATAGAGCCTCTTGGGCATGCCAATCAGAAGATCGGCGGTTCGATTCCCTGCGACGGAATGAGCTCCCGTTGCTCTGTCCCAGCTCCTGACAACCTAGCAGTTCGAAAGTACGCCAGTGCAAGTAGATAAATAGGTATCTATCTGCGGCGGGAAGGTAAACGGTGTTTCTGTGCACTCTGGTTTCCGTCATGGTGTCCCGTTGCGCCAGAAGTGGTTTAGTCATGCTGGCCACATGACCTGGAAAGCTGTCTGTTGTCAAACGCCGGCTCCCTCGGCCTGAAAGCGAGATGAGCGCTGCACCCCATAGTCACCTTTGACTGGACTTAACCATCCAGGGGTCCTTTACATTTATTTATTTTTACTTGTCACGCAACTGTTGAAGGCAGAGGATCCCTCCACAGGCAAACGTACAGCAACCCCATCCATGTTTCTTTCCTTTCAGAACCTACTAGATCTCTAAGGAGGCTGCTCAA
Organism: Podarcis raffonei; assembly: GCF_027172205.1. Taxonomy (NCBI): domain Eukaryota; kingdom Metazoa; phylum Chordata; class Lepidosauria; order Squamata; family Lacertidae; genus Podarcis; species Podarcis raffonei. Next base: position 15,791,145 of record NC_070614.1, read on the forward strand.
TAAAAAGCTTTCGGTATAGCACAGGTGTTTGTTTTATTGCTTCCAGAGGCTGGTAGATAGGAAGCACCCTCCCCATTAGTTCATTTATTGGAATTGAAATAGAAATACTTTATTGTCACTTGTACAACTTGTATACAGTGAGATTACACGAGCACCCCCCACTTAGCTCTCTTAGTCTTAATTCCCCTCGTTTACTGACACACAGACACCAAACCCCAAAGTCAGTTGCCCCGTTGTTATCTTTTCATTCAGCAGCCTAACAGCCCATGGATAGAAGCTGTTCTTTACCCTGTTGGTGCAACTAATCATGCTTCTATATCTTTTGCCTGAGGGCAAAAGAGATCAAGAAAGTGCCGGCCAGGGTGTGAATCATCCCTGAGAATTTTCCTCTCTCCTGAGGCAACGTTCTTCCGCGATGTCATCCAGTGGATTCACAGGACAGCCCATAATATCTTGTGCTGTATTCACCACCCTCTGTAGGCACTTCCTATCAGTTGATGTCAAACCAGTGTACCACACCGTGATGCAGTATGAAAGGACACTTTCTATTGTGGACCGGTAGAAGGAGATCATCAAATGTTGATTGACATCGTTCTTTCGCAATACTCTGAGGAGATGGAGTCTCTGTTGCGCCTTCTTAACCACCTGGGTTGTATTGATTTTCCAAGTAAGGTCTTCACTGAGATAAACTTCATTGCCACTTCAACTGGACTTGGGCAAGGGGGTGGGCAGAGAAGAAGATCCCTACACTCTCTCCCCACTCAGAGGCAACAGAGATCTCAGAGAATGTGAGTGGAATAGAAATCACTGCCATGATATACAAGACAGCTGGCACCAAGGATGAATGGCTTGTTCAATTTTTCGGCTTTCAAATTGCCCCCCAAAATGAGGGATGATAAAAAGTTGTAACATGTGTTGGGAATTCAAAATATATTTTGGTTAAATTAATTATAATCTACTTTTGCTTGGTAAGTAAAATGTGTGTAAGATTGCATAGAAATTGTTAAAAATGATTGCTAAGCACTTGCAATTATTATTATTATAATTGGACATTTTCAGAAGGTAAAATTAAATTTATTTGGTTTTCCGAAAGCAGTTTATGGGCTTCTTCGTCACACGCAGACTCACCAAGCTAAAAATAATAGCAGATTTGAATTCCTCACACACGAAACATATTTTTCAGACCCATCATGGAATAAATTTGCAAAAATTAAGTTTCGCCCTAAGACAATGAGGCCTGCTGGGCCAAGACTCATCAGTACTGGTTCCAGGGAGAGGCGTAGATAAATGGCCTGTGCAGGAGCCAGGATACTCTCTCTGTGTGTGTACTGAGACCTTCCCAGCCTTGTCTAGTGGATTTGAACCGGGGACCTTCTGCACGAGAAATCTGAGTTGTTTCACATGACTACGAACACATTGGCATCTGTCCATCTTGGGAGACAATGGAAGAGCCAGACCGTTGGAGAGTTACAGCGCCTGCAGTGGCTGTAGAGACTTATACGCGTGAGACATGTTTTGTTGCAGCTGGGGCAGGTGAAGGCATCCGGTTGTGCTGATGCAGATGCGCCATGGCGTTTCTTCTCTCTGCGCTCCTCCCAGCAGTCATGACTAAGGTGGCTTATATAACTAATGTAGTCCTGGCTTGTACGGCTAATACCTGGAGGATGACAAATGCCCCGTCATGTCTGTTTCCTGCAGTGGCTGGGTGTGCTGGGAGCTCCAATGAGGCATAGGCCTTGTGGGATTGAGTCTGGGCAATGTGATAGGATGGTTGTTTACCAGACATGTAAATTTGTAGAGGCAACAGTCAATCTCTCTTTACAGGAAACTTGTTGCTCTGTGAAGGAAATCTTCTTCTTTGGCGATCACTCATAGCCTAGTAAGATAAAACACGGTTTTAACAGTGAGTCCGTAAGTGACCGTGGAGGCTAATTCTGGATCCACACATCCTTCCGCAGTGGGGACATAGGTCTCTGGGCAGGAGTTAATCACGGTGAGGGTTTGCCAAGCATGCCTTCCTCTCCCTTTCGTCCTGAGTTTGAGTGTCGTCAAAGCCTTTGGTAAAAGCTGTTCTCCAACTGGAGCTTTCGCAGGCCAGTGTTTCCCAGTTGTCGGTGTTTATACTACATTTTAAAATATTTGCCTTGAGAGAGTCTTTAAACCTCTTTTGTTGACCACCGGCATTACGCTTTCCATTTTTAAGTTTGGAATAGAGTAGTTGCTTTGGAAGATGATCATCAGGCTTCCGCACAACATGACCAGTCCGACGAAGTTGATGCTGAAGAATCATAGCTTCGACACTGGTGATCTTTACTTCTTCCAGTCCACTGGCATTAGTTTGCCTGTCTTCCCAAGTGATGTGTAAATTCCTAGAGGCAACAGTCAATCCCTGTTTGCAGGGAACGTGTTGCTCTGTGAAGGAAATAGGGGACGTGGGTGGCGCTGTGGGTTAAACCACAGAGCCTAGGACTTAGCGACCAGAAGGTCGGCTGTTCGAATCCCCACAACGGGGTGAGCTTCCGTTGCTTGGTCCCTGCTCCTGCCAACCTAGCAGTTCGAAAGCACGTCAAAGTGCAAGTAGATAAATAGGTACCGCTCCGGCGGGAAGGTAAACAGTGTTTCCGTGCGCTGCTCTGGTTCGCCAGAAGCGGCTTAGTCATGCTGGCCACATGACCCGCTCCTTCGGCCAATAAAGCGAGATGAGTGCCGCAACCCCAGAGTCGGCCACGACTGGACCTAATGCCAGGGGTCCCTTTACCTTTAACAACTCCCAGCACCATTAACAGATGACAGTTCCCAGGATTCTTTGAGGGAAGCCATGACTGTTTAAAGCAGGATGATACTGCTTTAAATGTATAGTGCAGATGGGACTTGAGACAGATTCAAACCTCTATAGGCAGATACCACGATGTTGACCTCTTACAGTCGCTCATGGAGAGCACAGTGGTAAGACTAGCTGGTTGTGTTTGATGGAAAGATGTCATGGAAGTGCAATGAGTGGACTGGCTCTTTCTGTGTTGTTCCTCATGGGGGTGGTGTCCAGTTCTTTCAGGCTGCCCCCAAAGTGTTTCTGTCATAGATCAGGATGTACTGGCAGATCTCTGAGTGATCTCCAGTTGATCAGCTAATGACTTTCCCCACTTACGTTAGGCTACTGAAGAAGACTAACTAGAAACGGGCTTTTGCATGAAAGCTCAGTTCTGTTTCGCTGCTGAGGACAAAATTACTAAGATCAGAATATGCTCAGAGGCGCCCTGTTCTTTCATTCTAAATGTAGGCCTTTTGCACCTGGCTCCGTTTGGTAGATATTTAGAGTTCCAGTAAGAAAACAAAGTAGATCTAAGATAAGCCTGCTCTAGATCTAGGTACACAATCCATTGGGGTGTTGTTTTGTTCCAAGTATCCAACCCAGCAGAAATGAACAGGAGCTGCACAAACAGCACTGCAATTAATTCTGTGCCAAGGCGATTCTATAACTTGAACAAGTTTATGCAAATTAAACAGATGTAGATATGGCTGCTTGTTTTGTATAATTGATTCTGCCTCTGTTAGTCATGCGGAGAGGAGGAATTGAACTAAGCCCATTTCACACTGACTGCTGAAATCCTGCTTAGATCCCCAATCTTTCCAAATGGCTTCGCTTACTTGAGGACTAGAAACTAGCTTTTCTAAAAGGGAGGGCAGGGAGTATATAAACTGAGATTGTCCACATGCTGAATTCTGTGCTCCATTATTTTCCTCAGATATAGCAGTGGGGAACACAAAGCCCTGAGTTAAAATGTATTGTGTGTTAGGAAGCATAATATTCTTGTAAAATTGCCTTGATTTTTTGTGTGTGTGCTGCCATAATTGACTAGCTTTCACCAACCTAGTATCTAGCTGAGCTAGCCAAGGCTGATGGGAGTTGTCGTTCGAAACATCTCGAAGGCCACAGCTTGGTGAAGACGGACATAGACTTTTCTTCTGTTTGTCAACTTCTAGAAATTCTACATTTCCACCAGCAGGGAATGGAGTCTTGGGGTCCTCAGATAGTATAATGTGCCACACCACTTCAGAGTGCAGATGAGGACAAATCTCATTTTTTAATGCTCCCCTATGGCAAATGGAGGGACGCGGGTGGTGCTGTGGGTTAAACCACAGAGCCTAGGACTTGGCAATCAGAAGGTCGGCGGTTCGAATCCCCGAGATGGGGTGAGCTCCCGTTACTCGGTCCCTGCTCCTGCCAACCTAGCAGTTCGAAAGCACGTCACAGTGCAAGTAGATAAATAGGTACCGCTCCGACGGGAAGTTAAACGGCGTTTCCGTGCGCTGCTCTGGTTCACCAGAAGCGGCTTAGTCATGCTGGCCACATGGCCCGGAAACTGTACGCTGGCTCCCTCGGCCAATAAAGCGAGATGAGCGCCGCAACCCCAGAGTCGATCACGACTGGACTTAATGGTCAGGGGTCCCTTTACCTTTACCTATGGCAAATGGACAAACAAAAATACAAATAACAGCAGGGTATTGTGGCACTTTAAATACTAATAATTTTATTACTGCATTCATGGACCACAGTCCACGTCATCAGAGGCATCATGAAGTGTAGTCTGCAAAGGGTTATGCCATAATACATTCGTTAGCCCTTAACGTGCGAAAGGATCTTGAAGGCCACCCAGAAGTTGCTCTAATGTAGTCAATGTGTCCATGCCTGCAAGATTTTTGCTGTGTCGCATGCCATTATTCTCACCAAAATGCCAGCCTGTATATTTTCTCCACCATTTAATCTGGATTCACCATTTCTGCTGCGGGGTGTTATACTCTGCATATTTCCAGCTGAAACAGTAAATCCCAGGGAAAGTAATATGGGATGGTATTTGGGTGAGGCCAACAGCATGTAGACACTTCAAAACATGTACTCATGGGTCCACAATAAAATTCCCCGGGCGGAAATGGCCTTTGTTGTTTTCGTTGCAAGAGAAAACCATTCTGACTGGAAGTGGCTGCCAAGACCATATAACACCGGTCCTGAAAGACCTACATTGGTTCCCAGTGCATTTCCAAGCACAATTCAAAGTGTTGGTGCTGACCTTTAAAGCCCTAAACGGCCTCATCCCAGTATACCTGAAGGAGCCTCTCCACCCCCATCCTTCTGCCCAGACACTAGCTCCAAGGGCCTTCTGGCAGTTCCCTCACTGCGAGAAGTGAGGTTACAGGGAACCAGGCAGAGGGCCTTCTTGGTGGTGGCACCCTCCCTGTGGAACACCCTCCCATCAGATGTCAAGGAAATAAACAACTATCTGACTTTTAGAAGACATCTGAAGGCAGCCCTGTTTAGGGAAGTTTTTAATGTTTGAAGTTTCATTCTGTTGTTAGTGTTTTGTTGGGAGCCACCCAGAGTGGCCGGGGAGGCCCAGCCAGATGGGTGGGGTATAAATAATAAATTTATTATTATGAATTATTTCCACCCCGGCTGTAAATGCAGATCTGACCTACAGTACATTGCTGTCACACAAGTTCCAGTGCCTGGCCACTCCTCTGAGTACTTGCACCAGCTTTCAGTCATGGGGGAATTTCAGCACAAGAGGGCAGGTGGTTTCTCAAATCGTAAGAAGAGGAGGAGGAGGAGTTTGGATTTGATATCCCACTTTATCACTACCCAAAGGAGTCTCAAAGCGGCTAACAATCTCTTTTCCCTTCATCCCCCACAACAAACACTCTGTGAGGTGAGTGGGGCTGAGAGACTTCAAAGAAGTATGACTAGCCCAAGGTCACCCAGCAGCTGCATGTGGAGGAGTGGGGAAGCGAACCTGGTTCACCAGATTGTGAGTCTATTGCTCTTAACCACTACACCACACTGGCCCTCTTGTGCTGAAATTCCCCCATCACCGAAAGCTGGTGCAAGTGCTCGGGCTCATCCACATTTCCCATTGTCCCACTATTCCTTCATTTGTCCTTATATTTCTAGGCACGACTCCGAAAGAGCCTTTCTCTTGTCTCACCACTCTCCCCAGGAAACCTCGGTTTCCCACTGGATCGGAACAAACTTCAACCTGCAGAAAACATGGCGGACGCTTGCAAACAGCAGCAAACAGCAGGTTTTCCTGAGAAAGGCAGCGGCACAAAGGAAGAGCCTCTCCTGGAAATCACGGAACAAACAGGAGTGTGGCTGAGCCTCAGCTTCATTTCAAGGGACATAAAAGCAGGACATGAAAGAAGAAGAATCTGGTGCAGCTGCCATGAGCATTCCTTGATGGAATGGTGGCTCTGAACACTTCTGCAACTAACTTCCTTCTTATCTCCAAATGCATCAAATATTTGTTAATAAAATAATCCCAGCGAAACATGTCCCCACCCAACATTGCACAAATGAAAATAAGGCTGCTCTTGAATATGCGGTTACACCCCTGCTATTTCCCCAAGGATCATTCTCTGACTTGCTCTCTTCCCCACTCCCACTATGCACTGCTGAAGGTTCTTCTTCAGCAGCTATTCCGCGAATTTACAACATACCCCTATATCTTCCAACGTGTTCATTTGGGCTCGCTTCCCAGCAAATGTGTGTTAGGATTGTAGCCTGATTTACTTGGGCCTACATAGGTTTCTAGAGGGACGCGGGTGGCGCTGTAGGTTAAACCACAGAACCTAGGACTTGCTGATCAGAAGGTCGGCAGTTTGAATCCCCACGACCGAGTGAGCTCCCATTGCTCAGTCCCTGCTCCTGCCAACCTAGCAGTTCAAAAGCACCTCAAAAGTGTAAGTAGATAAATAGGTACCGCTCCAGCGGGAAGGTAAACGGCGTTTCCGTGTGCTGCTCTGGTTCGCCAGAAGCGGCTTAGTCATGCCCTCGGCCAATAAAGCGAGATGAGCGCCGCAACTCCAGAGTTGGTCATGACTGGACGTAATGGTCAGGGATCCCTTTACCTTTACCTTTTACATTGGCTTCTGAAGCAGGAGCGTTGGTAGGCTGTGTACACACTTGGCCTTTAAAACACACTCGAAACCAATTCTTTTCCTCAATGAATTATGGGTACTGTAGTTCACGCATCACAAAGTTACAATTCCCAGAAAGCCCCGGCAAACTACGGCACCCAGAATTCTCTCTGGGAATGGATGTGCTTTGGAGGCACTTTAAAGGTACAGCATGTATGAAACAACAATTTTCTTCAGCCAAATAACATCTGGTGAGATGCTCAAGGCCAGAATGGTTCTGGTTGTGGCCATTATGGAGTACAGTCATACCTTGGAAGTCATATGGCTTACTTCCCAAACGTTTTGGCTCCCAAACGTTGCAAACCCGGAAGTGACTGTTCCAGTTTGCGAACTATTTTTGGAAGCCAAACGTCCGACGGGGCTTCCAATTGGCTGCACGAGTTTCCTGCAGCCAATCGTAAGCCATGCTTTGGTTTTCAAACGTTTTGGAAGTCAAATGGACTTGCGGAATGGATTCCATTCGACTTCCAAGGTATGACTGGAATTGAATCATGAGTTGGAAAAACCCTAGATGAGGCTCATCTTTTCCAAGCCCTTGCAATGCAGGAATCTCAGTGTGGAGTCCCCCATCCAATTTGAAACCATACCCAACCCTGCTTAGCTTTGCAAATGTGCTTTCATTTTTATCGCTCAGAAGCATTTAAAATGTGCTCAGGCAGTTATTGGGGTGGGTGATGGGAGGGAGAGAAAATCAAGGAATAGCCCTGCAGCAGCTATTGGACAATGCGCCTCCATTTACCTGCATATGTGCTAGAATATCAGGGCCCTCTGCCAGAGGTTTAAAATCAAAGACATGAGAAACTCAGGTCCAGAACTCTGGAGCTTGTGTGAAATTTTCAAGAAGGCACCTGAAAGTCTCCTCCGAAAGCAAAATACAGTGGTACCTCGGGTTACATACGCTTCAGGTTACATACGCTTCAGGTTACAGACTCCGCTAACCCAGAAATATTACCTCGGGTTAAGAACTTTGCTTCAGGATGAGAACAGAAATTGTGCTCTGGCGGTGTGGCAGCAGTGGGAGGCCCCATTAGCTAAAGTGGTGCTTCAGGTTAAGAACAGTTTCAGGTTAAGAACAGACCTCCAGAACGAATTAAGTTCTTAACCTGAGGTACCACTGTAAAGTCTAACGACAGCAGTGATTTACTAGCCACAGACTCTGGTGGGGGATATAGCCCCTGGCAGATAAATGTCAACTGGGGGAGCCTATAGCGAATCGGGGTGTGTGTGTGCTTGCACCCCAAATTGATGGCAGGGGGTGGACGGAGGCTTGGAAAACTGGTTGCTAAACACAGTATCTCTGCGAGTTCCTGAAAAGGGATTCCAAAGAGAGGGAGGGGGAGAGAGGGAGCAGGGATGGGATTGCCCTAGATTCCCCCCACCCCCCTTTTGGCGAGAGGGGAAAATGAGTCGGGGGGGGCTGCTGCTGCTAACTAGAGAGGCCGGCCCTTGCGACCAAAAGAGCGCACGTCTCCCTTTATCAATGGCCATAATGCCCTCCATGACTCAAAGGCGGCTGTGAAAAGCGCAGGCCTGGTTCAAACTTCCTTGGGGTCTCCATGGGAACTGGCCCTGCGGGGGGGGGGAGGCTTTTCTAACTTTCCTCCTTTTCCTCTTTTGTCGGTGGTGGTGATGGTTGTTGTTGTTTGTGTCATTAAAACTTCCTTTCTCAAGGAACTGGGAGTGAGCCTCTACTTGGCCTCTGTTACAGACTCCCCTCGCCCTCCTTTCCCGCTGCCGCTGATCACAGTCTGACCTCCAGCCTGAACGCAACGGGGGCTAGAATTGTATTTATGACACTTTTAAAGTATTCAAACCGCTCTGCTAGGCCTGTCCCCTATTCCCGACCATTAGAGACAGGGTGTCGTTCTTTGTGAAACCATTCCCAGTCCGCCACCCTCAAGGAAGGTGGACATGTTCTGTTTGGATTTTGCTTCTGACAGGGCTCCTTCAGCACATTTCACAGCTGCACAATGACAGGTAGATGTTCAACAGGGAAAGCTTTCCCCAATACTGAGATGGGGGGAAACGCAATCATGTCAATTTCTGCGGCTGGTTGCGTGGCATTCCCTCCAACTTTTTTCTGATGGAAATAGGGACGTTGTATTTAACAACAACAACAACATTTATAACCTGCCCACCTGAGTTTAATTTTTTTTATTAAATTTCTGTTTTACATTTTATAATATTCACTTCAACAACCTTAAATTATCAATGGCTTGCCTTCCTCTCTTTCCATGTAGGTAGCCGTGTTGGTCTGCCGTAGTTGAAACAAAATATAAAAAATCCTTCCAGTAGCATCTTAGAGACCAACTATGTTTGTTATTGGTATGTGCTTTCGTGTGCATGCACACTTCTCCAGATACATGCATGCACACGGAAGCTCATGCCAATAACAAACTTACTGAACATCCTGGCAACGTTTGGTCAGCCGTTGTTGGAGACAAGATGTCACTCCCATTGCCTGATCCTTTGGGGATTGCAAACGTATAAAGGGGGGAAGCACACAGGTTTCTAAAAAGTTATTTTTTATAAAGCAACAACCCCCAGTTGTGCAGTCCACTTTCTAGCCAGAGGAAGGACCTTGAGAATTTGCAGTGAGATTTTATTTGGGAGGGTACAGTGCCACTAGGTGGATTCTGTGATGAATTGAATAATCAAACTTTTCATTTCTTGAGTGCGGCGATATTGCCATCTGGTGGAGAACTTGAGAGTCCTACTTTAAAGATTAGCGAAAGGAACTTGGCAAACCAGAAATGAGGACTAAAATAGAGTAGAACAGAAAGGAAAAGAGATTGTGATTGGGGGGGATCTCCTTAATCTCATTGCATAATATGGGGGAGACAACATAATTTTAAAATCCTATCTCATATCTTATGACAGGGTAATGAACAAGGCGACCTCCTGATGTTTTGGACTGCCATTCCCATCAGTCCAAGTCAGCATGAACAAGAGCCAGGCATGATGGGATTTGTAGTCAGTCCCAAACAGCTGAAGGACACCCGGTTGATCACACCTGCCTTATGGAGTATGTAAAAAGGTAAAGGTAAAGGGACCCCTGACCATTAGGTCCAGTTGTGGCCGACTCTGGGGTTGCAGCGCTCATCTCGCTTTATTGGCCGAGGGAGCCGGCGTACAGCTTCCGGGTCATGTGGCCAGCATGACTAAGCCGCTTCTGGCGAACCAGAGCAGCGCACGGAAACGGCGTTTACCTTCCCGCCAGAGTGGTACCTATTTATCTACTTGCACTTTGACGTGCTTTCGAACTGCTAGGTTGGCAGGAGCAGGGACCGAGAAATGGGAGCTCACCCCGTCGCGGGGATTCGAACCACCGACCTTCTGATCGGCAAGTCCTAGGCTTTGTGGTTTAACCCACAGCACCACCTGTGTCCCCATGGACTATGTAGGATACAGCTAATAAGTTTGAAGCCCACGGGCTGGTTTGGGACCCTGAAGCAACCACAACCAGCCACCAGCAAGCTAAACCGGATTTTTTTTTATTAAAAAAAGTGGAGTTGCATTTGTTTTGGTTTTTTGGCAGACTACTGTGTGTGTGGTTTTTTTAGGAAAAGCAGCAATGAGTCGTACATTTCATGAAATGTAACTGCATTGGTCTGTCTGTCTGTCTGTCTGTCTGTCTGTCTGTCTGTCTGTCTTTGATATCCTGAAACTCATGGGAATAAATATTTGGAGAATATTTGGTGAATTTCCACCAGTTTCACCGCCTGCAAATAGGATGCAGAATTTTGGGGAGGGCTTTTTTTACATAGTCTTCAAATGTCATCTAGGGCTGTCTTTGCTTTCCCTCACATTCCAGGCATTGTGGTAGATGTCTAGGTGCCAAACCAGCACTCAAGGTCAGCATTTGCCCTGGGGCTGAGCCGCAGGTAGCAGTCAGAGGTGAGAAGGGTGTCAGGAGCTGGGCCACAGTGTTGGAGCTGAGGAACTGGGTTAGAGCAACGGAACAAGCTATTAATTATTATTATTATTATTATTATTATTATTATTATTATTATTATTTATTTGTACGCCGCCCATCTGGCTGGGTTTCCTCAGCCACTCTGGGTGGCTTCCAACAAAGACCAAAAATACACTTTAAGATGTCACACACTAAAAACTTCCCTGAACAGGGCTGCCTTCAGATGTCTTTGAATGTCAGGTAGTTGTTTATCTCTTTGACATCTGATGGGAGGGCGTTCCACAGGGTGGGTGCCACTACCGAGAAGGCCCTCTGCCTGGTTCCCTGTAGCTTTGCTTCTCGCAATGAGGGAACGAACTGCCAGAAGGCCCTTGGCGCTGGACCTCAGCTTGGGCAAGGGGCTGAACAGTGAAAGCAAAGAATTTGCAGGAATACATCAGCCCCACGAAGGTTTGTGTCTCAGAAATGGGCGTATTCCTGCCCAGGAGAGTCCAATGACCAGTGAGGCAGGTTGAGCTAGTCCAGAGCTTGAGAGTGTCTTTCTGCCCTAGACAGATGTTCCATGTCACATGGGGCAACTTGAAGATCCCAGTTTGAGCACTGGCAGCTCCAGACAGTAATGATCTGGATGGGGGCAAACAAACTGAAGCTTAAATCAGACAAGACAGTACCTCCATCTGCATTATACATTTAAAGGAGGATCACACCACTTTAGACAATCATGACTCCCCCCGCAAAGAATCCTGGGAAGTGTAGTTTGTTAAGGGTACTGGGAGTTGCTAGGAGACCCCTATTCCCCTCACAAAGCTACATGTCCCAGAATTCCTTGTGATGAGGGATTGACAATTAAGCCAGTTTTGCCCAATGAGCCTCTCTGCCCTCAACAACAACAACAACAACAACTTATTTATCCCTGCCCCTCTGGCTGGGTTTCCCCAGCCACTATGGGCGGCTTCCAACAGAATTAAAAGCACAATAAAACATCAGACATTAAAAACTTCCCTAAACAGGGCTGCCTTCGGATGTCTTTTAAAAGTCAGATAGTTGTTTATTTTCCTTGACATCCGATAGGAGGGTGTTCCACAGGGCGGGCGCCACTACCAAGAAGGCCCTCTGTCTGGTTCCCTGTAACCTCACTTCTCGCAGTGAGGGAACTGCCAGAAGACCCTTGGCGCAGGACCTCATGGGGTGGACGATGGGGGTGAAGACGCTCCTTCAGGCATACAAGACCGAGGTCATTTAGGGCTTTAAAAGTTGCCACCAATACTTTGAATTGTGCTCGGAAACTTACTGGGAGCCAATGTAGGTCTTATAGGGAAATCAGGTCAGCCAACGGGCCTTAGTTGGATCACAGCTGGATTAGTGCAATGAGTGCTACCTGAAGCTGCTGTTGAAAACTGTCTGGGAACTTCAGCCAGTCCAGAACATGGCAGCCATGCTGTTGACCGGACCCAGCTGTTGGCATCTTCTAACCCACTTGGAGAATTTTGAAGTACAAAGCAGCATGTAGATGCTCTGAAATCAAATCAAATCCCCCAGAGGACAGGATCACACTTCAAAACGACCTTGACAGATTAGAGAACTGGGCCAAAACAAACAAGATGAACTTTAACAGGGAGAAATGTAAAGTATTGCACTTGGGCAAAAAAAATGAGAGGCACAAATACAAGATAGGTGACACCTGGCTTGAGAGCAGTACATGTGAAAAGGATCTAGGAGTCTTGGTTGACCACAAACTTGACATGAGCCAACAGTGTGACGTGGCAGCTAAAAAAGCCAATGCAATTCTGGGCTGCATCAATAGGAGTATAGCATCTAGATCAAGGGAAGTAATAGTTCCACTGTATTCTGCTCTGGTCAGACCTCACCTGGAGTACTGTGTCCAGTTCTGGGCACCACAGTTCAAGAAGGACACTGACAAACTGGAACGTGTCCAGAGGAGGGCAACCAAAATGGTCAAAGGCCTGGAAACGATGCCTTATGAGGAACGGCTAAGGGAGCTGGGCATGTTTAGCCTGGAGAAGAGGAGGTTAAGGGGTGATATGATAGCCATGTTCAAATATATAAAAGGATGTCACATAGAGGAGGGAGAAAGGTTGTTTTCTGCTGCTCCAGAGAAGCGGACACGGAGCAATGGATCCAAACTACAAGAAAGAAGATTCCACCTAAACATTAGGAAGAACTTCCTGACAGTAAGACCTGTTTGACAGTGGAATTTGCTGCCAAGGAGTGTGGTGGAGTGTCCTTCTTTGGAGGTCTTTAAGCAGAGGCTTGACAACCATATGTCAGGAGTGCTCTGATGGTGTTTCCTGCTTGGCAGGGGGTTGGACTCGATGGCCCTTGTGGTCTCTTCCAACTCTATGATTCTATGATTCAATAAATATAAATCCCATGACATCCTTAATAGGCAACTTCACCTGTTTTCAATCCACTTCTAGGCCCAGTTCAAAATGCTGATTTCTGTCCAGCCATGGCGAAGTGGAGCTCTTGTCAGCTTGGTGAAGTCCAACAGTTACACGGGGGGGGGGAGGGGGGTTCAGAAGAAGAGGACGGACGAGGTTCAGTGCCTGAGGAAGAGGATTCTCAAAAATAAAGAGGTTGGGGTTGCAGGTAGGACCCTGGACAGAGCCCAGGGAGCAGACAACTTATTCTGACAAGAATCTGGACTCCAGTGAGCCATTCGGTTTGTTGGTTAACTGTTCTAATAGAGTGGTTTCCCATACATTTTGGGGCCAGTGTTCTATATTCACTCCTGATAGGTCTCCCCTTTATCACCCACACCACACAAGATAATGACCTATCCACCGCTACAGAATATGAATTGATATGGCTTATTTGACTCAGCAATACCCTGCTTTCAGGGACGCGGGTGGTACTTGCCAATCGGAAGGTCGGTGGTTCGAATCCCCGCGACGGGGTGAGCTCCCATTGCTTTGTTCCAGCTCCTGCCAACCTAGCAGTTTGAAAGCATGCCAGTGCAAGTAGATAGATAGGTACAGCTGTGGCGGAAAGGTAAATGGCATTTCCGTGCGCTGCTCTGGTTTCCGTCACGGTGTCCTGTTGCGCAAGAAGCGTTTTAGTCATGCTGGCTACATGACCCGGAAAGCTGTCTGTGGGCAAACGCTGGCTCCTTCAGCCTGAAAGTGAGATGAGCATCACAACCCCGTAGTCGCCTTTGACTGGACTTAACTGTCCAGGGGTCCTTTAACTTTACCTGTTGGTTAACTGTTCTAATAGGGCAGTTTCTCATACATTTTGGTGCCAGTGGTCTATATTCACTCCTGATAGCTCTCCCCTTTATCACATACACAGTGCAAGATTATGACCTATCCCCTGCTATAGCATACAAATTGATATGGCTTATCTGACTCAGCAATGCCCCACTTCTCCATACAAACAAACCACACTGCAAGCAACTGAATGCAAGCAACCAAGCTTTGGACCTGCCAATCTCTCGCAATGCATATACAGTGGTACCTTGTTTTAAGAACAGCTTAGTTTATGAACAACTTGGATTAAGAACGCTGCTAACCGGGAAGTAGGTGTTTTGGTTTGTGAACTTTGCCTTGGAAGCAGAACATGTTCTGCTTCCTGTTGAGTGTAAATTGAGTCCCCCACTGCTATGGGAAAGCACACCTTGGTTTAAGAATGCTTTGGTTTAAGAACGGACTTCCGGAACGGATTAAGTTCGTAAACCAAGGTACCACTGTATATATAATGACCTACCCATGTGATGCTCTCACAAAAACCCTGCGCAAATACTGCACAATAGAACGAAGGATTACGATCTTTCCCCATCTCTCCTCTCTTTCCCCCAACTGCATAATGTATATGACAGTAGACTCTCATACCGAATGCAAACAAACTGTGAAAAATGCTCAATGAATTGAAAGTGGAGACACTATGTGTACTTTTCTTTGTTTTGAAAATGTATTTATTTGGTTTTTCAAATTAAAATTTTACAGAGATATATCCAATATAAATAATAAAAATAAGATTCCAAGGAATCTCCTGGACTTCCATCCTCCCCTTTTTGGATCCTATTATTAATCATTTCATGTCCAGAATTCAACCTTAAGTGATATTCCAATCCTACTAACAATTTTAACTGTTTTCAATGGTCTTTAAGATAAGTTATAAATCTTCCCCATTCCTTATTAAAATTTTGGTCTTTCTGACTCTTAATGTTTGTTATACAAGAAAACCTTTAGTAAAAACTTCTTGATTTTTTAAGGTGGGGGATAAGGGTACATGGGGTGAGTGGGTGAATTGATAATGAACATCTGAACATCTTTAATAAAAAGTGTGTTGTTGTTGTTGTTGTTGTTAAAAAGGGCCCATCTGTGCTAACTGAGCTGGACTACCCATTTTAGGTTCTGCCTCTCTGCAAAAAAAGTGCAGAAACTTAAATGGATGCCAAGTCCTCTGGTACTTCTCCATAATTTCACGTGGGGCACACTTGTTGTGTTGGTGAGCTGGATCAGTGATGCACAGTGAGAACACCACCTGCCCAGTGGAACGAGGTTTGAGGGCTGCAGTCTCTGGGGTCCACAATCCAGAGTCTTTGGGTCTGGGGGGCCTCTGGTTGTTGGGCTCAGGCTGAGTTAGGCTTGGTGACTTCCTGCCCTATTTGCCGTTGTCAAAATCACAGCTGGACTTGGGAGTCCTGACAGTATATGACCTTTATTTATGGAAAAATATGTATATATATAGGGACGCGGGTGGCGCTGTGGGTAAAAGCCTCAGCGCCTAGGGCTTGCCGATCGAAAGGTCGGCGGTTCGAATCCCCGTGGCGGGGTGCGCTCCCGCTGCTCGGTCCCAGCGCCTGCCAACCTAGCAGTTCGAAAGCACGCCCGGGTGCAAGTAGATAAATAGGGACCGCTTACTGGCGGGAAGGTAAACGGCGTTTCCGTGTGCTGCGCTTGCTCGCCAGATGCAGCTTTGTCACGCTGGCCACGTGACCTGGAAGTGTCTCCGGACAGCGCTGGCCCCCGGCCTCTTGAGTGAGATGGGCGCACAGACTGGCCCGTACGGGCAGGGGTACCTTTACCTATACCTTTATGTATATATATATATATATATATACTGCTGTATATTCTAAATATATCACAGAAGTTTACAACGATATAAAAGCATAAAAACACACAGTAAAATAATAAAAAAAATTAAAACAAGAGCAAAAGAATTAAAAACAAACTTTAGAAGCTCACTGTAAGGGATGGACTCTTAAGTGCCTGCATAGGCCCGGCTTCTTAGGGTGTGTTGAATTTTTCAACTTTCAAATTCCGAAAATGAGGGATGCTAAAAAGTTGTAACATGGCTTGGGAATTGAAAAGATATTTTGGTTAAAATAGCATAATTTAGTTTTGCTTGGTAAGTAAAATGTGTGTAAAATTGCATAGAAAACATTTAAAATGATTACCACATACATACAGTTACCTTGTATATTATGACAAAAAATTTTTTTCCTTCCAGTAGCACCTTAAAGACCAACTAAATGCACACGAAAGCTCATACCAAGAACTAACTTAGTTGGTCTTTAAGGTGCTACTGGAAGGAAAAAATTTTTTGTTTTGACTATGGCAGACCAACACGGCTACCTTTCTGTAACTTGTATATTATGATTATTTAGCATGACATTTTCAGAAGGTAAAATTAAAATTCTTTTGTTTTCTGAAAACAGTTTATGCACTGCTTCATCAAACGCAGACTTACCCAGCTAAATACAGTGGTACCTCGGGTTACATACACTTCAGGTTACATACGCTTCAGGTTACAGACGCTTCAGGTTACAGACTCCGCTAACCCAGAAATATTACCTCGGGTTAAGAACTTTGCTTCAGGATGAGAACAGAAATCGTGCCCCGGCAGCACAGTGGCAGCGGGAGGCCCCATTAGCTAAAGTGGTGCTTCAGGTTAAGAACAGTTTCAGGTTAAGAACGGACCTCCGGAACGAATTATGTACTTAACCCGAGGTACCACTGTATTGTCGGAGCACAAAAATAATAGTGTATCTGAATTCCTCACACCCAAAAACCCGTCTCTGAAGAAATTTGCAAAAATTAAGTTTCCCCCCTAAGATGATACATCCTATTAGTTAGTGATATCTGGTTTTCAACATCTTGATATATCACCAGCTAGACAATATACCAATATATCACAATGTCTGAAATAAGGATGGAGCTATGTAGAGGCATCGGCTGGCTTCACGGTTTTTCCTGCATCGTGATTTTTGCCACGACCTGCTCTGGTGAGTTGCTGCTCCCTGCATGAGGCAGAGGACGGCTGAGCAAGCAGAGTTAACAGGCTGAAGGAATTGAGAGAATCACTGGTTTGCTTCCCAGTTTTTCCCACATTGTGATTTTTGCATAGGGCACACACACACAATTGTGATTCACGATATATTGCCAGGTCAAAAATTATGAAGCCGATATCACGATACGGACTTCAAACCAGTTTTGGACGCTATATCATTATATTGCCCAGCCCTACATACTAGCCTATGCGCAGGCCTGGCAGAATAGAAAAGTTTTCAGCAGGTTTTTAAAAGTTGGCACAGATTGCTCCCACTAGCAGGGCACAAGACCAATGACACTATGCTATGTTTGGAGGAGAGATATTCCTTTCCTTCACGGGCAGCACAGAGATGCAATGGGCTGCTGGAGGAAGGGAGAAATCATTTTGGATCAAATCTGTGCTTCCAGGTACTATAAGAAAGCTGCAGAGATAGCGCAGGATAGTGCGCACCCCGGAAATGATCTCTTTCAGCTTCTGCCTTCTGGAAGAAGGTACAGGGTTATAAAGACTAGGACTAACCGCCTGAGAAACAGTTTCTACCCAAATGCGATTTTGGTTTTAAACACAATGTAAGGAGTCTCTATAGGGGTGTATTGTATTTTTAAAATGGGGTATCAGAGTTTTTAGGAGGCTAACCAGGTTGGGATAGCTGGGATAGCAGGGTTGTTGGTTTTGAATGTCTTATGTAGATTTTTCTTCAATTTCGTTGTTCTGTATGGGACAATGACAATAAAGATCGTATCGTATGCCTAGTCACCTACATATAGTTCCTCATCACCTATAGGACCTCCTTCTCTCCTCGGAGCCTGTCCAGTCATGAAGAGCGGCTTGTGAGGGGCCCTGTTTGGATCCCAACAGTGCTTGGATTGCATCAGGTTGGGTCACAAAGTGTGACGTTATATTTTTGCTGGAATTTTTCGAAGGGTGGGCAAGAATGATGGAGCCATGCTCCACTCATGCTGTGTTGCAGCTGGAGCCAGCGGAACGGCTGCCAGATCCGACGCACGCTCAGTGCAGGAGAAAAACATACAGAACGGAAAATAAAAGAGCAGTGTCAAGAATGACAGGAGTGCTCTTGGTGTCCATGGAAGCATCACCAGAGTTCACCTGCTGTGTGTGCATCATGCCTGCAGCAACAAGGACCAAATGTGATGTGAAGAGAGAGCAGGTGGCGCTGTGGTCTAAACCACTGAGTCTCTTGGGCTTGCTGATCAGAAGGTCGGCGGTTCGAATCCCCGCGATGGAGTGAGCTCCCATTGCTCTGTCCCAGCTCCTGCCAACCTAGCAGTTTGAAAGCACACCAGTGCAGTGGCGTAACGTGGGTTGTCAGCACCTGTGGCAAGGCAAGTAATTTGCGCCCCCTAACCCGTGGATGTTAGCACTCGGGCAGAGAGCTGCGAGTGCGAGCGCACCCCCCCAGATGTTGCCCCCGGTGCGGTCGGCCCCCCCTGCACCCCCAATGCTACGCCACTGCACCAGTGCAAGTAGATAAATAAGTACCACTGCGGCGGGAAGGTAAACGGTGTTTCCGTGCGCTCTGGTTTCCATCACGGTGTCCTGTTGCACCAGAAGTGTTTTAGTCATGCTGGCCACATGACCTGGAAAGCTGTCTGTGGACAAACCTCCCTTGGCCTGAAAGCGAGATGAGCGCCACAACCCCATAGTCGCCTTTGACTGGACTTAACCATACAGGGGTCTTTTACCTTTTTTAACCTGCATCATGCTTCCAGTGACAAGGACCAAATGCAATGTGGAGAGCGGATTTGTGCTGTCAAACTGGGGAGAGGGTGTCTGTCATGTCATCACACCCCCAACAATGGAAGGAACACATAGTTTTCTTAGTTTGACTTAAACCTAGGAGAAAGTTGCAGGAATAAGGGAAGCAGGCTTCTTGGTCATGGGAAAGATGAAAAACATATATCTCTGAGTTTCATCCATTGACAAGTGTGGGTAGTGTTTTATCCTTATTAATATTTTATTGGAAGAATATCATTTATAAACAGTGTGAGAAAAGAAAGGATGAGTAAGAACAAAAAAAGAAAAAATACAGTTACATTACCATAAAAGGTAAAGGGACCCCTGACCATTAGGTCCAGTCGTGACCGACTCTGGGGTTGCGGCGCTCATCTCGCTTTATTGGCCGAGGGAGCCGGCGTACAGCTTCCAGGTCATGTGGCCAGCATGACTAAGCCGCGTCTGGCGAACCAGAGCAGCACACGGAAACGCTGTTTACCTTCCCGCCGGATCGGTCCCTATTTATCTACTTGCACTTTGACGTGCTTTTGAACTGTTAGGTTGGCAGGAGCAGGGACCGAGCAACGGGAGCTCACCCCGTTGCGGGGATTTGAACCGCCGACCTTCTGATCAGCAAGTCCTAGGCTCTGTGGTTTAACCCACAGCACCACCCGCGTCCCTCTACATTACCATACAGGTATGTATATTCTTATTCTAATACACATAAAATTGTCAATAACCTAATATATCCTCTGTAAACTCATTCCAAATATCATTGCATTTATCCAAAGTCTGCATCTATAAGCTGTCAGTTCATATATTGCCGATGATGTCCTGTTGTCAATTAATTAAGGGGCATCGTATCTTTGTTCTTCCAGTTCATAAGTATCCGTCTCTTGGCTACGATTAGGGTGCACTACACATATAAATAAGTATCATATAACAGTCATGGCTTCCCCTGAAAGAGTCCCGGGAACTGCAGTTTGTTAAGGGTGCTGACAGTTGCTAGGAGACCCCCATTCCCTTATACAGAGCTACAATTCCCAGAGTTCCCTGGAAAGAAAGATTAACTGTTAAACCCATTTGGGGGAAAACTATAACTGTTTGAAGTGGTGTGATGATGCTTTAAATGTATTGTGCACATGGGGGCCCAATACCCTGCAAGCGTCCCTGGGGGGGGCAGGGAATGGAACATCCTATTTTTCCACGAGAGCACGGCGGCCATTTTGGTTGCCGTAATCTCGCACAATTTCACGCTGAAATCTCGCCCAAAAAAGTGCCTTTTCAGGGCCACGATCTCATGCGGTGCCCCAAAATGGGCATGAGAGTCCACTGGGAACAAAACTTCTGCAAAGCATTCCTCAGGTGCTGGTCCAGTTGTGGCCATGTGGAGATCTCTGGATACCAGGTTGGTGACTGAAATCTCCAAGGCCTGATTTAGGTTTGAGGAGGTCCTAAGCTACTGAAGGTAATGGGGCCCTTTATATGTCCAGCTGTCCTTTGTCAACAATTGTCGGGTTTTTTGTGTTGAATATATGGTATATGGTAATTTCTGGACCTAATAGGTATCTAAAGCCATTGGCACATGTTGCCATGCAACCAGTCCATGCAGAATGCAGGCACCCTATATATAGAAATGAGCAAACCAGTGATTTTATTTCCCCCCCAAATTTTTAAAAATAAATTTTCCACATAACAAATATGACATAGAAAAAAGAAAAGAATACACACAAAGAAAACACAATACAATGTTGAACAAAACCAAAATGGGATCTTAAACACCTATCCCTTCGAGAAAAAAACCCAATTTCTCTTACATTGCTAATTGACCTCCTCAGATCCCTCCCTTTTGAATTTCATTATATCTGCAGGTAACAGCTCTCCAATAACATTCTTAACTAAAATTAATTCCAGCAATTAACTATCTTATTCTCATTTCCTACTATTCTAAATCTAATTTACTCACAATCACATCCTAATTTAATCCTAGGCCTATCTGGTACTTTCAAGTGACTTCTAATTATTTATACTGCAATATTTATTCAAATAATCCTTAAATTTCTTCCAATCTTCTTGATATTCCTCTTCTTTCTGGTCGTGGATCCTTCCAGTCAGGTCGGCTAGCTCCAAAAAGTCCAACATCTTCCAGTGATATTTTAGGGAGCAGGCGGAGCCCATGACTTACATCCCAGGAGTTGACACAACACAAAACACTGTTACTCTATGTAGGCTTTATTTTATTTTTTATCTTATACAGTGGTACCTCTAGATCTGAACTGGATCCGTTCTGGAGCCCCGTTCGGATCTAGAAGCAAACATAACCAGCAACGGCATGTCAGCGCACATGCATGTTGCTTTTCGCCGCTGCACGACGTCATTTTTGAGCATCTGCGCATGCGCAAGCGGCGAAACCCGGAAATAATGCGCTCTGTTACTTCCGGGCTGCCGCAGAGCGCAACTCGAAAGCACTCACCCCGAAGCACATTCAACCCGAGGTATGACTGTATTTTGGAAATGTACATCCAGGTTTTTTCCCCTTTAATTTTTTTGGGGGGCCAGCAAGAGAGTGGGGCCCTAAGCTATATAGTCTGTTTAGCTTATACAGTGGTACCTTGGGTTACATACGTTTCAGGTTACATTCGCTTCAGTTTACAGACTCTGTTAACCCAGAAATAGTGCTTCAGGTTAAGAACTTTGCTTCAGGATGAGAAAAGAAATTGTGCTCCAGCGGCGTGGCGGCAGCAGGAGGCCCCATTAGCTAAAGTGGTGCTTCAGGTTAAGAACAGTTTCAGGTTAAGAACGGACCTCCGGAACGAATTAAGTACTTAACCCGAGGTACCACTGTACATAAATCCGGCACTGATTCTTCAGCATGATGCTGTGCTGTTGCACAGTGGAGAGGGTAGGCGCCAGAAGAGAGCGCACTCTGCACATGGTCAGGGGCGCCCTTCCCGCGCTTCCCTTCCAAGTGCTCCTTCCTTCCCTCGGCGCGAAGGCCAGTCCCAGGATCTCCGGGCGCCTCGGGCGAGGTCTCCGCCCCGCACCCCATCCCACCCCACCCCGGGCGGCCCTTTGCCTCTCACCTTCCCGCTGGGAGGCGGGGCCGAGGGAGGGCGCGCCCCTCCCGCCCCGCCAGGTGCCCTTTTTAACGGGCTGCCGAGGCGCCCGGGCGCCGATTGCGCAGCGCCATGCCGAGCCCGGGAGACGGCGGAGGATCGCGACGCAGGAGCAGCGGCCGGCAACATGCGCCCGCCGGAGAAACCTCTGCTGCTGCTGCCGCCGCCCCTGCGCGTCTCGGTCGCCGCGGCCGCTTGCTGCCTGCTGCTCCTGCAGGTGGACGCCTATTTCGGGTCAGCGGCGCTTCGCTTCCCCCCCTTTTGCGCGATCGGGCTTGCTCAGACTTTCCGCATGCAATTTCCCTTACATTTTCCCTTCCCCAATTTTTTGGTGAGATTTCCCCTCCCTTTTTTGCACTTACACTCCTTTTTTTGTCTGTAGTTTCTCTTTTTTGTTGCATAATTTTATATTATTATTTTCTGTTTTGCATTTTGAAATGTGCATTTAAACAACCTTAAAATATCAATGACTTATTCTCTTTCCGTGGCTCATTTTGCATACATAAATCCCTGCATATTTTTACATCAACTATACAATTATTAGTCTCTTTCCCTTTTTTTTTGTGCGATCCCGGCTCTTATGTTTTGAAGTTCCTTCCATTCCTGTGCGCAAATTCTACCTTTTCCTTCTCGTTTTGCTTTTCTTTTCCTCCCTTAGCTTTCGACTTTTCTTCACTTCCTCGCCCTGCTTTTCAAAGTTCACGCGCTCCTCTTCTTCACTTTGCATCTTGTTTTCGAAGGTATTTTTCTTCGGTTAGCCAATCTGCTGGGTTAACTTGCCTTGTGGATTACAGCTTCACGACCTGGCTGCGATCCTAAACACACTTTAAGCCAGCCCCGCAGAATCCGGGATCCTGCTGCACACCAGCTGCTAGGTTGTTGCACATAGTTGAGACACTGGCTTGTGCACATGCACTGGGAAAATGTGGGATCATTGAAGGGTCCAGCCTCCTGGATCCTGCATTCATTTTAGGGGTGTTGAAGAATGAGATTCTCTTCCTCCCCTCCTCCTGCCGCTGTTCAGTGAGCTTGTGTTTCCACTTGTAGCAGCAGATCTCTACCAGCAGAAATCTCTTTCATCTGCAAAATGCATCGGAGCAGTTGATAGAAAAGTGATGTTGCTTTGCACAACAGCAATTTGGTGGTGGGAAGAGATCTGGCAGTGGAAATATTCAAGACTGGAGTTTTCAGTGCAGGCGATGTTTTCGTGCGTGCATGTGTGAATGTAACTGTTTTTGCACAGAGGTGGATATTCGGATCTTTCCTTTCTCCATTTTTGTCTGAATTTGAAACCGCTTGCATTCAACCTGGTGATGTTTAGGGTTTGTATGACTGACATACATATTCTGGAGTTCGCTTGTCCCTGTTTCTTCTTCTTTTTTAAAAAAGAGCTTTATCCATAACTTTTGCTAGTATGGGTGAGTTTGTTCTGCTGTGCTTGGGGCGTAATATGCAGGTTGACCTGTGGAGCGGGGAGACAAACCTCTTTATTATACAGTGGTACCTAGGGTTAAGTACGTAATTCGTTCCGGAGGGCTGTACTTAACCTGAAACTGTTCTTAACCTGAAGCACCACTTTAGCTAATGGGGCCTCCTGCTGTCGCTGCACCGCCGGAGCACGTTTTCTGTTCTCATCCTGAAGCAAAGTTCTTAACCTGAAGCACTATTTCTGGGTTAGCGGAGTGTGTAATCTGAAGCGTATGTAACCTGAAGCGTATGTAACCCGAGGTACCACTGTACTCATCATAGAATTATACAGTTGGAAGGGACCACAAAGGTCATCCAGCCCAGCCCCCTGTAATGCAGGAATCTTTTGCCCAACGTGGGATTTGAACCCTTGACCCTTAGATTAAAGGTCTCATTATTCTCTGTATTTGAACAGGAGTCCTATGTTCTGGTTTAAGAAGGGAAATGCCCCATTTCAAGGCAGTTCCATGTGTCATCTTGCAACCAATTGCATATTTTATGTCTCTTAATCCACAAAGAGTTCTGCACCTGCTTATCTTTCCCTGGTCTTTCCAGTAAACACAAGGATCACATGGATGCTGTTTTACAAAATCTGGGTTTGCACTGGAACGGGTGCAAAATTGAGGGATGAACATGTGTGTGCGTGCCTCTGTCTTGAAACGCAGATGTGTGAAAATCTGGGTTTCTTAAGACTTGGATTTCAAGGGTGCATATTTGTGTGTTTGAAGTATCAAATGACTCTCCCGCTTTGGGGTGAAAAGCACGTGAGTTCCAGCTCTTGAAACGGAAAACTTGTAGTCACAAACGTATTTGACACTGAGCTCCACTTAACTTGGCAATACTGTCTTAAGAGTAACATCCATGGGATTGTGCTGTCAACATTCCAATATTCCGAGGCGATAAACAGTGTACAGTGGTACCTCGGGTTACATACACTTCAGGTTACAGACTCTGCTAACCCAGAAATATTACCTCAGGTTAAGAACTTTGCTTCAGGATGAGAACAGAAATTGTGCTCCAGCTGTGCGGCGGCAGCAGGAGGCCCCATTAGCTAAAGTGGCGCTTCAGGTTAAGAACAGTTTCAGGTTAAGTACGGACCTCCAGAATGAATTAAGTACTTAACCCAAAGTACCACTGTATATCGAACCCTTCTTGATGACAACGTGTGGGATTCTTGTTTCGTTTCTCTCATTTTGCTTTACATGCAAGTTTTGGATTCTCAAAACGCAAGCTTCCATTTTGCAAAACTAAGTTCTTAACACTGCACTGACAAATGCAAGTGTTGCTGTGTTTTGATAAAGAAAGAAATGGTGCTTCACTGTGGGCTATTTTTTTAAAATATAATGGTGGATAACAATATTATTTTTGCTGATCTTATTATTCTATATGTATTTACCTTTCAGTTCTGAGTTTGCACCTCTGCTTGAAATGTTGTTTCTTCCATTGCAAAACAAATATCAAGCTTCCCTTTTTGCAGTCTGAATACATCAGGTTAGATTAGTACATCAGTTCTTCCCCTCTCCCCCAAGCAGAACGAGGGAGCTCTGGAAATAACACCAAATATAATTAGAATAGTCTCATTCTTCATTTGTAAGAAGGCCTTAAAAATGATTCAAATAGACACATGCTGTGTGATCCATTCATTGGGGCTGGCTTCTGTGTTACGCCTGGATAAGTGCAGCCTTAGGGGAAATACTGAATCTAAGACTGCAACCCTATGCACACTTTAAATAATACTCATTGCTTCTTATTTCTGTGAGTAAATATACAAAATTCTGAGTTTCATACTTGGCACCCTGGGGCAGAACCAGAAAAAACAACAACTTGTCAATCAGATTTCTGAGAAAGATGTACAAAGTCGGGAAAACACTAAGAACTAATTAGAATGTGAAATCTTGAATTTCAAAAGTTCCGAATTTTGAGGTGGATTGCATATGCATGTACAAGGGTCATCTGCATTCCTTATACAGTGGTACCTCAGGTTACATACGCGTCTGGTAATGCGTCAGGTTATAGACTCTGCTAATCCAGAAATAGTACCTATTTCTTAAAATAGTACCTAAATAAATTATTATTACTATTATTATTATTATTATTATTACTACCTCGGATTAAGAACTTTGCTTCAGGATGAGAACAGAAATTGTGCTCCAGTAGCAGCGGGAGGCCCCATTAGCTAAAGTGGCGCTTCAGGTTAAGAACAGTTTCAGGTTAAGAATGGACCACTGGAATGAATTAAGTTCTTAACCTGAAGTACCACTGTACAAGGAACTTGTTTTGGCTGTGGGAAGTGATAAGAGTGCTCCTGAGTTTGTGCAAAGTGCCTTTGCCTCACAGGCGAGTGGCTCCACTCTGCCTCCACATATCGAGGATTCTTCAGGAGAAAGGTTTTGTGATTCCTGGGTAAGCTTGAGCATCTGAACCTTTTGCAAGCATGTGGTACCGTAAGATGCACCCCAGAGTGAAAAGCAAGCTTGGAAACTCAAACAAGTTGCAAAGTTCCACGGGTACAACTGAATAACCCTCATCCTTAGATGCACAGTGAGGGTGGGTCATGATATGCACTTTCTCAGTCAGAAGCCCAGGAATATAGCTGGCCATCCATTTTAAGGCCAAATGGATGAAATACTTCTGTTTGGGTGCTTTTCGCATCCTGTGTTTTCTTATCCTGTGAGCAGCGCATGCCTAGGACTTGGCGATCAGAAGGTCGGCGGTTCGAATCCCCGCCATGGGGTGAGCTCCCATTTCAACCTAGCAGTTTGAAAGCACGTCAAAGTGCAAGTAGATAAATAGGTACCGCTCCTGCGGGAAGGTAAACGGTGTTTCCATGCACTGCTCTGGTTTGCCAGAAGCGGCTTAGTCATGCTGGCCACATGACCCAGAAGCTGTACGCCGGCTCCCTCAGCCAATAAAGTGAGATGAGCGCCGCAACCCCAGAGTCGGTCACGACTGGACCTAATGGTCAGGGGTCACCTTCACCTTTACCTTACTTCAGTGTAGAGTCTTAGACTGGGAAACAGAGTATATACTGTATAACATTCTTTTTAAAAAGAAAAAGGAAGAAAATAAATGCTCTCAAGCTGATCCTTACAAAGGCATGCCCAAACTATTGGTGTAGGGTGTAAGATAGACGCCCCCGCTGTGAGTTAGCAGGTCCCTGATTTCAAATCATAAATCCAATACAGTGGAACCTCAGTTTTCGAACATAATCCTTTCCAGAAGACCGTTTGGCTTCTGAAAAATTCGAAAACCGAGGATTAATGGGCTGGCCACAAAGTCAATTGGGGTGGGGGAGGAGAAGAAAACTCCCCGGAGGCCGTTCAACTTCCAAAAAACGTTTGAAAACAGAAGCAATTACTTCCGGGTTTTCGGCGTTCGGGTTCCGAATGGTTTGGCTTCCAAGACACTCGCAAACCAAGGTTCCACTGTAATTAATCGCGTAAGGCCACCTAAGTTCGAGACCTGCACTCTTCCAACATGGGACAAATAATACTGGGCTGCCATTTAAAAGGGCTGTTGTTGTAAGGATTAATTTGTGCGAAATACTTGATAAGTGCGAAATGTTAGGTTTTGTAGTGCCTGTTCAGCAGAGAAATGCTCATAACCAGGCCTTTTTTCCAGCTGGAACTAAGTTTCGGCATCTCTCAGGTGGGTGCCATTACCATTTTAAGAGGATATAAACATGTAGGGCCAAGGAGGAGCCTTTTCCGCATCTGAAGTTTTGTTGTTGTTTAGTCGTTTAGTCATGTCCGACTCTTCATGATCCCATGGACCAGAGCACACCAGGCACTCCTGTCTTCCACTGCCTCCCGCAGTTTGGTCAAACTCATGCTGGTAGCTTCCAGAACACTGTCCAACCATCTCGTCCTCTGTCGTCCCCTTCTCCCTGTGCCCTCCATCTTTCCCAACATCAGGTTCTTTTCCAGGGAGTCTTCTCTTCTCATGAGGTGGCCAAAGTATTGGAGCCTCAGCTTCAGGATCTGTCCTTTCAGTGAGCACTCAGGGCTGATTTCCTTCAGAATGGAGAGGTTTGTTCTTCTTGCAGTCCATGGGACTCTCAAGAGTCTCCTCCAGCACCATAATTCAAAAGCATCAATTCTTCGGTGATCAGCCTTCTTTATGGTCCAGCTCTTAGTGGTAGGTTAAGGAAGTGATGCACAAGAATCACAATGGTTTGTAGATGAGGATGTGTTGTAGTAAGTATTGGGTCAGACCTAGCGCTTTTGAGTTGTGCCTGAAAGCCAACAGAGCCGTCATAAATACTGTTAACACAAGTACAAATGGCTCCTAGCATAATGAGCCTTTGGCTAATTAAGCCGTCTTTTAAACTATGTGTGTGGGGTAGTGGTTATTGTTTCTGTTTGTTATTATGCCATAGATTTTTGTGTTTTTATATTTAAACTGATCTTCGGATGAAGGGCGGTATAAAAAAGAAATAAAAGAAACACTGGCCTGGCCCCCATCAAACCTGCATTTTTGCAGATAAAACAGCCTTTTGATGGCCTGCAGAAAGTGATAGCGCTTGCTCTCTCGTTACACAAATTGAATTGCTGCTTAAAGACACGAGAGAGGAGAGAGGCTGGTGAAAAAAGCAGGCAGCTTTCTCCTGACAACTCGCCTCCTTTTTAAGCTCAGAGGTTGATTTCTATCCATAGCTGAGATAGAAGAGGCTTTGCTCAACTTGATGAAACCTGCTTCTTTTGCATTTAAAGGTACCGCACAACTGTAGAAGTGCCTGGGCATCATTTCCCTGGACTTAGTACAGATTTGTAAACCTAGGTCCCGTCCCCCCCTCCCCAAAACGCCTTTTATGTATGTTTTGGAAGACTGGAGGATTCGCAGTCAATCCTTTTGTTCAAACCTATTTTCCTGGCTGCCCAAGTTCATATTTACAACCACACGTGGCAGCATACTCACTAATACCAGGCTCTTTAGGCACTGGGTGGTACGTAACTTCGTTTTACTCATAGCAGAACCATTGAAATCGTTGCACTAGACCAGTGTTTCCCAAACTTGGGTCTCCAGCTTCTTTTGGACTACAACTCCCATCATCCCTAGCTAGCAAGACCAGTTGTCAGGCATGATGGGAATTGTAGTCCAAAAGCAGCTGGAGACCCAAGTTTGGGAAACAGTGGACTAGTCCAACGACTAGACTAAAACTTGTTGAATACCACCCATTGCTCCTTACTCCTGAGCTCTCTTGTCCGTGTTTATCTGTTCTCTGTGGAAACCAGTGACCTAAGTTGAGATTTCTACTTTGCAGCGGGTTGGGCTGGATGACCCCGGGGTCCCTTCGAACTCTACAATTCTATGATTCTATAATTTACTCACCTGTGAATCCTATCAACAATGCTGGCTCCCAGTGTCCTCAGTTGTCCTCTTGTCTATGTGTAGGGATTGCCATTGAAGACTATGGAATTCTGGGACTGGCAGTTCTTGAGAGCACATGCCACTTAGATTGGCATGTTGTTATTTTTTCCTCTTTGAAGCATCAAGTCCTAGCTCTCTGCCCATCAGTCTTTGCCAGCATGGCACCCTCTAGTTGTATTGGACTACAACTCCCATCAGTTCCAGTTAGCATGGCGGTGCTCATGTTGGCATCCATCAATCTTGAGAGACAGTGGAGTATGCCTCTGGGGGTGAAGTCAAACCAAGGGGGAAATATGTCAAAACAGGAGGGTTTCTCAAGAAGCTGCAGGGTATCTCTGGATTGTGGCTAATCCACCAGCAATGAAAGTGTGCTCTGGAGTTTGCCTTAAGTTTTAGACTCTGCCTGCGCATTGGCATCGTGTTGTGTTTTTTCAGAGTCTGAATGCTTCTCTTCCCAGATTCGACAGTCTCTGCTCAATACTGTTGGAGCACCTGTTTCGTTCAGTTTTTTTATTTTTGTGGGGGCGGGGAGAGTGGCCTAGCAGGGTCAGAAGCCACTTTTAATTGCAAGGAAATTCCTGGAATGGACAGGATACCAAATGAGATTTTTCTCCTTTCAGGAAGTGTACACACGCAAACACAAACACACACTCATCGGGACTTCTACTAAGCAAGAAGAGGCAATATTCCCTTTTCCTTCCAGCTATCATTTCCTTGACACAAAACAAATATTGATTATTGCCTTAGGTGCCTTATTGCCTTTGGTTGTTTAAGCAACTTAAGGGAGCAGCAGCCTTGCGACAGCTGCCTGCCTTTAGTTTTCGGAACATTCACCCAGCTGTTTGTCAGAAACGGTGCGTTGGTCTTCAGACGGTCGTTTTGGGGGGAACTCTTATTAGGGGTTTCTCGGCCGCAACAAGAAACTGAGTAACGGCAGGTGATCTTCCGTGAACTTGTCCATTCTTCTCCTGCCATGCTCAGATGCAGGAAGTTCTGGGCACCTGTGTTGCGTTCTCAGTACCTGAAGAGTAATGAGGATTCCTTTTAATCCTGACCAGCACTCTCTCTGTCTGACAAACTTGCTGAGGATGCAAAGTAGGTAAAGGTAAAGGGACCCCTGACTGTTAAGTCCAGTTGCGGACGACTCTGGGGTTGCGGCGCTCATCTCGCTTTACTGACTGAGGGAGCCGGCGTTTGTCCACAGTCCATGTGGCCAGCATGACTAAGCCGCTTCTGGCGAACCAGAGCAGCACACGGAAACGCCGTTTACCTTCCCGCTGGAGCGGTACCTATTTATCTACTTGCACTTTGACATGCTTTCGAACTGCTAGATTGGCAGGAGCAGGGACCGAGCAATGGGAGCTCACCCCGTTGCGGGGATTCGAACCACCGACCTTCTGATCGGCAAGCCCTAGGCTCTGTGGTTTAACCCACAGCGCCACCCGCCAAGTAGGTAGGGGTGTGCAAAGAGTTCTACAATGGCAGCAAGTTTTTAGACGTCTGCCAGAGGGTTTTCTGAGCTGGGTTTCCAAGTGTTTTTAAGGGCAGGGAGTTCATCAAGTAGGGTTAAGCTTCTCTGTTGTTTATTAAATTTGTATACTGCCCTATAGCAGCGGTTATAACGTAAAATCATAATCTAAAAACACAAAATACTTAATAAAAACAAAAGCAACCCAATAACCCCGCCCCTCCTCAACAGAGTTATAGACAACAGTAGTTAGGTTTTCCCGCCAGCCAAAGGTGATGGAAGGCACTCCGTGCCACTGAGGCCACCTGAGTCTCAGGTAATGGTAAAGGATCCAGGAATAACCCCAAGCTACTACTACCTTCCCATCAAAGAGCCTTTATGCTCGCGAGATTAAATGCCTTCCCCTCTACAGTGACCAAAGGTAGATTCTCACATACTCCATATCAAGCCCGTCTTGTGTGCCTGCAACCACGGAGTACCAGATTCAATGGACCACATTATCTTTGATTGCTCGCTACATAGTAGACCTCGCCAACTGATGCTGAGCAAAATGTTGGACCTCTGGCCTATAACTCCAAGAAGAAGTCAAATGAGGTTTCTCCTGGCAGATCGGGACAAAGATATTACTGTTTTAGTAGCTTCCTTTTTAGCCACAATTTTACCGAAAAGGGTTCCCAATGAACTATCCTTTCGGGGAACAGACAGAGCAAAGCAGAATGTCTAAGTGCACACGATCACAGTGTGACCTTATGACCCTCAACAGATTCACCCTTGTCCTTTTAATTATCCCAGTGACCTGAAATGTTTATACTACATTGGCTCCCAGTACGTTTCTGAGCACAATTCAAAGTGTTGGTGCTGACCTTGAAAGCCCTAAATGGCCTTGGCCCAGTATACCTGAAGGAGCGTCTCCACCCCCATCGTTCTGCCCGGACACTGAGGTCCAGCGCCGAGGGCCTTCTGGCGGTTCCCTCGCTGCAAGACGTGAAGTTACAGGGAACCAGGAAGAGGGCCTTGTCGATAGTGGCACCCGCCCTGTGGGACGCCCTCCCACCAGATGTCAAAGAGAACAACAACTACCAGACTTTTAGAAGACATCTGAAGGCAGCCCTGTTTGGGGAAGCTTTTAATGTTTGATGCATTACTGTCTTTTAATATTTTGTTGGGAGCCACCCAGAGTGGCTGGGGAAGCCCACCCAGATGGGCGGGCTATGTATGTATGTATAAATAAATATTATACAGTGGTACCTCGGGTTAAGTACTTAATTCATTCTGGAGGTCTGTTCTTAACCTGAAACTGTTCTTAACCTGAAGCACCACTTTAGCTTGATGGGGCAGCCTGCTGCTGCTGCTGCCGCGCCACTGGAGCACGATTTCTTTTCTCATCCTGAAGCAAAGTTCTTAACCCAAGGTAATATTTCTGGGTTAGCGGAGTCTGTAACCTGAAGTGTATGTACCTGAAGCGTATGTAACCTGAAGTACCACTGTACTGTGGTGCCAATAAAGGTATTTGATTAGATAACCCCAAGCTATGAACCCGCTCCTTCAGAGGAAGTGTAACCCCATTAAGAGCAGGCAGCCTCCCAGCGATCCAGTCTAGGGTACCACCCTCAAACAGTGCTTCAGTCTTATCTGGATTGGGTTTCAATTGGTTGGCTCTCATCATTATCGAGGCAAGACACCGGTCCAGCTCTTCCACTGCCTCACCTGCAGATGTAAAAGAGACAAAGAGATGAGTGACCGGGAAGGCTGTCTGGATGCCTTGTTCCAGGGTCCTTGGAGTCCACTAAGCATGTAGAAACAACTGTCTTCTTTTGGGGTGGAGCCTGTTTTACTTCCTGAACTGATAGAAACCTGGGAGTTAGATGGATGGAGTTGCAGGGAAAAGGACTGCAGCTGTATCGGGGCCACCCCGACCTAGGGCTTACATCCCCTTGAAACTGCTACCATCTTGATTTGGTAGTTTGGAAATTTACTCGTTTAATGATTAACCGCCGCCGCCCACCGGCCGGAAGAAGAGTTCTGGAGAGCGGAGACGGTAGGAGCATTCCACTGCCGGGGTTGTGGAGGGAGGGCAAGCGATAAGTATCTCTCAGTTGGCTTGTTCTCCTAGTGCTGGAGGCCTTTTGGCTGCACTATGGCAAAGGCATGCTTGATAGATCACAGGTTCTATCACACAGCATCTTCAGGGGACAAGCTGTGTTGTGTCGGATCCAGCAAGGGTCCAGCTTTGGGAATGGGCTTTTTGCATCGCAAAAGAAGCGGCCGACCACCAGTTACCCTACTAAAGGGAACATCGGGAGAGAAATATAAAGGGATCATGCTTTTCCTGCTTGCCAAGACAAACCCAGGGGCAAATTAATTGTGAAAAGGGGGGAATATGGTTTGTGAATTTGATTGCAGCAGAGATTCTGTGTCCAGGGCAGCTGTCTACCAGCTCCATCTGGTACGCAGGCTGAGGCCCTACCTGCCCGCAGACTGTCTTGCCAGAGTGGTGCATGCTCTAGTTATCTCCCGCTTGGACTACTGCAATGGGCTACCTTTGAAGGTGACTCAGAAACTGCAGTTAATTCAGAATGCGGCAGCTAGACCGGTGACTGGGAGTGGCCACCGAGACCATATAAGACCGGTCCTGAGAGATCTGCATTGGCTCCTAGTACGTTTCCGAGCACAATTCAAAGTGTTGGAGCTGACTTTTAAATCCCTAAACAGCCTCGGCCCAGTATACCTGAAGGAGTGTCTCCATCATTGAGCCCAGACACGGAGGTCCAGCTCCGAGGGCCTTCTGGCAGTTCCCTCACTGCAAGAATGAGGTTACAGGGAACCAGGTAGAGGGCCTTCTCGGTAGTGGCGCCCACCCATCAGATGTCAAGGAAATAAACAACTATCTGACTTTTAAAGGACATCTGAAGGCAGCCCTGTTTAGGGAAGTTTTTAATGTTTGATGTTTTATTGTGTTTTTAATATTCAGTTGGGGGCCACCCAGAGTGGCTGGGGAAACCCAGCCAGATGGGTGGGGTATAAATAATAAATTTTTACTACTACTACTACTACTACTACTACTACTACTACTACTACTACTATTATGCAGGGGGCTTGTGCATTTCAGCCCTTCCCCCCACCCTCACAGGTTTTTCAATCCCTGCTCCCAAGCTGCTTCCCC
Organism: Podarcis raffonei; assembly: GCF_027172205.1. Lineage (NCBI taxonomy): Eukaryota > Metazoa > Chordata > Lepidosauria > Squamata > Lacertidae > Podarcis > Podarcis raffonei. Next base: position 15,824,645 of record NC_070614.1, read on the forward strand.
ACTTACGGGAATAAAATATGGGCACCGTCTTTTGGTTCTTTTGCAGATGGCAAAGCAACTTTGCTGGGGGTCAGGGTTTTAATTGCAAAAAATAGCCTGTAGTGAAAAGGAACAAATTTTGCAGACCTGAAGGCTATGCGTTTCATTTTAGACTTTTAAAATTTATTCATAGGACCAGTCGTACATCCTTTCATTTGTAGCTTGGCTCAGGGTTTCGCTGCTGTTCACAGTTGTTATTGTGCTGGCTGTATGCTGGTGTTGTTCTCTTTAATTGGTGAGAACGATGACATTGGTGACAGCGCTAGGCCCTGGTTTAAGATTAAGCAAAGTCTTGGGGTTGAGGGAAGGAGTGGCCGGCAGATGTGTGTTAACTTGATTGGGTGAGCTGTTGCAATAATTTCCATTGTTGGTGTTAAAGGAGTGGTGTCCTGCATGAGTAACTGATATTTCCTCCCTAACTTTTCAGTCTCGTTGGCCAAATACTTTCTTCCTCTCAACTAGGACAATGTAAAGCTTGTGCAGTCACAGATACCTGGTTCGGATTCAATAGACGCTTGTCGGTGATATTCAATATTAATAAGCAGCAAAGGCTGGGAAGACACCAAGAAGGCCAATTTATTATATTTATAACATCACTCACGACATGTCCCAGACTCCCCAAGGAAGCTAACAACAGGATAAAAGCTATTCATAGCACCAATTAAATATCAAGCACAGCAGCCAGTAAAATTATGAGGAAAAACAACCAAAGGAGGAAGAGGGCAGCATAAAAGCCAACCGGCAATGAGGCCAAAGGTCTGACAAAACCAATAGTACAATGCCATAAAGGAGGAACAACATCCTGGGGCAAGGAGTTCCATAGGTGAAAAAGTGCTTTCTAACATTCCTGCCAATTACCAGAAAGGTGTAGCAAGTATGCAGGAGAACTTCCACAGCTGGCCTTAGTGGAGGGGCAGGTTGTATCCTGGTCCCAAGCCATACAGGGATTTAAAGCTAACAAGCTTGTGTCTTTTAATATTTAACGCTGTACTGTTTTTAACACTTGATTGGGAGCCGCCCAGAGTGGCTGGGGAAACTCAGCCAGATGGGCGGGGTATAAATAATAAACCATTATTATATTATTATTATCTAGAAAACTTTCGGGATTGGTTCCTAAACCAAGCTGTGCTTAAAACCCTAGCAATTGTGTTTTGCTTGCAGAAGTTGGCAGCTTTCATCCATGTATACTGTGTTGACGTTGACCTGTCTTGATTTGACTTAAGAGTCTAGCCATGCTCTGGGCTATCCTATCCAGAAAAGAGCTGCTATCAATCAATGTAGACAATACGTAGCTAGACTCTGTATAAGGTAACTTCCTATGTTCCTAGGTGTTTTGGGTCCCACCCATATTTTGTATGATATCATTAGGGATTCTTGGCCTGTAGATACATCTTCAACAAACCATGTAGGTACCACCACATGGGAGTCAGTTGGAGGGTTGCAATTTGGTTATATTTTTTCCTCCTCTAGCTCTTAATACTGAACATTTCCTTTAACTAGCTCTTCACAAGCCCTCAAGCTCAGCTTTTTATTTTTAAATCATATTTTAGGGTTGTTTTTTCCATATAGAAAGTGAATTTGTTACTCGACAATTACATTCCGATTCAAGAAAACTAGTGACTTCCTGCTCACGAGACATCGATGTTTATAACCCGAATTACATAGAATTGTGTTTTAAGGTTCCATCTTACCTAATTTCATTTTCTCAAGCATGTTTCTTAATATATTCTGCTATTTTCTTACACTTCAAACCCTGCTGTGGTCTTCATACATGGGAAGTAACTTTTGATATAGACTAGAAAGGGTTTCCAGTCCTCTTTAAAAGGTTCTAAATTTGTATCTTTTATCAGCGCCGTCAATTTTGCCATCTCTGGATATTCCAAGATTTTCATCAAACATTCTTCCTTGGAGTGCGTTCCTTCCTCCTTCCATTTCTCAGCATAGAGGATCCTTGCCGCTGTAGTCACCTACATAAATACCGTCAAGGCTTTCTTTGGGATTTCATTCTGGACACTATTCAAATCTTGGAATAATAATAATAATAATAATAATAATAATAATAAGTGCTTTTTAAAAAAATGTTTAGGGGTGTTCTCAATTTCCTACTCATATTGAAATACTGCCCCTCAATGAGGCCAAACTTAGATTCACAAAAATGTTTAGGAGTATGCGTACCCCTGCGTACCCCAAGAAAAAATGCACTAATAATAATAATAATTCATTCTTCTGCATATCAGAGCCAGTGTGTATCTTGGGAGCACTGCACATATAACTACATAGAGAGCTTTCCTAGTTCATCTTGGCCTGCTGTAATTTTCAATGGAATCGGTTCACACATTCCCTTGCCATTCGTCAAACGGATAACCACTTGATTTCTTACTTGCATGTGTGAACCAGACCTGTACACACCTGGGAGACATCCCAGGGACAGGTATATTATTGATGGTTTGCCAATGTTAATCTGCAGCAGGGAAATAGCTGTTGCTGGTTCTACTCTGTTTAAGGCCATAACTTATTTCTTCTACCCTTCAGCCTGACTGGGAAGGAAACGCTAACTCAGTTTCCTCTGCTGGGGCCCTCGAACAACCCTGCCCACTGGAAGGCTCACCTGAAGCAATGCGACCTGCTCCGCTTATCCCGTAAGCAGAAAAGGCTTTGCCGCCGAGAGCCAGGCCTGGCCGAGACCCTACGGGATGCCATCCGCCTCGGGGTTGTGGAGTGCCAGTATCAGTTTCGCAACGAGCGCTGGAATTGCAGTCTGGATGGACGGGCTGACCTCCTGAAACGAGGTATGAGTGCCTGCTTCCAAAAATTGGGGTGGGAAGAAAAATCTAGGATTTCTCTATTTGGGTCTTCCCCCTTCTCCTCACCCCCCCCCAACGCCATCATTGAAGAAAGAAAAGCAAACCAGGGTAGAGGTTCTAAGGTTTGCATTTCTGAACACCTTACGGCCAGAGTCGATCAAGTGATAACGTAGAACCCCCTGTGAAAACCTTTGTCACGCTTGTTCACTACTCTGAGCAACTAGGGTACCGGCTGCTGTTAAAAAACAGTTGCTTATTTATTGTGTTTCTATCCTACTTTTTTTTTCGGGACGCGGGTGGCACTGTGGGTTAAACCACAGAGCCTAGGACTTGCCGATCAGAAGGTCGGCGGTTCGAATCCCCACGATGGGGTGAGCTCCCGTTACTCGGTCCCTGCTCCTGCCAACCTAGCAGTTCAAAAGCACATCAACTACAAGTAGATAAATAGGTACCGCTCCGGTGGGAAGATAAACGGCATTTCCATGCACTGCTCTGGTTCGCCAGAAGCAGCTTAGTCATGCTGGCCACATGACCCGGAAGCTGTACGCCAGCTCCCTTGGCCAGTAAAGCGAGATGAGCGCCACAACCCCAGAGTTGGTCACGACTGGACCTAATGGTCAGGGGTCCCTTTACCTTTACCTTTATCCTACTTTTTGCTCCAAGGATCTCATTATTATTATTAATAATAATATCTATTATTTATACCCTGCCCATCTGGCTGGGTTTCCCCAGCCACTCTGAGCGGCTCCCAACAGAATATTAAAAATAGAATTAAACATTAAAAACTTCCCTAAACAGGACTGCCTTCAGATGTCTTCTAAAAATCAGATAGTTGTTTATTTCCTTGACATCTGATGGGAGGGCATTCCACAGGACAGGCGCCACTACCGAGAAGGCCCTTTGTCTGGTTCCCTGTAACCTCACTTCTCGTTGGGAGGGAACCACCAGAAGGCCCTCAGAGCTGGACCTCAGTGTCCGGGCTGAACGATGGGGGTGGAAGATGCTCCTTCAGGTATACTGGGCCAAGGCTGTTTAGTGTGGCATGTATGGTTCTCCCGCTCCTCAGGTAATCCTCACAGAAACCCTGCAAGGTACATTAAGGTTAGGCTTGCCCAAGGTCGCACAGTGAGCTTCATGCCCAAGCGGGATTTGAACCCGGCTTTCCCAGTTCGTAGTCAGACACCCTTGCCGTTCTTCCACACTGGCTTCCCTACTCTTTCTTACTTCCTTTTCTCTGGGTTCCCTGGCTTCCTCTCCCTCAGGTTTCAAGGAAACAGCCTTCCTGTACGCGGTGTCCTCGGCAGCTCTGACCCATTCCCTCGCGCGGGCCTGCAGCGCTGGGCGCATGGAGCGCTGCACCTGTGACGACTCTCCGGACTTGGAGAACCGCAAGGCGTGGCAGTGGGGAGTGTGCGGAGACAACCTCAAGTACAGCACGAGGTTCCTGAAAAACTTCCTGGGCCAGAAGAAGGTCGGGAAAGACCTGCGCGCCAAGGTGGACATCCACAACACCAACGTTGGCATTAAGGTGAGGACAGAGGAGCCTGTTGTAAACAAAAATTGCCCTTTTCCCTTATGGGGTATCCAAGAGCCCATAGGTTCCCTGTTGGTAGGAGAGAATAACAGAGGCCAACCAGAGAATATTGAGAAGCAAAGCAGCTAGTAAGCTTGATCTTTATTGATCTGTTGCAACAGGGTGCTCCCCTCACCCGCAGGAAAGGAGGAGGAACACAGAACAATGGCGCACAAGGCCTTATAAAGACTTTTGAAATTGCCACCCTGTAGATCAAGACGTGGGTGGCGCTGTGGGTAAAAGCCTCAGTGCCTAGGGTTTGCCGATCGAAAGGTCGGCGGTTCGAATCCCCGTGGCGGGGTGCGCTCCCGCTGCTCGGTCCCAGCGCCTGCCAACCTAGCAGTTCGAAAGCACCCCCGGGTGCAAGTAGATAAATAGGGACCGCTTACTGGCGGGAAGGTAAACGGCGTTCCGTGTGCTGCGCTGGCTCGCCAGATGCAGCTTTGTCACGCTGGCCACGTGACCCGGAAGTGTCTCCGGACAGCGCTGAGTGAGATGGGCGCACAACCCCAGAGTCTGTCAAGACTGGCCCGTACGGGCAGGGGTACCTTTACCTTTACCTTTTAGATCAAGACCACCCCCAGAAACATCATACATACATCACAGAAGGGGTGTAACCTAAGACCACCCCTCAGATACATCACACCTTCATCACAGAAAAGGCGGTCTAAAACAGAAATTTGAATATTGTTTTTCTCCTGTCTGGCAGGTTACTTGATTGGATTGCCTGGGTAGCCTGGCCAGTCTTTTGCAATGATAAATACTTAGTTCCTGGGCCATGTCACAGGCTCATACCCTATTCAAACACAGACATACCCTTAAGACAGGATTTGTGAAGGAAAAGACAATGGGGAGGCTTTTCCATTTTCCTTTGACCTTGCAGAGAAAACATTTGGTCAGTTTGGGACAGTTTGGGAATCAAAATGGTTCCAGGTTGGTCTTCCTGTGCTGATCTATGTATGTGCTTGGTTGGTACACTTATGAACATTTAACATATATCTAAGACCTCACAATTCCTATCACAAACCACACAATTTGCCTAGAGAGAGAGAGGGGGGGGGGTAGCAAAAGCAGATTGTCCCTGGTTCTCCCCAATCTCCAGCCTCAAGAGCCAAGCTAGGCCCTGGAATGCCATATCTTTGTCCTTCCATGAGAACTAATGTTCCATGCTGTGTGCCTTTTCACAGTTGCACGGCGCAAGCGTGTATTAAGCAATTGGACACTAAAGCTTTGCTTTTGAGAGTCCCAACTCTCTGCCTCAGAGGTGGGGACTCATTTTTCACGGTGAGGGCCATGTTTACCACATGGGGAACCTTTCAAGGGACGCATGCTAGTGGTGGGCAGGGTCCAGAAAATGGGAAGCATGGGCTTTGTACAGTTAGGGTGTACATTAACGTCTAAGCTTTTATTTTGTTTTTATATCTTCTGGAAGCCACCCAGAGTGGCTAGGGCAACCCAGCTGGAGGGGGGAGGGTACAAACAATAAAATTACAGTGGTACCTTGGGTTAAGTACTTAATTCGTTCCGGAGGTCTGTTCTTAACCTGAAACTGTTATTAACCTGAAGCACCACTTTAGCTAATGGGGCCTCCTGCTGCTGCCGCTGCGCTGCCGGAGCCCGATTTTTGTTCTTATCCTGAAGCAAAGTTCTTAACCTGAAGCACTATTTCTGGGTTAGCGGAGTGTGTAACCTGAAGCGTATGTAACCTGAAGTGTATGTAACCCAAGGTACCACTGTATTATTATAAAGAGAGAACACAAGAAATAAAGGTAATAACAAAAATGGAAAAAATAAAGAGGACTTCCGTTCAACAGTAACTAGATTTTTAAAAAACAAATACAGTCATACCTTGGTTCTCAAAAGGGATCCATTCCGGAAATCTGTTCGACTTCTGAAAACATTCAAAAACCAAAACGTGGCTTCTGATTGGCTGTAGGAGCTTCCTGCAGCCAATCAGAAGCCGCGTCAGATGTTCGGCTTCCAAAAAACGTTACTTCTTATTTCTGGGTTTGCGGCATTCAGGAGTCAAAACGTTCGAGTCGCAAGGCTTTCGAGAACCGAGGTACGACTGCAAAAGAGTGCGTAACTGTTCAGTGGCCTCAGGATTTCCCCCCTTTATTCCCTCGCAGCGTTTTGGCTTTCCACTCGTGACCCTAGCAAATGCCCGTCTTTCTCTCCCTCCCGCAGGCCGTGAAGAACGGCCTCAAGACCACGTGCAAATGCCACGGGGTTTCTGGCTCGTGTGCCGTGCGGACCTGCTGGAAGCAGCTGTCGCCTTTCCACGAGACGGGGAAGCTCCTCAAGCTTCGCTACGACGGCGCCGTCAAGGTCTTCAGTGCCACCAACGACGCGGTGGGCCAGTCGGAGCTGGCAAGCCCCCAGCCCCACAGCCACTTGCCCAAAGTCCCCGCCGGCCCACGCCCCACCGACCTGGTTTACATGGAAGACTCTCCCAGCTTCTGCCGGCCCAGCCGGTACTCAGTGGGCACGGCCGGGAGGACCTGTTCCCGGGAGGCCAACTGCGACAGCATGTGCTGCGGCCGGGGCTACAACATCCAGACGCGCATGGTGACCTTCTCCTGCCATTGCCAGGTGCAGTGGTGCTGCTACGTCGAATGCCAGCAGTGCATGCAGGAGGAAGTGGTTTATAGCTGCAAGCAGTGAGACGCGGGCGCTGGCAGATCTTGCGGGGAGACCGGCCTGCTGTTCCTTGGACCGCACAGAAGGCCGGCAGCTCGACTCGGTCCTCTCCTTTGCATCGGATATGGAAGTTAGCAAGGGGTGGGACTTGGAAGCTGCAGGAGTTCTGCAGCCCTGGATTTTACGGTTCTGTGGACCAGCAGCCAATCTCCAGGACTGCCTCTGCTGTGGGAAGGCCGGCACCAAGAAAAGAGTCAAGGACCTATTCTTGTAAGATATCTAAGAAGCTGCCTTGCGTTGTCCATCTAGCCCAGCCCAGGACTCTTGGCTGGGAGTGGTTGCCTGAGGTCTTGCGCAAGGGGTCTTCCCCAGCCAAATTTTCTAAACGGCAAATGAAACTGGAACCTGAGCTGTGCAAAGCATGGACCAAGCTGCCAGAACTTCTCTAGAACAAGGCCCAAGGGTCTGGTTTAAGGCAGGGGTCTTGAGTCGCAGCTAGCCCAGGAAGATCTGTTTCAATGAGCTTCCAGGAGGGTGAATGGATGGGTTTTCCATGGCCCCAACGCAGCATTTTCTTTGAACCACGTGCCTCTTTCTGGGTAGCGCCAGTTTCGGCCGATGGCACCCTCGGGCAGCTGTTGCAGCCCCGCCAGCAGGGCCCACTACTGATTTCTACACCGGTCCCTCTTTAGAAAAACAGCTGAGCACCTCCATTTAAATCTCCCACAATGCCTGGCGTAACATCGCTTGAGGTCATTGTGAGAAATCTAAACGGTTGCCCCATGCCAGCCGGCGCTGGATTCAGGCTACTGCTGCTGCCAGGACTCATTTGAGGTGTCTTATGTGAGAAGGCACTTTGTCGTGCGCCACAAAAATTTGGACCTGACCCTGCGTGACCCCACACGACCTGCTCAAAGGAGAACTGGGCTGTACCCCCCTAGGGATAAGCATGGTCTCTGGTTCTGCCCTGCAGTGAATTTGGGGTGGGTTGTGGGGCATCACACCTGAGAAGGCAGAGATGAGGTGCTGCGTTCTTAAGGGACCCGAGCACAAAGAGGAGGAGCAGAGAATTCAGGAAGTGCGAATGGACGAATGCCAGCACCTGCCTCCATTTTGTTAGGCTAAGATTTGGGGGAAGAAGAAGAAGAAGAAAACTCTCATAGCTTGAATTTGCAAATAGAAGCATCTATTGGGCAATGACGGGGGAATGTGGACACTATTTCCAGTGGAACTATTTATAGTTGCGGGCGAGGGTAGATGGACAGGTCCACTTGTTTTTATGTGAAACGAGCAAAGAGTTAAAGCGGCTAAGGACTGGGCAGCTTCCATGACAGGTCTGTCTGTAAGCCTGAGTCAAACATACTTGCTTTCTTTCATGTGATTTTCTTGGTGTGTGTGTTTTTAAAAAGAGTGTTTTATTGCATTGCTTAGATGCCGTTCATCATTCATTGCCCTCACAGCCCTTGGCCTCAGCTGCCCACAATACTGGTGTGTGTTTTTTTGGTTACTTGGCTGTAGCGGCTTGTGTGATCTTCGTTAGTGTCATGAAGCTAAACCAGACGTGATGTCGCAGCAACAAAGGAGTAAAACGGACCAAAAATCTAAAGTGACCCACCCAATATCAGAAGGAGGGAGCCAGTTTGATGCTGTTTTTACTTCAGCTTGATGCTGGGGGCTTTTTGGCCTTCCCTGAGGCGGAAGTAATAACTACCCATAGAAAACAACAGAGAAATCTTTACTTTTTGTGTAGCTGCGGTTGGGCGGTAATGTTGCTGCTCAGGTAACTAAAAAGATGGGAGTTTTTGTTTTGTTTTTTTAAAAAAACTTTGGTCTTATGTAACTATTTTTAAAAGGTTCATAAATATATATATTTAAAATTATCCTTCCAATGCTAATAAAATCCATCATTGCTATCCCCATATCGTGGGAGGGGAAGGGGGGCTGTGGCTAAGGGAGCCTGGCTTACACCAGCCCTGCAAAGTATTAAAGTTTGATGGCCATATTGTGGGGGGGGAGGAGTGGGACAAGTGTATGGCAGCCTTTGTCAATTTGGCATCCTCCAGGTGTTCTGCACTGCAATTCCCATCAGCCCCTGCTAGCACACTGGCTGACCTGGGAGAGGAGGGTTCAGCCTCCCTGCTCTGCCACAAAACCTTAAGGCCAATAAGAACGGGTTAAAAAAACTGTGATAGCTTGGATTTCGATGCTATGGAGGGAAATAATTTATCTCCTGCTTACTAAAAGTCCTACGCAAGCAATTCTTGTCAGATTCTCAGCTGGTCCCTTGCTGTGAATCATAGTTTCCCCCAGCACCTTTGACAAACTACAGTTCCCAGAATTCTTTGTGCTTTAAATGCATGGTGTGTATGCGGCCTGTCTGTGATGTAGAGGAAGTAGCAACACATCAGCCGCACAGCTATGGGTGTTGTTGGCATCCGTCTGTCTCGAGGGACAATGGAGTGTACCTCCAGGGGTGAAGTCAAACAGCACCAAAGTGATGTTCTTGCAAGCCTAGACAGTGTGTCTGGAGGTCCTGGGCTGCCTCGCTGATGGGGTCTAAAGGAAAACAGAGCAATACATTTGGCACCAGCTTGGCTGCAGGAGTTGCCGGAAGGAGGCGTAAAAGGCGCCATCCAACCATCTTAGGGACTCTACTTTAGATTTGTGTAGGGTTTACTCCTTGCTTTTTCTTCTCCTGAAGATATCCCGCAAGGCAGCGGAGGTTTAGGACCAGCGTTTTCCTCCTTCTAGATGGGCTACCTTCCCAGGTTGACATGCCCCATTTGTCTTCCCTCTACATCACGTGCAGAAACTGCCTTCTTGACCATTGGACCCACTATTGGTCAGGTCTGCTCAATCCACCGGAGCCTGTCTTCTCATGCAGGGGAAGTCCCTAAGTCACAGAGCGGTTGGGACCCATTTGCTACCCTCACCCAATTTATCCAGCCGGTCGAAGCCATTCCCAGGATTTGGCCACTGTCACATGCTGACAGCTTCTAGGAGCCACAGGTGAGAGCTGAGTACAGGACCAATGTACTTAAAGATCAGCTGAAGGGATGGGGAACCTCAGGCCCAGGATCAAATAATAATAATAATTAATACTACTGCTACTACTACTACTACTACTACTACTACTACTACTACTACTAATATTAATTGTATGCCACCCATCTTACTGGGTTGCCCCAGCCACTCTGGGCGGATTCCAACAAATTATAAAAAACACAGTACAGTGGTACCTCAGGTTACATACACTTCAGGTTACATATGCTTCAGGTTACAGACTCCGCTAACCCAGAAATAGTGCTTCAGGTTAAGAACTTTGCTTCAGGATGAGAACAGAAATCGTGCTCCGGCGGTGCGGCAGCAGCAGGAGGCCCCATTAGCTAAAGTGGTGCTTCAGGTTAAGAACAGTTTCAGGTTAAGTACAGACCTCCGGAACGAATTAAGTACTTAACCCGAGGTACCACTGTAAAACACCAAACATTAAAAACTTCCCTATACAGGGCTGCCTTCAGATATCTTCTTATCAATCTCTTAGAATCTCTATAGGTCATGGACCCTCCCAAGCATAGTTGTCAACTTTTCCCTTTTCTTGCGAGGAATCCTATTCAAAATAAGGGAATTTCCCTTTAAAAAAGGAAAAGTTGACAGCTGTGCCCCCCAAGCCACAATCCTCACCAGCCCTGCTTTGCACCCTTGGGTCTCCCCTGTGTACTGAGCTATCTAGGGGATGCGGGTGGCGCTGTGGTCTAAACCACTGAGCCCCTTGCCGATCAGAAGGTTGGCGGTTCAAATCCACACAACGGGGTGAGCTCCCGTTGCTCAGTCCCAGCTGCTGCCAACCTAGCAGTTTGAAAGCACACCAGTGCAAGTAGATAAATAGGTACCGCTGTGGCGGGAAGGTAAGCAAAGTTTCCATGCAGTTTGGTCATGCTGGCCACATGACCCAGAAAGCTGTCTGTGGACAAACGCCGACTCCCTCGGCCTGAAAGTGAGATGAGCGCCGCAACCCCATAGTTTGACTGGACTTAACCGTCCAGGGGTCCTGTCCCTTTTACTGAGCTATCTGCCAACATCCACAGGAGCAGGTCAGATTATTCCTTCTGTCTTCCACCCCAGCCATTGCTCCTAGCAGCCCTGTTTGTGACCAAGAATGGAAACCTTCCTTTCTTTACAACAAGAGGTTCTCTGCATTCCATGTTGGGGACCGCATTCTATGTTCCATGGGCCACTGGGGGTTTCACCTTCTCTTTTAACCAGCGCGCAACTGCTACATTTCTCCTGGCATACTCTTGCATTTGCCAAAGGCATCCTTAGAGCTCAAATCCCATTTGATGCAATGATAATCTCCACATGTTTGCCAGCTGGGCTCTAATTGGTCGTTATTCTCAACCACCCTAAGTACCCTGGCAATTATTAAGCATGAGCTGACCCATTATTTATGTGTTAATCCTTAAGGAACATTCTCTCCGAGGCTTCCCACGGGATTTGAGGACATTTGGCTGGTTTGTTGGATCAAAGGAGGATTGGGGGGGAGAGAAGAGGAGGGACTTTTTTTTATTTATTCTCCCTCCCCCACAATAATCTGCATACAGTACTAGAGCCTGCAGTGGGTCCATATGCAGAGGACAGCTTGACCAAGCCTGTGGTGCTAAATAACTCCAAATGAGTCAAGCCAGTTGCAGGAGCTGGCTCACATGACTTTTGACTTGCCATGCCGCACACAACCTAGTGTGTGGTCTACCAGGTTGGTTTTGCAAGTGTGTTGGGGGCGGGACTGGTCCAATGAGCTGTATATGCATACCCTCCAACATTTCTCTGATGAAAATAGGGACGTCCTATTCTATTATTATTATTATTATGACACTCTGTGTGGCTTCCAAAATAATAATAATAATAAAACATTAAACATTTAAAAAAACCACTTCCCTATACAGGGCTGCCTTCAGATGTCTTCTAAAGATTGTATAGTTACATATCTCCTTGGCTCGGGGGTCGCATCACTCCATACCGTCAAACATTTCTCCAATGAAAATTAGGATGTCGTATTCCATACTACATGGACGTGGGTGGCGCTGTGGGTTAAACCACAGAGCCTAGGACTTGCCGATCAGAAGGTCGGCGGTTCAAATCCCCGCGACGGGGTGAGCTCCCGTTGCTCGGTCCCTGCTCCTGCCAACCTAGCAGTTCGAAAGCACGTCAAAGTGCAAGTAGATAAATAGGTACTGCTCCGGCGGGAAGGTAAACGGCGTTTCCGTGCGCTGCTCTGGTTTGCCAGAAGTGGCTTAGTCATGCTGGCCACATGACCCGGAAGCTGTACGCCAGCTCCCTCGGCCAGTAAAGCGAGATGAGCGCTGTAACCCTAGAGTAGGTGACGACTGGACCTAATGGTCAGGGGTCCCTTTACCTTTATTCCATACTACTACTAATAATAATTTTATTATTTACACCCCGCCCATCTGACTGAATTGTGCCAGCCACTCTGGGCGGCTTCCAAATTAGATGAAAACATGAAACATTAAAAAGCTTCCCTATACAGGGCTGCCTTCAGATGTCTTCTGAAGGTTGTAGAGTTACTTATCTCCTTGGCTCAGAGGTTGCATAACTCCATCCCCTACCAACATTTCACCAATGAAAATAGGGACATCCTAAGGGAAAGTGGGACACTCCGGAATCAAATCAGAAACTGGGATGGCTTCTCTAATTTCGGGACTGTCCCTGGAAAACAGGGATACCTGGAGGGTCTATATTAGGCACTGTGGTTCAGAGGTTCCTTGCTGGGCTGCTGGCAAAGGCAGGAGGCTTTTCTAATCCTGTTACCCAAGATATTTTATCTGGAGATGCGCAGAATTGGTGCTGAGCTCTTCACGTCCTCTCTTTTACTAGGAAGCTGAGCTGAGGCCTGGGTGGACCTCAAATGAGAAAGGATTCGCACATGAACTCAAACAACTTTGACAAGTGTTTTGATTTGAAGTTCGCACGTTTGGTGCACGGTGGCAGATAGGGCTGGGCAATATCCGGTTTTCAACATGGCGATATATCACCAGTTAAACATTGCAATATACCAATGTATCACCATGTCTGAAATGAGGATGGAGCAATGTACAGTGGTACCTTGGGCTAGGAACTTAATTTGTTCTGGAGGTCCATTCTTAACCTGAAACTGTTCTTAACCTGAGGTACCACTTTAGCTAATGGGGCCTCCCGCTGCCGCCGCGGCGTGATTTCTGTTCTCATCCTGAAGGAAAGTTCTTAACCCGAGGCACTATTTCTGGGTTAGCGGAGTCTGTAACCTGAAGTGTCTGTAACCTGAAGCGTCTGTAACCTGAAGCGTCTGTAACCTGAAGCGTCTGTAACCCGAGTTACCACTGTAGAGGCATTGGTTGGCTTCACGGTTTTTCCCAGATTGTGATTTTTCATAGCACACACGCATCATGATTCGCAATACATTGCCAGTTCCGAAATTATGAAACCAATATCACGATAGAGCCTTCTAACCAGTTTTAGATGATATATCGCCCAGCCCTAGTGACAGAGCAACTGGAGTCATAAGCGGGCAACTTGGTAGGTATCTGAATCATTGCAGAGGACAGTAGATGGCGTTTAAAAATTTCAATTCTTGAACGTGGGGAGGTGCAATTGGAGATTTTCTAAGGAGATAGTCTGGGCAGTGGCAGTTAAGGTTTGGCCATTCAAGTGTTGCTGGACTCTCAGGGAATATGGGAACTGTAGTCCAGCAACTTTTCAGTTCCAGAAATGTACTCTTGAGAAAGAACTAGATGTTTGTAGACCCGGACTTTGACAATCCTGTAAGGAAGGCAGAATTGATAATGCTGAAAGAATTCTCTCTTTAGTAGAAACATGCCTCCAGAGCAATGCATTGTGGGTACTGCTGACCTGTTTTTTAAAAAGGGAACGGTCTGTTTATCTTTGTTAATTTAACAAACCGCTGGATGCAATGCAAAGTACTGACTGTAATAAACTCTTAATTCCATTAAGGGAAGATGTGAGGTTTTTTCCTACCTCAAAAAATGTACAGCTGTTTAGGCTGGGAGAGAATATTTATATTATTTATGTCCTTTGTACAGTTCCCATAAAGTTGTATGGATAGGGTTTTGTCACTGTCCTCATTGTGTATGACTTTTAATTGTACTTAACGCAGTGTATGTCTTAATTTTTAATGGGTATATATAGATATGTGTATCTTGTACTGCTGTAGCTTTTGTGCTTTTCCAGAGCTGTTGCGCTGATCTTTGACGTGCTCATAAATCCCATAAATATCTTTTGTTCAGTTTTCACTTTTAAAAGGAGCTCTGTTTGTTCGGTTTTAAAGTGGATATTGTCATAGGGGAGGTGGCTGCTGAGCAGAGTGAAAATTATAGCAGTTCAAGGATGCATACACAGTAGACACTGAGGACACTTCCAGAAAAATGAGTATATAGGTTCTGAGTACACTGGATACCTGCAAACCACATTCTTCAACAATTGGGGTAGTTCCTATTTTGATTAAAGTTAGCTGCGTCAACCCATTTAAATCACATTACTGATTATTCATCACCTGCCACACTTACAGTATGGTGTTAAACCAGGAGTAGCCAATTCACTGCCCTCCACATATTTTTTTGGACTACAACTCCCATCAGTCCTAGCCAGAATGATAAATGATGAGGGATGATGGGAGTTGTAGTAAAAAAAAACCCTGAAGGACACCATCTTGGCTACAACTCTGTGTTAAAGTTACAGACTTGGAGGGAAAGACCCACATTCAAATACATACATGGCCATGAAGCCCATTAGGTGATCTCAAACACTCTCAGCCTAACATTTCTCATGGGATTGTTTTGAGGCCAAGTCTGCTGTCTTGAGCATCCAACAAAAACCTCGGTGTTATGTACTGAGCTTGGATCCTAGAAAAATAGGTAGGTAGGATCCTAGAATGCAACAATCTTATTGGCCTGCAGGAGCAGCCCAGTCAGGCCCCAGGAGGAAGTTAATCAGCCTATTAGGTCAGTAGGATCCTAGAATGCAACAACCGATTGGCCTGCAGGAGCAGCCCAATCAGGCTCCAGGAGGGAAGCATTGTCAGCCAATCACACGGGACCCATTGTGTAAATAATGTATATAAAGCCTGAGGTTTTGGGGGGAAAGTCATTCACTGTTTATGAGCTGCAATAAAGAGCATGAAATCACTATGTGACTTGGAGTATATTTCACTCAGCAAAGCAGAGGTGCCTTTCAGAGTTGCTGAAAGGTTTGAGAGAACTTGCAATTGGATAGAAGCTATTGTTTGTTGCGGAATGACCATTGGAAAAACCATTAATGCTTCCATTTTATTTCCTTATTGCGTATCTCATAGCATGAAAACATGGGAAAGGCTTTCGAAGATGGTGGTCTTGTTGACCGGAATGGCTGCTGCTAGAACAGGGTCTAAGATGGAGGGCAAACATCCATGGTGTCCTTAAAGTATGGTGAAATTCTCTATGCATTCCAGATGGGTTAATAAAAAAAGCAAACATTGGCTATGAGAACTTCTCTCATCCCTGATTCTTCAGAAGCGGGCCTAAAGCCAACTGTCAACTACCACCAATCCATTGCTTATAAAGTTTTATGGAGGTCTGGGGGGAAGGGAGGGAGGAGTGGAGAAGGTGAGGGAGGCAATGGGATTTTCAGCATGGATGAGCAGATTCTTGCTCACTCCGTTTGCCAAGGAGCCATTTCCCATGACATTTTAATCCCAGTTTTGATGAGAACGAGGGAGCATGAGAGACTTTCTCAACCCTGTTACCTCAGCACAGTTCAGAGGCGAGATGTTTGTGGGGATCAGGGAGCAACCTATAGTTTTAGGCTGGGGCATACAAAGGTAGGAGGTAACAATTAAAAAGGCCAGGTTTTTAGGAGCTCTTTGGGGCTTCTCTATGAGGTCTCTTCTACAAGTGAAGCAAAACAATGACTAGTGCGGCAAAAACATAGCCCCAGAGAGAGCTTTTTAGTGGTGGCTCCACAACTGGAATTCTCTTCCTGAGCTGCTCAGCCAAGTCCCATCTCCTGACTTCTAAGTGGGCTGTGAATAGGTTTCAATTCCCAAGGCTTTCTAATGAGTGACTTTCCCCTTAGCTCATGTCTATTTTGCAACACCGATGTGTTTGTGTGTGTGTGTTAAGACAGGCTACAAATGGTGGAAACATACTGATAAAAGAAATAAAACCTTTGTATGCCTCACTTGAATTGCAATGCTTTTCAATAGAGTATGTTCCCACACTGAGCTGTGAAGAATGAAATAAATATTAAGGAAAGAGAAATCAGAAGATTGTGCACCTGTATGCACACAGTTTACCTTGATTCTCATCCTACGCCTTCTAATTCATCCCCACCATAACTCTCTCTGCATTTGTTCTCCCAACTGACTTCTCCTCCATCTAGCCAGATCTTTCTCCATTCACCTTGCTCCATTTCTCCGAATAATAATAATAATATATTTATATATACCCTGCCCACCTGGCTGAATTTCCCCAGCCACTCTGGGAGGCTCCCAACAGAATATTATTATTAACAACAACAACAACAACAACAACAAAAGCGATAAAAGATCAAACATTAAAAACTTCCCTAAACATGGCTGCCTTCAGATGTCTTCTAAAAGTCAGATAGTTGTTTATTTCCTTGACAGCTGATAGGAGGGAGTTCCACAGGGAGGGCGCCACCACTGACAAGGCCCTTGCCTGGTTCCCTGTAACTTCTTGCAGTGAGGGAACTGCCAGAAGGCCCTTGGAGCTGGACTTCAGTGTCCAGGCTGAATGATGGTGGTGGAGACGCTCCTTCAGGTATACTGGGCCGAGGCCGTTTAGGGCTTTAAAGGTCAGCACCAGCA
Organism: Podarcis raffonei; assembly: GCF_027172205.1. NCBI lineage: Eukaryota > Metazoa > Chordata > Lepidosauria > Squamata > Lacertidae > Podarcis > Podarcis raffonei. Next base: position 15,841,572 of record NC_070614.1, read on the forward strand.
CTTTGAATTGTGCTTGGAAACATATTGGGAGCCAATGTAGGTCTTTCAAGACCGGTGTTATGTAGTCTTTTTTATATATATAAAATTTTTATTAGGGTTTTTACATTACAAAATAGAAAAATACAAAATACAAAATACAAAATAAAAACAATTAAAAACAATCAATCTTTTCATCACATTATTTTTCATTAACTTATTTCCCGGACCTCCTCTTACCTCCCTTTTTTGTATTCCAGTTCAATTTATTAACTTAGCAGTTTCTTTCCCTCTTTATTCTACCCAGATCTTTAATCTTAAGTTATTATAACATTAGATTTTTACTTATAAAAAACCGTTTTTTCATGTTCTTTTATACCATTACAGCTAGAAACCACTTAATTTCAATCCAACATCATTCTAACATGCATTAATTTTACAATATTTCTGTAAATAGTCTTTAAATTTCTTCCAGTCTTCTTCCACCAACTCTTCTCCCTGATCTCGAATTCTGCCAGTCATTTCCGCCAATTCCATATAGTCCATCACCTTCATCTGCCACTCTTCCAGGGTGGGTAAATCTTGTGTCTTCCAATACTTTGCAATAAGTATTCTTGCTGGTGTTATGTACTCTTGGCGGCCGCTCCCTGTCACCAGTCTAGCTGCCGCATTCCGGATTAGTTGTAGTTTCTGGGTCACCTTCACAGTAGTCCGTACTTCGTACTGTAGTGACTTTTAATTACAGGTGTGTGAAATAATGTTGAATTTCAGATAAGGGGCTCCTCCCCAAACAGTGCAGACAGTCTTCTATGGAAAATCTGGGTTCAAAGATTGAATAAACGGAGGCCACTGAGCCATTTTTGACCCACCGAGAGAGGTAAATTCTAGCTACACACTCTTCACAGGCAAACAATGGACAAAGGATATTAGACAAAGGGGTATCTGTGGTGAAAAATATTTGCTGGCAGGCCAGTTTAGAATTGTAGTGGTTGAACCACTGGCCTGCTACTGATCACCCTAATGGCCCTCCAGGAAGTCTAGCTGATGACCATGAATCCCTCCAATAATGAATTCCTCATAATTTGCAAAGGAAGCAGTTATCATGCCGTTCCCAAATTGCACGGCCTGCAATGGAAGTTCTTTGGTAGTTGTCAAGTCCCTAAGAAAGCCCAAAGACCAAGATTTGGGGAAAACCGATGTCTTAGATTGACTACAATGTGCCAAGCAATTTCTCTGAAGGTGTTCCATTGTGTCACTCTTCCCATCGCTGGTGACTCCTTGGCAGTCAACGAGATATATTGGTCATTTATATCTTTTAATCCATCCCTCCAAAACTTGGACTGGGGGCACACACCATTTGTTTAAAGCACACCCCCTTTAAGAATCAGGAAGATTGTAGGTTCCCCCTCACAGAGCTACAGAGTATAGTTCCCAGGATTCTTTTGCATGAAATGTGAGGACAACGGCCAAGATGACCTGGAAACCAAGCCGTATGAGGAATGGTTGAAGGAGCTGGGTATGTTTAGCCTGGAAAAGAGGAGACTGAGAGGAGATGTGATAACCAGATATCTCAAGGACTGTCACATGGAAGATGGAGCAAGCTTCTTTTCTGCTCTGGAGGGTAGGTCTTGAACCAATGGCTTCAAGTTACAAGAAAGGAGATTCCGACTACCGTGGTACCTCGGGTTAAGTACTTAATTCGTTCCGGAGGTCCATTCTTAACCTGAAACTGTTCTTAACCTGAAGCACCACTTTAGCTAATGGAGCCTCCTGCTGCCGCCGCACCGCTGGAGCACGATTTCTGTTCTCATTCTGAAGCAAATTTCTTAACCTGAGGTAATATTTCTGGGTTAGCGGAGTCTGTAACCTGAAGCGTATGTAACCTGAAGTGTATGTAACCTGAGGTACCACTGTAAACGTCAGGAAGAACCGTCTGACAGTAAGCTGTTAGACTTCCTCGGGAGGTTGTGGATATTCCTTCCTTGGAGGTTTTTAAGCAGAGATTGGTTGGCCATCTGTCATGGATGCTTCAGTTGAGATTCCTGCATTGGAGAGGGTTGGACTAGATGACCGCCGGGACCCCTTCCAACTTTACAATTCTATGACTCTTTGAAATGTATGGTGTGCATTTATGAGAGACTTAATGCTGATATTTGTCTTATATCAAGTTACTACAATGGCGATGAACAACTACTTTTCTTTTCTTTAAACTTACTGTGACTTTTTAAAAATGTATTTGTTGAGCAGTATTACTGAAGCAAGAGTTTGGCCATCTTTTGTATACCCCACGCAAGGCCTAAAGTGCTACGCACCAAGACACGCAAAGAAGCTTTGAGCTACAGCTTTTAGATGATTACGGGGAGCTGCCTTGTGCTCAAAAAGCACCAACTGGTGTCGTGTGCCTCCTTTCTCTCTTTTGCAATAAGTTGATATTAGATCACACACATATCTTGCTCAGACATATATATGTATTCATCTTCCCTTCAGGGCCCAGGTGTGACCTTATTCATAAAGGCATGCGTGTATTCTTCTTAGGTTTCAAGAGCTTCCCAACTTTGCAAACCGCTGGCTACCTTTGCTGTGATGATATTGCAGGTGCTGGGGCTTTTTTCCAAAGTGTTACCTAACAAAGCAACCACATTCCATACCACTCTCCTAAGGACTTGGCGCACGCTGCCTCTCCTCCCACCGCTCGTGCGGCATACAGGTGTTAATCCTCGGGAGTTTCCCAGAATGCTTCTCTTGAAGGCCAAGGGCCCTTCTGATATTTATATATCTACCTGATTTCTACATCACAAGCCTGACTAATGTTTATCAGGAGGGCTTGCGGACGAACAGACAAAACCCAACACTAGCAAAATTGTGCTTCTGGTGCAGAATGTGCAGCTGGGGTAGACATAATAATTAAAAAAAAGGTAAAGGACCCCTGGATGGTTAAGTCCAGTCAAAGGTGACTATGGGGTTGAAATGCTCATCTCGCTTTCAGGCTGAGGGAGCCAGCATTTGTCCACAGATTATGTGGGCAGCATGACTAAACCGCTTCTGGCGCAATGGAACACTGCGACGGAAACCAGAGTGCATGGAAACGCCGTTTGCCTTCCCGCCACAGTGGTACCTATTTATCTACTTGCCCCTTCTTATGTCTTCTTTATCTTTAAACTGGACTCAGACCAGATGTCCCTTCAAATATAGTGGTACCTCAGATTAAGAACTTAATTTGTTCTGGAGGTCTGTTCTTAACCTGAAAGTGTTCTTAACCTGAGGTACCACTTTAGCTAATGGGGCCTTCTGCTGCCACTGCGATGCCACTGCACAATTTTTGTTCTCATCCTGAAGCAAAGTTCTTAACCCGAGGTAATATTTCTATGTTAGCGGAGTCTGTAACCTGAAGCGTATGTAACCTGAAGCGTATGTAACCTGAGGTACCACTGTAGAGGAATAACTTCTGGCAGTTGTCCAGATGGACACACGGCCACCCAATAAACACAAATTTTCTGGACACATCACTTGACTGACCTGAAGAAACCACAGCATCCAAGTCAAGGCAGATGCAAGAAATGTTATCCTCAAATTGCTTGGCAGACAGGCCTCAGCTTGCTTCTGAAAGCAGAGGGGGAAATCGGACAGGATGTCGGGTGGTAAAGAAATTCATTCCGTAAAAATTCCCCCGGAGCTTAGAAGAGATGCAGTTCCCCTTGCTCCGTGTCCGTTCCTCCTCCTCCTCCTCATGCTTAGGTTCGAACTGAAGTGTAATATGTTATTACTGGGAAGAGATGTGCAATGTACAGTACAGTGGTACCTCAGGTTACATACGCTTCAGGTTACATAAGCTTCAGGTTACACACTCCGCTAACCCAGAAATAGTACCTCAGGTTAAGAACTTTGCTTCAGGATGAGAACAGAAATTGGGCTCTGGCAACGTGGCGGCAGCAGGAGGCCCCATTAGCTAAAGTGGTGCTTCAGGTTAAGAACAGTTTCAGGTTAAGTACAGACCTCCGGAACGAATTAAGTACTTAACCCGAGGTACCACTGTACAGTGGTACCTCAGGTTACATACCCTTCAGGTTACATAAGCTTCAGGTTACAGACTCCGCTAACCCAGAAATAGTGCTTTAGGTTAAGAACTTTGCTTCAGGATAAGAACAGAAATTGTGCTTCGGTGGCGCGACGGCAGCAGCAGGAGGCCCCATTAGCTAAAGTGGTGCTTCAGGTTAAGAACAGTTTCAGGTTAAGAACGGACCTCCAGAACAAATTAAGTACTTAACCTGATGTACCACTGTACCATTATTCTGCTCCAACAGTAATTTGAGTTGTGTTGTGATTTATGGGAAAAAAAAACTCCAGAGCTCCGCTGCCTTGCAGGATATCTTCAGGAGAAGAAAAGACTAAGGAGTAAGTCCTACCAGTGGTGTCCAAACTCGGCCCTCCAGATGTTTTGGGACTACGATTCCCATCACCCCTGACCATTGGTTCTGTTAGCTAGGGATGATGGGAGTTGTAGTCCCAAAACACCTGGAGGGCTGAGTTTGGCCACCAGTGCTCTACACAAATCTGCAGTGGAGTCCTTAAGAAGGTTGAGTGGTGCCTTGTACACCTCCTTCCGGCAACTCCCGCAGCCAAGCTGGTGCCAAATATATTGCCCTATTTTCGTTTGGGCCACGTCAGCGAGGCCAAGAAGGGGTCTTGTTGTCTGGGCAGCCCAGGACCTCCAGACACACTGCCCAGGCTTGCACCCCGGGGAGGTCACTTTGGTGCTGCTAACACAGCGTTTTGAATTCACCCCTGGAGGCACACTCCATTATCTCTCGAGACAGATAGATGCTGCTACAACAACAACAACTATTTATTTATTCCCTGCCCTTCACCATGTTATAGGAATTCTAAGGTATGTATGTATGTATGTATGTGTGTATGTATGTATTTGCCTTGTAGATTTATGAACATAAGTTTATAAACCGCCGACCTAGGGGTTGCGGCGCTCATCTCGCTTTATTGGCCGAGGGAGCCAGCGTACAGCTTCTGGGTCATGTGGCCAGCATGACTAAGCCACTTCTGGCGAACCAGAGCAGTGCACGGAAACGCTGTTTACCTTCCCGCCGGGAACATTGGTTACTCTTACAGAGAAGTGGAATAAACATTTTAAATCTAATTTAAAATCATTTTATTAAAAAAAACCCCTAAAATGCAAATGAAATGAAAACCAGAAAACCTTGCAGGGAAATAATCAGCTGCACATATTAAAAAAAAAAATAATGTCCTGAGAAACTGAGTTCAAAAGCCTTGTGAAAGAGCATATATATTTCATACACACTCTTTATAGTCGCAAACCTCAACAGGGAGGGGGTTCTTCCACCGCAGCCTTGGGGCTGCAATTCACCTTCAGATGTTCTCTCATGGCAGTAATTCCCAGGGCAAAGCCCTAGACCAGGTGTGAGGAACGATGTTGCTGAGCTCCAGCTCCCACCATCCCTGCCCCTTGGCCATGCTTGCTAGGGCTGATGCAAGTTGTCGTTCTGCAACCTTCCTCTGTAATCTGTAATCTACTGTAATCTACAAGGGAACTTGCATTCCAGGTGTTTAAAGTGTTAAGAGAGTTTCATCTATCCCTACCATTGGGCAGAATGAGGCAGTGGCCTGAGGAAGCAGAAGGCTGTGAGTGGCGGAGAGGTCTTGAAGGACAGAGCTGTGTGGCATGGATGGCATCAAGCTAAGGTGGCTTGTTGTTGCCTTCAGGGTGATGGAAGACGATGGAGTCAGATTCAGCTGCTGTTCCAGTTGGTTTTTGTGTGTCATATTCTTCTCTGCCTCAGGCGGCAAAATGTCTTCAGACCATGGAGACGCATTTCAGGTTTCAAAACACTTGGCATGCTTTGCTGCAGTGACACAGACCCTCCAAGTGTCCCTATTTTCCAGGGACAGCCCTGGATTCACAGAAGCCACCCCAGTTTCTGTTTTGGTCCCCGAATGTCCTGCTTTTCCTTAGGACGTCCCTCTTTTCACCAGAGAAATGTTGGAGGGTACCCCCTCCCAGCCAAGGAGGTCAGGAACTAGACAACCTTTAGAAGACATCTGAAGGCAGCCCTTTATAGGGAAGTTTTTTTAATGTTTAATGGTTTATTATGTTTTTAAATAGGGACGCGGGTGGCGCTGTTGGTTAAACCACAGAGCCTAGGACTTGTCGATCAGAAGGTCGGCAGTTCGAATCCCCGCGACAGGGTGAGCTCCCGTTGCTCGGTCCCTGCTCCTGCCAGCCTAGCAGTCTGTGCGCTGCTCTGGTTTACCAGAAGTGTCTTAGTCATGCTGGCCACATGACCCGGAAGCTGTACGCCGGCTCCCTAGGCCAATAAAGCGGGATGAGCGCCGCAACCCCAGAGTCGGCCACAACTGGACCTAATGGTCAGGGGTCCCTTTACCTTTACCATATGTTTTTAAATATGTTGGAAGAGTGGCTGGGGCAACCCAGTCAGAGGGGTGGAGTATAAATATAACCACCACCAACACCATGGAATAGAATGATGACCTAGTATCATTCTGGGAAACTTCAGGTAACCACAAAGTGGCCAGACCCGCCAGCCAAGGCTGGCCATAGCATTGCCACCACAGCTAGGTCAGCTGGCCACAGCCCACTGACAGAGGAAGGGCCCCACAAGAGGACATGTTGAGGAGAGCCCCTCAAAACCTATAAGGGGCTCCATCTCTTTGGCCTGACCCAGAAGGCCACCCCATTGGTGTGACATTGACGAGGTTTGAAGTGTGGGAGGCGGCCCTGTTTAGAGAATGTTTTAATGTGTGATGTTTTATTGTGTTTTTAATATTCTGTTGGGAACCGCCCAGAGTGGCTGGGGAGGCCCGGCCAGATGGGAGGGGTATAAGTAATAAATTATTATTATTATTATTATTATTATTATTATTATTATTATTATCCTCAATCATTCAAACTTCACCAGCTCCAATGGCCTTTCCGATGAAGGCAGTATATAAAGGTAAAGGTAAAGGTACCCCTGACGATTAGGTCCAGTCGCGGACGACTCTGGGGTTGCACGCTCCTCTCGCTCTATAAGCCGAGGGAGCCGGCGTTTGTCCGCAGACACCTTCCGGGTCATGTGGCCAGCATGACTAAGCTGCTTCTGGCAAACCAGAGCAGTGCACAGAAACGCCATTTGCCTTCCCGCCAGAGTGGTACCTATTTATCTACTTGTACTTTGATGTGCTTTCAAACTGCTAGGTGGGCAGTATATAAACAGTTGTATATCGGCCTTTCTTAGGGAATGGAGGAACATTCCAAGGGACATGAATATTCCCCACCCCACCCCTTTGCCAGCAATTTACTGCCCTTGTGCCCGGACTAGCCCAGGAGGTTTAGATACAAACTATTTTCAATACTCCTGGCTTCCATTCAGCTTCAGCCCCTGGCATGCCTTGCTCTGAGTAAGGGAATGAAATAGAATCCAGGGGGAAAGGGGGAGGGGGGGTCATCCGAAACCGCCATTTGCAGATTAAGGAAAGTTCTTCTTTACCCCCATCCTCCTCCTCCTCCTCCTCTGCTGCACCATGTCATTTCTAAGCCTAAAGGCATCCAAACGGCATAGGAGCACAGGTGTGCGCCTTTCCTGCTCCAGAGAAGGGATCAAGGAACTGCTGATGGGGAAGGTATTTGTGGAAAGAGACACGCAAGTGACATTCTCTCCCTCTCGCTCGCTCGCGTGCACACTCGCTCGCACTCTGCAACCCTGTAGCTGCCAGCCTTGCTTCTCAAGTTTCCTCCCGCTCAAAGTGCAGAGGATGGCGGGTCAGGTTTAAACATGAGGAATCTCCTGCGACTATTAGCCCCAAGGGGGACCGAGAGTAGGATTCTTTCAGGACAGACAACAACATGTCCCGAGAAATAATAATGCCTTGTGGTGCTCAACTTTGAACTCTGAGGTGTAACTAAAACCAGCGGGTGTGTCTCCAGGAATGTGCAAGGATGCGATAGCACAACGCGGCGTTCTTGCAATCGAGCTTACGCGCGCACCCCCCCCCCCGCTTTATTCCGGGGAATCAAGGCGGGTAACGTGACATCACTGGAGTTAACACAAAAAACGCGAGAGAGCTAAACAGGGCCTCCTCGTTGCTGGCCCCAAAGACACAAGTCCATCTAGCGGGGCATTGTGTGTCAGGGTTGGACGTAAGAAGAATCGCCTTGTCGAGAACCCAGCAGAAATCGCCTTGTCCCGTTTTCCATCCCCAGGAGTGTGCCCAAGTCAGATGTCGCTGCAAAAACCCTCAAGCGCAACTGCTAATACTGGGCACACGGAAATAAATGAAGGAATGAATGAAACCGGAGGCATTCCACTCCAGGAACATATTAATGTGCCCCAACCCATAGCTTGGGAATTACTGTTTTACACAAAAGACAAGGAACAATTCATTGCCACAAGATAATGGGGTGGGTTGGGGGTTGCCTAACATCTCATTGAAACAGAACAAATGCTCCTGGAATCCCAGCCAGCCACCCAGCCAAGCCCTATCCCATCAGACTCCATTCCAGTTCCACCACCCATGTTAGTTTTCCTTCCTCCCACCCAACAGTCAGCATTTTGTGTCCACATGCTCAGACCTTGTTGGGCTGTTTTAGTTCTCCTATTATTATTATTATTATTAGAATTTATACACCACTCTATATGCAGAGGGACGCGGGTGGCGCTGTGGGTTAAACCACAGAGCCTGGGGCTTGCCGATCAGAAGGTCGGTGGTTCGAATCCCCACGACGGGGTGAGCTCCCGTTGCTCGGTCCCTGCTCCTGCCAACCTAGCAGTTCGAAAGGACGTCAAAGTGCAAGTAGATAAATAGGTACCACTCCAGTGGGAAGGTAAACGGCGTTTCTGTGTGCTGCTCTGGTTCGCCAGAAGCGGCTTAGTCATGCTGGCCACATGACCTGGAAGCTGTACACCGGCTCCCTCGGCCAGTAAAGCAAGATGAGCACCGCAATCCCAGAGTCGGCCACGACCGGACCTAATGGTCAGGGGTCCCTTTACCTTTACTATATGCAGAGATCTCAGGGTTCCCTTAGATTCCCACTCTCCCAAACATATATATTCCCCCCTCCAAACTTCTGCAATGTTGGGGTTCCCCCAACCCTGCAGATACTAACACTTCTGCGTGGAAGATGCATCTAATAAAAACTATTAGTCATTGTAAGAGAGGACGAAACATCCATGTTTTTTTTAAAATGTATTTTTTATTAAAGATTTCTTGGTTTACAAAAGTATGTGCAATGTCTCTTTTTTTTCAAGTTACATTTTATACAGGTCAGTTTCATTTGTTGAGACATTAGGAAAGAGAACCTGCACAAACGACGCTGACACAAAACCCCACACATAGATTAAGTTAAACGGAAACATTGCCGCATCGTTCTGCCCGGACGCTGAGGTCCAGCGCCGAGGGCCGTCTGGCGGTTCCCTCATTGCGAGAAGCAAAGCTACAGGGAACCGGGCAGGGGGCCTTCTCGGTAGTGGCGCCTGCTCTGTGGAACGCCCTTCCATCAGATGTCAAAGAAATAAACAACTACCTAACATTCAGAAGACATCTGAAGGCAGCCCTGTTCATGGAAGTTTTTAATGTGTGACATCTTAGTGTATTTTTGGTCTTTGTTGGAAGCTGCCCAGAGTGGCTGGGGAAACCCAGCCAGATGAGTGGTGTAATAATAATAATAATAATAATAATAATAATAATAATAATGGGTGGGGCCTGATGCAAAAAATACTAGGGATTATGTTTTTTTCCTCCCTACTCTCACAGTGCCCTTGGCTGGAACGGAACGGAATCATGCAAAATCACAGAATCGTAAGAGACCATGAGGGATTTAGTCTAACCCCCTGCAATGCTTGAATCTTTCGCCCAACATGGGACTTGAACCCAAAACCCAAAGATTAAGAGTCTCATGCTCTACCGACTGAACTATAAGAAACCACCAAAGTACCATGAACTGGAGGCAAACAGGTTTGCTCTAACTTACTCCGAACCACTCTTAGGTTTGCCATCTTTCTTTATTCCACTGCTGAACTCAGGCCCACACCTGCTTGGCCTTGTGCTGCTCCAGGATCAGATCTGCTCGACCAAATGGTGGCGAGACTCCCATCTCTCCAGCTGTCTCTGTCACATACGTGTAGGTTCCCCTGTTGCTGCTAGTGGCGCTCTCATCTCCACCACAACAGGGGTGGAAAAACTGTGGCTATGCAGATATTGTCAGCGGCCAACTCCCCAGCCCATGGATAGAGATGCAAGCAGCAGTCCAGCATCTAGGGACACTTGTGGTAGAAACAAGGAACAGATGTCCTGTTTTGGGGATATTTGAGAAGACCAACGAGACACGCACACTGGCAAACTTAACTGGTATGGCTGGTTTAGCTGTAGAAGAAGAAGAAGAAGAGTTTGGATTTGATATCCCGCCTTTCACTCCCCTTCAGGAGTCTCAAAGCGGCTAACATTTTCCTTTCCCTTCCTCCCCTACAACGAACACTTTGTGAGGTGAGTGGGGCTGAGAGACTTCAGAGAAGTGTGACTAGCCCAAGGTCACCCAGCAGCTGCATGTGGAGGAGCGGAGACGCGAACCCGGTTCCCCAGAATACGAGACTACCGCTCTTAACCACTACACCACACTGGCACTGTAGTGGCTAAGGAGCTGAACCATATCTCAGGAACATTGTGACTTGAATCTCACCTCTACCCAGTGTCATTTCTCTGGAAAAAGAGGTGCTGGAACTCACCACGAATGCCTCCTGTGTTGTCTTAGAATGGCAATGGCGCCCACCTGAGAGGTGCCAGAACTGAGTTCTGGAAAGTTCCAGCTGAAAAAAAAAGCCCTGCCTGTACCATCAACCCGTAGGTAGGCAAACTAACCCCTGTGTTGAAAAGAGAACGTCAGCAATGTCTAGGCAACACGATGAACATGTACATACGCAATAGACAATCTTTATAGAATACCTTCAAACCATAACAGTACAAAATGAAATCTTTAGTCTCAAAGTCTCTGAAAATCTTTAAATGAAGCGAGGTACCAGACTTTGTATGATGAAAGACAAGCTGTGAAGCTTTGTGTATTCAGCAAATATGATGTCCAACACTGAAAAGTGATTCTGGATATTGACTGCTGTTTCATAGAGTTCTCCATCAGCGTGGTGGAAGGATATAGAATTGCTTCATAAACCCATCTTATTTCGAATGAATGTATGTAAAATGCTGTGGAACAGTGCTCATGTAATAATGACAATTACAGGAGCATTGATATTTTCATTTACATACATTCGTTCAAAATAAGATGGGTTTATGAAGCAATTCTATATCCTCCCACCACGCTGGTACCTCGCTTCATTTAAAGATTTTCAGAGACTTTCAGACTAAAGATTTCATTTTGTACTTGTTATAGTTTGAAGGTATTCTATAAAAAATGTCTATTGCGTATGTACATGGTCATCATGTTGCCTAGACATTGCTGATGTACCATCAAGAAGAAGAAGAAGAAGAAGAAGAAGAGTTTGGATTTGATATCCCGCTTTATCACTACCCGAAGGAGTCTCAAAGCGGCTAACAATCTCTTTTCCCTTCCTCTCCCACAACAAACACTCTGTGAGGTGAGTGGGGCTGAGAGGCTTCAAAGAAGTGTGACTAGCCCAAGGTCACCCAGCAGCTGCATGTGGAGAAGCGGAGACGCGAACCCGGTTCCCCAGATTACGAATCTACATCTCTTAACCACTACACCACACTGGCTCTCAACCCACCAGGTGGCCTTCAGCTGTGGGGTCTGCTTCCTTGGAGGGTTTTGTATGAGGCAAGAATATGCTGGAGATGTGTTGGGTACTGTTCCTGACAAATAAGACTTCCCCTTGACCACCAGAGGCCTTACATGCACATCCTATTCCCAGAGGCATTTGGTTCACCTCTGCTCATCACCTCTCCTCAACACCTCCGCATGCCCCACCGAAAGCAGCTGCAAAGGACAATTATTTTTGTTCTTTGGGGGCTTTTCCCTCACTCTTCTCCTTCTCCCGACTGCCTCCCACCAGTGCCCTTTCGGTTGCTTGTCAGTTTGGATTACAGACCACTGTCATTCCCTTTGACTCAGCTTAAAATACTTGCGGTTTCATAATGTGTCAGAAGACCTGCATAAGGAGAGAGCTTTGCCCGGATGATAGAGGGTGTCAAGGAAGGAATGCATTGCTAGGAATTCCTCAGGGCAGTCATTTATTAGATTCCTCATGGACTATCAGAGGGCAAACGTGTTGGGAGGAGTAGAGGAAGGGATTGCCACTGCCGTAGATGTTTGCTCGGAGAAGTGCCTGAGGTGCGAGGCTGGCAACCCGCTAATATTTTGTTGATTCAATTAACAACAAAAAAGGGGGCAGAAGAAAAGTTGCTCAGGGGTAACCAAAGTTGGGATCTCAAAAGATACTGGACTTTGCCAGGCTCCATTTATGGTTTCCAGTTTTTGCCAGGCCTGCAATATCCCACTCTGTTGTCCCTAACCAACTTGCCAATCAAAATAAATTAAAAAAATTTTAAAAATGGCCAGTGGCACCTTAGGTAAAGGTAAAGGGACCCCTGACCATTAGGTCCAGTCGTGACCGACTCTGGGGTTGCGGCGCTCATCTCGCTTTATTGGCCAAGGGAGCCAGCGTACAGCTTCCGGGTCATGTGGCCAGCATGACTAAGCCGCTTCTGGCGAACCAGAGCAGCACACGGAAATGCCGTTTACCTTCCCGCCAGAGCAGTAGCTATTTATCTACTTGCACTTGATGCTCTTTTGAACTGCTAGGTTGGCAGGAGCAGGGACCGAGCAACGGGAGCTCACCCCGTCACGGGGATTTGAACTGCCAACCTTCTGATCGGCAAGTCCTAGGCTCTGTGGTTTAACCCACAGCGCCACCTACGTCCCTGGTTGTTTGTTTGTAGGGAACATTAAAAGAAGCAGCACAGCATGGAAAGGGGGTGAGAATAGGGAAAGAAACATGTTCGTTGTATGCTCCATAAATGAAGTAACACACATGGCTGTCAAAAGCACCCCTCTCCCTCGGGTAAGACCATTAAATCCAAGCTGCACCACCGATATTCTCAACCAGCTGCCTCAACCAATCTCCATCCTTGCCCTTTCTTTTGAAGCATGGAGGAGGCGCCCACTCAGGAGACAGGTGCGGGAAGCTGGTAGTCTTCCTAGGAAAAAGGGTGTGGGAAAGCAGTCCTAATACAACAAAAGGAAGTTGTAAATATGAGTCAGAAAAATGCAAATAAAGGCCCAATACTAAGTTCACGGAATGTGCCCCAGCAGTGGTGTAGCGTGGGCTGCCAGTGCTTGGGGGCTGTGCGGAGGGGAAGGAGGGAGGGAGGGAAATGGACCGAGTACACATGTGCATTCAACTGCCTAACGGCAACTGTGTCACCCAGGAGATAAGAAAAGAAGAGCTGTTCCATTGTCTGGAGAGGTCGCTTCCTGGTTTGCATGGAGAAGCCGTTTTCAATGAAAATGCGCAGCAGTACGCGGGTGGTGCTGTGGGTTAAACCACAGAGCCTAGAACTTGCCGATCAGAAGGTCGGTGGTTCGAATCCCTGCGACGGGGTGAGCTCCTGTTGCTCAGTCCCTGCTCCTGCCAACCTAGCAGTTCAAAAGCACCTCAAAGTGCAAGTAGATAAATAGGTACCACTCCGGCGGGAAGGTAAACGGTGTTTCCGTGCGCTGCTCTGGTTCGCCAGAAGCGACTTAGTCATGCTGGCCACGTGACCCGGAAGCTGTACGCTGGCTCCCTCGGCCAATAAAGCGAGATGAGCGCCACAGCCCCAGAGTCGGTCACGACTGGACCTAATGGTCAGGGGTCCCTTTACCTTTTATTGAGGCAGCAGGGGGTGTTGAAATGTTGCACCCTTAACTATTATGTGCCCGGGGCAACCACCCCTTTGCCCTGCCCGTGCTACGCCACTGTGCCTCAGCTCTCCATAAGGCCTTCTTGTCGAAACACTTGGTATACGCCATTTTGATGAGGTGTGGAAGGGGAAGCCTCAACAAGGCTCACACACAGGCCTTGATGGGACTTTTGTTTCATGACTCCTGTTTGTGCAACCTTGCCGCCCTTGTTCTAGGCGGGACGGCTGGTAGAAATCAGTGATCAGGCCGCCTACGAGATATACCTTTCCAACAAAAAATGGCGGAGAAAGTAATTATGGCTTCCATCGTGGCTCTGCTTCATGGAGTGGGTGGGTGGGGTCAAGCCTGGGGCGATGGGAGACGCATTAAAGATTAAACCAGAGACATGAAGAATAAAGGTTGACGGCTGGCGTTGCAGGTGGGAGCGAAAGGAAAGGAATAAATATGTTGGAGAGACTCCAGAACGGGCCAGGCCTTGGCCTCGCCAAACGGCTGATCTCCTATTTAGCTGCAGCCCCACACCTTAGATCGCTGAGCTGAACAGCATCTCGCCTGAGACGCCTGCAGCTAAAATTCCACCGCCTGACCTCACAGGCTTCCTCTACCACCAACAGAGCGAGCTGAGAGGTGCAGGGCAGGGGGAGCGCTGAAGAAGAGAGGTCAACTTCTAAGCCTGCACCTTCACTGTGCCTCCTGAGAGGATGCAAGCTTCAGGCTCCCTATGCTGTGTCTACATTATACAGTGGTACCTCTGAAGCCTTAGATTAGCAGTACCCGGAGGTCCAGCGGTCCGCCAACCCCGTGGCCAGAGGGGAAAAACAATTCCAGAGACTTCTTGGTCAGAGAAAAGAGATTTATTGCAAATCTGTGCACAGAGACAGTCAGCAGAATATAGTTTCTGAAATCTGACTGTGTTGTTACCATGTTCAGCAAGCATTTTTATACCTGAAAGCATTCACCCTCCTCCCATACCTCCCCCCCAATATTTGCTGGCTAAGGCTGCTAGCTAAGCACTTCCTCTGCTGGTTAAGCATTTTCTCTGCTCAGTAAGCACCCCCTCCCACCTTCTTGTACACGTGTCTTTCTTTTGCTAGCTAAGCATTTCCTTCGTATCTCTTCTTATCTTGCATTACTTAAAGCAGAAGTAAAGCAGGAAACATCTTGCTAGTGGTTTTTAGTTGACAGCAGTTTTTGGCTAGGCAGGAAACGACCTTCTGACCTGTAGCTAGCATCAGCAGTTTCAGATAGCTGGTTAGACAGGAAACGGTCTCCTGACCTGTCTGATTTAGGCTTTGCAAATAACTGCATTTTTGAGTTTGAGCTTGTGTAGCCATCCTAGCAGAGTGCCGGAATTTACTATGTGTAGATAATATTAATGATTAACCGTTCCCCTCTCCCTTCACTCCCTCCTCTTCTTCTGAACAACCTAATACTTAGGTTCGTTCTGGGGTATGGGCCTATACTCCCTCATCACAGCGATGACTGTGGGTCCTAGCTTCCGTGACAGGAGTCTTTGCATCATTTGCTGCAAGCATTGCAATAAGCAGGGGATACAGAGGCAAAGAAGCAAAAGGATTAATAGCGGTCCTGCTAATAATACTATAACATTCCTGAGCCAACTGCCATCAGGCAGCCAGGAATACAACCAACCCCATGCATCACTCCCTGTGGCTTTCAGCGGGTTTTCAGCTATCATTGTTTCCATGTGATCAATGGTGACTGAAATATTATCTAGGACATATCTATTTTATTGCTGAAGGGCCCACTGATACTCGTGCTCTATCAGCTGCCTTGCTTTTTGGGAGGTTGTGTCCCACCTCTCTGAGGAGGAGCTTATTATCTTAACCAATTTTCCCACCTGTCCTTGTGGATGCTTAATACTCTCATGATTTCCTCCCAACATACTGTATCCGAAAGGGGCTTCTCCCTCTACATATATTAACATATACCCACAGGAATATATATATATCCACCCTTGCAGAGGCCTGACACACGGAGTGACCATATCAAAGAGTTCTGGCCCCAATATCAAAAGTCCTGGCGGTGCCTCAGAATTTGCTGGGAAAAAAAAAAAGTCTCTACGTTGGGGACGCTGCCCGCGGGCGTCCCTCCCATCCACTTGTCCAGCCGTCTGGCGCTCTTCTGGAGATGGTTAGCTTCAGAGGATCATCAGGATTTGGTGTAACTGTCCAGTCTAAAATAGCCTTCTTCACTTAAGTGTGGTGGACCCAAGGGGTGAGGTCAGCAACTTCAACAGCAGTGGGCCTGGGTCCACCTGTTAAGACAGAGAGAAAATCTCGGGAGAATTACTGCACATAATTATTAAACTGCACATTTTGACTAGCATGGGGGGGGGGTTATTGCAAAACTGAGTGGACAAAGGCTGGTCCATTGTCAGATCCTATTGACCTAGGTAGTCCATAGCGGGGAATGATCTCCCTAAGCAGGCACCTGGTTACTTCAAATGCCTTTTCAGTTCTGGTGGGCCAGGCTTCAACCCATTCTGTATACGTGCAGATCGCCACGAACAGGTAGCGGTATGGTCCACAACGGGGTAATTCAGTAAAGTCCACGACAAGATCTTCCATAGGTGCCGTTCCACTGTGCTGAATCCCTGGGGGAGCCAGTGGTCCGGTTCTGGGATTATTCTTTTGACACAGCAAGCATTTCCTGGAGATCTGGGCTGCCAGTTGGTAGAGGTGGGCTATGTAGAAGCACTGCTTCAGCTGTCTGGTTGTGGCATCTGGTCCCATGTGGGTGGACTCATGGTATCTCTGAGTAATCTGCCGAGAAAGGGACTCTGGAATCCATATTCTGTCATCATGAGTAAGGTACCATCCTTCTTTGGACATGGTCAGCCCCTGGGCATCTGCAGTGTCCCTCTCCTTTTGGTGTATATTGGCTTATCAGCGGTGTTCAAGATCCTTCCAGGGACCAGTGCTCCAATAACTGACGCGGGAGCTGGTTCTCGGGCTGCTTCCTTGGCCACCCTGTCTGCTAGTCGGTTTCCTCTGGCCACTTCTCCTAGTCCAGTTTTGTGTCCATAACAATGGATAACTGCCACTGCCTTGGGCTCCCATACAGCATCCAGAAGGTTCAATAAGGCTTGTGGGTGGGCCACCTGGTTTCCTCTGGAGGTAAGCAAACCTCTTTCCTTCCATAAGGCTCCATGGGCATGTAAAGTCAGAAAGGCATACTTAGAGTATAAATGTTTATCTTCTGTCCCTTTGCTAGGGTCAGGGCTCTAGGTATGCCACTGGCTGTTGCCAGCTTCCCAATTTTGGCACAAAACCCTTTTCGCTGTCCCTTGGTCCTCATCCACGAATAGAGTAAAGGGTTTCTCAGGGTTTGGGATGCCAAGCGCTGGGGCTTGCTGTAGTGCCCTCTTCAAATCCACGAAGGCTTGCTGTTGTTCTGTGCTTCAAACAAAGGGGTCTCTCTCAGTTCCTCTGGTTGACTCATGTAGAGGCTTGGCAATGATGCTGTAATTAAATATCCATATCCTACAAAATCCTGCAGACCCCAGAAAGCCACAGAGTTCTCTGCAGTTCTTTGGCTCTGGTATCAGGATAATAGCCTGCTTCCTTTTTTCACTGGTAACAAAAGGGTGTTCCACTGTGATTGGCATTGCCTCAAGATCCTATGTTGGAGCAGTCGCTCTAGATGCACCTACACTCCTTCAGTCGCCCTTCGTGGGATGGGATACTTATTTACTGCAACAGGATTGACAAATGGCTTGGGCTTCACAATTATTGGTGGGATATTCTTTGCCATTCCTGGGGGGTTCACTTGTTCCAGAATACTGGCGGGGATGGGTCCCTCCTCTTCTTTTATTATCATGAGGCGCCAGTACTCCCTCAGGGGTGCCTCCACAACCAGTTCCCCAAGTGACATAGTGGACAATGTGGCTTCTCCCGATGGCTTAAAAGTAATTTGGGCTTGCAACTTTACCAACAAATCTCTTCCTAATAATAGAATAGGGCATTCTCTCTTCCAGTGCCCTTCCTGTCGGCAGATGGCGCACTGATTCCTCCCAAGACGGCTTCGCCCTCCTCCCCGGGCACTTCCTCTTTCCTGAGGGGTGGGTGTGGTAGCCTGTAATGCCGTCAACTTCCTTGTTTGATACTTCTTTTTTTTTTTTTTTTTTTTTTTTCCTCTGGGCTTCCTCATCTCTCTGATTGTAAGTGGTTTGAGCTAACTTCAACATCTATTCCAGCCCATGGCCGATGCACCCCTCATGCTTCTGGATTTTTTCTTTTGGCGAATATTGGACGCTGCCTGAGCTACAAAGGCAGCCTTTATAATGGGGCGTTGGCAATATCATCTGGGTTCTCCTCAAAGGTAGGGTTCTAATTTCTCCAATTGCACACATCAGCACTTGAAAAAGGCACATGTTGGACTGTATAAGTGCATGGTGGTGCTTCCCCACCCTGTCCTGGGGGGCTGGTGGGTCATACACTCTGCATAGAGGCATCATTGCAGTCCCACCCTTTTTCTGTGCCTTATGGGACTTATAGAGGGACGCACTGGTTGCTGCTTCTATCCATTCCTTCTGCCATTACTTCCCTTGTGTTGGGAAACATCCTGCTGCTGCCAACAAATGGGAACTAACATCCACTTCTTTCGCATAGGGTTGTACATACTGTTGCAATCTCAATGTCTGATACTGTGTCCACATTTTTCCTTTCTTTGCTAACTCAATTAGTCCCTTCATAAACTCCTCATCATCCTCTTCCTCTTCGCTCTCTAATTCATCAACCTTGGAGGGTTCAGGCTGAGGGCCGGCTCCTCCCTGGTCCTGGGGCCCTGGGCCTGGGGGATTCGCTAGAGGGGCAGCTGGTGGAGCATAGGGTGGCGGCGGTTTAATGACTTCCCCCCTCCTCATCTTCTGGGTCTGGTATCACCGGGGGCTTTTCTGCCTTCCCTGCCGGTCGAACTGTACAGATTGTATTTCGTGGGGCGTCGCCTTGGCAGGCTTTCAACCACGGTGGATTCTTTTCTACATTGGTTTTCCAAGTAGAAATATAAGGGATCTGGTCTGGGTGGACGTTCAAGATATTTTGATATAGTGGGCTGATTAGTTGCAAATCAAAGCTCCCCTCCGAGGGCCAGTTAGTTTGTTGGGGCCAATCAACTTCACACAATGTCCTCATCCTCTGTCTTCTCAATTTGAACCCCCAATCATCATGCTTTGTGGCCGCTTTCCAGTTCTTTAAAAAACATTCCAGAGGACTACATTGGCTTGCCCCAGACCCCATTTTTTTTTTTTTCTTTTTCAGATACCCCGCACCTAATGGGCTGTAAATTCTTTCACACTCCACGCACTACAGATTGTGACCTGCCGAGGTCGCCCTGGCAGAAAATGCACAACCCTGCAATCGCTCGGCCAAGGGGACGCTAAGCCCCGACCCACACTTGACAACAATTCAGTCACTGGGGTATCCGACATGCAACATATAACATACAAATCACACCATTATAATTTCAACATGCAACACACAAAACACACCAATACAATTTCCCCTCTGTTTCCCTTTTACCCAACCTTACTGGCGGCACTCTACTGCAATCGGCCAGTTCCCTTCCTGGCGGCCCTCTGCACAACCAGGTGAGGCTTGATCAGACCTCGCCCCCCTTTTCCTTGGGGCCCACGCCCTTTCCCTTGGGCTTACCGTTTTCCGCTGCGGATTCCCTCCTGGCCAGTCCTCTTTTCTCTCCCGACTGGGTGTCTCGGCTCAGGCACAGCGTGGCGATCTCCCCCTACAAACTGGCAGGGTGCGCGCTGGAGATTGCGAGCCCTGGTCCTGGTTGCTCACCCGGTCGAGTCTGGCCCCTCGGTCCACCTTTCGTGGGGTGGGGACCCATCCCGGACACGAGCCCCCAAAACTGAAGCCTTAGATTAGCAGTACCCGGAGGTCCAGCGGTCCGCCAACCCCGTGGCCAGAGGGGAAAAACAATTCCAGAGACTTCTTGGTCAGAGAAAAGAGATTTATTGCAAATCTGTGCACAGAGACAGTCAGCAGAATATAGTTTCTGAAATCTGACTGTGTTGTTACCATGTTCAGCAAGCATTTTTATACCTGAAAGCATTCACCCTCCTCCCATACCTCCCCCCCAATATTTGCTGGCTAAGGCTGCTAGCTAAGCACTTCCTCTGCTGGTTAAGCATTTTCTCTGCTCAGTAAGCACCCCCTCCCACCTTCTTGTACACGTGTCTTTCTTTTGCTAGCTAAGCATTTCCTTCGTATCTCTTCTTATCTTGCATTACTTAAAGCAGAAGTAAAGCAGGAAACATCTTGCTAGTGGTTTTTAGTTGACAGCAGTTTTTGGCTAGGCAGGAAACGACCTTCTGACCTGTAGCTAGCATCAGCAGTTTCAGATAGCTGGTTAGACAGGAAACGGTCTCCTGACCTGTCTGATTTAGGCTTTGCAAATAACTGCATTTTTGAGTTTGAGCTTGTGTAGCCATCCTAGCAGAGTGCCGGAATTTACTATGTGTAGATAATATTAATGATTAACCGTTCCCCTCTCCCTTCACCTCAGGTTAAGTACTTAATTCGTTCCGGAGGTCTGTACTTAACCTGAAACTGTTCTTAACCTGAAGCACCACTTTAGCCTATGGGGGCCTCCTGCTGCTGCCACACCGCCGGAGCACGATTTCTGTTCTCATCCTGAAGCAAAGTATTACCTCAGGTAATATTTCTGGGTTAGCGGAGTCTGTAACCTGAAGCGTATGTAACCTGAAGAGTATGCAACCTGAGGTACCACTGTATATCCTAGGCCAGCTTTCCCCCAACGTAGTGCCTTGCAGATATTTTGGACTTCAGTTCCCATCGGCTGTACCCGGCACACCTATGTGGGTTCGTGTGTGAACCACAGCATGAGGGAAGGAACTTTTAATCTTTCCTCCTCCATCATACTCCCGATGACCCCCTGCACACACACACTGTTTGCTCCCATAGTGAGGGAAGAGGGTGGTTTTTGTCAGCCCTCCAGCAGGGGAAAAAGGATATTTGGGGCAGGTTCCCAGATCAGTGATAGAGCATGTTTTGCATGTAAAAAAAAATAATCCCAAATTCATTTCCCTGGCATCTCCAGTTAAGGAAAAGTCCTAAAAGTTTTGGAAAGTCTCTTGTCTGAAATGCTGGAGGGAGCTGTTGCAGGTCAGTCTAAACAACATGGAACCAGAATAATCATGGCTCGATTCTCTGGCTTGCTATAAGGCAGGTTGCTAGGTCAGTATTCTTAGGAGGTGAAGTTCAGAGACAGTCGCTTGCTGAAGGCTTATGGTAGAGGTGAGATTCAAACCACAACATTCCTGAGATGTAGCTCAGCTCCTTAGCCACTACAGTGGTACCTTGGTTCTCAGACTTAATCCGTTCCGGAAGTTCGTTCGAAAACCAAAGCATTCCAAAACCAAGGCATGCTTTCCCATAAAAAGTAATGCAAAATGAATTACTCTGTTCCAGACTTTTATAAACAACCCCTAAGACAGCAATTTAACATGAATTTTACTATCCAACAAGACCATTGATCCATAAAATGAAAGCAATAAACAATGTACTGCAGTCATACAATCAATCAATCAGTAGCTGAACTGGGTTCCACACAGTCACAAAAACAAAAAAAAGAGCCGCAAAAACAAAAATGCAAAATAAATAGCAAAAACAGACAGACCTCAGCGTAACACTCAAAACGGAAGTGTGGGACTCAAAACGGAAGCGTAACACTCAAACGGAGCACGTTCGGCTACCGAAAACAGTTCGCAAACTGGAACAATTACTTCCGGGTTTGCAGTGTTTGGGTTCCAAGTTGTTTGAGTACCAAGGCGTTTGAGGACCGAGGTACAGCGAAACCAGCCATACCAGCTAACTTGACCAGTGTGGGTTTCTCATTTGTTTTACGCTAGCCAAGGGTGGAGTAAACACCAACAGGAAACCAAACTGATAAAGAGATCAATCAAATGCTTTCATTTGCCCTAATGGGGCAGCCTCTACCAAAAGGACTCAGATGCCAATCCACTGAGAATTAAGTCCCCACCCCCACCCCACCACTGCTGTCTAAGGACATTTCTCAACATGCCTTTCTCTTCAATTCTTTCTCTGGCCACCCCGTTTTTAGCTGCAGTCCCTCCAGCCAGACTTTCTTTAACCTCTCTTGTAAAATACCCTCAGCGATGAGTTTGACAAGTTTTTCTCCTGAAGTGTGTCTTTCCTTTCTCTCTCTATCTTCATCTCCCTCAAGGCAGGAATCTTCACACACACACACACCCCCCCTTCTTTCAGACAACCTATCTTGTGCGTAACAACTTTGCCCTGTACCATTTGTGACACCGAAATGAGCAGCTGAATCTAATGGGTGGGCCGGTGATTAGAAAAGGTCTTGACATGGTCAGCTTCAGCCATTAGTGCAAGGTCAAAGGTTTCTACAAACATTTAGCATTCATTAAAAGCCGAAAACTTCTGTCTGTGTGTGTGTTGTGGGTTTGCCTACCGCTTCAGGCTAGCCACTGGCATGCTTGTGTACTATCAGATATACAGGATGGCCTGGCTTTTATGGAGTCACTAGCAATATCCTCTACTCAAGGCAACTAGCTTCTAAATTTAACAGTGCTTTTACCCAGATCTGACTCTATTTGCTGACGGGGGAGCAGAACGACAACATGCCTTCCTCTTTTGCCACCTGAGGCCTTTGTTCTACCTTCAAGACCACCAGACAGCCAGATGAGAGTATTCACGTTCAAATTGGACGTGCACACGTAAAATCCAACACGCATATGTCCAGTGTACACAGTAACTAACACAGATTAAAATATAGGCATTGGCTACACCAGGGGTAAAGGTAAAGGTAAAGGGACCCTTGAGCATTAGGTCCAGTCATGGCCAACTCTGGGGTTGCGGCGCTCATCTTGCTTTATTGGCTGAGGGAGCCGGCGTACAGCTTCCGGGTCATGTGGCCAGCATGACTAAGCCGCTTCTGGCAAACCAGAGCAGCGCATGGAAACACCGTTTACCTTCCCGCCAGGGCGGTACCTATTTATCTACTTGCACTCTGACGTGCTTTCAAACTGCTAGGTTGGCAGGAGCAGGGACCGAGCAACGGGAGCTCACCCCGTTGTAGGGATTCGAACTGCTGACCTTCTGATCGGCAAGTCCTAGACTCTGTGGTTTAAACCACAGTGCCACCCGCGTCCCCCACATAAGCATGCCTAGATCCAGATTGTGTAGCCCAGGGGTAGTCAACCTTTTTATACCTACCGCCCACTAATGCATCTTTCTTGATGGTAAAATTTCCTTACCGCCCACCAGTGCTTGATGGAAGGAGGATTCAGCTAATAATAATAATAATAATAATAATAATAATAATAATAATGTATTATTTATACCCCGCCCATCTGGCTGTGCTGTAGAACCCGCTACCGCCCACCTAGAATCCTGAAACGCCCACTAGTGGGCGGTAGGGACCAGGTTGACAACCCCTGGGCTACACAATCTGGATCTAGGCATGCTTATGAACTGTCACTTACCTGCATGGATGTTTGGCAACATTGGAAGTGAGACAGCTGTGTCTGCAGGATAAAAAGGGAATGCGTTCCCTTAAAAGAAAATTATATGAAGATGTTTTATCGATGGTATATTACACCAAGCAAGCTGACAAAACCAGCTCAAACCTTTGTTGGAGATGGAAATAATCTGAGGGAACAATGCACCACATGTGGTGGAAATGTGAAAAGATAAGAAACTTTGGGGAAATTAAGGTAAAGGTAAAGGTACCCCTGCCCATACGGGCCAGTCTTGACAGACTCTAGGGTTGTGCGCTCATCTCACTCTAGAGGCCGGGAGCCAGCGCTGTCCGCAGACACTTCCGGATCACGTGGCCAGCGTGACAAGCTGCATCTGGCGAGCCAGCGCAGCACACGGAACGCCGTTTACCTTCCTGCTGGTAAGCGGTCCCTATTTATCCACTTGCACCCGGGGGTGCTTTCGAACTGCTAGGTTGGCAGGCACTGGGACCTAACGACGGGAGCGCACCCTGCTGCGGGGATTCGAACAGCCGACCATGCGATCGGCAAGTCCTAGGCGCTGAGGTTTTACCCACAGCGCCAGCCGTATCCCCTCCACGCCACCCGCGTCCCCTCCTTGGGGAAATTATTTATAATGAATTTCTAAAAAATGTTTAAATTAACTTTTCTCAAAAGACTGGAAGCCTTTCTTTTAGGAATCATCGATGCAGATATTCCAAAAGAGCTGAGAAAGGTATTCATGTATACAACTACCGCCGCGGGAATGTTGATAGCTAAATGGTGGAAGGGAGATAAAATACCAACTAAAATGGAGTGGCAGGTGAAAGTACTTGAATATGTAGAATTGGCAAAGATGACAGGAAAAATTAGGAACCAGACAGACCAAAAGTTTAACAAAGAATGGGATTTATTCAGATTATATTTAAAAGAACATTGTTCTCACATGAAATCCTTGACATGCTTTGGTTAACTTCTGCAATGTAATATGCTACAAAGATTATGGATAATTCATATTAAAGAATATACAAATATGCAGTCAACAAGGAAACGAAGGACCCATACTGAGGGTGACGGAAGTCTCAACATATGGAAGAACTTTATTTTATATGTAACATTTTCTTTGTATTTGATGTGATCTGTTTTTGTTGTTCTTTTTGTGGTGAAGGGACTTCAGTACATAACAAATACATCAAATAATCCAGAAAACAAGTCCAACGAAGAACCATAGCTGTCAAGTGTCCCTTATTTGAAGGGACAGTCCTTTATTCCAGCGCCATGTCCCGCTGCTGTCCCTTATTGATGGATGCCCCTTAAATGTCCCTTAAATGATGTCCCTTAAATTTCAAAGGAGGCAGCGCCTCTCCCTCCTTCCCTGCCGGCCAGGGAGGAGGGAGGCTCCAACTGTGTTGCTTGGCTGTGTTGCTCACCCAATAAGAAGGCTAAGAACAACTGGGGGGTGGAACTTGCATGCCTTGTGTGTGGCTAGTTAATGCAAGCTGAGGGGTTTTTTGAATGCTGGACGCCATTTTGTTGCACGTGCTGCTGCAAACTTTGCAGTGCAAAGCCAGGCCGGGGAGCCATCTTAAGTTAAGGCTGCATAGGCCTTGTGGTGCATGTGATTCAGATTCTATTCAGTTGAACTTCTGGTTACAAAGTTGGTTGGACAGTGTTCTCGAAGCTACCAGCATGAGTTTGACCAAACTGGAACGTGTCCAGAGGAGGGCAACCAAAATGGTCAAAGGCCTGGAAACGATGCCTTATGAGGAACGGCTAAGGGAGCTGGAGAAGAGGAGGTTAAGGGGTGATATGATAGCCATGTTC
This sequence comes from Podarcis raffonei, assembly GCF_027172205.1. Classification (NCBI taxonomy): domain Eukaryota; kingdom Metazoa; phylum Chordata; class Lepidosauria; order Squamata; family Lacertidae; genus Podarcis; species Podarcis raffonei. The sequence continues at coordinate 15,866,786 of NC_070614.1, forward strand.
AAATATATAAAAGGATGTCATATAGAGGAGGGAGAAAGGTTGTTTTTTGCTGCTCCAGAGAAGCGGACACGGAGCAATGGATTCAAATTACAAGAAAGAAGATTCCACCTAAACATTAGGAAGAACTTCCTGACAGTAAGAGCTGCTCGACAGTGGAATTTGCTGCCAAGGAGTGTGGTGGAGTCTCCTTCTTTGGAGGTCTTTAAGCAGAGGCTTGACAACCATATGTCAGGAGTGCTCTGATGGTGTTTCCTGCTTGGCAGGGGGTTGGACTCGATGGCCCTTGTGGTCTCTTCCAACTCTATGATTCTATGATGATTCTATGACCAGACTGCAGGAGGACAGGAAGACTGGAGTGCCTGGAACAGGTGAGGCTGCAGGTCCCTTATTTTGGCTGCTGGTCCCTTATTTTCAAGGCTGCTGGTCCCTTATTTTCAAATCTGTAAGTTGACAGCTATGTGAAGAACAGTAGAAAGAACTGGGTGTACTCAGCCTGCAGAAGAGAATGTTGATGGAAGGTGTGACAGCTGTTTTCAGATATATCTGAAGTGCCATCATGCAGAAGAGGGAGCAGATTTGGGATGTATGCACCATACAATGAAATCGCATTAAAAGCACCTTGCTTCCCCCCCCAAAAAAACTTGGGAACAGTAGTTTACACCCCACAGAGCTACAATTCCTGTACCCGTATAACAAAACACAGTTCCCAGGATTCTTTGGGGGAAATCACGTGCGTTGAATGTGCTTTCAACCTGTGGTGTGTACACAGCCTTCTAGAACCAATGAGTTGAGTGGGCAGGGAAGCGATTTTGGCCAAACAAGAGAAGACACTTCCATGGGGTAGGAGATGTTCTGCAGTGAAACAGTCTGCCTCCAAAAGTTTTCTTTTGCTGGAGATATTTAAGCAGAAGCTGCTCAAGTTGCATCCTGGACTGAGCAGGGCTTTGGGCTCGATATCATCCCAGACCCCTTCCAGAATTAAGATTCCATGCGTGGGGGGGTCAGAGCTGGGTGACAGTATCCTCTGACCTGGCCCACACTGACTCTGTCTTTCTTCCAACTTTGTTCACACTCCAAGAGCTCAACGGCAGCCAGTCTGAATATCCCAGGGTAAAGTCTAATTACCCCAAACTCCTAGACGCCAGGAATTTCTTTTGTTTATCTGATTTTATGCTTGTCATTAAACTAGCTGTGAGGTGGCTAGGTATTAACCATGTGGAGAAATTGGGGGCTTTCTGCCGAGTCTTGCTTAATCCTATCTTTGCACCGTTCTTCTTCCTCCGCCTCCATCAACTTGATTGATAGGTGTCATGCTGGGATGGAGGAGAGTGAGGGTCCCTGATCCTGCACCCACACAGAGCTGTAAAAGGCTGGGAACGTGCTATGGCACCCATGGCACCCAGAGTATTGCTAGTCTTCCTAAACTGCTAGAGATGGACCGCATTTCCAGGTTCAGAATAGACAAAAGGAAGTATTGTTATTGTTTAGTCATTTAGTCGTGTCCGACTCTTCGTGACCCCATGGACCAGAGCACGCCAGGCACTCCTGTCTTCCACTGCCTCCCACAGTTTGGTCAAACTCATGCTGGTAGCTTCGAGAACACTGTCCAACCATCTCGTCCTCTGTCGTCCCCTTCTCCTTGTGCCCTCCATCTTTCCCAACATCAGTGTCTTTTCCAGGGAGTCTTCTCTTCTCATGAGGTGGCAAAGTATTGGAGCCTCAGCTTCAGGATCTGTCCTTCCAGTGAGCACTCAGGGCTGATTTCCTTCAGAATGGAGAGGTTTGATCTTCTTGCAGTCCATGGGACTCTCAAGAGTCTCCTCCAGCACCATAATTCAAAAGCATCAATTCTTTGGCGATCAGCCTTCTTTATGGTCCAGCTCTCACTTCCATACATCCCTACTGGGAAAACCATAGCATTAACTATACGGACCTTTGTTGGCAAAAGGAAGCATACCTTTGTACAATTGGTAAATAATGTACGCAGACAGTGAACATGCATGCGTACGATGCCCTTCCAGTTATCTCTTCTGCATAGGGAGAAGTGTAGCTGCACCTGCAGAAACCACCCAAAAGTCTTGCATTTCCAGATGGCATGCATTGTCACAAGTTAACCAAAGTTTTTGTGACAGGCCTGTGCGGCTGTCGGCTGCATTGCAAAAGCCCTGTCCCAAAATGGCTACTAGGTGAATTTGGGTTTCCTATCAGTTCCTCTCTCCCTCGGCAAATATTCTGCGCCATTAAATAGCTACTTGCTAGGCAGAAATTCAACCAGTGCAGTCTGTCTGCCCACCCACCCCGGATCAAAATGCAGTGATGGGGGAAATATTCGTATCCTGAATTGAAGCCCGTCACATATAGCTGTTCAAAGCTAAGAACTCCTGCCAGAGAAATGGTGCCACACAACGGTGGATTAAAAAGTCACAATGAATCATAGCTGGGCCCAGAAGAGTGCCTTCAACTTTTGACCTGTTTCTAATAGCTCTGTTCATGTTCTAGAAGCGATAAGACATTGAATTTCTTTCATGAAACACGTGGAGCCTGGGGGCAATTGTAATTAGACGCAGCTACATTTTTTAATCCCCAATGCACTTAAAAAGAAAAGAAAAGACGTTCTCCGTTTTAAAAAGCTGAAAATATTGCAGTCCCATAGAACAGCATCACAGGGTCTTTAGCAATGGAAGTGGGGCGAGAGTGAGGGAAATAGTTCTGTGACAAGGGCATCCAAATAGGTTCCAGAAGGTTCCTTCCAGATTTAATACCTACAATGCCTCCAGCAGGGATGGCGAATCTGTGCCCTTCCGGTGTTGTCACACTAAAACTGCCATATTTCCAGCCAGTTGGCCAGACTGGGCAGGGGCTGAAGGGACCTGTAGCTTAACTGAGAACTGTAGCACACTGAGAGCCAGTGTGGGGTAGTGGTTAAGAGCAGTGGACTCGTAATCTGTTGACCCGGGTTCGCTTCCCCGCTCCTCCACATGCAGCTGCTGGGTGACCTTGGGCCAGTCATACTTCTTTGAAGTCTCTCAGCCCCACTCACCTCACAGAGTGTTTGTTGTGGGGGAGGAAGGGAAAGGAGAACGTTAGCCGCTTTGAGACTCCTTTGGGTAGTCATAAAGCGGGATATCAAATCCAAACTCTTCTTCTTCTTCTTAACAACTTTTGGAGACACAACAGGTTCTCCAACTTTGGCCTACAACGAAAAAGCATCCCGGGCTCTGCCTGGAAGCCTTTTCCCATATCATCTGGCATGTGTGTCTGTGGAGGAGACTCTTTCTAGTTAGTGAGCAGGACAAGGAACACAATCTGTCAAGCAGAAACCTCTCACGGGTACTTAATATTCCAGGTTTCAGAACTTGCACCAAAACCAGGCAAGCTGTGCCCTCAGTTAAGTCCATAAGTAAAGACAGCACCTCACCGTTCTGGTACTCGGTCCTTTTAAGCTTCTTCCCACTGTAGCATACCCTCCAACAATTCTCTGATGAAAATAGGGACATCCTATTCCATACCCTCCAACAATTCTCTGATAAAATAGGGACATCCTATTCCATACCCTCCAACATGTCTCTGATGAAAATAGAGACATCCTCCCCCTCCATTATTTCTCTGATGAAAAGAGGGATGTCCTACCATACCCTCCAACGTTTCTCTGATGAAAATAGAGGCATCCTAAGGAAAAGTGGACATTCCAGGATCTTCTCTTCTGCCATGGTGCTGGGGGCCTTATAGGAATGTGTCCAATGTCTGAGTGGGAAGTAGAGGAAAATGTTAGAATGGGATTGTGTATTATTATGATTTGTTACTTAATAAATTTATATCCCGCCATTCCTCCCAGGAGGGACGCGGGTGGCGCTGTGGGTTAAACCACAGAGCCTAGGACTTGCCGTTCAGAAAGTTGATGGTTCAAATCCCCGCGACGGGGTGAGCTCCTGTTGCTCAGTCCCTGCTCCTGCCAACCTAGCAGTTCGAAAGCATGTCAAAGTGCAAATAGATAAATAGGTACCGCTCTGGCGGGAAGGTAAATGGCGTTTCCGTGCTCTGCTCTGGTTCGCCAGAAGCGGCTTAGTCATGCTGGTCACATGACCCGGAAGCTGTACGCCGTCTCCCTCGGCCAATAAAATGAGATGAGCGCCGCAACCCCAGAGTTGGCCACGACTGGACCTAATGGTCAGGGGTCCCTTTACCCTTTATTCCTCCCAGGGCAGTGAACACATCAACAATAAAACAAAGCAGCTAAAGTCAAACAGATGCAGGCTGTTTTGCATCTGTGGTCCTCTAAACTTTGGATTCCAACTCCCATCAGCCTCAGTCAGCAGTCAAAGGTGAAGAATGATGGAAACCGGGAGTCCAACAACATCCCAAAGGCACTGGTTCCCCTATACCTGTTCTAGAGCAAATAGTGAAGTATGTCAAAATAGAAACCGATCTTTTTCAACAGTCCAGTGCAGTTGCACGAAATGGTACAAAGTGGAAAAGGGAGACTATTACTAGTTGGCGGAGAGAATTTGTGCCAGACCAAGCTGGTTGCGTTCGGTCAAATTAACTATGAATATTGGTGACTTCAACAACAACAAAACACACACACCATCGGAAGAGTGCTTAGCAAATTCCTACCTCACAAGGTCTTCCTGTTCCTTGCACATAAAATCAGGACAGCTGAACGTGACTGCAGAAGCAGCTCATTTTGTAAACTGGGGGAGCCTGTCAAGTGGCCTCCTACGTGGGAACCATAAAATAATGAAAGAGTCTAGATTGCCTTTTTTTTATTTGCCCAGAGAAGTGGTTCCCTCAGAACTGAGGGCCCTCTTCAAAAAATTGAAAAAGGTTTTTTGGTGGAACTGGGATCTCATAAGCCGACTGTCACTCGTAAGCATTTATGTTGGGGGAGCCTCTGGTACTTTTCTTGTTTTCCTCTTCCCCCTCTGAGGGCTTCGAGGCATTTTTCTGAGCTCTGGCTTGTGTAAGAGCGAATCTGTCAACGTTCGGACAGGCGGGCCCCATCGTGGCCCGAAGGGGGACCAACCAACCAAATGTGGAGGCATCCATCCAGCACTTAACTGAAATTCCTCATTCCTTCACTGTGCCCTCAGGCCCAGCACTCCTTCGCTTTTAAAAAAAACAAACCCCAACCCCCTATAAAATTATTGGTATTAAGAAGGGCAGGCATGTTTCTTAGACAGCTTAGGAATAGCTGGTAAAACAAGGGACATTTCTGAGCGTCTGGATCAAATTCCAAAAAGGGCAGTTGCATAAAGGCCGCTTCACATCTTGAGGGGTTGTCTCCAACAAACTTTTACTCAGAGTAGATCCATTGACATTCATGGACCTAGGCTAGGCACAGCCGTTTATTTCAGTACATTGGCTCTGAGTAAAAGTTAGTTGAATATAAACTCTCTATAGGGCACCAAGGCTTCTCTTAACAACATAGTTATTTCTCTACCATATTTCAGTAGAGCTTCCTGGATACTTACTAAAGCATGGTAAAATATATACATTGAATATAACAACCTGTGTGTTAAAAGACAAAAAAATATATTAATACACGTTGAAAAGACTTGGAGAAAATAAATATTTGCCAGGCATGGAAAGGTAGCAATGCAGGCACCAGGCAGGTCTCTCTTGGGAGGGAATTCTTAATAAAAGTCACCTCCACTCAGAAGGCTCTGTCTCTCTCTTTCTGGTTACCATTGGCCTTACCTCTGATGGTGGAAACATCTGGAGACTGTCTGAAGATGGGCCACTGTTCCATTTGCTTTGAGTGCTCTCCTAAATCAAGAATCCTCAACCTGTGGCCCTCCAGGTGTTTTGGCCTACAACTCCCATGATCCCTAGCTAACAGGACCAGTGCTCAGTGATGATGGGAATTGTAGTCCAAAACATCTGGAGGGCCGAAGGTTGGGGATGCCTGTCCTAAATGCTTGGAGGCACCTAGTGGATCATTAAAAAAACAAAACACTAAAATTATAACTGCTCTTTAGAAACACTTTGTGGGAGTTGACATTCTTTCAGAGTTGCAACAGGTGGAAAATGTTGCCAACAAACTGTTGATGGGGCAGATTGCCAGCGAAATGTAATGCAGGTGTTTAAAATCTTGCATTGGCTGCCTGTATGTTTCCGGGCCAGGTTCATGGTTCTTGTTAGCAGACCACAAGCTTTACATCAGTCAGCAGTGTGATGCTGCAGCAAAAAAAAGCTAATGCTGTTCTGGGCTGCATCAACAGAAGTATAGTGTCAATATCAAGGGAAGTAATAGTCCCACTCTATTCTGCTTTGGTCAGACCTCATTGGGAGTACTGTGTCCAGTTCTGGGCACTACAATTTAAGAAAGATACTGACAAGCTTGGAAGGTGACCAAGATTACCAAGGGTCTGGAAACGAAGCCTTATGAGGAACGGTTGAAGGAGATGGGTATGTTTAGCCTGGAAAAGAGGAGACCGAGATAAGATACGACAGCCATCTTCAAATATCTCAAGGGCCGTCACATGGAAGATGGAGCTAGCTTGTTTTCTCCTTTTCTGGAGGGTAGGATTCAAACCAATGGCTTCAAGTTACAAGAAAGGAGATTCCAACTAAACTTCAGGAAGAACTTTCTGACAGTAAGAGCTGTTTGATTGTGGAACAGACTCCCTCAGAAGGTAATGGGCTCTCCTTCCTCTGAGTTTTTAAGCAGAGATTGGGTGTCCACCTGTCAGGAATGCTTTAGTGTGGTGTAGTGGTTAAGAGCGGTAGTCTCATAATCTGGGGAACCGGGTTCGCATCTCCGCTCCTCCACATGCAGCTGCTGGGTGACCTTGGGCCAGTCACACTTCTTTGAAGTCTCTCAGCCCCACTCACCTCACAGAGTGTTTGTTGCAGGGGAGGAAGGGAAAGGAGAATGTTAGCCGCTTTGAGACTCCTGAAGGGGAGTGAAAGGCGGGATATCAAATCCAAACTCTTCTTCTTCTTCTTCTTTAGTTGAGATTCCTGCATTGCAGAAGGGCTGGACTAGGTGACGGTTGAGATCCCTTCCAACTTTACAGCACTATGCTTGACATGCCACAACATTAGAAATTAATAGTTGGAAACTGAGTGTGTCAACATGCATGTTATGACCCTGTATTTTCAGTCCAGAAGGGAAGAGGGTTGGATTGCAGGATCTTTTGTTCCCTCTCAGATTCCGCACCCAGCATGGCAATTCTTCTGCATTCTGATGAACAATTCTCTTTTGATATATGCTTTAAAATGACTGATATGGAAAGCTCCTTTGCTGCAGCTTTTTACCAGGGCAAGTGCCCTGGGCAGCGTAGAAGATGAGAAGACAAGCGTCCTCTGAGGCTTGAGGGGTGAATTGGTGAAAGGCTGTTGTGAGGGATTTATGCCACAAACAAAAAAAGGGTAGCTCTCACCCTTGCGGAGGACCAGCAGAGAGGCCATCTCCTGCTTTTGTTGACTGCACGGTATATCTGCAAATCACTCAGTCAGACCAAGGAAATTGTAACCTTTGCCCTCAGAGTTAACAAGATCTGCTAATGTGCAATCGCCTTTTCGCCATCAGATGCTGCTGGCAAGGATCCTGCCCAGGAATGACCTGAGGACACAGCAGACAAGCCTTAAGTGATTGTCTCCATCTCATTCTATCCTGTTTACAATACAACAGCTTTTCCTCAAACAAAATGCTTTCTCTGTGTGTGTGTGCTAAACACACCCCTTCATGCTCCTGGGTGCTGGCTATTTGAGCCAATTTACTGGTCTCCCCCTTCCTCCAAACCATCCACATTTCTCGAGATGTATGTACCAGGTAGCTGCACCTGGACTAAACAAACAAATAAATTCGGTTTTCAAAATATAGAACGAGAGAGGCAGTATCAATTGACCTCTCTCACTGGGAAAGCACAATTGATCGTGTTGGTGGCTTGGTTCACACGACCACCCTGATGCTGTTCTGTCTCGCCATAACTAACTCATACAGGCCTGGATGTGTTATATTTGTGAAGGAGTGGGCCTTTTCCGTGGTGGCACCCCATATTCGGAATACCCGCCTCAACAGATTGTTGACATTACAATCTTTCCAGCCCTAGGTTAAGACTTTCTTGTTTCCCCAGGCCTGTTAAAAGCTTTACACTTGGCATTTAGCTGCTTGTCTTTTAGTTTTTATTGTTTGGGGGTGGTTTTATGATTCTGCTTTATGTTGTGCTCTATGGTTGAGCATTGCATCTCCAGCACTTCTCCGATTCAGACTTATAAATTTGAGCAAGTCTGCTCAGATTTAGATACCATCTGTAAATGATTTTCAGATAGTTCTCCTTCAAAGAGGAACACTTTAACACTCTCACAAACTCTCCCTCACAATCGCCTGCCTCCTCCTCACTGTCCGCCCAAGACTTTGCCTCCTTCGGGGCCTTGTGCCTAACAGATGGTGCCAGGTGAACATGCGTCTGGAGAGAGGGCTCTCCTTCGACTGGACATCGTGTCAGAAAAAGTCCTTCTGCTGGGTAATCACCTGCCTGACCCCAGAAGCAGAAGCACTTGGAGTAGGGCCTCTGAAGATTATCTTAATTGGCAGGCAGGTTCATGTGGGAAAAGGCTTTTAGAGACACTCGCCCCAGGCTGTCGAGGGCTCCTTAGAGGTCAAAACCAGCAGATTTGAACGGTGTCTGACAACAAACTGGGAGCCACTGAAGATATTTAACCCTGGAGTGAGATGTTCATGGTGGTCGGTACCAGTTAACTATTTTGGTTACCGTCTTCTGCACTTGTTGGCATTCCTAAAGATTTTTAAAAGGCAGCTCCGCAATACGAGAAGAAGGATGGGGGAGCGTTAGGTCCAGGGATCCCTTGCCCTCTGTACCCAACCCCCAGGACTCTCCCAGGTGAGCCACGCTCCTCCCAAACTTCACATCTTGCACCACACCTTCCTCAGACACCTTAGTATGCAAAAGCCTGCCAGCATAAAAGTGCGCTTACCAGCCAGCAAAACAACAACAACACACACAAAAAACCCCAACAGTAATCCATGTGCATTAATATGACTATATTAGTTGCAGCTCCTCAATGTCCTCTGTTATTGCACCCATACTTACCGGTAATTCATGTTGTGCGGATGCCTGATTCTCGCGTTTCAAAGCAACTACTCTATTTCAAACTTAAAAATGGAAAGCATAATGCTGGTGGTCAACAAAAGAGGTTTAAAGACTGTCTCAAGGCAAATCTTAAAAGATGTAGTATAAACACCAACAATTGGGTAACACTTGCCTGCGAGCCCTCCAATTGGAGAACAGCCTTTACCAAAGGTGTCATGGGCTTTGAAGACGCTTGAACTCTGGACACAAGGGAGAAACGTGCTAAGAGGAAGGCATGCTTGGCCAACCTTCGCCATGTCCCCACTGTGGAAGGACATGTGGATTCAGAATTGGCCTCCACACTCACTTACATTGTTAAAACCATGTTTATGGAAGACAATCTTACTCAGCCACGAGTGATCGCCAAAGAAGAAGACTTAATTTACTGGGACAGGACTGTAGGTGCCATTGTTAGCTGAGCTTGAGAAAGACCAACCTACAAGAACGTCACTTAAAATCAGGGGGCATCAGTCCTCAACTCCTAAAGGGCCATACAGGCCCCAGCTGGGGGTGGGAGAACAGAAGTGGGTGGAGGTGGGAGCTACGGTCAAGGAATGTGGAGCTGGTTATATTAGTGGAAAGGTAATTTCCTGTAAATTTGCGAAGTCCTCAGTTTGACCTGTGGCTGAATAATTAGAAGCACGTTTCTCCTTAATCTATTAGCAGTTGAAGGTCATGCCATGAATTTCCTGAAAGGCAATTATCTTCAGATAATACCAAGAAGGTATTTAGAAATTACCCAGCATTTTAAGTTCTCATAAGGTAAGCATCAACGTAAGAGTTCCCTTGCTGCATCAGATCAAAAGGTCCCTCTTGTAGTCCAGAATTTTGCAACACCAGCCAGACCAAATGCCTTTCCAGGGGCGGGATTTGGAAAGAGAGCACAGAAAGAGCACAATTGTTCACTCAGGCAAAATATAGTCATTCACACTGGATGTACACCCCACAACAGGTGGGGCAAAGTTTTGGATTTGAAATTCTATTTCATTCCTGTTTGTCTCAATCCAGGCAATCAATTAGTGTCCTCAAGAAAGTCAGAAATCTTTCCCCTCCACATCTCCGATTGCTGTTTCTGGTCCTTTTGTTTCTTGCCCTTTTCCTTTTTTAGACTGCCACAATAAGGATCAGAACCTTGAGGTTCTGTTAAATGCATGAATGCTCTTCACAGAAATTTTCCCCTTTCATGAGAGTGGGCATGGGGGGGGGCGGGAGCTGAGAAGAATCACGACAGTAGCGAATTTAATGGAAGGTGGACAAGGGTGGTGGGCAACCTTCAGGAAGGTTGAAGTAAACCGTGAGACCCACAAACCCGATACCAGATGCAAAAAGAATTATAGACGGAAGAACTGGACTGAGTTAATAGTTTGTGTGTGGCAATTTTTGTTAGACTACACCCTCCCTTCTCTTTCCAATTTTCATTCCCGCAACATAACTGGGGTTGGAGGAGTCACTTTGTTGGTGGCATGGGAATCAGAGAGCCAGTGTGGTGTAGTGGTTAAGAGCAGTAGTCTCGTAATCTGGGGAACCGGGTTCACGTCTCCGCTCCTCCACGTGCAGCTGCTGGGTGACCTTGGGCCAGTCACACTTCTTTGAAGTCTCTCAGCCCCACTCACCTCACAGAGTGTTTGTTGTGGGGGAGGAAGGGAAAGGAGAATGTTAGCCGCTTTGAGACTCCTTAAAGGGAGTGAAAGGCGGGATATCAAATCCAAACTCTTCTTCTTCTTCTTCTTCTTGGTGACATAGGTGTCAACTCCCTGGGGCCCTGGGTTCCCGAACACCCACAAAATTCCCCATTAAGGGGTTGGACACCCACAAATCTGGGTGCCAGGGCCATGCACACTGCATGGCACCCACGGCCACAGGGCCAAGTTGGCACTCCTGCTTGCTATCTACTTCAGATTACCCAGAGACCTACGCATCTCTGGAGCAGAGGACAAATAACATTATCCTATTCTACACTTGAGGAAGTAGTGATGGATGGAAGTGAGAGCTGGACCATAAAGAAGGCTGATCGCTGAAGAATTGATGCTTTTGAATTATGGTGCTGGAGGAGACTCTTGAGAGTCCCATGGACTGCAAGACGATCAAACCTCTCCATTCTTAAGGAAATCAGCCCTGAGTGCTCACTGGAAGGACAGATCCTGAAGCTGAGGCTCCAATACTTTGGCCACCTCATGAGAAGACTCCCTGGAAAAGACCCTGATGCTGGGAAAGATAGAGGGCACAAGGAGAAGGGGACGACAGAGGACGAGATGGTTGGACAGTGTTCTTGAAGCTACCAGCATGAGTTTGACCAAACTGCGGGAGGCAGTGGAAGACAGGAGTGCCTGGCGTGCTCTGGTCCATGGGGTCACGAAGAGTCGGATACGACTAAATGGGACACGACTAAACGACTAAACAACAACAACAACACTTGAGGAAAAGAGAGAAAAGAGCGGTGCCACTGTTATTATTGTTTTATTATTCAGTTGCGCGTGTCCATTTCAGCGCGTGAAAATAACAAAATCTCCAGCAGACTGAGGACAGATAGGGTTATTTTCGCCTTCTGTACTCTTGCAGAACGGGGAGAGAGAGATGGAATGGACTTTGCCATTAATATTATTATTCAGCTGCATATGTCAATTGCAGCGCATGCAAATATGAAAACGTACTGCATGATTGCAAACTGACATCAACTGTGTGTGGTAGTAGTAGTAGTAGTACTAGTAGTAGTAGTAGTAGTAGTAGTAGTAGTGGGGAGGCAGTTTAAATCCAAAACCCCGGCTTAGAAAGCGCAGCGACTTGATTTGATAAAAATCAACTCGGCTGACTTTTCTGCCAGCTCCGCCCCGCTCCCCGCCTCCTTTCTCTGCAACAGTTGCTCAGGCGCCGGCAGGGGCAGACGGCGCCGAGCGGGTGACGTCACAGGCAAGGGGCCTTCGGCAAGCCGGAAACCGGAAGCGCCGGTCTAGGGACCGGGTGACGTGTTAAAGAGTGGGAGCTGTGTGGGAGCCCAGTCAGCCGAGCGGCCGCCATGGAGGCGCTTTACCACCAGACCAACAAGTGCGTGTGCGGGGCGGGAGGTTGCAGTAGTAGTAGTAGTAATAATAATAGTAATAATAATAGTAATAACAAGAGTACCTCGTTCTCGGGAGGGAAGACGGCGGCGGGGCGGAGGTGTTTCAGTAAATGGGGGGAAACCGAGGGAGAGCCGTGGGGTGGAGGGAGGTTTCAGTGGGGTGGCTGTGGGGGAGGGAAGTGGTAGTCATGGTAATGGGACGGAGGGCAGTAATATTCCAACTCATAATCTGCATTTATATGCCCCCCCCGTTCGTATAGGTGAATCGTAGCAACAGCCCTGCTGTACTAGGTCAGCACTGAGTACAGTGGTACCTCGGGTTACATACGCTTCAGGTTACAGATTCCGCTAACCCAGAAATAGTGCTTCAGGTTAAGAACTTTGCTTCAGGATGAGAACAGAAATTGTTCTTCGGCGGCGCAGGAGGCCCCATTAGCTAAAGTGGTGCTTCAGGTTAAGAACAGTTTCAGGTTAAGAACAGACCTCCAGAATGAATTAAGTTCTTAACCCGAGGTACCCCTGTATTTATATCGAGAAGGAGGGGCTGAGTGGAAGGCCACGTAAGTAAAAAGTCTGTGGCAGTTTGAACGAAGTGTAACTTGGTTCTGGTGCCTGCCTGCCTGCCTACCCACTGAAAAATCTTCATGCAACGTCTCTTAATCATTCGCCTGACAGTGTTTGAATATGAAGCACATCGCCTTCTATATTGCGCGGGGGGGGGGGGGGAGTTAGCCTTGGTGCTTTTGTCACTGATTCTCGGCCGAACAGCAAAGACAGTGGTAGAAACTTTTGATAAGCAGGGTGGGTGGGGGTGCGTCTGTTTGCGCCACCAAAAAAGTTTTTGTGCTATCAAAAGCTAGAGCAGCCAGTAATTCCTCTTTGCAGCAGTTGGTCAGATGTAATGATACAGAGCAGCATTCAAATGCACTGGAGTTTCACGCCCATCTGTCGCTCAAGAGGATTTTGCTTCCTGTCATGAGATCTGCTGCATAGGCGCTTGTTGCTGGAACTTGCTGAGATTTTTTTTTAGGGGGAGGACCTAAAAAAGTCTTGCCGCAGTGCCGCGGCAAAAAATACAAACTCCACCGCGTAACCCCGAGCACCATGCCACCCTCTGTCTCTGTCGCACAGAGGTGCCAGAACACACCAAAGATGTGCCAGAACTCAGTTATGGTGAGTTCTGGCCGAAAAAAAAGGCATTATTATTCCCACCCCATTTTGTTATGTTTGTTACGCCATCTGACTCAAAGGCTCTGTGGAACAGCATGGTGAAAGTTTTAGCATAATGCGGCTCATCATTGTAATCTCGTTCAGCAGCTATATCCCACTGGGTAGGCCTCCAGTTTCAATTCAGAAATAAGAAGTTTTGAAAACACAGCCCTGGGTGGGGGAGATTGTGAACAGCAGGATGGGGATAAATAATTGGGGGCATATTGGGAGGGAAGCGAGAACAGGAAAGAATCAGGATGGTGATTCTTTGTGTAGGGGTAGAAGCAGCGTGAAGCTTGGGAAGCAGGCTGAGTATCTATGTTGGGAAGAAGGGAGGAAACAGTCATTGATATGGGATACCAAAGGGTAACATCAGGTGGCAAGGACAGGTTCACAAATAGGGACTACTTTGGAGCTGTTTCTGCCTGAAATCAGCACCAGTAAATTAGTGGATACACTTGGGGCTCTGGAGGATAGAAGAAAAGGGAGATCACCAACTTAGTGTCTGTCATGAGGGCTGCTGTTGGAAATCTTTCCTTCTCCTCTCTACTATGAGAGACTTCATAATTGGGAATGGGAGTAAGTAGTCCTGGTAGCAGGAGTCAGGTGATTGCTAACCATTGTTTACTGTGTAATCTTATTCCTGTCTACTCAGAGGTAAGTCTCATTGAGTTGTATGGGTCCTACACTCAGAGAAATGGGGATAAGAAATTTGCAGAGGGCTTCTCACTTGTATCTTGTTCATCCTTGTAACAACTCAAAGGTCATCCATTTGGATACTGGGCAACCGAGACTGAAACTAAGAGCGATTGCTGTGCCATTAAAATCTAAGATTAAGCTGTACTTTGATTCCCCAGATTTACATGTGTAGTTTAATCTACACAAGGTCCAGACTCTGTTCTCTAGGCACTGGGTCACAGTGGATTCCCCCCCAGCCATAGACACATTCCTTTTGTATTGTGTATGGCTTTGAGTAGTAGCTGTGTTCTGACAAACTCAACTCTGGCCTGGGTGGAAGGGATGGCTTTCAGATTTTTGAAATCCTGAGTGTTAAACACAGTGCCTCTTTAAAACAGACTCTTCTTTGCCATCACCCTTGTAATCCTAGAGTGATTCTCTAGGGTTGCCAATATTTTGAACCCATGGGCAAATTTGGAATCTTGTGAGAGTGCCATGGGCATCACTTTTTCGGCTTCTCTTTCTTGCCCCAGACTGAGTAAGCACACACAGAATCTTTGATCTTCCAGGAGGTCTGGATAAAATCTGGAACCAGTGGAACTAACATGGCTCCTCTTGAATTTGCATGATATTCACAGCATCCTCCAAAATCCACCATTATATTAAAGTTTAAAGTAGTGCAACACACAGTATGAATATGGAGCTGGTGTTTGTCCACCACAGACCCACGGCATGGATCTTCATGATTTTTGCCTGGGATGTTAAAACCGTCAACAAACCATTTGTGGATAAAACGGTCTCCTATCACTTGGTGGTGATTTTCAGGAGAAATATGAGGATCTATAAGAATTCATGCATGTTGAATCCCTGTTGTATCATGGTGGTGCTAGAAAGCACCAGATATGTGACTTTTATATTTTGGTCAGTGGAGATGGATTTGATGATGATTAGGGAATGAGGGGAACTCATAAGAAAAGTATGCAATTTCAAAAGTATCTATTTTACTGGATCCAACGTTTATGTGTGTGCATCTGTAACAGCGAAACCAGATGTCTTCATCTGCCCCAGCTGCAATAAAACATGTCCCTCCCTTGTTGTTCTGTACAGCCACAGCAGCTGCTGTATCTTTCTAATGGTTTGACTTCATCTCTGATGGTGCATTCTTCCATTGTCTCTTGAGGCAGATGGATGCCAGCAATATATGCCTTCTCCCTCTCTGTCTCCATTCCCTTTCTCTCTTTGGTTACTTGCTTCTCGTTCCCTTTTACCTCAGACACTTTATATTCTGTTAAGCTGCTGATCTGAGCTTGAAAACTATATATCATGCTGAAAGAGGAAGTGGGAAAGAGCATTACTCTTCCATCTTCTTTCTTTACAACTCTGTAGTTTTCAGTGGGTTGGGGGAGATAACAACCCATGGTACTTCATGACAAAGTGGGGTGTTCACAACTTAGTGGGTGCCAGGGGAAGACCTCAAGGGTGCCGTTATGCCCATGGGCACCATGTTGGCGAGTGCAGTTCCAGCCTATTTCTACAGTCTAGCACTGAACTTTGTAGCCAAGTCCTACATTCCTGCATCTTACACTGTTTAATCTTTAAAGCTTTAAAAACCATACACCTTGACAATCTGATGAAAAGAACATTACATGCCCTTATGGTGTTTTTCTTTTTAAAAAAATGTCCAGAGCTAGTCATGGACATACCATGTGCTCAGTTTTGGCATGTGCTCAGATGTTGAGTTGGCATGTTCTTGAAAACCTTCCAAACGTTAAAACATTAAGCAAGGTTGTGGAGGCTTCAGAGGTTGCTGAAGCTGTTGTCGTGCTTGTTTCCTCATCTGGTGGAGCCTGTTTGTGTTGACTAAAATGAAAATGAGCTACAGATAGTTGAGTAAATCATAAAGAGTTGGACTGAAGGCCATCTCATTCAATTCTCTGTCCCAAACCAGCAGAAACCGACAGATCCAGGGGTAGCCAAGTGGGTGCTCTCCATATGTTGACGTCGTTGGACTCTCAGCACCCCTGACCATTGGCCATGCTGACTAGGGCTGATGGGAGTTGGCATCCAGCAACTGGTGCTTCCCCTGAATCAGTCCTTGATCCCTTCTAGGCTCTAGTGATAGTTGGCTAGGATGATTTCCAAGAAGGTGCTTGCAAAGCGAATGGCTCTCTGTGGCATTGCTAGTGTTGCAGCCTTTCTGTCTTGCCCATCAGACTCTAGCACACCTGAGCTGCTTCTCTTTGTCACATGCTGAGTCTCATGACCCCCCCCCCTTTTATTGACCCCTGCTTTTAGTCATTCTCTTGGTGTGCTCAAGTGATTTTTCTGCCACGCATCCGTTTCCAGGAGGTGCCCGTGGGGCAGAGCATTCTTCCCCTCCTTGCCCTACCTGATCTCCCACGTCCTGTTGCCTTTTCTCTGCCTCTGGCCTGATATCCTCAGTCTGTTTCCAAAACAGGTTTTCTAGTTGGCAGGGCTGAGCCATTCCCACTCTTTGTTTTGGAGGAGGTCCCAAAGAGAAATGCCAGATAAGCACGGCGAGATATCCCAGCTTTTAACTTTCTTGCTTATAGAGTGGCTCAAGTGCTACAGTGTTCATTCAGAATTTGGATGCTCCTTTAGCCAATGGAAAGAGATTTCAAACCAACTATGCATCTCCATGCCAGTCATTTCTGCCATAAGAAGAGAAGTGCCATCTTTTGCAAATATTCCCTCTCTGGTCACCTGGAAGCAAGTCTTGCCACAAGTGATGAGGCAGATTGCTTTTTGTATTTCTGCTTTTGCCTGTGTCCTTGTTGCCTTGTAAATATTTCAGAGAATACAGTGAAACCTTGGTTCTCGAGCGCCTTGGTATTCAAACATTTTGGCTCCCGATCGCCAAAAACCCAGACGTAAGTTTTCCAGTTTCCAACCATTTTTCAGAAGCCAAATGTCCGATGCGGTTGTCAGCTAGGGTTTCTGGGGCATCTGTGCCAACCGGAAGCCGCGCCTTGGTTTTCGAACGTTTCGGAAGTCAAACGGACTTCCGGAACGGATTACGTTCGAGAACCAAGGTACCACTGTATATGAGAAATGTTAAGGAAATCTGTTCTGCAAAGTATGAGATTACATACTGCCAGGATGGCCATCATAGTACCTTGTGGCTGTGGATGTTGTTGGACTCCCATCAGCTCCAGCCTGCACTGCCGGGGATGATGGGATTTGTAGTCCAGCAACATGTGGAGAACATCAGGTTGGCTACCCTTGACTTGCACAGTATTTTTCCTGTTATACCAGGGGTTTTACTTCAATATTCTGATTGCTCTGAGCACCGATGATTCATTTCTGCCGTGTGTTTGCCTTCTTGAGAAATCCTCCTTTTCTGCCGGAACCCTTGTGGCTGACTAGAACTTTTCTTCTTTTCAACAGGCAGGTCCATGAGGTCCAGTCATACATGGGCCGCCTCGAGACATCAGACAAGCAGTCAGTCCACTGTGAGTAATTAATAGAAGAGGGTAACCTCACTGTTGGCTTGGCCAGTGCTCCCTGACCTGTGTTTCCAATATGTGTCCAAGTGAAACCATTAATATGTTTTGACCTTTAGGTGGTGTAATGGGTCTGTGCGTATGGCTGTTAGCCAGAAGGTTGGAAGTTTAAGCCCACCCAGGGACAGCTGTGGGTGGGATTCCTGCATTGTAGGGGGTTGAAATAGATGACCTTCTGGGTCCCTTCTGACTTACAATTCTCTGATTCCATTTTGCTGTACAGTGGTACCTTGGGTTACAGACGCTTCAGGTTACAGACTCTGCTAACCCAGAAATAGTACCTCGGGTTAAGAACTTTGCTTCAGGATGAGAACAGAAATTGTGTGGTGGCAGCGCGTCGGGAGTGGGAGGCCCCATTAGCTAAAGTGGTGCTTCAGGTTAAGAACAGTTTCAGGTTAAGAATGGACCTCCGGAACGAATTAAGTTCTTAACCCGAGGTACCACTGTAGTGAGTGAAGGGTAGGATATGGGGAAAGCTGTGGGTGGTAGATTTTTTATATCCTCATTGGCCCAGTGGTGTAAATTTCCTTTTGGAAAGGCACTTCAACATACAAATAATTGCAAAAAAAGAAATGTGGCTGGCAGGTCACATTTTAGAAGAAGCATTCTTCTATGACTAGGGTGGGTAACATGTGGCCCTCCAGATGTTATTGGACCACAGCTCCTTTATCATTGGCCATCCTGGCTGAGGCGGATGGGAGTTGGAGTCCAACAAACTTGAGAGAAACCACACTGAAATATACCGCAGTTAGTACATGACCCCTGTACGGCTCTCTCACGTGCCCCTACAGGCTGGCCCAAATTGTTGGAGAGGTTTGAACCCCATGTTGGGCAAAAGATTCCTGTATGGCAGGGGCTTGAACTAGCTGTCTGTTGTGGTGCCTTCCAGTTCTATGATTTTATAATCAACTTTGGTGATAGTGCTCTAAAATGCAAAGATTCTGGCTAACTTTTTATCAGGATTGTGGAAAACATACAGGAGAGTTGTTAATAATAATAATAATAATAATAATAATAATAATAATAATGGCAGCTTTTTTAGCAGAGCTTGCTTTATTATCTTGGTTTATGTGTCCAAAGAGGGAATTAAAATGTAAATTTAAAGGCTTGATAAAGCGTCCTCTGGTAGCAGTAGTCAGTAACACAAAGGTGACTCAGGCACTTGAATGATTTGGATACTGCTGCCTAGCTAAGAAACTTTTGGACAGTTGTAATTTCCGAGAAGATTATGCACAGTATCAGAATCCTGCAGCGAAAAAAGAACCCACAGGTGGTTATTTCTCACAAATACATCTCATATGTTGGCAGCAAGAATATTTGCTGCCAACAGCAGCAGAAATTTGGACAGCATGAATCTCTGGCTATATATATATATATATAAAATATAGGTAAAGGTAAAGGTACCCCTGCCCGTACGGGCCAGTCTTGACAGACTCTGGGGTTGTGCGCCCATCTCACTTAAGAGGCCAGGGGCCAGCGCTGTCCGGAGACACTTCCGGGTCACGTGGCCAGCGTGACAAAGCTGCATCTGGCGAGCCAGCGCAGCACACGGAAACGCCGTTTACCTTCCCGCCAGTAAGCGGTCTCTATTTATCTACTTGCACCTGGGGGTGCTTTCGAACTGCTAGGTTGGCAGGCGCTGGGACCGAGCAATGGGAGCGCACCCCGCCACGGGGATTCGAACCGCCGACCTTTCGATCGGCAAGCCCTAGGCGCTGAGGCTTTTACCCACAGCGCCACCCGCGTCCCCATATATTATATAGATATATATATAATGTCCTGCCCCCCACCAAAATGTATGTGTATTTGCCCATTGTGCCCTAAATAGAGGGGATTTGTTCCTTGTTTGTTGCTTTATTTTCCACATTCCATAAAATACTCAAAACAAATGTTTGCAGTACCGCTACTGTCAAGTGGCGAAGTGTTTTCCGCATGCTGAAGTGGCAGGGCATTCCTCGCAGTCCCTGGCCCGATGGTTGTGGTGGGCACCTTCTCCACCTAGCTCCGTGATGGGTGGCACTAGGAACATGAGCACCTTCCACTTTCTCTGGTAGAAATCTCCCATTTCACACAGCGTGGGCAAGGCTTAACTGGCAAAGCCTGGCAAGAAGGTATGTGCTGGTTAAAACAGTGAGTGTCCATCTGGCCCTGATGTTTCTTACTTTCCCCCCTCTCATCTCCTCTTTCAGTGGTGGAAAATGAAATCCAGGCGCGAATAGACAGGATCTTCAGCAACTTGGAACGCTTGGAAATCTTTTGTAACAAGGAGCCTCCTAGCAAGCGGCAGAACGCCAAGCTGTGAGTTACCTTCTTCCTTGCCCTCCCAAACTACTTCCTGTGACTTGGGACATATATTAGTGCAGCCTTCTGACCTGTCCTTGGGGCAAGTTGTGGTTGTGGTTGTGATGGTACTGCATTGCTTGCTGCCTTCCATATGGGATAGAAGGTGCAGGGCCATAAATTTATTATTACGAACGAATCAGGCTACGTGGCAGGCTTTTCTCTTTCTTATGCCTGTGAATGTTTTCTTAATTGCATTGATTTCCAAAAGAACTTGAAGGCAGCTTAAAATTGAGCTCTTGAGGAAAGAAACCTGCTGATACAAGAAGCCTTTGGGCGGTATGGGAAAGAGACTTGGGGATCATAATTGCAGGTCATACATGGCAATCAGTTTGGCACAACCCAACCCTACGAACAATCTCTGCTCGTCTTCAGGAGGCCTCGCTTAAAATTATATTTCGCTGGCACTGGACTCGCCTAGCCAAAATAAACACTAGCATCTCTCCTCTTGCTGGAAAGGCTGCAGAGTGATAGGTTCATATTTTCATGCTTGGTGGAGTTGCATGATAGCATGCTCCTTTTAGGAAAAGCTGTTTCCCATTATTTCCAAAATTACACAGCAATCCCTTCCACCCAATTCAGTTCTTGCCTTATTCCCATTAGACTCAAATGTAAACAATAGCCTTGAATGCAGAGATTTAGTGTGGTTTTTTTTCTATTATCAGCAACCTGATTCACAGTAGCCTGATGCTGGAAACAACCCATAGAAATCCCCATTGAAATCTGGGTAAATAATATTTGGAATAATGTAGCTCTATCGGAATGCCTCACTCGCCACAGAAGGGTAATTAAAGGCACTTCAAGGACAGACACTTTTGGCGAGACTTGGCTTCCTTTCTTTTCCTTTATAAATAAGACAGAAGATACTTTTATTCCACCCACAGCACAAGAATCTCTGTGGAGACTACTTGAACTGATAATGCATAAATAAATGTACAGTTGTACCTTGGAACCTGAACGCCTTGGTACTGAGACGTTTTAGACTCCAGAACGCTGCAAACCCGGAAGTGAGTGTTCCGGTTTGCGAACGTTCTTTGGAACCCCAACGTCCGAAGTGGCTTCCGATTGGCTGCAGGAGCTTCCTGCAGCCAATCAGATGCTGTTCTTTGGTTTCCGGAACCAGATTCCATTTGACTTCCAATATACGACTGTATTGCTTGTGTACTGCATATGAAACTTAATAAGACTGTACCATAGGACAAGTTACTGTAGCTAGACGTTGTTCTTGTATTTACATGAAAATCAAAGCTTTCTTCCTCCTTTCTGTGACTTTGTCATTCTCAGACGAGTCGACCAGCTGAAATACGACATCCAGCACCTGCAGACGGCGTTGAGGAACTTCCAGCACCGGCGTTACGCACGGGAGCAGCAAGAGAGACAGCGGGAGGAGCTTCTGGCCCGAACATTCACCACTAACGTATGTCATCCCGTAAAACCAGTAGATTTGTGCTAATATTCGCCTCCCTCCTGTGTCCCAGTGTTTATCTATTTAACAGCTGTTGTTCTCAAATGGGGTCTTTTTGGGTGGCGAGAAAACATGGGGTTTAGCACTTAAGGAGATCAGCAACGATGTCCAAACTCACACAAGGCAACTTTCCCACCACTGCCAATCTTCTCCTGTAATACATGGGGAGTTTTCTTAGTCTTTGAGGACACATGGAGCAGCAGCTCGATTTTGTGGCAGTCAGTCCTATGTGGAAAATGTAAGGACAGAAAGTTTGAACTTCACTGCTGCAGAATAATGCCGATTCTTTTTTTAAAAAAACAAAAAACATGGGCTTTTGTTGACACCCTTCTCCTTCTGGGTTCAGAGTGCCAAGGAAAGATAACCAACATGCTTCCCTTCCCTCCTCCCCCTTTGCAGGATTCTGACACCACCATTCCGATCGATGAAACCTTGCAGCATAACGAGTCCCTCCAAAATGCTCACCGTGGCATGGACGATCTCATTGGCAGCGGGACCAGCATTCTGCAGGGCCTGAGGGATCAGAGAATGACATTAAAGGTGGGCATAGGATGGGACCTTCAGCTTTTTAAAATATATTTATATATGGGGAGTAGGCACCCACTTTTTCTTCTCTCCCCTCTTTTAATTCTGATAACTTTCCAGAATTCTGAGAAGTAAAACTCAGGTGCAGGTTCTTTTCATTCTTGCCCTCTGTGTCACTTCTCCAACTTCTCCTCGGTCACCCTATCACTCCTCTGTTGTTCCTCCCCCCCCCCCGTACGGCAAAGCCAAGTGTAGCGATCACACACAGGACCCCCGGACGTTTGACGGTCTATTGACCCTGTGCCGCCACTGCGATTGCTTTTTCTGCTGCCACCACCCCGTATCTCACGGGGACACACGGAGTCCAGTCAGTTGTTAACATAAACAAATAATCAAGTTTATTTTTAAATGCAGGAACAAGCTTATGGTTTCAGTTAATTGTTCTTTTGTCAGTTTCTTATTCTTAGTTCCTAACAGCTCCAAACTGATTATTCCAACTATCTATCTGACTCCACCTAACAATTCCTCTCACTCTCTCACAATACAACTCTACCAACCCACTGCCTATTCTTCCCTCTTCCTTCTTCAACTCCCCAACCTCAACCCTCAACTCAACTCAACTCATCTCAATTTTCAAAATGTGGATCATTCCTTTGTTCCTGGTATAAGGCAGCTTCTTGTGAATTAAAAGAGAATCTGAAGGTTGCCTATCCTATCCAAAACCTTTTCCTGAATCAGGATCCTCCATGCCAGCGGTTCCTAAAAAGAGCAAGACTATTTGCATATGAGGTTTCCCCTACCTTCCCTCTTCTCATTGGCCCACCGTTCCTTCACTCCACTGTTTGCCCTCCTCCTCCTCTAGCTATTGCTGGCTCTGGTCTCCTTCCGCCCTTCAACCAGCCGTTCTGCCTCCTTGCATCTCTGTCACTTTCTACACTCGGGGTCTTCTTCCTAACTCTCTGCCCTGTTCTCTGGGCATTCCACTATCAATGGCATGCAGTTTCTGGGGTCCCTAAGCCACGCCGGGTGCTATTGTCTCCCCAGCCGCCACTCCCTGCCGTGCAGAGGTTAAAAGCTCAAGTGTCCTTGGTAGCCGCTGACGTAAATGCCGTTTCCGAACCCCGTGCCTGTTTTTATTCCAACCCCAGCCCTTTTCCTCTGCAAGAAGCAGGCTGGGTGTGGTAGGCTTGAGCCACCGGGCAACCCCTGATGTTCTTGCCAAGCTAGAGAAACCGCTTCCCTGCGCTGCCCTGGCCCCACTTGGAACACAGCTGTCCAAACACCCACTCCAGCCTCTTAAGGCGTTACAGGATGTGACCTTGCAGGCTTGAATGTTCATTTTGGAGTGATGTCATCCTGGAAATGAACTGTAGCCTTTTAGCATCCCGTTGGTAATCACATCGGATCAGATGAGCATGTCGACGTGGCTCTCCCTAGATGGGAGCTCACAGGCTGAATATTCCTAGATGGAAATGTGGAATGCTCCTTTTCAGAGTTCTGGGGTGAGAATTCTCATTCTTTGTGTATCTGCATCTCAGTAGGCAGCACGGAGGTATCACACCTGTAGCATTTCTTGGCTCTCTTCTCACTGTTGCCCTACACAACAGCACGCCTTTGCTGCTGTTCTTGGAGCCACTCCCGATTTTTCCATCACACCAATTGTGGCACTGCTCCAGGACAGATTCCCTGTGGAAAAGGAAGCATTGGGGTTACATGAGTCTGCAGCATAATTCTGGCTTCCTAAGGGAGGACCTCAGTGAAGTGAAAGCCTTCACCAAACACAGTTTTAAAAGTGAAATACAGTGGTACCTTGGAACTCGAACAGCGAGTTCTTGAAACGTTCTTGAACGTTTTGGCTCCTGAACGGCAAAAACCCAGAAGTAAGTGCTCCGGTTTTCAGAACACAAACGTCCAACACAGCTTCCACTGTGCAAAAACCTAGCTGTCGGCCAATCGGAAGCCGTGCTTCAGAACTCTAAACATTTCGGAAGTCGGACGGTGTTCTGAAACGGATTATGTTCGAGTTCCGAGGTACAACTGTATATATATGTAGTGGTACCTCGGTTCCCAAGCTCCTCCGTTGTCGTACGTTTCGGTTCTTGAATGCCGAAAACCCGGAAGTAGATGCTTCTGTTTTCTAACTTTTTTTGGAACTCAAACATGAGACGCAGCTTCCGCTGAGTGCAAGAAGCTCTTGCAACCAATGGGAAGCTGTGCCTTAGTTTTTGAACCTTTTGGAAGCTAAACGGGCTTCTGGAACAGATTACAATTGAGAACTGAGGTACCACTCTATATGGAATTTGGCCACCAAAGCTTTCTTTTTTAAAAAAGGCATTCTCCACTGTGGCATTTTGTTCCATATCCCCCTGGCTTACCAGTGATTTCTGACTCCTGAAGAAGGGAGGGGTCATATACTTTTATTTTTTTTGTTACTGTGCTGATTCTGATTGGTGGAAGGCTGTTCCTCCTCCTGCTTCCTGGTCCTATCGGAGCACAGGTAAAACCTGCATGGAAAAGCAGGTGGGTGATAGCCATGGGACAGATTGTGCTTTCCTGGTGAGAGCTGTGCCTCTCTAGCACTGACCTTCCAGCATATGGGCCATAACCCACAACCCTGTTGCCACCCAGCCTAAGATGCTTTGTGAGAGCACTGGTGCTGCCATTTTTTAAAAAACAGTATGTCCATTTGTCTAAAACGGAGTGTTGCTGGAAAGGAAACTTCTAAATCAAACAGAGGGTTCCATATTCCCCCTCCCCCCCAAAAAAAAATTTAAGTGTTGAAAGTATGGTTTTGGGATGGCATGGTAAACCTAACCAGCTCCTGACAACAGAAGATCAGCAGGGGAGGATGGAGGCAGAGGATTCAGAGGGATGTGGAAAGCAAGTCCTTGTTCTGTAAAAGCTCATTCTGCTTGGACGGCCACCTGTCACGGATGCTTTAGCTGAGATTCCTCCATTGCAGGGGGTTGGACTAGATGACCGTGTGAGGCCCTTCCAATTCTACAATTCTGTGATTCTCAGTAAACAACACCTGACAGTGGAGGATGCCGAAGCCATTCAGAGAGTCTGCCTGTTCGTTTCCCTAACGTTGCCGCATCTCTCTCTCTCTCACCTTCAGGGCACCCAGAAGAAAATCCTGGATGTTGTAAACATGCTCGGCTTATCCAACACAGTCATGCGCCTCACTGAGAAACGTGCCTTCCAGGATAAGTACTTCATGATCGGAGGCATGATTGTGACCTGCGTGCTCATGTTCCTCGTGGTGCAGTACCTGACGTGAGCGGCGAGAGAACATCTCAGTGGACTGTGACGGACTGACTGCCTTTCTTCATAGACTCCCAACGTAATGGCGAACCTCCTGCCTTCTGGACTGGTCATGTACTCTCCTTACGACATCATGAGATGGCTCAGATTCAGCTCACGTGGACTCGGGCGCTTGGTGCTGAAGGGGTTCTTACAAAGCCACACGGTGCCGAGATGCGATGTAATTCTTCAGCCAGGTGGTGGGCTGTCTCTCTGTGCCCCACGCAGGTTTAGCAGACATTGGCATGCGGTTGTCATGTGCTGCTCACATGAGCGGTGCACATTCATGTGGTCACAGAACCCCTGTGCAATTGTGACGGAACCTAAGAACACTGCACGACTGTGCAGTCCGTGGAACTGCAGACCCACTTGCTGTTCTTACCAACCAGGTTACATACATGAACGTTGTGGTCAGCTGAGCGGTTTTGATTTATTTTACCTTTATATAGTCCCAGGATGCAAGGAGAGTATTGTCCTGCCATGGCTGAAACAAGTAGAAATCTTCATGGGCCAAAAAGATCTTCTTTTTTGGAAGGTGTGTGCCTGCCTCTTATTTAGAATAAGCAGATCCCGAAGGCTAGACAGCAAGGTAACTCATTTTTGAACAATAGTAAAATATTCAGGGTGATGGATGGCAGCCGTCACCCTCCACCGTGCAGAAGCTAGCTCTTGGTGCAAAAGGTTTGGGGCAGAACTGCCGACTCAGTAGGTACGTTTGTGCGGGGACATCCTGGCTGCCATTGGAAGTATAATATATTTGCAAAGATACTTGCAAAAGGCTGGGCATGTTTAGCCTGGAGAAGAGGAGGTTAAGGGGTGATATGATAGCCATGTTCAAATATATAAAAGGATGTCACATAGAGGAGGGAGAAAGGTTGTTTTCTGCTGCTCCAGAGAAGCGGACACGGAGCAATGGATCCAAACTACAAGAAAGAAGATTCCACCTAAACATTAGGAAGAACTTCCTGACAGTAAGAGCTGTTCGACAGTGGAATTTGCTGCCAAGGAGTGTGGTGGAGTCTCCTTCTTTGGAGGTCTTTAAGCAGAGGCTTGACAACCATATGTCAGGAGTGCTCTGATGGTGTTTCCTGCTTGGCAGGGGGTTGGACTCGATGGCCCTTGTGGTCTCTTCCAACTCTATGATTCTATGATTCACTTATAAAATAAGGTTTTATCACAATTGGGGCCATTGGGTCAGTTCACAAATAATAGGCTGTAGCAAGTACCCTGCACAACAGCAAAGGATATGAGAGTCTCAGTTTTTAATTTTAAAAGTTTCTAGTCTTCATGGGTAGAAGTGGAGGCTTACAAAGATGAAGCCTGGCTTTAATGACTCTCGAGATTACGATGGCAATGCCGTAAATTCTGTTGAACACGATTGGCTGACTCACATTGTAACCTGCCCCCATCTCCAAATATCTCATTTTATTTTATTTTTATTAAATTTACATACCGCCCTATACTCAGGGTAGTTCACAGAATAAAATCAAGATATAAAACCACAAAATACATAATAAAAACAACAACCCAGTAGCTGCCCCAAAAAAGCACATATTATAGGGGCATAGGATGTAAATCAGATCAACCAAAGGCCTGGTTAAAAAGGAATGTTTCTCATGAATGCTTTTGTTTCTTTGCGCAACAGGAAAAGGCAAAAACTGGAAGCTGGGCAGTAGTACTCTGTCTGCTTATAGGTAAAGTAAAGGTAAAGGGACCCCCGACCATTAGGTCCAGTCGTAACCGACTCTGGGGTTGTGGTGCTCATCTCACTTTATTGGCCGAGGGAGCCGGCGCACAGCTTCCGGGTCATGTGGCCAGCATCTGCTTCTGGCGAACCAGAGCAGCACACAGAAACGCCGTTTACCTTCCCACCAGAGTGGTACCTATTTATCTACTTGCACTTTGACGTGCTTTTGAACTGCTAGGTGGGCAGGAGCAGGGACCGAGCAACGGGAGCTCACCCCGTCGCGGGGATTTGAACCACCGACCTTCTGATCGGCAAGCCCTAGGCTCTGTGGTTTAGACCACAGCACCACCCCTGCTTATAGGTAGCTAGAGATAAACATGTAGCGATATTACCCCACCTTGCAGCCAGCAAAGCTGGCTCTGTAAACTGCAGGAGACCTGAGGGAAGGCTGTGCCACGTGCTCAGGTTTGATCACATCGCTGAACAGTTGACACATTCTCTTCTGGTTGCAGATTCCCATACTTACAGGCCGTGCTGCACTTAATGGCTGTGTTATCAGGGGTTGCAGCATGGAGCGTTTTCTGCCCCTGCCAAATGCATTAGCACAACAGCAGCTTTTTGCCGTGCGCTGAAATAAACATTGTAGTGTCACGTAGGAGTCGCTATCTGGGCCCCGTATTTGATTCTTGCTCCATTCAAACTGATATCAACAGTGTTTGATTTGGTTCAAGCAGATTAAAAACGGCTCCAAAATAGCCAGGGTAAACATTCAACTTAGCTGCGGTTTCTTCACTCTACTCCTTTCCCCCCACTCTGGCGTTCCTTGCCTACCCTTTTCCTCTTCAAACTGAAGTGCCTTTCCTTCCCTCTTTGGAAAATCAGGTGCTGTTTTTAAGAGGCGATCTATAGTTGAGCAGTTTTCCAGGCATCTGTAGATGTGCTATGTCACATTTTTTTCTTTTTAAGGTAGAATTCCAAGAGAGTTTGTGTACGCGTGTTTTTTGTTTAAATAGGCATTTACTGTATTTTTCGCTCCATAAGGCGCACCTAGTTTTTAGAGGGGGAAATCAAGGGAAAAAACCTTATCCCCCCCCCCAGCCCCAAAGAGCAAAGAAGCCAAGATGGATCCTGCTTGCTGCCTTGGCTTTTGCTCCCAGCTGGAGAGGTTGCACGAGGCTTCCTTGGCTAAAGAGGAGGGGCTGTGCGCAGCTATGGCAATGCCCCCACCTCCTGCAAAAGCCCACAGGAGCTGTGCACCCTTTAAGGAGCACACGGCTCCTGCGGGCTTTTCTACGAGGAGGGAGAAGGGATTGACTGGCCGCGTCAGTCCCTTTTCACTCCTGGGCAAAAGCCTCCAAGAGCCGCACAGAGCTTGTGTGCGGCTCTTGGGGGCTTTTCCTGCCTGCCTCCCCCCTGCATTCGCTCCGTAAGATGAACACACATTTCCCCTTACTTTTTAGGAGGGAAAAAGTGCGTCTTATGGAGCGAAAAATACGGTAACTCTTGTAGGTTTCAGGGAGATGCAGGAGGGACATCATGAGAGCAAATGAGCAATTAGCACTAAATAATCAGAGTCAGCAATCTGGCCTTCTCAGCTTGGATGCCAAACTTCCTAAGCAAGAAAAGCAGAAGTCTCTCTTCTTTGGAAGCAACCAGTTCCATTCATTCTTTTTCCCCCAACCCTTGGTTACGTGCAACTGAGTAAAAGTGGCTGTTACAGTGATGTTATAGAGCCATGGCTCCCAATTGGTGGTTCACGGACCCCAGGGGTTTCGCACGGACGGAGGGTCTGTGGCACCATTCACGTGACAAAAAGTACCACAGAGATATCAGCATTTTCAAAAGTAGGGGGGCCATGGCTTGACTTTTGAAAAACGGGGGATCTACAGTACTTGGATAATTGGGAACCACTGTTATACGTTCATGAACATTCACAGTGTTGAGAGTTATAACCCGGAGTGACTTCGTTCAAGTGCATCAAAAGAACATGAGTGGAGGTGGGGAAAAAAATCTTTTCAAAGCCTTATGATGGGAAAGGAAATGACTTAAATTCTAATCTGCACCCAGTGGAATTATGTGTGCCTGGGGTGGGAAAGGGGTCCAGTGGCCACAGAGTCCAGAACTGTAACTCCCCCTTACCCACCTTAAACTCTCCTGATCTGCTTAATACAATCCACAACTACGATGCTCCGTATGCACCAAGGTAGAGGTGCTACAGAAAGTATCCCTGCAAAGCAAATGGTAACAGGTGGCTCAAGTGAGTGAGCCATTCCTTTCCACACTTCAGCCAATGGCAACCATCCACCCAAGTTGGCTCACAGGCAAGTGGCCAATATGACAGTCTTTCTAGCCAGTTATCCCAAGGAACGTGCTGGAGAGATGCTTCCTTGAGCTGGCGGGACCACAGTTCAGACGCCAGGTTTGAAATTCCAGCGTATCCTTAGTGAATGTATCCGGTCCCGGCTTGCCCCTAATAATCTTAATTCTATAGGTACTGCAGGGATTTCTGGGAGCAAAGAGAAGCGATCCATAGGGCAAGTGGTTAATTATTTCCCTGTTTGGCACTGTGCCGTCGGCTGTCCAGGCTGTTGACGCCATGGAACCAAAGTTTATCGTGCGTAGTTTTAGGTTCAAGGGATTGAGAGCACAAAAGCGGGGGACACCCTTCTCTTTATGCTGGCTAAACACACTTGTGTTGGAGATAAAACTTCCCCGTGTTATCTTGTTTCCTCTTCAATCGACTTGCTGCCGCCGGACCAAGAGATGTTTAAGAGCCCTGAAGTCTTTTTGCAAGCAAGGCTCACCCTCTAGTGGTGGTAAATGCGTTTTTCACCTTTTAAAAATGTTCAGGTTTTGCCTTCCCACTTCCAGAGGAATTTTAAGCAAACCATGTAGCCGCTATCCCATGGGTAGGCAAACAAAGGCCCAGGGGCTGGATCTGGCCCAATTGCCTTCTAAATCCGGCCCGCGGACAGTCCGGGAATCAGCGTGTTTTTACATGAGTAGAATGTGTGCTTTTATTTAAAATGTATCTCTGGGTTATTTGTGGGGCATAGGAGTTTGTTCACCGCCCCAAAAAAATATAGTCCATCCCCCCCCCCCACAAGGTCTGAGGGACCGGCCCCCTGCTGAAAAAGTTTGCTGACCCCATATCCTTTAATTCACTGGCAAATTATGCAAACTCCAGGCTCCTCTGGTGGTGAACTGAAAACCTCTCACCTGGTGACTGGCTTGTGTACTCCAGTACAGTACAGTGGTACCTCGGGTTACAGATGCTTCAGAATACAGACTCCGCTAACCCAGAAATAGGACCTCGGGTTAATAACTTTGCTTCAGGATGAGAACAGAAATTGTGTGGTGGCAGCGGGAGGCCCCATTAGCTAAAGTGGTACCTCAGGTTAAGAACGGTTTCAGGTTAAGAACGGACCTCCGGAACAAATTAAGTTCTTAACTCAAGGTACCACTGTACATGAATAACCTTTTTAAAAAGCTGTTGACAACACAAAATCCCTCCTTCAAAATCAGACAATGTTGGTGCCTTGGGCTGGGACACAGCCTCAGTGGCGTGGGTTGGAGGAGAGGGGTTGCTACACACACACACACACACAGAGAGAGAGAGAGAGAGAGAGAGAGAGAGAGAGCGCCACCCACTTCTCTCCTGCAACATCACCCCCTTGAGCCAGGCAGTGGGCACATGCTTTTGCAAACCAGGATAGAAGAAAGAGCAGCCTTGCTGGCTATTGTGATTGGCTGCCAAGCCCAAAGCTCAAAAATGGTGTTTCATCAAACCTTACTGCAGATCAGCAGGTTGTCTTGGGAGCAGAGAGGCCCAGACCTTGTCCAACTTTTGAGGTCTCTAGCTGAGAGAGAGGATGCCGCATTTTGGCTGGCCCAATGTGCATAACCACAAGTTGGGTCTATATCTGAGCACCGCCTCTGAGCTTGAGGCCCAGGTCAAACAGCTCTCCTGCAGCCCCTCCCAATGTAGAAATATTTGGAAGATTGGTGGTAGGAACAGAAGAGCTGTGATGCAGAAGACCAAGGCAGTTTCCTCCCCTCTTTTTTATTTAAACTTTTGAGTTTCCATGGGAGCTTCAACCAACCACCTTAGCTTTGCATTTTATGAAGCTAACCTGCGGAAGCTGGTCCATTAGGGCAGATGGGGCACCTCCCCACCAACCTCTGCCAGCCCACAACCAGCGTTGTCTGCTTCCTCTCCTTCCTTAGTCTTAGTGTTGCCCTTGCAGAACTCAGCTGGGAAGCGGAATGGAGCAAAGCTGGAATGAGTCTGCTCTGCCTGCCTGTGGCTCTGGCGCCACCTACTGTTGGGCTCCCTGGATTCTTGCCAGTGCCAATGGACACAAGCTGCCACTGCTGAGCACTGGGCAACAACTGCTCACTGCAGAATGCGGTGTGTTTTGAGTCACCAAAGTTTCCAACTGAGGGCAAAGGATTGGGGCAGATCAACCTTTTTTTTGCTTTTATGATCTGAGAGAGTTACACTAGGGGTGACCTGGCAGAAGATCATTGGGTATAAAATACAGCTGCACCCGTAAGCAGAGTTACCACTCTCCCTTGGTGTCGCCTCATAGCTTAGGGGATCCCTGGGGCTGACAATGTCAAAGAGCAGCTTTCCCTTCCTTCCTCCCCGTCCCCAGATTAAAGGAAATTGGCCCCATGTCTTTCTCCACTGGAAAGGGCTTGGGATGGGTGGATTAAATTGTTCCAAGCCAGATGCGTTTTTAAAAATAAAATAAAGTTTATAGTAAAGATTTTCTTGTGCTACAAAACAAACGGGAAAGTGCATCTTTCGTCTCCACTTTCAGCTTACAGAGTCATTTCCCCCAGTTCGTTTTCATGGAGTGAGAAACACTTTTGTCATATACATCTTGTGATTGGGAGAAAAGAGCACTGGCTGAAAAGGGAGCAGGTAGACCGCTGGTTTGCTAGTGAAACTGAATTACTGTGTCGTGAAATGATGCATGTCTAAAAAGTGTCATCAACACGAACAGTTTGGAAAGCTGTGCATTAGGGGGTCCAGAGCTTGCTTGGTTGCAGTGTGTGTTTTGGGGGGTAGGTTGACTCTCAAGTTCTAAGTGGAATATGTATATACCGTGGGTAGGCAACCTAAGGCCTGGGGGCCGGGGCCAGCCCCATCGCCTTCTAAATCCGGCCTGCGGGTGGTCCTGGAATCAGCGTGTTTTTACATGAGCAGAATGTGGCCTTTTATTTAAAATGCATCTCTGGGTTATTTGTGGGGCCTGCCTGGTGTGTTTACATGAGTTTAAAATGCATCTCTGGGTTATTTGTGGGGCCTGCCTGGTGTGTTTACATGAGTTTAAGATGCATCTCTGGGTTATTTTTGGGGCATGGGAATTTGTTCATTCCCTCTCCAAAAATATAGTCCGGCCCCCCACAAGGTCTGAGGGACAGTGGACTGCTAAAGAAGTTTGCTGACCCCTGGTGTATATAGTGGTACCTTGGTACTCAAACAGCTTGGCTCCCGAACAAATCGGATCCCAAACGCCACAAACCCAGAAGTAAGTGTTCCGGTTTGCAAACATTTTTCAGAAGCCAGACGTCCAGCGCAGCTTCCGCAGCTTCCCGTTGAGTGCAGGAAGCTCCTGCAGCCAATCAGAAGCCGTGCCTTGGTTTTCAAACCATTTCGGGAGTCGAACGGACTCCCGGAAAGGATTAAGTTCGAGAACCAAGGTATGACTATATCAAAATACACGAGAGTGGCAATTTGAAAAGGGTCTGGCCCCCTTTCCTCAGATACTTCTAAAAGCAGCCATATTCCAAAAGCACATGTGCCACTCAGGTAAACTCTACATGTGTATTTATATTGGACATCCATCCTGGAGCGCAGCACGTCAGATGAGAAGTAGCCTTGAGGAGCCTTGCTTTGTAGAAAGATAATAGTAATAATAATAATAATAATATTAATAATAATAATTTATTATTTATACTTCGCCCATCTGGCTGGGTTTCCCTAGCTACTCTGGGCGGCTCCCAACAGAATATTAATAATAATGATTATAATAAAGCAATAAAACATCAAACATTTGAAAAAATGGCTTCTATTAGGGCTTTGGTGCATTTCTTGAAATGGGTAAAATGTACCGTATTTTTTGCTCTCTAAGACTCCCTTTTTGCCTCCTAAAAAGTAAAGGGAAATGTGTGTGCGTCTTATGGAGCGAATGCAGGCTGCGCAGCTATCCCAGAAGCCAGAACAGCAAGAGGGATTGCTGCTTTCGCCGCACAGCGATCCCTCTTGCTGTTTTGGCTTCTGAGATTCAGAATATTTTTTTTCTTGTTTTCCTCCTCCAAAAACTAGGTGCGTCTCGTGGTCTGGTGCGTCTTATAGAGCGAAAAATACGGTAGTCATCTTGCTGGATCTGACCAATGGGTTCTTCTAGCAGCCAGGCATGTTAGCCGAACGATGAGAATCTTGCATGTGGGTCATGGCGGTGATGACTGCTCCTTGCTGTTTGATCCCAACATATTCTTGCTGGAGGCTGCTGCCTGTGGATGCGAAGGTTCTGCATGGGTATTGATAAGCCAGGGCAGTTATTGGCATAAGCCTGCTTCCTGTGAATTTGATTCATTCGGTTCTGGGACGAGACGGCTTCATTTCCTTGACTTTCCTGAAAAGCCCAGGAGAGGGCAGTCATGTTCTAGTTGTGTTGGCCCATGTTTGCTGCAAGAGTATTTAGGAGAGCTAATGACTCCTGCTGCGTTGGCCTCTTTGAGCAAGGTTTTGTCCAGGGGTGACTCGCAATTCTCATTCCCAGGATTCAGAAAAGCCAAGTTTCTTTCTCTTTTTTTTACAGTTTTCCCACGAGCCCAGGAGGAACTGCTCCCTTGAGAATGAATTAGAAAAAAGTCAAGTGATCAAACAATTGTGCTGAAATCAATAGTAACGTGCGGCTCTTCATATGCCCCTGCCTTATATTGATTGGTGGCCCATGTAGCCTTGTAGTGCTCAGTCTTGGGCACAAATCAATCCCAGCTCTTCATTCTTTAAAGGAAAATGGGGTTGAATCTGGGACTTTGTACAAGCAAGGGCCGCATTTCATCACTGAGCTATGGCTCTTCCATTTCATAAAATCAAGTTGGAAGGGGTCCCAAGGGTCATCTAGTCCAACCCCATGCAAGGCAGGAATCTCGCTAAAACATCCATGACAGATGGCCACACAACCTCTGCTTAAAAACCTCCAAGGAAGAAGAGTGCACAACCTCCATCGGGAGTCCGTTCCACTGCCAAACAGCTCTTACTGAATGACCACCGAGGCTTGTCTGAAACTTACATTTATCTTCAGGCTTGGGAGAGGACCTCCGAAATTAAATAAGTGTAAAGTGGGACCCTTTTCAGTGATGGCATCTTGCATCTGAGAAGCTTGCTTGGCACCAAGTTCAATGGTACATCAGCACTGGGTGAAGACTTTCTTTTTTTAATCCAGGCTTCCAGCTTATTTCTTTTATAGGCTTTAGCTGACTGTTCATGCTTCCAGAGTTTTTAAGCTACATTTTTTTAGTTTTCTTAGTTATATTTTGATTTTCATTATACTTCAGATGTGAACCATGCTGAGAATGTTAATGGAAGGGAAGGCACACATTTTTTCCCCCAAATAAGCAAGTTCTTTAGACTGAGTTTCTCTTGACCAGCTAAGGGAGCCTGACCATTGTGATCCTACTATGAACGTCACCTCCTCTTCCTCAACAGTGGCGGCTGACATTCCTCATACAAGACACAGCTTTCATTGCTGTGAACCCAGAGTCGGGGCAGAGCCTTCAGAGCTTTCTTCAATGCAGTATATCTCTAAGGTTTGCCTACCGTCCTCTAGATCATTTGATGCTAGGTGGGGTTTTTGGGGTCTATGTGTAAAGTCCTGGTGTCCAGCTAGATTTGCTGGAGGTTCCCTTTTAGTGGGTCTTGTGAGCACTCAGATCAAGGATGCTTGCAAAGGTAGGGCCATAGAGATCTAGTAAAGGTAAAGGGACCCCTGACCATTAGGTCCAGTTGTGGCCGATTCTGGGGCTGCGGCGCTCATCTCGCTTTATTGGCCGAGGGAGCCGGCGTACAGCTTCCGGGTCATGTGGCCAGCATGACTAAGCCGCTTCTGGCGAACCAGAGCAGCGCACGGAAATGCCGTTTACCTTCCCGCTGGAGCGGTACCTATTTATCTACTTGCACTTGTGCTTTCGAACTGCTAGGTTGGCAGGAGCAGGGACCGAGCAATGGGAGCTCACCCCGTCGCGGGGATTCGAACCGCCGACCTTCTGATTGGCAAGTCCTAGGTTCTTTGGTTTAACCCACAGCGCCACCCGTGTCCCTTTGCAAGGATCCTTGCAAAGGTAGGGCCATAGAGATCTAGAACAATTGATGTTTGAAATAAATATTGCAACTTGCCAGTGGCCTCTCTTCCTGTGCTAAGGTCCCTCCAAAAAATATTATCTTGGGGAGTCGCAGCTCTAGAGGCGGCTTTTTTGAACTGCTCCCATGCCCTGGTGAAGCATGTGCCCCTGTCGTGGGTTAACTCTGGGGCTTCTAGTCCCAGCATCCCTTGCAGATAAATGATGGGATGTGATTCCCACTTAGAAGACCTCAAAGTCATCACATCAGGAATCATGTGTGCAGCATCACTGTCCTGCCATGGGTGCTGGGACTATTAAGTTCCAGTCCAATCCCCGGTGTGGAAAGATGGTCCATGTCATGGGTAGGCAAACTAAGGCCCGGGGGCCGGATCCAGCCCAGTCGCCTTCTAAATCCGGCCGATGGACGGTCCGGGAATCAGCGTATTTCTACATGAGTAGAATGTGCCCTTTTATTTAAAATGCATCTCTGGGTGATTTGGCCTGGTGTTTTTACATGAGTAGAATATGTGCTTTTATTTAAAATGCATCTCTGGGTTATTTGTGGGGCATAGGAATTCGTTAATTCCCCCCCCAAAAAAAAATATAGTCTGGCCCCCCACAAGGTCTGAGGGACAGTGGACCGACCCCCTGCTTTAAAAGTTTGCTGACCCCTGGTCCATGAGGGCTGGCTCGCACCCCTCCCTTCTCTCTGCCCCACAGGAAGTTTCTGGAAATCTGGAGGTGGGGAGCAGCAGGGCCTTTGTGAGCATTTGCTAGGAACACAGTCAAAGGCTCAGACTTTTGGAGAGAGCAAGAGAGGAGGACAAGTGGGGAGAATACATGCTTCAACTTCTCCCTAACATCTCTGAGTGGGGAGTTCCCCTGCTTAAGGTTGCTGGAGAATCTGCTGCCAGTCTGAGCAGTTAAACCCCTGTGTTGCAAATAATTATCAGTAATATCCAAGGCAACACGGTGACCAAGTACAACAATGCAATGTCAATATAAACTCTTTATATAATCTATACAGATCATTGAACAGTATGAAATATGCATTCTCTGCAAAACCAAATAAACAGAAATCTTATAAATCTCCGAGCAGGTCAGAATTAGGCATGAAGAATCTGTGCCCTGACTCGCTATAAGGATGCTGGTTATTTTCTGCCCCCATCCCCAGTAAGCGAAGGGAAATGTGGGGGGGGCATGGTTAGGGGGCTTAAAAGGCCCCTTTTGGTCAATCGAGGGGTATATGACTAACGGCCAAAAAAGGTAATTGGTTGTGGGCTGGATTTAGCCCACGGGCCACCAGTAGCCCTAAGCAGATGATGCAAAGCATTTGGGTGGGTATGAAAAAAGGCCAATAAAGGGAAGCTTAACTAGCAATGCAAGGGAATGCGTGGATGGTTGATAATGAACCCTTTTGTCTTGCAAAGATGCCAAGGCAGCTGCTAGCTGGCTCCGATGCAAAACCCCAGACTGGAGGAAAAGCCTGCATCTGACTCATCTAGACAAACTGTAATTAGCAAAGTCCACGGTGGGCTTGGAGCAGCGCCTGCCTCCCTCCCTCCCTCCCTCCCCTCTTTCTCCCAGAGCTGCGTGGGCTGCAGTCCCATTGAGAGCGAGGTGGAAGGTGTCTCATTTCAGCACCTGGACAGCTCCCAATTCCCATCTGATGCTGAGAGCCTGCCTCGCGGGGGACTGGTGGAAATGCACTTTCGGGAGGGAGCAGGAAGCCTTTCCTTTTTAGGGAGCACATTGTCAAGTAAAACAATAAAAATACTTGACCAATCATGTCGGTTCTGCTCCCCCCCCCACAAAAGTCCTGCCCTTCCCCCCCAAAATCCTGGCTATGCCCCTGGGAGCAGACAATAACATAAAATAAAATAAAAATTGGAGGGGCCTTCGGGATTTGAGATGAAACTCACCCGCTTCTTTCCTCAGTCCCCTTCCCTTTCTTTGTGCTGTGTTCCTGGGAGATGCTGGGTTGCTGCAGAAGCCTTATCACAGCTCCCTCCATGAGAAGGGCAAGCATTCCTGAAAGACAAGACTAGCACACTGCTAGTTGAGTACAGTGGTACCTCTGGTTGTGAACGGGATCCATTCCAGAGGCCCATTCGCAACATGAAAAAAGCGCAACCTGAAGTGCCATATCTGTGCAGGTGCACTGCGTGATGTAATCCTTTCCAGTACTTCCAGGTTGCCGCGGGACGTAGCCTGAAAGAACGTAACATGAAGCAAACCTAACATGAGGTACCCCACCATGGCTCTGCAACTTTTAAGTTGGAATTGTAATGGCCTTAACTCCCCTCGGAAGAGAAAAAGTGTTTTTCACCTACTAAAAAAGGAACAATTGGACTTGATTTGCCTACAAGAAACCCATGTAACAAGGCTACACAGGAAAATACTCATTAACAAGAGATTGGGACAGGAGTTCATTTCATCGGATAAAGTTAAAAAAAGAGGAGTTGTGATATATGCAAAGGAGAGACTATTACCGAAATTAATTTTTAAAGATGAACAAGGAAGATTTTTGGCAATTGAAATTCAAGTTCAAGGAGAGAAATTTTTGATCGTAGGAATTTATGCACCGAATGAGGGGAAATCTGAATTCTTTAAAAAGTTGCATGAGATTTTATTGGACTATTTGGATTATAACACGATTTTGATGGGGGACATGAATGGAGTAGTATCTACAAACATGGACAAGGCACAAAGGCAGGTAGTCACCAAGGATGGGAGACTACCCAAAACCTTTTTTGAGATGACAGACAATATGGATTTAGTGGACATTTGGAGAATGAAGAATCCCTTGGGAAGAGAGGGAACCTTCTTTTCTGAAGCCAAGATGACATGGACTAGAATTGACCAAATATGGGTAACTAGAGGAATGGCACCAAAGATAAAGAAAGTGGAAATCTGCCCAAAAACTTGCTCCAGCCATAATGCTCTAAGGATGGAGATGAAGCAAATATCATCCGGCTCCTTCAGATGGAGGATGAATGACACCTTATTTGGAGATGAAGAAGTGTATAAAAAGGCCCAAAAAACTTTGAGAGACTATTTTGAAATAAACATGAACACCAATGTAGAAAAAAGAGTAATCTGGGACACAAGCAAAGCTGTTATGAGAGGGTTTCTGATACAACAGAATGCAATAAAGAAGAGAAGTCAAAATGAGAAGAAAGACAAAATTTTGGAGAAAATAAAAGAAAGTGAGAAGAAATTGAGGGCAAAACCAAAGTCGCAGGAGATTTTGAGAGAAATAAAATTATATCAAGTACAATATATGGAAATGATGAATCAGGAAATAGAATGGAAAATTAAACAAATGAGACAAAAGACATTTGAATCAGCCAATAAATGTGGGAAACTGCTGGCTTGGCAAATGAAAAAAAGACAAAAATTAAATACTATTACAAATTTAGAAGTGGAAGGAAAGAACATACATAACCCAATTGAGATTAGAAACTGTTTCCAGAAGTACTTTAAACAATTATATTCACAAGGGCCTCAGAAAGAAATGGATATAGACCGATTTTTGAAAATAAATGGATTACAGAAAATTTCTCAAGAAAGCAAATTAATGTTGAACTATAAAATATCTGAACAGGAAGTAGAAGGTGCCATTCAAAATATGCGATTGGGCAAATCTCCAGGACCGGATGGGCTGACTTCTAGATATTATAGATCTTTGAAAGAGTGGTTATTACAACCTTTGAAGGAAGTCTGCAATGAAATTTTGGAAGGGAAAAGGGCACCAGAGTCGTGGAAAGAGGCGTATATTACACTTATACCGAAAACAGAGACTGAAAAGACTCAGCTTAAGAACTACCGCCCTATATCGTTACTTAATGTGGATTACAAAATTTTTGCTGACATTCTGGCCAAGAGATTGAAAAAAAGTATTGATGGAAGAGATTCATAAAGACCAAGCAGGTTTTCTCCCGGGAAGACATTTGTCTGATAATTTGAGGAATATAATTGATATATTGGAAAAGTTAGAAGTGAATATAAATACTAAAGCAGTTTTGATATTTGTGGATGCGGAGAAAGCTTTTGACAACATCTCTTGGAGCTTTATGAAGAAGAACCTACAGGGGATGGGGGTAGGCCAAGGTTTTGAAAATGGTATAGGTGCAATATATTCTGAACAAAAGGCAAAATTAATTGTAAACAATGTGGTGACGGAAGAATTTAAGATAGAAAAAGGGACACGACAGGGGTGCCCAATCTCTCCATTGCTTTTTATATCAGTCCTGGAGGTTTTGCTGAACATGATTAGAAGGGACCGGTTGGTTAAAGGTATACAGGTCGGAGCCAAACAGTATTGTATTGATCTTTATTACGGCCATTGGCCCATCACACGACAGTTTCCCATACCAACATAATGTACTTAAACCTCCAAATTTAAAACCGCCAAGACTTACAAAAAACAGACAAGAACCAAAGCAAAACAAAAACAAAAGACCACATCATACATTACAATAAATTTGTAACATAAACATCGCCCTCTACTCATAAATTAGTAGAAGACATCAATGGTGAAATCACCTAATTACATCCTAAAACATAGATCATAGTTTAAAGAGATTATCCGAGCCGCACAGGAGTCCGTTTCTCTTCTTTAGGGATAGGACGCTGATCAAGAATCTGGCAACCATGAGTGATCTTAGGGGGTCATCATCATTTAATAGATATCTCAGTTTGGCTTCATTCGTATCATCGGCAATTCCCTTTAGATATTGAGCAAGAAACTTGCTCCTGGCCGATGAGTGAAAAGCACAATCAAAAATTATGTGATGTAACGATTCCGGTGCCCCACAATTACAATCACATAAGAGCGATATCTGTCCATTGGAGAATCTATTTCTCAGCACGTTCGATGGGAAGGTGTTGAATCTTGCCTTTACAAAGGCATAGGAGCCAAACAGTACAAATTGAGAGCATTTGCAGATGATTTAGTACTGACGTTACAGGAGCCAGAATCTAGTACTAAAAGGGTTTTAGAACTAATTCAAGAATTTGGTCAAGTGGCAGGATTTAAACTGAACAAGTCAAA
Source organism: Podarcis raffonei (assembly GCF_027172205.1). Classification (NCBI taxonomy): domain Eukaryota; kingdom Metazoa; phylum Chordata; class Lepidosauria; order Squamata; family Lacertidae; genus Podarcis; species Podarcis raffonei. The sequence goes on from NC_070614.1 coordinate 15,907,087, forward strand.
AACTAAGGTTTTAGAGAAAAATTTAACACCGATTGAAAGAGAGAGGTTTCAGAATGAGACAGGTTTAACTGTGGTCAAGAAAGTGAAATATTTGGGGATTAATATGACAGCAAAAAATGGGAACTTATTTAAAGATAATTATGAAAAACATTGGACGGAAGTGAAAAAAGATTTAGAAATTTGGTCAAATTTGAAGCTTTCCTTGTTGGATCGAATTGCAGCTATAAAGATGAATATTTTGCCTAGAATGTTGTTTTTGTTTCAAACATTGCAGATTGTGGACAAAGTGGATTGTTTCAAGAAGTGGCAGAAAGATATTTCTAGATTTGTCTGGCAGGGCAAGAAGCCCAGAATAAAATTTAAGATATTAACTGATGCAAAGGAAAGAGGCGGTTTTGCCCTGCCAGACTTTAAACTTTACTATGAATCAGCAGCATTCTGCTGGCTAAAAGATTGGCTGCTTCTTGAGAACACAGACATTTTGGACTTAGAAGGCTTTAACAACGTTTTTGGTTGGCATGCATATTTGTGGTACGACAAGGTTAAAGCACATAAAGCATTTAAAAACCATATAGTCAGGAAAGCATTGTTCAATGTTTGGATAAGATACAAAGATTTATTGGAAAATAAAACCCCAAGGTGGTTGTCACCAATGGAAGCGAAGGCTCAGAAAAAGCTCAATATGGAGGCCAAATGGCCGAAATATTGGGAAATTTTGGAACAGGAGGGAGATAGACTAAAACTGCAGAGCTTTGAGAAACTAAAAAACAAAGTGCGAGATTGGCTACACTATTATCAGATAATGGAGGCATATAATTTGGATAAGAAAATCTGCTTCCAGGTGGAAAAATCAAAATTAGAAACAGAACTGTTAGAACCCAAAACTAAGATTTTGTCAAAGATGTATAACTTGCTGTTGAAATGGAATACTCAGGATGAAACGGTGAAATCTGCTATGATTAAATGGGCACAAGATGTTGGACATAACATTATGTTTGCTGACTGGGAACAGTTGTGGACCACAGGTATGAAATTCACGGCATGCAATGCCTTAAGAGAGAATATTATGAAAATGATATACAGGTGGTACATGACCCCAGTCAAGCTTGCAAAAATATATCATTTGCCCGATAATAAATGTTGGAAATGCAAAGAAACTGAAGGTACATTCTTTCTCCTTTGGTGGACGTGCCCAAGAATTAAGGCTTTCTGGGAAATGATCTATAATGAAATGAAAAAGGTATTTAAATATACTTTTCTGAAGAAACCAGAGGCCTTTCTTCTGGGCATTGTCGGCCAATTGGTGCCAAAGAAGGACAGAACGTTTTTTATGTATGCTACAACAGCAGCAAGAATACTTATTGCAAAGTATTGGAAGACACAAGAACTACCCACTTTGGAAGAATGGCAGATGAAGGTGATGGACTATATGGGATTGGCAGAAACGACTGGCAGAATCCGAGACCAGGGAGAAGAGTCGGTGGAAGAAGATTGGAAGAAATTTAAAGATTATCTACAGAAATATTGTAAAATTAATGAGTGTTAGAATGATGTTGGATTGAAATTAAGTGGTTTCCAGCTGTAATGCTTTAAGAGAATATGAAAAAAAAGGATTATAAATAGGTAATAATATAATGGTAAGGATTTGCGGAACTAACAATTTGGGGTGGAATACAAAAAAGGGAGGTATGAGGAGGTCCGGGAAACAAGTTAAAAGAAAATAAGTAATTGAAAATGTATGTGTGTGTTTTTTTCTTAAAAAGTTTATTTTGTATTTTTGTTATTCTGTTTTTTCTTTTTTTATTTTATTGTAATATTAGAAAAAATCTTAATAAATATCTTATATAAAAAAAAGTAATAGCTTCAGGGTATCTAGGCTTTGTGCCTCCCTGTCTCCCTCGGAACGGAGGGAGGTATTCTGCACGGTTACCTAGAAAATTAGCTCGACTGACATTATGCTGCCCGTTCTCTCGCTTAAAAAACAACAACCCAATAACAATAATGAGAGAAAGATGGCAAAACGCCCTTTCTGAAGCCCTGTCAGTGTCAGCAGGGTGCCTTGGAATCCGGGTGCCTCATTAGGTGGCGCTGGCAGCCCAGGGTGTCTCACCCTTGCTGCGGCTGTGCCTGTCTGCAGGTTTCCCTAATGAGGCCAGCCATGTCTAGCAATCCTTTGAGGCCTGCTGCCTTGGGCGGGGGGGGGGGGGCGCAGAGTGGGGAGCTGCCTTCAGCACCGAGTTTGCAAACGGGAGAGCAGTCAGTTGCTGCCTACCTTTTGATTAGTGCCTTGAGGCAGTGGAGAACTTTGAAAAAGCGACCGGGGAAGGGAAGGATCCCAGGCAGACACACAGCTCCCTTGTTAGTTTCTTCTGGCAGGGGAGAGCAAGGCTGACAGGCCTCGTTTGTTTTATTCGGCTTTGAAACCCACATCCAGGCGCAAACAGCGGGGAACAGCATGGGCCCACTTAATTTCTAAGTGGTAGGTGCTCATATTCTGTTTGGCTATCAGTTTTGCTTTGGAATTCCAAGAAAACAGCAGCAGCAACAACAGACACATCGTTGAAACCAGTGGTTAAAATCAGTGTGGCTTTGAGAGGTTCTGTCTGCCATCTTGATTCAATACAAATTCTATGCAAACACAGGCAGAAACCTACTTCTCAAACTCTGGAAGCATCGTGTTGAATTTGGTTACGCTATCTTAAGAGCGAATAAAACAAGCCTGTTTCCAAGCTATGTTGAAGAACGTGTATGATGTTGTTGGTTTTATGGTACACTGCCCAGAGATCTTACTATTATTGGGCAGTGTATATGCTGTAAATACAAATATGAACCCAGCCCTGATTCTTGAGGGGTGGGAGGTGTTGCCTAAGGCTCCCATTGTGCATTCATTGCTCCCCCACAAAAAAACCCCTCCAAATGAAACCAAATAATTCTGCAAGGCCAGCCCCCAGACCACTGGCACTTAGCTAGGCTCCTAACCATTAAAGGAGTGCGAACGCTGCCATCAAACAGTGGCGGTATGTTTTTGGTTGAAAGCGGAACGCCTCTCAAATGGCAGCAAGCACACTCACAAGTGGGTGTATTCGGTGGACAGCATTGATGACAGTTTTGGCATGTGACAAAAATGGACCTAATAAAGTTCGGGAAAGCCACCTCCTTCTATTCACCTTTGTAGTACAGTAGCGTTGGGTAGAAGAGAGCTGTGTGTGTGTGTGTGTGTGTGTGTGTGTGTGTATCTCAGGAGTGTCACAGCCTGGTGGCAGCTTGTGCCGTACGCATTTGCTCTTCTTCCTGTGAGCTGTCCAATTACTGCAGCTCTGGGAAGCAGAAGTCGCATTTAAAATAACACCTGGTAGCCAAGATGGAATTATAAGCACGACATGCTTGTTATGCAAAAAAGGTCTGTGTTTAACAGCAGCCCAGCATCACCCCAGCGAGGCGGTCAGTTCAGAGCTACAAAAGGTCCGCTTGAACACTTTTTTGTGATCTGAACCTCTTTTCCTCATCTTTCCTGCTCTTCCTCCCACCATTTTGGCATTCTCTCTCTCTCTCTCTCTCTCTCTCTCTCTCTCTCTCTCTCTCTCTCTCTCCCCCACACCCCCACCATCCCAGACATTAGGCTGCACTGGAGTCTCTTAGCAAAGCGAAGTATGACTCCTCACCCAGCCCTCCACTCTGCTCTAGGTATTATGGGGTTGGAGTAGCAGAATGTCACTGTAGGAACGGACTCATTTTCAGAATTTTGAATTGAAACATGGAGGGCCAGTCGCTACCAAGGTTAGGGGTGGGGCAGTGATTGGATTCAGTTTGCCTTTAAAACTGACCCTTTCAAATCCACCCTTCCTGGAACAATGTGAGAACCAAAACACAGCCATCTTTGAATGTTTGCGCTTATCCAAATTTAGGAATTTCTCCGACTGCAAGCGATGTTTACAAAATTGCATATATTAGGTGAAAGTGTGCCCCCCCAAAATGAATATACTAGTGAAAATGGAAAAATGAGAAACGGAAAAAATGTTTCCACCCCTAATCAAGATGGATCTCAGGAAGAATCATAGGATTTTCTTGCAACTTGAATCCTTTGGTTTGGGTCCTAGCCTCTAGAGTAGGAGAAATTGTGTTCACCTGTTTGTTTTCTTTCCAGAAACTTGAATGAAGGAAAATGCAGCCCAGCAGGTGCATTGCTTAGGAAACTTACGCGTGACAAAAGATTAATAAAGGATGTGAAAATACAAATTAGATCAATAAGCCCCTCGGCAGCCCTCTGTGTTTGATGTGGATTTCCTGTACAATCGCCATGGCACAAATATGTGAGAAAAGGTTGCCAAGTTGCAAAGGAGGACAGTGGATCGCATGAAGCTGCCAAGACGGGTTTTTTTTTCTGCTAACGCAACAGTCCACACAACTTGAGGGCGAATCTGTTGGCAGAGTGCTAGCAACCTCAAGTATCCCTTATTGAAGTCCAATTTTCTGTGAGATGGGCCGCTGTGAGGGCTTCAGGTGGAGCTGGTCAGACTTCAGGCTTGTTAGATCTCCAAAAACAGAGCCAAGTGCAAAGCTCAGGTTTTATCCTCCTGATTTAGAAGCAGGAGGAGAAAGGCATTTTGTGGCCACTGTTGTTAAACTGTGCCAGTCCACTGCAGATCACTTGGAGATCTACCTGTAAGATGCTGATCTGTTTTCTGCCTGCCCCATCGCTCCAAAATTCAAGACCCCAAAGAAGTACATCGAGTTCCCAGTGGCTGACTTAATTACAGTGGTACCTCGGGTTAAGTACTTAATTCGTTCCGGAGGTCCGTACTTAACCTGAAACTGTTCTTAATCTGAAGCACCACTTTAGCTAATGGGGCCTCCTGCTGCTGCCACACTGCTGGAGCACGATTTCTGTTCTCATCCTGAAGCAAAGTTCTTAACCCGAGGTACTATTTCTGGGTTAGCGGAGTCTGTAACCTGAAGCGTATGTAACCTGAAGCGTATGTAACCCGAGGTACCACTGTATTTCTTTTCTTGTCCAAGAACATTCACTTCTCTTTTCCCCGCTGCCATATTATTCCAACTCAGAGGGCAGGCTAAGGGCTGGCAACATGTAGTACCGCATTTGCCAGATGTGGTCTTTCCTTGCCTTGGCACAGCAATAAAAATGCTAGCACATTTGCAAAGCTAAGCAGGGTGTGGTATGGTTTTACACTGGATGGGAGACCACGTGTTGTGATACTTGCATTGCCTGTTTCCATCCTGAGGATTGTCGCTCATCACTAGGAAATACACCAGGGGTAGTGTTTCAGGAACAATGAATGAATTTGTGAGCTATTCAAATCATAGAAGGGGTCATGAGCGTCATCTTGTCTGTTGTTGTTTAGTCGTTTAGTCGTGTCCGACTCTTCGTGGCCCCATGGACCAGAGCACACCAGGCACTCCTGTCTTCCACTGCCTCCCGCACTTTGGTCAAACTCATGCTGGTAGCTTCGAGAACACTATCCAACCATCTCATCCTCTGTTGTCCCCTTCTCTTTGTGCCCTCCATCTTTCCCAACATCAGGGTCTTTTCCAGGGAGTCTTCTCTTCTCATGAGGTGGCCAGAGTATTGGAGCCTCAGCTTCATGATCTGTCCTTCCAGTGAGCACTCAGGGCTGATTTCCTTCAGAATGGAGAGGTTTGATCTTCTTGCAGTCCATGGGACTCTCAAGAGTCCCCTCCAGCACCAGAATTCAAAAGCATCCATTCTTCAGCGATCAGCCTTCTTTATGGTCCAGCTCTCACTTCCATACATCACTACTGGGAAAACCATAGCTTTAACTATACGGACCATTGTTGGCAAGGTGATGTCTCTGCTTTTTAGGATGCTGTCTAGGTTTGTCATTGCTTTTCTCCCAAGAAGTAGGCGTCTTTTAATTTCGTGACTGCTGTCACCATCTGCAGTGATCGTCATCTCGTCTAGCTCCTTGCAAATGCAGTTATCTTTTTTGCCCAGTGTGGCACTCGAACCCGCGACCCTGAGACTGAGAGTCTCACGCTCTACCAACTTGAGTTCAAGGTCTACGGCGCTTAACACATTTGCTCCGGTTATAGCCAGCCCAGTCTTGCTCAGAACAAACCCATCAAAAGCTATCAACATAAATTGGTCATCATGAACAACTTAAGTCTGTCTGGTGTCAGTAGTCGTACTCTTAAGCAAAGCTTGGCCTACAACCGTCTGTGACTTAGGGACCAGGTTTTGAATTGGCTTGAGGGAAATCCATGCCTCAAATCTGAATGTTCAGATCTGCAAAATAGATTAAAAAATGTTGCATTTTTGATCTCTTTCTCTCTTTTGTTTTGAACTAAAAATCAAGGTACAGTGGTACCTTGGGCTAATAACTTAATTCATTCTGGAGGTCCATTCTTAACCTGAAACTGTTCTTAACCTGAAGCACCACTTTAGCTAATGGGGCCTCCTGCTGCTGCTGCGCCGCTGGAGCACAATTTCTGTTCTCATCCTGAAGCAGAGTTCTTAACCCGAGGTACTATTTCTGGGTTAGCGGAGTCTGTAACCTGAAGCGTCTGTAACCTGAAGCATCTGTAACCCGAGGTACCACTGTACTCGAGGTACCACTGTGTAGTGGAGTCCAGCTTCCATGCTGGGTGCCATGAAATGCAAAATTGGAAAGGTGGGATTTGTTGTTGTTGTTGTTGTTGTTTAGTCGTTTAGCCGTGTCTGACTCTTCGTGACCCCATGGACCAGAGCACGCCAGGCACTCCTGTCTTCCACTGCCTCCTGCAGTTTGGTCAAACTCATACTGGTAGCTTCGAGAACACTATCCAACCATCTCATCCTCTGTCGTCCCCTTCTCCTTGTGCCCTCCATCTTTCCCAACATCAGGGTCTTTTCCAGGGAGTCTTCTCTTCTCATGAGGTGGCCCAAGTACTGGAGTCTCAGCTTCAGGATCTGTCCTTCCAGTGAGCACTCAGGGCTGATTTCCTTAAGAATGGATGGGTTTGATCTTGCAGTCCATGGGACTCTCAAGAGTCTCCTCCAGCACCATAATTCAAAAGCATCAATAGAAATGTTTAAAAATAAATAATGAAATATAAGACACCCAAGTTCTATTTCAGTCCCCTCCAACATCTGGGGTTTTTTTTGGGGGGGGGTTGCCAACTAGCTGTTTCTTTCCATTTTATTCTGTCCAGCAGATGTCCATTGGCATCTGTTTTTCCTCTTCCTGTTCAATTTTCTTCTGCTGCTTTTGCATTTTGGCTTGTTCTCCACCACCCCACTCCCATCTTGTCTCTCCTAGACAAGAAAACAAGAACATCATTTCAGGGCCAGGTAGCGGCAGATGGGGCTGACAGAAGGAGAAACATATCTTTGCGCACAAGTATATATTTATATTACACGAGCCGGCGCACAACACCAAATAAGCCCAAACCTGGGACCATAATAACTCCAGCAACTGTATCTATGGTAACGCAAGCTCACATATAACTCTGGCGAGTCACAGTTAATGAAAACCTTTGGGATGTTGGCTGTTTAATTGTCTCCCTTTATGTTATTTCTTTTTGAGGGTGCTTTGAAAAATCATCGGTATTTAAAGAAATGTAACGAGAGAAGCTATAATTGTACCTGCCAAAGCCCAAAGCCCGATGTGAACCTCGAAGTCAAGGCGGGGGAAGTTTGTGTGTATGTGTGTAGGTGGGATGGCTTCATGGGGGGGGGCGGGAATTATTAGAGGGGAGAGAAAAAGACAATTTTGCAAGTCACCAAACTGGTTCAGCAATGGCACAATTTCACACTTGATCAAACTGGCCCGAAATGGGCTCCTTTTATCCAGCATGAAACCTTTATTGTCTCATTTGGCATACATAAAGATTGAGGCTCCCGTCCAACGCTGATTTGAGCCCATTGTGTGCTAGAGAGAAAGTGGCAGAAATTACGTCTGTCTGCGGCGCTCATTATGTATGGCATAAAAAGGACTGATTTGGGGGGTAAATTATACGGGGGGTCCCTGTTGATTTTATAGTTTTCCAATCAACAAACTGGATTTGGAAAAGTTAGATGCATGCCCTGTTATTTCCACCTGGGGGGTTCATTTGACATCGTTTCCCTTTATTTTGGTCCATAAAATATGGGCTTTTCTTCTTTTTTTCCAAGAGTAAATTTTTGCTTTTGTTTAGTGTATAATCAAGTCAGGCTTTCCTAATTGCAACGGTTCCATGAATATGATCAAATATATGTGCATAAGCGGATATTATTCAAATATGAAAGTTATGCTACATATAGCTATTAAAATGTTGAGGTTTAATTATTCGTAACTGTCTTCACCATGCTGGTTCATTCCAGACGTCTTGGATTACAATGTACATCAGCCCTAGCTGATTTATAGCAACGCCAGTTACTTTTCTTTCTATGGCAACAACGAACAATTAAGAACGTAGTCCCTGAAGGATCGTAAGATCAAACAGGCACCGTCTTAGGTTCTGGAAGCATTTGCTTAAAAGAAAAGACACAATTTCGTTTTCCGTTAGATCAACTCACCAACTGACTTGTGCTTGGGTTATTTAAAATATATTTTTTATTAAATATTTCTTAGTTTACAAAAATACGTGCATTGTCTCTCTTTTTTCAAGTTGTGTTTTCTACAGATCAGTTTCATTTGTTGTGAGACATTAATGTCACATACATTGTTAGGTTAGGAAGAAAAGGGGAAGAGAAAGGGAGGGGGAATGGTGGGGTGGGTGGAGTGGCAAAGCTTCTATTCTACTTAGTGTATGTGTGGGGTTTTGTGTGGGTCAGCGTCAGCTGTGTGGGTTCTCTTACTATTCGCTTGTTGTATTTCCTTGGTGGTGAAGGAGGTTGGGTGTAGCCTAGGGTGTGGTTGGTTGTCCTTGGTTGGCTGTAGTGAGATCTGTTTTTGTGTATGAGTGGGGTATGTATGTGTGTGTTTTGGGGTCTTCCAAGAGAATAATGCGCACTCACATCATAAAGAGCTCATAACCCATCTAATCTCAGCAGCCAGAAGCATCATAGCCAGACACTGGAGAGACCTGTCAGGAGCAAGCATAGATCAATGATATCAAATAGTACGAGAAACAGCATTAGAAAAACTAACCAATAAACTGAAACTGACACGGGGCCAAACAGATGAAGACGCCTTCACCCCAATATGGTTCGCCTTTATCACATACACAGCCCAACAAGACAACAACAAAAATCCGCCGACAGCACACGAAGCAATCTGGCTTAACTGACCAACTTACCATATTTTTCTTTCTTTTTTTAAAAATAACTTTTTTATTCAAAATTAAAACAAAACATATCATCCAGAAACATATCATCCTTATCCCCCCTCTCCCCCCCCCAGGCTCCCTCAGCCTGAAAGCGAGAGGAGCACCACAACCCCATAGTCAGCTTTGACTGGACTGAACCGTCCAGGGGTCCTTTAGCTTTACCATACCCATTCATGGAAAAAGCTTCAGGAGAAAACTCCGGGGATGAATCCATACCTGCTGCCTTGCAGGACATCTTTGCGGGGCAGGAAGACTAAGAAGGAAACCAGGCTTCCTCAACCTCCAGATGTTTTGAGACTACAACTCCCAGCATCCCTGACCACTGGTCCTGCTAGCTAGGGATCATGGGAGTTGTAGGCCAAAAAACAAGTGGAGGGCCGAGGTTGAGGAAGCCTGAAGTAAACCCTATACAAATCCAGAGTCGACTCCCTCAGGAAGTTGGATGGTGGCTTGCACACCTCCTTCCAGCAACTCCTGCAGCCAACCTGGTGCCAAACGTATTGCTCTGTTTTCCTTTGGACACACCAGCGAGGCCAAGAGGGAATCTTGTCGTCTGGGCAGCCCAGGACCTCCAGACACACTGCGCAGGCTTGCACCCCAGGTAGGTCACTTTAGTGCTGCTCATGCAGTGGTTTGACTTCACCCCCAGAGGCACACTCCATTGTCTCTCGAGACAGATGGATTTCAGCAAGTGATGCACATAGTACTAAGGATAGAAACAACCCAATTAAACACATTTTGCACCACCGTAAAGCAAGCTTAGGGGACGCGGCTGGCGCTGTGGGTTAAACCACAGAGCCTAGGACTTGCTGATCAGAAAGTCGGCAATTCGAATCCCCGTGACGGGGTGAGCTCCTGTTGCTCAGTCCCTGCTCCTGCCAACCTAGCAGTTCGAAAGCACATCAAAGTGCAAGTAGATAAATAGGTACCGCTCCAGCGGGAAGGTAAACGGTGTTTCCGTGTGCTGCTCTGGTTCTCCAGAAGCGGCTTAGTCATGCTGGCCACATGACCCGGAAGCTGTACGCCGGCTCCCTGGGCCAATAAAGCGAGATGAGCACCGCAACCCAGAGTCGGCCACGACTTGACCTATTGGTCAGGGGTCCCTTTACCTTTAAAGCAAGCTTTGCATTTGGGGAAGGCAGAACCGATCCAACACAGGAGGCAGCAGTTACAAATTACTGGTCTCTGCAGCCACAGCAGGTGCTGTGATTCTCCAATAGTTTGACTTTACCCATAGAGGCACACTCCATTGCCTCTAGAGCAGGCATGGCCAAACTTGGCCCTCCGGCTGATTTGGGACTACAATTCCCATTATCCCTGACCACTGGTCCTGTTAGCTAGGGATGATGGGAGTTGTAGTCCCAAAACAGTTGGAGGGCCTAGTTTGGCCATGCCTACTCTAGAGACAGATGCCAATAAAAATACTGCTTTAAACAGCCATGGGTTCCCCCAAAGAATTCTGGGAGCAGTAGTTTGTTAAGGGTGCTGAGCATTGTTAGGAGATTCCTTTTCCCTTCACAGAGCCACAATTCCCAGAGTTCCCTGTGAAGACGGACAGATTGTGAAACCACTCTGAGAGAGCGGTAGCTCTGTGAGGGGAAAAGGGGCCGCTAAACAATGTTCAGCACCCTATTCTCTCAGAAATTCGGGTTGGGGTGTGGGGAGCCACGACTCTTTAATGGTGGTATCAGAGTCTTTCAAACGTAATGTTGTGAACGTGGCCACAGCGTGAAAGCATTAGGGAAGCACTGCAGAATAAATTCACGACTTGCGCACTATTATTGAGTGCATCAGTGCTATGCTGCAGGAAATGCTGGCCACAAAAACCCCACATCGGTCTGGAGAGACCCTGAGTAAACATGCACAGGAGAAAACTGATGTGTCTCCTCACACAAGGCTCCCTTGCTTCAGCTGTTAACTGTTGAACCTAATGATGGAGATTGACTTCACCTGCAGATCTCTGTTTAGGCCATTCCTCCTCCCCCTCTTGCTGCCTTAATTTTCAAAGACCACCACCTGATTTTCCCCTCTGCCCCTCATGGAGCTCCTTTCTCTCTTAAGAACCTGCTTCCTGGCAGTACAGAGGCTTTGCTCTCCACCCATCACTCTGTAGCCCTTGTCTCTGTTTTCCCCCTTCCTTCCTTTTCCCTGAACCTCCATTTTGGAAAGTCGAAGAAGTCAAAAGTCTCCTGGAGCGACTCTCGTTGGCAGGAGTTCTTTGAATCTAGGTAAAGCTTCTTTTGAACTGTTATAGCTGCAAGGGTGGGTTAGGGTTGAAATGTATATTCCAGAGGGCCTGCCACACACCATATTGGCTCTGGGATGTTTGTGTTTCTTTTTATTATTTCACTTAAAAATGGTCTCTCAGTTGGCAGGAGGGTACCCTGAAAAGAGACTTAAGGACAACACTCATTCTTGACCTCCTGGATTGATTCAGTTAGGATAGGGAGACAAGCAGAAGGGCAAAATGGAAACATGTGCCTTTAGGCATATGCAGAGTGCCTTTTCTGGAACTAGCAACCAGTACTTGAGTATTGGGAAGTGAGGGATGTCATATAGAATAAGAGAACAAGAGGAATATACTTTTAAAGAAGATAGGAAAATGTTTATTGAATATATGGGGGGGGATTGTGTACACTTGAAAACCTTGGTAGTATTATGATAAATTCAAGTTTTGATGGATGTAATAATGGATGACTTAATGGTTTAGTTTATGTAAAATTTGCAGGGATTTATGATATGCAAAATGAACCATGGAAAGAGAAGAAAGGAAGTCATTGGCATTTTAAGGTTGCTTAAACGAATATTCTAAATTGTAAAACAGAAAATTTAATAAAAATTATACATGAAAAAAGGAAGTGAGGGATAGGAGGCTTGGTGTGCAAGTTGAGGGGCCTGTGGGAAATGAATGGGGGCAAAAGACGAGGCCTTGACTGTTAAGGACTAGGAACAGCAATTAAGGGATGACTTTAGATAGAGAAATGAAATGGGGTAACTGTCACTGCTTTATCACCTCTGCCTCCAAGTCCCCTCACAATTGTAGCTTTGTACAGGTGCTGAAAGTAGCTGCTTCTTTTTTGGCAAGTTTTCACAATACAATAAAAGAAACAAACCAATCTACAGGAAGTAAAGAAACGAGATAAAGGAAGAAGGAACAGAAAAGGAAACTACAAGATCTTTCCTCATCTTAACTTTCATCCCCTACAGAGGAAGCCAGCTCTCACCTGGGCTCTTCCCCTCGTCTTACAGGCTCCCAAAAGGGGTCCAAACTGGCCTTTCCCTTCCTCTGTGTGCAGTTCTTACCAAAGTACAATGAGAGAGAGAGAGGGCGTGTGTGAGAGAGAGAGCAATAATATAAGAATAATGATAAACACCCAAGGGAGATAAAAGTAAAGAGAGAGAAATAAAGACCTCCAGCTATCCGCCTGTCAGTTGTGTATATAATTATTTCTTCAAAATAGTCAAACGCTCAATCTACATTATTCAATTATTCCTCCCTTTGCTGGACGTTATTTTCCCAGCCTTCCAGCCGGTGCTCTCAGTTTGTTTTCGTTTCTCAATGAGGAAAGTCTGAAGATTTTCCAGTTACTGCCTTAACGATTGTAAAACAACTCCCCTTTATTCTTTATCTCCTTCTCCAAAAAAAGAGAGGTTGTTTAAAAAATAAGTCTGTATTTGTATATTAATGCATAGCAGTTCGGTTGCTTTAAAACCTTAATTCGCGTCCCAATCCAGAGCTGAAAGTAACTTTTCAATGGTGTTGCTCTTTCTTAAAGCTGAGCAGTTGAACTGGCTTGAAACTGATATCGCCTATAGCAGGCACCCCCAAACTCGGCCCTCCAGCTGTTTTGGGACTACAACTCCCATGATCCCTAGCTAACAGGACCAGAGGTCAGGGATGATGGGAATTGTAGTCCCAAAACAGCTGGAGGGCTGAGTTTGGGGATGTCTGGCCTATAGCTGAGAGCCTTGCAGGAAGCGTTTGATCATAGAACTGCAGAACTGGAAGGGACCATGAGGGTCATGAAGCAGGAATGTTTTGGCCAATGTGAGACTCGAACCCATGACCCCAAGATTGAGTCTCATGCTCTACCTGTTTGGTTGTTTTTCCAGGTGCTCCCCATGATCTTCTGGGCATGGGGAGTCTTGTTGGAGGGCTGTGCTGTTGTGTGACTCCCCACCCCAACCACCCTCTTCTCCATCTCAACAGATGAAGGGCGATGGCCCTGTGCAATCCTGAGATGGCCTTGGCCTCCCACCTGAAGCGCAGCAGTCCGGTTCCGGTCCAGGGCGGCCCGTACTCCACTCTCCACTTCTTCCCTCGCACCAACAGGTCTTTCCCTCTGCTGACCCAAGAGGAGCTGGCAGAGACTCTGGATGGGTAAGTAGAAAGGTAAAGGTAAAGGACCCCTGGACGGTTAAGTCCAGTCAAAGGCAACTATGGGGTTGTGGCGCTCATCTCGCTTTCAGGCCAAGGGAGCCGGCATTTGCCCACAGACAGCTTTCCGGGTCGTGTGGCCAGCAGGACTAAACCACTTCTGGCGCAATTGGAAGGAAACCAGAGTGCACAGAAACCCTGTTTACCTTCCTGCCACAGCGGTACCTATTTATCTACTTGCACTGGCGTGCTTTTGAACTGCTAGGTTGGCAGGAGGTGAGACAGAGCAACGGGAGCTCATTCTGTCACAGGGATTCAAACCGCTGACCTTCTGATCTGCAAGCTCAAGAGGCTCAGTGGTTTAGACCACAGCACCACCTGCGTCCATCCCAAGTCAAGTTCCTCCATGGTCCTCCTCTGGAGATACTGCTTCTTGAGGCTGCCTTGAAACCTTCTCCCTCTCTTATCCCTGTTGCGAGCGAGTGGACAGGCTGTTGCTCTAGCTGTCATGATCCCTGTGGTGTGCAGAAGAAGTGCCCTCTCAACCTGGGGCCCCAGAGCTTGTTAGACTACATCTCCCATCATCCCTGACCACTGGTCCTGCTAGTTAAGGACGATGAGAGTTGTAGTCCAGCCAACTTTTGGGACCCAAGGTTGAGAAAGCCTGCTCTAGGCTGAGGGGGAAATCGATGGCCTTCTTTCAAAGTAGACCAGTGTTTCCCAAACTTACGGTAGGTCTCCAGATGGTTTTGGACTACAATTCCCATCATCCCTGACCATTGATCTTGCAAGCTAGGCATGATGGGAGCTGTAGTCTGAAAAAACAGTTGGAGACCCAAGTTTGGGAAACTCTGGTCTAGGGAATAAACCCTGCTCAAAGCAGAAAAATCTCTTAAACAAGAGCTCAGAGGGTCTGGTGGCTCTAGAACGATCATGAAACTGTCAAGAAACCTTACAACAGTTGGAGTTGTTGCTTTTCATCTAGAATTTGCAGGGCAACCAATATTTAGAATATTGTGTACAGTGCCAGTCGCTGCATCTCAAAAATGTAATGTGCAATGTGGGGGGGGGGGGGAACAGTGGCGGACTTCAGGCTTTAAAATTTCGGCGGTGCAGTGTGAAATGCCAAAATCCCGCCCTCCGCCGGACTCACGCCTTCCGTTGTTCCTCGTTGTTGCAGCTCCCTCTTGGCCTGGAGCCCAGTGAAGGTGAACCGGTTGCCCTCCCCTAAACTGCCTCTGAGTCTGAGGGGAACCAAACCTGAGGAGCATAGGAGCCAGCTCCTTGGAGCCAAGCTCCCTTTGGGCCCCCCGATAAAATATTTGAGGGAGCCGGCCCCCTCCCCCAAGTTGGTGGTCATTGCCGTTCAAATGGTGTGCGTGTGCTGCTTTTTGTGGTTATGTGGGGTGTGCCATTAAGGTAAGACAGGGAATACGCAGGAGAAACAATTTTGAGGAGATATGGAAGGTGTCTGTAGAATTTGTACCGTTAAAACAGAAAGGGGTCAAACCATCGCAAGAGGCGCTGAAAATTTGGGAGCTTGGATAGTTACAATGGAATGGTCTCAGGGGTGGCGTGCACATTTTATTCTTGTTTATTTATTATTATTACTTTGTCAAAGTAAAATAATAATAATAATAATAATAACCCAAAACCACCCCCAACAAAAAAATGCTGGACATAGGCCTTTGGTCTGATCTGCCAGGTACAGTGGTACCTCGTGTTAAGAACTTAATTCGTTCCAGAGGTCTGTTCTTAACTTGAGGTACCACTTTAGCTAATGCGGCCTCCTGCCACCGCCGCACAATTTCTGTTCTCATCCTGAAGCAAAGTTCTTAACCCGAGGTACTATTTCTGGGTTAGCGGATTCTGTAACCTGAAGCGTCTGTAACCCGAGGTAGCACTGTATCTTCTGCTCTTAGGACTGAAGCAATGTGAATCTGCTCACGCTTTTGACCTGCTGGCAGTAATTCTGTGTGTGGTTCCCCCCCCCTTCACTCTCCTCCTGCTAGCAGCCCCTATGACCTGAGCGACCTCCTCAGCCTGGACCTCTTTGAGAGCAGCCACTGCCCCACGCCCGACTTGCAGCTGATCAGGAGGATTGTCTCGCAGGTGGAGTTCTACCTCTCTGATGAGAACTTGTCGAAGGATGCCTTCCTCCTGAAGCACGTGCAGAAGAACAGGTTGGGCTTTGTCAGCATTAAGCTCCTGACATCTTTCAAAAAGGTAAGGCCGCGGCACTTGGAAAGCATTCGTGGTGGGAGGGCGGAGCAGCATGCGCTTTTTATATATATATATAATATTTTGATTAATTTTCCATTTTGCAATATTTAAACACATCTTCATTATCCACTTCTTTTGCTCATATGCAGTGGCGTAGCGTGGGGGGTGCAGGGGGGCCTGGCCGCACCAGGCGCAACATCTGGGGGGGGGCGCTCGCACTCGCAGCTCTCTGCCCCTGCTAAAATCCACGGGTTAGGGGGCGCAAATTACTTGCCTTGCCCCGGGTGCTGACAACCCACGCTACGCCACTGCTCATATGAGCCTCTCAACTTCCCTCCCTCCCGCCTCACAGTTTTAAAAATTCATTTGTATTTCATAGCATTTATACATTTTCTATTTTACATTTCACTCATTCAGAATACAGTGGTACTTCGGGTTAAGTACTTAATTTGTTCCGGAGGTCCGTTCTTAACCTGAAACTGTTCTTAACCTGAAGCACCACTTTAGCTAACGGGGCCTCCTGCTGCCGCCGTGCCGCTGGAGCACGATTTCTGTTCTCATCCTGAAGCAAAGTTCTTAACCTGAAGCACTATTTCTGGGTTAGTGGAGTCTGTAACCTGAAGCATATGTAATCTGAAGTGTATGTAACCTGAGGTACCACTGTATCACAATTTTTAAATTAATAAAGGGCAGTGACAATTATCATTACAAGTCTTCTTACAACCATGCTAGTGTTGTTAACTGCTTACAATGGTCCTTCAAGTCTTGTATCAATTTACTCCAGTCTTTTTGGAAAGTTTGATCACCTTGGTTTCAGATTTTTCCGGTCAGCTTCGCCAGTTGCGCAGAGTCCATCATCTTCATCTGCCACTCTTCTTTCGTTGGTATTTCTTGTTGTTTCCATTTTTTTGCATGCGTTTGGATCCCAAGGTCAAAGCTGCGACCTCTGCATAGCTGTCAACTTTTCCCTTTTCTTGCGAGGAATCCTATTCGGAATAAGGGAATTTCCCTTTAAAAAGGGAAACGTTGACAGCTATGGACCTCTGTCTTCGGGCAGTTTGGGGGGAGGGGGCTGTAGTTTAGTGGCCAAGCGACCGTTTTGCATGGCAATGATCCCAGCTTCAATCCCTTGCAATTTCCAAGAGGAAAGACTCTTGTTCCAAATCTCTGGAAAGCCACTGCAGCTCAGTACAGACTATGCTAAGCTGGAAGGTCTGACTCTGTGTCCAATGTATGCTCTGTTCCAAGCCACATAGCTCTGTGGCAGTGATCACATGTTTAGCAAGCTGTGCCTGAGGAAGATGGAGCTGTGCAAATAATAATAATATTTGCACAGCTCCATCCCTCACTCTGAGAAGTGAAGCTACAGGGAACCAGGCAGAGGGCCTTCTTGGTAGTGGCACCTGCCCTGTGGAACGCCCTCCCATCAGAGATAAAGGAGATAAAGGAGATAAAGAACTATCCGACTTTTAGAAGACAACTGAAGGCAGCCCTGTATCAGGGAGTTTTTAATGTTTGACGTTTTATTCTGTTTTTATACTGTATGTGTTGGAAGCTGCCCAGAGTGGCTGGGGCAACCCAGACAGTTGGGCGGGTAACAACAACAACAATAATAATAATAGCAATTTATTATTTATATGCCACCCATCTGACTGGGTTGCCCCAGCAATGACTGCTCCCCATATTAACTGGGGTGTGTGGCTTTTGCGTGGTTGCGTGCAGCCCCCCCCGAGACTATGAGACTCCTGGCAAGGTAGCCTGGCTTCGCCCCCCCCCCCCAGCTGGGTACCTGGTGGTTTCCGCCTAGCTTCGACAATTAACCAATCCCAGCTGGGGGCGGGGCGTTGCCAGGGGAGTTGGTCAGGTAGAGTCACAACAGAGGGTGTAGCTTACCTTTTAGTCCTTAGTCGGCTCCAGATCTTCGCCCAGTGCCTAAGCCAAGGTCTTCCTACATCTGAAAGTTTAATTAAGTTGTGGCCAATTTTAATCCCATAACACGTTGTCAGGTGTCATTATTCCACTTGGGGGTTGCCTGGGGTTTGTGGGGGTCTCCCCCTGTCCGCGCAAATAAACACAGTAAGACATCAAACATTAAAAACTTTGCTATTTCGGGAGGGGGCGTTATCGGGCAGTTGTTCTTATTTTGATTATGCATTTTGTGGTTTTATATTTTGATTTCATTCTGTGAACCGACCTGAGACCTCCGGGTATAGAGCGGTATATAAATTCAATCAATCTAATCAAATAAATAATAGTAATAATTAATAATAAATTTTAAAGCATGCAAAACTGCCTCTCTTTCTCTTCTACTTCCCCCTCTCTTTTTTAACCAGGTGAAATATTTAACCAGAGATTGGCGGGTGACCCTTTACGCCCTGCAGTTTTCGGAGCTGCTGGAGGTCAACGAGGAAGGGACGAAGGTGCGCAGGAAGACCCCCGTCCCCGAACATCTGGTGAACATCCCTTCGAGCAAGATGCTGCTGGCCTGGAACGTCCTTCCGTACGAGCCGGCTGCCCACAGCTCTCTCCAGTTCCAGATGACCTTCCTCAACAACATCACCAAGCTGTTCAGCCCCTTCGGCGACATCGCCTCCATCCGCATCCTCCGGCCCGGCAAGAAGCTCCCTTCGGATGTCAGCAAGTGCTCATCGCGGTACCCAGAGCTCTTGACCAAGTGCTGCGCCGTGGTGGAGTACGACAGCTTGGAAAGCACCCGGAAGGCTTTTGAGGAGCTGGTCCGCAGCCAAGCCGCTGCCTCCTCCCTGAATGGGGACGCCATCAAGGTGGTTAGCCTCTCTGGAAGGGGCTCCAAGAAGAAGAGCGTGACCAGTCAGGAAGATGGTGAGGAGGCCGAGGAGGCTGAGAAACCAAGGATGTGGACTGGCGCGTTGCCTGAAGGCCCTCCGCTTGCCTTTGAAGACTCCTTCTACAGCTCATCGACCGAGTCCGACGGCACGCCGGTATCCACTCCCATCCTGCCTCCGAACTTCCTCTCTGCTCCGGTCTGGCCCACTGCTGGCTTCTGCAACTCTGCTGGCCAGGCCTTCAAGCCCAATTTCTTCAGCATGCCCTGCGCCGGCCCTCGCCCGCTCCTGCACAAGCCGCTGTCGTGGCCGCTCTGCTTCCCTCCTCTCTCCGCGCCCAAGCCCAGCAACGGCCCTTGTGGGTTGCAGAAGACGCCCAACTCCTGCTGGGAGACGAGCGGGCTGGGCGTGGGGGTTCTGTGGCCGCCAAGGCAGCAAGGACCAGCCTGCAGGCAGCAGCAGCAGCAGCAGCCGCTCCCCTCCCTGAAACCGGAGCCCCTGAGCTCAGCACCTGCTTCCAAAAGGGTGTCTGAATCGCTCCATGCCCAGCTGAAAGTGATTCGGCGTCCTCAAGGCCCGGATGGCACCAGGGGCTTCTACAACACGATCGGGCGGGGGAAATCCGTTTTGCGGCACTAAGCTTTGTGAGCCTTTTGGGGGGGTCATCTTAATATAGGCTTACGGGGGGAGCAGGTAGCATTTCTGGGCTGGGGGGTCAAAGGAGAGGGACCCGAGAGTCTGTCTGCGCTGTGGAGAACTGTCTTGTACAGACACCATGTAGACTTCTTCTGAATCTCCCCCAGCTTGGTTTTCCTCCTCCTTTTTTGGCCTCTTTGGCCTCACTCTCTCTCTCTTTACCCCCCCGTCCCCTGTCCCCTCATGCCTCGTGTGGTTTTGGCGCTTTGTGGTGTTCTCAACTTGCACCTCTGCTTTCAAGACTATCTCTCTGACTCAGGTGCCGTTGGTCTCCATCCAACCTTCCCCTTCCCCTCAACGCCTTCGTTTCTTGTGTGTGTTTTTGGAACTTGACCTTCTGGATTGGTTGCATGGTACGATGAATATGGAGTGTGAATGGCTTAAGATTCGATGGATGCTGGCAGGTTTGTGCATAAGATGAGATTTTGAATGCTTGCCTTGTGTTGCTGTGAGAAATTGGTGATGGATCTGCTGTTTTTTAAAAAAACAACAGTCAATAAAAAAAAGGGTGTGGACATGATCGCTTCGTTTCTCTCTGGTTTTTTTGTCAATGGAAATTGTGAGATTTATGCGCGGCTCTTGATTGCAAGAAAACTCAAAAGCGGTTTACAAAACGACAGCAAGAAAATGGAGGGGAAACTCACCGCCGTCCTTTGAAACACACAAAAGTTAAAGTAATAAAATTGCCTCCAACTTTCTAAGCCTCTTGGTGGGCTTGTCTAAATAAGAATGTTTTTAGCAGGCACCGAATAGACCACCGTGTACATTCTGATTTTAATTTTTTAAATGTGCGTGTTGCAATATACCGTATTTTTCGCTCTATAGGACGCACTTTTCCCCCTCCAAAAATTAAGGGGAAATGTGTGTGCGCCCTAAGGAGTGAATGCAGGCTCTTTGGTTTCAGCGATAGCAACGCGAAGCCTACAAAGTGCAGAGGGAGCGCTCCCTCCGCACTCCGGAGGCTATGCGTTGCTTTCGCTGAAGCCTGAAGAGCGAGAGGGGTCGGTGCGCACCGACCCCTCTCGCTCTCCAGGCTTCAGGGAGAGCCGCCTGAAGCCTTTGGAGCACAGCGGGAACTCGCACTCCGCTCCAAAGGCTTCGGGTTCCTTTTGCTGAAGCCAGGAGAGCAAGACTCTCCTGGCTTCAGCAGAGAGGGAGAGCTGCGCAGCGCCCCTTCAGCCAAGCGGAAGGAGAAATGGAAGGGGCTCCATTTCTCCTGCCGCTTTGCTGAAGGGGCGCTGAGCAGAGAGGGGGAGATTTTTTTTTCTTGTCCCCCCCCCCCTCTAAAACAAGGTGCGTCCTATGGTCGGGTGCATCCTATAGAGCGAAAAATACGGTATATTTCTATACCGTATATGAGGCCCCTAGAACAATAAGAAATGCAAAAAAACAACAACAAAAAACCACTGTTAATAACAACTAATTCTCGAATTGCTCCCCCCCAAATAAAATTGCACCCCCTGTGGGGCGTGTGGTTAGGCCATTGCCATCTCTTTAATTCAGCCAAGCGTATGGTTACCGAACATTTTGTGGATGAAAATTAAGGACGCTTCGATATTCTTGGAACACACCCCGATTTTCACGCTTGAACTGCTGCCCTCCCACTATATTACATATTGCTGAGGCTTTTCTCTGCCCACTGTTGATTAGCTCTGGAAGTTGGAGGGAGCAAAGGGAAGCCATTCGCTGGCATATTTTTTTTGTCCCCACGCTTGCATTTAGAGGCAAGAGGCGTTCATCTCCAGCACAACCCCAATCGGAGATCTAACTTCTGGGGTTGGGGGCTGAAGCAGGAACTGTGGCAGTTTTATTGCTGTCACCAACACACAAAGTTCATGCGCTCTCAAAATCTCTGCAAGACGCACACCCTCCACACACACACACACACACACACACAGAGAGAGAGATCACATATTCTTACTGATCTTGATTAACTTCGGTTAACTTTTCCCCCTCTCTGAGGAAAAAAACAAGGGGGGGGGGAAGAGGGCCTCTCTGCCAGGAGGAGGGTAAGGAAAGCTGTGGCGAGATGATAAATACAAGACAAGGCTGTCTATTCTTAGAACTCAGCACACTTGAAATGAAATTATAGCAATTAAAAATAAAGCTCCCCCCCCCCAGTAGCAGTCATGCTTGCTGGCAGGTACGCTATGTGCAAGAGAGGAGAAAAAGAGATAGCGTGTGGATGCAGAAACACTCTGCTCCTGTTCGTCATATTTAATGGCTCTAAAAAAACATCGTTTTGGATGACTGACCAGCTTCCAAAATTGGAAATAAAAATATAGAAGTGGGTTGTTATTATTAGCATTCTTCTCCCTTTTATTTGCATAATTTGGCTACGTGGCTATTGAACTTGCTTGCGGAGGCAAGTGGAGCTGGCATGGAATACTGGGGAGCTGTGGATGTGCTAACAAAAGAACTGGATTGATGGAAATGCTTGGGGAAGGACGACAGAACTTCATGGAGGGAAAGGCTTTCAATTTGTTGCTGTTTAGTCGTGTCCGACTCTTTGTGACCCCACGGACCAGAGCACGCCAGGCACTCCTGTCTTCCACTGCTTCCCAAAGTTTGGTCAAACTTATGTTCATAGCTTCGAGAACACTGCTGAACCATCTCTTCCTCTGTCGTCCCCTTCTCCTTGTGCCCTCCATCTTTCCCAACATCAGGGTCTTTTCCAGGGAGTCTTCTCTTCTCATGAGGTGGCCAAAGTATTGGAGCCTCAGCTTCAGGATCTGTCCTACCAGTGAGCACTCAGTGCTGATTTCCTTCAGAATGGATAGGTTTGATCTTCTGGCAGTCCATGGGACTCTCAAGAGTCTCCTCCAACACCAGAATTCAAAAGCATCAATTCTTCGGCGATCAGCCTTCTTTATGGTCCAGCTCTCACTTCCATACATTACAACGGGGAAAACCATAGCTTTAACTATATGGACCTTTGTTGTCAAGGTGATGTCTCTTTGTTGGCAAGGCTTTCAATAGCTACTGGCTATAATGCCTATGTTCTGTCTCCATAGTTTGGAACAGTTATGCTTCTGAATACGTGTTGCTGGAAGCCACATGATGGGAGAGTGCCACTGTGCTTGGGGTCTTGCTTGCGGGTTTCCCACAAGCATCTGTTAAGCATAGTAATTTAATTCACTGAAATTGCAAATGCTTGTATGTGTTTACATTTGATTGGTTGGTAACTGAATTCTAGAGAGTTATCTGGTAGCTCTCATGTGATTGGCTAAGGTTGGTCACATGGGAGGTATCCAGTGAAGGAGAGACTCCATTTTGTGTGAAGCGAGAGGACTGTGCTTTAGAATCCACTGTGAACACTGCTAAGTTGAACAGAGTGTTGGAGCGCTTCTTCTCTGCCTGAGAGGAGGAGAGCAAAGCTGCAGGAGAAGGTAAAAGTGGAAATCTCTCATAGGAGCTGCAAGGCATGGCCTAGTTGAGATACAGAAGGCTGAGTGCTGAGTCCTGGAAAGACAGGAAAATACAGTTGTTTGGAAGTTAGAAGAAGACACTGTGTGCCCATGCTTGGATGAGCGTGCGGCAGTAAATATCATGGTGCAATTCATCTATAGCTGTAAGTTTGTGCAAGTAAAGTTTTTGAATATGGACAGTGGTTTCATATCCAAATAAGGGTGACAGTCTCTTATGTATATATATGTAAGGGACGCGGGTGGCACTGTGGGTTAAACCACAGAGCCTAGGACTTGCTGATCAGAAGGTCGGCAGTTCGAATCCCCGCGACGGGGTGAGCTCCTGTTGCTCGGTCCTTGCTCCTGCCAACCTAGCAGTTCGAAAGCACGTCAAAGTGCAAGTAGATAAATAGGTACCGCTCCAACGGGAAGGTAAACGGCGTTTGCGTGTGCTGCTCTGGTTCGCCAGAAGCAGCTTAGTCATGCTGGCCACATGACCCGGAAGCTGTACGCCGGCTCCCTCGGCCAATACCGCAACCCCAGAGTCGGCCACAACTGGACCTAATGGTCAGGGGTCCCTTTACCTTTATATGTATATGTATATGTACAGTGGATGCTTGGGTTGCCACCTGATCCATGCGGGATGCATGTTCGCAACCCGCAGTGTCTGCAACCCACAGCGGCGCCTCTGCGCACACACGGGTTGTGATTCAGCGCGTCTGTGCATGCGCAAAGTGTGATTTAGCGCTTCTGCGCATGCGTGGTTGCCAAAACCTGGAAGTAACCCATTCTGGTACTTCCAGGTTTTAGCGGCCCGCAACCCAAAAAAACGCAACCTGAAGCATCTGTAACCCGAGGTATGACTGTATATGTATATGTATGATTTGAGCTTCTTAGCTGCAATTTTGCTACTCTTACTTCAACACTTCAGCCTGATCCAGAAGCCCCTTCTTTTGTTTGTGCACATGCTACACTTAAAGTAACTTTGGGGAATCTACAGCCCTTCAGAGATGCTGTTGAACCACAACTCTCATCAGCTCCAGCAAGAATGGACAATGGCCGGGGATGGTGGGAGTTGTAGCTGAGCAATTCGTTCCCCACACCTGCTTTATCAACAGAAGTTTCCAGATTCGATCCCTGGACAGTGCGGCGCATGCTTGACTGCAGCTGGTTTGAGCCAGATGAACCTGTTGTCATGGGCCAGGAGTTGGCTTCACCTGTTGAGCAGCAGCCTGAAGGAGCAGAAGGCGAAGTGACTCCACCTGTGGCTGATCAGCCTCCTTGCTCCTAATGAGAACCAGCTGGCTCCAGCTTTCTTAAGCAGGGTTTCCAGCCTCAGTCAGTTGCTGGAAATAATCCTTGTTCCTGGCCAGGCCTCGCTGCTTCTAACTTCTCGTGACATTGGACCCTCGGCTTTCTTGACCCCTGGATCATCTGGCTACATGAACTGAGATATTCCTGACCTTAGGACTGGACTGGACCTTGTGTATGGACTCTGTCTCAAGGCAAGTACCCTCATGAGATTTGGATGATGCGCCGGCTTCTCCTTACACTGAGTTCTGCCGTGGGCAGAGGGACGGGACTCAGCACAGGACTGTAGCCTGAAGCTGGCCACAACCACACCATACACTTAAAGCACCAATATGGCACTTGGACAGTCTTGGCCAGGCATAGGCAAACTCCAGATGTTTTGGGACTACAATTCCCATCATCCCTGACCACTGGTCCTGCTAGCTAGGGATCATGGGAGTTGTAGGCCAAATACATCTGGAGGGCCGAGGTTGAGGAAGCCTGAGCTAAGAGAACCAGTTTAAACCAGCTGTGCTCAGCTTCTCTGCAGGAATAACACAAACATCATGAACCGTCTGCTTGCTTCTTTCACACAGAGAAGCTTCCAGAACCCTCTGGAATAGGGTTCCACATCAGATCAATAATTTCTGTACTAAGAAATGCAAAATGACACACACCTCCCAGCATCCTTAACAAACTACACTTCCCATGATTCTTTGGGAGAAGCCATGGCTTTAAAGCGGTATGAGTCTGCTTTAAATGTATACAGTGGTTCCTCGGGTTACATACGCTTCAGGTTACAGACTCCTCTAACCCAGAAATATTACCTCAGGTTAAGAACTTTCCTTCAGGATAAGAACAGAAATCGTGCAGCAGCAGCAGCGGGAGGCCCCATTAGATAAAGTGGTGCTTCAGGTTAAGAACAGTTTCAGGTTAAGTACAGACCTCTGGAACGAATTAAGTACTTAACCCGAGGTACCACTGTAAATGTACACCTGAAGGAGCCTCTCCACCAATGTTGTTCAGACCTGACGCTGAGGTCCAGCTCTGGCAGTTCCCTCATTGCGAGAAGTCAAATTACAGGGAACAGGACAGAGGGTCATTTTGGCAGTGGTGCCCACCTTGTGGAACACCCTCCCATCAGATATCAAGGAGATAAATAACTCTACAACTTTTAGAAGACATCTGAAAGCAGCCCTGTATCCGAGTTTATAATGTTTGATGCTTTGTTATGTTTTTATTTGTGTTGGAAGCCACCCAGAATGGCAGGGGCAATCTAGCCAGATGTGCAGGGGATAATAATAATAATAATAATAATAATAATAATATGGATGTGACCTTTGTGTAAGGCATTGTCACCTGTACAACAACCGAACAGTGGGAAGCCCCAGTGTTTTTGCCACCGGACCTCCAGTTCAACGTCAGAACATACTGTGCAATTCTATCATGCAATAAAATAGCTTCTATAAAGCATTGCTTTATTTTGGAGCCAGTTTTAGGATACGTGGTTGGGGAAGTGGCGGTTCCCTCGCTGCGAGAAGCCAAGTTACAGGGAACCAGGCAGAGGGCCTTCTCGGTAGTGGCACCCGCCCTGTGGAACGCCCTCCCACCAGATGTCAAAGAGAAAAACAACTACCAGACTTTTAGAAGACATCTGAAGGCAGCCCTGTTTAGGGAAGCTTTTAATGTATAATATACTATTGTATTTTAATAAACTAGGTTTGTGTGGAAGGCGGACGCAGTTGGGTGCATAGAATTATTGGAACCTAAAGCTCTTTGGGGACGCGGGTGGCGCTGTGGGTTAAACCACAGAGCCTAGGACTTGCCAATCAGAAGGTCGGTGGTTCGAATCCCCGCAATGGGGTGAGCTCCCGTTGCTCGGTCCCTGCTCCTGCCAACCTAGCAGTTTGAAAGCACATCAAAGTGCAAGTAGATAGATAGGTACCGCTCCAGCAGGAAGGTAAACGGCGTTTCCGTGCACTGCTCTGGTTCTCCAGAAGCGGCTTAGTCATGCTGGCCATATGACCCGGAAGCTGTATGCCGGCTCCCTCGGCCAATAACGCGAGATGAGCGCCGCAACCCCAGAGTCGGCCACAAGTGGACCTAATGGTCAGGGGTCCCTTTACCTTTACCTTTAAAGGTCTTTGAGGCATCTTAGCTGAGCTAACCCAGGGATGCTGGACCTGCAGTTTCCCAGCCCTCCAGACGGCTAATAGAGTGGGCCAGGAATAATGGGAGTTGGAGGGTCACCTCTGCCTTAAGCTCCTGACTCCCGTTCTACCACCCTTAGTGGAAGACTGAGCATGGAATGGATCTCCAGCCCCAAACTCCTTAGTGGCTCTGATACACATGGAAGGACTTCAGACTCCAACTCCCATCAGCCCCAGGGATTACGGGAGCCGTAGTCCATTTGGAGGGCAACAGATTCCCCACCCCTTGACTAAAATCTCTAGCCCAGAAGGAAGTAACGGGGACACATTGTTTCTTCAGATCCCTCTGCTTTTGCTGCTTCACCATTTAGAGGAATTGGATCAGAACTGCATATGAGGTTGCCAGCTGACCAGATGGTGGTTTTGTTTCTGGGCTGGTTTGCAAGTTTTTTTTTTGTTTAAATGTGCACACAAGGCTAGAAGCCAGGCATTTAGTCTGGCTGCCAGATTTTTAAATTTTTATTATTTTAGTAGATGTGGCACATCATTTTCACTTAATATGCACACTTTTAACTGTGTATGCCAGGCTACAAGTATCCTTTTCTAGCCCCTGATGGGACGTGGGTGGCACTGTGGTCTAAACCACCAAGCCTCTTGGGCTTGCCGAGTGGAAGGTTGGCGGTTTGAATCCCCACTACGGGGTGAGCTCCCGTTGATCTGTCCCAGCTCCTGCCAACCTAGCAGTTCGAAAGCACCTCAAAGTGCAAGTAGATAAATAGGTACCGCTCCGGCGGGAAGGCAAACGGCGTTTCCGTGCACTCTTGTTTCCGTCACAGTGTCCCGTTGCACCAGAAGTGGTTTAGTCCTGCTGGCCACACGATCCGGAAAGCTGTCTGTGGACAAACGCCGGCTCCCTTGGCCTGAAAGCGAGATGAGCGCCAAAACCCCATAGTTGCCTTTGACTGGACTTAACTGTCCAGGGGTAATTTACCTTTTTCCTCTCATAGCCCCAAAGTGATGCGATGCCCAACACCACAGGATTGTCAGAAAACCATTTCCCCTTGCATTGTTGAGTGTCATTCAATTTTGGTGTTTTCCCTCCAACACTTAGCTTAAAGGTAAAGGGACCCCTGACCGTTAGGTCCAGTCGTGGCCGACTCTGGGGTTGCAGCGCTCATCTCGCTTTACTGGCCGAGGGAGCCAGCATACAGCTTCCGGGTCATGTGGCCAGCATGACTAAGCCACTTCTGGCGAACCAGAGCAGCGCACGGAAATGCCGTTTACCTTCCCGTCGGAGAGGTACCCATTTATCTGCTTGCACTTTGACGTGCTTTCGAACTGCTAGGTTGGCAGGAGCAGGGACCAAGCAACGGGAGCTCACCCCGGCGCAGGGCCTCGAACCGCCGACCTTCTGATCAGCAAGTCCTAGGCTCTGTGGTTTGACCCACAGAGCCACCCGCGTCCCTTAACACTTATCTTAATCTTCCTTTATTCTTCGACCCGCCTCTTTACAGATCTGTTACATGGCTCATATTGATCGTAGTTGGCTGGGTTTTTTTTTTTTTGTTTAACAAAATGTGTGATCTATTATTGCCAGAAGTAGGACTGGGGGAGGAAATTTGTGCATTGTTGTGACTAGTGCAGCTTATTAATTTTCCTCTCCAGATTGACAAAGTAGGCTGTCTGATTCATGGAGATAAAATCTCCAAATAAGCACGCCCTGCCGCCCACTGGTCCTCTACAAGGCTGCATCTGTGCCATTCCCCTTGTGCGCATTCGGTGAGGATGTGGGAAGGCGGCATCGCTTACCCTCCCCTGCCCAGATGCTGTGTGTGCCACAGGAAGGGGTGCTTATTTATAATACTTGTTAGTTGCTCTTTATTAGCTGCTTTTTCACCCCCAAAAAGGAGAGAGAGGTGCTTGAACCAACACACACACACACCCCACCTGAAAACCATTATCTCTGGACCACTGCAGAAAATTTCCGTAATATTGATACTGTGGTACCTCGGGTTACATACGCTTCAGGTTACAGACTCCGCTAACCCAGAAATAGTACCTTGGGTTAAGAACTTGGCTTCAGGATGAGAACAGAAATCATGCTCCGGCGGCATGGCAGCAGCAGGAGGCCCCATTAGCTAAAGTGGTGCTTCAGGTTAAGAACAGTTTCAGGTTAAGAACGGACCTCCAGAACGAATTAAGTACTTAACCAGAGGTACCACTGTATACTCACCAGAAACCATCAGGAGCTAGATATTTTTTATTTTTTAAAAAAATACTTTCTGGGGAAGATAAACAAGGAAGGAACAAGCCTGATCTCCCGGGAAAGGACATTCAATAAAGGTCACATCCCCACAACATACATTTAAAGTGCACTTAAAGCATACCTCTTCTCCCAAAGACTTCTGGGAACTGTAGTATATCCCTCACAGAGGTACACTTCCTGGCACCTTCAAGAAACTTCAGCTCCTGGGATCCTTTGGACCATGGGTAGGCAAACTAAGGCCCGGGGGCTGGATCCGGCCCAATCGCCTTCAAAATCCAGCCCGTGGACGGTCCAGGAATGAGCGTGTTTTTACATGAGTAGAATGTGTGCTTTTATTTAAAATGCATCTCTGGGTTATTTGTGGGGCACAGGAATTCGTTCATTATTATTTTTTTCAAAATATAATCCGGCCCCCCACAAGGTCTGAGGGACAGTGGACCGGCCCCCTGCTGAAAGTTTGCTGACCCCTGCGTTGGACGAAGCCATGCACATGAAAAGTGCTATAAATTGCATGGTGTGGGTGTGGCCAAAGGAGGTGGGCACCACAACAGAAATGTTCTTGGTCCACATCCTTTCTCGTTTACTCAGCAAGCCTTCCCCAACTTGATGCCCCTTTGGTGTTTTGAACTACAAGAGCTACCCAGCTTTCCCTCCTGGCCGGTCCACACACTCCCACTTTGCTAGGGAATCTCTCCGCTGCACGGATGGGTCAGAACAGGCAGACAGAGGGAATGTCTTCCTTTCCCTGGTCTCTAAAGGCAGAGGAGTGGAGCCCCTTTCCTCCATCTCAGACTGCTCCCTGATGATGGCACCTTCCACACCCTCCTCCTCCTCCTCCTCCTCCTCCTCCAGCGGCATTTGCTACTCCTGCCCGAGCCAGCAGGGTTCTTGACAATTGGGCTGCTTTGGTTCCCCCTGCCTTGGGGTGCCGAGTGTCAGGTGTGCGTGCAGGAGCCAGGCCCTGTGACTAATAGGACTCTGCAGGACTGGGGCCTTCCTAAGTTTGTTCTGAAGAGGCAAGGCGCGGCCACACAGGTGAGGCCGGTTGGTAACTCACAGCACCTGGTGGCAAGAGCTGGGAAGGGATATAAGGTCAGCAGTTCCCTTCGGCTCCTTGCCACAGCAACACGCCCCCTGCCTTCCTGCGTTTGCCTTCTTGCTTCCTGATCCTTGAACCCCGGCTTCGTGACTCCTTGCTTCCTGACCCTCAGACCCTTGGCTTCTTGACTCCTGGCTTCTGGACCCCTGTTCCTGCTCCTACCCCATCATCTTGCCCCCGGCCCCGACGTCCCCTGCCAAGACTTCAATCGCCCGTGACACTGAGTCTGCTGCCACCTCCCTCTTGTTAGTGTCTGGTTGCCATGATGCCAGAGTCCAGCAGTGGCCAGGACACTGAGTTGGAGCTATGGTGATGTTACCGGCAAAGGAGCCAGGGCTCTGAGCTTGATGCTGGTGAGCAGAGGGGGCATGTCCCCGAGGCTGGCAGGCAGAAACTTTAACCAGATGCCATGACACCAGTGCCCACAGACACATGCAGATGCTTTCCCCAGTGCTTAAAGAACTGGGTACCACCCACAGTACCAGCTGAACAGTGTAGGGAGCAGGAGATAGGCCATGGAATTCAGAGCTTGCCCTCCACACCTCTGGGATTGCTCAGCTGGTAGAGCATGAGACTCTTCATTTTAGGGTCATGGGTTCAAGTCCTACATTGGGCAAAAGATTCCTGCATTGCATGGGGTTGGACAAGATGACTCCCATAGTCCCTTAAAACACTATGATCTCCAGGCTAGAGTGTTTCAACCCTGGTAAGAGCAAGTGGCTTACTTGGAGCTCTCCATGGTGCTGACTTACCCTATGAGCTCTTCTATGGGAGCCAGAACAAGAGAGGGGTGCCGCTTGGGGCTACACAGGGAATGGCACTTGAGGAATGAGTTTGCCGTTCGTACATAGGACTTGGACCAAGAGATCCCCCCCAGAACAACTCCCCCAGGGGGACTTCTGCTATCACATTCTGTTAGTCAGTCGGCCAAGGAATAACAGAGTTGCCAAATAACAGGGCATCCTCCTCCTGCCTGGGGTGGGAACCTGTGGCCCTCCAAATGTTGCTGGACTCCAATTCCCACCACCCCTGACCATTGGCCATGCTGGCTGGAGATCATCAGAGTTGTAGTCCACAGGCTCCCCATCTCTGCTCACCTCTTTTCACAGTTCATTCTGATAGCTCACTTGGTTAGGGCATGGTTTTGATAATGCCAAGGCTGCAGGTTCGATCGCCGTATGGGACAGCTGCATAGTCCTGCATTGCAAGGGGTTGTGATTCTGCCCTCTAGACCAGGGGTCTGCAACCTTTAAGACAAAAAGAGCCACTTGGACCCGTTTCCGAAGGGAAAAAAACTGGGAGCCGCAAAACTCGTCATTATAAAAATTAACTTTTTTGTCACTTTTTTAATTATTTCTTTGTTTGACCCCTCAGAATTACTCCTCCTCATAGAAATAAACGTTAAATTAACAAGTTACCTTTTTGTGTGTGTGACTTCTTCACTCCCCTTCAAAACAGTGACCAGCGTACATGCCCCCTTTCAATGCAGTGACCAGCGTACATGCCCCTTACAATGTAGCGGGCGGGCGGGAAGGTGACGTCGGGACGGTGCGTGACTAACGCACACACCGCCCCCATGCGACGTCACAGCCAGTACAGCACTCGCCACAGTGGGGAGTGTTGGGGTGCACAATGCGCCTCCTCCCCTCGCTAGTATCCGCCCCGGAGCCGCAGCAAAGGTGTAAAAGAGCCACATGCGGCTCCGGAGCCGCCGGTTGCAGACCCCTGCTCTAGGCCATGCGCCCTGGAGGCAACAGTATTCCCCAGCTGCATCCAAAGTGTGATCAGGAGGAATGTCTGGATGGAAAGAGCTTTGTCTGAGCTAGAAATAACTGGCAACAGGACAGACCTTCCTGACAAGACACTGAAAACTGAGAAAGCCAGTTTTAGAGTTCAACTAGACATTTGGTAGCAAACAGGTCCATGGATTTGGATGGCGAGAAGACCAGCCACACGAAGATGTTGCCTGCTTAGAAAGTCGCCCACGGGAGAGTAGGCTGCCGACGCAAACATGAAGGAAGATGTCAAAAAATGTGTTTTTATTTTTCTCTCCTGACCATCTGTTGATCCGACAATGCAGTTTCCACAAATAGACCCAAGGCTTGGAGAGCGAAAGTTTTAACTCTTTGAGGAATACTTGAGTTATTTCAGGCCGCCTTTTTCAGTACCGTTGTGTATACTATAGAGCTCTTTCAATTTGCCATTTTAACTGTGCTTATTCAATCCTTACAATGCAATCCCATTACACAAATTGCAAAAGCGATAACGCCGGCTACAGTGCTGTAATATCGGCACAGCAATTCTCCGTGGTTGTTTTTTAATTTATTTGTTCATTGAATTTGTATACCGCCCTGTAACCAGCACGTCTCAGGGTGGTACACAAGATAAAATCACAATATAAAATTGCAAAATACATCGAAACAAAAACAACCCAATAATCCTCCCTCCCCAACACATTTTAAAAGGACATTGGATGTCAATCAGCCAAAAGCCTGGTTAAAGAGGAACGTTTTTGCTTGGTACTTAAAGGTGTGCAATGAAGGCGCCAGTCGAACTTCCTTGGGGAGAGCATTCTACAAATGGGGAGCCACTGCAGAGAAGGCCCCGTTCTTGTGTTGCCACCCTCCAGTCCTCTTGGAGAAGATGCTCAGAGATGCAGAGACGCCCAAGGTAAACCACTTAGGACAACGATGGGGACCCTGCAGCCTTCCAGACCTTCCCATCATCACTGATTACTGCTTGTGATGGCTGGAGCTGATGGGAGCTAGAGTCCCGCAACACATGGAAGACCACAAATTACTTATCCCTGACTTAGGGTACCTCCAGACTGTCGCTGATTTGCAGGAGGAATTCAAGAGCATACCAGAAATTTAGATTTGGGCAATTAAAGTTGATTGTACAGTAGTGATCTGTCACCCTAGTGCAGGGGTTGGCAAGGTTTATATTGCCTGGGCTGGATCGGTCCCACGGAGATCCTTCTGCACATAGGAACATTTTATCACATGTGGTGGGAATGTAAGAAAGTGAAATGCTTTTGGGAAATGATTTATAATGAGATGAAAAAAATGTTGAGATATACCTTTGTTAAGAAACCAGAAGCATTGTTACTAGGCATATTAGGGAACGATGTTGAAAAGAAAGATGTGAAGTTATTTAGATATGCAGTTACAGCAGCCAGAATTTTGTTGGCCCAAAAATGGAAACAGGAAGAAATGCCAACGAGGGAAGAATGGAGAATGAAACTGATGGAATATGCAGAAATGGACAAATTAACGGGAAAAATTCGAAACCAACGCGATCAGAGATTCACCGAGGACTGGAATAAATTTACAGAGTATATCAAAACTGTGTGTGATCAGGAAATAACGCTTGTTGGATTTCAGGAAGCTCTGTGAAAAGAATAGATAGGAATGTCGCTTAAAAGAGAAGATAAAATAAGGATTGTTAAAGTGCAACATAAATTTAGGAAATGTGAGAAGTTGTGATAAATACGAAAATTGTCAGATAGGCTGATGGAAGTCTAAAAGATGTATAAGTTAAATTGGATGTTAAATTATAAATGGAATGGTTATTGGAAATTTGAATAAAAATTAATTTAAAAAAAAAAGAGATCCTTCTGCACATGAGCATGCGTGCCTGCAATTTTCGGCATCTGCGTGTGCGCAGACACGATTTTCTGCCTCTGCACAGATGTGATTTTCTGTGTCCCCACACCATGCTGTGCCAGTTTAGTGCAGTGCGCAAATGGGCACTTTAGTTCGGGGGCAGCTCGTGGGCTGGTCAAACGACCTTCATGGGCTGCTTCTGGCCCATGGGCCTGAGGTTGGTGACCCCTGCCCTAGTGTAACAAATGCACTTTTTTAAAAAAGGACTTTTTGCAGTTAGGAAGGTGACAAGGAAAAGTGTGGGGTGAACAAACGTTTAATGGGATGGTGTATAAGCACCTCACTGGCAAAGCAGGGTGAATGCTTGCTGTTGTAGAACTGCACCACAGCAAATTGAAATGAACACTCAATAAAGACCAGGAATAGTCTAACCTTTGTGCAGCAAATCAGCACAAATGCTCAATAAACAGGTTGTCCAGAGGAGTTCTTGGGGGGGTTTCCAGATGGCCAGTTCCTAGTGCTACCTAATCTTTGCTCCTTTTCTGTAAGCTACAAATGGAATGACAACTAACTATCAAAACTGCTGGGAATGCTACTATGCTTTCTCCATGACCTCCAGTTTCTTAAAAGTTTTACAACGGAACCTTGGTTCTCAAACTTAATCCGTTCCCGAAGTCAGTTCCAAAACCAAAGCATTCCAAAGTGAAAAAGGTTTGAAGTATCACCTGGCCTAATTGTTTTTATTATTTTAAGTATTTTACAACACACTGCTTATTTACAGTATTCATGGCCCATTGAATAGTGGAACTGAAACAGGGCTGCTTGTGTCAGAAAGGAAATGGCTCTCTTCTCAAACCCCCAGTTGAAATCCCTCAATGCCCTGGAAGTGTGTAGCAGCTTCTATTGACTCCCATCCTTCAAAGACCCCAAGCAGCACCAACATAGAAATGGATGGGGGGGAGGCTTTTGAAAGCAATTGATGATTGGGGGGGGGAGGGATTAGCACAGCATTACCTTGGAGGAGTAAGGGATGCGGGTGGCGCTGTGGGTTAAACCACAGAGCCTAGGACTTGCTGATCAGAAGGTTGGCGGTTCGAATCCCTGCGATGGGGTGAGCTCCCGTTGCTCGGTCCCTGCTCCTGCCAACCTAGCAGTTCGAAAGCACGTCAAAGTGCAAGTAGATAAATAGGTACCGCTCCGGCGGGTAGGTAAATGATGTTTCTGTGTGCTGCTCTGGTTTGCCAGAAGCGGCTTAGTCATGCTGGCCACATGACCCGGAAGCTGTACGCCGGCTCCCTTAGCCAATAAAGCGAGATGAGCGCCGCAAACCCAGAGTCTGTCACGACTGGACCTAATGGTCAGGGGTCTCTTTACCTTGGAGGAAGTTCCTCCCCTTTTTCCAGGCTGATTTCTGAGATTTCATTGTCGTTGTCGAAATCAATTCCCTGTCCATGAGAAAAGAGAAAAAAGAAACAAGAACGTCAGAATGTGAGGAATGGATCAGACCCATTCATGTTTTTGTGTTGATCAGGAAAGCGTGGACTAGGTAGGTTGGGGAACAAACTGAAAATCTCTGTCCTCCATTTCCTTAGAGACCTCAATCATTCATTCATTCATATAGAGCAGGCATCCCCAAACTCGGCCCTCCAACTGTTTTGGGACTACAACTCCCATCACCCCTGACCACTGGTCCTGTTAGCTAGGGATGATGGGAGTTGTAGTCTCAAAACAGCTGGAGGGCTGAGTTTGGGGATGCCTGATTTAGAGCATTTTTACCCCTCTCTTAAGCAAAAAAGGATCCAAGAGAGCCTTGAAGGTAAAGGGACCCCTGACCATTAGGTCCAGTCGTGACCGACTCGGGGGTTGCGCCGCTCATCTCGCTCTATGGGCCGAGGGAGCCGGCGTTTGTCCACAGACAGCTTCCGGGTCATGTGGCCAGCATGACTAAGCAGCTTCTGGCGAACCAGAGCAGCGCACGGAAATGCCATTTACCTTCCCGCCAGAGTGGTACCTATTTATCTACTTGCACTTGGACGTGCTTTCGAACTGCTAGGTTGGCAGGAGCTGGGACCGAACAACAGGAGCTCACCCCGTCACGGGGATTCGAACCGCCAACCTTCTGATCGGCAAGTCCCAGGCTCTGTGGTTTAACCCACAGCGCCATCCGCGTCCCCTTACATGAAATCAAATGCAAGAAGCTCCCTAATCGCAGGCTTAATATTGTAATAAACAATCTGACAAACGGAAATGCAACACACAAGGAAAGGGGGCAAGGAGGGCAGAGGAAAAGAAAACTCACAAGCTCAGGCCCCAGTGTCTAGAATGCTGTTCTCATCTCTCCCACTGAGGCAGCCTGATGAAATGGCTGCTGCCAGATGACAGTTGGGGGAGAGGAGGCTTGGGGGACCTGGCCTGTCTCAGCAGAGCCCATGGCGCTGTTTCTCATCCATCCTTCCTCCAGGAGCAGAGCTCCGCCAGGCCTCCTGTCTCTCCCTCACCTGCACCTGGAAGCAGCCCTTCCCTGCGATGGACTCTGTGGACAGGTGGACAGCCGAGCTCCCTGCATCAGCTCTGCAGAAAAACCAACTCCATCTGGCACCCCCTTCCCCTCCACTGGGCCAGCTGCTCACGCTTTCTTTTCTTCTTCTGTTTTTCCTTTTCTCTTCCAAACTATAGTACAAAGATAACACCCAGAATGTAGAAATATAAATGAAGCCTCTCCCAGATTCACGTGTACATAAA
Organism: Podarcis raffonei; assembly: GCF_027172205.1. Taxonomy (NCBI): domain Eukaryota; kingdom Metazoa; phylum Chordata; class Lepidosauria; order Squamata; family Lacertidae; genus Podarcis; species Podarcis raffonei. The sequence goes on from NC_070614.1 coordinate 15,943,011, forward strand.
TCAGAAGGAATCCTCTGTTCAAAATAATATTCAGTCAACTGCAATATAGAACACTAAATTTTCCTTTTTGGCATTCCTTCTCCCCTTCCAAAAACTTGAGCAAAGCTCAACCCTTTCTTGTGACTTTGGATAGCTCTTCGCCAAACTTGGCGATACCATTAATCTAGGTTCTAGAGTTACCGTATTTTTCGCTTCATAGGGCGCACCGGACCATAGGGCGCACCTAGTTTTTAGGGGGGGGGAATAAAGGGGGGGAAATTATTACTAGGCAGCCAATCACAATGCAGGCTTCTGGCTTGTCCAGATTGAAATGCGTTCTAATATTTTCCTGGTAAGCCCCCTTGAATCCCTCCGAAAAGAATAAAGACACCACAGATCTTATTCATAAGCAATAAAAAAAAAAAGTTTACTCATGAGCAGGCAGAGCACAGTGTGATCCCTGAAGGCAGGCTTTAGGCTTAAAGTTACAAACATATACAAACAGGTTTATGCCATATTTAGGTTGACCTAGTGACTGTGGTTAGCAGTCTCAGAAGTTTGCAGGACGAAAGGAAGATGGAAAAGGAGAGAGAGAGTGGCAGCACGCCTTGTCCTTTTACCAGGTCTGGGAAGGTCATGCCCACCCACTAGTCACAAGGAAGGAAGGACGCTCCAGGCCAGGAGGAGCAGGAAGTTTAGACTGGCTGGACCAAACATTCGCTTGCATATCCACTCTAGGAAAACAAGGAATGTTGTACTTGACTGCTCTCAGTGGATTACATCCCACAGATTTCAGCATCCATTCAGCTGCATGGGATGACCCCATCCTATGAAGCTAAATTTTGGACAATCCAGGATAGACAAAAATAAGTATTTCTTCAGGCAGTGCTTAGTTTTCAGGTATGAAATTCGCTATCAGAAGATGTGGGGATAGCCACTCACTTAAACCTTTTTCAGCTGTTAACTGAAAAAGTGGGGGGCCACACATTTAGCTACGAAGGCTCCCTGAATGATTGAGACCCCTGAGGGAAATGCTCAACCCCACAGCCTTGCTGGTGTACCTCAGTTTCCACTGAGCAGTGCTTTCAGGTGGGGTTAGAAAAAGTTTCGTCCAGTTCTTAAGAGGCTTAAGGCTATCAGTGGCTATTAGGGATTATTACCACAGTGTGGGACACCCAATCTCATATATCCAACGTGCTTGTCTAATTAATGCACGAGGGATTAAAACCATAGAGTAAGCTGGCCTGCCAGGCTTAGCGAGGTCACTTCCCCTTACCTTGGGAGGAAATAAGCCTTTTGCTCAAACCCCAGTCTACCTGACAAGCTCAATGTACTGAGGTCTGAACTGGTTGCTCCAAACTGCACAGCTCTCTCATAAGCTACTCTTGAGTTCCTATACTAAAAATTGAAGAAATTTCACCACTCTAAGCCAAGTTTTGCTGCCTGTGCAACTTGTTTTTGAATGCTGTATAGAAAAGCACATGAACCTGACCTTTGGAGAGTTTGTAAGTAAACTAGTTTATAACTTACCAGACATGTGGGATTTTCCTATGCTGGGGGAAGAGGGAAGTTTTGGAACTGACAAGGGCACATTTTAAAGGTCTAACAGCCTGTATTTCTGCACTTTGCCTTGCTGCATATTTTATGATTTATAAATCTCTGCTGGGGTTCTGTCACCAAAGACTACTTGCTCTGAACTTGGATCATGGCATTCAGAAATTGCTTCCCCCCCCCCTTTCATTTAAAGGTTCACATGAAAATCTCCCAGCAACCCGGTGTGAATGTCTCATAATGCCCCTTTGAATGCTATTTTTTCCTAGCGCAGACATTTGAAAGCAATTTTCCCCTAATATAATGCACCTTCGTATGTTATGTTTTCATAGATAAATATGCATTTATAGCCATGCTTTACTCTATATTTACTCTATATTTCGAATCCCCGCGACGGTGTGAGCGCCCGTTGCTCGGTCCCTGCTCCTGCCAACCTAGCAGTTCGAAAGCACGTCAAAGTGCAAGTAGATAAATAGGTACCGCTCCAGCGGGAAGGTAAACGGCGTTTCCGTGCGCTGCTCTGGTTCGCCAGAAGCGGCTTAGTCCTGCTGGCCACATGACCCGGAAGCTGTCTGCAGACAAACACCAGCTCCCTCGGCCAATAAAGCGAGATGAGCACCGCAACCCCAGAGTCAGTCACGACTGGACCTAATGGTCAGGGGTCCCTTTACCTTTACCTTACTCTATATAGTGTGAATTATTGTACCGCATCACTTGGCTGGGAGAACAGCATTACAGAATTTTAAGAGAAATGCAAATCTCAAAAGGATGGCTGCTTTTCAGCTAGCCTGTTCTTTCAGAAAGTAAGAATGATGTAGGCTCTCCTTTAGATGCAAAATGAACTGAATTCCTTCCCTGTTCCTACGCCTGACCCAACAGGACTCTTGTTATATTCCTCTGTTTGAACAGATTCAGTGGCTTAATTTCTACATGTCAGGCTGTTGTTAAAGGACAATAATCAGGGCTGGTAGAGGAGGGGGGTGAGTTTGCAATCCTATTATTGGTTCTCTCTCCCCCCCCCCGGCACAATTTAGGGGGCAATGAACTTGATCGGTGCATATTTACTCTCTTTTTTTGCTCTGCCACTCTTGTCCCCGGAGCCGTGTTTATTCAGCCTGATGGACTGTATCAAACCGAGAAGCTTAGGCAGAAGCAGTGCTGGCTGGAGCACAGAATTTAGCGTGGGTGTCTAGTCTGATTTTTTCCCCAATTATCTGGAAGAACGAGCATGGCTAATTGAGGTCTAATTACATTCCTCCTGCCATATCAGCTGTCTCATTCCATTAGGCCTGCAATTTGGGGCTGGGGGAGGTGGGAGAGCAAAAGAAAATAACCTGTCTATAGGGGACATTTGTGGGGCCCCCACAAAAATAGGGAGGTGCCGGGTTTAACCCTGGAGCTCCCACAACCCTGCTGGGTGGTGTTTAAGCTGTCACTGTCTGATTCAAAGAGGACTTTTGTGCCTTTAAGTGTTGCATAGAAGCAGCATTAGCTATTGCAGCTTTTTCTCAACTATAGTGATATTTTGGTTCTCAAACTTAATCCGTTCCGGAAGTCCGTTCCAAAACCAAAGCGTTCCAAAACCAATGCACGCTTTCCCATAGAAAGTAATGCATAATGGATTAATCCGTTCTGGACAACCTCTAAAACAGCAATTTAACATGAATTTTACTATCTAACCAGAACATTGGTCCATAAAATGAAAGCAGTAAACAATGTACTGCAGTCACACAATCAATCAATCAATCAATCAATCAGTAGCTGAACTGGGTTTCACACAATCTCTCTCTCTCTCTCTCACTCACACACACACACACACACAGCCACAAAAACACAAAATAAATAGCAAAAACAGACAGACCTCAGTGTAACACTCAAAACGGAAGCGTAACACTAAAAAGGGAGCACATTCAGCTTCCGAAAAAAGTTTGCAAACCAGAACACTTACTTCCGGGTTTGCAGTTCCAAGTTGTTTGAGTAGCAAGGCGTTTTAGAGCCAAGGTACCACTGTATTGCAGAAGTGCTGAGAGAAGCCATATCTGGCAGAAATGGCCCCCTTTGTATAATTCTTAAGGCATCATCATCATCATCTACTGTACTCTACAAAATTCCAAACATGGAAAGGCTATAATTTTCTTATAGGTGCTAGGCCTTAATAGCTGCAGATGGAAAATCAACAGGTGATTCAGACTTTGACATGTCTTGGTTTTCGGGTGTAAAAATGGCGCCAGGGGAGATTTACAGCTCTAAAAGTTTTGGGGAGGTTTTCCCAGAAAAGCTCAACAATGGGTGTCTGGAATTTTACTTTTTGAAATTTTGGAACCTTACCCATCCCGATAAATCCAAACTCTGCTATTAAAGCTTTTCTAGAGTGCTAGTGAAACTAATGCTCTTCCCTAAAAGATAAGACTCTTTGCAAGAAGGAAAGTGACAGGCCGTGGGAAGTGTGGACTGACACTTGCATAATGAAACATCCTCTAGTCTAAACCAGTGGGAATGAATCAACTTATTACCGTCACAGACCAGAAATATGGACCTATACAGTGAGAGAGAACATGTAAATATACATAGGTTAAAATTAAACTCTATAAGCTAGAGCACGGTAAAAAAAAAGGATATAAGACAATTAAAATATGTAGGTTAAAATCTTAACTGCTAATTTAAAATATGCATGTTAAGACATTGGCCATTCAATTCATTCAGAGGTCGTTTCCCAGGTTTTCTAGCAGCGGCACAGAATTTGGCCACTTCTAAACCCGTGTGGTACAGTGACAGAGTATTAGACGTGGGAGACAAAGGTTCAAATCCTGTCACTATCTCTTCGTTTTCCTCAAAAGCTGCTTTGGTTGGAGGAAGAAGAGGAAGGTGACATGCAAGTTTATTTAAAATGTTAAGTAACTTACAAAATTGTGGTTCTGAAGAACTAAGCAGCATTGCTAATACCAACCTGTTAGCTTAGCCTTGTCTAGGGTTGCATTCTAGAGAACTGATTATGGGTTTTAACGATTTGAAGTATTTCTTGTTCTACTTTAGGTTAAAGTTGCCGCTGGGATTCTGTGTCTCTACCTTTAAAAAAGCATCCTATGAATTATTGTAATTGCCATGGTAATGATGAGCCAAGTTTGATTGCTATGGTAACTGGTGGGTTTTTTTTTCTTTTTCTTTTTAAATGTTTGTACTTGGGAATTTTTTTCTCCTAAGTTTCCCTATATCTATCTATCTATCTATCTATCTATCTATCTATCTATCTATCTACTATCTATCTATCTATCTATCTATCTATCTATCTATCTGTCTATCTATCTATCTATCATCTATCTATCTATCATCTATCTGTCCACTCTCTGTGAGGTTGGATAGGATTAAATAACACCACAGGGTAACTTCTACTCCATGAAATAAAGCTTAGCAACAAATAGAATGTTCCAGCTTGTTTTGCATACATTATATTGTGGTCCTTGTAAAGTAGGCCATATTACTAACATTGCACCCATATTGCAGGCAGGCGACTGAGGTGGAGAGAGGATGGAGTGCCTGAGACCCACTAGGGAGTTCCCGGGAAATATTACATGCAAACTGGGAACATCCTGAGCTCAGTTCATTAGGAACTGTCCACTCAGCAGGGCAGGAGAACAGCAAGGTTCTGCTCTGCTGGTTTGCCTGTGCAGCTCAGACCTCGCCAGCACTTTGCCGCCGCCTCCAGCATTGCCCTGGATGCTGTAGCCATCCTGGTTTGGGGAGGGTGCCTCTGTAATCCTGCACTGGCTGTTCCTAGTTCAAGCGGCATTTTCACCCCACTAGAGCTCTTTCTCCTCCTAGACCTCAAGGGCAAGTTTATCTCCTATTAATGAAGATAGCCAGCAGACACCAAAGTCCGCCATTCTCTGTCATGGTCTGAGGGATGGTGGACCGGCCCATGGCTGAAAAAGGTTGCTGACCCCCGAGCTTGCCAACCAGAAGGTCAGCAGTTTGAATCCCCACGACGGGGGTGAGCTCCCATTGTTCAGTCCCTGCTCCTGCCCACCTAGCAGTTCAAAAGCACATCAGAGTGCAAGTAGATAAATAGGTACCTCTCCGGCAGGAAGGTAAAGGGTGTTTCCATGAGCTGCTCTGGTTCGCCAGAAGCGGCTTAGTCATGCTGGCCACATGACCTAGAAGCTGTCTGCGGACGAACACCGGCTCCCTTGGCCTATAGAGCGACATGAGTGCGCAACCCGAGAGTCGTCCGCGACTGGACCTAATGGTCAGGGGTACCTTTACCTTTACCTTTTTAAAGAATGTTAGGGCATTTTAGAACAATTGCATTTCCTTGCACATCTTTAGCAAAACAGCAGGAACCTCTCTATGCTTTCCAACTGGTAAAGGAGAGGTTATTTCAGAGTAAATCAATAAAGTTTCGTTCATTTCCAGCAGTGAATGAATACCCTTTTATTCATTTTTACAGCATCTGGGAAGTTAAAATATGCATCTGTGAAATGTTGAAGGATATATGACTAATTCAATAAATAATAGTATGTGTATGCATCTCTATCTATCTATAATTCTGTAATCATGGCCCATCTAGTCTAGCATCCTATTCTCACAGTGGCCTATCAGAAGCCTGAGGTCCAGCTCTGAGGGCCTTCTGGCGGTTCCCTCACTGCGAGAAGTGAGGTTACGGGGAACCAGGCAGAGGGCCTTCTCGGTAGTGGCACCCATCCTGTGGAACGCCCTCCCACCAGATGTCAAGGAAATAAACAGCTAACTGACTTTTAAAAGACAAATGAAGGCAGCACTGTTTAGGGAAGTTTTTAATGTTTAATGCTGTATTGTGTTTTTAATATTATTATTATTATTATTATTATTATTATTATTATTTTATTTTATTTTGTGAAACACTCAAGCAGGACCCTAGCACAAGAGCACTCTTCCTCTCCTGAGGTTTTCAGAAGAAGCATTGATGCCTCTGACCATGGAAGCACAGCATTGTAACTGTGGATAGCCTAATCCATAAATTTATATATTTCTCTTTCAAAGCCATTCAAGTTGATGGCCATCCTTGTCATGGGCCAGGAGCCAGCTTTGCCTGCTGAACAGCTGCCTGAAGGGGGAGAACTGACTCCACCTGCAGCTGATCAGCCTTCAAGGACTCAGAGGAGAAGGCGCTGGTGAGAACCAGCTGGCTTTGACCGCCGTAAGCAAAGCTTCCGGCAGCAGTCAGATGCTGTAACCAACGCTTGTACAGTAGTTCCTGGCCTTACCTTGCTGCTTCCTGCTCACCTGGACCCTGGACCCTATGCTCATCAAATTCCCTGACCCCCTGGACCATCTGACCACATGGATTGCTGTTCGCCTGACCCTAGGACTGGTCCTGACTTCGGATGCTGCCTCGGCCTCCTGGCAAGTACACATCAGGTGCTCCTCTGGTTGGCTGGCTGGCCTCCCACTCCACTGAGCTCTGCACATTGTTGCTCCGCATTGAGACTACGGCGATCCCTGCCTCTGGGAGTGAGTTCCATAGTTTAACTGTGGGTGGCGCTGTGGGTTAAACCACAGAGCCTAGGGCTTGCCATTCAGAAGGTTGGCGGTTCAAATCCCTGCGACGGGATGAGCTCCTGTTGTTCGGTTCCAGCTCCTGCCAACCTAGCAGTTCAAAAGCACGCCCAAAAGTGCAAGTAGATAAATAGGTACCGCTCCGGCTCTGGTTTGCCAGAAGCGGCTTAGTCATGCTGGCCACATGACCCGGAAGCTGTACACTGGCTCCCTCGGCCAATAAAGCAAGATGAGCGCCACAACCCCAGAGTTGGTCCCGACTGGACCTAATGGTCAGGGGTTCCTTTACCTTTACCTTACATTACTACTACTTTTTTCTGTCCTGAATCTTCCAACATTCAGCATCCATGAGTTCTGATGTTATGAGAGAGAGAGAGAGAGAGAGAGAGAGAGAGAGAGAGAGAGAACGAGAGAACAATTTTTCTTCATCTGCTTTCTCCATACCAAACATGGTTTTATAAACTTCTATCACGTCACCTGTTACCTTTTCTGTAAGCTAGAAAGTTCCAAATGCCGCATCCTTTCCTCAAAGGATTGTGGCTTCATCCCACTGACTGTTTTGGCTACCCTTTTCTGAACTTCTTCCAATTCTACAGTATCTTTTTTTTAGGTGAGCTGACCAGACCTGCACACAATATTCCAAATATGGTTGCACCATATCCAAACTTTATTCTGAACTTAAAAATGGCATCATGTTGGTGGTCAACAAAAGAGGGTTCAAAGACTCTCTCAAGGCAGATCTTTAAAAATGTAGTATAAACACTGACAATAGGGAAATACCAGCCTTCAGTTGGAGAACAGCCTTCACCAAAGGTGTCATGGGCTTTGAAAACGCTCGAACTCAGGACAAAAGGGAGAAACGTGCTAAGAGAAGGCACACTTGGCAAATCCTCACCATTATCAACTCCCACCCAGAAACCTATGTCCCACTGTGGAAGGATGTGTGGATCCAGAATTGGCCTCCACAGTCACTTACGGACTCAGTTTTTAAACCGTTTTGATGGAAGATGATCTTACTTGGCTACGAGTGATTGCCAAAGGAGGAGGACCATAGGCATTATGTTGGTAGTTTTATTTCCAACTCCTTTCCCTCTGCTCACTTTTAGAGCTGGGGGGTCTCCTTCCCTTTCCCTTACCCCCACCCCCATACTATTCACACTTTATTAGCGCAACGCCTGCTACAGACCTGCTTTATTCATAGCAACTCCCATCTGCAGGAGGTAATTAATCTGTCGTTAACTCTCACCCTGGTTTCGGATGCATCTGTGCCGTAAATGTGCCAAAAGGCGCACAATAGACTCTGAAGTCAATGAGAATGGGGTGGCAGAAGAGAGGGGGGAGGTCGATTCTGGCATTTGTGCCAAGTTGGTCCCCTTCACCCCCGTCGTGCAATTCAAGTAAGTACATATGACCAGCATCGAAACACATTGAAATGCATAGATACCTATTGTAATGTACTGTGCTGCTAAATTCTATGTATGACACACTGCATTAGATCAGGGGTTTTCGACCAGTGCTCCGTGACCCCCTGGAGTGCCATGGGCAACACTGGCTTCTGTCCCTCTTTCCTTCCCTTCCTCCTCTGATGCCCTCTCATGTCTCTGTCTCCCAAAGTGTGGCTGTTTGTTGCAGCAGCCCTGTCTACAAGCTCCCCAGGCAAATGATGCCTCTGGAGCTGGCCAGGGGGTGCTGTGCCAGGAGCTGAGCCGGCCTCTGAGCAAGCAGGCAAGTGGGTGAGGAAGTCCAGCCAGCCAGCCAGTCTGCCAGCCCTTGCTGTTGGGAAATGGACAGACAAGTGGGAGGCCGGGCAGGCAGGAATGACCGCTCCCCACATTAAACGGGGGGGGGGCACCCTTTGCGTGGTCGCGCGCAGCCCCTGGACCCTGTGTGGCTCCATTAGCACAGGCTTGGCTTCGCCTCCCCCCAGGTACCTGGAGGTCTCCGCCTACCTCAGTCAGTTGTCCCATCCCGCTGGGGAAGCGTTGCCAAGGTGACCAGGCCAGGTAGGGGGAGGGACTACCTGCCCACACAATAGAGGGAGGATCTTACCTGGGATTCTTCAGTTGGCTCCAGAGCTTCTCCCACCCCACCCACCTAGTGAGGCATCTGATCAAGATTTGTATTTTAAAATGAGCTTAAAAAAATATATATTTGTAAATGTTTGTATCTCTCATGCCAGGCAGAAACCATACTCTGGCAGCTGTTTATCTTCTTGATCAAGGGCCCCCCTGATCTATAGCAGTGTCTCAGGGTTGTAAAAGGAAATTACAGGCTGGGAGCAAAAGGTCACACTGACCATACAAATTACAGAATAATCAAGTTGCAAAACACAATTAAGAGTTGGTAAATAGTAAGAATTATTGTGCCTCCCATTAGAGACTTGAGGCACATTTTCATAAGGTTAAAAGGGCAAATAAACAGCAACTGGACTAGGCAAAGCAGCTCTCTGAAACTGCTTTGAAGCTTTAGAGAAAACTTAGAATTTAGCTTAGCTTTTACTAAGTTCCCTTTCTTCTAAAAAAAACTATATATGTTATGAAATATATTGGCTTAAATGTAATTATGCAAAGGATTTAGAAAGTAAGAAATGTTAGATTCTTATTTCATAGAATCATAGAATCATAAAGTTGGAAGAGACCACAAGGGCCATCGAGTCCAAACCCCTGCCGAGCAGGAAACACCATCAGAACACTCCTGACATATGGTTGTCGAGCCTTTGCTTAAAGACCTCCAAAGAAGGAGATCTTTCATAGATGGTGTGTGAGGAGGTGAACCCAAAATATCTGTTTAAGATAAAAATTAGAACCATTAGCCATCTGTTTTGCAGGGAATAGGGCAAGAGGGGCCAAAGGTTATCTGGTAATTAAGGTGCCTGGTCGAGGTAAATGTAAGATATATGACTACTTATTTGCCATTTATAAATAGAAGAAAATATAGCTCTCTGTCTCCCATAAAAGGTAATAGGAAATAGGTGTATCTTTTATGATTGGTTCTAGCAAACAGCCAATAGGAATTTCAACCAGGCTGATTGGGCAGAGGCAGCCAAAGGGAGGAGCAAGGGGGCTGGATTGAGGAAATATAAGTGCTGGCCATAATGGCAGGAGGGCAGGCCAGAGCTTGGTAACCATATACCACTGTGCCTCTTATTTATTTGTCCGACAAATAAATTATTATTTTAATTTCTCTATTGCTGCGTTGAATATTTCATTCCAGCTAAGCGTTAACCACAAGCAGGGTGCTACACTAGGACTTCTTTTGCAGCTTAACCTTTTCTCCACAGGTACGCGGGCGCTGCTACGTCAGGGTTGCTGTCGAAGGGCCCGAAAGGAATTCCCCTGCATTGGCAGGTTTTGCCTTTCCCGTAGCAAAACGTCACAACTTTGACGGTATCAGGCCTTGGGCGAAATCCTTTAGTCTATCTTCCCTGAATGGGGGGGGCCTGCAGCGGTGACCCAAGCCCCCTTCCTCTTTGCAGCGGCGATACCAGGGTTCCCCGTTAAAGGGGTTTGGGGGGGGGGCTTTGACCATACGCCTAGAGGTCATCATTGCTCTCCCCTGCGGCGGCGGCGGCGTAACGGAGGCGGGCTCTCTCTGCTTGAACATATGTTCTCCAGAGCCAGCCCCCCCACACACACTGGATAACCCTGATGTTCCCCAGATCCCCGGTGACGTACTGGGAGGGATAAATGCCCAGTGCCTGAGCCAAGGTCTCCCTACACCTGAAATTTAAAGTTGTGGCCAATTTTAATCCCATAGCACGTCTTGAGTCGTTATTCCACATGGGGGGGGGTGTGCCCAGGGTTTGGGGAACTCCGCCTGTCCACGCAAAGTGCCAGGCTGGCCGTTTTTGTGCTTGCCGCGTGCATTGCTTGCCTGGGAGCTGTGTGCCCAGGGCCAGGGGGGAGCCTTTCCACCACGCAGGCCTGGTGGCGACCGCTGCCTGCCACTGCTGCCTGGGGGCACCCTCTTCCCACGCCCCGGGGGGTCCAGCGAGGGAGGCACCTCTGTTTGGGATGAGGGGGTGGCTCAGGGATGAGGGCCGGTGGCAGCTGCTGCCCAGAGGACACCCAAGATTTGGGGAGAGGAGGCTGGAGGGAACCATCTACAAGGGAGGTTGTTCAATAAGTGGTGAGGGGCTTCCAGCTCTGCAGGCAGACATAACTGGGCTCTTGAGCCCCACAGGGGTGCTGCAGAAAGAATGTAGTTGGTCAAGGGAGCAGTGAACTCAAAAAGGTTGACAACCTCTGCATTAGAAGAAGAAGAGAAGAAGAGTTTGGATTTGATATCCCGCCTTTCACTCCCTTTAATGAGTCTCAAAGCGGCTAACATTCTCCTTTCCCTTCCTCCCCCACAACAAACACTCTGTGAGGTGAGTGGGGCTGAGAGACTTCAAAGAAGTGTGACTGGCCCAAGGTCACCCAGCAGCTGTATGTGGAGGAGCGGAGACGCGAACCCGGTTCCCCAGATTAGGAGACTACCGCTCTTAACCACTACACCACACCACATTAAAACAATGCTGTACATTTAATTGCGTGGACAGGCGGAGTCCCCTCAACCCCAGGCGACCCCCGAGCGGAATAATGACTCAAGACAATGTGCTATGGGATTAAAATCGACCACAACTTGATTAATTTTCAGGTGTAGGGAGACCTTGGGATCTGGGAGACTTCAGGGTTATCCAGAATACACCCCTGACCACCGCGATCACCTGGGTTTTCCCAGTTAGTGCCAATTCCAGGAGAACATCTAAGCTACACACATGGTCCTTCCAGTTTTAAGTACCTGCGGGGGAATATACAACGGTCGGTTTTAGCTCTGTGCTTTTTACTGTGCTGGGTTTGTACTTGTATTAATTTTTTTCTAGTTACCCCGTAAATTTATTATTTTCTTACAGCGTTTGGGGTGGGGGTGTTTCTCTTTTATATTTTTTGACACCGAGATACATCCTTTTATGAGGCACCTCAGAAATAAAATTGATAAAAGGCACCTGGAAGACATACGCTTCGAGTTCTGCCTTGCTGCAGAAATGTTGTTCGTCCGCAACCCTGTCTTTTAAAAGCAAACCTTGGAGCCTCTTCTTGAATGGAACCTGTGGGGGGGGGGGGAACCTCTCACATACTCAAGTTATCTTCATTAGGCTCCTTTTGTATCTGCTTCGCTGTGCCCCTGCCGACCTCTGTCTTGCCATCATGAAGACTTGGCAGGGGAGAACAGCCAATTATAATAATCTGCCTTTGCTTCCGAGCACGAGCAAGTAATTTTTCTCTCCTGCTTAGGTCTAGTTTTATCTCACTGGTAGTCAGGTGTTTGGCACCAGGTGTCTAAACGCTGCTGCCTCTTCTCGCTCGCCTACCTTTTTGATTCGGGGAGTTTTATGGCTCTTCTTTTCTCCCACACCAGCCATTCTGCTTTGATGGCATCTCATTGCATTGGAAGGCTCCCTGCCAAGGTCGCAGTAGATGTGTGCAGGGATGTCTGAACAGTCTCCGGATGATCTGTAGCCTTTCCCAAAAAAAACTGTCCGAAAAGTAAATGATTCTTATCTCCATCATTTTAATCTCACTCTTCAGCTAGGTGGGTGGTGGGGAAACCTACAGCGCAGATCCAGGGATATTGAAATGTGCCAATCAGGAAAGACATGTCACAAAAGGAAAAGTGGATGGGGAGGGCAGAGGAGGGGGAAAAAAGGTATTCTTTGTTACAGAACTCAGCCATTTGTGGAGCTGAACCTAAGCACAGTGGCAGGGCTTCTCCTCCCTCGCCCTCTGGTGGTCTCAGTGATGGCACTTGGTAAATGGAGAGACGGGAGCTCGGATGGAGTCAGAGCTGCGCAAGCATGATGGAATTTGCAAGAAGCCATCAATTTCAGAAGAGGAAAGCTGGGTAGGAGGAGGTGCTTAACCCTTCCACCGAGACCATATAACACCAGTCCTGAAAGGTCTACATTGGCTCCCAGTACGTTTCCGAGCACAATTCAAAGTGTTGGTGCTGATCTTTAAAGCCCTAAATGGCCTCGGCTCAGTGTACCTGAAGGAGCGTCTCCATCCCCATTGTCCAGCCCGGACACTGAGGTCCAGCATTGAGGGCCTTCTGGCGGTTCCCTCACTGTGAGAAGCCAAGTTACAGGGAACCAGGCAGAGGGCCTTCTCAGTGGTGGTGCCCTCCTTGTGGAACGCCCTCCCATCAGATGTCAAGGAAATAAACAACTACCTGACTTTTAAAAGACATCTGAAGGCAGCCCTCTTTAGGGAAGTTTTTAACGTTTGATGTTTCATTCTGTTTTTAATCTGTTGGGAGCCACTCAGAGTGGCTGGGGAAACCCATCTGAATGGGCAGGGTATAAATAATAAATTATTGTTATTATTATTATATTATCATAAGCCTAAGCCGGAAGACTTTACAAATAGCAGGGTGGCAGGTGGAGAAACATAAACGACCTGCAAATCTCCATTTTGAAAGGTCTTTTTAACATTCTGTTGGCAGCTGCCCAGAGTGGCTGGGGAAACCCAGCCAGATGGGCGAGGTATAAATAATAATAATAATAATTATTATTATTATTATTATTATTATTATTATTATTATTATTATTCCACTTAAAATAATGCCTTCAACTGAAAAGCCTATTCCTTGGCCATTGCTGAGAAACCAATGGTTCTGATCTGCATTACCCAGGTGGAGGGAAGTTCAAAACAGCCTTCTGACGTGCACCAGAGCAAAGGGGTCCAGTGTTTGTGCTGTAGGAATAGTAACTCCTGGAGAAGCCCCAGCAACAGAGGACTTGGGCCGTGTCAGCTTGGAAGCAGATGGATCCCACAGACAGGAGGAAATGGCACTGACAGGGATGGCTCCTTCCCACCACAGTCTGTTGGGGATTTTCCACCCTCAGACTAAACACAGACACAACCGTGGCTCAAGACAGTCTGTGCAGAAAGTGGGTGAACGTGTCAGTTTTCGTTTTTCCCTCCCTTTCTCGTTTTTCTACTCTTTTAAGTTCAGCCTTACACATCTCAATACAGTGGTACCTCGGGTTACATACGCTTCAGGTTACAGACGCTTCAGGTTACAGACTCCGCTAACCCAGAAATAGTACCTCGGGTTAAGAACTTTGCTTCAGGATGAGAACAGAAATCGTGCTCCGGCGGTGCAGCGGCAGCAGGAGGCCCCATTAGCTAAAGTGGTGCTTCAGGTTAATAACAGTTTCAGGTTAAGAACGGACCTCTGGAACGAATTAAGTACGAAACCAGAGGTACCACTGTACCGGCTTGCAATTTTGAGGGAATGGCAGGCAGGGCAGAGGGAGGGCTTCATGAAACTTCGCCAGCATTTTAGAGTGCATTTCTCGTAACATGACACATTTTTGTCTGCTCTTTTTGCTAAATATATACATTTTAGCGCACACTAGTAGATGCACTTCGGCACTCATTGCTTGGCTGGGAAACCCCATCACAAAATTAGGATGTGCTGTTTTTCAGTGGGTGCATTGTTTTTGGAAAGTGGGAGTTAGGTAGGTTTGTCTTTTAAATTCGAACTCATGTCCCAGCCCCGTTGCCATCCAAACAGGGTCAGCGCTTTGGAGATGCCAGGGGTGTTGGCATGTGCTGAGCTGATCCAGCCATTCAGTCATGAAATGCAGCCTTTTAAGTTCGTAGGGAGAAGTTCAGAGCTGTGCTTCACTGGTGCCTTTTTCTCAGTTACGCAAACACTGCATCCAAGAGGCTGGATGTACAAAAATGGAACATTGCTGTTGATGTCTACAGCCACGGTGCCATTTATAAATCGTATAAATAAATGGCAGCTTCTTTCTGGGAACTGGTCTCCCACCTTAACCTACAGCTCCCCTAGTGCGGTTCATACCAACCAACCAACCCCCCCCATCCGGCATTGAAGAAGCACATGAGAGGTTGTTGTGGGATGATGGGGGCTAGTTCGCCCTTAACTTGTGCAATAGTATACAGTGGTACCTCGGGTTACAAACACTTCGGGTTACAGACTCCACTAACCCAGAAGTAGTACCTTGGGTTAAGAACTTTACCTCAGGATGAGAACAGAAATCGCGCGGCGGCAGCAGGAGGCCCCATTAGCTAAAGTGGTACCTCAGGTTAAGAACGGTTTCAGGTTAAGAACGGACCTCTGGAAAGAATTTAGTTCGTAACCAGAGATATCACTGTATACCCATTTATGCCACTGGATGCCTCAGCACCTAACCGGTTCAGAAACTTCAGCTGGTGCAGAATTCGGCAGGCAGACTGCTCACCAAGGCCAGAAAGTTTGATCATATTACACTGATTTTGGCCCAACTGCACCAGCTGCCAATTAGTTTCCGGGGCCCAGTTCCAAGTGCTGGTTTGACCCATGAAGCCTTAAATGGCTCAGGACTTCAATACCTCAAGGACCGCCTCTCCCCATATGAACCAATCCAGACCCCTGAGATTATAACCTGAGGATCTTCTTCATGTGCTGCCTCCTCAAGAGGTCTGGAGGGTGACAACATAAGAATGGGCCTTTTCTGTGGTGGCTCCCCACTTGTGGAACGCTCTCCCCAGGGAGGCTTGCCTGGCGTCTTCATTACATATCTTTAGGCACCAGATGAAGACATTTCTCTATAACTCGGCCTCTGGCTGATTAACTTTCTGTGGTCTTTTAAGCTTCAAGGGTGGTTGTTATTGGTATTTGGTTGTCATTACTGTTAAGTTGTGGGTGAACATATCAGACGACACAGCGCTTCTTCAAACAGCTCTTGTTTATTCACAGGCCAGAACGGAACTGAACTGAAGGGTTCAGCCAGCCTGCTTATATAGAGCTCCACTAGAACGCAACAGTAACCACTTTCTGTAACTATCCAATCATTGAACGTCACTTTCAATCCCTTATTTGCATATGTGGACCTGAGTGAAAACTATCTACAGTATCCCCCTGCTGGCCCTGGGTGAGAACTTCAGTACATAACAATTACGTATTTTGTGTTCTCATTTTGTATTTTTTTTGTCATGAACTGCCCTGTGATCTTCAAATGAAGCACAGCATGCAGATTTTAACGAACCAAACCTTCTGGTCACGCTAACCAAAATTAACTGTCCCCTGTCCTTCAAGGATGTGCGCCTACAGAGTTTATCCATACCCTGGATCAATCACAAGGAGAAGTTCTTACCCGTCCTGTGCCTGTCGTCTTGGACGAACATATAACAAAACAGCCACAGAAGGAATATTGCCATATGAAGGAAGCATGCAAATATGTTAGATTTGCATAATTTATGCAGACTGCAGAACCCAGGGTTTCTTGAGTACCTTATTGATCTCTTCGAGAGCCAGGGCGATCCAAACCAATATGGAAAACCCATTATTTGTGTTTCTTGCAAAGGCGGCGCTAGTTCTGCTTCTGCCTTTCTCCGACGACTTTTCCCTTCTCAAGCTGGAAACTCAACATGACAAGCCTGAATTTGCAATCAGTGCTTTTGACCAGCTAAGAATTACAGATGTCCTTTCACATTTATTACCCTGCCATCCAGTATCTCCAGCCTAGTCTGGTGGTGTAGTGTCTTTTTATTTTATTCTTTTTTTTTATTTTTAAAGAACTTTAAGTGGAAAGAATCTCTGGGCAAGTTTGAGGCACCAACTCCTCTCATTTCAGAAATTTAATTTCTTAATAAAACAGGTTTGGGAGTCTCTCTTATCTTTGCCTTCGTTTCCCTGTTTTGCACCTGGTTATTTCTTTTAAATGTGTGTCAGGATAAAACTGCCCACTTAAAAAGACAGAATGAAAAACCTGGATCTGAATGACAGCTCTAACTGGGGGCCAGCAATTAAGTCCCACCCACCCAAGACAGAATGGCATGGGAAGCTTCCTTATTCTGAGTCAGACCATTGTTCTCTATAGCTCAATCTTGTCTACAATGACGGGTAGTGTCTCTCTAGGGTTTAAGGTCTAGGCTGGGGGTCCTGCTTGCTTTCATTCACAACAGAAATGGCCATCTAAAGCTCACTTTAAAAGGGGGAAAAAGAAAGCCTGTTTGATGTAGGTCAAGTGCCTGAAGCACAAATAAGGTGCCTGGCTTCCCCCAAAAGAACTCTGGGAACTGTAGTTTGGGGTGCTGGGAATTATAGTTCTGGGAAGGGTAATTTATAGTTTCCATGGAAAAATCCATGTATTTTAAAAAATGTGCTTTAGATGCACAGGGGGTGAGTGGTTTTGCCCAAAGTGCTTTCTTTTTGCCTTCTTTTTTATTTGTGGCTTAAACTCGGTCATTGTTTGGCTAGCTTCAAGATGGGGACCAGATTTTGCAAATTCAGTTCCGATTTTTCTGTGCATGCATTTGGCAGGTTGAACTTCCACATATCCCCATGGAGTTCCTCTTAGAGGTTACCGTCCACACGCTTTTCACTGCGCAGTTACTGGGGGTGAGGTAAAACCTCTCTTAAATTGTTTTGGTGGAGTTTGTCTTCTTTCTCTCGCGGAACTGGTGAACAGTGACAGAAGTTGATTCAAAGATGACTCTCAAACTCTGTGAAGTCTCGGTCAGGAGATTTTTATTCCCAGACCGGGTACAAGCATTACCGTAGCAGAGATATTTTTGACTGTTAAAATTAAACAGCAATTAACAGTGCACTTCCAAACCAAAGTTTTATCTCCAGCACGTCGTAAATTACAGGAACAGTCCTTCGACAGATTTTACAGGCAATACTCTTCGGACAGACATCTGCCATCAGGCGTCTGCAAAAACGAAGCCGAGTGGTCTTCTTCTTATTGGCACCTCCAGCTGATGCTAATTAAGATCAGAGTGCCACTCCCATATATAAAGGAAAACTCTGGAACCCTTTAGAAACTTTCTACTTGTTTCTGGCAGAATAGATTCCCCCCCTAACACTTCCACCTTGCTATTCTGCTACTCGCCATGGTGGGCAGAGTCTGATGGACAGCATCTCTGCTGGAATTTATTTTTATTTTCACCCCTCCTCTCAGTGATCTGGAGATGTAGGCAGGTGTTTCTGTACCTGTGCATACCTTAAAGATTACCCAGGGTGTGTACAACAGACTAGTTATCATGTTTCATAACACGCAGAACAGAAGCTTGTGCTTTTTCTATGGGTGGTGGCAAAGGAGATGGAAATAACTTTTCCATTTGCCCATCTTGTTTTTAATAAGGAGGCGTTGTACAAAACCTCCGTGATTTAATTTTTTTGAAAAACAAACAAACCCTGTTGTACGCATTGCCATGTCTCCCTGTTTGCCCTGTGTTGGATATAATGAGAGTATATCTTCTCTGGATTGGGCATTCAGCAATTGATAGAAATAAGTTTCTTTCCTTTGGGTATTGGGGGATGCTAACAAAATAGGATATTGGGAGGGACACCTGGGGGTCATCTAGTCCAACCCCCTGCAATGCAGGAATTATCAGCAAAAGCATCCATTGACAGATGTCCATCCAACCTCTGCTTAACAACCTCCAAGGAAGAAGAGTCCACAACTTCCTGAGGGAGACCTTTCCACTGTCAAACAACTTTTACTGTCAGAAAGTTATTCCTGAAGCTTAGTCAGAATCTCCTTTCTTGTAACCTGAATCCCTTGGTTTGGGTCCTACCCTCTGGAGCAGGAGAAAACAAGCTTGTGCCATCCTCCATGGGACAGCCCTTGAGATATTTGAAGATGGCTATCATATCCCCTTCTTTGGGACTGTGTTTTATGTGACCACCCTGCTCATTAAGTTGATAATGTTTGGAGAGACTGGGTGACTTTTTCCATATCAGAGACAGGCCTATGGCAAGTAATATACTGCACTTTTCTAGCAACAGATATCAGTTATTTCAACTTTTTCAGATAGTTGAGGATGAGAGTCTTGCCTCACAGCTCAATCTTGTCCGTGTGTCTGCTCAGGAGTAGTAGTAGTAGAAGAAGAAGAAGAAGAAGAAGAAGAAGAAGAAGAAGAAGAAGAAGAAGAAGAAGAAGAAGAAGAGTAGTTTGGATTTGATATCCTGCTTTATCACTACCCAAAGGAGTCTCAAAGCGGCTAACATTCTCCTTTCCCTTCCTCCCCCACAACCAACACTCTGTGAGGTGAGTGGGGCTGAGAGACTTCAGAGAAGTGTGACCAGCCCAAGGTCACCCAGCAGCTGCAGGTGGAGGAGCGGGGAATCGAACCCGGTTCACCAGATTACGAGTCTACCACTCTTAACCACTATATCACACTGGTAGGTCCCATTGAGTTCAGGGGGACTCTGGTGAGTGTGTATAGGCTTGAAGGTAAAAGGCAAACAACCCCTGGATGGTTAAGTCCAGTCAAAGGCAACTATGGGGTTGCGGCGCTCATCTCGCTTTTCAGGCTGAGGGAGCCAGCGTTGGTCCACAGACAGCTTTCCAAGTCATGTGGCCAGAATGACTAAACCGCTTCTGGTGGTGCTGTGATCTAAACCACTGAGCCTTTTGGGCTTGCTGATCGGAAGGTCTGTGGTTCGAATCCCTGCGACAGGGTGAGCTCCCGTTGCTCTGTCCTAGCTCCTGCCAACCTAGCAGTTTGAAAGCACGCCAGTGCAAGTAGATAAATAGGTACCGCTGTGACAGGAAGGTAAACATCATTTTTGTGCACTCTGGTTTCTGTCACAGTGTCCCGTTGCTCCAGAAGCGGTTTAGGCCTGCTGGCCACATGACCTGGAAAGCTGTCTGTGGACAAACACCAGCTCCCTCGGTCTGAAGCGAGATGAGCGCCGCAACCCCATGGTCGTGTTTGACTGGACTTAACCGTCCAGAGGTCCTTTACTTTTTTACCTTTATAGGCTTGAAGCCTCGTTTCTTCGTAACTTGTGTGGAGGTTTGAGCCCTGGGTTTCCCATATCCGACTTCCTCAAACAGCAAGTAGTTAAACTGTGAGATTCACTCCTGTTCATAGCTGTCAACTTTTCCCTTTTCTTGCAAGGAATCCTATTCAGAATAAGGGAATTTCCCTTTAAAAAAGGGAAACGTTGACAGCTATGCTCCTGTAAGATGTAGTGATGGCCATCTGCTTCAATGGCTTTAAGGAGGATTAACGCAAATTCATGGAAGATAAAGCTATTCGTGGCTACTAGCCATGATGGTTGCAGTTTCCCTCCACTGCCAGAGGCCTCTGAAAACCAGTCGCTGACAATGGAAGGTAGGATTCTGCTCAGATTCTCCTTGCAGGCTTCCTGCGGTCATCTGGTTGGCCACTGCGAACCCAGGGTGCTGGTCTCAGACAGGAGTTTGGCACAATGTAGCTGATGCTTCTAACCTTCTTAACTTAGACTTACATCACTCATGAGGCACCCAGTTGCATGAAGCCCAGCAGCTACAAAGGCAACCCACCTGTGTCTGCTGCGTGCCAGGGGCTGAACAAAACAGGTGGGATTTTCAAGCGCTTGACGTACTTCAGTTTGTGGGCAGCCTCCATCTTTTTCCCCCTCTTGAGACATCCATCCGATAGCCAGATGGGCTTAAGAAGGGAGCAAAGTACTGAAAAATACAGAATGGTTTGGGAGTTCTCTCTCACTCTCTTTTTTTTAAACCAATACAGTGGTACCTCGGGTTACATATGCTTCAGGTTACATATGCTTCAAGTTACAGACTCCGCTAACCCAGAAATAGTACCTTGGGTTAACAACTTTGTTTCAGGATGAGAACAGAAATCGCGCGGCGGCAGCAGGAGGCCCCATTAGCTAAAGTGGTACCTCAGGTTAAGAACGGTTTCAGGTTAAGAACGGACCTCCGGAACGAATTAAGTACTTAACCCGAGGTACCACTGTATGAGTTGATTTTTTGTGAAAGGATTGGACTGTGAAGGAGGCTCAAGTTCAAACTGGGTATGACGTTAAGCTTCTTAGACAACAGGCGATGTGCAAATATGAAAAGTAAAATAAAATAAAATAAAATATTGCACCATCCTCAGAAGTTCCTTGTTCCTTGAAGGCTGTACGCCCAATAACATATTTCTCTCTCTCTCTCTCTCTCTCTCTCTCTCTCTCTCTCTCTCTCTCTCTCCACACACAATTCTGTGCTGCCCTATTCCATACAAATCAATCCTTCCTTCCTTTTCGTCCCCTACTTCTTTTAACTTCAGTGGGGTGTAAATTTATTCCTCATTATAAGCACACAGGTAATATCGCAGTTTGGCAAAGGCTTGGGCTGTATGTACACACCATACCATCAAAGCACATCTTCCCAGGAACTTTGGTAAGGGTGCTGGGAATAGCAGCTCCGTGAGGGGGCAAACTATAGTTCCCAGGATTGGGGGGGGGGGCTTTAAATGCATGGTGCGTACAGTACACAGCCTAAGTTCTGACTTCCGTTCCACATTCATGCCATGGAAAAGAGGTGCAACAGGAACTGAGTGGTTAAGCACCCGACACCCAGTTGCAGGGAGTTGATTTCTCTGGAGAAAAGAGGTTTGGCCCCTTCCTTCTCTAACGTGTTTTCTTCCGCTCCAGATCACAACCTTATAACGTTAGCGGGGAAAGTGAATTTCACTTTGCGGGAGGTAAAGTGGACTGATCTTTTCCCAAGACACCTTTGCAAGACTCTTCTGTGGCCACGAGCAATTTAACAGAGCAATTTCCCACTCGTTTATTGCAGCTTTAATTCCAGCATCTCTCTCTTTTAATCATACGAACAGTTTCCAAAATCATTGTTCTTAAACGACAAATTAGCCATACTTGCAAAGAGGAAATATATATATAAAAAACAACAGCAGCATATGAAAGCACAACTCTTTTTTTCTTCTTCCCCAAAATAACATTGACAAAGAATTAATACCGCATTGGATCTGAAAAGGATCCCAGGGAACATTTTTGTTTGTTTGTTTTAAGACATGCTTTGATTCAGTTGAGATTGGGTGTATTTTTAAGACGTGGGGTAAAACCAGACCCCCTTCTTCACAGCACAAAATGCCATCAGCATGATTACACACACAAAAACACAACAACTCTGCCAATTTGCAAAACTCCCCAGCCCCCACCCCAAAGACTCCGAGCCAGCAGCACTACAAAACATCTTGTTACTTAGCACTTGGTGAGCACTTTTCTCCCCTTGCAGCTGATCGATCAGTGGAGTTTATGTATCTGGATGTGAACGCTTGTCTCAAGCAAGGAGAGTGTTGTGTCCAGTTACTGGTATCCAAGGGAAACGACATGAAAGACTTAAACATCTTCACTTTCTTCTTCATCTTCTTCTTGCACACGGACTGTTCATGCAAAACATACGACATTTCCACATGCAGCGTTAGGCAGAAATTCAGCTTTGCACAGAACTTGCTAAAAGGATTTTCGTTCCCTGCTTCAGTTTGTTTGTTTGTTTGTTTTTTGACAGGCAGAGGACTTTATCGTTTGTAACACACACCCTTCTTCTCCCCAGTTCTGTTCCTCTGTCTAGCAGCACGCTGTCACAGAACTTCCATCCTTCCATCCTCCGAAATAGAATTCCACACACACACACCCCCCCCAAGCAGAACTCTGCTCACGTCTGCCCACCCCCAGAGAAGTGATCCAAGCGAAGGTCTTAGTACAGCCCCATGATTGCGATGCCAACGTCCTTGGACGGCCGGCGGTCTTTGACCAAAAAGTTGATCATGCTCTCCGATTTGATGAGCAGGTTGCAACCCAAAAAGAAGACCCCAAAGACCACAGTCAAGGAGAGGACGCAAAGGACCGCGATCTGGACCACTCGGGTGATGAAGAGGTTCCTCTCGTCTGGGAGAAGGACCGACGCACCTCCATCGCTGGCCACCACCGTCCCCGTCCCATTGCAGCAGCCAATCAAAGTGCTCAGGTCTTGGGACCGGTTAGAATACACACCTTCTTCCACTAGCGTCTGATTAAATAAAGTCCCGTTCATTTTATATCCACCAGAATTTCCAGAAAATAAGAGCAACGAATGCAGACCTGAGCTTCCCTTATGGATGGCCCCACAGTTAGGAAGACTTCTCAGCAAGACTTCTCTGTCTGTCTCCTTGATTCCTTCTTCTTTTCTTTTAAAAATCAAGACAGTGTCAGCCAACACAAGGGAGGGGAGAGAAAGAAAAGGAATTCCTGTACGAGCAAATCGCTCCTCGGCAACAGCTTCACCAGATCTTTAAGGAGAAGCGAGGTAATTCCAGAAGCTAAGTTTCCAGGGGGAAATGTGCAGGCAGGCTGGCTGGCTGGCTGGCTGAGCACTCAGGAAATGCACATTGCATTGTAAAGTCTCCAAGCAGCATGATAGAAAATAAGTCACATTAAAACTCCACCCCAACTGATCCTAAGCACCACCTTCATCCCTCCTACCATTTCAGGGAGAGAGCGGCTTGCTCATATTCCTCCCCACAATATAGAGAACCTATGCAGTTCAGTGGGACACAGCGATGGGCAAATTTCGGTCAATTTTGGTTTCTCTCGGCTTTTTGTTTTTCCAAACTTAAGTTCAGTTCTTCATTCATTCATTCATTCATTCATTGAATTTATATACTGCCCTATACCCAGAGGTCTCAGGGCGGTTCACAACAAAAATCACAATGTATAACATCAAAAATAATCCAATAACCTTTCTGCATCTGTTTGCAATTTTGTTGAGAGGACGGACCCAAACTCATAGAAATGTACCAGCATTTTAGTGTCTATTTCTCCTAATTTCCCCCTGTTTATATACAATTTCCCTAACGTAGGCATTTCATGGCAAGCAAGTTTCCTTAATAAGATGCAGTTTTGCATGTTCTTTTTTACGAATAAATGCATTCTTAGGGACACTTTCTCATAACGTGCATATTTTGTGTGCGCCGTGTTTTGACTAGAGAACTGCGGAACAAAAATCTGGACAGCTGTGAATTCTGAAGAGGAGCTGTGTTTTGGTTCACATGTTTTTTTGGGAGGTGTGAATAAGGTTGGTTCGCACTAAAATATAAATGGCTCCCCTATCCCTAAGTGAGATTTTGCTGATGTTTTAAGAAGAGGCACTACCCAAATATATAGGAAGGTCTATCCTGAAGGGTGGGGCCTGTTGGAAGACATTATCCCAGACCAGAGCTGCCCACCTTATATTCCTGGAGTGTGTAAATGCAGCCATTTTGTCTCTGATCCCAGGGGCCATCCAAGACATTCTGCTGCCTGAGGAAAAATTCAAAATGGCGCTTCCTCCCCTTTCCACATGCGGAAGCCAACCAGGCTGGCAGCTGAATCTTAGTCAACGCCTGCAATGAGACAGTCCTCTCCACTGCAACTGAGGGCAGAAGCCTAGCTTGGGTGTGTGTATGAGGGCTGCGTAAGTGTCTCTCTCGCACACAACCCTGTCCTCCAATATCTCATTGATGCTCTCTGCCCTCCCCAACATTTGGGGCACCTGGCACACACTGCCAGTTGGTAGGGCCGGCCCTGAATGAACTAAGTATTTTCCTGTCCCTGTGTGCATGGATGCTATGAGGGCTCTTGAATCCAAAGATCTTCCTAAATGAGTTACTGTGGTACCTCGGTTCTCAAACTTAATCCGTCCCAGAAGTCTGTTCCAAAACCAAAGCGTTCCAAAGCCGAGGCGCACTTTCCCATAGAAAGTAATGCAAAATAGATTAATCCGTTCCAGACTTTTAAAAACCAACCCCTAAAACTGCAATTTAACATGAATTCTACTATCTAACGAGACCATTGATTCATAAAATGAAAGCAATAAACAATGTACTGCAGTCATACAATCAATCGATCAGTAGCTGAACTGGGTTCCACACAGTCACAAAAACAGAAAAAAAGAGCCACAAAAACAAAAACACGAAATAAACAGCAAAAACAGACAGACCTCAGCTTAACACTCAAATCAGAAGTGTGGCAAATCGGAAGCATAACACTCAAAACGGAGCACGTTCGGCTTCTAAAAAAAGTTCACAAGCGGGAATACTTACTTTCGGGTTTGCAGTGTTTGGGTTCCAAGTTGTTTGAGTACCAAGGCATTTGAGAACCAAGATACCACTGTATTTGTTACACATGTCCAGCCATTTCTCCATTGTTGCAAACCTCCTTTCCCCAGCTAGTGCTTCTGTTCTGAGGAGATCCAAATGCGTTGTCTACAGCCACTTCCATTGCCTGTGATCATATCCATCCTTGGTTTTCACAGTAGCGGCCTATGGGTTTCTGTGTAAGTGCGCTTGCCTGTTTTTGAATTTCGCCCCGTTCTGTTCACACTGTGAAACTTTCAATATTGCCAATCATGTCTGCGTTTCACTTAAAACCTTTGGATATTTTTTAAATGCTTGTGTGATGTTGAACTCGATGTCACGCTGCAACATGGGTTTTGCAGTCCCATGGCTTCTTATAAACGACGATTCTCACGCACACGTGTTTTGCTTAGAGAATAAGAGTGTTTGGTGCAAAAGTTTAAAACAACACAAGAATGCAGACAGCTTGTGTGGGGAAGATTGAAATAAGAGAATTTGGCTATTGGAAGAATGCTTAGCTCATAAACAGATATGCCAAACTTGTGGTTTCTGAGTAACTAGTAAAATATTCAGATTCGGGTTACAACGCAACGGAAACTACCATGTTCAGCTGAAATTTGCCCAGTTTTGGTGGAACGGCGAGATAGATTTCTTTTTCCACACCTACCCCAAGAATCCTGGGAACTCTAGTTTACCCCTCACAGAGCTACACTTCCCAGCATCCTTATCAAAACTGGAATTCCCAGAATTATTTGAGGGGAAGTGAGTTTGGTATGTGCTTTAAACTTGTGCTGCATAAATGGGTCTGTATCCCTTGGTGTGAAGAATGCATTTATGGACACAAGAGGGCAGTAAAGGAACAGTATGGAAATATCAATGCAAGCTCTGGGAGGCCATTAAATAATGCACACACCTCAGTTTGACATTTGGGTGCCTGGTTTGCTATTTTAAAAGATGCTACTTACTGGAATGCAAGCAGCAGATGTTTTTACCCCCCTCCCCAGGAAACAAATAGGTAAAAATTTCTGACACGTCTTGTTGGTAGTACATTCATATACAGTGGTACGTTGGTTCTCAAACTTAATCTGCTCCGGAAGTCCGTTTGACTTCCAAAACGTTTGAAAACCAAGGTGGGGCTTCCGATTGGCGCAGGCACCCTGGAAGCAATAGCCGACAGCCACATCAGACATCCAGCTTCTGAAAAACGTTGAAAACCAGAACACTTACTTCCGGGTTTTTGGCGTTTGGGAGCCAAAATGTTCGAGAACCAAGGCATTCGAGAACCAAGGTTCCACTGAACCTATTTGGGCTGAATTACATAAACGTATTATGTATTCCCATATCAATTAGGGCTTCGCCGCGGAAAACCATGCAACGGAACTTGCTTTCAAACTGAGGAGCCTTGCCCACAGAATTGAGTGGCATATTTATCTTTCTCAACATTGCCTGTGCAAACTTTCCCTGCTATCTTACCCCCTTGGATGGTTCAGTTAAATTGGTGATTAACCCATAACCAGCATTCTGGAGGGGTGCTGAACGTGATGGCAAGTGCAGAATCCTGCTTCCTGAGGATCCCAGTATCCATTTTGAACAGAAAGCTTCTAATCCTTATGTATCTGTGAAGATACACTTGGATGGGAAGGCATGGGGAGTTCCTGCCGGCACCTCATAAAGTAACCAAACAAACCCCTGTGTTGCAAAGAGAATGTTAGCAATGTCTAGGCAACATGATGACCATGTACATACACAACAGACAATCTTTTATAGAACTCCTTCAAACCATAACAAGTCCAAAATGAAATCTTTAGTCTCAAAATCTCTGAAAAACTTTAAATGAAGCAAGGTACCAGACTTTGTAAAAGGTACACGGGTGGCGCTGTGGGTTAAACCACAGAGCCTAGGACTTGCCGATCAGAAGGTCGGCGGTTCGAATCCCCACGACGGGGTGAGCTCCCGTTGTTCGGTCCCTGCTTCTGCCCACCTAGCAGTTTGAAAGCACGTCGAAGTGCAAGTAGATAAATAGGTACCGCTCCAGCCGGAAGGTAAACAGTGTTTCTGTGCACTGCTCTGGTTCACCAGAAGTGGCTTAGTCATGCTGGCCACATGACCCGGAAGCTGTACACCGGCTCCCTCAGCCAATAAAGCGAGATGAGCGCCGCAACCCCCGAGTTGGTCATGACTGAACCTAACAGTCAGGGGTCCCTTTACCTTTACCTTACCAGACTTTGTATGATGAAAGACAAGCTGTGAAGCTTTGTGTATTCAGCAAATATGATGTCCAACACTGAACAGTGATTCCGGATACTGACTACTGCTTTGTAGAATTCTTCAGCAAATATGATGTCCAACACTGAACAGTGATTCCGGATACTGACTACTGCTTCGTAGAATTCTTCGTCAGTGTGGTGGGATGATATAGCAATTCTATATCCTCCCACCACACTGACGAAGAATTCTATGAAACAGTAGTCAATATCCGGAATCACTTTTCAGCGTTGGACATCATATTTGCTGAATACACAAAGCTTCACAGCTTGTCTTTCATCGTACAAAGTCTGGCACCTGATAAACCCAGAGGGATGGGTGGCGGGTGAGGATTCAGAACTCTGCTAAAGTCTTTGCATTTATAATCTCCCCCTGTCCCCAGAGACCCCAGTGGTATTGTGTGGAAGTGAAGGATGCTCTCGCTGTGTGTTTGTGCGTGCCTGCGTCCCCTTGCCGGTTTAAGTCTTCCCAATTAGCGCATGTTTCATTTGTCCCACAAAACTCCACGGGACTGGTGGCAGAACCCCCTCCTTCACCTGCACCCTGGCTTCCAATCCGTGGCCCCAGTGGCATAGAATCTTAGTTGGAAGGGACCCAAGAATCAATCTAGTCCAGCCCCCTGCAATGCAGGAATATGCAGCAGTCCTGTATGAGGACCGAACCTGCAACCTTGCTGTTATTAGCACCGCCAACCAGCTGAGCCACCCCATGAGCTGAATGTGGTCCACTTGGGCCAGGAGTTGGCTCCACCTGTTGAGCAGCAGCCTGAAGGAGCAGAAGGCAAAGTGACTCCACCTGCGGCTGATCAGCCTCCTTGCTTCTGATGAGAACCAGCTGGCTTCAGCTTTCTTAAGCAGGGTTTCCAGCCTCAGTTGGTTGCTGGAAACAATATTCCTCGTTCCTGGCCAGGCCTCACTGCTTCTTGCTTCTCGTGACCTTGGTTCCTTGGCTTGTCTGGCTGGATTGTCTGGCTACATGAACCGAGATATTCCTGACCTTAGGACTGGACTGGACCTTGTGTATGGACTCTGCCTCCAGGCAAAGAGAAGGGACGAGCCAGGAAATGTTTCTATACATGTGAGTACCTTTTGATGATCCATGGAAGCTGCTGGGAGCTTTCACTGGTGTTGCCTCTAGCTGCGTGAAGGCTGCTTTGTGGAGTGCCCAGCTGGTACAAGTGGGCATATTTTGGAGTGCTCCATGCATTCTCTTCATCCAATGCAATAGGCCTTTCCACATCCATGAGCCAAAACCAAACCATTTCCATATGCAGACACTGTCTGCCAGATTGAGATGACAGTCTATCTATCTATCCATCCATCTATCCATCCATCTATCCATCTATCTATCCATCTATATCTATCTATCTATCTATCTATCTATCTATCTATCATCTATCTATCATCTATCTATCATCTATCTATCATCTATCTATCATCTATCTATCATCTATCTATCATCTATCTATCTATCTATCTATCTATCTATCTATCTATCTATCCATCTATCTATCTAAATGTCCCAATTTCATTCATCTCAAAAGCCCTAGGAGGTTTGCCACTTATTGTGCCCACTTTACAGATGGGAGGACCCCAGCTGCGATTTCAGAGGGATTTGCTGAAGGCCACCAAACTGGTATCTGAATCCCGAAGTCGTCCTCTCTGTTAACTAGCTCCGTTTTTGCTGTGCACACACCGTACATTTCAAGAGCAGTCCTGGGAATTGTAGTTTAAGGGTGCTGGAGATTTTATCTCTGAGAAAACTACCGTTCCTAGGATTCTATGCTCGTGATTTACATAGAAATCACATGGGGAGTTTATTATGGTTCCTGTGCAGAAAGCAGAGTACCCTATCATTTAAACCAGAAAGTGGAGCAAACCAACATATAGGTTTGTGTGTGAGAGAGATCTTCTTTCCTTTGTAGAATCATAGAATTGTACAGTTTGGAAGGGACCCCGAAAGTCATCCAGTCCCAGGGCCAAAATTAGGCTTTCTGTCACCCGGGGCAAAGACCTAGTTTGTCATACACACACCATGTGTGTTTGCGTACACACACAAAAAACCCATATTTGTTTATAAAGGACATAAAAAGGAGCTTGAAAGAGGCCATAGAAGAGCTAGTATCTCCAAGTAGTAAAACTGTCTGTGTGTACAGTGCCAGATTTACATATAAGCTAAACAAGCTATAGCTTAGGGCCCCTCTCTCTTGGGGGCCCCCAAAAACTTAAAGGAAAAAAACACTAGATGTACATTTCCAAAATAAAAGATAAAAACCAAATAAAATAAAACCTACATACAGCAACAGTGTTTTGTGTTGTGTAGGCTCCTATGATGTACGGTAAGTAATGGACCCCGCCTGCTAGCCTGCTCCATAAAATATCACTGGTTTGCTCATTTCTATATACAGTGGTACCTTGGCTCTCAAACTTACCGTATTTTTCGCTCTATAGGACGCACCAGACCACAAGACGCACCTAGTTTTTGGAGGAGGAAAACAAGAAAAAAAATATTCTGAATCTCAGAAGCCAGAACTGCAAGAGGGATTGCTGCGCAGTGAAAGCAGCAATCCCTCTTGCTGTTCTGGCTTCTGGGATAGCTGCGCAGCCTGCATTCGCTCCATAAGGCGCACACACATTTCCCCTTACTTTTTAGGAGGGAAAAAGTGAGTCTTATAGAGCAAAAAATACTGTAATCCGTTCCGGAAGTCTGTTCCAAAACCAGGGCACGCTTTCCCATAGAAAGTTATTGCCATATGCCAACATTAAGTTTGTTATGAATAAAAAATCATTTTAAGTTAGAGTTAATAATTATTTCACTATTGATATACGTCTTAATTGTATTTCACTATTAATATACTTAATTGTATTTCAGTTCAACAATTACTTTGATAAAATACATATTTTGTTATGTGCCCATGGCTTTAGATACCTATTAGGTCCATAAATGACCATATAGCATCTATTCAACACACAAAAAAGCAATGATTTGTTGTTGACAAAGGACAGCTGGACGTATAAAGGGCCCCATTACCTTCAGTAGCTTAGGGCCTCATCAAACCTAAATCCGGCCCTGAATGCGAGTGCACCAGTTTCTCCTTTGTGCCAGCTGTTTTGGCAGAGTATCTGTGCTAGAGATGCGCACTCAGATGCATATTTATTTTATTTTATTTATATCCTGCCCTATACCCGGGGGGGGGGGGGAGTTCTCAGGGCGGTTCACAGAACAAGGGCGGTTCACATGCATACATGTGGGGAAACTCAGAAAGTTCTAGGATTTTGTTCGGCTCCTTTGTAACAATGGGTTGCAGTCAAGTCCTATTCATAGCAGACTCACTGAAATGAAGGAAACTTTGTCAATCATGTTCATTAACATCAACTGATCTACTTTAAGCACGATTAGCATGGGCTAACTCCATCTATCTATGGATATTGAGGGGTGGGCAGGGTCCAGGATATTCACAGAAAAACTTTGTATGTAATGGGGGAATTTATGCGCACAGCCCAAAGAGGTAGAGAAGAAAGATTATTTCTTTTTGTGTGTTGACTTTCCTATTGCAAGCTGTTTGGGGCCGATCCTCGGCATGTAGATAAAATAACGCCCAGGGGAAGGCGATCCTTGGGCGGCCGGGGCGAGAGCGCAGAGGGGCGGATGGAGAGCCAGTCCCCGAGGGGGCGGGCAAGGCGCGCTCCCTCCGCGGCGCTGGGAAGGCCCTTCTTCCTGGGAGGAGAGGAGAAGGAGGGAGCTGCGAGCCAGGGCGGGGGCGATCCCACCCACCCGCTCGCCCCACTCCCGTCGGACAGCTGCTTCCTCTCGCCTGCTCGTGGGATCCTGCTGCCCCGGCTGCCCCATAACGCACCATCGGCGGCAGCAGCAGCAGCTCCTCGTCCGATCCTCGGCGGAGGAAGCCTCGGGAGAGCCGCTCGCTCCTGGCTCTTCCTCCTCCGCAGCAGCAGCAGCCGCCAAAACTTCTCTCCAGCTCGGAAACCTCCCTCTCCGCCGACATGGGCAAAGCGAGCGCCGCTTTCCGTGTCTTCGGGCTGATCCTGTTCGCCTCCGCGGTTTGGGGTAAGCGAGTTAGTTTGTTGTTGTTTAGACGTGTCCTACTCTTTGTGACCCTCTGGACCAAAGCACGCCAGGCACTTCTGTCTTCCACTGCCTCCTGCAGTTTGGTCAAACTCATGTTAGTCTGGAGAACACTGTCCAACCATCTCGTCCTCTGTCGTCCCCTTCGCCTTGTGCTCTTTCCCAACATCAGGGTCTTTTCCAGGGAGTCTTCTCTTCTCATGAGGTGGCCAAAGTATTGAAGTCTCAGCTTCAGGATCTGTCCTTCCAGTGAGCACTCAGGGCTGATTTCCTTCAGAATGGATAGGTTTGATCTTCTGGCAGTCCATGGGACTCTCAAGAGTCTCCTCCAGCACCATAATTCAAACGTATCAATTCTTTGGCGAGCAGCCTTCTTTATGGTCCAGCTCTCACTTTCATACATCACCACTGGGAAAACCATAGCTTTAACTATACGGACCTTTGTTGGCAAGGTGATGTCTCTGCTTTTTAAGATGCTGTCTAGGTTTATCATTGCTTTTCTCCCAAGAAGCAGGCGTCTTTTAATTTCGTGACTGCTGTCGCCATCTGCAGTGATCTTGGAGCCCAAGAAAGTAAAATCTATCACTGCCTCCATTTCTTCCCCTTCTATTTGCCAGGAGGTGATGGGCCCAGTGGCCATGATCTTCATTTTTTTTTTTTATGTTGAGCTTCAGACCATATTTTGTGCTCTCCTCTTTCACCCTCATTAAGAGGTTCTTTAATTCCTCCTCACTTTCTGCCATCAAGGTTGTGTCATCTGCATATCTGAGGTTGTTGATATTTCTTCCGGCTTGGGATTCATCCAGCCCAGCCTTTTGCATGATGAATTCTGCATATAAGTTAAATAAGCAGGGAGACAATATACTCCTTTCCCAACTTCTTGTCGTACTCCTTTCCCAATTTTGAACCAATCAGTTGTTCCATATCCAGTTCTAACTGTAGCTTCTTGTCCCACATAGAGATTTCTCAGGAGACAGATGAGGTGATCAGGCACTCCCATTTCTGTAAGAACTTGCCATAGTTTGAAGCGAGTTAGTGGCGCGCAAAAAAAAAGGCACCTCTCTCCTTCTGCGAACTTTCCCATTGGCGAGTATCTCCCATCTCTTTTCATGCATCTCCTTCCCTAGCAAAATTCCTAGTTTTAGACTCCTTTGCAAGCCAAGAAGGGAAACTTGGAAGGTGACTTGCCTTCAGGGAAACTTTGTGTGTGTGATCTTTTCAACTCTCTTCTTTGAATCACTGTTTGGAGCAAAGCAAGCCTTTGCAACTCCCTGTCCTTAGGGAAAGGGTCAAATCCGGATCGACGTGAGTGATTTGTTGGGAATAGGTTCTCCTCCTAGAGGTGCGCTTCCTCACACCCCACCCTTCAGGGTCCAAGTTACTTTGGAGGCATCGGAATGCCAGCGAGGATTTAATTTAATCCGGATTTACCACCCTTCTCGCAGAAATAAGGTTGCTTCTGTTTGTTGAGCCGTCTTTCGGATTCGTTCCGAGGAGGTTATACGAGGTGGGTGCCAAGCAGTTGTTATCCTACACTTTTCTGTTGAGTTTCCCTGTCACTTTACTTACCGCGGAAAAGTTTGATATTTTAGAAATGCATGTTTCTTGCAGCTCGGACTCTGCTTTCTAAGTGTGGGGCAAGCTTAAGTGAGAACGAGCCCTATAATTGCACAACCTGGAACTTGCTGGCATGCGATTAAATCTCACATGCAAAAGAGCAAGACTTGAATCAGTTTTTAAAAACTCTTGCCAATGGTGTTTGCCATATCTGATACCTTTTGCCATAATCCCTTTGAGGGGTTCCCCCCAATCAAGCAGTGTATACATTTTGTGACATATTTATTACATTTATAAGCTATCTTCCAAGAAGTTCAAGGTAGTGTACATGGTTCTCCTCCTCCCCGTTTCATCCTCACAACAACCTTGTGAGGTAGGTTCAGCTGAGAAATGGCGACTGGACCAAGGTCACCCTGTATCTGAATGACCGTTTTGCAGTCTTAAGCTCCCGTCTGTTTCCTTTGGCGCTATAAAGATTCATGCCGTCTGTGGAGCTATTAAGGCTGGTCCTTGACTTGACTCTCCCCGTCGTAACTTGCAAGGCTCAGCGTCCAGTCCACAGGCTCAACCAGGCAACTGCCGTTCCATCCCATAATATCAGAGGAAGGATCCTCATGCAGAACAGTGCCCGCTTCTTTTCTCAAAACCATATAAAAGGTGACTCCAGGCAGGGGCGGCTTAATGGCACTTCCAGACTGTCTCTGCTTTCGATATCACATACCAGCCAATTGAGGTTGCGCAATTACAGGTGATGAGTAGGAAAAGTTGCACAACAAACCTGCTTCCCCCCAAAGGCAAGACTTTTTGTGATAAAGAAAGTCATGGGGCAATGCCCTAGAAAGCATGATGCATCTTCCCAGCCAACAGGATGAATGCTCAGTAAAGAAGTTGTCAGGAAGTGACTAAATTTGTAAATGGGATGGCTAGAACAGGGGTCAGCAAATTTTTTCAGCAGGGGACCGGTCCACTGTCCCTCAGATCTAGTCGGGAGCCGGACTATTTTTTGAAGGGAAAAAAATGAACAAATTCCTATGCCCCACAAATAACCCAGAGATGCATTTTAAATAAAAGCACACATTCTACTCATGTAAAAACACCAGACAGGCCCCACAAATAACCCAGAGATGCATTTTAAGTAAAAGGACACATTCTACTCATGTAAAAACACGCTGATTTCCGGACTGTCTGCGGGCCGGATTTAGAAGGTGATTGGGCTGGATCTGGCCCCCAGGGCCTTAGTTTGCCTACCCATGGGCTAGAATATCACCAGCTCTTTGAGACTTTCAAACAAGACAAAAAAAATGGATTTAACAACGAGCCCTTAAAAATTAGAAAAGGAATTGTTAAATAATACCAAAATCATTTCCAGAATGTACCGACTCCTCCTTGACTGGGAAGTCAAGGAGGATGAGGTGAAGGCGGTAATGATTAAATGGGCACAAGACATCGGACGCACCATTATGATGAGTGAATGGGAGACCCTTTGGAAAACTAACATGAATTTTACGGCATGTTACACCATTAAAGAAAACATGATGAAAATGCAGTTTAGATGGTACCTTACACCATCAAAACTCTCCAAGATGTATAAAAATATTTCAGACAAATGCTGGCCATGTGGAGAAACAAAAGGAGATATGTACCATATGTGATGGACATGCCGAAAAATTAGAGTTCTGGAACCTCATTTATGATGAGATGAAAAAGATCTTTAAATTAACATTCTCAAAGAAGCCAGAAGCATTTCTGCTTGGAATTGTAGGCAGTGATATCCTGAAAAATAGAAGAGAAATCTTTTTATATGTGACAGCCGCTGCCCGGTTATTAATTGCATCAAACTGGAAAGGGGGAAAAATACCAACAGTAAGGGAACGGCAGAATAAGTTACTAGACTATGCAGAAATGGCTCAATTGACAAATAGATTAAGGGGAAATACAAGACAATCATTCACGCAAAAATGGGATATGTTCAAGAAATACCTACAAAAATATAATAACAACATAACATCTATGGCAGCGTTTGAGTGACCCTTGTGTAAATTAAACATTAATAAATAAGGGGAAATGGTACGATATGTTATAAGAAAGTATTAGGAAACATATTAAGAGTAAGGTAATAAGTACATTCAGTGTTGTAAATGTAAAGTACATCGGGAAATGACATAGTTTAGTTTTTTGTATTCTACTTTGGTTTATTTTTGTTTAGTTAGAAAGTATAAGAAAAGAACACGTATAAGTACAAGTTTAAATCAATAACAGTATAATTCTTTAAGGGTGTTGTTATTATCAGTTTTACCTTTTCTTTGTACGTGTATTTAAGATTGTGTATGATATCCTTGGATGTCAATTAATAATAATAATAATAATAATAATAATAATAATAATAATAACAACAACAACAACAATAAATTTGCAAATGGGTTGTTGAGATACAGCAAGCCTGCAGCATACAAGCATTTAACTTGTATGCGTTCAGCTTTCCATGCTTGGCAATTAAAAAAATTAAAAGAGCTGGGAGCTATAGCTCTTGTGAGGAGGTAAACTACAGTTCCCGGGTTTATTTGCTTTAAATGTTGGAGGTGTTTGTTTGGATGGTCCCATCCCCAAATTTGGTCTCTTCCCTGCTGAAACATGGACATGCTGTTCACACACCAATATTCCTTACACCCACTCACTGACTCCACCTCTGCCAAATACTTTAATCTCATTCTATTCCTGTGGTAATTTCTGGAGCTACATTTGTTTTATGGCTTTGTGAAACCTTGACCTTGGCACTGGTTTACCTCCAGAGATCTAGCCCCTCTCCTGAAATGCTGAGAGCATGCTGAGCTTCTCCTTTCCCTAATACAATATGGCCAGGTATTGATTTTAGGTTTGCAGAGAGATGGAGTCACCGCCTTTTCCCATAGGACATTCGTAGTTCATTTCCCCACCCCTATTGTGTCCTGGGCAGAGTACGTGCGTGTTAACCGGTTTGGCAAATTCTGATAATTCTTCCAAAGGAAGTCTTGAATCATTCCCTTTGACCTGAGCAAATAGTTAACAGAAGTGTTTTCTAGACGGGCAGGAAAGTGGATTAGGACAGTCTGTGGGTGGGAATCGAGCATGGGAACGGAATTGCATTTCGTAATGACTCTTATTTATTTATTTATTGAATTATTGAATTTATATACGTCTCTATACCTGGAGGTCTCAGGATGGTTGACAGAAAAGATCACAATATTTTAAATCAAAATAAGTACAATACTCCCCCCCCCCCAAAAAGAGCCACATTTTAAAAGGGTATAGGATGGCCATCAGGTCAACCAAAGGCCTGGTTAAAAAGGAATGTTTTTGCCTGGCGCCTAAAGGTGTATAATGAAGGCGCCAGGCAAACCTCCCTGGGGAGAGCATTCTACAGGAAGCCACTGCAGAGAAGGCCCCGTTCTCATGTTGCCTCCTCTTGAGGAGGAGGCGCACGAAGGAGGGCCTCAGAAGATGATCTCAGGGTCCAGGTAGGCTCATATGGAAAGAAGCAGTCCTTGAGGTATTGTGGTCTTGAGCCGTTTAAGGCTTTGTAGGTCAAAACCTGCACTTTGAATTGGGCCTGGAAACTAATTGTTAGGAAGTGCAGTCGCACCAGGATTGGTGTAATATGCTCAAACTGACTTGCTCTGGTGAGCAACCTGGCCGCTGAATTCTGCACTAGCTGAAGTTTCCGAACCGTCTTCAGAGGCAGCCCTACGTATAACGCATTTCAGTGATCTAACCTTGAAGTTAACCAGAGCATAGACAACAGTAGTTAGGCTATCCCTGTCCAGGTAGGGGCGTAGCTGGGCCACCAGCTGAAGCTGATGGAAGGTACTCCGGGCCACTGAGGCCACCTGGGCCTTGAATGACATCCTTTTATTATTGATGGCCATCATTTTATTATTTAAAGGCAATGCCCTCCCAAGGTGGCTTACAAAAGAAAATGTTCTTGATTTGTGCTGCACTAGGACAGTAGCCCATCTATTCATATAATCATAGAGTTGGAAGGGACGCCAAGGGTCATCTAGTCCAACCCCTGCAATGCAGGAATTATCACCTTAAAAAGCATCCATGACAGATGGCCATCAACCTCTGCTTAAAATCCTCCAAGGAAGGAGAGTTCACAACCTCCTGAGGGAGACCGTTCCGCTGTCGAATGGGCTCTTACCGTCAGAAAGTTCTTCCTGATGTTTACTAAAGCAATCCTGTGTTCACAGTGGCCAACCGGATCCCTTTGGGAAACCTGCAAGCAGGCCTTGGACACAAAAGCACCTTCCCCTCCTGTGTTTTCCATCAGTTTCTTATTCAGAAGCATTTCTGCCTCGCAACTGTGGAGGCAGAGTACAGCCACGATGGCTAGCAAGCCATCGGTAACCCACACCTCGATGAATTTGTCTCGTCCTCTTTTAAAACCATCTAGGCTGGTGGACCTCGCTGCCTCCTAGGGAAGTGAGTAAGTAAGTAAATTTTTAATTATACCCCACCCTCCCTGGCCAAGACCGGGCTCAGGGCGGCTAACATCAAATATCAAATACAGTGGTACCTCTGGTTGCGAACGGGATCCGTTCCGGAGGCCCGTTTGCAACATGAAAGGAACACAACCCGCAGCGGCGCGTCCAGCCACTTCTCTCCATCCCCTGTTCTGATATATCCTACTCGTTGCTAGATACATGAGCAGGGAAAGCGCATGAAGAAGAGAGACATGTGTCTGTCAAAGCTAATGTGGCCTCAAGAATCATATGATAATCTGTCCCACAAACAGCAAGTTCAGGTAGTGTGTGCCAATAAAATGGGAGCCAAGAAGGCACTCCAAGGCAGGCAGAGGCACAATACTTTTTTTTATAATTCGAAAGGCCCCAACGCCCACAAATACAGAACACAAAAGCATGCTTGATGGCTTCTCACGAGTCCTTAAATGTTGAGAGTCAATTAAGGAGAACATCACAAATATACTAAAGTGAGGAGGAGGCAGGAGGGGGAAAGATAATTGGTCTCCTTGAGCTTCTTACAGCTTAGGGTTTCCTGAACAGGAGCATGGCTGGCTGGCTGATACTCTCAACACGAGCTCTCTTACTAGGAAGCGAGAATATACTGTATTACAACACATTGTTGTAGATCCCACTTGCACTCCAGCACCAATAAAAAGGAATGGAATGTTCTTATTAGCTGAAGTGATCTCCAGTGCATGGCACTGTATGTTTCTGTACGCAGCTGTTTGTACAGAAACACAGGGACAAGGCAGAAGACGTGTGGCCTGTTGATGTTTCCGTAGCTGTTCTTTTACTTCACTTCATTATATGGAAGCAAGTAGCAGGATGGCTTAAATCTTTTCCTGTGCGCCATTTGGAAGCTTAAGAGTTACAAACACAAGATTTGGCTGCATAAGCTCTCAGGTTCATTCCCCAGCGCCTCTGGATAAAAGTGGCTGCAAAGACCTTTCTCTGCTTGAACCCCCAAAGAAATGTAGAGTACAGTGGTACCTCGGGTTAAGAACTTAATTCATTCCGGAGGTCTGTTCTTAACCTGAAACTGTTCTTAACCTGAAGCACCACTTTAGCTAATGGGGCCTCCTGCTGCCACCAGGCCGCTGGAGCACAATTTCTGTTCTCATCCTGAAGCAAAGTTCTTAGCCCGAGGTACTATTTCTGGGTTAGCGGAGTCTGTAACCTGAAGCGTATGTGACCTGAAGCGTATGTAACCCGAGGCACCACTGTGGATAATACTAGACTAGACTAGACTAGACTAGACTAGACTAGACGGACAGCATGACCTAGTATGAGGCAGGTTTCCTATTAGGGCAGGCCGTACCGTTGGGCACAGTGTAGCAACTACTTCAGGTGGCAGAGACGGGGAAGAAGAGGAGTTTGGATTTGATATCCTGCTTTATCACTACCTGAAGGAGTCTCAAAGTGGCTAACATTCTCCTTTCCCTTCCTCCCCCACAACAAACACTCTGTGAGTTGGAGTGGGGCTGAGAGATTTCAGAGAAGTGTGACTGGCCCAAGGTCACCCAGCAGCTGCATGTGGAGGAGCGGGGAATTGAACCCGGTCCCCCTGATTATGAATCTACCGCTCTTAACCACTACACCACACTGGGGAAAGGGAGAAGCAGCAAGGAACAACCGAGTGTACAACGCGGCCTATACACCTCCCCTCTCATGAACCACCCTGGGATCTTTGGATGAAGGGCGGTATATAAATTTCATAAATAATAATAATAAATGAGTCTGCCACTCTCAGGTGCAGTGGAGGCAGCCAGGTTGAACAAGAGCCAACCTTGCCTGTCCAGTTGGCTGAATTGCAGGGAGCGCCATTTTGTCCTTTGCCTCAGGCAGCAAAATGTCTTGGGGTGGCCCTGTATTCTGTGTTCCCCATGTTTGTTCCTCATGTTTGTCCACTAAAACAGGGTTGGCTCTGGGTCTGAGGGGGCCTTAGGCAAGCTCCCAATGCCTATACAGTGGTACCACCAGTTAAGAACTTAATTTGTTCTGGAGGTCCGTTCTTAACCTGAATCTGTTCTTAACCTGAAGCACCACTTTAGCTAATGAAGCCTCCCGCTGCCACCGCGCCACCAAAGCACGATTTCTGTTCTCATCCTGAAGCAAAGTTCTTAACCCGAGGTACTATTTCTGGGTTAGCGGAGTCTGTAACCTGAAGCGTATGTAACCCGAGGTACCACAGTAGTAGGGTATATGGAATGATGCGACCCCCCCCCCCACAGCCAAGGAGGTAACTATACAACTATTGGAAGACATCTGAAGGCAGCCCTGTATAGGGAAGGGTTTTTTTTTAATGTTTAATGTTTTATTATGTTTCATATATATATATATATATATATATATATATATATATATATATATATGTTGGAAGCTGCCCAGAGTGGCTGGGGCAACCCAGTCAGATGGACGGGGTATAAATAATATAATTATTACCGCATTAGCCCGAATATAAGCTGCACCCAAATATAAGCCACACCTTTAACATTCGGGGGGGCGGGAGGGAGAGAATACCTGAATATAAACCGGTCTCTTAAAATTCCGCAGGCACTTACACCCGTTCCGTTTTACCGTATGTCTGTTTCAGCAGCGATATCGTCAAAGCCAGTTTTTGTAAGGTCACGAATTTTAGCCGCACTTTAACGTTTCACGGTCAGAATTTGGGGAAAAAAGTGAGGCTTATATTCAGGCCAATACGGTATTGATTTTATAGAATAGGACGTCCCTGTTTTCATCAGAGAAATGTTGGAGGGTGTGCTTTATGTGTCAGTGAGCTGGATGCTTGAATCAGGATGGGCCTTTCCACATCTATTTTGGACCAGTCACATGTTTATTTAGCTGGACCTCTTCCTCCGAATACTTATTGTTTCCTCCATGCATTTGTTCAGTCATTCGTTCATGCGGCACAATCTCTTTGGATTTTCCCTTATCTTGTTGTTCGGTGCTGTTCTTTGTATTATGCACAACATGGGCAGAAAGGGCAGCGAAGGGAGAATGGGGCGTCATGGCAAACCAGATCCAAGACGAATTGTGCAGAGGAAATCCTCTCCACTTAGAAGTGGGGAGGAGTTGCGGTGGACCACGTGGCCACCAACTCCCCTCCAGGGGCGGGGGACTGGGAGCCAGTGTTGTGTAGTGGTTAAGAGCGGTGGACTCGTAATCTGGTGAACTGGGTTCGATTCCCCACTCTTCCACATGCAGCTGCTGGGTGACCTTGGGCTATTCACACTTCTGAGCTTTGGGTAGTGATAAAGCGGGATATCAAATCCAAAATCCAAATCCAAACCCAGAGGCTCCCTGCCACGCCATCACCCAGCCAGCCAATCCGCTGGCTGGGGAGGTGTGACCAGGCCCCATTTAAACAAAGGCGTGAGCCAGAGAGGTTTCCCTCGGCTCACTTCCTCAATCTCCCACCCGCCCTCCCTAATTTGCAGGCTTCGACATTGGCCTTGCTATGGGGTTGGTTGCCATTGAGGGGCCTGGTAGGAATTTTTCTACTTGGCAGATTGGCAAGGACCATTTAGTTTTCACCTACATCATAGCAATCGTCACAACTTTGTAAGGTTTGGCAGTTAGGCATTGGTTGATCTTATGATGGGGGGAGAGGAGGTGTGGTCATCACCTGCCCCTCCAAGCTTAAGGGTATTCCTTTAAAGGAATCCGAGGGTGTGGATCTTGTCCGAAGTCCGGGACTGGGCTAGGGCCATGCCATGACCCCGTCGGGAACCCTGGGAGAGCTCAAGTTGGTTTGCATCGACGGGGCTCCCCCTATCAGTGGTTGAAGAAGAGGAGGAGGAGGAGTTTGGACTTGATATCCCACCTTTCGCTCCCCTTAAGGAGTCTCAAAGTGGCTAACAATCTCCTTTCCCTTCCTCCCCCACAACAAACACTCTGTGAGGTGAGTGAGGCTGAGAGACTTCAGAGAAGTGTGACTAGCCAATGTCACCCAGCAGGTGAATGTGGAGGAGCAGGGAATCAAACCTGGTTCACCAGATTATGAGTCCACCGCTCTTACCCACTGCACCACGCTGGCTCTCCCTTACCGGCCTCCCCGCATGACGGGCAGGAGTCAGATATAGTTGGGTCAACTCCAGTGCCTAAGCCAATACCACTCACATTCTGTAACCAATAAATTTGTGGCCAAATTTTGCCCAATAACATTAACCTAATATCTGTGTCCTTGTGTGGTTTCGGGGTCTTGACACGCAACTGTGTTGCAGGCATGATGCTTCCATATGGGCACTTCCGGGCTCTGTCT
This sequence comes from Podarcis raffonei, assembly GCF_027172205.1. Classification (NCBI taxonomy): domain Eukaryota; kingdom Metazoa; phylum Chordata; class Lepidosauria; order Squamata; family Lacertidae; genus Podarcis; species Podarcis raffonei. The sequence continues at coordinate 15,984,632 of NC_070614.1, forward strand.
GTTTTTGGGGTGGGATTCAGTCACATGCCTGGAAATTCAAGTGGTGTAATTAGAGTTGATTTGGAAGTCCTGCATGATAACCCTCACCCCACCAAACTGGACTTTTTGCAAGCAGGAAATGGTTGAGGTAATGCACTGGGAAGTCTGGAATAGCAGTTAGACAACATTGTCTAATTAGTGCTGAATAAGCCGGTCATTTGCAAGTGACCTTAGTCTTTTTAGAGTTTGTTGCTTTGCAGATTATCTTGGACTATGAATTAGCCCAGTCTGTATGGATTCCCCACCCAGCACTGTTTTCTAGCCTTCTAATATCAGGGACAGGGAACAGTTGGCTCTGCATATGTTGCTGGACTACAACTCCCATGTGCCTCAGCAAATATGGCCAATGGTCAGAGATACTGGAAACTGAAGTTCAGCTGAGGTTTGAATGGCCAAATGTTCCCCACTGCTGTTCTGTGTGATTATTTGCAAGACTGTACTCTAAACATTAGGGACGCGGGTGGCGCTGTGGGTTAAACTACAGAGCCTAGGACTTTCTGATCAGAAGGTCGGCGGTTTGAATCCCTGTGACGGGGTGAGCTCCCGTTGCTCGGTCCCTGCTCCTGCCAACCTAGCAGTTCGAAAGCACGTCAAAGTACAAGTAGATAAATAGGTACCGCTCCAGCGGGAAGGTAAACGGCGTTTCCGTGCACTGCTCTGGTTCGCCAGAAGCAGCTTAGTCAAGCTGTACGCCGGCTCCCTCGGCCAAAAAAGCGAGATGAGCCCCGCAACCCCAGAGTTGTCCGCGACTGGACCTAATGGTCAGGGGTCCCTTTACCTTTACCTTTACTCTAAACATTGGTGTTGCATGCAGGCTCCACCTCTGCTTTCAGTTTACAAAACAAGTAAATTTCTAACCCTGAAGACAGCTAATATACTTGAATGTATGACCGCTATCAGGCCACAGCTCAGAAGAGGTGTGTGTATGACTCAGAGATTGTGTATGCGTGTGTGTGAGAGAAACAGAGGGAGGCTGGAATTGCACAGCGTTGACCCCCGAATTCTTCTCCTACTCAGGTTTACATCCAAACCACAGAAGAATTCCCCTCCTACTCCCTTTCTTTCCTTTCTATTCCATTTACCAGGATGGAATTGCACTGACAGCAAGATCAGGCTGCAATACATTGAAGCAAGGCAAGTTAAGAGCCTTTGAGGGGGAGAAACATTTCCCCAGCTAGAGGGGAGAGGCCTCCATGCTTGCCATGTATTGCTGCCTCACTAGAGTTGTCACTGCTGCAACAATTTGATAAGGGAGGGGGACTGGGAATCAGCAGATTGGCGGGATACAAGGGAAAGCTCTGTCTAAATTTGGACTGAACTAGGAACAAACGGAACTGTTTCATGTGACTGAATGCTCCTTGATGACGTATGATAGTGATGATATTAGTAGTAGTAATTATTATTATTATTATTATTATTATTTATTTGGGGAAAGTCTAGTTTTCTTTGTGGAGGGAGTTAATGTTCTGTACAAAGCATGTGAGCCCCTGTCAATAAAACACAGCTTTACTTACCTAACGTACCTCACAGGGTTGTTGAGAGGATAAAATGAAGTGGGGGGGGTGTATACCCACCTTGAATTCCTTTAAAGAAGGGTGGGTATCTGAATGTGATAAATATATTCAATTGTTAGCCGAATCCTTATCATACTATCGTGATAACAAGGAGTCTCCTAAATAAGTTGATTACTCCTTTTTATTTTTTATTTTTAAAATCTGTTTAGCATCAGCATGATACAAAACATAGAAAAGTATTCAGTCTCAGCCCTCAGAGGGCTTGCAGTCTATTTTGGATGGGCAGGACTGGAAGAGAGGGTTGTTGGGTGTGTGTGTTTTGGCAAGCTCTTAGCAGTGTTGTTAAGAGTTGAGGGCTGTCGTGTGACACCGGAGGAACATCAAGGAAGGCAGGGCAGGGAAGATTACTCTTGTTGTTGAGGAGAGGTGGCTCAATGGAGCGAAGACAAGATCTAATTCCAGGACTTGGTATGGCCAAAGGTGCAAAGGGGGAAAACATGAAACGTTGAGCTTTTGGAAAGACAGAAAGCGTGGAATAGGAAGGGTGGAGAATGTGCATCACATCACTTGGTGCCAGTCACACCTCACGAGCCAGACATATGAATGATCAGCACATCACAGTCTGTTACTCAGAAACCTTGATTTGGTGATGGTTCTTCATGTGGGCTGCTCAATGGGTGTGGTATGATTCAGAAAACCATGATTCCTCTGGGTTTCCACTATCACCAGGTGACTGGAAATGTCCTTTCACAGTGGAAAAGGGGGCAAGAGGATCTATCTGGGTTTAGCCTAATCTCTGACCGCAGTAAGGACCTTAAATGCAATGGCTAGGGGAATATGAAGTTGCCCTTATTTGTCAAATATTTTTGTCACGCCGCTCCTCAAACTCTAGCAATAATAGCCACTTGCAGGCCCGGCCCAACCATGAGGCCAGGTGAGGAGGCGGCACGGTCCCCAAACAGATCCTGATATCCATCTTTCTCCAGTCTTCATTCATTCCTCCTTCCCTGGTGGATATGGTGGGTGCCCCATTTTGGGGTTCTCCTCAGGCGCCGAAATGTCTCGGGCCGGCCCTGGCTGCTTGCATTCAAGATCTCCAGTCCCTGAGAACATACAGAACTCCCTGTTGTGGAAGCTGGATCTGTGGAGACTCCCAGCTTTCTTTTTCTTTTCCCTCAAGTTTCTAAACTTTGCAAAGGTTGGTGGTGCTATTGAAACTGCAGCTTAGCGTTTCATGGGGAGAACGACACTCCTGTGACTCTTGTGTGTAGCCAGAGTAGCGTCAGCCTAGCTTCATTACAATAAATGGGCAAGGTTTTCAACCTTGAGGTACGTGGGATGTGAATTGTGCCCACAAGTTTATAATCCTTGTGGTTTTGGAGAAAGAGAGAACTTGCGAAAGCCTCTTCAGTGCTATCTCTCTGTCCTCCGTCCCCTCATTCTCTCTTTGTCTCCTGTTTTTGCTTCTGTATCTGTATGGCCCATATTACACCCACATTTTATTTGTCATTTTAAACAACAACAACCAGCAGTTCTTTGTGTTTCCTGATAAGGCAAAAGAGAACTTATTCATACATTCGGATTTGTCAGCTCCTAAGCTGTGGACAAGGAGACGGGGAGGAAAAAAACTTAGCATAAACTGGTGAGAAATCTTTATGCAAGACCACAGACGCAGTAAGAAAGAAACATAGCGGGGTGGCAGTCTTCCATAGACAAGCCAATGTGGAGTTAATAATAACTCTGGGCTGTTAATCAACAGTTTCTGCGGAAGCTGCGTAATCTCCAGCCTCTGGGAGCTGCCGAAGCCACAGCCTGTGAGTCAGCAGTCCAAGGTGGTTATTAGAGGAGGGGGTGTTTGTGCATGAACAAAGGAAGAAAAGCAATTATAGAGATAAACAAGGGGCTAGTGGAGACTCCGGAGTGCTGCCTGCCCCACCTCTCCCTTAAAAGAGGCCTGCTGTCGAAATCATTGTAGGTAGCAGGGTCCACTCGCCTACGGTGAGTCTGGTGATTTGGGAGCCCTGGGTTCAAATCCAGTCCAATGGACTCGCAGTCCACCCCACAGCTGTACAACGGGAGCAGTGCCAGATTTACGTATAAGCTAAACAAGCTCAGGGCCCCACTCTCTTGGGGGCCCCAAAAAAATTTAAAGGAGAAAAAAACTGGATGTACATTTCCAAAATATAAGATAAAAAGCAAATAAAAAAAACCCTACATAGAGCGAAAAATACGGTAAGTAATGGGTCCCGCCTAGACAGCGTGTAAGGAGATCTTGGGCTGCCCAGATGACAAGATGCCCCTCTCAGCCTCACTGATGTGGGCCAAAGGAAAGCAGAGTCCTGGGGAAAGCAGCAGGACGAAAGAAAAAACCTCTGACCTATGCCTAGGAATCTTGGGACAAGTGTGGACGAGCCCTTGAGTGTCTATATTAAAGTTTCCCCAGCTTCTGATAGCTGAGGCGTGTGGATGACATAAGCACACTCTCACATTTTGGAGTAGCACTTAATAACTGTACAACACAGGTTTCCTGCTACGTAAGGCATGGAGCAGTTCGGAATAACTGTCGTCTTTCCAAGCGAAGGGCATCGCTAAGATAAGGGGAGTTTGGCTATGTGAATACACTGGTTTTCTTTCTGTGCTGCTGTTCAGATATTGCCGATAATTCCCCTAGGAATGCATAGCTCCAGTTATGCTGGAATCCTCCTGCGAAAACATTCAGCGAACAATATTTAGTGCATTCTCTGGAAGATAAAATCTCCTAGGTATGTTTCCAGATTAGTCTTGTAAAATTTCAAGGAGCACAGGGAGGGGTGTAGTGACGGGGTGGGTGGGAATGGTGAGACCTTATAATTTTGCCTCAATTCAAAATCTGGACTTTTAAAATAAAATCAGAAATTAACACATGGGGACTGGAGTGTGAAAAGTGAGGTCCTTTGAGGACAGAGAAATGTCATATTTGGTATTCTTTTTGGCTGAAGTTCAGGATTTATTAGTGTTTGAACTCTCTCCCCCCCCCCCACGAGGTTGAAATTGAAAGTGGAAATTTGTTCAGGTATCACATTTTTGAATCCTGATTTTTGAAACCTGTGGTGCAGATTAGCATATCCAGTTTAGGAATCTATCTGAAGAAGGTTAACAGTCTTCCCTCCCCATTAAAATATTCATGTTATTTGCTGTAGATATTAGAGAGAAGTTCGCCTTTTTGTCAGCTTCTTGTATTCAACTTCCTGTATTCATTTATCCGTCAGATTTCTAGATCACCCTTCAACTCGATGCGGCCTAGGACCCACATACCTACGGTACCACCTTTCCTGGTATGCCCCACGGAGGACCTTAGGGTCCACAAATGACAACACTTTGGAGGTCGCAAGGTGGTTAGATTGGTCTCAACGAGGGCCAGGGCTTTTTCAGTACTGGCCCCGACTTGGTGGAATGCTCTGTCACAATAGACTAGGGCCCTGCAGGACTTGACATCTTTCTGCAGGGCCTGCAAGACAGAGCTGTTCCGCCTGGCCTTTGGTTTGGACTCAGTCTGACCCTTATGTTTCCCTCCCCTTATGGTTTTGATCTATGGGCTACTTCAAAAATGAGGCTTCATTTTAAATTGTATTTTAACCTGTATTTTAAATTGGGTCCCCCCCCATTATGTTTTTATTGTAATTTTACTGGTGTTAGCCGCCCTGAGCCTGGCTCTGGCTGGGGAGGGTTGGGTATAAATAAATTTATTATTATTATTAACCGAAGTTTCCGCGTTGTGTGCGTTTGCAGTTTCTGATAAAATACCAACAACAGAAGTACAACTGGTATATAAGGAACCACCAATGCCATAACATGTGATGACACAGCAATAAATGGATCGTATTATGAGCCCACAAAGACCAGGCCAAAGAAAGAAGTCTTGAGTAGTACAGCTGGGCGATATCAGCTTTTCAACATTGCGATGTATCTAAACATCATGATATAGTGATACACTGCGATGTTGAAAAGGAAGGAGCATCATTTGGTCCTGGAAGATGTATCGATTCATTGCCCAGGCCTATTCAGTAGATGCTGAAAAAATACAACAAGACAGGTCTACATATCTCCACTGGGAGGGAATTCCACAGTTGGGGAGCCATGACAAAGAAGGCCCTGCTATAAGTCACTGTGCCACAAGCGGTGGATAAAATGGAACTATTAGCAGGGCCCCCCATGCAGATCCATAAGCGTGGGCTGGTCATATGTAGTTTTCTTACCACCCATGGCCCATGAAAATGTTGTTTGAAACTGTGGTCCAATTCTTGTCTGCCTTTTCTTCTTCAGGTGACGACGACATCTGTACTACACGAGGAGTAAACTCATGTCAGCAGTGCTTGGCAGTGAACCCACAATGTGCTTGGTGTTCCCAGGAGGTGAGGCAAAAACCAAGATTATACCATGTACCTTCCCCTAATTGAACTTGCGGTTCTTGGGTGTCGGCTAGATCTTGCTTGAGCTCCCTATCTATTCATTTATTTCAAGCATTTATAACCACTGTGCCATTTCAAATTGCAGTGCCCAAGATAGCTTAACATCAATAAATATGTTATTGTTGTTTAGTCGTGTCCAACTCTTCATGACCCCATGGACCAGAGCACGTTATATATATATATAATGAATATATATGAACAAAACATATTATTAAAACAATTAAGAAACAAAAAGATGAGCAGTAGGTAAACAATGAGAGAGAGGGAATCCAAAGTACAGTGGTATCTTGGTTCTCAAATGTAATCCATTCCGGAAGTCCGTTCGAAAACCAAAGCGTTCCAAAACCAAGGCGAACTTTCCCATAGAAAGTATGCAAAAAGAATTAATCCACTCCAGACCTTTAAAAACAACCTCTAAAACAGCAATTTAACATGAATTTTACTATCTAACGAGACCATTGATCCATAAAATGAAAGCATCAAACAAGGTCACACAATCAATCAATAGCTGAACTGGGTTCCGCACAATCACAAAAACAAAACAAAAAGAGCTGCAAAAACGCAAAATAAATAGCAAAATCAGACAGACCTCAGCGTAACACTCAAATCGGAAGTGTGGCACTCAAAACGGAAGCGTGGCGCTCAAAACGGAGCACATTCGGCTTCCGAAAAAAGTTCGCAAACCGGAACACTTACTTCCGGGTTTGCAGTGTTTGGGTTCCAAGTTGTTTGAGTACCAAGGCGTTTGAGAACCAAGGTGCCACTGTACATCAAAATACCAGTCGAGCCAAAGCTGTGCTGGAACAAAAAATATTTTAAATGGCATTGGAATGCCATCAGGAGGGGGCCCACACATATCTGCTGGGGCCAGGAATTGTTGCTGTCATAAAAAGAACTAAGTACAAAATAAGATTAAAATGCTACCTAAAAGAAAGTGAACAAAACAAAGCAGCAGATCGTGCAGTAATGGTCTGGGAGTTCTGGAACTATGTGCTTATTTGCTGAGATAAGCTGGATAAGTTTTTATGACGACATGGAATGTTCACATTTCAAATGTCACACCCATTGCAGCGAATGGAGCGTATAGCAGTGTGATTGACCACACAGGGAAAACGCAATGGGTCAGTTGCAATTTCTCTTCTAGAAGCACCAAGGAAAAAAGACATGGTGATGGAGGGGTGGGGAGACCGCTGGACAGAGATGTCAAAGAAATCTGAAGAATGTCTTGTTTTAAAATAATGAAAGCCCAATTAACAGTGGAATCCTCTTGGAATATCTGAAGAATGTTTTTTGTGGCCGTTAACTCCCAAACAGCAAAGCTTGCTGGCTCTTTGGAAAAGAAGCAAAAGCTTCTTTTTGAATATGCTCCCAGGACATTTTTAATCAACTGATGATGCATCGGAGTAGCTCGCTGTAGGCAAAGAGGGAACCACCAGATGTCTGCCAACCAAAAGTTGCAAGAGTAATCACTAGCTGCTGCATTAACTAGCTCCATCTGTGTCTTGCCCTGGAGCAAATAAGTGGCATTGATCCATTCCATGCCATTTAAACGTATTTCCAGGAACGCACAGTTTGAAGATCACTTAGCACGCAGTTCTCACTAATGGAGACATTTTTTTTTAAAAAAAGACACCAAATATCCATTTGAATGCATTAATTCATTTTGAATTGCCGGAGCAATAAACTACCATATTTTTTGCTTTATAAGACTCACTTTTTCCCTCCTAAAAAGTAAGGGGAAATGTGTGTGCGTCTTATGGAGCGAATGCAGGCTGCACAGCTATCCCAGAAGCCAGAACAGCAAGAGGGATTGCTGCTTTCACTGCGCAGTGATCCCTCTTGCTGTTCTGGCTTCTGAGATTCAGAATATTTTTTTTTCTTGTTTTCCTCCTCCAAAAACTAGGTGCGTCTTGTGGTCTGGTGCATCTTATAGAGCGAAAAATACAGTAAGTTTTGGAAGGAGCTTGTGCATTCCAAAGGCCATTCAGTGTCTTTCACTGGCAGGAACTGTTTTCCTACGCAATTTTCCTGTCATTGAGAAGATCAGTAATGGCAGGCAAAACTTCTCCCCAGTGCAGCTTGCGATCACTACCGATCTTCCCCTCCACCGCACATCTGCAGGACAGCGTAGTTGGGTGTGTTCTGCGATGCATTCTTCTGTCCTGGAAGTGAGCTTCAATAAGTCTGGAAAATGCCCCAAGATGAACTGAGATTGGAGCACTAGAACACATCCCAGAATCCTCTGCAACAGGGCCGCTAGGCCAAATGACACAGCTGGTTTGGGGTGTAACAAAAGGGCAGCAAATTTTGAGTCGTTGAGTTCAACCTTCATAAATAAACACAAATATTACAAAATGACAGTAAGCCTTACTTTCAAAGCAAACTCACCAGTATGCGCCCTGGAGAAGAACTAGGCTGGGAATAGCCCAGTTCCTCAGAGCGGCTGAGGAAACCCAGCCAAATGGGTGGGATATAAAGAAATTATTATTATTATTATTATTATTATTATTATTTTATTATTATTATTATTATTATTTAATATATAGGTCCAGTTACAGATAGGTAGCCGTGTTGGTCTGCCATAGTCAAAACAAAAATTTTTTTTCCTTCCAGTAGCACCTTAAAGACGAACTAACTTAGTTGGTCTTTAAGGTGCTACTGGAAGGAGAAAATTTTTTTGTTTTAATATATAGGGATCATGATGATTTGTATATAGAAGATGATCAAATCTTGTAGCCACCCACCTGTAGTCTAATGTGTTGCTGCCCAGGCACAGGTACAGTCGTACCTTGGAAGTCCAACAGCTTAGTTCCCGAACGTTTTGGCTCCCGAGCATCGCAAACCTGGAAGTGACTGTTCCGGTTTGCAAACTATTTTTGGAAGCCAAACGTCCAATGGGGCTTCCGCGGCTTCCGATTGGCTGCAGGAGCTTCCTGCAGCCAACCAGAAGCCGCGCTTTGGTTTCTGAACATTATGGAAGTCGAACGGACTTCTTGAACGGATTCTGTTCGACTTCCAAGGTACAACTGTATAGAGTCATTGAATCGTAGAGTTGGAGGGTCATCTAGTCCAACCCCCTGAAATACAGGAATCTCAACTAGGTCACACAGTGCAGGTGGTTGGAATCTCTTGTAAATTGAACCTTCGCTGTGAAGTCTGCATATAATGAGCAAGTGCCTTTTCCACAGAAGATGAGCTGCCTTTGCGTAGCTGAGAGGTTGACTAACCTGTGACCCTCCCAGATGTACTCCAAAGCCCATTGTTCCTGACCATTGCTTGCGCAGGGCATGGATGACAGAAGTTGCAGTCCAGCAACATAGGGGTGTGGTTGTCAAAAACTACCCATCACTGTTGTGTAGCGTAGGGATGGTGTGGTTGGCATGAAAATAAGTTGTTGTTGTTGTTTAGTCATTTAGTTGTGTCCTACTCTTCATGACCCCATGGACCAGATCACGCCAGACACTCCTGTCTTCCACTGCCTCCTGGTCAAACTCATGCTGGTAGCTTCGAGAACACTGTCCAACGATCTCGTCCTTTGTCATCAGGGTCTTTTCCAGGGAGTCTTCTCTTCTCATGAGATGGCCAAAGTATTGGAGCCTCAGCTTCACGATCTGTCCTTCCAGGGAGCACTCAGGGCTGATTTCCTTCAGAATGGATAGGTTTGATCTTCTTGCAGTCCATGGGACTCTCAAGAGTCTCCTCCAGCACCATAATTCAAAAGCATCAATTCTTCGGCGATAAGTAGAAAGGGTTAACCGGGAAACCCAGGATCCCTCATAATTCTTGTCACAGCGATCTGAGGTGTTTGCCTCGGTTTTGTGCCTTAACAGCTCACCAGACATCCTGGCTGTTGATTACGTGATGAGATATTTGTGGGCGTGTGGCGGCTGGACCACAAGGCCCCGTGCCAGAAATACTTGCCAGTTTTGTGTGTAATATGATGGGGAAACTTTTTTAAAAAGCAAAGTATTGGCTGGCTCAAGCCAATACGTCACCACTTTTTCCCGCTCCCACAGCTGCCTCAGCGTTTATCCCGTGTTCCTAGACAGCAGCTATGGCTACGGAGCTGTTTTGCTTACCTCTGACAAGCGTTTCCAAAAATGGCAATGTTTTCCCCGCCAGGCCTCGGGGTCTGTTTATTGAAGAGATGTGGCAATTAGCAAAGGAGCTGTGTCTCCCGCCTCTCACCAAAAGTCAGGTCCCCTGAGGTGCAAAACTTGTTAGCAGAGTAACTTCCTCACATGTTGTCTTAATTTAGCAAATGAAAGTTTCCTCCCTGGCTCCCTAAGGCCCTCTGTCTTCTTGTCTGCCTTATTTGAAGAAAAAAACACACGCCCTCCTTTTGCATCTCTCTCTTCTGCACAGAAATACATTTGCCCATATTTTTCTTACCTCAGGCTGCAAAGACACTATACATTTCAAGTACAGTGGGAGAATCATGGGAACTGTAGTTTACCTCTCTCAGGGACATAATTCCCACCAACTTTTAACAAACTACAGTTCCCATGATTCTTTTTGGGGTGTGCTTTAAGTGAGCCACTCTCTCCCAGCTGCTCACACACGCACCCCGATTATCCTCATCTGCAAAATGGGTGCAATAATATTGCCCTGTCTTAAAGATGACAAGATCACACGTGTGAAATGCTTCAAAGGCTATATAAGTGTGAAGTATTTCTTATTATTACAAAGAAAAATGTTTCACACATTGTTGGGTTCCTGCCCTTCAGTTTAAAATTAAAGGTGGGGGGACTGTCTGGAGGAGAAAGGGCAGTACGATTCCCCATTGCCAGCCGGCAGTCACAGGCAACACCAGGAAGGAATTGTTGTGGGTAGCCAATTTTGTTCTTATCTTCCCAGCCACTGGGCAAGGAAACTGTACAGAATAACTGGCAGTTTCAGTTAACAGAAAAATGGCTAGGCAGTTGGAACACATTTTATTTTACTTGTGTCTTCCCCACTGGGCTCTTTTTTCTCTCTGGAAAACGTTGTGTTTAAAGATCCCCCTACCTCACCGCAAGACCAACCTTCCTGGGCTCAGCTCAGTGGCAATCACATGTGTGTGGCTGAGTTTCATGGTTGAGTTGGGCTTTTGAAACTGGATCTCCACTGTCCTAATCAGGGCCGTCTTTAGCATATGCGCCACCGGGGTGCAAAGATCCGCCCAGCACCCCCAAATTTAGTTTAGCCCCCAAATTAACTCTTATTATGCTTATGTCAGACTTTTTTTTAATGCTTTCTCTAAATGAATTTGAACTGTAAGTGATGAAATTAAAATGCAATTTGCAACGTTTTACTCGGGGGTCAGTGGCACCTTTGACACGACTAATATCATGCTGCCTCCTGCCGCAGCTCAATACAATGCGTAACATAATATTTTGATGTAAGAGTTAATTTCGTGTGCATGGCGCCGTTGAGAACGACAAGCGCCACCGTTGAGTCTGACAAGCGCCGCCGCAGGCGCGGCGCATCTTTGGTAAATGAGCGCACAAAGTCGAAAGTCCTTTAGTGAAACAGTAGGTATACATTTCGGTAATACCTGGTGTCAGGGAACTGCCATCGGAACTAGAGGAGGAGGCGAGGCTCCACAGCGATGCTGGAGAGGGGCCAAGCAGGGAGAGAGGCAGGTCTCCGGTTGGGGAAGAAAATCAGCGCAACACCAGGGATAGAGGGGGGCCAATGGGGGAGGCAGAGAGCAGGCTCCGGGACTCTTCACTGGACACCAGCGGGGAGAGCACAGGTCCTCCGCTACCCACGCCCTCCCTGCGCAGAAGACTTCCGTGCAGGGAGAGTAGGAGGAGACTGGGCGTCAAACAACTTTTATGTTGGAAAAGGTTTAAGAAACGCCCACTGACGGATTCTGCCAGCGACTGAACAGCCACGGAGTGGATGGCTGTCCAGCGAGAAATGGTTTAACCAGCCAACCTAGCCCAGAGCGGCGGCAACTTACGCACAAGTAACCCCTAAAGCCATTACACCTGGGTATATATGTATTTTGTTTTTCTAGCTTGATCAAAATTATTTCATAACAGGTTGATAGTTAAGAGCTTAGGCGGCTTCAGTGGCGGGTGCCTGGTGCCCCCCAGAATTCAGCGCCCGGGTGCCCTGCACCCCTTGCACCCCCGGGGAAAGATGGCCATGGTCCTAATCTAGCACCACACTATAATGTACAGTGGTACCTCGGGTTACATACGCTTCAGGTTACAGACTCCGCTAACCCAGAAATAGTACCTCAGGTTAAGAACTTTGCTTCAGGATGAGAACAGAAATCGTGTTCTGGCAGTGCGGCGGCAGCAGGGGGCCCCATTAGCTAAAGTGGTGCTTCAGGTTAAGAACGGACCTCCGGAACGAATTAAGTACTTAACCCGAGGTACCACTGTATGTCATTTCCCTCCCCTATAATTCCCTGGGTGTGTACTCAAAGTGACGCAATGCAGATTAGTCGCAGTGGACCATTTCGCACCTATGAAGCCATAGTTTCAAACAAACAAACTGTGGTTTGATGTGCACTAGCAGTGTGTTGGTGCACCACTGCTCAAAAGTTCCCACAATGCTCTTCCCACACTCCGGTTTGCTAAAGTGTCATGGGCAAAACAATCCAGAGACTGGCTTGTTGACACCGCCTGCACCCTGTGATTATTGCTCACGGCTACTTTTGGAGGAAACAAACCACAAGCCTGGTTCGGACAGTGTGAGCAAGCTAGGCTCTGGATTGTTTTGTTTGTTAGTCAGTTGTAGCAGGATTGGGGTAAGAATGCTATGGCAGCTTTTTGTGCAGAGTGCACTAAGCACACTGCTCAGGCACCCTTAATCATAGTTTGTTTTTAGGTACAGTTAACACAATGTGAAGGGATGTGGGTGGCGCTGTGGGTTAAACCACAGAGCCTAGGACTTGCCGATCAGAAGGTCGGCAGTTCGAATCCCCGCGACAGGGTGAGCTCCTGTTGCTCGGTCCCTGCTCCTGCCAACCTAGCAGTTCAAAAGCATGTCAAAGTGCAAGTAGATCAATAGGTTCCACTCCAGCGGGAAGGTAAACGGCATTTCCATGCGCTGCTCTGGTTTGCCAGAAGCGGCTTAGTCATGCTGGCCACATGACCCGGAAGCTGTACGCCAGCTCCCTCCGCCAATAAAGCGAGATGAGCGCCGCAACCCCAGAGTCGGCCACGACTGGACCTAATGGTCAGGGGTCCCTTAACCTTTGCCTTTAACACAATGTGGGAACTGGGCTTTCATACCCAGTATCAGGCTGTGTGAACTATACCTTTAAAGCACGTTTGAAACGCATCCTAAAGAAAATCTGGGCACTGTGGTTTGTTAAATGTTGCTGGGACTTGCAATTCTCTGCACCCTTAAGAAATCACAGTGCCCAGAATTATTTAAGGGAAATAAGGTGTTTCAAATTAGCTTTCCTGTTATGTACTGAAGTTCTCACCCTGGGCCAACAGGAGGATACTGTAGATAGTTATGCAAATAAGGGATCGAAAGTGACATTCAGTGATTGGATAGTTTTAGAAAGTTGTTACAGTAACGTTGTACTGGAGCTCTATATAAGCAGGCTGACTGAACCCTTCAGTTCAGTTCTGTCCTGGCCTGTGAATAAACAAGAGCTGTTTGAAGAATCGCTGTGTCATCTGATATGTTCACCCACAACTTAACATTTCCCACCTTATCAGTGCTTGCTGATAAAGATATCAGGCTGTATGGGGTTGACTTCCTGTGACCATTGGAAAGGACTCCTGGAATCTGTTCCTCAAGGCTCTTCTCAGAAGGTCAAAATTTCCTGGGGATTCCCCTAAGGACTGCCAGTTGGGAAGAGTTTTAGTGACCCAGCAAACGTGTCACCTTTCTAGCTGTCAAAACGGGTGGATAAAAATCTTGGGAGGGAAATGCGGTCAGCCTTTCAATGACATTCACACTTCCTACAAAATGTGTGGTTTTAACTGTTTTTGGAACAGTGCCATTCAGAGGAGGCGTGCTCCTGCATTCTGTATCTTTACACTAAGGGTTTTTTAATTATTATAATAATAATTTAAAAGCATACAAGAAAACGGCTTCCTTTCAGAAGATGCAGACATGCCATGCATAATCACAACCCCTTTGCCTTTATAGGCTTAAGGGACAAAACCAAAACCCAAACAACATATTTTTGTTTAGCTCAGGGAAATGGTAAGCTTCAAATATACCAAGGTGTGCTAACCAATTGTGGCAATCAAAGTCTCAGTTTAGCCCCAATCTATAACAGGAAAAAAAATAGATATGGGTTTTTTTTCTCCTGGATGAACCACAAAAATATCTCGAGGAGTCATGTTGATCCTTTGTTTGCATTCCATTTCCTTGCCCTTCCTCCCATGGCCTCTCTGCTGCTGCTGTAAAATCACCCTTATTCCTTTTTTGGTTCTCTTTTTTCCCCCTCTTGCAGTGCTCCTGCCCCCAGCATGCCTGGAGGAAACGATAAGTTAGAGGGCTGCTTATTTCGTTTTCCGGGCAGCTTGTGCAATCGGAGTGACACCAGATTGCCCTGTATCGGCTTGAGGGGCTTATGAGTTCCACGAAAGCCGGATTTCCTGGCAGGGTTAATGGGGCCAGTTTTCAAAATGTTTGCCAGAAAACAAGGCTACCACATGTTCATGATTCATATGGATTGCTCCTATTTTGAGAGTCCCGTTCCATAATAACTGGAACCCTTACTAAGGACAGAGGTTGTCCATGGTTTTTTTTGTGAAGGCTGAATTGCTCATCTAAATAACTTTCAGCCAATGCTGCTGTCTTCTGCTTTAGGGAGATGTGTTTTGAGAATTAAAAGGCACCCGAAGCAGCAAAGCTTTTACTGTCCCCAAGGTTGGTTTAAAAGTTTTATAAGTTGTTGTTTTTTTAGAATACAGTGCACATAATTATTTTACTAGCTGTATCTGCTCCCAGTGTATGTCTACCTACAGAGATCAGTTTTAAACCTAGACAGCATCTTAAAAAGCAGAGACATCACCTTGCCAACAAAGGTCCGTATAGTTAAAGCTATGGTTTTCCCAGTAGTGATGTATGGAAGTGAGAGCTGGACCATAAAGAAGGCTGATCGCCGAAGAATGGATGCTTTTGAATTATGGTGCTGGAGGAGACTCTTGAGAGTCCCATGGACTGCAAGAAGATCAAACCTATCCATTCTGAAGGAAATCAGTCCTAAGTGCTCACTGGAAGGACAGATCCTGAAGCTGAGGCTCCAGTACTTTGGCCACCTCATGAGAAGAGAAGACTCCCTGGAAAAGACCCTGATGTTGGGAAAGATGGAGGGCACAAGGAGAAGGGGACGACAGAGGACGAGGTTGTTGGACAGTGTTCTCGAAGCTACCAGCATGTTTTTGACCAAGCTGCGGGAGGCGGTGGAGGACAGGGGTGCCTGGCGTGCTCTGGTCCATGTGGTCACGAAGAGTCGGACACGACTCAACAACAACTGACATAGTTTCTCCCATAGAAAGTGGCACTTGTCGTTTAGTGTGAGTGTTGAGAATTATCTACCAGAGTCGCATTGCCTTCACCCCAGCTAGAGTTCTCAGTGCTTTTCTTAGCTGTTAAACCAGTTTTAAAGCTGCAATCTTATTTAAGTCCCTTTGGTAGGACTTAAACTTCCCAGTAAGCATGGCTAGGATCTGGCTGCAAATCTGGAATGCAGCAAACTGAAGTGCTGTGTGGTTTCCGGGATAATTAGTCTTTAGAGACCTATTTTTCAAGCCTGTATTTAATAAGTAAAATCATTTTTAAAAGGCAACTAGACAGCCACAAGAAAAGTTGATCAGAAATAAGCCCAAGTCCAAGACATAAAAGCGTAATAGAACATCAAACAATAGTAACAATCTGATCCAATATGAATGTCACAATAACTTTAAGATAAGCAACTTATATCAAACGAAGCAACATGCAACAATTCATCAGAACCTAATAGTAAGCAGTACAATTAAACATCAGCAAATAACAATTAAACAGTTCAACCACGGTAAAGAATTACCAATCTATAATCATTAAAAGTAAGGGACGTGGGTGGCGCTGTGGGTAAAAGCCTCAGTGCCTAGGGCTTGCCGATCGAAAGGTCGGTGGTTCGAATCCCCGCGGCGGGGTGCTCTCCCGTTGTTCGGTCCCAGCGCCTGCCAACCTAGCAGTTCGAAAGCACTCCCGGGTGCAAGTAGATAAATAGGGACCGCTTACTAGCGGGAAGGTAAACGGCGTTTCCGTGTGCAGCTCTGGCTCGCCAGAGCAGCGATGTCACGCTGGCCACGTGACCCGGAAGTGTCTCCGGACAGCGCTGGCCCCCGGCCTCTTGAGTGAGATGGGCACACAACCCTAGAGTCTGTCAAGACTGGCCCGTACGGGCAGGGGTACCTTTACCTTTAATCATTAAAAGTAACAACAAATCACAATGCATAAAATATCACAAAACATACAAAACCATGCAAAAGTATCAAATTGAGAAACAAAAACGTGCAACTTATAAAACTATTTTTTTGAAAAAAACACCTCTGAACTCCTCTTTTCCCAGCTCCTGCTGCTATTCTTAAAATCATAGTCTGGGAAGGGCTAGTTGGGGCAAGACAGGTGGAAATACAATTACCTGATGAGGAACAGAAAGTCCCTGTCTGCCATACGTCCAGATTTTCCCGGACACTCCAGTATTTCCGGCTATGTCCAGAAAATTCCAGATGTATGGCAATCCTACTTTAAACCGTTTTGGCTTCCCCCAAAGACTCCTGGGAACTGTAGTTTGTTAAGAGTGCTGAGAGTTGTTAGGAGACCCCAGTTTCACCCACAGAACTACAATTCCCAGAGTTCCCTGAGGTTGACTGTTAAACCACTCTGGAAGCGGACTTTGTGAGGGCAATGAAGGGGGTCTTCTAACAGCTCCCGGCACCCTTGACAAACTTGGGCCTGTAACTCTTTCTCAGCCTAAACTTACCTCACGTGTAGGAGCACATAGCCCCTGCCCCCTAGGATTTTTGCTTTTCTTACTGAAATTCTTTTTTCCTTCCCTCTAAATTCCTTGGATGTTTTCTTTGAACAGGGACCTCCAAATTTGGTGGCAGCTCTGCTTATAAAGTTGGGAGGCTAAATTTGTACGGTCCTGTATGCGCAGCCCTTAGCTCCTTGGAAAGAAGGGCAGGATTCAAAAGGCGACATAATTTGAATAAATAAATCGAAACAAAATCGGAAGCCTTCCCTTTCTTTGCAGCGTCAATTCTTGCTGTTTTCCCCTTTTAAATCCATTCTTTGTTTTATTTATTTATTTTACAGTTTTATAACCAGCCCACACCCTTTCATGCTGATCAGAAGGTCGGTGGTTCGAACAGGGGTGAGCTGTTGCTCTGTCCCAGCTCCTGCCAACCTAGCAGTCCGAAAGCACACCAGTGCAAGTAGATAAATAGGTACCACTGTGGCGGGAAGGTAAACGGCATTTCCATGCACCGTGGTTTCCGTCACAGTGTCCCGCTGTGCCAGAAGCGGTTTAGTTCAGCTGGCCACATGACCCGGAAAGCTGTCTGTGGATAAACGCCGGCTCCCCTGGCCTGAAGCGAGATGAGCGCCACAACCCCATAGTCGCCTTTGACTGGACCTAACCATCCAGGGGTCCTTTACCTTTTTACCTTTTTTACCATATACATTTGCAACAAGGATGGCAGGAGCTGGGACAGGGGAACGGGAGCTCACTCCGTCACCGGGATTCAAACCGCTGACCTTCTGATTGGCAAGCCCAAGAGGTTCAGTGGTTTAGACAACAGTGCCACGTGCATCAGCATCACACTGGCACGAAGCCCTTTTTTTAAAAAAACTTTTATTTTGCTTTAAACAGGTACATATAGAATATAGACAACCAAAATTACAAAGGAAAATTCCTTAATAGTAATGGGGGGGAAAACTTTAAAAACTCCAAAAAATATCAAAGTACGTGACACAGAACATAAGCAACTATGGAAAAGATAAAAGAAAAGAAAAAAGAAAAATAGGGGGAAAAAAGAAAAAAAAGAAGATGAGCCTGCACGAAGCCCATTTTGACTGGATTACTGTTTCTCTGTGAGAACCCTCTCCTCTTTATCTTACGGTTGGCCTTTCTCCCTCCAACAGGGCATGCCGCCAGGATTTTCCCGCTGCGACTCGAAGGACAACCTCATTAAAAATGGCTGCATGAAAAACTTGATTGAGTATCCAGTCAGCAGCACTGAAATCCTGGAGGATAGGCAGCTCAGCGACAAAGGATCAGGAAGTGACATCACTCAGATGACCCCACAGAAGATCAGGCTCCACCTGCGGCCAGGTAAGTTGAGATACACTATTCGATTTTTGCAGTTTTAGCACAACGGTGAACTTTTCCCCAAGGACTTCAGTGGTAAGTGTAAGTGGTTATCTATTAAAACTTCATCCCATACATAGATGAGAGAGATCAGCCACAGCGGAATGGATGCCCAAGACGTATCCAGAGTTTCAAGCCATGGGAAAGAAGAGAGTTTGGGTCAGCTTATGTCTTTCTGTGTGTTTTTTTGTATATAATTTTTATTGAATTTTTTGTTTTACAATTTAAAGTCCTCATTTTTGCAACCTTAAGATATCAAGGACTTCCCTTCTTCTCTTTCCGTGGTTCATTTTACATATCCCTGCATATTTTACAAAAGCTATACCATCCAGTATTCCAATTATTACACCCATCAAAACTTGTTCACACTGCTGAATTTATCTTAATGCTGCCAGCCTTTTCAGCTGTGCAGTTATTTCCCATATATTCAATGGACGTTTTCCAATCTTCTTTAAATGTATGTTCTTCTTGTTCTCTTATTGTATATGTTAAGTCTGCAAGCTGCACGTATTCTGTCAACTTAAGTCGCCATTCTTCTTTGGTTGGGACCTCGCTCGTTTTCCGTTTTTGGGCTAACGAAACAAGGGCATACATAAATTACCCATGAAACATGGGGATTTCAGTCTGAATTATCCCCAACAGAAAGCACTCTGGGTTGTTGTTTTTTTTGGGGGGGGAGGAGTACTTTTAAACATTATTTTCACTTCATTATGGATCATTTCCCAATACCCTTTCACAAGTCCACCACATATGGGTCAACATGTCAATATGGGCCTATGTCAGCATAACAGGGTTAATTACTCAAGTATGTGGAAGGAAGGGACCTGGGTGGCGCTGTGGGTTAAACCACAGAGCCTAGGGCTTGCCGATCAGAATGTCGGAGGTTCGAATCCCCGCGACGGGGTGAGCTCCCGTTGCTCGGTCCCTGCTCCTGCCAACCTAGCAGTCTGAAAGCACGTCAAAGTGCAAGTAGATAAATAGGTACCACTCCGGCGGGAAGGTAAATGGCATTTCCATGCGCTGCTCTGATTCACCAGAAGCCGCTTAGTTATGCTGGCCACATGACCTGGAAGCTGTTCACCGGCTCCCTCGGCCAATAAAGCAAGATGAGCGTCACAACCCCAGAGTCGGTCACGACTGGACCTAATGGTTAGGGGTCCCTTTACCTTTTTTTTATGTGGAAGGAACAGCGGTGTAGCGTGGGTTGTCAGCACCCGGGGCAAGGCAAGTAATTTGCGCCCCCTAACCCCTAACCTGCCGCCGCTGCCAGCTTCTTCTTGCTGCTGCCTGGTCTGGTCTGGTGTGGTTCTCTCCCGCGCTCAGTGCTGCGCTGGGCGGCCGCTGCACTGTCCCTCCCCCAGATAGTCCCTCGCTCTCTCTCCGCACCGCACGCCTGGCACCCACCCCCTCCACAGTGGGCGGCGACCCGGCAGCTCGGATCGGATTCGCACAGCCAGCACTGCAGTGAGAGAGATTGAGTGAGCCAGGTAGGGGCAGAGAGCTGCGAGTGTGAGCGCACCCCCCCCCAGATGGTGCGGCCGGGCCCCCCTGCACCCCCCACGCTACGCCACTGGGAAGGAAGAATGGTGAGCTGGAGTCTTCCTGGGGAAATGACCCCTCCTCACACTTTCTCCACATTTTGACATTTCAGATGACTCCCAAACATTCACGGTGCAAGTGCGACAGGTGGAGGACTACCCTGTGGACATCTACTACCTGATGGACTTGTCCAATTCCATGAAGGATGACCTCCGCAACATCCAGAACTTGGGTACCAGGCTAGCCATAGAAATGCGCAAAGTGACCAGCAACCTGAGGATTGGCTTTGGAGCCTTTGTAGACAAACCCATGCCTCCTTACATGTACATTTCTCCTCCGGAAGCCATCAAAAACCCATGCTATGAGTAAGTTCTCTGAGAGACCCTCTGATAAATGTTCATAATCTAGAGTTTGGAAAGGTTGCCAGTTTTGTGCAGTATTCCCATTCCACCTTCGCTTTGAGGCATGGTCGACCTAATGAAGGTCCTCTCTTAACCTCATTTTGAAAATCAGGTGAGCTGTGGGAATGTGTGCTCCCATCCGTAGCTGAGTCAGTAGAGCCATGAGACTCTTAATCTCAGGATTGGTCGTTTTGAGCACCGCCTTAGGCAAAAGATTCCTTCATTGTAGGAATGGGCTAGATGTCCCTTCAGCTCTACAATTCTATGATTTCTAGGACCCCACAGCAAATCAGTCCCTCCCTTGCCTTCACTGCAGTTAAGAGATATGCCAGCCCCAACGTTAACTGTTGCTAAGGCTAAATACCTGAAGGAGCGTCTCCACCGTCCAGCACCGAGGGCCTTCTGGCAGTTCCCTCACTGCGAGAAGTGAGGTTACAGGGAACCAGGCAGAGGGCCTTCTCAGTAGTGGCTCCCGCCCCGTGGAACACCCTCCCATCAGATGTCAAGGAGATAAACAACTATCTGATTTTTAGAAGCATAGCTCCCTTCTCTTGCGAGGAATCCTATTCGGAATAAGGGAATTTCCCTTTAAAAAAGGGGAAAGTTGGCAGCTATGTTTAGAAGACATTTGAAGGCAGCCCTGCTTAAGGAAGTTTCTAATGTGTGGTGTTTTATCGTGTTTTTAATATTCCGTTAGGAGCCACCCAGAGTGGCTGGGGAGGCCCAGCCAAATGGGCGGGGTATAAGTTGTTGTTGTTATTATTATTATTATTATTATTATTATTATTATTATTACACTCACACTGCTGGGAGTTGGGTTTGGAAGCCTTTTGTATGTGTCAAGAAAAAGTGACTGAAATGCATAATAAGAGAGCCCCCCCCACCTTGGGAAAAATGGCTATGGTAGTTTTAATCAGACCTCCAGGGCCCTGACTGCCCAAAGCGACTTCTTTTTTGCTGCTTCCCCCCAGCTTGAAGCCCCCAGATAACCGCTGCCTGCCAATGTTCGGATACAAGCATGTCCTGGCCCTCACAGATGAGGTAAAGCGTTTCAATGAGGAGGTGAAGAAGCAGAGCGTGTCGAGGAACCGGGATGCACCGGAAGGCGGGTTCGATGCCATCATCCAAGCGGTCGTCTGTGATGTAAGAGCCCCCCCTTGCCATGGGTCAAAAGGATTACTTCTTCTTCTTCTTCAGTTTATATACAGTGGTACCTCGGGTTACATATGCTTCAGGTTACAGACTCCGCTAACCCAGAAATATTACCTCGGGTTAAGAACTTTGCTTCAGGATGAGAACAGAAATTGTGCTCCGGCGGTGTGGCAGCAGCAGGAGGCCCCATTAGCTAAAGTGCTGCTTCAGGTTAAGAACAGTTTCAGGTTAAGTACGGACCTCCGGAACAAATTAAGTACTTAACCCGAGGTACCACTGTACTGCCCTATACCCGGAGGTGTCAGGGCAGTTCAGAGAAAAGATGACGACATATATAATCAGAATAAAAACAACAACCCAGTAACAGCCCCCCCCCCCGGAAAGAGCCATATTTTAAAAAGGTATAGGAAGTAAAACAGATCAACCAAAGGCCTGGCTAAAAAAGAACTTTTTTGCCTGGCGCCTAAAGGTGTATAATGAAGGCACCAGGCGAGCCTCTCTGGGGAGAGTGTTCCACGGACGGGGAGCCACTGCAGAGAAGGCCCCGTTCTCATGTTCCCACCCTCCGGACCTATCAAGGAGGAGGATAGAGAACAACTTCTTAGTGGATTGCATATGCCTGATGTTTCTTAAGAGTGTGGAGGGGAAGCTAGCTGGATCTCCCAGCTCAGACAGGAACCCAATATGTATTGAGCTTGCCCTGTATTTACCCCCCCCTCTCCCACAATTATTTGGCACCCTGCCTGTGAAGTTAAAGCCCTAAAGCAGGGGTCGGAGCCCTTGCAACATTCATTCAGTGGTAATCTGCCAGTGCAAGGCAGGGCCACGATGAAAGGACGACCTCCTTCTCTTTCTTCTCTGACCCCTTTCCTTCCTCTTCCTGCTTTTGAAATTAGGATGTGGGTTGGATGGCAGTTGGGCCAAGGGCTGCAGGTTCTCCATTTGGGCTTTAAAGAGATAGCCTAGGCCAGGCAAGTCCAACTCCCCAAAGTCTGCGATCTACTCAAAGTATAAAAAGACTGGCTGTGATCTACATCTTTTTTTTAATTGCTAAGGAACGCAATGCTGATTGCTATACAGTGGTACCTCGGGTTACAGACGCTTCAGGTCACATACGCTTCAGGTTACAGACTCCGCTAACCCAGAAATAGTACCTCGGGTTAAGAACTTTGCTTCAGGATGAGAACAGAAATTGCGCGGCAGCGGCGGCGCGGCGGCAGCGGCAGGAGGCCCCATTAGCTAAAGTGGTGCTTCAGGTTAAGAACAGTTTCAGGTTAAGAACAGACCTCCAGAACGAATTAAGTTCTTAACCCAAGGTACCACTGTACTGCCATCCACAATCGACCTGGGACACCCCCGAGATCAACCTGTTGGATGTCCCTGGCTTAGGCTAATTGATGTAGAGCAGTGGTTCCCAGTTGGTGGTCTGTGGACCTTAGGGGTCCATGTTGTTGTTTAGTCGTTTAGTCGTGTCCGACTCTTCGTGACCCCATGGACCAGAGCACACCAGGCACTCCTGTCTTCCACTGCCTCTTGCAGTTTGGTCAAACTCATGCTGGTAGCTTCGAGAACACTGTCCAACCATCTCGTCCTCTGTCGTCCCCTTCTCCCTGTGCCCTCCATCTTTCCCAACATCAGGGTCTTTTCCAGGGAGTCTTCTCTTCTCATGAGGTGGCCAAAGTATTGGAGCCTCAGCTTCAGGATCTGTCCTTCCAGTGAGCACTCAGGGCTGATTTCCTTCAGAATGGATAGGTTTGATCTTCTTGCAGTCCATGGGACTCTCAAGAGTCTCCTCCGGCACCATAATTCAAAAGCATCAATTCTTCGGAAATCCGCCTTCTTTATGGTCCAGCTCTCACTTCCAAACATCACTAAATGTTCAAAAGCAGGGGGTCTGTGGCTTGACTTTTGAAATACACGGCAACCGCAGTTCTTAATAATTGGGAACCACTGATGTAGAAGAGTATATTCCTTTGTAGGGCTTGTTTGTGTTTGTGTCTGTCACGATGGAGACTGCAGCGCTATTTTTATTTTGCTTCAGGACAAGATTGGCTGGAGACCGGATGCCTCCCATTTGCTGGTCTTTACTACAGACGCCAAGACGCACATTGCTTTAGATGGGAGACTGGCAGGGATCGTGACGCCCAACGACGGACAGTGCCACATGGGAAGCAACAATTTATATGACGCTTCCACCACATTGGTAAGGCTGGGTGGCTGCAGCCACAAGGCCAGGATTGCAACCGCTACAGGTCATTCTGTTGTGTGATAGATGGTTTCAACAGGGGATAGTAGGCAAATCCTAGGATATTAGAGTATATATTACCCCCAGGACCAGAGACAATGTGCCTTGGAATTCCAATTGCCAGAGAAGTGCATCTGGTTGGCCACCATAGGAAATAGGATGTTAGACTAGTTAGGCCTTTGGTCTGATCCAGGAGGGCTGCTCTTAAGGTTCAGAACATACCGTATTTTTTGCCTTATAGGACACACTTTTTCCCCTCCAAAAATGAAGGGGAAATCTGTGTGCGTCCTATGGGGCGAATGCAGGCTTTCGCTGAAGCTTGGAGAGCGAGAGGGGTCGGTGCGCACCGACTCCTCTCGCTCTCCAGGCTTCAGGAAGCTATCAGCAAGCCTGGGGAGCCCGCAGGAGTTCCCGCAGGGCTCCCTAGGCTGCGGATAGCAGCCTGCTGCATGGAGCACGGGGCGCGCTGAAGCAGAGCGCCCCACGCTTCGGGCAGACATCGGGCAGCCCCACAAGCTCGGGGGACAGCAGGGAGGCACAGCGCCGCCATCCCGCTGTTCCCCGACCTGGTTTGGATTCCCCGACCTGGTTTTGGGGGGGAAATAAAGGGAAAATGTTTTTCCTTTATTTCCCCCCCAAAAAACTAGGTGCGTCCTATGGGACGAAAAATGTGGTATTTTGCATTCCATATTTATATTTTCAGGTTTTGGGTGAAGTTAAACCCCAGAGGCCAAAAGACTACCTGTATAAGAGCTTTGATATCTGTGTGGGTTCAAGCCATCATCTGGGTTCTATTTCTTTTCCCCCCTTTTTAAATAATTTTTTAATTAGGTTTTTTAAAAGAAATTTTTATACATATAAAACATAGCATTTTCAAATATTAAAATACAGAGTTCTTATGAATCCTTATACCTCCTTTCCTCGCTTCTTGGGTTCCCTCTTTAAGATTAAATTTACTGCATCTTTTACCTTTATCTAACTATTATATAACCATATTTATCATTAAAGCAATTCTACATTAGAAGTGTGCTATTTCTTGGTTACACTACATGTAACAGCATGTGAGAAAGAGAGGGAGATGTGCTGAGATATGGCAATAGATAGGTACGCAGGAAATAAATAAGATTTGTGATGGCACTAACTTTGTTATGATGGTCACATTTTTTATTTTAACTGGCCATTGTTAGACACCTTCTCGTCCAGAGTTGTCCAAAATGCCTTTTCTGATGGCCCTCAGAAACATTCAAGAAAAGAAAGTCATAAAGCCTTAAAATTTTATTTTTTGTGTCATGTGTTGTGAACATGCATCTGTTTGTGTATAAATTTGTTTAATCATTAAATCTATTGTGTATTTATTTACATTATTAATATAATTATATATCTTAAATAACATTAAATATTTTGAAAACACTTTAATTTACGATATGGAAATTTAGTTCAGTGTGTGGCCCGTCAGTTCTGTGTTGAAGTACTCTTGACTGCAGCCTACTTGGTCTGAAAAGTTGGATTGACCTTCCTATCCTAGTCTTTTGAGGGGGGGAAATAGGATGGAAATGTGTTTATCCTGTTCCCCTCACATCAGACAGAAGTGGATTTTCTGTTCTCTTTACTTTCTCTCCTCTCCCCTGCCAAGGATTATCCCTCCCTCGGCTTGATGACAGACAAACTCTCCCAGAAAAACATCAACTTGATTTTTGCCGTGACACAGGCCATTGTGGATCTCTACCGAGTAAGTAGACCCTTTGAAGCAACATTTTCGTCGAGAGCATTGGAGTGGAGGGTGAGGCTTGAATGAGGCTGTCCGAAAGCTAAAATATCAGCTTGGGTGTTAACCTTTTAGATTGTCAAAGGTGGAGCAAACAAAAGCTCTTATCGGCCTAAATATTAGCAGAATTTACTGGAAACCCTCCACTTCTGTTATGTACTGAGTTGAATAGGATCCAAAATGCAGCAGTCTGATTGGTCCTAGAACAATAGGATTCAGAATGCCGCAGTCGGATTGGTCCTAGAACAGTGCAGCAGTATGACTGGTCCACAGGAGCCACCCAATCCAGCTCCAGGTGGAAGTGAATCCGCAACCTGATTGGCCTACAGGAGAATCCCGGAATTAGCCAATCACGTGCTGCCCATTTTGTAAATAATGTATATAAAGCAGATATTTTGGGGAAACTTTCATTCCTCGCTACTATGAGCTGAATAAAGAGCATGAAATCCACACTCGACTCCGCGTATATTTCAACTTTTTTGTTTTCAGAACTACAGTGAGCTGATCCCTGGCACTACCGTAGGGACCCTGTCAGCCGACTCCAGCAATGTTTTGCAGCTCATTGTGGATTCCTACGAGGTGAGTCCCTAGACCTGTGATATGCAGAAGCAAGGCTGATCCAGGCAAAATGGGCAGGTGCCAGATTTCCAGGGGCACCTCCCACAGCTAAGCCAACTTTGTTGTGTGATACAAGCAACACCTGTGTGTTTGGATGAGGTGCACAGGGTTCGCTTAGCAGTTCATTGGCTGAGCGAGGCTCCCTAAATTCCAGGAGACATGATCCGGAGGCTTCTGATCTTCATTGCCTGCTGCGCATAGTTGTAAAGTTGTAAAAGTGGAGGAAATGCAGGCGTTAAAACTGAAATAGTAACCCAGCTGTGACTCTCTTGTTACTCTGTTCAGGAGGGCAGGTTTTAATTCACTTCCCATTTGCAAATTGCACAAAGGGTTTTCTGTCTAGTTTGGGCTTTCTGAGCTTTTCTCTATGGCATCTTAGCTTTCCACACTCAGAGATATTATCATGGGGTTGCGGAAGACGGATGTGGACTTCCAAGCACGCCCCACCCCCAGGTTTTTTTTTTAAATAAAAATATTATATTTCGTATACCACCCTTCAACTGTAGATACCAGGGCAATCTGAACTACTGCAAACTGGTGTCTCCGAGTGTAAGTGATGCATTAATATTGCTTCCACTCCAGCAGTTTGGTCTGGAAATGCTATCCTTCGTTTATTCTGTTTTTATGGAGCCATCCGGATGACCTACTTAAAATATAGTTGCATTCTAGCATTGAATGTGTTCCCTCCCATGTTTTCTTTTCTCATAACTTATCCAAAGCAGTATTTAATTAGAAGCTTCCTGCTTGACAGTTCTGCCCCCTTTTTACTACTTCCTGCTAAACACAGTGACAGGATCACTGTGGAATAACATGTATGCGTGTGTATGTGTGTGTGTGTGTTTATATCCACATATAAAAAACAGCTGACTTTCCAGGCTGAAAGCCCCTCTGGCATAGCAAGGGGTGGTCAGTGTCCTTTGTTGTTTTTCTGTGTGGTTTGAAAGGGGTTTCTTCTCTAGGCTGGCTGGAGCCCTAAACTCATTTCAAGTGTTTGGGGCCTGCAACAAAATGTTGCAGTGCATTCGTTTTGTATGCCCAACCTTTCAAGGTATAGTGTAACTTTCTCAGGGTTAGGGTTAGTGTGGGTGGCGCTAGGGACGTGGGTGCCACTGTGGGTTAAACCACAGAGCCTAGGACTTGCCGATCAGAAGGTCGGTGGTTCGAATCCCCGCGATGGGGTGAGCTCCTGTTGCTCGGTCCCTGCTCCTGCCAACCTAGCAGTTCAAAAGCACGTCAAAGTGCAAGTAGATAAATAGGTACCGCTCCAGCGGGAAGGTAAAGGGCATTGCCGTGCGCTGCTCTGAAGTGGCTTAGTCATGCTGGCAACATGAGCTGGAAGCTGTACGCAGGCTCCCTCGGCCAATAAAACGAGATGAGCGCCGCAACCCCAGAGTCGGTCAAGACTGGACCTAATGGTCAGGGGTCCCTTTACCTTTAAGCTGTTTGAACCCTAGCCTTTCTGACCCAAGCCAATACACTTTACTTAATGCACTGCACCACTCTGGATTGACTTGAGAGGAGTGAATTAATTAACAAAACTCTCATCAGCAATAGAGCCAAAGCTTTCAGCAGGCTGTATCCAATGCTAGTTGTGCTCAGGGCAGGGCCACTCGATTTAATGGACAGGACTAACAGGCTCATTAAATTTTAGTGGCTTTATTCTGAATAAAACTAGCACTGCATACAACCCAGAATACTGTTTTCCAGGCCTGCTCAGTTTTCACGGCTTATCATTGTGTTTTAGCATCGTTGTAAGCCACTCAGGGACTTTTGTTTTTGGATGTAAACAAGAATAAATATGAATGAATGGGGAAATGTGCTTGCTTTATTTGTTGAGGGTTCATCTTGAGCTTAAGACTGTGGCTGCATCTACACAGCTATAGAAAGCACTCTGAAAATGCTCTGAGTGGGGAGAAACGTTTTAAACCTCACAATGGAAAATTTCATAGAGTTCTGATTCAGCTCTACAGCGCCCTCTGGTGTTAGTGTTATAACGCATTTATAACGGTTTATTTTTACTAATGTAGCTGAGTCCTCAGACATTCCCCCTGTTCCTCTTTCAGAAAATTCGTTCCAAGATTGAACTAGAAGTTCGCAATCTGCCGGATGAATTGTCCCTCTCTTTCAATGCCACCTGCCTGAACAACGAAGTCATTCCTGGAGTTAAGTCCTGCGTTGGCCTTAAGATTGGAGACACGGTGAGTAAGAACTGCAAGGGGCTGGGGGAGGAGGACCACTTCTCCATGTCTCTCGTTCAAAGGGAATCCAAACCTCCACCAGCAGTCTTAAGAAGGTTCACAACAAAGAAGCAGAGGCACGAGGAAAGTGTCAGCAGAATGTGCAAGTAATACTTCTGCCTTCATCATAAACCTTTCGTGTAGAGGGTGTTGTTTTTTTATGGGCTGAAATTTGGGAGGCAGAGGGCCTCAAAAGTTAAAAAGTAAGGGACCATGTGTCTGCAGATTTGTATTCAGTAGCATCGAGCCCCCCTTTCCCTTGGGACGTGGGTGGCGCTGTGGTCTAAACCACTGAACCTCTTGGGTTTGCTGATCAGAAGTTGGTGGTTTGAATCCCCGCAATGGGAGTGAGCTCCCGTCGCTCTGTCCCAGCTCCTGCCAACCTAGCAGTTTGAAAGCACACCAGTGCAAGTAGATAAATAGGTACCACTGCGGTGGGAAGGTAAATGGTGTTTCCATGCACTCTGGTTCCTGTCATGGTGTCCCGTTGCGCCAGAAGCTGTTTAGTCATGCTGGCTACATGACCCAGAAAGCTGTCTGTGGACAAGCGCCGGCTCCCTCGGCCTGAAAGCGAGATGAGCGCCGCAACCCCAGAGTCGCCTTTGACTGGACTTAACCGTCCAGGGGTCCTATACCATTTTTTTACCCCTTTCCCCTGCTAAAATGATCTGATTTACTACACTCCCTTCCCCAAGACTAAAAACAGACCTGTCCCAGGTGACTCTCCATCCACTACGGTGAATCACCATGTTTGCCACTGCTGCAAAAAGAACAAGAGGTTATATACTGAATTGCATATTGGATGCAAAAAAAACAAAACAGAACCCAGCTCCCCCTGTATAATGCTACTCTTTGTTCAGTAAGCGGAGAGAATTTAAATCAGTTTCATGGAACGGCACTTAACGGAACTCTTAGAAACGGATGCACTTGAACAGAAATTCTTGTGAATTTCCTGAAAAGGTGACTGCGTCTTTCCATGTCACACAGTCCATGGAAACTGCTCCAAGCGCGAGGGTGTTTGCCCTATACTGCAATTTCTAAGAGCTGCGTTAAGTGGAGAGACATGGCCTCCCCCCCCCCAATAAATGGACTGAGATTCTGCCCAGTAACTGAGCAAGAGAATGTCATCGCAACTCATTGCAGCATCGCGAATAGGCAGCTTTGGTACGAAATGGGCAATTCCACTTCCAGGCTGTGAGAGAAGAGCCAGTGTGGTGTAGTGGTTAAGAGCGGTAGTCTCATAATCTGCGGAACCAGGTTCGCGTCTCCGCTCCTCCACATGCAGCTGCTGGGTGACCTTGGGCCAGTCACACTTCTCTGAAGTCTCTCAGCCCCACTCACCTCACAGAGTGTTTGTTGTGGGGGAGGAAGGGAAAGGAGAATGTTAGCCACTTTGAGACTCCTTAAAAGGGAGTGAAAGGCGGGATATCAAATCCAAATCCAAACTCTAAAAGCGCAGAATGCGAAAGCTTGTTTTTTAAAAAAGGCGTTTCCTTGAGGAAGGATGTGAGGGCAGTTCCGGATGTCTTGCTCTTTCCAGGTGAGCTTCAGCATTGAAGCAAAGGTGCGTGGCTGCCCCGCGGAACCACAGAAGACTTTCACCATCAAGCCGGTGGGCTTTGAGGACAGCCTGACGGTGCAGGTGAACTTCGACTGCGACTGCCGTTGCCAAAAGTTTGCCAAGCCGGACAGCGACGTCTGCAGCAACGGCAACGGCACCTTTGAATGCGGCATGTGCCGCTGCCACCCGGGCCGCCTGGGCACCCAGTGCGAGTGCTCCGAGGAGGAATACAGCCCCTCGCAGCAGGATAACTGCAGCCCCCGCCAGGGGCAGCCTGCTTGCAACCAGCGGGGAGAATGCATCTGCGGCCAGTGCGTCTGCTACAGCAGTGACTTCGGCAAGATCTCCGGCAAGTACTGTGAATGCGATGACTTCTCCTGTGTCCGGTTCAAGGGCGAGCTGTGCTCTGGTAAGTGGGGAAATGTCTGTAGGGGGCTTGGAACTGGGCTTTCGAGAATTTGGTGCAATTCGAAACGAAAGGACTTACGCTGCGTTCCGTTCGTCCCCTTCTCTGATCAAGCAGACTCACGGAAGTTGTAGCCCCAAACATCTGGCTGCTTGGGTGGGGGGCTGTTGGTGCACCGTAGGAATGGATGGCGCTCTCAAACACTGCCGGCTTGCTCTCATACTTTTTGTGTCTAGTCGGAAAGGTTTGGTTTCCTCTTCAGATTTCGCAGGGGAAGCTCTGTGCCCAATTGAAATATCCCACCTTTGAATCGATCCGAGATTACAGTATGTTGCGGAAAGGGCAGTACCTTTTTTAAGGCATGTGCAGAGCGTAGCATTAGGGGGGCAGGGGGCGGTGCAGGGAGGCCATGGCCCCAGGCACACATTTTTGAGGGAGTGGTACCTACTCACAAGTCAATAGTCAATACAGTGGTACCTCGGGTTACATACGCTTCAGGTTACAAACTCCGCTAACCCAGAAATAGTACCTCAGATTAAGAACTTTGCTTCAGGATGAGAATAGAAATCGTGCTCCGGCGGCACGGCAGCAGTGGGAGGCCCCATTAGCTAAAGTGGTACCTCAGATTAAGAACAGTTTCAGGTTAAGAACAGACCTCCAGAACAAATTAAGTACTTAACCCGAGGTACCACTGTGCTAACAAAAACTAATCCATTCAAAAGTATGTATTCTGACAAGAATTACAAACTCAAGTAGAGATTACAAAATCAAACTCATAAAGATACGTATAACACAATAATTCATTACAAAGATTTTCTCTTTTTCACTCGACAATAATGTTCATCAAAGCTCAAGATACACATTGATCTACCCACACGTAGTTGTTATCCCTGAGAAACGTAGAAAATAACAGGATGTATTTATCCAAAAGTCTTCAAACTTACACAACCTTTTAAAAATTAGCTGATGAAGGTGAATACATAGAAACAGGGCCCTGTCCTGGTCTCCAATCCATAACTGACTTCTGCTCTATGACTGAAACTGAGTCTCCACCTGCAAGCTGATAAATTATAAGGATCAACATTATTGTCGAGTGAGAAAGAGAAAATCTTTGTAATGAATTATTGTGTTATACATATCTTTATGAGTTTGAGTTTGTAATCTCTACTTGAGTTTGCAATTCTTGTCAGAATACATACTGTTGAATGGATTAGTTTTTGTTACTATTGACTTGTGAGTAGGGACCACTCCCACTATTGAAACTCACATTGGCCTGAGTTCTTGGTGTGTTTTTTTCTTGGTATATTTAATAACAAGAACTCCAACTTATTTAACATATTTTTGAAGGGGCACAATCAGACGCCCCCACAACAGGCAGAGGCAGGTTGGTCTAGTGGTCAGGTGGATGGAGGCAGCAGGTGAGGGGCTTGTTGGACGTGGGCTCCGTTCACCCTCCATGTGGGCTCCACACAGCCGCCCCCCGGCGTGTGCCCCCACCCCAGTCCATCGGGTGGGGTGGGGACCACACTTGCTCCACCTCGGGTACCAGCAACCCACGCTATGCCACTGGGCATGTGCCCTGGTTCCTTTTCCTTCAGAGAATAATTAATATCGATTTTTATCAACATGCATCCAACAGTCAGTGTTTGGTTTTTTTAAAGCAAAGAGGTTTGTAGCTTTGGGCACACATCTCAAACACAGTGCCAACTGAAGTCTTTCTAACAATCCATGCATAGAACCAGCCAGCGCTGGACAGAAATAAAGGTGTTCCTGAGGAACAGCACACCCTCCTTCCCTTCCTAAGTGGTGTATCTGCTAGTCCTTCGCTCCTTTCCTTTAGAATGAGGCCCCAAATGGCAAAGATTTAATTGTAGCTGAACTTTGATGTGGGAAAAGTACTCACATAGTTACTCTGTTGGGTCTGCCAGAAATCAGTTTCTTGCTGATCTATGCTAAGCAGATTACCCTCTCCAAGAGAGTTATTTGGGATACGGGAGGAAAAAAGGGGAAAACATGGGGTTTGGATCTTGGAAGGGATTAAGAAATAAGTGCACTTTTGGCCTCGCTTCTGAAAGGGGACCTGGAAGCTCCTGGCTGAAAGATAGATCAGATAGATAGATAGATGATAGATGATAGATAGATAGATAGATAGATAGATAGATAGATAGATATAGATACTGAAAGATAGAGCATAATGACCTTTGAGGACTTTGTTTTAGCTATACAGTGGTACCTCAGGTTACATACGCTTCAGGTTACAGACTCCGCTAACCCAGAAATAGTGCTTCAGGTTAAGAACTTTGCTTCAGGATGAGAACAGAAATCGTGCTCCGGCAGCACGGTGGCAGCAGGAGGCCCCATTAGCTAAAGTGGTGCTTCAGGTTAAGAACAGTTTCAGGTTAAGAACGGACCTCCGGAACGAATTAAGTACTTAACCCGAGGTACCACTGTACATAGTAGTTTTAATTCTGTTAACGTTTAATTGGTTTTTATTCTTATTTTTCCTATGTTGTTAGCTGTTTCCATTTTTATCTGTAAGCCGCCACGAGTGTTCCCATCAGGGAAAAAGGTGGGATATAAGTAATTACTATAATAACTATATATGCATAGGAAACTGAAACACACACTTACAGAACTCTTTGTATTTTGCCATAGGAGGTAGGATTCAAAAAGTAATAACATTTTTATTTGAGCATTTGGTGTTCGCACGATAGCAAGCTCGTGGGTTACACAAAACTCTTATTCAGGCAGGAACTGAATTTGTTTACCTCCTCAGATAAGATTTCTGTGCAAGTGGAAAGCTTGATGTTGATAGGGAGGGTGCCAGTTCAGCAGTGCTTCCTGGTCTGTGCTTGTAATTTATGACTTCTTGATCCAGACTTTGATTATGTCTGCTTCCCTGAAGGAGGAAAGGGCTGCTTGGGTGTGCCTTGCTTTTTAGTGACAGAATTCAGGGTGTCTCCATGGGTGACTCAGTGTGATAAGGACTGGTGGGGAAAGGGGCAACTGTTGTGGTTGTGGGAGCTGTGGGAGAATCATCCTTGCTCCTTGTACAGAGCAGCAGCGCATTCTGTTCCATATGAGTTTCTGTGTGTGTTGTGAAATACAACAAACATTGTGCAATGCGGCCGTTTGAGATGTTTACAGCCCATTGATAAAGCAGGCATGCCATTCATTGCGTAAGCCGCTGTGATTCTTTTAGGAGAATACTGACCTTTGATACTCCATTCAGAGGATATCATAGTAGAAACAAGACGCTCACATAAAGCATGGTTTGGCCCTGAATCCACCACTGAATTGGGAGATAATGTAGCCAGGCCTTCAAATGCCCATCCCTAAAAGGCTGAGAGGAAACAAGAGGTGAGAAGCCACAGCAGCCTTGAATCTCACTTGGAGATGAGTGAATCTGTCAGTGTTGGTTTTCCCTCGGTTTTTCATTTTTCCTATCTTAAGTTCTCCACATTTCCAGGTTAGGTCTGCGATTGAAATGAAAAGTACCCATGAAAAGTCATCAGCATTTTAGTGTGAATTTCTCCTCTGATACACACTTTCCATACGCAGTTTTGCCTCATCCGCACACTTCCGCAAAGCCGTTTTCCCTAAGGCAACACATTTTTGTAGGTTGCGTTCGCTAATTTATGCATTGCCATGCACGCATCGTTGCAGTACATGCATGTTCTCGCTTGTAAAACTGAGAGAATTTTGAAGACTGGCTGTGTTTCAGTTCATGTATGGTTTTCAAAAAGCGTAGCTTGGCCCAAGCTCATTTCTAAATGTGAACTGAATTGAATTCCCCCAATCCCTTCTTCCTCTTCTTTGGCAATCACTCGTAGCCGAGGAAGATTGTCTTCCATAAAGCCAGTTTTAACAATGAGTCCGTAAGTGACTGTGGAGGCCAATTCTGGATCCACACGTCCTTCCACAGCGGGGACATTGGTTCCTGGGCAGGAGTTGATCAATGTGTGGATTTGCCAAGCGTGCCTTCCCCTTAGCACGTTTCTCCCTTGCGTTCTGAGTTTGAGTGTCTTCAAAGCCCATGACACCTTTGTTGTTGGCTGTTCTCCAGCTGGAGCGCTCGCAGGCCAGTGTTTCCCAGTTGTCGGTGTTTATACTACTTTTTTTTAGATTTGCCTTGAGACAGTCTTTAAACCTCTTTTGTTGACCACCAGCATTACACTTTCCATTTTTAAGGAATAGAGTAGTTGCTTTGGAAGACAATAATCAGACATCCGCACAACAGGACCAGTCCAGTCCAACGAAGTTGATGTTGAAGAATCATTGCTTCAACACTGCTGATCTTTGCTTCATCCAGTATACTGATATTAGTTTGCCTGTCTTCCCAAGTGATGTGTAAGATTTTTTGGAGACACCGTTGATGGAATCTTTCGAGAAGCCCATTGCCATAGAACAGGCATGTCCAACCGGTCGATCGCAATCTACTGGTCGATCGCAGGGCATCCCTGGTCGATCACGTGATCCTGATTGATCGCCCCCCCTAAATGCTCAACAACAACTTTGGGTCTTCCTTCCCAGAAAAAGCTCAACCAATCCAATGGGTAGATCACTGCCAGTTTTTTTATAGTGGGAGTTGATCGCAGTCTCTTGGGAGTTGGACATGCCTGCCATAGAGCACCCTCAGGCTTCTACATGGCAGCACTCACAGAGGGCATTTCCCCCAGAGGCATTTCCTGACGGCGTGCTGCAGTGCCGCATGACAGGCAAAGGTGTTAGGAGTGCATACAGGAGCCTGGTCCTGTGACCAGTAGGACTCTGCAGGACTGGGGCCTTCCTAAGTTTGTTCTGGAGAGGCAAGGTGCGGCCGCACAGGTGAGGCCACTTGGTAACTCACTGCTCCTGGTGGCTAGGGCCGGGAAGGGATATAAGGTCAGCATTTCCCTTCGGCTCTTTGCCACAGCAACACGTTCCTTCCTTGCTGCGTTTGGCTCCTTGCTTCCTGATCCTCAGACCTCGGCTCCTTGACTCCTTGCTTCTCGACCCTCAGACCCTTGACTTCGTGACTCCCTGCTTCCTGACCCTCGGACACCTGGCTTCTGGACTCTTGTTCCTGCTCCCACCCCGCCATCTTGCCCCCGGTCCTGATGTCCTTAGCCAGGACTTTGATCGCCTGTGAACCGGACTGTGACAAAAGGAAGCTGCCACCAGGTTGAGCACACAAATTGGGTCTCCGAATTTCAACATTTCCGGAATGGGAAATGTGGATACTGAGCATGGCTGCTCCCACTTTTTCATGGACCTTGTTCCTGTACTGCTGACCAGTGACACACCTCAGGGGTCTCAAATGTCAGCAGACACCTAAAACTGGCACCCCCTGCCTCTCGTCTTCCACTCTACAACATAGTTGTGACGCCCCACCTGTCACACCCCTGAGGCTCTGCACCCGGTGCGACCAAACTGGCCACGCTCCCCTGAATTTGCCTCTGTGTTCACAGTAGCCTGACGACCAGAAATGAAGCAGGTGGCGATTTTCCTAGCATGGGAATAGGGTTTTTATAAAATACACCGCCATCACATGCATTTATTTGTGCCTCGAGGCTGCAGTTAAGGCGTTGGAGCGAGACTGGTTTTTGTTAATTATTTTAAAAAGGTGCACAGACCTAACCCAGGGAAGTGGATTTTGGCATGTAAACGTGAAAACCAGATAGATTTGCTACGGCTCCCAATTCCTTTTCTGTTCTTGTTGTTCTTTCCTCCACAAGCCTCATCCTCCTCAGCAACGTTTGACTAGGTCATTGTCTCCCGGTTCATTCCATTGGAGTAATTAATTCTAAAGCGAGTGACAAACACGCACGGCCTGTTCTCTCAGTTGGCATGTGTTTTCCCCAGTGTCACTAGACTCCCCCCTCCCAAACCAGCTGCTCCTTCTCTCCCCCCCCCCCCACCAGCCCAGCCGTGATTCACTTGAGTTTCTCATTAACTAGTCTTCTTCATAGTTAGCAGAGGGTCTGCAGGTTGCCACCCACCCACTGTCCCAGGAGTGTGTGGGCAGAGCTGGGCACCTCAGAGAAAACATTTCCTCCGAATATTTCCACAGCAGCCTTTCATGGGGGCTCCAGATTGGAGCGTGCGCCGCCCACACAACTAATGGTCTAACTGCATCAGTGGTTTAGCAAGGTCAGCAGCTACTTGGGTGGGAATTAAATGCAAGCACAGGCCTTGGTGTCTGGCAACAGTGAGGTAAATTATTAAGAGTATACCCTCTGTTGCCTTGGCCCTTCCCCAACCCAGGGAGAATGTCTGCGCCAGCTGATACTATTTTTTAAAAAATATAATATAACTTTATTGAATACTGTGGTACCTCGGGTTACATACGCTTCAGGTTACATACGCTTCAGGTTACAGACTACGCTAACCCAGAAATATTACCTTGGGTTAAGAACTTTGCTTCAGGATGAGAACAGAAATTGTGCAGCGGCAGCAGGAGGCCCCATTAGCTAAAGTGGTTCTTCAGGTTAAGAACAGACCTCCAGAACGAATTAATTTCTTAACCCGAGGTACCACTGTAATACAATTAAATTTCCAGACATATCTGCAAAAACACAATTATTTACATATTTGCCAAACATAAATTGTGGAAGAAAATAAAAAGTAAGAAGAAACGGGGGAAAAAGAAAGAGAAAAAGAAAAGAAAGAAAATGCTGTTTTCCATAAACAGTAATTCCAGAATTACACTTACACATGTTATAAAATACAAATCTTGATTAAAATATCTTAAAAGACTTCCACCACCTAAACCACACTTCTTTTGTTATTTAATTCTCCTTTACCTCTGTTCTTCATTTCCAGCTGATACTATTTTATGTAATTTATCACGTTCGTTTCTCACCCTTCCTATGAGTACAGCAAAAGAGGTTATCTTGTTTTATCTTCATAGGAACCTGGGGTGACAGGTGGGGTGGAGCAGGTAAAAGTTAAAGGTAAAAATTAAGGTAAAAATTAAGAGGGTTGCCAACTAGCTAGGTAACCCACTGGCTTGGCTGTTTTGGTCAATTCCCTCCACCCATTGCCAGGTAATGGAGGCAAAAGTTCCCCCTTCCGGCTCTGCTCTGACCTTTTCAGCTCTCTTTATATACGGTATCTATTGTACTGAGAATTACAATCGTAAGATCACAGATTTGTACCTTCTTTGCTACCCACCCACCCTCATCCTTCCTCAGTGACAGTCTGGGTGGCTGCCTTGTCTTCTTGCTTGCTTGGTGGTGGCAGTAGAGCGATAAGAACGGCAATGGGGCATTTGAGCCAGTAAGCGCCACCGCCACCCCACCCACCCCCTGGGTCCACAACACTGCCGCCTATGTTGGTTAGCCTGGTCCCCAGCCCTTCCAATGTGCCCTCTGACCATGGGATATCACCAGCCAGTTAAGCCAAGCAGACTATAGCAGCAGTAGCTAGGGATGTTGGGTAATTCGTACACATACTTTCAAGCATATAATTGCAGTAACTTTTGGAGAAAAGGAATTATTATTATTATTATTATTATTATTATTATTATTATTATTATTATTTCTATACTGCCCTTTGTCTGAGAATCACTTGGTGGTTTTACAATGTAAGTAGAAGCTGAATTCTGAGTCTATGGCCACATCCTGCACTTTTCATGTGCTGCATCAGAATTGTAGCACATGGACAGCTCCGATTCTTACCTCTGTACTGCAGGCGAGGGTGTCAAAAGAAATTTTGCAGACTGTCCTCATAAACCATTTTTGCTCTGTCCCAATGAATGAATGGATGAATCCTTATTTGCGTCAGCCATCGGCCATAGCAATAAAACAACAATATGATGTGGAAAGAATAGAAATAATAAGTCAATTACATAAAATACATTTTTGGATTTTAAATCAATAGTCAAAAAGTGGCTCGCTTCTCGACCTTTTGGCTAAGTTCAAGTGTAGTAAGTATCTGCTTTGTCTTAATGTGCACTCTGCTTTGATGGGTATGGGGTTTTTGCTTTTTGTTTTGGTTGGGGAGAAAGAGGGGTGAGAGTTGGTAACTTGAATGCTAAAACTGTTCCCTTGCAGCACACACGTTGTGCTCTCTGGTAAAGGCCTCCTGCGCCCCACCCCTCCTGTTTAATTTGGACTCCAGTACTGGAACATAAGGGACGCGGGTGCTACTGTGGGTTAAACCACAGAGCCTAGGACTTGCCGATCAGAAGGTCGGCGGTTCGAATCCCCGCGATGGGGTGAGCTCCCGTTGCTCTGTCCCTGCTCCTGCCAACCTAGCAGTTCGAAAGCACATCAAAGTGCAAGTAGATAAATAGGTACCGCTCCGGCGGGAAGGTAAATGGCGTTTCCGTGTGCTGCTCTGGTTCGCCAGAAGTGGCTTAGTCATGCTGGCCACATGACCCGGAAGCTGTACGCCGGCTCCCTCGGCCAATAAAGCGAGATGAGCGCAGCAACCCCAGAGTCGGCCACGACTGGACCTAATGGTCAGGGGTCCCGTTACCTTTACCTTTTTACTGGAACATAAGTCACATTGTGATTTGCCCGCAGGTCATGGGGAATGCGTCTGCGGTGACTGCGCGTGCGACCCCGACTGGACGGGAGCCTACTGCAACTGCACCACCCGGACTGACACCTGCATGTCTAGCAACGGGCTGGTATGCAGCGGACAAGGCCGCGGCTACTGTGCCTGTGGGAAATGCGTCTGCACCCAGCCTGGCTCTTACGGAGACACCTGTGAGAAGTGCCCAACCTGTCCAGATGCCTGCACTATCAAGAAGTGAGCAAGAGGGAGCTGTGATTGTGTGTGTGTGTGTCTGTGTGTCTGTGTGTGCGCCAGTTGTCTGTCGTTTCTCAAAATCATTAAAGTAAACATCATAGCAGGAGGAAGAATGCATTGGCACAGTCCCACAGGTATTTGAGTAGACTTGTAAATAGGTACAGTATCTGTACCTTTCTCTCAGAAATGAATTACTAGTTCCCATAGATCTCTCTGGGTGTTTTGTTTTTTTGCAAAGAGAGTGTAAAGTTTTCCTGGAGTCTGTGTGTACATGCTTTAGTCTCTTTCCAGTGGTCATATTGCCGTTAAGATACACAATCCATATTGCTGGAGCCTTGCCAATTCACTGGTTGGGTTATCACATAAGGCTATGCCAAATCATGGCTTGGGTGGATTTGAATTTGACATGTAGAATATTAGGGTGCAAGGTCGCATTCTTAACTCTGATGATGATGATGATGATGATGATGATGATCATAAATTTATTATTTATACCCTGCCCATCTGGTTTGGTTTCCCCAGCCACTCTGGGCAGCTCCCAACTGAATATTAAAAACACAATACAGCATTAAACATTAAAAACTTTCCTATTTGCTATGCTGCTCAATTTGAACGGGCCTTCGCTGGAACAGCAAAGTACAAGTTTCAGGAAGACTGAAATTTGAATAAGGAATGGGGGAAATTTATAACTTATCTTAAAGACCATTGTCAACAGTTAAATTCATTAGTAGGATTGGAACAGCACCTGTAGTTTAAGGTTGGTGCTGGACATAATGGGAAGGGGTTAAAGGGTTTGGATTATCATAAAAGATGCGGGAGGAACCGATTAATAATCGGACCCACATAGGGGAGGACGGAAGTCCAGGAGATTCCTTGGAATCTTGTTCTTTATGATTTATGTTTGATACATCTCTGTAAAATTTTAAGTTGGAAAATCAAAAAAATAAATTAAAAAAACCAACAAATTACAGTCGTACCTTGGAAGTTGAACAGCTTAGTTCTCAAATGTTTTGGCTCCTGAACGCCGCAAAGCTGGAAGTGAGTATTCCAGTTTTCAAACATTCTTTTGGAAGCTGAACGTCTGACGGGGCTTCCACAGCTTCCAATTGGCTGCAGAAGCTGTGCTTTGGTTTCTGAACTTTTTGGAAGTCAAACGGACTTCCGGAACAGATTCTGTTCAACTTCCAAGTTTGAAAAGTTGACAAAAAAAGAAGGGAGCAAGGGGCATGTAAAAGCTTTAATCAACCCTTCGTTCTTACCCACTCATCCTGAGATTTCATTCCTTCTCATGAATACCCTGAGAAGCAGCCTAAAGCCCTGAAATATTATTCATAATTACTATTTATAAATTCTTACATTTTTCTAGGCACTGTGCAAATACTCCATTTTCAAATCAAGTCTGTGGCTGCAGGCCTAACAGTCTAGCCAATATGACACAGGAGGGATGGGGAGGGAGCAAGAAATGAGCTAACTTGGGCGCCAGTTGTTAAAGTGGCATTGTAGTTCTTCTGATGACCGGCTGAAAAAAGGAGACGGTTCAGGGAGGAGCCCAATGAATGGGGAACGTGTTCCTCTCCCCCCCCCCCCCCGCTGCAGTCGGGTAGGACTGTGGCTAACAGAGTGATGTTTCGGGAAGAGCTAAAGGGCAGCTGGGCGAGGCGGATGGAGTGGGCTGTACTGTCTTACTCCTCTGTCAGAAGCAGCCACCAGGTCAAACCCCTGAGACATAGTGACCCCTAAAGGTTGGCGTACTCTGGGAGGAAGGACACATGCCTTGGTTAGGGGGGAGACTGGGGGAGTGGGGTGCCAGAGATCCTGCTGAAATCCTAATGCAGTCGTACCTTGGAAGTCGAACAGAATCCGTTCCAGAACTCCGTTCGACTTCCAAAATGTTTAGAAACCAGTATACCTGAAGGAGCGTCTCCACCTCCATCGTTCTGCCCGGACACTGAGGTCCAGCGCCGAGGGCCTTCTGGTGGTTCCCTTGCTACAAGAAGCCAAGTTACAGGGAACCAGGCAGAGGGCCTTCTCGGTAGTGGCACCCGCCCTGTGGAATGCCCTCCCATCAGATGTCAAAGAGAAAAATAACTACCAAACTTTAGAAGACATCTGAAGGCAGCCCTGTTTAGGGAAGCTTTTAATGTTTAATAGGTTATTGTATTTTAGTGTTCTGCTGAAAGAACACTAAAGAACACCAGAGTGGCTGGGGAAACCCAGCAAGATGGGCGGGGTATAAATAATAAATTATTATTATTATTATTATTATTATTATCATCATCATCATCATCATCATCATTATAAAGCACGGCTTCTGATTGGCTGCAGGAAGTTCCTGCAGCCAATCAGAAGCCATGGAACCTGCGTCAGATTTTCAGCTTCCAAAAGAAAGTTCGACAACCGGAACACTCACTTCCGGGTTTCGGTCATTCGGGAGCCGATTTGTTCGGGAGCCAAGGCGTTTGAGATCTAAGATACAACTGTATAGCCTTTGTCATGGGATGTGGAGCCAGCATCCCTCGGCCTGCTTCATTATTCTCACTGTACCTGCTCCTTCCTCTCTTATGCAGGGAGTGTGTGGAATGCAAGAAGTTTGAGAGGGGGACCCTGATGGAGCAAGAGACCTGCAACCGCAACTGCCGGGATGAGATTGAATTGGTGCAGGAGCTAGGTGCGTAAGAAAGATGGGTCTCTCTGCATGACCAAGATACCTGCCTCAGGAAGGGATGGCAACTGTGCCAGTTCTTTCTTGCGTGATTAACAGCCACCCAAACCCAACACCATTCTTCCTCTCGTATTTTAGCTGCCGGCCATCTTTTCTTTTAGAAGACGCTTTGGGATGACAGAAAGAATAAATTCTGCATGCAATGTGTATGTGACAAGAGGCGGAAATGAATGACCTCTAATCTCATTTAAAAGAAAACAGGCAAATGCTGCATATTTCATGCACAAAAACCTAGGAAGCACCAATGATACCAAACAGGTACCTTAGGAGGTACCCGCTGCCTTGCAGGACATCTTTGGGACAAGAAAGGGATAAGAGTAAACGCTGCACAAATCCGGAGTGGAGTCCCTAAGACTGTTGGATGGCTCCTTGTACGCCTCTTTCCGGCAACTCCTGCAGCCAAGCTGGTGCCAAATGTATTTCTCTGCTTTCCTGTGGACCATGTCAGTGAGGCTGAGAGGGGGTCTTTGCTAAAGATGGGAAGACCTGGGGGGAAACTGGAAAAATGGAGGGAAAACCAGTTTTTTCCCCTGGTTTTTTCCCAAAGTCGTTTTCCCCCCCAGAAAAGAAATTGGGGGGGGGGGGACAGTTTGCTATAGTTTGAGTATTCCACACACACACACACCCCACCCCCATTTTTCTGGGGGGGAAACGGGGACGACGACTGATTCCCCCCCTCCCCATTTTTTTCAGTTTTCCCCCCAGGCCTTCCCATCTCTGGGACTCTTGGCCCAGGACCTCCATAGGCACCACCAGGCTTGTGCCATGGAAAGCTCCATTTTTCTCTCGAGAGAGGCAGATGACAACAACCAACTCCATCCAGAACTCCTCAGACTCCATTGGTTTATGGCAGTTTCCCTCAAACATGGGTCCCCAGGTGGTGTTGGACTACAACTCCCATCATTCCCAACCAGTATGGCCAATAGGGATGATGGGGCTTGTAGTCCAGCAACAGCTGGTTAGGTGCAATGGTCAGGGAAGACTATGGTCTATGGGATGCAACATCTCAATAGGTCCACCACCTCCATGGAGTCGAATGATGGCTACAAACCTAAATCTCATCAGGAAGTGGCCTGACTGCAACAAGAGTGTTAGGACGAATTGCATAGATAGCTCAGTTGGTTAGAGTGTGGTGGTGATAATGCCAAGGTTTGCAGATTCGATCCTCGTATGGGATGGCTGCGTATTCCTTCATTGCAACTCTGCTTCTATGAATTCCCTCACATCTAGAGTACATCTAGAACTCAGAATACCTGACCCAGAGTGTGGCCTGCCACATTTATTGCGTGTTGTAGTCCAAACAATTCCAGAGGGCATTATGTTGGGAAAGCTGTATCTAGAGCCCAACACCAGCTACAAACATTCAGCTAGACTAGAATAGGAGATGGAATTCATGTAGAGTACAGTAGCCTCCTCCCATGAGCCCTGAGACGATGTTGGCAATGAATCGAGGACCCAGGCTTACAGACTGGGTTTTTTTTTTTTTTGGCCCCAATCTGAATGCTTGTGACACCCCTAGCCCTACTTCTGAACTTCCCAAGAGCACCTGTTGGGCCAACTCCTGAAAGCGAGGGACGTGGGTGGCACTGTGGTCTAAACCACTGAGCCTCTTGGGCTTGCCGATCAGAAGGTTGGCGGTTTGAATCCCCGCAACAGAGTGAGCTCCCGTTGCTCTGTCCCAGCTCCTGCCAACCTAGCAGTTCGAAAGCACGCCAGTGTGAGTAGATAAATAGGTACCACTGTGGCAGGAAGGTAAACAGCATTTTCCTGCGCTCTGGCTTCCATCACAGTGTCCTGTTGTGCCAGAAGCGCTTTAGTCTTGCTGGCCACATGACCCAGAAAGCTGTCTGTGGACAAACACTGGCTCCCTCGGCCTGAAAGCAAGATGAGCGCCACAACCCCATAGTCTCCTTTGGCTGGACCTAACCATCCAAGGGTCCTTTACTTTTTACTTTACTTACTCCTGAAAGCACTATGTGTAGGACTAAATGTTTCCATGTTCTTTCTTCTCACCTGCCCCCTCCCCTTATGTAGGAGACAAGGGGAAGGATGCTGTGAATTGCACTTACAAGGATGAGAATGACTGTGTGGTA
The DNA here is from genome assembly GCF_027172205.1 of Podarcis raffonei. Lineage (NCBI taxonomy): Eukaryota > Metazoa > Chordata > Lepidosauria > Squamata > Lacertidae > Podarcis > Podarcis raffonei. The sequence continues at coordinate 16,028,436 of NC_070614.1, forward strand.
CGTTTCCAGTACTATGAAGACTCCAGCGGCAAGTCAATCCTCTATGTCATTGAGGAGCCAGGTGAGGATGAAAAGCCACGTAAATGAGGCTTGATCTTTGGAGATTAGCCCCCTTCCCCCCGCTTAATCTGCAACCTGAGAAATGCAGCTGCAGCGATGCACACAAAACGTCAGATAGTTTCATTAGCTGGGGGAAACCTTTTTAAGAAGGTTCCTGCTGCAAGGAACTTACAAACTTAATTTTTGTGTTGGGGAAGAAAAGACAAGAAGTAAGGGAGATGTTCGTTTGTCAAAGAGCACATATCTGCCAACACAGCAGAACGTACCCAAGACTGCTTCTGTAGTAGATGAGGGTCAAGCCAAAGGCTTCATGGGAAAATGCGGATTTGAAGGAAGAGAGAAACTGGAACCACATACATGGCCAAGGAAAGTATGGGGAATCAGGAACTTAATAGGCAGATCTCTGTTAAGCTAGAAGTATCAAGTTGGAGAGTGAACGTCCAAGATGGGAACATTTTGAGCAGTGATGAATTAAGCAAAACCAAACCAAAGCAAACATTATTTATACAATAGTTTATGCTGCACCTTAAAAGGGTCCCCAGAGTGACTTAACAGTAATAAAAGCATAAATAGAATGAAACAGACATCTTTTTGCTTAGGTTAGCAAATTCTGCCCCTGTCTGTGCCTGCTGATAGATCAACAGAGGGGAGCGAGAGCTGTAGTCTGTCTCCCGCCTGCCTGATAAGGCTTGTGAGCAAAAGTTCCAGGGATCGTCCTATAACCCCAAAAGAGAATGACTGAGATCAGGTGTGTTCAGGGTAGCCTGCCCTAGACGCCCAAAAGAGAATGAATAAAGCCACCAACAAATGCACCCATAGCCACAAGGGGCATGGACCTGGCCAGTGACTCAGATGCAACTGTGTTACGTAGAGGAGATTGACACCCAACTGGGATAGATTACATGGGCCAGGCCAGTCTTCAGTGGGGAGCAGTTTTGAGGCCAGCTAATGCCTGGTGGGAAACCACAAAGCTGCCAGTTCTCTTGCAGCTCCGTGGGACTTCACGCATACAGTAATGCGGAAGTAAGATAGAGTTGGAAATCTTTGGCTATGCAGTATGCTTTTTGGGGAGGATCTTGCGACAGTTGCTGCATCATCAAAACAACATCAGAGACTGTTGAGACCTGCAACCCCCTCCAGGGCAGGATTCCCAGTGCCTGAGTCATTTTACTCAGTGGCCTAAATATGCCTTGGTCTTCCAGGGAGGAGGTTCTTAGCTGTGTTGATCTGGCTGTTAGGGAGGCTTTAGTTGTGCCCACATTGGGTCTGATTCTCTGTCGTTTATGTCCTTGTCTTGGGCTGCGCCTAGATGAGAGTTTATCCCACGTTTGATTTAGCGCTATAGCACTTGAATTGCAGAAAACGCAAGCGTCGGATCAGAACTAGGACTGAGACAAAAGGGAGGCGGTGTTTTGTGAAAATCCGATCCCCTTCTCAGCTAAGTGTAAATGTCTCCTAAAATGCCCATCTTTCACCTAGCTGGGCCTCTAGCAAATGAGCCCGGCTTGCAGAAAACCTATTAGAACTGATTCACACATGACATGTGCAGCTGTTGATGGCTAGCAGCTGAATGTGTGGTCATAACTCGATGTGGCAGTCGTGAAGAGATGTTGAACATGCATGTGTGAAACAGAACCATCAGCTGGGCACAAAAGGCCCCCAAGCTCTCTGTCCCCATAATAAGACTCCCACAGCTCAGAAGCAGAGACCAAATATCTTAAGGTGGTTCTTGCAGAGCAACTGCTTCTGGTGAATAAGTTAGGGGAGCCACTCTCAAAAAAGGGATTTATGTATGCCACAACTGTGGCTTGTGTTTCGTTAGAAGAGTTTGGGTTTGATATCCCGCTTTATCACTATCCTAAGGAGTCTCAAAGCGGCTAACATTCTCCTTTCCCTTCCTCCCCCACAACAATCACTCTGTAAGGTGAGTGGGGCTGAGAGACTTCAGAGAAGTGTGACTGGCCCAAGGTCACCCAGCAGCTGCATGTGGAGGAGCGGAGATGCGAACCCGGTTCACCAGATTACGAGTCTACCACTCTTATCCACTACACCACACTGGTGTTTTCCAAAATGGAAAATGAGCGAAATGCCAACTATAGAAGAATGGCAACATAAACTGACAGAATATGCATAGCTTGTGGGCCTAACATATAGAATAAGAGAACAAGAAGAACATACGTTGAAAGAAGATTGGAAAATGTTTATTGAATATATGTGGATATTTGAAAACGTGGACAGCATTAAGATAAATTTGACAATGTAAATAAGTTTTGATGGATGTTGTGCAAAATGAACCACGGAAAGAGAGGAAGGGAAGTCATTGAGGGGAGCCACTCTCATGTGGGATGGAAATTATCGCCGTGCATGCTCAGTAGAGATCTCTACTGGTGTGCAGATGTTGGTTGTGGAGAGAGAATGGGAATACCAAAGTAGGAAACTTAGGAAGTTTTGCAGCCCTTGCGTGATACCACATGCTTCTCTTGCAGACTGTCCCAAGGGGCCGGACATCCTGGTCGTTCTCCTTTCTGTGACGGGAGCCATTTTGCTTATTGGCTTGGCTACTCTGCTCATCTGGAAACTGCTCATCACCATCCACGACCGGCGGGAGTTCGCCAAGTTTGAAGAAGAGCGGGCCAGGGCTAGATGGGACACGGTGAGAAACAGGAGAGGCGGTTGATGGGGGAGTAGAGAACAGCCCTGCAACATTTCTGCTGCAGCAGGGGAAGGAGTTTCTTGCAGTGATCCCTAGTTCAGCTTCCATATTCTGGCAATCCTCATGTTGTGGATCATACCAGCCACGGATATCAGGCTTATACCAGTTTTCAAACGAGACTTTGAGGGGGAAACAGTGTGGGTGTCGCCAACTCACATCCATTCCTATTTCTCCAGCACTGCGCTGCTGAAAAAACATATGACTAGACTCATTGTGCTAGCATTTCCTGCCCTTTGCTCTGCTTCATTAACTAATGCCTGCAGGGAAGGAGAGAAAAACGCTAAAATAACGATGACATGTCATGTTCTCAGATGCGTGCTGCCAGGGAGATATGCTAGAACCCGTGTGCTTTGGGTCTATTACAGAATCCTGGGGTTGTTGGTTTGGTGAGAATAATTAGAGATTCCAATCCCTGCCTCGCTGAATTATGTTTGCCAGGGATCACTGGGGCAAGAGAACTGTTAAACTGGTTTAAGCCTATATGCAGACACCTTTTGACAATGGCCGTGAATTAGCAGGTACAGGTTATGGTTTGTGCCAATTCCTTTACCCTGCTATATTTCTCCGTTTCAGGCCAACAACCCATTGTACAAAGGAGCTACCTCGACCTTCACCAACATCACGTACCGTGGGAATTCGTGAAGAGAGACAAGGCCTTGCAGGGCCTTCCTTACTGATGTTTACAGAACAGTCTGTGTTGCGCTGGCATGTGTGTTGTCTGTGTGCGTTGTGTGCGTATGTGAGATGTTTTAACAGCTGTTGCTCAAACGGTTCCGGAGCTTTTGCTCTGCGTTGTTCTGCTGCCGTGTGTGAACTATGCACTATGCTTACGAGATTTTCTGTTTACCTCAGCTCACCTAGTACTGTGGGCCCAGCAGACCCCTATGCTGAAGGAGAAAGCAGGCCTCTCTTGTCAGTGGGAACAGCATCGCGCAAATCCCTCGGAGGGGACCGGACACTCTAGTTGAATAAAATTAAGTGGCAGGAATGTTGAGATGCAATCTAACTTCGAAGGGTTTTACTAATCAGGTTTGGAATTGGGGAGTTTTCCCTCCAGAAACAAACTTCCCCAGTTCAGATTATTACTAACTCACTCCTAGCTGAGCCCAAACTCCTCCTGAAGTTTCACACCTGGTTTGAAATGGCACAGCTGGTGAAATCTGTCCCTTGCTTTCGCCGTCGCCGCTTTCCCTTCTCAAGCGAAGTTACCAGTCAGTTGGCTCAGGTGGGCATGGGAAAGCTATCTTGCAAGGCCTCCCTGGTGTCTTAGGTGATACTTGCCAGCATTTCTGGCACAAGGATACATGGGAGAGATAGTTCCCATGGATCCTAATTCCTTTTTAAAAAAAATAATATTTATTAAGGGTTTAGAGATTACAGAAAAAAAGAAGAATGAAAAAATGAAAAATTAAATACATAAAAAAGAAAAAAAACAATACAGTAAAAAAGAAAAACAAGCATTTAAAAACACATCCAATGTTTCCCTATCTTTATCTTTCATTTACTTGTTTCATCGACCTCCTCACACCTCCCTTTTTTGTATTCTAGTTCAATTAGCTGTTTCAGCAAATCCATTCCATCTTACTCAATTTTTGTTCCATAATTTATCTTAACCCAATTTAACCTTAAATTTTCCACTTTGACCCATTAACAATCTATTTTTACTTAATTCTTTGTAACCTTTCTGCTAGAGCCATGTAACTTCATTCCAGCATCCTTCTAACATTCCTTAATTTTACAGTATTTCTGTAAATAAACTTTACATTTTTTCCAATCTTCTTCCACCGACTCTCCCATGGATCCTAATTCCTAAGAGGAGTAGGAAAGCTTTGAGAAAAGGGAACAGAGGAGCCGTCATTTGGCCGACAAGATCCCAAGGCTCTGCAGTGCTGCGGACACAACTGCAAGCATGGCGAGACCGAACTTCTAAATAGGTTCAGAAATAGAAAGCATTTTCTGGAATTTTGAGGGGCGTGCGAAATTATTTTCGGAACCTGTTTCAAACTGATCTAGCTTTTACTGTACCAAGAACAAAGCACTGCATACTGTTTTTTAAATATATATAATATACCTCTTGCTATCTTCATCCCCAGAGTAAGTAATAAGTGTTTTGTATTTAACTTCTAGAAAAACAAGAGATGCTGATGTATTTACAAGCTTGCCCCTGACCGTTTTGTGACCCTCCCGAATCATTCACAGGGCTCAGTTTGTTAAGGGACAAAAGGCACTCTGCACATGCTTAAAGGTACTTCTTTTTGCACAATGGCTCCGCGTGTTCCAAGGCTGAGCCCCTGGGTTCAAATCAAGCCCTTTGCACAACATCTCTCACCTTTGTGCTGCATAGCCAACTTGATAATGCTGACGGTTTGGAGAAGGGTCATTGCTCACTGATAGAGCGTGTATTATGTAGCAAGGCTGGGGAAGACCTGGGAGAGCTGTTTCCAGTCAGAGTAGACAGTAGCAGGCTAGATGACTTGGCAGCTTGACAAGGTATTCTCCTAGGTTCACATGAATCAGGAGCTCCTTCGTCAAGATGTGATACGTGTCTCTGAGCTGTCGTTATCTCACATGTTCCTGAATCCTCAGAGCCTCACCGTGGGGGCAAGTTCTTAGCTCCTGCTTTCTTACTCAGGGAACCAAAGATTCGCCTTAAGGAGATGAGACTCCAGTGTCCTGGGTGACCTAAAATTTTCCTCAGGTTTGTTGAAGGGGGTGGGGAATATGCTGAAGCAACCTGCCCAATGAAACCCTCTTTTTCTGGGCTTGCGTCACCCAGTACAGCTAGATGGGTCCCCCCCCCCACTCCATCTTTGTTGGGCTGTGAACTATTCTGGTAGACTCTGTTATTTTCGCCATTGGCCATTCTGACCATGGAAGGTGGCTTCTTGACCTGAGACCCATAGACATTAAAAGAGGCGAGGAGTCGCAGAAAGGTTGACGCCCTCTTTCCTCTCCTTCCCGATTCTCACTCCACCACTCACGCCAGCACTTCCATCGCCCCAAGCTTCCCACGTGCAGGCTGGATCCATCAGCCAAAGTATCTCCCATTGCCGTCACAAACCTCTGACCCTGGAATTAAGAAAAGGAGGCAGCAGTTAGTCTGTTGGGAGCGACAGAATGTAGGTCGGAAGAAGTTGAGTTCACACGGCGCCAGCTTCCAAGTTACTCCTTTTCCCGTTCGCACAATGGATCTATTCTTCTGGGTTTCTCAGCTCCTTGCCCCATCCGACCCCCCCCCAGCCCCACCTGTCCTCTTTCGGTTTTGCTGGATTCTGGGAAGGAGAGATAGGTGCCAGGAAGTAAGCCTGGGAACATATTTAGAAGGGGACAGGCAGGGCTGTGTTGATTTGGGTGAAAAGCAGGTCTTGTTGAGGGCAATGATGTGATGGAATGAAGACTCTTGTCACACGCAAATAAAATCAAAATGTCTCAACTCACAGATTTGCCTGGCTTCTCTTGGTCATTCATTTGTCTCTTCTTTTTTTGCTCTTAGCCCAATGACAACTTTAACACAAGGCCGCAAATTGCTATTGCTGTTGAAATGAGAATGTGGAAGCAAATCTACCTGTTTCCGGAACTGTGCTAGGTACAGAAAGGAGCACCTAAAATAATATGTGGGATGGATTACTTTTTCCAGTGAGGAAACACACTAAAGTGTTGGGGGGGGTGGATTGGGAGGAGGCACTGTAGAAGTTTATAAAATCATTCTCGATTTTATAGCCGGTCCAGTCCCCAGAAAGTATCAAGAGGTAGTCTTAAATGCTCAATTTTAGTGGTTGCTCGACTGCTTTTATGCCCATGATTGTAAATCTAAAGAGAGAGATTTGGAACAAGAATGATTTTTTTACCAAATGTTCAATAGGTTCAGAATGGACAGGATGAACTGGACAAAATAGTACTGGACAGAGTTGACAAAGGGAAATGTTGAGGCAGCAGTGACATCTAGGGGCATTTTGTGGGATTTCATCATATCCAAACACCCTGAGCTTTCTACTGTAAAACAATATTTGCATACTTCTGAGTATTCGAAACTCATGTAATATAATTAATATAATATACATTACAATATTTACAGAATTATTTGCTGATTAAAATATTTATATTTATTTATTTATAAAGTATCAGGGAGGTGTGCAGTAATATAAACCATTTAGAAAAACTTTTAAGAGCAATACAAAGCCACCATGAAAACAGTTGGTTACCTGAGTATTTTTTTAATTTAACAAAATCTGCACAGGCCTTACAGCATTAAAAAAAAAAAAATCCAAGAGGCAGCTGAAAATAAAAAAATGAGATTGCAGAATGCCTTCACAGCATCAGTGACACAAAATGCTTGACTTCTGATTGTGACCAGAAGTATCACACCCAGTGCTTTTTTCCCTGGGGGTACGCATACCCCTAAACATCTTGTGAATGTTTGTACTTTTGTCCATTTACTGTATTTATTTCCCCCAATTTGAACTATAAAATGGTGATTTTCTTGAGTCAAAATGAGAGTACCCCTAAACATTTTTTTTAGGGGGGGAAAAAGCACTGATCACACCTATATGCAATTACCGTATTCTTCCGTCTATAAACCGAGGTTATTTTATTTAAAAATTGCACTAAAAAATGGGGGTCGTCTTATACACAGATAGTGGAGAGGTGAGACAGGCAATTGGTGGCTGCTGCAAGCAGGAGATTGTCAGCGGTGTTTGTGTGGGTAAGACAATGTCCGCTGGCTATAGGCTGCAGCGGCAATTGGGCGGGTGATTGGCGCTTGCTTTTGGCGAGAGTGCAGACGATTGGTTGTTTCATTGATGTACGTGTGATTGGCTGTGGTGGTCCTGTGGGTGAGCGTTTTTCGGCAATCCCCCCCCCAAAAAAAGTTCAGCAACTGTGGGCAATCTCTCCCCCCCAAAAAAGCTCAAAAACTCTTAGCAATCTCCCTCTATTTTCTCTATTTTTAGTCCCAAGAAAGAGGGGGCATCTTATACACGGGGGCGTGTTATACACAGAAAAATACGGTACATCTTTTTTGCTGGTGGTTGGTAGAGGGAGGGAAGCCAAAAGAGAGCAACTTGCCTAAGGTCCCGTAAACAAATTTACAGCAAAACTGAGAATCAAACCGAGGACTTCTTGTTTTGTAGCCCCAAATGCAACCTTTTGCACATTTACTCAGAAGTAAGTCTCAGGGTGGCGCTGTGGGTTAAACCACAGAGCCTAGGACTTGTCGATCAGAAGGTCGGCGGTTCGAATCCCTGTGACAGGGTGAGCTCTCGTTGCTCTGTCCCAGCTCCTGCCAACCTAACAGTTTGAAAGCACGTCAAAGAGCAAGTACATAAATAGGTACCGCTCCGGCGGGAAGGTAAACGGCGTTTCCGTGCACTGCTCTGGTTCGCCAGAAGCAGCTTAGTCATGGTGGTCACATGACCCGGAAGCTGTACGCCGGCTCCCTCAGCCAATAAAGCGAGATGTGCGCCGCAACCCCAGAGTTGGTCACGACTGGACCTAATGGTCAGGGGTCCCTTTACTCTGTGAGTTCAGTGAGGCTTATTCCAAGACAAGTAAAGCCACTCCTACTGCCCTGCGATCATGGGGTGAAGGAGGTCGGGATAAAAATGCGCGAAACAAATCAATCTTTGTGAGCTTTGTAACATTGCAGGGCATCTTTGCCAGCCTGTATAAAATGAACCATTCTGGTCTCACGGCCATGTGTTCCTCCTACTGCTTCACTCCCAAGGATGACAGCCAGCTTGTTCAACACAGACTTGCGCCTTTTTTATTTTGGATAGTGATTTTCTACAACATGTGCTCTGTTTGGATCACTCGCTGCTCTATGACATCATCGGGCTGGAACCTCTCAAACAACAGTTGCCACCCAAGTGGCGGCGGTGGTGGTGAAAAACATGGCACTGGTGGAGAACCATTGATGTGAACTCTCGTGGCCCTGCTTCCACCAGCCATAAGACCTGAGCTGCCTTGGGGGAAATGGAAGCCCTGATCTCCACGCCATCCCCATATTTCTGGTCCTAGCTGTACCTCCCCATTGATGGTTCATCTCATCCTAGGCCCGCAAACGCCACCCAACAAGATTGCTGATCTGTACGGCTTCCGACCAAGTGAGTTGTGGTTCTGAGGGACTGGAAAAGGAGGCAGTCTTCCCTTGGTGTTCCTCCTGTTCCTTTTATTCTTTCCCCCTCCACTCGCTCTGGATGAAGGGCCATTGAAGAAGTGCTCTATGATTTCTTTTCCATCTCCAGTGAAGAGGACCTTCTTGTGTGGCCTTCATCTTTTCTGTTGACCTTTGACTTACCAGTTTTGGCTGCCATCCCTGCTAATGTGGAAGGAGTACATCTCCCTGCTGTGGTTCCTGGAAAATGGATGACATCATCAACAGAGTTAGCAGGTAATAGGGGCTCTTAAATGTTAACCTGTGGGATGCAGGTGGCGCTGTGGTCTAAACCACAGAGCCTAGGGCTTGCCGATTGAAAGGTCAGCAGTTTGAATCCCTGCGACGGGGTGAGCTCCCGTTGCTCTGTCCCAGCTCCTGCCCGCCTAACAGTTCGAAAGCACGTCAAAGTGAAAGTAGATAAACAGGTACTTCTCAGGCGGGAAGGTAAATGGTGTTTCTGTGTACTGCTCTGGTTCGCCAGAAGTGGCTTAGTCATGCTGGCCACATGACCCGGAAGCTGTACGCCGGCTCCCTCGGCCAATAAAGCGAGATGAGCGCCGCAACCCCAGAGGCGTCCACGACTGGACCTAACAGTCAGGGGTCCCTTTACCTTTAGGCTTACCCAGCTATTGATATACCCCTAACTAGGGTGATCAACTTGCTTTTTGATAATACTTTTTATTAGTTTTCTATTACAGTCCAATAATAGCCTCATTATAACAATGCCAAATCATAATACAATTACTAATACAGTACCAATCATTCAGATACCAAATTATATAATTTACGTGGCCACCCACATGCTAGAATTGATGGTTTGATGATTTTCTTTATTTCTGCGCTCCAAAATCTTATTCATTTCAATTGCACTCCAGTCAAGATAACAGTCCCTTATCCAACAACTGCAATATGAACAACTTCCATTTGTATTAACACATTAAATGATTTCTGAAACTACAGGTGAGGCACTCAAACTATATCCTTATATAGGAGCTCCTGCCATCCTGGTTGTGAATGTATATGGTAAAAAAGGTAAAGGACCCCTGGATGGTTAAGTCCAGTCAAAGACGACTATGGGGTTGTGGCGCTCATCTCGCTTCAGGCCGAGGGAGCCGGCATTTGTCTACAGACAGCTTTCCAGGTCATGTGGGCAGCATAACTAAACCGCTTCTGGCACAACGGGACACTGTGACAGAAACCAAGGCACACGGAAACGCTGTTTACCTTCCTGCCGCTGCGGTACCTATTTATCTACTTGCACTAGCGTGCTTTTGAACTGCTAGGTTGGCAGGAGCTGGGACTGAGCAACGGGAGCTCACTCCCGTCTCAGGGATTCGAACCTTTTGATCAGGAGGCCCAAGAGGCTCAGTAGTCTAGACAAGCACTGAGGTAGCGGGGAATGATACTATGAGCAACTATGAGTATATACAGTAATTCTGGAAAAAATAGGAAGAGAAACAAAGACAAAAAGGAACAATTCCAAGAATAGAGGGGGATTATTTATGACAAATCCCAAGAGTCCCTACGTACGTACTTCTACTTGTCACTTATTAAGGATTATTTATGACATTTTTTCATCTTGAGTGTATGAGAAGGATAAGGAAAGAACTGCTTATTTTATGACCTGTGAAACATGAGGTTAATTTTTGGAATAAATTACAGGTCCCTTCATCTGTGTGCTGATCTAGATCAGTGGTTCCCAAATCTCCCCATCTCCCTAAGGGTCTTGGCAGACCACTTAAAAATGTGGTCTGTCAAGTAATGTGCTGTATGATTTCTAATTGTATTTTGTTTTTGTTTTTTTAAAGAATATTTATTAAGTTTTCCAATTTTTTAAACAAAACAAACAAACAAAACAAACAGAAACATTAAACAAAAGCATAAAATTCATAAACCATACTTTTAAATAACAAATTTCTCAGACCTCCTCATACTTCTCCTTCTTGTATCCCAATTAAGATTATTTTTTCAGCAAATCCTTCATTTAAAGCATTACAGCTTATAACATTACCTTATTTTTCAAACCCCTTTTTTCCCCCCATCTATGTTCTTATATATCATTGCAGCTAGAAACCTCTCAATTTCAATCCAACACCATCTAACTTTCTTAAATTTTACAATATTTCTGTAAATAGTCCTTGAATTTTTTCCAATCTTCTTCAGCCGACTCTTCTCCCTGGTCACGGATTCTGCTCGTCAATTCTGCCAGTCCCATACAATCGATCAATTTCATCTGCCATTCTTCCAGAGTGGGTAGATCTTGCATCTTCCAATACTTTGCGATGAGTATCCTTGCTGCTGTTGTAGCATACATAAAAAAAGTTCTGTCCTTCTTTGGCACCACTTGGCCGACCATGCCCAAGAGAAAGGCCTCTGGTTTCTTCAAGAAGGTATATTTAAATACCTTTTTCAATTCATTATATATCATTTCCCAGAACGCCTTAATCCTGGGACACGTCCACCAAAGGTGAAAGAATGTACCTTCATTTTCCTTACATTTCCAACATTTATTGTCCGGCAAATGATAGATTTTTGCAAGCTTGACTGGGGTCATGTACCACCTGTATATCATTTTCATAATATTCTCTCGATTTCTAATTGTATTTTGACAGACAAGCTGTGGACTGTCTGAATGAAGCTTGTGAAACCAAGGCTCGCCCATATTGCCTATTCCCTTCTTGTAGTTTTTGTTGTTGTTGCTGGCGGTTTTTTGCACATTCGTGGCATCCTCACCACTAACGGTGTTATCCAACCATATTATAGTATTGTGTTTTCTTTCATGTTTGTCACTGGGCCTATTTTTCCTTCCCTCGCAGTAACCAAAAAGACAAAAACGAGCAAGCTGAAGAGGAGAAAAGACTCCAAGAACTAAATGAGCAGGTCAAAGAGATCAGCGAACTTCAAGAGCCAACTTTCGAAGGCGATAAACCCCCAGAAGTATCTGAGCAGGACCAGGAGAACATGCCACAAAACTTAAATTACCAAACTGAAGAGAGCAGTGAACTTTCAGCGCCAGATCTTGAAATTAAAATCCAAGATCTATCTGAGCTGGTTGACGAGAACAAGCCAGAAAACCTAATCGAGCAGGCTGAAGAGAGCAGTGAACTTACGGAGCCAAATGTCGAGGACAATAAAACCCAAGAACTAGCTGAGGAGCAGGACCAGGAGAACAAGCCACAAGGCCCAGATGAGCAGGCCAACGATGATAATCCTCAAGATCTAAAGGACAGGGTTGAGGGACGTGTGAAAACATCACTGCTGCACCTCCCTGGTAGAGAGCCCTCCCTGTATCCACTTTCCAGGATACCAGATTTTTATTTGGCAGAACTGCAGGATGGACTACAAATCTCCCCTACCTCTCAACCTCAATTGGATGAGTAAGTAACGTTCTGGCATTGTGGCAGAAATCTTGTGCTTCACATTTGATTCCTTAAGTTGTCCCTAGCGTTGCCAACTTCAGCACGAAGCGGCAGCATCCAGCACCATCCTTTGTGTGAGGAATGTCCCGGATGGAATTACATTAATTTATTAACTTATAAAGAGAATTATATGAAAGTGATGTATAGGTGGTATTTAACACCAGTTAAGTTGCCAAAAATGTACAAAACGGGAGAAAATAAGTGTTGGAAATGTAAAGAAGTAGAAGGTATGTTTCATCGTATGTGGTGGCAACGTAAGATTATTAAAAAATTCTGGGAAATGATCTATAATGAATTGGGGGGGAGTTAAGAATTAAAAAAACAACAACCCAGAAGCCTTTTTATTAGGTATTACAGGACTGGATCTACCTAAAGAATATAAGAATTTGTTTACGTATGCAACAAAGCCACCCAGATATTGCTAGCCCAACATTGGGAAGAAGAAGACGTCCCCACTAAGGAAGATTGGCAAATTAAGATGCTGAACTGGCTAAATTAACTGGGAAACTTAGAAATCAAGATGACAACAAATATAAAAAAAGAATGGGAAATTATTGCATATTTACAAAAGCAATGGACACAAGTTAATGCATTAGCAGGATTAAAACAATAACACTTGCAATGTTATAGACAAGGTTTAAAATTTGAGGTAATCAGAGATAAAGACTTTGTTGACATGCACGAATGAAAATAATACAAAGGAACCGGGATGGGAGGGGAAGGAAGTCGGGGGAGTCAAGTAATCCCATAATATGGATTCAATACTGACTGTGTATATAGTTGTTTTAAATGTTTTATTTTATGCTTCTTTCTTTAATGCAAGGTTTTTGTGACAATTTTTTTTTTGTATAATATTTTTATTATCTTGATAACCATTGCTCTCTTTTTTTGGTAAAAGTAACATGAAGGGCTGGTATTCACATCTTGGGGTGGGGTTGTGGGTGCCAGTGTTGAATGGCAGCTGTGAGCAGCAAACAAGGAGAAGAGGTGACGGTACTCTGTTCTGGTGAGTACTATCAGGGACGTCTTTAGCATATGCGCCACCAGGGTGCAAAGATGTGCCCAGCACCCCCAAATTTAGTTAATTTCGTGTGAATGGCGCCATTGAGAATGACAAGTGCCACCGCTGAGTCTGACAAATGCCGCCGTTGTGAATGACAAGCACTGGGGCTGCGTGACTTTGGTAAATGAGCGCACAAAGTCTAAGGTCCTTTAGTGAAACAGTAGGTATACATTTCAGTGATATCTAGGTATATATGTATTTTGTTTTTCTAGCTTGATCAAAATTATTATTTCATAACAGGTAGATAGTTAAGAACTTAGGTGGTTTCAGCGGCGGGCACCCGGCGCCCCCCAGAATTCGGCACCCAGGTGCCCCACACCCCCCGAGTAAAGACGGCCCTTAGTACTATCACAAAAAGAGGTTTTAAGAACGCCAGAGACCCTGCATGAGCTCAGCCAGTAGCTTCGTATGGGTGTTAAATAGGATGAGGGACAGAATCATAGCTGTCAACTTTTCCCTTTTCTTGCGAGGAATCCTATTTGGAATAAGGGAAATTCCCTTAAAAAAGGGGAAACGTTGATAGCTATGGACAGAACAGATCCCTAAGCAGCCGCCACCCAGCTCAAATGCCAGGGGGTGAGCTAAAATTCCTCTTCTCTGGGCTGAACTGTAAGCTGCTGTCCGAGATGAGCGAGGACCTGGGAAGGAAGCCAGTGGGTCAGAGCTGCAGCATGAAGTCAGAAAGTGTGAGCCAAATAAAACACAGGGAAAGCTAAGTAGGCCTCGTTGCTCAGGCAGCATCTAACTCTAACAGGAAGCTAGTTATAATCCTGTAAAAGAGGCTCTAAAGGCCACCCATTCTTAACTACTTAGGCAGACGCTCCAAAAAATAGCAGAACCACCCAAGAATATTGTCCGCAGTTACTGATACCAAATGCTGCTGAGAGATCCAGGTGAATCAACAGCGTCATTCCGCCCCTGCCTTTCTCCTGAAATAGGTTGACTAAGGCAGAAGTTGGCTTCCCTACCAGAGGATTGCAAGGTATGGGGTGCGGAAAGAAGGGTGTTTTCCTCCTTTCAGAGTTTCCATTCGCTAACATCTAAGATGACCCTCTGCTCAGGCTAAAGCATTGCCCTCGCTATAAAAAGACAGTTTGAGAGGAATAGTTTTTGTTATGTATTCAGTGGTCTGTGTTTGCCTGAGCTTGAGTCTGGACGAAGGATTCTGAGCACCTGTGTTCTGATTGGATACATGATGTCCAATCACTGAAAATTTCAGGATTTGGGCCTCTGTCATTGGCCCTTGAACTCTGAGTCGTGATTCGCAGCTTGGAAGTTTAGACAGCCAATCACGTTGGGAGTGGGAGTGGACCTGGCTTTCAGGAATGTATATAAGCAGTTGCTTTGTCCCTGTTTACCAGTTATGTAGTTCAAGAAAGGTTCTTGCTGCTATGTGTCTTGCCTCATGGGAACCCACCAACACTTCAGTTTTCTTTTTCTTTCTTTTTTGTTTTGCAAAAAAATAATAATTATTTACATATTAGAATTTACAATCATACCACAACACATTTAAAAGTACAAGATTCCCACAAATCTCTGGACTTCCCACCTCCGCCTTTGTGGGTCCCATTGTTAAGCCTTTTCTGCTGCATCTTTTATAATAATCCAGATTTTTATAACTCCATTATATTCATAGTTCTCGTTACGTGTTATTAAAATCCCGCTAACAATTTTAACTGTTTACAGTGGTCTCTAAGGTAAAGTAAAATCCCCCCCAATTCCTTATTAAAGCTTTGATTTTCCTGATTTCTGGTCTTCCCGCTCATTTTTGCCATTTCGGCGTAGTCCGTAAACTTAATCTGCCATTTCTGCTATTGAGAGGAATAGTTTTCATTCATGCCTGTGACTGGACTAATTCTTTCCTCCTCCCTTGCTACAGAATTCCACAACACCAAGCTAAAGATGGCAAACTCCCCGACCTGAAGGAGGAGGTCGAGGAAGCTTCGGAGGGTCTGATGGAGAAACTGACACTACAGCCTCAAGACAAAAAATTAAAGCCGCCTTCTATTACCACCATTGTGGATTTAAAACCGCAGGCCAAAAAGAAGCTGAAGGATTCCCTCTCCTACGTCTCTGCTAGATCTACTTATTCCATGTAAGAAGAAGTAGAGAGCTGGGACCAAAGATGGCCTACAGTTCATGTCTGAGCTCAGAAACCCTCCAAGTGTCCCTATTTTCCAGGGACAGTCCTGGATTTACAGACGCCATCTTGGTTTCTGATTTGATCCCGGGATGTCCCACTTTTCCTTAGGATGTCCCTACTTCCATCAGTGGAATGTTGTAGGATATGATAGGGTGTCCCTCTTTTCATCAGAGAAATGTTGGTGGGCATGGAGTTAGGCAACTCACTGAACCGAGGAGATAAGTAACTACACAACCTTTAGAAGACATCTGAAGGCAGCCCTGTATAGGGAAGTTTTCAAATGTTTAATGTTTTATTATGTTTTTATATCTGTTGGAAGCCACCTGGAGTGACTGGGGCAACCATTATTATGGAATAGGTAAAGGTAAAGGGACCCCTGACTATTAGGTCCAGTCGTGACCGACTCTGGGGTTGCGGCGCTCATCTCACTTTATTGGCCGAGGGAGCCGGCGTACAGCTTCCAGGTCATGTGGCCAGCATGACTAAGCCACTTCTGGCGAACCAGAGCAGCGCACGGAAACGCCGTTTACCTTCCCGCCGGAGCGGTACCTATTTATGTACTTGCACTTTGACGTGCTTTCGAACTACTAGGTTGGCAGGAGCAGGGACCGAGCAACGGGAGCTCACCCTGTCGCGGGGATTCGAACCGCTGACCTTCTGATCGGCAAGTCCTAGGCTAACCCACAGCGCCACCCGCGTCCCTATGAAATAGGATGCCCCTATTTTCATCAGAGAAATGTTGAAGGGTATGAAGCTGTAATACCCTCCTAAAGAAGGCCATCTTCTTCTTGCAATGATATAGATACACCAAATATTTATCAGAATTAAGTTCCAACGTGTCCTATTTGAAGACAGATGGATAGAAGGAAGGAGAGAACATTCTCTGATGTGCTGCCATTTTCCACAGGCGATCTGTACGGAATTTGCCAGTGCCTGCAAAGGTCCCACTTCAGAGACCCCCTTCTCCCAAAGTAAAACCTGAAACTGTTGATAAAGGAACTCAGGTAAGACGAGGATTGACTTCTGCCAGACCAGTGAGATCATGTGGGTCTGCGCAGCCAGTCCAGTGCAATGGGCGGGCGGGTTGGTATTCCGTGGTGATGCGTGGCATCGTGGCATGTTCACAGTTTAGGAAATCAAACTGCACAGCTCAGTGCAGCCAATAAAGTGGCAAACAGTATGTAGTTGAAATACCACTGGCAGAATTTGAACACATATTGATAATGCTGGGTAATAAACGGGTGCTGCTTTTAATGGTCCCATAAGCAGCTGCCGCGGTGGGTCCAGGCCCCTTGCATAATTCTTCTCTGTGGGGATGTGTTGGCTGCTTGAAAAGTTTGAAGCATAGCCCCCCAACCTGTGGTGAGGCGCTGCTCCCAACCATCCCACTGTGGCAGAGCTGGGGGTCCCATGGTCCTCCACCAGCCAGAATGGCCAATAGTCTGGGATGCCTGGGATTTCCCAGTGACAATTATTCACACATAAGAACTAGTCACACCATCTAGTAATATGCAGATTGGGCTTGCCGCATGGTCCTGGCCCCCTTCTACACCTCCCATGTGTTCACTGTGCGCACAGTTGTTGTGGGAATGTTAAGGATCGTAGGAAAGGATATATTGAATAAGTATTGTCCTTCCTTTACTCACACTACTAAGTGACGTAGCAGAGCAGATTCCCCTCAATATAGCTGGAAGCTAGTTTGCAGATTCGTTTGAATCTCTTAGTTAAGATTATTTCCTGGTGTCGCCTTTAATCCCTCTTAGAAGAATAAAGACACAAGAGTCGCTTCTGAGTAAAGTAACAAAAAGTTTACTCACATTTCAGTTTCCCGAAAGGCAGGCTTTATTTAGTGGTTACATAAAGAAAGAGACTGAGAGTTCATCTCATATGGAGACTGAACTTATGTGCTGCTGGCTGAGAGCCAGCAAACAGCAAAATTACATTTAGATAACAAAATGGCTCCAGGAAAGCAGCCCAGCAGCAAAAGAACAGCAAGACAGCAAGATCAAGACTGAGATAATGGCTGCATGACTCGGCCAAAGCCACACCCATCTCCTCACATGCAGGGGGAGTATGTTCCAGACCAGTGGAACAGGAAGTTACACTGACTGGATGTCCCCCTGCCTATGCCCACTCTAGGGAGATAAGGAATGTTGTCTTTGACTGCTCCAATGGATGACATCCCACAGTTGTTACCTGAAAATTGCTACTATAAGGACCTGTAAGATTGATAGTAGTAGCCACTGTCAACTAACAAGAGTTCTTCATATATTTCAACAGTGGAATAGTGATCAACATTGTTTGTCATCTTGGAATTGTCTTTTCTCTTGGGTTGAACAGTGCAAGCTGATGCTCATGCGGAAATTGCAGGTGCTTCCGAGGACGCCGTCCCCTCAGAGACGCCATGTACAGAGAGCAAAGCCCCCAACCGCTGATAAAGCGACCCAGGTAGGAGCCAAAATCTTTGCATATAACAAGGTGGATCCGGGGCCGGCCTACCTGTGAGGCAAGGCGAGGCAACTGCCTCAGGCGGGAGGAACCACAAAGGCAGCAGATCTTACCTCCAAGGAATGCATTGGCCGCTGCTGCTGCTGTGGTAGCAGCAATAGCTGTGGTGCGCTCCTTGGAGACTGGATCTGTCACCTCCTCAGCAGCACCCCCATACCTTCTTCGCAAATAGGAGGTCTCCTGGTCTCTTCTCACCCCTAGGGAGAAAATGGTGGGGGTTGCCCTCTGGGATCTCCTGGGCTCTGCAACCCCCAGCCATGTAATTCAGGGCGAGTCCCCTTTTCTCCTACAATGACCTTTGATTTCCTCTTCAACCAGTGGATAAGGATGATTTGATTCCCTCTCTTGTTCCTAATTCACCTTTCTTTCCTGGCAATGAAGGGCACCGTTTTGTGGTTCACCCCAGGTGCCAAAATGTATTGGGCCAGCCCTGGATGGCTCTAACCCTAGAAGCCCCACCTTGTTAAGCTGTCTTCACTCCAAGCTCCCCTCAGTGTCCTATAGCAAGTACACATTGCCAGTGAATTAAACCATGGGACTGGTGCTGTTCTGCCAACAGAAGAACAGCCCTGGCTTTCCTAATGGCTCGTCACCTGCCTTTTGTTCTCCTAATGTCTCATCTCCCAGGCAATTACCTCATCAGGAAACTGGCCTGGTTTATATTTTAACATTTGCTGAATCCAGGGGTTCAGTGTCTGGCACCCAGAGACTCATAACAACATTGCCAACCTGTCGTACCTTCAATTCCCGTTACCCTCCCTCTTTTACATGCAGAAAGCAGGACAGGTAAGTTATAGTGAAGAGAAGACGGAACTCAGGCTGCTTCAGTGATATCAGAGAGCCACAAGAACTTTTTGATACTTCCTTCCAGGAAGAGCAGTGTTACCTCATATGTCCTAAGAGCCATTTTATTTTGTACCCTCTTTTGTGGCAGAGTTTATTTGCATGCATGGTATGGTTTGCCAGTCATAGGTTCCATACTTCATTATATATTTTTTCAGCTTAAAGAGCAATTCATACCACGATCCATTGGGATGATCTCTGGCTCAGTCAGCTTATTCCCAGCATAGCATGGGCTATGCCAGGCAGAGGGCCTTCTTGGTAGTGGCACCCTCTCTGTGGAACCCTTCAGATGTGATGGAAATAAACAACTATCTGGCTTTTAGAAGACATCTGAAGGCAGCCCTGTTTTTAATGTTTGATGTTTTATGGAGTTTTAATTATTCTGCTGGGAGCTGCCCAGAGTGGCTGGGGAAACCCAGCCAGATGGGCAGGGTATGAAGAAGAAGAAGAAGAAGAAGAAGAAGAAGAAGAAGAAGAAGAAGAAGAAGAAGATTATTCCAGGTCAACAGACACTCTGCTGATGTAACTCCCTCTTTCCAGCTCAGCTGGGACTCGGCCACTTCAGCTGAGACTGGTGGGCCTTTTGCTGGTATAAGCCCTGAAAAATGGGTATTCTGAGGGAGTGGCAGGACTGAGCATGGGGGGGGGGGGGACTTACGCTGGATCCTGACTTGGTTCAGCTTAGTCATGTGACCTCAAAACAGGGCAGAACCTATGGCAGTGGAAAGGATGCTGTTAAGTCAAGGTCTGTTTTAAAGGCTTGTTTCAGCCTCCTCTGCCAAACCCAGGCTGCATCCAGCAGCAGTACCTTTCATTCCTGAAAGGAGGTTAAAATAGGGGTAATTTACGCTGGTTTAGCTGAAGACAGCATAAGTTCCGCTGCTTTCTGTATACTTATGATCACACTGCAGGACCATTCATCACTTTTGGCAATGCTAATTCGCAGTTAGGGATGCCAGAAGGTATTGGTTTGCATTCCGACCTGAGTTTGTCCCACGCAGACCTCTTATGCTCTGCTGCAGTTCAGCTTCTGACAAAGAATACAGTCTTTGTCTCCCTGTCCACCATGGCAGACGTTTACATAATTAATCCCATAATTAATTGTGTTAATATTACATCATTCCACACCATTCATTACAGTGCAAATGAAAATCAATGCAGCTGGAAAGGGGAATTTGTAATAAATTACAGATTGTTTGAGAACTGAATAAAATAACAAGAGCAAATGCTGATATTTGCTGAATCGATTTCCATTCTGGATATAGGGCGAATAATTTCTGCTCCTGCTTCCGTTGAATTCTCCGACTTCACTAAATGCAGTTGGTGATGCAATACTGATAAGCTTACTCTTAGAATATTTATCTTCCCCAACTAACTAGAAGCGCAACAACTTCAGCTGCTGTTTTGATAAGACTACACACAGAGAAACACCAGCTTCCCAAAATTTCTCTCCAAGCTTTGGTTGTCACACTTCAGATGAGATATATTAAAGCCAAGAGATTTCTCCTTAATCTCAACCCCATCACTCCTTAACTATCTGAGATTGCTAGGCTGTAGCTCTGAGCATTTGCTGTACCCACAACCTTGCCATCCTCACCAACAGATTAACTCCAACTATGGGAGGTTGGAGAAGAGACCGCCTGTTTTGATCAAAAAGAAGAAAACAGGGGAAACGACCATTAACAAGACTTTTCCAAGCAAGACCAGGCCATCCATCTTGCGTAAAGAAGGTGACAGCTGTTATGACAAGTAAGAATCCCTGGAATAGTTAAGACCAGTGCTTTTTTTTTTCCTGGGGGGACGCAGGGGTACACATACCCCTAAACATTTTGTGAATCTTTGTACTTTTCTCCATTTACTGTATTTATTTTTCCCAATTTGAACTATAAAATGGTGGTCTTCTTGAGTCAAAATGAGAGTAGCCCTAATAATAATAATAATAATAAATTTTATTTATATCCCGCCCTCCCCAGCCGAAGCTGGGCTCAGGGCGGCTAACAACAATAAGACAATACAAAAGTACAACACAAACAACACTCTAAAATCATTCATTATAAAATTAATTAAATTCAAGCCACTGGCCACTATTGGGCCAGAGCTCCGCGAAGATTGCCGAGGGAGGGAGTCAGGCTGTGCCCTGGCCAAAGGCCTGGCGGAACAGCTCTGTCTTGCAGGCCCTGCGGAAAGATGTCAAGTCCCGCAGGGCCCTAGTCTCTTGTGACAGAGTGTTCCACCAGGTCGGAGCCACAGCCGAAAAAGCCCTGGCTCTAGTTGAGGCCAGCCTAACTTCTCTGTGGCCTGGGACCTTCAAGATATTTTTATTTGAAGACCGTAAGTTTCTCTGTGGGGCATACCAGGAGAGGCGGTCCCGTAGGTACGAGGGTCCAAGGCCGTATAGGGCTTTAAAGGTTAAAACCAGCACCTTAAACCTGATCCTGTACTCCACCGGGAGCCAGTGCAGTTGATATAGCACCGGATGAATGTGATCTCGCAGCGAAGACCCCGTAAGGAGTCTCGCTGCAGCATTCTGCACCCGCTGGAGTTTCTGGGTCAGTCTTAAGGGCAGCCCCACGTAGAGCGAGTTACAATAATCCAGTCTGGAGGTGACCGTCGCGTGGATCACAGTGGCTAGGTCAGGGCGAGAGAGGTAAGGAGCCAACTGCTTAGCTTGGCGGAGATGGAAAAATGCCGCCTTTGTTATAGCTGCAATCTGCGCCTCCATGGAAAGGGAGGTGTCGAAGATTACACCCAAACTCTTAACGGACGGTGCTGGCACTAACTGCGCCCCCGCAAGAGATGGGAGTTGCCCCCCCAATCCCATATCGTCCCGTCCCAGCCACAGGACCTCTGTCTTCGAAGGATTTAGCTTCAACCGGCTCCCACGTAACCATCCAGCCACAGCTTCCAGACATCTGGTCAGTGTGTCTGGGGCCGAGTCAGGATGGCCATCCATCAACAGATAGAGTTGGGTGTCATCGGCATACTGATGGCAACCCAGCCCAAAACTCCGGACAAGCTGGGCGAGGGGGCGCATAAAGATGTTGAAAAGCATTGGGGAGAGTATCGCACCCTGAGGTACTCCACACACCAAGGAGTGGCGCGATGACAATTCCCCCCCAAGCGCCACCCTCTGTCCCCGACCAGAGAGAAACGAGCGCAGCCATTGAAGGGCTGTGCCCTGGATCCCCACGTCGGCAAGGCGGTGGTCCAGAAGTTCATGATCGACCATGTCGAAAGCTGCTGACAGATCTAGAAGAATCAGCAGCCCCGACCCGCCTCGATCCAGCTGTCTACGAAGATCATCTGTTAGGGCAACCAGAGCTGTCTCGGTCCCATGACCAGCGCGGAAGCCAGACTGGAATGGATCCAGAGCCGATGTTTCATCCAGAAACCCACCAAGCTGTTCAGCAACCGCTCTCTCAATCACCTTACCCAGGAACGGAAGATTCGAAACCGGGCGGTAATTGGATAGATCTAAAGGATCTAATGATGTTTTCTTTAAGAGCGGGCGCACCACTGCCTCCTTCAGTTCCCCTGGGAATGTCCCCGTGCCAAGGGACAAATTGATGATATCCCCCAGGAGGGCCCGCACCTCGTCTGGACACGCTGTAATCAGCCAAGACGGGCACGGGTCGAGAGGACAGGTGGTGGGCTTTCCAGCTCGGAGGAGTCTGTCCACATCGGCTGGGGATATCCGGTCAAAGTGGTCCAAGGACCCGAGGACAGTCGAGGGGCCTCCAGTTCCTTTATTGTATCCAAATTGGCAGGGAGGTCATGGCGGAGCAACAAGACCTTCTCCGCAAAAAAGCTCGCAAATGCCTCACAGCCGTGTGTCAAATTGTTATTTAAATTTGGCTGTCCTTCAAGGGACGTTAAAGACCTGATTATACTAAATAATTGCGCCGGGCGAGAGCTAGCGGATGCAATGGAGGCCGAGAAGTAAGACTTCTTAGCAGCCTTCACCGCCATCTCGTAGGTTTTCATAAAAGCCCTATAAGATGTTCTTGAGGCTCCGTCACGGGCACCCCGCCATACTCGCTCTAGCCGTCTGAGGTCCCGCTTCATTTTCCGGAGCTCCTCGGTAAACCAGGGAGCCCGGTTTCTGCGGGGTCGCAGAGGGCGCTTCGGTGCGATCTCATCGATGGCTGCCAGGAGCTGGATATTCCAGCCCTCAACAAGCTCAGTCAATGAGTCGCCAGGGGGAGCAAGGTCCCGCAAGGCTTGGCGGAATCTATCAGGGTCCATCAGCCTCTGCGGGCGAGCCCAATTCGGCTCGGCACCTAAGCAGGGTGGGGGTGGAAAGTCAATCCTGGCTTTCAGAGCGTAGTGATCAGACCATGGCACCTTCATCGAAGGAGACATGATCACATCTATACCTACACCAAAGATCAAATCCAGTGTGTGGCCTGCTTGATGTGTGGGGCCCGAAACAAACTGGGAGAGCCCTAGTGTCGCCATGGAAGACACCAGGTCCAGAGCCTGTGAGGAGGGAGTGGCAACAACAACAAAACTTTATTAGCAAAGCCAACAGGCCACAGCTGTACAAGAGTTAAAAGTAAAAATAGAGATAAAAGGAGGAAAAGAACAGGCAAAAGATGGTCCGTCGGATGAACAAGTCTGTCACTCAGATGGTGGCCCTCAATTTCGCAGCTCTCTCGATGTACCTCGCGACCTTCTCTGTTATCTGACTTTCCGTATCAGATAATAGAAAATACAGTGTAATGTCTGATGAACGGCCGGGGTTGGAGAGAATGAGTGGAGTAATAATCTCATTCCTTAGGTCTTTGTAGAGGGGGCAAGAAAGAAGGACGTGAGACACTGTTTCCGTGTTACCATCTCCACATGGGCAGAGTCGTTTTTCAAATGGAGTCTTTTGGTAACGACCTTCGAGTACAGCAGAGGGAAGAACATCCCATCTAGCCAATGTAAAGGCACGTCTGTATTTCGGGATGGTTAGTTTAGACAAGTATGAAGCTGGAGAGTCAAAATGAGAAGGGGGAAAGTAGGTATACCATGGGCACAGTTTCTTTAAGATGGTCAGGTTGTTTTGTCGTTCGATGTCTTTCAGGCGCTGGCCTATTAGACTCTTTGCTTTGATGAGGCCCATTGATAATAGGGACTGTGAGTGCAGACCGCATGTAAGGAGTTTTTGATGCACGGTTTTGAACCACTTGCTTTTGTGAGAGTCTTGCATTACTAAAGGCAGTAGACCAGGTGGATTCAGATTAAGACGAAGCCAATAGTTGAATGTTCTCTGCCAAGTCCGAGTTTCCACAGATGGAAGGCAGGCCTCGAGTCTTAATGCTGCGTTGGGAACACAGGGGGGGACACCGAGAATCTGCCATGGATGTTGAAGTCCCCCAATACCAATAGGTTAGGGAACTCCAAGGCCCAGCCGGCCACCGCCTCCAATAGGCCTGACAGGGTGGCTGCTGGTGCGCTAGGTGGCCGGTACACCAGCCAGACAGCCAAGCTCTCCTCGGAGCCCCACACTAGGCCAACACATTCAATGCCGGGGATCGATGGTGATGGTAGAGCCCTGAAAGAACAATCTTCCCGGATTAATAATGCCACCCCTCCCCCCCGGCCCACAGTCCGTGACTGGTGGAGGATGGAGAAACCCGGGGGCGCCATCTCTCTTAAGGTAACTGTTGCCCCTTCGCGCACCCAGGTCTCCGTCACACAAGCCAGGTCAACCCCCTGCGAGATAAAGAAATCTCGCAGGGTGGCGGTTTTGTTGCCTATAGACCTGGCATTGCACAGCACCAGTGACGGAGGTGAGTAGTCCTTGCTCGCCCTACCCTCGTCCCTCGGGATGAGGCGCAGATTGGAAGGGGTACGAGCATATCCATATCTCGATCCCCTTCGCCTATAACATCTGCCCTCACCGCCATACCTCCCTCGCCCCTCCACGGTAGCAATCCCAAGCCTCATAGTAGCCTCCATTGATGGCAATTAATGTTATTCTTTCGCAGCCTAAAACAATAAAACCTTAAAACAATAAAAACAAAAAACAAAACAACCCAGAAAACAATAAAACAATACAAATAAAAACTGCAAAAATTACAAATTCATCTAACGCATTCCCAAGCCCACCCAAACATCCATCCCACCCCCATATATAAAATCTAAAGGGAAAGGAACATTTTAAAACATGTTAAAAAGAACTCTGCGCCCCTCCAGGTCCTCCTGGGCAGTAGCAGCATCAGTGGCAACAACCGTCCCTGTGAGGCCCCACCTGGGCCAGATAGTGGCAGGAGCAGTCCTTGTGAGGCTTTAGGCCCCGCCCCAGGCCAGATGGTAAGTGGCAAGAGCAGGACCCTCAGACATTCACAGAGGAATCCTCCTGGGCAGCAGAGCAGTCCTTTTGAGGCTTCAGGCCCCACCCCAGGCCAGATGGTAAGTGGCAGGAAGGAGCAGGACCCTCAGACACTCACAGGGGAGTCCTCCTGGGCAGCAGAGCGGTCCTTTTGAGGCTTCAGGCCCCGCCCCAGGCCAGATGGTAAGTGGCAAAAGCAGGGCCCTCAGACACTCAGAGGGGAGTCCTCCTGGGCAGCCGAGCAGTCCTTTTGAGGCTTCAGGCCCCGCCCCAGGCCAGATGGTAAGTGGCAAGAGCAGGGCCCTCAGACACTCACAGGGGAGAGTTTTGTAAACATTTTGTATTTTATTTTTTAGGAAAAAAGCACTGGTTAAGACAAACTTCTCCACCCTTCCTCCATCAATTTATTTGGACACTTCCTCTGTATTGTTTTTTCGCACTTGCTAAAAGCTAAATTGTTTAGGCAAGCCTACCCAGATATGTGAGAGGCATGCAAGGAGGTGGGTGGCAGAATCAACTACCATTTATATGTATACCTGGATTTATTTTTAAGGTCAGCTTGTTTTTGATTTTTATTGATAACTTTAATGTATATTTTATATTCAGTGTAAGCCTCTTAGACGTTTCTACAATTAAGAGGTATACACATATTAGAAATGAATGCCTATTTAATTCTATTGCAACTCATCTTCACCCATGTTTATGCAAGTCTACCAGCTCGGCTGTTCAGACCGGGAGTGGTAATTTCTCATCAATTTGCCTCTGATCTTGTCAATTTCCTCGATCAAAGCAAAAGCACTTAAGCAGTATAAGAAGAGGAAAAGCCCTGCTGGATCAAAGGCTATCTAGTCAAGAATATGTTCTCCCAGGGGCCAAAGAAAGATCACCATGGGAAGCCAATAAGCAGAACTTGAACACAGTACCACTTGTCTAAAATCTTGTTCGATGTGAAGAGTGTAAGAAAATATTTCCACTGGTTGGTCCACCTCTTGCTCCTTTATTGGAGGGACTCAGTCACCAGTGGCAAACTTTGGGAGTAAGGCAGGTAAGGAGGCACCTGGCTTTGGGAAGGAGGTGGGAGGGCTCTGGCAGAGTCCTAGAGCCCTTCCATCTCCTTCCCAAAGCTGGGAAAGTGCTAACTAGGGTTTGGGAAGGAGCAAGGAGGACTCTGGGACCCTATCTCCTCCTCCCCGAAGGCCAGTGCCTCACATAGCGGGCTTTGAGATGGTAGCTCCCATTGCGTGCTCACCATTCGCAGAGCCCTAAGTCCGCCCCTGCAGTCACTCAATGGAAGTCTGAGTTAATTAAGCCACGCGGGTGGCGCTGTGGGTTAAACCACGGAGCCTAGGACTTGCCGATCAGAAGGTTAGTGGTTCGAATCCCCTTGACGGGGTGAGCTCCCGTTGCTCTGTCCTAGCTCCTGCCAACCTAGCAGTTCGAAAGCACTTCAAAGTGCAAGTACAGTGGTGCCTCGCAAGACGAAATTAATTCGTTCCGCAAGTTTTTTCTTCTTGCGAGTTTTTCGTCTTGCGAAGCACCGTTTCCCATAGGAATGCATTGAAAATCAATCAATGCGTTCCTATGGAAACCGCCTTCAGACCAGGTCCGGAGACAGTCTGTCCCCCGACCTCTTCTGAAGGCTGGGGGGGGGGGACAAGGGCTTTTCTTCCCACCGCCAGCCTTCAGAAGGCTGTTCTGAAGGCTGACGGTGGGAAGAAAAGCCCTTCTCCCCACCTCCCGCCCCGCAAGCTCCGGGGACAGGAGGGCTTTGCTGCCGACCGCCAGCATTTTAAAAGCCCCCGGGACAGCGGAGGTCTTCTGAAGGCAGGCGGTGGGCGAAAGTCTTTGCTCCCCCCCGCCTGCCTTCAAAAGCCGTCCGGGATAGCGGAGAAACGCGCTGCGCTTCTCCGCTATCCCGGGAAGGCAGGCGGGGGGGAGCAAAGACTTTTGTCCCCCGCCGGCCTTCAGAAGAGGTCCAGGACCTCTTCTGAAGGCCGGCGGTGGGCGAAAGTCTTTGCTCCCAACGGCCAGCATTTTAAAAGCGGTCCGGGACAGCGGGAAAGCGCAGCGCGCTTCCCTGCTATCCCAGACCACTTTTAAAATGCTGGCGGTGGGGAGCAAAGCCTTTTGGCCCCCGCCGGCCTTCCTGGGCCTCTTCTGAAGGCTGGAGGGGGGCGAAAGGCTTTGCTCCCCACCGCCAGCATTTAAAAGAGGTCCCCGGAGATTTCCCTATGGGCTTTCTTCTTGCGAAGCAAACCCATAGGGAAATTCGTCTTGCGGAATGACTCAAAAACGGGAAACTCTTTCGTCTTGCGAATTTTTCGTTTTGCGAGGCGTTCGTCTTGCGAGGCACCACTGTAGATAAATAGGTACTGCTCCGGCAGGAAGGTAAACAGCGTTTCTGTGTGCTGCTCTGGCTCGCCAGAAGCAGCTTAGTCATGCTGGCCACATGACCCGGAAGCTGTACGCTGGCTCCCTCGGCCAATAAAGCGAGATGAGTGCCGCAACCCCAGAGTCGGTCACGACTAGCCTAATGGTCAGGGGTCCCTTTACCTTTACCTAGGCAGTGGAAGACAGGAGTGCCTGGCGTGCTCTGGTCCATGGGGTCATGAAGAGTCGGACACAACTAAACGACTAAACAACAACATATTTCACCCGGAGTGGTGGGGTTTTGCATTCCTCTGCTTGCTCCCACACCACTTCTGGTAGTCCCTGCAGTTTCCACCTACATAATGAAGAGTTGAGTGCAAGGTTATATCCTCTGCTAGCAATACACCCCAAGGCATTGCCAGCATGCTATGCAACCCATAATCTGTCCTAGGTGGGATCTAGAAACATATTTTTTTAAAAAAAATGCTGTGAAAATGCTTTTTTAAAAACACATTTTGAAAAATATATGGAATTTGCCATACATATGGAAATATATGGAATTTGCCTCACCATCGCCATCTAGGGCCACATTTGTATAATGCACTCAAAACATTGTATTTGTAGCTGTATGGCTGAGTCCTCTATCACATTGTAGACGGCAGCCCTTCACTGACATTAGGCTTAAAGGAAGGAGGGCCAGATTTAGGTTTGAGGAGGCCCTAAGCTACTGAAGATAATGGGGCCCTTTATATGTCCAGCTGTCCTTTGTCAACAACAAATTGTCGCTGGTTTTTGTGTTGAATAGATGCTATATGGTGATTTATGGACCTAATACAGGCATGGCCAAACTTGGCCCTCCAGATGTTTTGGGACTACAACTCCCATCACCCCTAGCTAACAGGACCAGTGGTCAGGGATGATGGGAATTGTAGTCCCAAAACAGCTGGCGGGCCGAATTTGACCACCACTGACTTAATAGGTATCTAAAGCCATTTGCACATGTTGCCATTCAAACAGCCCATGCAGAATGTAGGCACCCTATATATAGAAATGAGCCAACCAGTGATATTTCAGGGAGCAGGCTAGCAGGCGGGGCCCATGACTTACATCAGAGGAGCCTACACAACACAAAGCACTGTTGCTGTATGTAGGTTTTCTTTTATTTTTTTATTTTATATTTTGGAAATGTACAGCCAGTGGGTTTTTTCCTTTAATTTTTCTGGGGCCTCCCAAAAGAGTAGGGCCCTAAGCTACAGCTTGTTTAGCTTATACGTAAATCTGGCACTGAAAGGAAGCAACCATGAATTGATGGCAGCCGTGTTGCTCCAGGTACCATGTAAATGGGGTGGGGTGGGGTCTTTAGGTGGCTTCTAAGTAACCACTTAGGGACGCGGGTGGCACTGTGGGTTAAACCACAGAGCCTAGGACTTGCCAATCAGAAGGTTGGTGGTTCGAATCCCCGTGACGGGGTGAGCTCCTGTTGCTGGGTCCCTGCTCCTGCCAACCTAGCAGTTTGAAAGCACGTCAAAGTGCAAGTAGATAAATAGGTACCGCTCCGGCGGGAAGGTAAACGGTGTTTTTGTGTGCTACTCTGGTTTGCCAGAAGCAGCTTAGTCATGCTGGTCACATGACCCGGAAGCTGTATGCCAGCTCCCTCGGCCAATAAAGCGAGATGAGCGCCGCAACCCCAGAGTCGGTCACGACTGGACCTAATGGTCAGGGGTCCCTTTACCTTTACCTTAAGTAACCACCATTTCTGCCTTCCACAGTATCTGCACGGAGGATTCCATGACTAATAAAAAGGGCAAGTGAGTATTCCAGACCCTTCTGTCCTGCCTTGACTTGACTCCCGGTTCTTTTATCTCCACCTTCCCTTGTGCATGTCAGGAGCTTGTCCTACACTCGAGTAGGACCCTGGCAGAGACACATGCCCGACTGGCATGTTCTCTCCCTCCTGGCCGTTCTTTCGGGAGCTTCAAAAGCTTTCTTCAGCCCGAACATCACAGTGACCGATGCCAACAGACATCGGCACACTTAGGGATCTGCACAGTTTGTACAAATTGCGTGACAGACCTCAGCAACTCAGCATTTTGGCTAATCTACTTTATTTACATATAAACCCACACGGAGCACTGCAACATGGCTCCCTCTCTCTCTAGCATCAGACAGCAAAGAGAAAGAACACAGGACAATAGTCCCACTTTAGGGAACACAGTAACACAAACATCCTGTCTCCATCACTTGCCACTCTGTGGAGTCAAAACATACACCGTCATGTGATAGACAAAAATCCCATGACTGCAGTCATAGAGCAGGAATTCTAACAGTTCAGGCCTGTTGGGCCCACCAGCTTTCCCAATGCTCTTCCTTTCGGCCATCTTGGTTCTGCCTCTTTCTCAGCTTGTCTCCCCTTTCATTTCCACAGGAATGCAAGAATATGCAGCTGTCCCTTCTGGGGATTGAACCTGCAACTTTGGCATTATCAACACCATGCTCTAACCAACTGAGCTATGCCCACCCCACCGTCGTCCCTCAGCGGGCTCGAACCACACTTAACTGAAGCCCAGAGATTCCTAAAGGGGAAATGGGATTAAATTGTGGTTTTACATTCAGTTCCGTCCTAAAGCTGTGGCAGGAATCACCAGTGTATTGTTCACAGGTGCACAAGTACCCACACAAATAACATAAATACCAATTATGTTACAACACTGGATATGTTTCCAAGCCCAATTCAAAGTGCTGGTTTTGACCTATAAAGCTCTTTATTGCTCCAGACACCAACATCTTAGGAAATGCCTCTCCTTATAGGAACACTCTTGGACACTACATTTTCAACTGAGGTTCTTCTCCAGGTCTGCCCTCTGAGGGAGGCTCAGAGGGTGGTCACCAGGGAGAGGGCCTTTTTAGTTGTGGCTCCCAATCTGTGGAAAGCTTTCCCAAGCGAGGTCTGCCTGGCGCCTTCACTGACATATTTTTGGCACCAGGTATAGACTTACCTCCCGCCCCTGGCCAGGCATCTGATAGACTGAGATGATGGTGTTCTAGCTATTAGTGTGCCTCCAATCTTGTTACAGGGATTGCTCTGTCTTTATGGTATTATGTATTTATATTAAGTTTTTCATGTGCTGTAAGACTCTTGGAGATATTTTGGGTAACAAGCGACTAAGTCTAAAATAATAATGATGATGCTGATGATGCTTAAAGATTTGTATTCTGATCCCTCAGGGATCAACAAATGGGTCAAAATTAAGCAAAAATCATTTTAGTAATTCTGCATGTGTTTTGGCAGGAAAGCTAAAGCTGTCTACAATTTCCACATAACTGTTTATGAAGGGGAGAATGAAATGGATTCGATGTGTAAGGCGGGACCGAGATGGGAAGGTAATTCATGTTTTCTTTTTTCTTTTCTTTATTTTTGATAATTTTATTAGTTTTCAATTGCAATCCAATAGCCTCATTATAACGATACCAATTTATGATACAATTATTAATATCAATAGTTCAAATACCAAATTATATAATTTAGATAAAGTAAACCCCCCATGTGCTAGAATTGATTATCTGCTTTATTTCTGTGTTCCAAAATCTTATTAATTTCAATTACACTCCAGTCAAAATAGCAAGCCCTTATACAACAACTGCAATATGAATAACTTCTAAACATGTTGACACATTAAATGAATTATAAAACTACAATTGAGAAACTCAAACTATATCCTCGTTCTTTCTGTGTGTGGCAATTATTCTGTCTGTGGTATTTCTTCCTGTCCTTGTGATATGTTATGTCTTTCTTACCCCTGGTTATTGCTGTTCTCCAGGTAATTAATGTGTTCTTGCCATGACAAGAGGAATCTGTGTGACTGAAAAACCTGCAGATTTCCTAACAGAGAAACATTTACTCTTATTTTGATTTATAACTGTTAAGTTGTGGGTGAACACATCAGACGACACAGCGATTCTTCAACAGCTCTTGTTTATTCACAGGCCAGAACAGAACTCAACTGAAGGGTTCAGTCAGCCTGCTTATACAGAGCTCCAGTACAACATGACTGTAACAATTTTCTAAAACTATCCAATCACTGAATGTCACTTTTGATCCCTTATTTGCATAACTATCTACAGTATCCCCCTGCTGGACCAGGGTGAGAACTTCAGTACATAACAATAAGCCTACACAGTCCCAATAAATCTCCACCTTTTGTATCTTTACCCAAATGTGCTTGGAGAGATAGTGACAATATGAAAGCAAATCAGAGCTACATTAAAGTGTACGGTGCTTTTATCTTTTTAATTCAAACATCCTGAGATGTGGTAAGCTTCCTGACATCACAAGCTTCAACCATTTCCCAGACCCATTTAAGTGCCACCATTTTGAAATGCAGAAAGTACACAGAGTGATAATTGTGTAATTCACAGCAGTAAGTCTTTCCCCTCTGACCTCACTGTTTACCATTCCCCTCTGCCCCCAAATGCTCTGGGTCTGGATCTGTGTGTATGTACACACACACATTACTGAAACTCAGGAGAGCATTTCATGCGCGTAACCCACAAAAAACTATGTGATAAATATGTTAGCGGGTGGCACTGTGGGTTAAACCACAGAGCCTAGGACTTGCCGATCAGAAGGTCGGCAGTTCGAATCCCCGCGACAGGGTGAACTCCCGTTGCTCGGTCCCTGCTCCTGCCAATCTAGCAGTTCGAAAGCACTTCAAAGTGCAAATAGATAAATAGGTACCACTCCGGTGGGAAGGTAAACGGTGTTTCCGTGCGCTGCTCTGGTTCGCCAGAAGCGGCTTAGTCATGCTGGCCACATGACCCGGAAGCTGTACGCCGGCTCCCTTGGCCAATAAAGCGAGATGAATGCCGCAACCCCAGAGTCGGCCACGACTGGACCTAATGGTCAGGGGCCCCTTTACCTTTACCTTTAATAACAAAAACAAAAACTCCTTTTACAATATATCAGTAAGCATGACCCAAATACCGACCCAACCACCAGGTACCACTCCGGCGGGAAGGTAAACGGCGTTTCCGTGCGCTGCTCTGGTTCGCCACATGACCCAGAAGCTGTACGCCGGCTCCCTCAGCCAGTAAAGCGAGATGAGCGCCGCAACCCCAGAGTCAGTCACAACTGGACCTAATGGTCAGGGGTCCCTTTACCTTTACCTTTACCTTTACCTTTAAGACTGGTGATTTCAAGCCCCATTGATTTGGGTGGGGCCTAAACAGAACCTGGACTGGATCTAAGCTGATGCATTTGAATACAGTAAGGTTTTGTGTTCTAGTTTGGGGGGGGGCATTGATCCATCTAGCTCATTATTAGCTACCTTGATTGGCAGTGGGTCTCCAGGGATTCAGACGGGTCTCCCAGCCCTGCTTGGTGATGCTGAGATGCTGAACCTGGGGCCTTCTGCATGCAAATACTCTACCACTGAACCAGGACGTGGATGGCACTGTGGTCTAAACCAATGAGTTTCTTGGGCTTGCTGATCAGAAGGTCGGCGGTTCGAATCCCTGCAATGGAGTGAGCTCCTGTTGCTCTGTTCCAGCTCCTGCCAACCTAGCAGTTCAAAAGCACACCAGTGCAAGTAGATAAATAGGTACTGCTGTGGCGGGAAGGTAAACGGTGTTTCCATGCGCTCTGGTTTCTGTCAAGGTGTTCCGTTGCGCCAGAAGTGGTTTAGTCATGCTGGCCACATGACCTGGAAAGCTGTCTTTACCTTTACCTTTAACCTTTTTACTCTACCACTGAACAATGACCCTTCCCCCAAAGTTTTTTGCCTCTTGTTCTTTTTCACAATCAGTTCCAGAAACCAATGCACTCTCATCCTTACTTTCCAGAGTCTGCATCCTCTTCAGGGCTCTCCAAGGCCTGCACTGTTTTCAGCACACTTAAGTCTGGAATGATTCACACCAGCGATCTCCTCTTGACTTTGCACACCCTGGGCATCCTAGTGACCAATGCTGAAATGCGTCGGACGCTGAGGCATGTCAAGGTGACCGGTATGTGACAACCTTCATCCTCAGATCTGTGGTTTTCCCTGGCAGTAGTTTTATCTTCGTTGGATGCAATCTTGGGGAACTTTGATATGCCCAGAAGCCCTGTTGAAATCCAACTGCTATATGAAAACAGCTACGTGCACTGATTTAAGTGGGTCAGATCCAGCTCCTGCACAGTTGAGGGTGGGGTGAACAGACTGAAGGACAATTTGTGTTCCACAAGAACAAGTTTCTTTATACCTTGGCCACCGAGACCATATAATGCCGGTCCTGAAAGGCCTACATTGGCTCCCAGTACAGTGGTACCTCAGGTTACATATGCTTCAGGTTACAGACTCATCTAACCCAGAAATAGTACCTCGGGTTAAGAACTTTGCTTCAGGATGAGAACAGAAATCGTGCTTTGGTAGCGCGGCGGCAGCAGGAGGCCCCATTAGCTAAAGTGGTGCTTCAGGTTAAGAACAGTTTCAGGTTAAGAACGGACCTCCAGAATGAATTAAGTACTTAACCCGAGGCACCACTCTACATTTCTGAGCACAATTCAAAGTGTTGGTGCTGATCTTTAAAGCCCTAAACGGCCTTGGCCCTGTATACCTGAAGGAGCGTCTCCACCCCCATCATCCAGCCTGGTCCAGCTCCGAGGGCCTTCTGGCGGTTCCCTCCCTGCAATATGTGAGGTTACAGGGAACCAGGCAGAGGGCCTTCTCGGTAGTGGTACCCACCCCATGGAACGCCCTCCCATCAGATGTCAAGGAAATAAACAGCTGTCTGACTTTAGAAGACATCTGAAAGCAGCCCTGTTTTGGGAAGTTTTTAATGTTTGATGTTTTATTCTGTTTTTAATCTATTGGGAGCTGCCAGAGTGGCTGGGTGGAGTATAAATAATAAATTATTGTTATTTTATCATAAGCCTAAACCGGAAGACATTACAAATAGCAGGGTGGCAGGTAGAGAAACAGCTGAGCTGCTAAATGACCTGCAAATCTCCATTTTGAAAGTTCTTTTGTCTCCCAAACTTCATGAAGTGTGGATGTAAATGAAACTCTCTCCTGAAGGGAGAGTAAACATCTTAAGGCCAATGAAGGATGGAAAGCAGGCTGTGGGGAGAAACTGTTTCTAGGTCTGCTTGAATTATTTCATATTTTCTAAGTTGTTGAGCCTGTGCTGGACAATATATGGATAATTTGGATGTATCTGTGATGCTTATGTTCTGTTTTTGAAGAGTTCTGCAAGTCAAAGTTTGAATAATATTTTTCTGGGCCTGGACAATGTTTTCTTCCAAAGGAGCCAGTTTGTATGCTTCCAGTCACTTCAAACTGCACAGTATTAATTTCTGTAACAGAAACACCTGAATAGTTGCACAAAACTAGGTTGCGATGTGATGCGCCTACACATACTTCAACTCAGCTTCTGTGTCTTTCTCCGTTACAGCATCTGGGACTCTGGATTTCTCTGAATTCTTGGAAGTTGTGAACAATACCTCGCCTTTCACAGACACAGAGGGTATGATAAAGGAAACTGAGGGAGCGAGGGGAAAGATGGCCGCTTTCCTATTGTTGCTCTGTATGTCACTCTCTGCATTCCTGTCGACTGTTTCTCTCTCCTCCACCCTCTCTGCACAAGTTAAAAGTGTTATGTACTGAAGTTCTCATGCTGGGCCAGCAGGGGGATACTGTAGATAGTTTTCACTCAGGTCCACATATGCAAATAAGGGATTGAAAGTGACGTACAGTGATTGGATAGTTACAGAAAATGGCTACTGTTGCGTTCTAGTGGAGCTCTATATAAGCAGGCTGGCTGAACCCTTCAGTTCAGTTCTGTTCTGGGCTGTGAATAAACAAGAGCTGTCTGAAGAATTGCTGTGTCGTCTGATATGTTCACCCACAACTTAACAAAAAGATTTATCCATTGTTGCAGTTGTTGATGCTGCTTTACAAAAACATACTCTGTGCCAATCTGGGTGTCTGGCCTTTTGGGGGTCGGTTTTATTTCAGTGGTAGAGCTGAAGTTGGAGGCAGAGCTGTGGGCTTGTCCGCCCAACACCAGCTTACCTGGATGGGACTGAATTTGGGTGGGGTAGCAGCAAGGTGGGGGTCACCTCAGCAAATTGGTAGGAGCGCCATATTGGCTCCATCGATCTGCCCACGCAGCCTAAACACCAACATCACCTGGCAATTAAAGGTTGGAGGTAATTTCTTTTTTCTTTTTTGAATTTGCATTTTATTTATTTGTTAACATTCTTATATTACATCGGTAAACGTCATATTACATTACAGGACTTACTATAATATAATTTCCAACGTGTGTACAAAAATTATATACAAATTTTATATACCTAGAAAGAAAAGGAAACAAAAAAGAAAGAACAAAGAGAAAAAACAAAAACAATTCCCCCCCGCAATCATATACATACCAACACACTAGACTTCCTGTCTTTCCCGTTGTATATTCCTTTTTTACAAATGAATGTACTCTTACTATTGTATATTTCTTTACATATTATCTAATACATTCCTATATCAATATGTGCTCTTAGTCTTATTTCTCAACTCAGTCTCACTCCAACGTCAATCAAATGCTAGCATAGATAGCAAACCTTTACTGTATTTTTGAACATATGTTTTATATCTATCCCACTTTTCCATGAATTTTTGTTTTGAATTGCCTCTCAGGGTATTTGTCAACTGCGCCATTTCAGCAAATTCTTGTAGCTTGTAATGCCAGTCTGTTATTGTTGCGGCTTCTTGTTCCTGAAGGTTGAAGGTAATTTCAGGCTGAGTAATTGTTGTCCTTTCTTTCCCATGTGCGTCCTTTAGATTTCCAGACTATTCTTTGGATTTTCAGGAAAATAAATAAAGGTATGGTGGCCGTTGATGACTTGGAAACAGTCTTGATAGGCCTGGGAGTCAACTTGAACAACGAGCAGATACAACAGGCGCTGCGATGCACTGAAGTTAGTGAGTATCTCAGTGCGCTCCAAGAGAACAAGTTGCAGAAAGGATATCAGACATGGTATTAGCCAGTAAAACTTGTGGAGGTGTCTGTTGGTCAGTTCTTCATCCAAATTGAATGGATGAAGCTGGAGCTGGAAAATTTGGCCTGTTTTCCAGTTCTTTTGACGTCAACAGAAGTTCTTGTTTGATGCTTCATATCCAGTTGTGATTCCTCTCCAAGTTCTCTTCTCACTTTTAAACCATGAAACAAATTCTAGGCTTGGAGGGGTGCCACTCCTGAGTCCCAGCCTTCCCTCTTGCTATGCCCAACTTTTGAAAATATTTGCTTATTTAAGACACATGCAACAACACGCCCTTCTGCAAAACCATGACAAAGGCAAATATGTCAACAATTATCCATGGATCACAACATTAAAATCAAAACAAAATTATATATATATATATATATATATATATATATATATATATATATCCTACAAAATTAATTATTTGAACAATCGTAGGCACAACTTTAAGGCACCTATTATATCAAAAGGTCTTCTTTACGTGATAAGCTGAAACAAACTAGACCTTTCTCAGGAAACATACATTTTGTTCCGTTTGTAGAGAATGGGAATGTGGACATTTTGAGCTTCCTTCAGACTGCATGGGGACTGCAAAGAGGCTTTGAGGAAGAAGGTGGGTTGCCTAGTGCTTTGGCTAAAAGATATCATTTTGACATAGTATGGTTTCCATTTATAACTTTTATAGCCAATGATACTGAATTGTGGGGGTTGGACTAAATGATCCACAGGGGCTCTTCCAACTCAACAATTCTATGATTGTGCATACCTACAATGACTCATGCACTGCTATAGAGGGGGTATTTGCCTTCCCATCATGGAGTCTCCTTTTGTCTGCCCCAGGACTAGCGAGAGCATGGCCCCCCCCCCAAGATTTCGACTGCCTGGGGACCTCCACAGGGTTTCATCTGACACATGAATCTGGCCCACAATATTGATTTAGTTGGCATAGATATATGATAAATGTTCATAAGTGTACCAACCAAGCACGTGCATAGATCAGCACAGGAAGACCAACCTGAAACCATTTTGATTCCCAAACTGAGCAAATGTCTTCTCTGCAAGGTCAAAGTGGGAAACCTCCCCATTGTCTCTTTCCTCACAAATCCTGTCTTAAGGGCACATTTAAGATATGAATAGGGTGTGAGCCTGTGACCTGGCCCAGGAACTAAGTATTTATCATTACAAAAGACTGGCCAGGCTACCCAGGCAATCTAATCAAGTAACCTTGCCAGACTGGAGATAAACGACAACAGGAGAAAAACAATCAAATTTCTGTTTTAGACCACCTTTTCTGTGATGTAGGTATGATGTATCTGGGGGTGGTCTTGATCTACAGGGTGGCAATTTCAAAAGTCTATATAAAGGCTTGCACACCATTGTCCTGGGTTCCTCCTCCCTCCCGCGTGTGGTGAGTGAGGACCCTGTTGCAACAGATCAATAAAGATCAGGCTTACTAGCTGCTTTGCTTCTCAATATTCTCTGGATGGCTTCTATTATTTTCTCCTACCAATAGGGAACCTACGTAAGGACTCTATATGGGCTCTTGGATACCCCATAAAGGAAAAAGGGCAGGTTTTGTTTATAACAGTTCCCTGCAGCTTGTTCATCCTTCCCATACTTGTTGCTGTTTCCTATAAAGGTGTTGCATGTCTTGCTCTGAGGATCAGCTTTAAAAATCAACATCAAGGGGGTGTTTTGGAAGTCAGAGATGTAATGACATAGCACCATGTTTGTGGAAGCCTTCACGGCGAATGATCTTTCTGCTTCTCCCCAACAGGTTTGCAACATGAATGCGACGCCATGGACGCGAGCCCTTTCCGTGATGTGACTGAGCTTGTCAATGCAGATGCTAGATGGAGAAAGAAATACTGCAATGAGGATTTCATCACTACCAAGTGCCCCATCCCCCTGATGACATTGTCATGTTCAAATAAAGACCTTGTTTTTGCCCCGCCAAAGAGAAGGTTATCCTGGAAGTCTGACCAGAAGAGGCCCAGCGCTGTCATCTCATCAAATGAGGGAGATAAAGGCAGTGGCATCAAGCTAACAAAATCTCAGTTGGATGCTACTGACCTGAGAAGTACCAGATCTACATCTTCTGTGCATAACACAGAGGGAGGAGATAAAGACCATGACGCCATGGAGGTGACAGAGGCACAGACAGGCTCTACTGGCCAGACAGACACCATCCAGGAAGAAGAAGAACAACAACAATAACAACA
Organism: Podarcis raffonei; assembly: GCF_027172205.1. NCBI lineage: Eukaryota > Metazoa > Chordata > Lepidosauria > Squamata > Lacertidae > Podarcis > Podarcis raffonei. The sequence goes on from NC_070614.1 coordinate 16,067,266, forward strand.
AAAAGTAAAGCCATGACTACATTGAGGAGACAAAGTCCTCATCAGACTTTAAGCCCTCAAGTAAGGGTGCTTTGCATCCTCAAGGCACCTTTCTATCCAAGTGAGTTTAACTGATAAAAGATCTTTGGTTTCCTGTTTGGCAGAAATTCTATTTAGAAAAACTCCCCAAACCAGATACAGTTACTCCTCCTGATCAAGTACAAGGGAATCTTTGGAGTGTTTCTCATTGCTTCCCTGCGCCAGGCCATGATATGCGCCGCTGAAGCCTATTTCCAGAATGGAAGCCAGGATCGCATGGGGAGGGGACTCGATGAACGACTCGTTGGCAGACTTGAATAAAGTCTAGCAGACCTGTTTCTCCAAACCATTCTCTTCTGCTTCTTAAAAATAAACAAAAACCTTGGCCTATTTATCGCTGTTGCTGTCATCTTTTTGCAAAGTGCATTTGAAACCAACACAAATCAACATCAAGACAAGTGCCAAGGTTTTTGAAGCCTCTAGATTACATCTCTTTGGTGATCACTCATAGCCGCGTAAGATTGTCTTCCATGAATATGTCCATAAGTGACTGTGGAGGCCAATCCGTCCATAGTGGGGACATAGGTTTCTGGGCAGGAGTTGATCACAGTGAGGATTTGCCAAACGTGCCTTCCTCTTAGCTCGTTCCTCCTGTTCATCCTGAGTTCCTGCTTCTTCAAAGTCCATGACGCCTTTGGTAGAGGCTATTCTCCAATAGGAGCGCTCTCAGGTCAGTGTTGCCCAGTTGTTGGTGTTTATACTACATGTTTTTAAGATTCGCCTTGAGGGTGTCTTTAAACCTCTAAACCTTTACCTTTACATATTATAGTGGGGGCTTTTAACCAGTGAAAGTGGAGATGGGAAAACAAATCACCCCATAGTCCTCTGCCCCCATGTCTCGTCTAAGCAAACCAAGCCAAATGCCCAATACTTCTCTTCTTTCCTTTTAACCACTTCAGCTTACAGGTACCTAGGGTAGAATTGTTACACTGCAACTTGTTATGTACTGAAGTTCTCACCCTGGGCCAGCAGGGGGATACTGTACATAGTTTTCACTCAGATTCACATATGCAAATAAGGAATTGAAAGTGACATTCAGTGATTGGATAGTTACAGAAAGTTGTTACTGTTGCTTTGTAGTTGAGCTCTATATAAGCAGGTTGGCTGAACCCTTCAGTTCTGTTCTGTTCTGGCCTGTGAATAAACAAGAGCTGCCTGAAGAATCACTGTGTCGTCTGATATGTTCACCCACAACTTAACACAACTGAAGCACAGTTCGCCATTCCCCATAGCTCTGCTGGCCAGAAACAGTTTCTTCCAAGACTATCCCAAACTCTTGGAATATTTTAGAACTGTAGAGTTGGAAGGGACCACGAGGGTCGTCTAGTCCAACCCCCGGCAATGCAGGAATCTTTTTGCCCAATGTGGGGCTTGAACCCACAACCCTGAGATTAAGAATCTCATGCTCTACTGACCGAGCTATCTCAATGGATGGCAATGTAAGATCACACTTTTAAATCCTGCATTCATCCTGGATCTGCAGGATCAATTAACAACAGAGCTTAGAAGTCCCAATTCAGCCATGCAAAATGTGTGCTGGAAGTGTGTAAAAATGAAATCTGTTGTTGTTGTTTAGTCGTTTAGTCATGTCCGACTTTTCGTGACCCCATGGACCAGAGCACGCCCGGCACTCCTGTCTTCCACTGCCTCCCGCACTTTGGTCAAACTCATGCTGGTAGCTTCGAGAACACTATCCAACCATCTCGTCCTCTGTCGTCCCCTTCTCCTTGTGCCCTCAATCTTTCCCAGCATCAGGGTCTTTTCCAGGGAGTCTTCTCTTCTCATGAGGTGGCCATGAAGATCCATGAAGATCCCTTCATGGATCACTGCCTTGCCGTGGCGAAGGGGCTTGAATAACTCAGAGAAGCTATGAGCTATGCCGTGCAGGGCCACCCAAGATGGACATGTCATAGTGGAGAGTTTTGACCAAACGTGATCCACCTGGAGCAGGAACCGGCAAGCCACTCCAGTATCCCTGCCAAGAAAACTCCATGGACAAAGACAACAGGCATATATATATATATGAAATCTACTCGCTCTAATTGAATACAACACGGTGGTTAACCCTAGCAAGCCTACTGTGAGGAGGAGACAGCCATGCTGCCCTGATTAGGCAAGTCTTTGCAGGAAGCCCCAGCAGCAATCAATCAAGTCAGTCTGGAGGCCACACCTCTCTTGTTAGCATGCAGAGATAAATCAGAAAAAGCCCTGGTGGGAGGTGCAGGCATGATGAGAAATCAGGAAGAGGAAAGTTGAGAGAAGTGGGATAGGAATTGTTGGGGTGTGTTGTATCCCACTCACAGTGTGAATAGTTTTGCAGGAAGAGAAATAAGAAAGGGGAGCCCTCTCTAAACAGCATCCAATGAAAGGTGAGAGAAATACCAACTAAAGAACATTGGCAAGAAAAACTGGTGGAATATGCTGAAATGGCGAAGTTAACTGAAACACTTAGAGACAAGGACAATAGAGATTTTAAAAAGGACTGGGAACCATTTACCGGTATGTTGTATTTATGGAACCAATGTAAAGAAATGGACTCACTAGTAGGTGTTGAGTAAACACTTACAATTAACAAAAACAAATACAGAAATTACAAAGGTGATGATAAAATGATAAGAACATAACAATATTTAATTTAAAGAATATAATATTAAGATATAATACAGCAAGCAGGAGAAGCTACTATGGGGGGGGGGGGAAACAGAAGTAAAAGTTGAGGGAAATCGCCGGCGGGGGTGGGGAGAATCCGGGAATTGAATTTGTTGTTAGTTGATATGATGTTCTTATGATAAAAATGTAAAACTTAATAAAAAATATTTAAAACCAAAAACAAAAGTGAGAGGAGAAAGGGGGTTAGTGAAAAGTAAGAAGTTTGGGGTAGGAAGCACGATAAAAGACAATTTCAGGGGAGGAATCAATGCTCTGATAGCAACAACCCCACCCAGTAGACTCTGAAGTTAGAGCATTGTTATATAGATTTATAGGTGCTAGGATTTAATTAAGGTTTGGTGGTATCGGAGCTAATAGCCTAACTCATGTGCATTTTAGATGTGTGATAGGACCACTTCCGCTTTAAGGAGGAGGTGGGGTTGCAGGCTTCACATCCTCTCCATGTGTGTGGAGGCCAGCCCCGTGCGATTGGGGGGATTCCTGGCTGCGTCACCCCTTGGCTGGCCAATCGGCTGGTTCGGGGGCGTGGCCTGCCCTGTAAAGGCAAGATGTGGTCGGGGATCTCCCTCTTTGCCGCCCGCCAGCTGTTCCTGTTTTTTCCTCTTCATGGACTCGTCGGACCTCACGCTTTCTTCCTTCAACGTGAACGTGGGAATTATCGCTGGACTACATTCCGCTCAAGAGGCTTCAGAACCAAAGTGTGATCTGATGTTATTCCAAAGCAAAGTAGCACGCTATCTGAGGCATTCCTAGCAACACCATGTCTTTAGCCTTGTTATGCTAATTTAACACCTGTAATGAAAAACAGCAATAATAGTAATACAGTGGTACCTCAGTTTAAGAACAGTCCAGTTTAAGAATGATTTGGTCTGCGAACTCCGCAAAACTGGAAGTAATGTCCTGGTTTGAGAACTTTACCTCAGTCTAAGAATGGAAGCCGAATGGTGGAAGCGCCCCAGCGGCAGGAGGCCTCATATGGGAAAGCATGCCTCGGTTTAAGAACGGTTTTGGTTTAAGAACAGACTTCTGGAACAGATTAAATTCTTAAACCAAGGTACCACTGTAATAAGAAGAATTGTTATATGAGTCAACTGAATTTCTTATAAAACTACAATGGTATTGTTATAATGAAGCTGTTATTGGAATGTTATGGGTGGGGGCTATTGGGTTGTTGTTATTATTATTATTATGTATTTTGTGGTTTTATATCTGGATTTTATTTTGTGAACTGCCCTGAGACCTCCAGGTATAGGGTGGTATATAAATTCCAATAATAATAATAATAATAATAATAATAATAATAATAATAATATGGTTTGCCTTGGAGGCATGCACCAAGCTAAATCTTTTGTTGTTAGATGCAGAAGGAAGAGTTTCCTCCACTGAAGGAAGGTGTGGCCTTCATAGAATGCTTCTCTGCATCCAACTTACTCTGATCAACTGAATATGTAGACAGATATCATAGAATTGAAGGGACGCAGGTGGCGCTGTGGGTTAAACCACAGAGCCTAGGACTTGCCGATCAGAAGGTCGGTGGTTCCAATCCCCGCGACGGGGTGAGCTCCCGTTGCTCCGTCCCAGCTCCTGCCAACCTAGCAGTTCAAAAGCACGTCAAAGTGCAAGTAGATAAATAGGTACCGCTCTGGCGGGAAGGTAAACGGCATTTCCGTGCGCTGCTCTGGTTCGCCAGAAGCGGCTTAGTCATGCTGGCCACATGACCCGGAAGCTGTACGCCGTCTCCCTCGGCCAATAAAGCGAGATGAGCGCCGCAACCCCAGAGTCGGCCACGACTGGACCTAATGGTCAGGGGTCCCCTTTACCCTTTATCATAGAATTGTAGAGTTGGAAGGGACCACAAGGGTCATCTAGTCCAACCCCCTGCAGTGCAGGAACCTTTTGCCCAATGTGGGGCTTGAACCCACGACCCTGAGATTAAGAGTCTCCTGCTCTATCAACTGAGCTATCCCAGCTTTGATAATGGAAAGGCATTAAGCTAGCATTTTTGTAAGGAAAGGTTGCTTATAGTCTAACTCTGCTTCACTTTGCCTTTGTAAATAGACTATTTATTGTCATCTAACTAGCAGTCTAGGTCACTTGAGGCAGGGGATGAGGTTCAGGGTAGGAAATGTGATGGCATTTCTAAATAGGAAAAAGGGATTGCCTTGGCAAGGTAAAACGGTTAAGCAACACGAAAGATGGTTAATCAATGGATCCTGTTTCCCTTTTCCCAAAGCACAATGAGGTCTTCTTCTTTGGAGGTTTTCCAACAGAATGTAGAAGACCACCCATGATGTTCTTGATGGCTTGGCCTTCAAAGGGAATACGCGTTATATGGAACTCATAAAGACCCTTCTGGCTCCATGATTCTATAGCTACAGGTTCAGAACAACGTCAAGTAGCTGAGTCTCTCTTTCACCTCCCAACTCAGGATGTTATTTTCTACCACATGGGTCACCTTTTACTCTGTGACATCACTAGATTGGAACTTCTCCATGCAACAGTTGAGGTCAAAGTAGTGGGAGAGAACTTGGTGTGGAGGAGGGCTGCACATCCATCATCAGAGAGCCAATTCCACCAAACTCTCTTGGCCCTCCTATCCCTTCGCTCGGCACCAAACTTAAGACCTTCTTCATGGTGCCAGGAGAAGATCAGAAGAACTTCCCCTTGCTCATGTTGACTATCCTGGCTGTGCTACATCCTTTTCTTTCCATTCTGGCTGCCCAGTCGTTTCCAAGAGGTTTGCTAATCCCTGCAACTTCTTGACAAGTGGATTAGCAACAGAGGCATTTTGTGTAAGTATTTCTGTATGCATCTACGAAGGAGCAGATTCGCAGCTTGGGGGTACTCCTGGATCCTTTGCTGTCACTCAAGGCCCAGGTGGCCTCTGTGGCCCGGAGTGCCTTCCATCAGCTTCTGCTGGTGGACCAGCTACGCCCCTATCTGGACAGGGATAGCCTAACTACTGTTGTCTATGCTCTGGTAACTTCAAGGTTAGATTACTGTAATGCGTTATACATGGGGCTGCCTCTGAAGACGGTACGGAAACTTCAGCTAGTGCAGAATTCAGCGGCCAGGTTGCTCACTGGACCAAGCTGGTTTGAGCATATTACACCGATCCTGGTTCAACTGCACTGGCTATCAATTAGTTTCCGAGCCCAATTCAAAGTGCTGGTTTTGACCTATAAAGCCTTAAACACCTCAGGACTGCAATAGTTCAAGGACCATCTCTTTCCATATGAACCTACTTGGACCCTGAGATCATCTTCTGAGGCCCTCCTTCAAGGGTGGCAACACGAGAACGGAGCCTTCTCTGCGGTGGCTCCCCATCTGTGGAATGCTCCCCCCAGGGAGGTTTGCCTGGTGCCTTCATTATACACCTTAAGGCGCCAGGCAAAAACGTTCTTTTTTAACCAGGCCTTTGGTTGATCTGATGGCCATCCTATACCCTTTTAAAATGTGGCTATTTTGGGGGGGGGGGTGTTACTGAGTTATAGTTCTTATTTTGATTTAAAACATTGTGATCTTTTCTGTGAACCACCCTGAGACCTCCAGGTATACGGTGGTATAATGAATGAATGAATGAATGAATGAATGAATGAATGAATGAAATCTACTAGGGACGGCCATTCTGGCCAAAGGGCTGGCTGCTAGCAAAAGCTGGATTATGGCTTCTGTTCTATCCAAGGGCGGCCCATCCTGTTTCGCCACCTGAGGTGAAATGGAAAGCTTCCACCCCCTGCCCAAGACTCGGTTACCAGGGTTGAGTGGTGGCGGCGACTTCTGGGTTTTGGTGAGATCTCGCAGGAACCTGGAAGCCACTGCCACTTTTCCTTGCTTCTCTGCAGGCAGCGATCATGGGGGGTTCTGCCACCTATAGATAAAGTGGGAAGCAATGGCAGTTTGTGTTGAGCTGTCATAAGAGGCCAGAAGATCTTGTTGAATGGTCTCTTTAAATTTGAAGGTTCATTATTGTTCCACAAGATGTGTATTTCTTTAAGGGCCAGAGCAAATAATGTGACCTAGTTTTACAGCTGTGAAGCAGTATAGCAGGTGCTGTTAAGTTGTGTTAATTAAGCTGTTGGGTATAGTATATAAAGAGCAGCACCTAGCTCTCTCAGTACCCTGGTGGACGGGCTGGTGTTTGGGTTATGCTTATTGATATATTGTAAAAGGAGTTTTTCTTTTTGTTATTAAAGGTAAAGGTAAAGGGACTCCTGACCATTAGGCCCAGTCGTGGCTGATTCTGGGGTTGCAGCGCTCGTCTCGCTTTATTGGCCGAGGGAGCCGGCGTACAGCTTCCGGGTCATGTGACCACCATGACTAAGCCGCTTCTGGCGAACCAGAGCAGCGCACGGAAATGCCGTTTACCTTCCCGCCAGAGCGGTACCTATTTATCTACTTGCACTTTGACGTGCTTTCGAACTGCTAGGTTGGCAGGAGCAGGGACCGAGCAACGGGAGCTCACCCCATCGTGGGGATTCAAACCGCCAACCTTCTGATTGGCAAGTCCTAGGCTTTGTGGATTAACCCACAGCGCCACCCGCGTCCCCGCGTTTTTGTTATTAAAACCTAGCAAAAGGATATTTTTGTGTTCCTTGTTATGTGTGGTCTCCCCAGCACGCCTTCTGCAGCGCAACTAATCTGCAAATAGCCAACAGATCTTGCTAGGTTTTGCGGGGCAAAACCTTGCCAGAACCCAGAAGCTACCGTCACAACCTCTGCCCACTTCTCTGGTGGCAGCGGCATGCCTGCAGGGCACCCATGGTGCACCACCCCTCGGATTCCGTTGCCTGAGGCAGTTACCTCAGTCCGCCTCATGGATGGACCGGCCCTGGTTCCATCACCAGAGACCCAGGGGCATCTTCACTTTTGCGTTGTGCCTTACTTTTAAAATTGTTGTTATTTAGGAGTCATTGCACAACAAGACTGATGTAGAAGGAGCTGCGCTTTCCACCCCAGAAGAATGGAGGCCCCGCTCAGCCCTGTGAGCAGGTGACTTCAGCCTCTTTAATATTGGTTTTCTTTTGCTTTTTGCCTTTGATTGTATTTTTATCACTATTAACAATTTCAACAATGTTTTTATATAATAAACTGCGAAATTCTGCAGCATGTTTGGCAAGGCTTAAAAAAAGAATCCTAAGTATTCTTTCAGTTTGAATTGACCTAGCTTATCCCTGCTCCAAATTGTCCTTATTTTTCCGCCACTGCGACAGTAGCTGATGTTTATCAAATGTTTATTCAATAGGGAACAGTACTCTTCACATGGTCAGAGGTACTTGGGTTCGCGTTATTAGTCCTTGCATGCTCCAGAGCTGATCTTTGCCCGGTACTGAAAAATAGATCTCAGACCTGCACCATGTTTCAAACTGATCCCATAATGGAACATAAAGCAATGGAAAGGCTTCTTAGGGATGGAATATGTTGGCTACAGCAGAAATGTAATGTTAATTCAAAATGAGACTTTTTAAAATACATGAATACCTTTCGAAACCGTCAAATTACCCAACCGCACCACTGCAGGCAGCATCCAATGTACTACGTTCTCATATTTCAGATGATTGAAAGTCCCAATTGTTATGTACTGAAGTTCTCACCCTGGGCCAGCAGGGAGATACTGTAGATAGTTCAGGTCCACATATGCAAATAAGGGATCGAAAGTGACGTTCAGTGATTGGATAGTTACAGAAAATGGCTACTGTTGCTTTCTAGTGGAGCTCTATATAAGCAGGCTGGCTGAACCCTTCAGTTCAGTTCTGTCCTGGCCTGTGAATAAACAAGAGCTGTTTGGAGAATCGCTGTGTCGTCTGGTATGTTCACCCACAACTTAACACCAATAATATCCCATGCTGAGATAGAGCAGAACTATTCTGCTGGTGGAATCTGTTCCCTAGTGAGGGGTGGGAAAACCAGAGGAATGGTACATACACAATGTAATCCATGTCTGTGTCTGGAATCATTTCTTCCCTCCATTGCAGCAAATCCCAAGATCTAAACAAGCCAGCCGAGGAGAACAAGTCCCAAGATCTAAACCAGCAAGCGGAGGACAACAAAACTCAAAATCTAAGTGAACACACCGAGGACAACAAATCCCAAGATATAATTGAGCATGGGGAAGATGACATCAAATCCCTGAATGACCGGAGCGAAGGTGGCAGCAAATCCCCAAACCCAAATGATCTGAGTGAAAACGACAGCAAGTCCCAAGACCCAAATGATCACAGCGAAGGCAAACCCCAAGACCTCACTGAGCTGTCCGAAGACAGTAAATCTCAAGATCGGAAGGATCAGAGCGATGAGGAGCTTGTGACACCATCCGGGACATCGGAGCCGCAGTCCCAAGATGGGAAGGAGAATTCTCAGAATCGCAGCTCTCTGTCCTGGGGAAAGACTGTGACAGATGTGAAGGATGATCTTTCCAGCTCTCTTACTACGGAGCCGAGCACAGCTGCTCACCGCTCCTCGCGTGGCTTCGACAGGTAAGTGAAACAACTGCGCAGTAGAAAGAGAGCTACCGGGGCTTCCCTCCTTTACGTTGGGCTCCAAGTCGGGTCTTTCACGTTGGGTGAACCTTTCAAACGCCCTTCGGTCATACAGCTACATGGAGCTTGTCTTTTCAGTTTTGTGGCCTTAACCTTCGATTGCCAGACACTTTTAGTAGAAAGGAATTTCTGTCCAATGTACTGTGTCTTTCAAAGCCCATGAGAATTGATTCTATCTAACTTCTAATGGATTGTGCATCAATATTAGGCGGGTTGCGTTATGGTCATGTTACCCAGTTGTACCATAAGTTGTCATTCCTGAGGTCCTCCCATCCCGCTATACCATAGCGATCGCATCTGTGATGGGTCTTGATTTCCCTTTCCTTTTTAGCAAACTCAAAATCTTAAAGCAGACAGATTGGGACGAGCTGCAGAGTTCGCAGGACGAAGAGCTTCCTTTCTCCTTATGGAAGACTGAGGATGAATGGAGGGATCACATACCTAGCCAGCACACTGTAGAATGCAAGCTTTCCTACCACAACCACTGCTGCTTCAGCGCAACTGAGTAAGTCCATACAGCAAGTTGGAGTTGAAGGCAGACTCTGGGTCTGAGGGCTTGTCCACACTTCCTTTTGTGCCGTGTTTCTAGGCACAAGCCTTGGGATTTCCAGATCCGTGTCCAAGCAGTCTTCCTTCCTTCCTTCCTTCCTTCCTGCCTTCCTTCCTTCCTTCTTTCTTTCTTTCTCTCTTTCTTTCTTTCTTTCTTTCTTTCCTTCCTTCCTTCCTTCCTTCCTTCCTTCCTTCCTTCCTTCCTTCCTTTCTCTCTCTCTCTCTCTCTCTCTCTCTCTCTCTCTCTCTCTCTCCCTTTCCTCCTTTCCCTTCCTTCCTTCCTTCCTTTCTTAAGGCAGGGAACCAGGCAGAGGGCCTTCTCGGTAGTGGCACCCACCCTGTGGAATGCCCTCCCATTAGATGTCAAGGAAATAAACAACTATCTGACATTTAGAAGACATCTGAAGGCAGCCCTGTTTAGGGAAGTTTTTAATGTCAGATGTTTTATCACTTTTTTATTATTATCATTAATTCTGTTGGGCGCCTCCCAGAGTGGCTGGGGAGGCCCAGCCAGATGGATGGAGTATAAAAGATTAATAATAATAACAATAACAATAATAATAATAATAATAATAATAATAATAATAATTTCCTTCCTTCCTTCCTTTCTTTCTGTCCCAGTGCTTTCCCCGAGAAAACCTGCAATTTACCACTGAATTGGAACAAATGGTAGTGTCAGGACCTTGAGTCATAGACAGGGCACTTCCCCCCCCCTACATAGTACATACACAATCTAGATCTAGTGCATGCATATATATATATATATATATATATATATATATATATATATATATATACTTACTTTTTGCCCCTGAAAAATGCTTCTCGAGAAACTTCTTCTTGAGAAACTGTTTTCACTGCTAAAACAAAAGCTCGCCATGGATTGATTCTTCATTACCCTGCTGTTTCCCCATGTGAAAGCAGATGTAGGCGATCCTGGCAGGGTGTGTGCGTATTGACACCTGCCCAGTGGGTTGGTGGGGGGGGTATATCAAGATGGCAAACCAGCACTTCCTTCTTCATTCACCTGGAAGCATGTGCAGGGAGGAAAAGGGGTGGGTAACCTAACCAAGAGAGGGATTTCAAATGCTGGACCGAGAAATCCTGGATTGAGAGAAACTGTATTTTTTGCACTGCAAATGGTTAGCGTGCAGGCAGCTTCAGCCTATGTGTTTCCAAAGTCTTGCCACTTTTTTTAAACACTCCCAAAGTCCTCTAGTCCGTCTCTCAGGCCTGGGAGACCTTCTCTCAAACACGGCACGGCACTGGGAGACTACTAAAGTCTCCTCTGAGCTTGGTTATATGCTTGGTTGGAATCCTGAGCTGTCTCAGCCCTGGGGCCAGCCCTCCGTGGCCTTTGAGAGAAAGAGAAATTCAGGGAGCAGCCTAAAGGCAAACCCCACCTCCATGGTTTATTCCCCAGTACGTTTCCGAGCACAAATCAAAGTGTTGGTGCTGACCTTTAAAGCCCTAAACGGCCTCCGCCCAGTATATCTGAAGGAGCGTCTCCACCCCCATCATTCTACCCGGAAACTGAGGTCCAGCTCCGAGGGCCTTCTGGTGGTTCCTTCACTGTGAGAAGCCAAGTTACAGGGAACCAGACAGAGGGCCTTCTTGGTAGTGGCACCTGCCCTGTGGAACGCCCTCCCACCAGATGTCAAGGAGATAAAGAACTACCAGAGTTTTAGAAGACATCTGAAGGCAGCCCTGTTTAGGGAAGCTTTTAATGTTTGATGCATTACGGTATTTTAATATTTTGTTGGAAGCCACCCAGAGTGGCTGGGGAAGCCCAGCCAGATGGGCTTGGTATAAATAATAAATTATTATTATTATTATTATTATTATTATTATTATTATTATTATTATTTTATTTATTTCCCTCCTTCCACATTTCCCGTTTCCCACAGGCAGATGATCAGGCACAGCCCCGTGAACCCTACAAAAGGACCGTGTTACCAAGGCTTCTTTCTGAAAAAGCGGCGTGCAAAGATCAAAAGATGTAAGGTGTGTGGCATTCAGGTTTGGAGTCCCACTCTGTTCTGGTCTCTCCCCCAACTGGGTTGTACTGGTGGTGGTGGTGAAGGTGAAGGAGACATGCCAGCGTGATGTTGTGCCAGCACATCATCTACGTTACTCCAGCCCTGCCTCTACGTCCCCACTGATTTCTGCCAGGTGAAAAGTGGGATGGAGTTGAATTTCCTTCACTGACCTAAGGGACTGAAGAGGTCAGCAGCTGAGGCTTTTAGGCCTGCCGGTCTTTAAAGCTAAGTCCATATTGCTGTTCCCCTATATCAGGTCTCCTCCTCAGCCGAGAGGATGCAAAAGGCTGGCAGGAAGGAGGTGAAAGAGAGCAAGATATTCAGCAAAACTCAGCCACCAAGGACCACTTCACCCAGTTTAAGGTATCTGGGCAGGTTGGAATATGCATTGCACAGGTGTTGGACCAAATTACCCTTGCAGTTCCTTCCAATTCTATGATTCTATCTGACGCAATATGACAGACAGGCGTTTAACAAATTAATTAACCAGTGGCTTTGTCAGCCACTATTAGCTGTGAAGGAACTTCCACATTCAGAATAAGTATTGAATAGCAGTACCAGGGTGGATTTCATTTAAATCAGGATTTAAATCACTAGTCAGTTAGACCTGATTCAAATCACTAGTCCGTAAGACTTGAATCAAATCTTTTTTCTTTTTTTGTTACAGAGAGATTCATTTTTGCTGGTATAATCTTAATATTTACAACCAGATGAAGGTTTCATTTTTTGGAATAATAAATTTTCAGATTAGTTTTTTTTACAGTTATAGCAAAAATTACTTATTTGGTTATACTATTAGACATACATAGATAATTATGAAATTATTGTGAGGTTTAATAAGTTAACTGTTTATATCTGGACAACTTTTCTGCTGTACTTTATTGGAAGGAGAAAAATAATCATTTCCTTAATAACAATTTAAACAATTTATTTAACTAAAACAATAGCATCATAGCATATGGGTCCATGTTGGTTAACTGATGTGGTTAAACAATTTTTTTAAATAAAAAAACTTAGACTGAGTTTTAGCACACATTAAAAACTCAAATCCTTATTTCCGGATGAATAGCCTTTGGACTATACTGTAACTTAAATAGAAAACTATCTTTAAAAAGATTTTTCCTCCAAAAGCATTTTATTTTAAAAATCCAATTTAAATTTTAAAAATTTGATATATATATTTTAAAAATCATTTATTTTTATCCACCCTGATCAGTATGAATATCAAATTCTTCTGGGATACAATGCATAAGGGATAGCTGAAAAATCATTCTCAGCTTGTGGGCATCTGGCTAATAATCACTGTTGGAAACAGAACGCAGTACAAAAAAGACTGACCTTTTTGGCTTAAAGCAAAAAAGACTGACCTTTTTGGCGTAAAGCAACAGAGCTTGAGTTCTGGCATTTCTAAGAGTGAGTCCCAGAGACATTTGACTTCAGGCCAGTCTGCATATTATGGGCACTGCAGAACATTGCTTTTCCATTTTAACTTTCCTCCTCTCTAGCTGGTCCTCGGGATTCCTTCCAGGCCATGTCCTTCCTAAACGAAATCTCCCTACCAGGTCTACTTCAATGCCTCCCTCTTGCCCCCAGTGTTTTTGCTTGGGTGGAATGTGTTTACTGAACTCTCAAAGTGCCTCTTGGGGCGTGTTCACATTACCGCCTTAGATCACAGTGAAGTTCCTATTTTCTCCAGTGCATTTCTCAGTGCTTATGTCTCAACAGTTCACATCGACGCTGCTTAAGTAGTGTCAGATTCATTTCTGTTTGGGTACACGCCAGCGGGCGTTGATTGGGCAGGGGATGCCTTTAAAAAGGTGTTCACACCTTGACTGGAGATGAATTAGGAGTGGCTTAAGCATTCCTTTTAAAAAAAATAATTTTTATTAGTTTTCAATTACAATAATCCAATGAAAGCCTCATTATATCAACGCCAAAATATAATACCATTAATAATGCTAATCATTCAAAACCCAAATTATACCATAAAGGTGACCCCTCGCGTGCTAGAATTGATGGTTTGATTATTTACTATGTTTCACAGCAGGGGTTGTGAACACAGCCATAGTGACCTGGATAGAAAGTAGGCTACTGTAGAATGTATGAAAGAATGGTCTTTCATATGTGGTGGACCTGTAAAAGGTTAAAAGAGTATTGGGAAATAATTCATAATGAATTGAAAAACCCAGAGTCCTTTTTCTTTGGGATAATTCAGACGGAAATTCCCAGGTGTCAGAAAGGTTATTTATGTATGCCATTACTGCAGCCCATGTTTTGGTAGCTCAAAAATGGAAAACTAGCGAGGTCCCAAAGAAGAATGGCAACTGAAACTGACAGAATATGCATAGCTTGCTTACCTAACACATAGAATAAGAGAACAAGAAGAACATACGTTTAAAGAAGATTGGAAAATGTTTATTGAATATATGGGGGGGGATTGTGTACACTTGAAAACGGTGGCAGCGTTAAGATAAATTCAGCAGTGTGATTAGGTTTTGATGGATGTAATAATGGAATACTGAATGGTTTAGTTTATGTAAAATATGCAGGGATTTATGTAAAATGAACCACGGAAAGGGAAGAAGGGAAGTCACTGATATTTTAAGGTACCATATTTTTTGCTCTATAAGACGCACTTTTCCCCTCCTAAAAAGTAAGGGGAAATGTGTGTGCGCCTTATGGAGCGAATGCAGGCGGGAGGCTCTGCTCAGCGCTCCCTTTAAAGAGTCGCGTGGAGCGTGTGTGCGGTTCTTCGTGGCTTTTCCCCGAGGAGGGAGAAGGGCTGCCCTTCTCCCTCCTCGTGGAAAAGCCCCCAAGAGCCGCACACACATTCTGTGCGCTCTTTAAAGGGAGCGCGGCTCTTGGGGGAGCCTTAGCCGCACACAGCCTCTCCCGGGCAGGGGATGAAGGCTCCCCTTGCCCAGGAGAGGCTGTCCCATAAGCCATGACAGCCAGCGGGATCGCAGCAATCCTGCTGGCTGTCCTGGCTTCTTGTTTAGCCGCACGCAGCCTCCCCAGCCAGGAGAGGCTGCGCACGGCTATCCCATAAGCCAGGACACCTGTCCTGGCTTCTGGGATTCAGAATATTTTTTTCTTGTTTTCCACTTCCAAAAACTAGATGCGTCTTATAGAGCGAAAAATGTGGTAATTTAAATTAATACTTAATTTAATTAATTAAATTAATACTTAATTTAATTTAATACTTAATTTAATTTAATTTAATTAATACTTAATTTAATTAATTAATAAATTAATTCTGAAGAAGTGTGCATGCACACGAAAGCTCATACCAAGAACTAACTTAGTTGGTCTTTAAGGTGCTACTGGAAGGAAAAAAAATTTTTTGTTTTGACTATGGCAGACCAACACGGCTACCTATCTGTAACTTAAATTAATATTGTAAAATGTAAAACAGAAAATTTAATAAAAATTATTTTAAAAAGAAAAAAAAAAGAAACTAGGCTACTGTACAAAGGTAAAAATTGCCTCTAGCCTCCCCCATTATGATGATGTTCATTAGAAGGCAGCCCTGATGAAAATGTGGTTCTGTGTGGTCTGAAAAAGGTTCCCCATCGTTACAGCAAGGTGACCCTATTGGCAGCGGTGGGACTCACCTTGTCAGCTTCCAAAGTTTGAGCCAGTTTTCTACTTTCTCAGTAGGATGGTAGGTAAAGGTGCATATTTTATTTTGTCACTGTGGCACTTTTATTTCTTCATTCTCTGTTGCGATGCCCGATCGAAACAGCAAAGATTGACTTGATGTCGTGCAGACTGCTGGAGATAACTTGCTAGGGATTGTTTAATCCTGCACCTTGCATAACGTGAAGCCTTGGCCATGGCATCATTCTGACACCGGGCGCGAGAATCTTCACGCCAGAACTCCTGCTTCTAGAGAGACAGCAGAGGCTGGCATGGAAAGATTCTGCAGCAGCAGCTGAATGGAATACAGTGGTACCTCAGGTTAAGTACATAATTCGTTCTGGAGGTCCGTACTTAACCTGAAACTGTTCTTAACCTGAAGCACCACTTTAGCTAATGGGGCCTCCCACTGCCGCTGTGCCGCCGGAGCACAATTTCTGTTCTCATCCTGAAGCAAAGTTCTTAACCTGAAGCACTATTTCTGGGTTAACAGAGTCTGTAACCTGAAGCGTATGTAACCTGAAGTGTATGTAACCTGAGGTACCACTGTGTTCCATTACTGGCCAGCTAGTTGAGGCCTCTGTCGTCGATAAATCTGAGTTCATCACTGTAAAAGGGAGGGAGGGAGAGACCCAAATCGTTGTAATGATGAACTGCATGCATGTCTCTTGGCAGGAGGAGCAAAGTTTTGTACAATCTCTACACGACCTTCTGTGATGAGGGAGAGCTGTTTGACACATGTCTTGCTCCAGGAGCAAGAGGTAATGCTTGAATTGGAGGAGTTTTGTTGCGCCAATCTTGATGGCAATGTCAGCAAAAAAATCTGGGCAAGGGGCACTTGAACATCTTTTGCCCACGGCTTTGTAAACGTGGGTTGTCGCCGCTACGCACGCGCATTCTCCTTTCACTGATGATGTTGCCAAAAAGGCCAAATTCCAGGGAGCGCTATAGAACAAAAAAAATTGGCATCCAGAATTTGAAGACTGTTAAGTTGCGGGCGAACATATCAGACGACACAGTGATTCTTCCAAAGCAGCTCTTTATTTGTAAGCTGGAACAGAACTGAACCGAGAAGCTCAGTCAGCCTGCTTATATAGAGCTCCACTAGAATGCAACAGTAACCATTTTCTGTAACTAGCCAATCACTGAACGTCACTTTCAATCCTTCATTTGCATAACTATCTACAGTATCCCCCTGCTGGCCCAGGGTGAGAACTTCAGTACATAACAAAGACATTCTGGATCCGACAAGAGGGTGTGGGGACAGGACAGTGGTGAAGGGGGAAACCAGATCCACAGTGTTGTTATTTTTTCCAGGACTCTCCAGGGCCTGCTCCATTTTTGGTGCCATCAAAAAGGGGAAGATTAACATCAGCAACCTCCTCCTTAGTTTGCATACGCTGGGAATCCTGTTGACCAAATCCGAGATGTACCAAGCTCTCAAGTTCATTCCGATGGATGGTGCGTGCTCTCACTCCCAGGCCTGTGGGTTGTCGGCAACAGTAATTTTGCATTCCTTGGAAACAAACGGGGAGGTGGGTGTTTGGAATTTGTGGGATACGTATTGTTACTGGATTGGGCATTGGGCTGAATGACCTCTTGGGGGGTGGGCCTTCCAACTTTGGGATTCTTGACCAGAAGATTTCTCCAAATGGGTTTTATACCGGTGTAAGTTGCCTGAGGGACATGGGTGGCGCTGTGGTCTAAACCACAGAGCCCTAGGGCTTGCCGATCAGAAGGTCGGCGGTTCGAATCCCCGCGATGGGGTGAGCTCCCGTTTCTCGGTCCCTGCTCCTGCCAACCTAGCAGTTCGAAAGCACGTCAAAGTGCAAGTTGATAAATAGGTACCGCTCTGGCGGGAAGGTAAACGGCATTTCTGTGCGCTGCTCTGGTCCGCCAGAAGCAGCTTAGTCATGCTGGCCACATGACCCGGAAGCTGTACGCCAGCTCCCTCAGCCAGTAAAGCGAGATGAGCGCCGCAACCCCAGAGTCGTCCGCGACTGGACCTAATGGTCAGGGGTCCCTTTACCTTTACCTTTAAGTTGCCTGAAGTGTGGCTGGTCAGAATTTGTTAGTAGCCTGGGCAAAGTGGCCGAGGACCACTCCTTTGTTAGGGATGCTTCTCAATACCTTGCCTGGTGCATAAAGAAATTGCCAAAGGCTGTTCTGGCAGGGAGGTATGGGAGCCATTTTGGAGATGGGCATGTGTCTTTCTTCCCCTCCCCTTTCCTCTTCCTTTGGCTGGGGATGATGTCATTAAGCAGTGTGTGTAAACTGGCCAGAGACAAACAGAGAGCTGGGATGGTTCTGGAAGCATCTTACAGTGCTAGTTGACTGCCCTGTAGGAGCAGTGAACTTTGAGACATCTGACAGAGCATTCAGTGCTGTTCCTCCACTTCTGATCAACCTGTATATTTGTAAGGGAACACAAAATCTAAACAGCCTCAGCTCAGTATACCTGAAGGAGGGTCTCCACCCCCATCGTTCAGCCCAGACACTGAGGTCCAGCTCCGAGGGCTTTCTGGTGGTTCCCTCACTGTGAGAAGCCAAGTTACAGGGAACCAGACAGAGGGCCTTCTCGGTAGTGGCACCCGCTCTGTGGAACACCCTCCCTTCAGATGTCAAGGAAATAAACAGTTACCTGACTTTTAGAAGACATCTGAAGGCAGCCCTGTTTAGGGAAGTTTTAATGTTTGATGTTTTATTCTGTTTTTAATCCATTGGGAGCTGCTCAGATTGGCTGGAGAAACCTAGCCAGATGGGTGGGGTATAAATTATTATTATTATTATTATTATTATTATTATTATTATTATTACAACAACACTCTTGTAAGCCTCCAGTGACTTTCAAAAGGAAACAAAATCTGCGTATACACTGCACCCCTGAAACCTTTTACTGCTCCGAGAATGTGCACAACAATTTGAAAACAACTAAACCAAACACAATTTACACCTTCACACAAACAAAATCAAAATTGATTTTAGAAATACTAAATAATAATTGCACAACCATCAAAACATATTTTGTAGCATCCAAAACATTTTTCTTCAACCTGTTCCGCTCACTTCTGAGCATCAACGCAAATATCTGTGCACTGACACCTGAAACTTCCCTACTGGGGAAAAAAATAATCCCTGAGTCTACAATTTGATATTAAAAATTTCATTGATGACTTTGTGAGAAAAGGATCAAAAAATTTCATGTGATTTTAGAAGCTAAATGGCAACATCTGGAGGCACATGACTGAGGTTCAGTTGCCGAGCACATTTTGTACTGCCTACTCCATATCTCTTACCAATTTATCCTGCCTCTTCTTCTCAAAATAGTGCATGGGAATCTGGATTTTGCTGACTTCCTGGACATTTTGAAGACCACCCCATCCTTCACAGAAAGAGAGGGTACGTGGAGAGGGAATTGTGGGAATGTTGAGGAAAGTAGGAGAGGATATATTAACTAGGGCCCTGCGGGACTTGACTTCTTTCCGCAGGGCCTGCAAGACAGAGCTGTTCCACCAGGCCTTTGGCCAGGGCACAGTCTGACCCCCTCCTTTGGTAATCCTCACAGAACTCTAGCCCAATGGTTGCCATTAATTTGATTCTGAATTGATTTTAGAATGAATTGATTTTAGAATGTATTTCAATTAATTGATTGTGATTTTATGTAAACTGTGTTACTTTTACTGCTGTTAGCCGCTCTGAGCCTGGCTTCGGCTGGGGAGGGCGGGATATAAATAAAATTTTATTGTTATCATTATTATTAAATATTATCCCTCCTCACTCACGCTAGTGAGAAAGCAGCAGAGCACATTCTCTTGCACATTGCGGCAAGCAAGTTGATGGATTTGTTAGAATCATTTAAATTAAGCAATCCAGTCTGGCTTGTCCTGGTAAGTTTCCCCTTTTATTTAAAACAATAATAACACGGCAGTCTTGTTTAAAAGTAAGAGTAAAGTTCACAGTTCACAGCAGTATTCTGAAGGCAGGCTTTATCTTGTGGTTACAGTTACATTTGTAGAGAAAAGAAGTCTGAGCTAGGCCTCGGACTTTCTACCTCGTGGCTTCCATCCTCTGTAAGGTTGAGCCGTGTGCTGCTGGCTAAGAGCCAGAAGAGAGGAAGATGGCAAAAGAGGAAGATGGCTGCACGGCTAGCCCTTTTATAGGGTCTGCTAGGGTCACACCCATCTACCTGGTCACACACAGGGGGTGTCGGAATCTGTGTTTGACCAAGCTGATAAAGCTCATCTTCCTCCAGCCGAGTCCTTCGGAATCACCCTCCGATGATAATTAACGACCTGAGCCTCTGATAAGGCTCCAGGCACATTCCATTCAGCAGAGAATCAAAACAGCACACGGAAGTGATGAGATTTATGGCTACGTGGCTATGCTTTATTTTCTAAGCTACGCACACAGAAAAAAAACATCCTCTGTGCGAGAGCAGAGAGCTGAACAAAGGAACAGGAAACCAGTACGTCACATCCGTCTCCCATCTCCCGTGAGACTTCCAACAGCCTGGAATGTGTCTGGAATGTAAACAGAGTCTTGTGACTCTAAGCAGCTGCACAGTGGCAAAACAGAAACTAACAGGGGGAGGATGCTTCAGAAGAAGTATGACAGGAAGTCCTTCCTGTCTGGGGCAACATTCCTCTGTGTGTCCACTCTAGGCAACAGGAATTGTTGTATTTGACTGCTTCAGTGACGATACATCCCACAGAAATGGAGCAAAATATGGCTCTGTTTCTCATTTTCTGACCTAGGCTGAGTACACGCTCTACCTTTAAGCTCATCCTTTTTCTCAAGGAATTGTGGTGACGTCTGCACTGTTAAGGATTGCTGGGAATTGTAGCACCAGGCTTAGCCACACCTGCCTTTTGCCCTGTTCTTTGCAGACACAAGTTCACGGTTATGAGTGTGAACATCAACATCAGCTTGGCCAGTCAGTGTCCTTAACTTCACTGGTAAAATATGGCAGATAGGGCCCAAGCGTGAAATTTCCTAAACTACTCTTTGGCAGGGAGAACTAGGGCAAATATTGTTTCCCTTGCAACGCTCTGCTTGCCCGAATAATCCCCCCACTGGAATATATTGGAATTAAGTGGTTATTTTGTGCACACTAATAGACTTCTTCCTCTTCCCCTGCACTTTCTACAGCTCTCAAGAATGCTCTGTTCATTTTCAAAAACATTAGGAAAGACATGGTGGCCATTGATGACTTAGAGACCATTTTGGCTTGCCTGGGGGTCACTCTGAGCCCCAAGGTTATACAACATGCAGTGGGATCCGTCCGAGTTACCTGTAAGTATCCACCAATTTCAGTGTGTGCTGAAGTAGGAGGGGGTGGGTTGTGTGAATGCACTGAATGTTTCGCTGGTGGGCTGCAAATTTCAGCCAGGCCTCTGTTGTCCTTGAGCTCAGCAAACGTTCTCCTGATCCAGGGTCAGAAAAGAACTTTGGAGGTTCATTAGTGTTAATTTACAAGACCTCAAATTCTCTTCCAGCTCAGGTTCATGCCCAGTCCAGAGAGGAACACCTGGCTTTCCTGGCCTCCCCTCTTGAAAGTAACAGACCTACATCCCTCCATAGTATTTAGCACTGAGCCAAAATTTCCATCTGGGATATTTTTCTTCTGCAACTGGAAAGTGGGACGGAGAGGGCAAAAGAAAGAGAGTGGGGGGGGGATAAAATCTAAAGATTTTAGGGTTCAGAGAAAATAGAAAAATCCTGCAGTTTAGCATAAAAATATACAAAGGTCTACTATCCCCTCCCATAGGAGCCTGCCTGCATCTTAAGATCATCTACAGAGGCCCTCTTGTTGATTCCAAATCCACATTTGCTTGGAATAAGAAAGAGACCTTTTTTTACCGTTATTGCACTCAAACTTTGGAACTCCCTGCCTGGAGAAGTTCGTTTCTCCTCCCCCCTCCCCTTATTGGCCTGCCACAGCATTAAAAGTATGATTTCTTAAGTATGCCGAGAGTTGGTAAAGGTAAAGGGACCCCTGACCATTAAGTCCAGTCACGGACGACTCTGGGGTTGCAGCGCTCATCTCGCTTTACTGGCTGAGGGAGCCGGTGTTTGTCTGCTGACAGCTTCCGGGTCATGTGGCCAGCATGACTAAGCCGCTTCTGGCGAACTAGAGCAGCGCATGGAAACACTGTTTACCTTCCCGCCGGAGTGGTACCTATTTATCTACTTGCACTTTGACGTGCTTTCAAACTGCTAGGTTGGCAGGAGCAGGGACCGAGCAACGGGAGCTCACCCCGTCGCGGGGATTCAAACCCCCGACCTTCCGATCGGCAAGCCCTAGGCTCAGTGATTTAGACCACAGGGCCACCCACGTCCCCTATTCCCTTCGCAGAGTACCATTCCCAAAGTTTTCTGGGAAGAGGGTTGACTCTGGAATTCACAGCTCTGTGACAGAATAGGTGCCTCCTATTCCAGCTCTCAGAACCCTTTTACAAACAACACTTCCCAGAATTCTTTAGGGGAACCTGTGGCTGCTTTAAGTGCAATGGTACTGCCTTTACTATGTAGTGCAGATGGTCCCAGAATCTGACATCCGACCCTGCAAAATACAGATAGCCAAAGGTTAACAAATTCCCAATTGCAAATCAGTTGCATCAACACCAGCTGCTGAAGAACTCTCCTCAGCCTGTTGGTCTGGAAGATCAACAGGACTGGACAACACTGGTGGACCTCACTGGGCAAAGTGGAACTGTGGCTGAGAGGGGCCTTCTCCACGTTGCCCCAACCTTGAAAACAGGAGCCCTTAAGCATTTGGGTTTAAATGGGGAGAGGCATTACTTTGCATAAGCAGAACCCATTTCCTTTCATTCTGTTACAGGGGATGGGAAAATAAACATCTCAGAATTCCTGTCACTTGTGAGAGGACCACCAGTTTGCCATAAAGGACTAGGTAAGTGATCATTGTCCATAAATTGGACTGGGGTCTATCTAAGGGAATTTCACTATGCTCCTCTTTGTCTTCTACCATATGTGGTGGT
Organism: Podarcis raffonei; assembly: GCF_027172205.1. Lineage (NCBI taxonomy): Eukaryota > Metazoa > Chordata > Lepidosauria > Squamata > Lacertidae > Podarcis > Podarcis raffonei. The sequence continues at coordinate 16,089,781 of NC_070614.1, forward strand.
CGTGTTGCAAAGTGAGAGGCTTTTGGGAATTGGTTTATAATGAACTTAAAAAAATCTTGAAATATACATTTCCCAAAAAGCCAGAAGCTTTTTTGTTAGGAATGGTCAGTAAAGAAATTAAAAAAGAAGACAAGATCTTGTTTCTATATGCTACGACAGCTGCAAGAATTATGCTAGCACAAAATTGGAAATTAGAAGTGATACCCAACATAGGTGATTGGCAGGTTAAAATGATAAATTATGCTGAGCTTGATAGAATATCAGGAAGATTAAGGGACCAAGACGAACAGAAATTTCATGATAATTGGAAGAAATATTTAATGTATATGGAATCTAAATCTCAGGTGACACTAGTGGGGTTGAAATAACTCTAACAGCGGGAAAGGCCTATGTAAAAGAGTTAAAAAGTACGCGACTATATAATTTATTTGATACTTACCAAAGGAGTGGAGGGAAGTCCAAGGCTCAGTTGAGACTAACTCAGTTATGTATTTTATTTATGATTTGTGAAGTGGATATAATTTGTATAAGGTATGTGGTGGATTTTTTGTTTATGTTTTTCCTGGATATATGTGCAAATATGAATAAAAATTTATAAAAGAGACACAATGCTCCTCTTTGAAGCAGAATGGGCACAGCGATTGAAACAAGTGTTTTCATAGGACTTTCACGGTGTTCAAAGTACTTCAGAAACATTTGGTTCTTGTAGAAAAATCTGTGGCCATCCATATGCTGCTCTCGCCATTTTTGAACATTGGTCCTGCTGGCTGGGGCTGATGGGAATTGGAGTCGAACAACATTTGGAGAGTCAAAGGTTCTACATCCTTACAGCAACATTGTACAACTGGTTGGAATTGTTAACCTGACATAGCAGAATAGGATAGGGGGTAGGGAAAGGACTTGAGGGGGAAAGAAAGTAACATACTTGGCTTAGTATGTGTAAAAGATTTACCCACTTTTAGAGTGTCATGAAATTCTACTCAATATTGAGCCAGAGCAGAACTCCAACATATAGTTAGCAGAGTAAAAACTTAAAACACGTTGCAGGATTCCCCAAAAATTGACCAGAGGCGATTATATTTCATCCAGCAGAGCTTTACTGCTACTGAAGGCAAATGAGCAGAATGGTCACAAATCCAATAAATTCAGGACTGGCACTGTCCATAAGAAATCCAGTTGCAGTAGTCTTAACTTAAACTTAAAATAATATCTCTATGAGTCTAAACCTGAACAGTAAGCATTTTATGTACAGAACATCACATCAGAAGGAGAAGAAGAGGAGTTTGGATTTGATATCCCACTTTATCACTACCCGAAGGAGTCTCAAAGCGGCTAACATTCTCCTTTCCCTTCCTCCCTCACAACAAACACTCTGTGAGGTGAGTGGGGCTGAGAGACTTCAGAGAAGTGTGACTGGCCCAAGGTCACCCAGCAGCTGCATGTGGAGGAGCGGAGACGCGAACCCGGTTCCCCAGATTACGAGACTCTTAACCACTACACCACACTGGCTCAGAAGGAAAAGAGATAGAAAAAGAGAATGAAATCCAGGCTGCTTCTGGCCTTACTTTTATAGTCAGCATGACCTTGACGGAAAGAGCTAAGAGAACCAGTTTAAACCAGCTGTACAGTGGTACCTCTGGTTACGTACTTAATTCGTTCCGGAGGTCCGTTCTTAACCTGAAACTGTACTTAACCTGAAGCACCACTTTAGCTAATGGGGCCTCCTGCTGCTGCCGCGCTGCCGCTGCGCAATTTCTGTTCTCATCCTGAAGCAAAGTTCTTAACCTGAGGTAATATTTCTGGGTTAGCGGAGTCTGTAACCTGAAGCGTACGAAACCCGAAGTACCACTGTACTCAGCTTCTCTGAAGGAATAACCCAAACATCATGAACCTTCCGCTTGTTTCTTTCACGCAGAGAAGCTTCCAGAACCCTCCTGAATTAATTAGAATAGGAAAGATCTCTACACATCAGAGCAATACTTTCTGGACTAAGAAATGCAAACTGACACAGAGAGGCAGGCATACCTTCCTTTGTTTTCTCTACGAGTCACTGATCTGGATGGGGGCACCTAAAAGGAGGTAACCCTAGAGCAGTGACTTCTGGAGAAATGCAGTGGGTAGGTTCTGTTAACAGAAGATCATTCTCCTGTTTCTGCATGGAGAGTAAATGGCTTTGGCTCTGTATACTTGAAGGAGCGTCTCCATCCCCATCGTTCAGCACAGACACTGAGGTCCAGATCTAAGGGCCTTCTGGTGGTTCCTTCACTGCGGGAAGTGAAGCTACAGGAAACCAGGCAAGAGGGTCTTCTCAGTGGTGGCACCCACCCTGTGGAACACCCTCCCGTCAGATGTCAAGGAGATGAGAAACTAGATAACCTTTAGAAGACATCTGAAGGAATCCCTGTACAGTGGTACCTCGGGTTAAGTACTTAATTCGTTCCGGAGGTCCGTTCTTAACCTGAAACTGTTCTTAACCTGAAGCACCACTTAAGCTAATGGGGCCTCCTGCTGCTGCCGCGCTGCCAGAACACGATTTCTGTTCTCATCCTGAAGCAAAGTTCTTAACCTGAGGTAATATTTCTGGGTTAGCAGAGTCTGTAACCTGAAGCGTATTTAACCTGAAGCGTATGTAACCCGAGGTACCACTGTATAGGGAAGCGTTTCAATGTTTACTGTTTCATTAGTTTTTATATATGTTGGAAGCTGTCCAGAGTGGCTGGGGCACATTAATATATTGTCATTATCATTATCATCCTTCTCATTATTAGCCCAGTCCTGCCAGAGCACTAGATCTTGATGAGCTGCAGCAGGCAGCCTTTTCTGTGCGTACATATTTTTGGTTCATAGGAGACTGGTCATTTTAATTTTATTTACTTCTTGCTGAACTCTTGAGAGCTCTCTCATGGCACATTGATGCGCCCCTGCCTGCACACAGTTTAGAAGTTGTTGTGCGAAATATTTTTGTTTCAGAAGTACAGTGGTACCTCGGGTTACAGACGCTTCAGGTTACAGACTCCACTAACCCAGAAATAGTACCTAGGGTTAAGAATTTTACCTCAGGATGAGAACAGAAATCGCGCAGCGACAGCGCGGCAGCAGCAGGAGGCCCCATTAACTAAAGTGGTGCTTCAGGTTAAGAACGGACTTCCAGAACAAATTAAGCTCTTAACCTGAGGTACCACTGTATATAAGGGTTATTCTGTGGAGGCCTTGTTTCAGCTGAAGCTGCAGAATCTGATAGGGTCTCTTTGCTTCTCTCTGCTACATCTGTAGATGAAAGCTCTACTTGGGGGTCTTCCCGGGGCTTTTCCAGTAATACGGATGATTCAGAGACCCAATGGAGAATGCTGCCTGCTCACCAGCCTCTCTTCTATAATCCTGATTACGACGCCGCTCTTGCCCGGCTACGGAAGAGGAAAACCAAATCCCAGAAGCCTGCTGAGGCTGAGCAGACCAAACCCAGTACTGCAATTCCTGAAAGCCGTGTGGAAGAGAAGACCATTGAGTGGCCAAAAGTCCGACGAAGCTTTGGCTATACAAGTCAGGACACTCTGTTTCCTCTATCCTCCACCTTATCCTTGAAAGAAGATGCCAGGATTTCCGCCCAGAAGGCAAGAAAGGTGTCGTTGAGCGCAAGCCAAGAAGAGGACGTTTCTTTCTCAGTGATCAACTATGACGCAATCCAGAAGCAAAAGAAGAAGAAGAGACTGTCCTTCAACAAGGATCTTCCAAGGAGGTATGACTTTGAAGAGACCTTCCAGACATCGGATTCCGAAAGTGAAGGCAAACTGTCAGAAGCAGTATCCGACCAGCAAGGTGGGTTCTGAAATGTTGTCCATTCAATGCAATACATGCTTGAACTTGCGCATTTTGAATCAAATGAACTGGAGGGGTGGTTGTCATTTACAATATGGGATTTGTCTTCTAATGAATACAGTGGACGCTCGGGTTGCGAACGTGATCAGTGCGGGATGCACGTTTGCAACCTGCAGCGGCGCATCTGCGCAAGCGCGGGTTGCAATTTGGCGCTTCTTCGCATGCGCAAAGTGCAATTTAGCACTTCTGCGCATGTGCTACCACTGAAACCTGGAAGTAACTCGTTCCAGTACTTCCGGGTTTCGGCGGGTGCGTAACCCAAAAAAACACACGCAACCAGAAGCGGCTGTAACCCGAGGTATGACTGTAATAGGGAGCCAGGGTCAAGGATTGCACTTTTTTTTAGCCTGATTGCTGCTAAGCCCCTATTCTGCATGGCTTCTAGGGAAGCCAGATGCTTCCACACTATAAATTTAGTGCCGTGCTTAATTCACTCACTTTTATACAGGGCGTCCGCACGGAGCTTTCATCCAACCATTGTTATCCTGTATTTCCACTGTGGTTCTGTTCTTTTCTCTGACTATGTGACCCTTCCATCTTTCCAAAGCATTTGGGTGATGCATCAGTAAAAGAGAATCATTCACTTCTTAGCGCACATTTCTATGTACACAGTGGCGGAGTTTCATGCTCTGGCACCGGGGGGGGGCGCGGAGAGCAGGCGGGGACAGGGCTGGCACACATCCGGGGGGGGGCAGCCGTGATGGCACCCCACCGGGATCGCACTGCCGGGGACGGTGCGCTCCCCCCCCACCTCCTCTTCCCCCGCTACAGTATGTACACATCCCATTACGTTCTTTCCAACCGCTCAGCGTGACATGGCTGCTGTTTGTGGAGCCGATAGAAGCTCAGCATACTTTCATTATAACCTTTGGTGAAGGTGCAATTTTTAAAGCCCATTTTTGCTTTCTTAATCAATCTTTTAATTATTATTAGAGTGGCTTTTTCATTAAAAAACCTAATAATATTAATATAAAGTTTTATAGGTATAGGGAAACCAAACAACCCTATTTCTGATCACTGCCGAAATGGCAGTAACTGGAATGGTTTTTAAAAAATAAAAATATTCATGTTATGGCATTATTGTGCTTATAGCATCATGGGTGCTTCCTGACAGTGGATTAATTTGCAAGCGGACCATTGAGATATTGCATATGGGGTTTATATGTCTCTTGAGTTTTACCCAGAAAGGGTAAATCCAGATTAAATTAGGGACAGGGATATGTTATGGCATTTCGATGCCGATGGCATCATGTAGATCAGAGTTTTACAAGCTGTGTTTTGCAACATGTTAGTGTGTCGGTTGCAATGTGTTGGTGTGTCTTGCGAACGCTCCCTGTGCTCCTCCCGGAACTGGAAAGAGAGCGGGCAGCCCTTTACAGTTTGCTGGTAGAACTGAATTAGTGTGCTGCGAAATGATGTACGTCTAAAAAATGTGATGCCAACATGAAAAGTGTGGAAAGCTCTGGTGTAGATGCTGCAAACAGCCATGGTGGTGGCAGCTACAATTTGCAAACCCAAGAAGCATTAATCCTACCAAACCTGCCTCCAGATATTTGGAACCACACTCTTTAATATCATAATGCAAAACAACAACAACCCCATGATGGTGTTGTGGTGCTGTTGCATGATGCTGTTGTGGTAATGTGGGTGGCACTGTGGTCTAAATCACTGAGCCTCTTGAGCTTGTTGATCGGAAGTTTGGCGGTTTGAATCCCTATGACAGGGTGAGCTCCCATTGCTCTGTCCCAGCTCCTGCCAACCTAGCAGTTCAAAAGCACACCGGTGCAAGTAGATAAATAGGTACCGCTGTGGCAGGAAGGTAAATGGCATTTTTGTGTGCTCTGATTTCTGTCAAGGTGTCCCGTTGCGCCAGAAGCGGTTTAGTCATGCTGGCCACATGACCCGGAAAGCTGTCTGTGGGCAAACGACGGCTCCCTCAGCCTGAAAGCAAGATGATGGGACAACCCCTTTGACTGGACTTAACCGTCCAGGGGTCCTTTAACCTTTACTTCCCAGAACACTGAGCAAATTCTGGAGGCCAGACTCCCAGGTTTACTTTCCTTTAGACAAGAGACCACTGGAGACCAATGTCTTTGTAGTTTTGCTTTATTTTCAAATATATAAGTAGAGCAGAGGAGAAGCAAATAAACACTCCTAAAGCAGGCAGAAAACCAGCCAAGCTTGCTTCGGATTCCACAGGCATCTCAGACTGCATCACTTACAGCCAATCAGAGTTCCTCTCCCCTCTCCCTTTGCCCTTCTCTTTCTCCTTCTTCGCCAACTTCAAAACAATCAGACTGTTCCTCTGCCTCCTCACACTAGCCCAAAATCTCAAAATCTGTTAAGTGCAGGCCACCACCATTTACACATGTTCAATATGTGCATGACCGTGCATAGATGCATCATGCCGAACCTGGAAGTGACCTGAAAACATCACAAAAATGTCGCAAAAAGGGGGCAGAATGGGGCAGGGGCATAACAGGGTGTTTGTAAGCTTTTACAATGGTGCTTCAAATATGTGTGATTTCATGTAAGTGTGGTGCATGGGAATGTAAACCCCGCATAAATGGGGGGGGCAGTTTTGCCTGTATTACATGCCAAAAACTGAAGATAGAATTGTAGAGCTGTAGAGCTGGAAGGGACCCCGAGGATCATCTAGTCCAACCCCCTGCAATGCAGGAATATGCTGCTGTCCCAGGGGATCAAACCTGCAACCTTGGAGATATCAGAACCACACTCTAACCAATGGAGCTATCCAGATATTCCCATCAATTCAAGGCCCATTTAACTTTCTTTTCTTAATCCCCACCCACTGAGGAAATAAAAGCCAGCCATTTCCTCTCTCCCTTCCCTTCAGTTATCAAGTGATCAACTTAGTATGTCATTACCAACCAGAGTCAGTAATGTTATGTGTGGCCAGAGGAGTAAGCTGTGTTAAAGATGAGATGCAGAGCAAAAAATGTTATGCCTCTTCACTTCAGAAAACAAGCAACAACATCGCGGGGAGCTTCGCAAAACATTTGATCACCTGGGCAGCCAAGATAACCTTACAGTGGCATTTTCCTGACAATTCTAGACATTATACTTGCTATGAGAAACACCAGTGTTGTGTTGTACTGGAATCCAGCATTGCCTGAGCTCTGTGAGTGTAGCTTTCTCCCGACTGAAGTGCAGAGTGTTTGAGGACCAGGACATTCGCAGGGAAACCAAAATGCTTATTTACAAAGCTATTGTACTACCAACTTTACTGTGTGCTTGTGAAACGTGGACCACTTGAAAAAGCCACCTCCAGCTCCTTGAAAGATTCTGTCAACGGTGTCTTCGAAAAGTTTTAGATATCACCTGGGAAGACAGGTGAACTAATGCCAGAGTACTGGAAGAAGCAAAGATCACCAGTGTCGAAGCAATGATTCTTCAACATCAACTTCGTTGGACTGGTCATGTTGTTTGGATGCCTGATTATTGTCTTCCAAAGCAACTACTCTATTCCGAACTTTAAAATGGAAAGCATAATGCTGGTGCTCAACCAAAGAGGTTCAAAGACTCTCTCAAGGCAAATCTTTAAAAATGTAGCATAAACACTGACAACTGGGAAACACTGGCCTGCGAGTGCTCCAGTTGGAGAACAGTCTTTACCAAAGGTGTCATGGGCTTTGAAGATGCTCGAACTCAGGACGCAAGGGAGAAAAGTGCTAAGAGGAAGGCACGTTTGGCAAATCCCACCAAGATCAAGTCCTGCCCAGAAACCAATGTCCCCACTGTGGAAGGACGTGTGGCTCCAGAATTGGCCTCCACAGTCACTTACGGACTCACTTTTGAAAACCGTGTTTATGGAAGACAATCTTACTTGGCTACGAGTGATCGCCAAAGAAGAAGAGGAGTTTTACTGGTATTTCTCACAGCAAATGCACAAAGCAGAGACATCTAAAGCATTTCTGTGTCTGTGAATCTGTTTTGTACCCTGGACAAAACAGGGCTCTCAGAGATGTGTTTAATGACAGTGTTTAATGGTGTATGTGCACATGGAAGGGAGTCCCACACTTTGCATGTTTGCTGCAGGAAGCACTAGTGCCTTTTCCAACATCACACGGGTCAAACACACATTGGCCTCTGAAAGTGCCCTCGGCAGGGAGCCTCAACCAGTTTTTACTTCCTAATGAGTGTATTTGCATGATCCCTATGATTGTAAATACAGGCCGGTGTTCAGTTATCGTTCAGCTTTGTTTGAAGTGCACCCTTGAAACCTCCTGGCTTTGCACCTAAGAACAATTGCAAGTATCCATTGGATCATCCCAACTTGGCCCACATAGCATGAAGCAAGTGCTACCCTCAGTTGGTGCAGAGTTCAGGTTTCAGTTCTGTGTTGAATTTGCCTTTTCAAAGGGTGCAAAACACCACTCCTCATGAACATTTGCCTTTTCATGCGAAACAAAGCCAAGTGCTACACGAACATAAGAAAATCCTTGTGAGGGCCTGGGACTCGGGCTCGGACTCGGAACCAGAGGAGTCTCAGTCTGCACGCACCGGATCCTTTGCCTCAGGCGGCATCTGAACCTAGTCTGGGGCCTGATTCTGAAGAGCCCCAGTCTGCACAGGTTCCCCTGCAAGAAGCACCAGCTGGGCCGAGTCAGGGGCCTGAGCCTGCCCTGGCTACAGATGCAGGGATTACCTCGTTGCCTTCAGCTGGGCAATCACTTACAGCTGCTACACTACCAGTTGGGTCAGGAGATGCTGAGGCGGCCTCTGGGTCCAGTAACCCACCGACATCTCCTGAGCTTCAGAGACTAAGGTCTGAGAGAAGGAGAGACCTGAGTACTCACAGGAGGAGTGCTCGCCTTCGGGCGAGACAGGGAGGTGAATAACCGGGGGATCAGGACCGACCGTTACCCCAACAAAGATAAAAGGTTGTCAGACCCCACCTCAGGTTGCGGGAGCAACATTGCTGTTTGCTAGAACCTGCCTGAGACCCTGTGCCTGACCTTGTCTAGTTTCCTGCCTCATGTCCTGCTTTGGCCCTCACAGAACCCTTGGATCGGTTGGTGAAGATCAGCATGGACTTGCCCATGGAAGGATCTTGATTTGCACTGGCTAAGATAATTTGGAATCCCACTCTTTATTTGATCCAAGTTCTACATGGATGCTCCTCATGACATGTCCAAAGGGTATTGTTTTTGTTTGTTACCTGTGTACCCTGCCTTTCCAAGGAAGCTAACAACAAAATCCAATACGTTACAAATAAGTAACATCGCGATAAAGCCATATAAAAATATAAACGGAGTATATAAAAGGGTTGGGGGGAAGAGAAAAAATGGCACACAATTAAAAACATGGTGAGTTGTATTCACTTAAGTCGTAATCAGAATAGACCTATTGAAATTAATGAATAATGGCTAACTTAGGTCCATTGTTTTCAGTGGGTCTAACCCAATTAACTTAAAATACAGAGGAAAAGACAGAGAGGGGAACTGCCGTCTAATATATAGCCTTTTGCTTTCTCGTTAATACATGGGCTTAGAAAAATCTACAGTGGCGCCGAAAAGTTTTTATTATTTTACAAATTTGCCTGCCGTATCCCAATGATTTGGAGTGAATTGCAGCCTGCTTCCCTTCGCTCTCGCTGACAATTGCGTCCCCACCTAGGGGGGCTGGTGTCCAGTCTCTCCCCTGCATCTCAGCCACCCTGAATGGCCATTTTAGAGACCCTAAAGAGTAGCAGTGGGCAAACCCACAAACTACATGTGGTACTCTAAGCCTCTTTGGCAGGCATAGGCAAACTTGGCCCTCCAGCTGTTTTGGGACTACAACTCCCATCATCCCTGACCACTGGTCCTGCTAGCTAGGGATGATGGAAGTTGTAGTCCCAAAACATCTGGAAGGCCGAGTTTGCCTATGTCTGCGTCTGAGTCTTCGGTGCCTGGGTGGGCATGGAGAAACACTCTCACCACCTAAGCAGAGAGATAGAGAGCAGGCTTTGGAAGGCATGGGTCCAGGGCCCAACAGGCAGTGGTCATCTTTTGAAATCCCAAAGAAAAAGAGCTGGAACTGATTCTTACTTGAAGCGGGCATTTCTGCAAAGCTTGTAGTTTTTGTTGGTGTTTCCTAGCACTCCTCTGCTGCTGAAGGGGTTGAAATGGAACCACAGCAACTACTTTTCTCACGGCCCTTTGCTGTCATCTATTGCCTTGGGAAATGTGGCCACAAGTTTCTAATGGCATTGAGTGGTGGGCAGAACACAACCTTGCATTCCATTGGCCAGCATTCACTAGGGATGACAGCAGAATGGGCCTCTTGTTATGTAAAACTCTGCTTACCTCACATAGCGGGTGGGGAGTTGCCCCATTACTTTAGAGGCCCCTTGTATATATAATTTTGTAAATTCATTACCACTTTTAAAAATTGTCATCGTACATAAATCATAATCATTTTACAAATAGGATTCTCAGAATCCCCAAACTTCCCCAGATACTCTTTTCAAACTGCATCCATATTTTCATAAATCTCAATTTTTACCATAGTTCTCGCTTCATTGCAATCCTGCCAATGTTCTCAGTTGTTTACAGTCTTCTTTCAAGAAACTTGAAAAAATTCCTCATCCTTTTCTTTATTAAATTTATTTTCCTCTTGATCTCTGATTTTCCCGGTCATTTCCGCCAATTTGGCATAGTCCATCATCTTTATCAGCCATTCTTCTTTTGTAGGTAGATTGTCTTCCTCCCATCTTTGAGCAAGTAGCATCCGTGCAGCTGTTGTAGCATACATAAATAATCTGTTCTGATCCTTAGGAATTTCTGGACCTAAAATTACTAGTAAGAAAGCTGTAGGTTTTGTTTTTGTTTTGTTTTTTTACAAAAGTTATTTTAAACATTTTTTTCAACTTATTATAAATCATTTTCCAATATACTTTTTTTTTTTTTTTGCATGTCCACCACATCTGGTGTAATGTGCCTTCCTTCTCTTTACACTTCCAACATGTATTTTTAGCAGTTCTATACATTTTTGCTAGTTTAGTAGGAGTTACCGTATTTTTCGCCCCATAGGACGCACTTTTCCCCCTCCAAAAATGAAGGGGAAATGTGTGTGCATCCTATGCGGTGAATGCAGGCTTTCGCTGAAGCCTGGAGAGCGAGAGGCATCGGTGCGCACTGACCCCTCTCGCTCTCCAGGCTTCAGGAAGCTATCCGCAAGCCTTGCAAGCCCGGCAGGAGTTCCCGCGGGCTCACAAGGCTTGCAGGCAGCAGCCTGCAGCCCGAAGCACGGGGAGCCCTCCGGAGGGTGCCCCGTGCTTCGGGCGGGTATCTGCAAGCCTTGTGCGTCGGACGGGAGGTCCCGCTGGGCGCGTGAGGCTTGGGGCGGCAGCCTGAAGCACGGGGAGCCCTCCGGAGGGCTATTAAACGGTACCTATTAATCTACTTGCACTGATGTGCTTTTAACTGCTAGGTTGGCAGGAACCGGGGCAGAGCAACGGGAGCTCACCCCATCATGTGGATTTGAACCACCAACCCTCCGATCGGCAAGCCCAAGAGACTCGGTGGTTTCAACCACAGTGCCACCCGCGTCTCGCTGGTTCTGTGTATAGCATGTAGTTTGCCCCTAACTAGAGTCTCTCTTCAGCTTTGCAGAATGCCTTTGATATCCTCAACACGCTTGCAGAAGATTACATGAAAGGCAATGAACTGCACTCCACTTTTCACAAAATGGGAGTGAGTGTGAATGAGAAAGAGTTCCAGGATGTGCTGCAGAAGGCGGGTTTGGCAAGTGAGTCTCTCCAGGGTCCTTTGGGCTTCGCCTGAGGCAGGCTTTGGGCTGGTGTGGCAAGTGTGCGGTGCTCCTTTCCGTTCCAAACTTGCCTGAGCACCTCAACTCCCTCCCTTTCTTCCTTCTGGTTTTTATTTTTTTAAATCTAAAAATCTGTGTGTGCTGTTGCAGGGGCTCTGTTAGTCTGGCAGTCCTCAAAGACAATCAACCAGCAGTATAATTTATGTAACATATTTTTCGCTCCATAAGACGCACCTAGTTTTTGGAGGAGGAAAACAAGAAAAAAAAATATTCTGAATCCCAGAAGCCAGAACAGCAAGAGGGATCGCTGCGCAGCGAAAGCAGCGATCCCTCTTGCTGTTCTGGCTTCTGGGATAGCTGCACAGCCTGCATTCGCTCCATAAGACACACGCACATTTCCCCTTACTTTCTAGGAAGGAAAAAGTGAGTCTTATAGAGTAAAAAATACGGTATTTTAAACTACTAAGGGAGGTCACCTCCTGTGGTGGACTTAGAGAGAATGGCTTTCTCTCCCACCACTGTTAGCTTGATTGTGGGGCTGGGGTGGCAGGTCCAGTCTCTGTTCACCAACCTCTGTGCTTCTTTTGGACCCGGACACAGAGAAGGGCCTCGGGTGATGAAGGCAGGTTCATACAGTTGGCTGCCAGTCCCTGTGAACAAACCCTCATGGTCTCATGCCTAAAACTTGACATTGCAGGAGATGGGATGGTGAACTTCTCCAACTTCGTGTCTGCCTTGGGGAAAACAAGCCGCATCACTGAATTCGCAAGTAAGCAGACTAGACCTTCCTGCGTCAGGTTGTGTTAAAGGTCTTTACAGGGGGACAAAGGATGCTTGATTCCACCCCTTAGTTACACCAAGAGCCCAAGCTATTGCCAGTAGTGGAACATCCCAGCCCCAAATAATGATTGGCAGGGGTCGTTTTTTGAAAACCAGGGCAGATGTTTTCTCCAGCACTGTGACAGTGTGGGGGAAGACAAAGCCTTAGAAGAAACCAAGTAAAAAAGAAATTTAAAGAGGCTGATGATGAACCCTCCAGGACAAACAAACGTGTTTAGATTACCCAAAGAACTTCCTTTGCTAAAAGGACTGTACAGTGGTACCTCGGGTTACATACGCTTCCGGTTACAGACTCCGCTAACCCAGAAATAATACCTCAGGTTAAGAACAGAAATCGTGCGACGGCGGTGCGGCGGCAGCGGGAGGCCCCATTAGCTAAAGTGGTGCTTCAGGTTAAGAACAGTTTCAGGTTAAGAACGGACCTCCAGAAGGAATTAAGTACTTAACCCGAGGTACCACTGTACTTGTTCTTGAAGGTATAGCTGATGTAGGATTCTACTGCTGACATCCCATAGTCTAGTGGGAACACAGAGGCACTGACCCGAACCCTCAGTATCTGCCCCTCTTCACAGGCGAAAAAATCAGGATGGGGGGGCTTAATCCAGTTTGCAAGGGGGCCTGCTGAATTTCCTCAAATAGTTTTGCCCCATGCTTACCTTTGGTTGCTGCTGTGGGGATGCTTCCGTTTGTTTGCTTATTTATTTACTTAAAATTGAAAAGCTTGTTCCCATCGCTGCATGCGGACTCCAAAGTTCCAGCATCCCCAGCCAACACCGTTCACGGACGGTGGTTTTTGCAGGCCAGGAACGTACAACCCTCTCTGGGGAGTGAGAACCAACACACTGTGTGCAAGGTTTGTTCTTGGGATAAAGTTCTAGGCTGAAGTTCAGCTGAGACATCAGGTGTCCATGTCTGCAGTGTTAAAAGGTGCCATTCAAGCAATCGACAAGATTGAAGAAGGCAAGGTGGCGGTGCACGACCTCCCGGCCTTTGCGAGATGCATGGGCGTCCACCTGTCCGACCACGATTTCAAGCGAGCTCTGAAACACGTATCTGTGGATGGTAAGTACAGGAGGAAATACTTTTTCGTCCGTACTGCTGGAATACCCAGAGGTTTTCTCTGTCATGCAATGTCTTCTGCAACCGCACAGTCTACATCAGGGGTAGTCCATATGTGGTTGGACTACAGCTCCCATCACCCCCCATGCCACCTGGGACCAGTGCTTTCCCCCCCTAAAAAAATGTTTAGGGGTACTCTCATTTTGACTCAAGAAAATCACCATTTTATAGTTCAGATCGGGGAAAACAAATACAGTAAATGGACAAAAGTACAAAGAATGTGCATTGCCTCATATTACACAGCTGACAGCTCACAGTAACTTCTACATTGGCATGAGGTTGTGTGCACAAACATCTTCCCGACATCATTGGTAAAACACCACACATCCACATTCCATGCTGCTTCACACATTAAACTCTCGCTTCCGTCGTGTGACTCAGAAAACACCATAACAGGAAATGAGGCCGGCATCGGGAGCAGCAATGGAACTAATGATTCACCGTGCTAGGGAAGAAACTTATTAATTTTTTTTAGTTTCTTCTCCCGTTAGATTCACAAAATACTTAGCGGTATGCATACCCCTGTGTCCCCCGAGAAAAAAGCACTGCCTGGAGCTAATTAGAGTTGTAGTCCAATAACATCTGGAGGACCTTGGTCTACATCAGCCTTTCTCAACCTGTGGGTCCCCAGATGTTGTTGAACTACAACTCCCATCACCCCTAGCTAGCAAGGCCAGAGCTCAGGGATGATGGGAGTTGTAGTCCAACAACATCTGGGGACCCACAGGTTGAGAACCGCTGGTCTACATTAACCTCCCATTCTGCCCCAGAGAAACATTAGCCCAAAATGTGTCCAGCTTGGCCATTTTGCTTCGTAGAACTGTTGGAAGGGACACTGAAGTTCCTGCAGGATGCAGCTGTGGCATTGCTGGCATTCCGTCTCTGCTTAAATACCTGCAGCAATGGCGAGCCCATCGCTCTTGAAGGCTGTTCTTCCATCCAAGTGCTTTTACCGCTATGGCGATTCTCCTAGAGTTTTGCTAAAAGCTTGCTTCCCTGCAATTTCCACCCACTGGGTCTTGCCCTCCCCTGTGGAACATCTGAGAGCAAGTCTGCTCCACCTTCAGCAAGACAGCACTTCAGATATTTGAAGGTTGTTTTCACACTCCCCTTAACCTCCTCTTCTCCAGGCTTAACAGACTCAGCTTTTTCAACCATTCCTCTTGGGATTTAGTTCCCAGGCCCCCTCATGGTCCTGGTCACCCTGATTTGGGACACAGTCCAATTTCTCTGTGTCCTTCAACTTGGCCCACTCCAAAGCCCTTTCTCCAAATTCCACCCCATGACAGTCAATTGGGGAGGGAAGTGTGTTATGTAGTATTATATTCATCGCCCCACCCCCTTTTCCTGTCCCCTCCTACTGGTTTAAAATGGTAAACTTTTTGAAATATATACTTTCTAAATTTGATTTGTAGGTGATGGAAAGGTAGTTGTGAAAGACTTCATGAAAGTCTTTACCAACACTCCACACTTCTCTGATCTGACAGGTAAGTGAGATTTTCAGCTGGGGAGGGACAGAGGATATGAGCATAGCTGTCAACGTTTCCCTTTTTTAAAGAGAAATTCCCTTATTCCGAATAGGATTCCTCACAAGAAAAGGGAAAAGTTGACAGCTATGGATATGAGGCACCATCGATGCTCTGTTTGAGCTGGGATATCGTAATTCAATTCACTTATCTGCTAGGGTTTGCAGTATTATAGTTACTGTTGTTGTTGTTTAGTCGTCTTAGTCGTGTTCGACTCTCTGTGACCCCATGAACCAGAGCATGTCTTGGAAACTCTCACTTTCTTCTCAAAGCTACTCCTTTTTTTATCTCCATGGAGTTTTCTTGGCAAAATACTGGAGTGGTTTGCCAGTTCCTTCTCCAGGTGAATAATTCAGTGTTATTTATTAATATTATTATGATTAACTGACTACCGGTAATTCATCAACTTTATCCACTGAATGACTTGCACAAAGTGACCTTGGGCCCAGTCACTGTCTCTCAGCCTAACCTACCTCACAGGCTTGTTGTGAAGAGAAAAATGGGGTGGGGAGAAATATACACAGGACCTTGAGACCTCCTTGGAGGAAAAAGTGCTATATAAATGTAATAAATAAGCAAATAATGCAGTAAGGTAAAGGTAAAGGTACCCCTGACCATTAGGTCCAGTTGTGGCCGACTCTGGGGTTGTGGCGCTCATCTCGCTTTATTGGCCAAGGGAGCCTGCGTACACCTTCCAGGTCATGTGGCCAGCATGACTAAGCCGCTTCTGGCGAAACCAGAGCAGCGCATGGAAATGCCGTTTACCTTCCCGCCACAGCGGTACCTATTTATCTACTTGCACTTTGACATGCTTTCAAACTGCTAGGTTGGCAGGAGCAGGGACCGAGCAACGGGAGCTCACCCCGTCGCGGGGATTCAAACTGCTGACCTTCTGATTGGCAAGTCCTAGGCTCAGTGGTTTAACCCACAGCGCCACCTGCGTCCCTTTAATAATACGGTAGGCTGGTACTTAATCCAGGGCCATCTTAAGTATATCTGGTGCCGTAGTTCAAAGCTCCCTCCGGTAAACCCCCCCCCATTTCCCAGAGTTGTCCACCTTTTTCTAGGGTGGACGGCGCTGCTGCTGGCAGGGCTGTGGGAGGTGGGCAGTGGCTGAAGGGCAGCTCCTCCGGTGGTGAAGAGGTAGAGGCTGGATGCGGCGCCTCCTGGCTCAGCTGGCCACTTCGTGCTGCGGTGGCCAAGGCAGACGGAGGCTCCGGGCGTGGGGCTGCTTCGGTGTGGCATGGCGGAGCTGGGCGAGGCTGGCAAGCTGATTCCGGGAGGGGCCGCGTCCAGCCCCGCCTCTTCCCTGGCCTCCTTCAGAACGTGCGCCACTAGCTTCTGTGGGTAAGACGCCCCTGACTTAATCATTATGGTTCAGAAGGTTCCTGTGGATACAAAATATTTCAAGACTATCTGGGCGGGAATTTGTTTTGTTTTCTTATAGAATCATAGAACTTTATTATTATTTTTTAATATTTATTTTTTACCAATCACCAAAACACAAACAGTGAAACCCCTTAGGGGGCTGATACATTGGCTATACAATGTTCAATAATAACATATTCAATAATAACATATTCAAATCAATCATATGTACACTTCTATATATCTTTACACTCCTCCTTCCACAAGGTTTATTTAACTTTTAACATTTTAATTACCCCAAATTGTTCAAACCTACTCAAATAATTCAATATCTTCTCAAACCAATCCTCCTGTTTCTCACTGACCTTAAACCCTTTCATTTTATGTATCTTCACAGTTAGGTATTTTAAAATTATAATCTTATTCCGTTTTTTCCTCCATTGGTTCACCCCTAGCTCTTCTGCATTTTTCCAGTTACTCGCTGTAACCTGTCTGGCTGCAATTACCATGAATTTTGCCCATTTGCATTCCTCTTTTGTTTTTAATTTAGAATCATAGAACTGTAGAGTTGGAAAGGACCGCAAGGGTCCTCTAGTCCAACCCTTTGCAATGCAAGAATCTTTTGCCCAATGTGGGGCTCAAACCCACGACCCTGAGGTTAAGAGTCTCATGCTCTACTGACTGGTTTTGTCTGAAGTAGAGCTGCATTTTTCGGCAAATGGTGTCATTTTCCCCAACAGCCTTTTTTAGATGAAAAATTACGTATTTTGCAAGGGAAAAAAACAGATTTTATTTTTTTTTAAAAGCAACAGCAAAATATCCTTCAGATATTTGATACATCGCACCGTTGTGCATCAGATTAAGTTGTGGGTGATATATAACTCCCTCCTGTCGCTATTAACCAGGGAAAGGTTTGATAGCATCTGTTCTTGATAACTTTTTGCCCCATTTCATTCCTGTGGGGAACCAATTGAGTGAACACCATAGGGTAGAAAGAGAGAGGTACAGGCAACAAGACAGTGTTCATTCCAGTCAGCATAAAGGTAAAGGGACCCCTGACCATTAGGTCCAGTTGCGGACGACTCTGGGGTTGCAGCACTCATCTCGCTTTACTGGCTGAGGGAGCCGGCGAACAGCTTCCGGGTCATGTGGCCAGCATGACTAAGCCGCTTCTGGCGAACCAGAGCAGCTCATGGAAATGCCGTTTACCTTCCCGCCGGAGCGGTACCTATTTATCTACTTGCACTTTGAGGTGCTTTCGAACTGCTAGGTTGGCAGGAGCAGGGACCGAGCAATGGGAGCTCACCCCGTCACGGGGATTTGAACCGCCAACCTTCTGATCGGCAAGTCCTAGGCTCTGTGGTTTAGAGGCAGGTCTTTCAGGACCCTGGACAGGGCTCATGGCATGGAGGTCTCCTTCCATGACAAGCTCAGGGTTCATTCACACTTTCTTTTGTGCCTTGATTTTTAGGCGGGGGTCGGGTTTGTCCTGCCACTGTCCCCAGGAAAACCTACTGTTTGGAACAGACATCCATCTGCAAAAAACCCAATTTGACATTTGTTCCAATTCAGCAGTAAACCGCAGTTTTCACCAGGGAGAGTAGCAGGGCAAACAAACAAGTCTCAGTCTCGACTCAGGCTGATTTGAACGGCTAGCACCACCCCATTCTCCCTAGGGGCCCAAGATCAGGATGTCAAGCTCGGGGGGGGGGGCGTCTCGGGCTCCAAATCAGTGGTGGGACTAGGGTCCAATCCTCACTCCAGTCAGTTCTGCTGGCTGCGTACCCTCTGTGTGGGTCACTGCCGGACTTCAAGGTCTTGACATTCAGGAGTGTCATAAGTGACAGAGGACTAGTGTGATGGCCTTTTGTTGCCTTGGAAGCCAGATCCCAAATCTTTGTGTATCTGTGTGTGTGTGTGTGTGTGTGTGTGTGTGTGTGTGTGTGAATAATACACACACACACACACACACACCCCACACCCATCTGGCTTAAGGTTACCAGATATTTTTCAATGAATCCGGGGACACTTTTCAATTTCAATAGGAATGATAGGATTTTGTCAGGGGACTGATTTGTAAATCCGGGGACTGTCCCCGGGAAACGGGGACATATGGTAACCTTAATCTGGCTGGGTTTCCCCAGCCACTCTGGGCGGCTTCCAGCAGAGGACTAAAAACAGAATGAAACTTCAAACATTAAAAACTTCCCTAAACAGGGCTGCCTTCAGATGTCTTCTAAAAGTCAGATAGTTGTTTATTTCATTGACATCTGACAGGAGGGCTTTTCACAGGGCGGACACCACTACCAAGAAAGCCCTCTGCCTGGTTCCCTGCAACCTCACTTCTCGCAGTGAGGGAACCACCAGAAGGCCCTTGGAACTGGACCTCAGTGTCCGGGCTGAATGATGGGGGTGGAGACGCTCCTTCAGGTATAAAACGATCCACTGCTTCCACATCAGATATCCAGTGAGAGGTTCCCCTACATCTCCAGATGACTTCTTGCATGCAGCTTTTTTTCTCTCTCTCTTTCTCTCTCTCATTCCAAACTATGGTTTTCTTTCCCTGAACTGTTACACAGCTGTCGCCTCTGAGGGCATCTATTTTCTGTACATCTGCTTATAGTATGATGGAATTATTCAGTTGCTCCAAAAACATGGACACAGGATTGGGAGAAGGTCAGGTCAGGCCAGGCCAGGCCATAGCAGCCTTCTTTGTAGATGAGTGCTTTAGACCAGGCACATGTAAACTTGGCCCTGCAGATGTTTTGAGACTACAATTTGCATCATCCCTGACCACTGGTCCTGTTATTTAGGGATGATGGGAGTTGTAGTCCCAAAACATCTGGAGGGCCGAGTTTGCCTATGCCTGCTTTAGACTCTCTGAAGACTTTCCTTGTTCATTTAGTTCTAAAATACACTAGCAGATCAGGAAATGCTGGATTAGATTATCCTTCTAACTCTTTGCTTCTTGGAAAGGCCTCAAAGTGGGATGAGGGGTGCAGAAGTTCACTTTTAATGTTTTGGCCAGGGGGCCATTATACCAGTTGCTGGTTACCGTGAGTAAAACTCAACATTGCTTTACCACTTAGTGCTGAAGGGCATCATCAAAGCCGTCGAGACCCTTCAGGAAAGCAGAATCTCGCTGGACGAACTCAATCCCACCCTCAAGAGCATGGGCATTCGCTTAAACCCACACGAGTATGAACAGCTAATCACGAGGACATCTTCTGACAGTGAGTATTACTGAGTGAGGACATCTCTTGGGAGGGTGAGGCCTTGGTCTTGCCTTCTCAATCGCCTGCTGTTGCCTGGCAACGGGAACCATGAGGTGCCTCGGGCTGCAGGTGTGTGAGGGACATAATCTATAAAAGAAGAGATCTTTAATAGAGGAAGAGTCCAGTGGGAGCGAAGGTCCCAGGACTTGCTGTCCCATCGTTCAATGTAATCTCTTTCCCCTCTGCAGAAACTGGGAAAATTGATATTGGGCAAGTCTTGAAGAAGATATCCAAATTGCGACGCTTCACAGAAATGGAAGGTGAGGGGAAAAGCACAGGTTAGGAACACAGTAGTGGTGGGTGAGGAATTACGCTATTAGAGGGGAAAACCTGTGTTGAAGATTACTTTCAAATCCAGCTTTTTGGAAAGAACAGATTTGGAGCCTGTTTTGTATCATGCCTCTTGCACCCCTGCCACAAGGTGTGTCTTGCCTGGCTTCCAGGCCTACTGAGGGACACAAAGTACAACACAGTCAGACGGAAAGGCTTTGTGACTGAGTTTTTAAGGAAGGCTCCTCCTCTTTCTTTCTTTCTTTCTTTCTTTCTTTCTTTCTTTCTTTCTTTGTTGTTGTTATTTTCTGCCCATCTGGCTGGGTTGCCCAAGCCACTCTGGGCGGCTTCCAACAAATAAAAACATAATACAGTGACACCTCAGTTTTCAAACATCTCAGAAGTCAAACATTTCGGTTTTCGAATGGCAAAAACCTGGAAGTAACCACTTTGGTTTTCGAACGCTTTTCGGAAGTTGAACGTGCCACACGGCTTCCATATTGAATTTTCCATAAGTAAATGCTTCCAGAAGTAAATGCTTTGGTTTTCAAACATTTCAGAAGTCGAATGATCTTCTGGAATGGATTACGTTTGACAACCAAGGTACCACCATAAAATGTAAAATGTTAAAATCTTCCAGACACAGGGCTGCCTTCAGATGTCTTCAAAAAGTTGTGTAGTTCTTTAATCTCCGTGACATCTGATGGGAGGGCGTTCCACCGGGCGGGTGCCACTACTGAGAAGGCCCTCTGTCTGGTTCCCTGTAGCTTCATTTCTCACAATGAGGGAAAAGCCACAAGGCCCTCAGAGCTGGACCTCAGTGTCCGGGCTGAACGATGGGGGTGGAGACGCTCCTTCAGGTATACTGGGCCGAGGCCATTTAGGGCTTTAAAGCTCAGTACCGTCACATTGAACTGTGCTTGGAAACATACTGGGAGCCAATGTAGATCCTTTAGGACCGGTGTTATATGGTCCCAGTGTCCGCTCCCAGTCACCAGTCTCATATTTTATTTTATTTCAAGCTTAAAAGTTGCATTTTGTCACTCAACAGTTATATCTGATTCTACAATACTAGTGAGTTCCTGCTCACCCATCATCAATGTTTATAATCAAAATTTCAAAGAGTTGCATTTTATAATCCCACCATATCCAGTTTTATCCTCTTTAGCAAGTTTCTTAATATGTTTGGCTATTTCCCCCCCTTAAGCTTCAAAACCCCGCTGTGGCCTTCAGATATGGAAAATACCTTTTTTTAAAAGACTAGAAAGGGTCTCTGGTCCTCCTTAAAAGATTCTAAAATTACCGTATTTTTCGTCCCATAGGACGCACCTAGTTTTTTTTGGGGGGAAATAAAGGAAAAAAATTTTTCCTTTATTTCCCCCCCAAAACCAGGTCGGGGAAACCGAACCAGGTCGAGGAACAGCGGGATGGCGGCGCTGCGCCTCCTTGCTGTCCCCCGAGCTTGTGGGGCTGGCCAATGTCTGCCAGCAGGCTGCTATCCGCAGCGTAGGGAGCTCTGCAGGGAACTCCCGCAGGGCTCCAACACGCTGCGGATGTGTGTCCGGCGGGCGGGGCGCTCTGCTTCAGGGCGCCCCTTGCGCCGGGCGGCAGGCTGCTATCCGCAGCGTAGGGAACCCTGCAGGACCTCCCGCAGGGCTGCCTAGGCTGCGGATGTGTTCCCGAAGTGCCGGGCGCTCTGCTTTCAGGGCGCCCAACGCTCCGGGAAGCAGGCTGCTATACGCAGCCTAGACAGCCCTGCGGGAACTCCCGCAGGGCTGCTTAGGCTGCGGATGTGTTCCTGAAGCCTGGAGAGCGAGAGGGGTCGGTGCGCACCGACCCCTCTCGCTCTCCAAGCTTCAGCGAAAGCCTGCATTCGCCCCACAGGACGCACCCAGATTTCCCCTTCATTTTTGTAGGGGGAAAAGTGCGTCCTATAGGGCGAAAAATACGGTACCGTATGCCTCTTATTATCAGTGCTGACAGTTTTGCCATCTTCTGTTCTTCCTCCTTGTAGTTCTGAACAATGCCATCAAGACTTTTAGCCAGTTCAAGGATGAGAAAGTGAAGGTGTCGGATGTGGAGGCCTGCTTCAGAACCATCGGGGTCCATTTAACTAGACCAGAACTAAAGCAAGCCATAAATTCTGTGGTAGTTTCCGGTGAGCATTCATTCCTACACGTTACTCATTTTGCCAAGCACGTCCTGAGTTCACAGGACCCGAACCCGGGAGAGCAGTCGCGAGAACAATTCCTTCCTCTTTCAGTGCAGTCTTACCTTGGAAGTCGAACGGAATCCGTTCCGGAAGTCTGTTCAAAGTGCAAAACATTCAGAAACCAAAGCGTGGCTTCTGATTGGCTGCAGGAAGCTCCTGCATCCAATCGGAAGCCCCGTAGGACGTTCGGGTTCCAAAGAACATTTGCAAACCGGAACACTCACTTCCGGGTTTGCGGCGTTCGGGAGCTAAACGTCTGAGTACCAAGGTGTTTGAGATCCAAGGTACGACTGTAATTTGAAAGCTACTTCACATGTGACATTTTTCATATGTGGCTTGTGGGTGGGGCAGAATGCAGGGCTGCAGGTTTAAACTTTGATTGATGGGCCCGCTTCTGATTGGTGGAGCTGCATGACATAAAGGCTGTTGGATGAGTTGGTCCTCTTTGGGGGATCATAGAATCATAGAACTGTAGAGCTGGAAGGGGACCCAAAGAGCCATCTAGACTAACCCCCTGCAATGCTGGAATCACAGCGAAATAATCCCTGGCAGATGGCCACCCAGCCACAGTAATCCAGTAAACCTTCAGAGCCCAAGCCTCTTTCCCCTTTCGTCTGAGAACCGAAGGCTTGGGTCCTTCTTTCTGCCGAGCTAAGAAGCCCTGCTCATCCCTGGAGCTTTTCTGAAGATATAATAGCATAAGGACTCCAGGCCATCTTTAGTCTCTTTACGTTAATCCAGCCATTCTCAGGGTTAGGTCCTCAGATGTTGTTGGACTACAACTCCCATCATCCATAGCTAGCAGGTCAGGGATGATGGGAGTTGTAGTCCAGCAATATCTGAGCACCTGACCTTGAGAAAGGCTGTGTTAATCTTTATAATGAGACCCCTTGTGCTTTCCTCCACCCATTTGCCTTCCTTACAAATGTTCGTGGCTTGTCAACTGGTGTCCTCCACTCAGTAAGAGGAATTGTTAGGGATGAGAACTGGGCCAGGCTGTGGCCTGAGACTGGGCTCTGTCTGCTGCTTCCCCCCTTCGTAAGTCCATCTTCCCGCTGCGATTTCCCCCTCTTCTCTGCCTCTCTTCTTGGCTGCTTCTGACTCTGAGGTGGGTGGAAGGCCAGTAAGGTATTGACCGCCGCCGCACCAAGCCACTTGTGACCTGATCATGCTTGCACCCAGTTGAGATGTTCTGGTACAATTACAGAGAACGGAAAATAAATATTAGACGCCCTTTCCTTCTAGGCTTTAGAGTGAGTGATCTCTGGGAGGAGGCTAACGTAGAACTTTGACACCTACAGAGATGCAGTAGGTAGCCTCTCAGGGGGCAAGTAATTACGCCACATTTCCGTATCACGCATGGCACACCCATTGCACCCAAGGCTGTTGTGATAGAATTAACCACCCCAGGACTCAGCTACACTTGTCAATTATATTGTTATGTGTTATAAACATGTGACACCAGGTGGCACTATAGAGCAGTGATCTGTCACCAACGGGCTTTTCCATTAAGAGCTTTAATAACATGTTTTTCTGTAGCATTTTTTTTAAAAAAATCTGTATAGATCCAGTCCCAGTGGAGGCTGATTGTGAAATGAGGCGAGAGGAGTGAGATGCAGGGACACTATCTTTAGTGGGTGGGTACTTTATGTGTTAGGGACACGGGTGGCGCTGTGGGTAAAACCTCAGCGCCTAGGGCTTGCCGATCGCATGGTCGGCGGTTCGAATCCCCGTGGCAGGGTGAGCTCCCGTCTTTCGGTCCCAGCTCCTGCCCACCTAGCAGTTCGAAAGCACCCTTAAAAAGTGCAAGTAGATAAATAGGTACCGCTTTATAGCGGGAAGGTAAACGGCGTTTCCGTGTGCTGCGCTGGTGCTGGCTCGCCAGAGCAGCTTCGTCACGCTGGCCACGTGACCAGGAAGTGTCAGCGCTGGCCCCTGGCTTCTTAAGTGAGATGGGCGCACAACCCTAGAGTCGGACACGACTGGCCCGTACGGGCAGGGGTACCTTTACCTTTTTACTTTATGTGTTAGGGATGTGGCTGGCACTGTGGGTTAAACCACAGAGCCTAGGACTTGCTGATCAAAAGGTCGGCGGTTGGAATCGCCGCGACGGGGTGACCTCCCGTTGCTCGGTCCCTGCTCCTGCCAACCTAGCAGTTCAAAAGCACGTCAAAGTGCAAGTAGAGAAACAGGTACCGTTCCGGCGGGAAGGTAAACGGCGTTTCCATGCGCTGCTCTGGTTCGCCAGAAGCGGCTTAGTCATGCCGGCCACATGACCTGGAAGCTGTACGCCGGCTCCCTCGGCCAATAAAGCGAGATGAGCGCTGCAACCCCCGAGTCGGCCACGATTGGACCTAATGGTCAGGGGTCCCTTTACCTTTACTTTTACTTTATGTGTTACGGTGCTTTTCAACTAGTCATAATATTCCAGAAACATTATCACCTTGTGCCTACAACAACCATTGAAGGTAGGGCAGTGTGATTCTCTCCATATTACAGATAGAGGCTGAACCTAGCAAGTTCATGGCTGAGATGGAGAGCTGTGCATTTCCTGGCTCATAACTCATGAACTTAGCCAGAACACTAGACTAGCTATCATGATGCACATCTTTTTGACCATGTGTTTGGGGAACCATGTTTGGCGGGAACATTCCGTCCTCAGAATAAGGAGGTTGACCAGGCATCTGCTGGGAATGCTTGTGATATAGGCTATGGAGAAGATGGAGGTGGATTGCATGACACTGTTTGGTCTCTCTTAACCAGGCCACCCCCAAATTTGGCCCTCCAAATGTTTTGGGACTACAACTCCCATCATCCCTAGCTAACAGGACCAGTGGTCAGGGATGATGGGAATTGTAGTCCCAAAACATCTGGAGGGCCGAGTTTGGGGATGCCTGCTCTTAACGATTCCTTAACTTCTCTGCTTCTTCTGTAGCTGATGGGACTGTGGTTGTCAAGGAACTGACTGCAGCAATGAAGTCAACCAGGCGGTTTGCAAATTTTTCAGGTAAGATCTTGGGCATACACAAATGTGTGTAGAGAAGGCACATCTTAGAACGTTCGTTCTTTCATATGTGGTGGACCTGTAAAAGGGTAAAAGAGTATTGGGAAATAATTTGTAATGAATTGAAAAAAATGTTTTAAAGCACCTTTCCCCCCAAACAAACCCAGAGTCCATTTGATTGGGGAGATGATGAGATTTTGGGATCTGTGGGGAACCGCGTCATTGGGGCAAGATCTACTAAGCAGGGCAGGCATACCCATAGGCACAAAGGGTGTGGGGCACCCGGGCACTAGGCTCTCAGGGGCGGCAGGCTGAGAGTCTGGGGCCAAGATTTGTAGTCCGGGCATTGAAGAGCCAGGCCAGCCAACAGCCGCTGCTGAGCAGAGCCGAACCCATCGGAGCGCCTCAGGCTTTTCTGCTGCGGGCGATGAGGCGCACCTGGTATTGGCAGGCCATCGAGAGGCCCGCCCAGCGCACACACACTGCTCACACGAGGCGCGCAGCTTCTCTCCCAAGCTTCTGTGGGGATTGCTCTCCTCACGCCACCAACAGTGGTATGGGAGAAGAGAATTGTGTGCCCCCCCAAAAAAAAAGCTCCACAACTCACCGGGAGAATCCGCAACCAGAAAGAAGAGGAACACCAAGAAGATTGGAAGAAATTTAAAGACTATTTGAATAAATACTGTAATATTAAAGATATGTAACCACTTGAAAGAAACAATTAGGCCTAGGATTAAAATGGAATTAAATTTATAAATAAGAAAATGTACGATAAGGAAAGCTATGTAATATGATTAGGACTGTGATATGGTCTTTTGAAACGCTGATATTGGAAACTGCTACATATAATTACTAAGAAATTCGGATGGAAGAGATTCGAGGAAGTCAAATACTATGTTTATGAAGATGGATGGTACTTAATTTTAATTAATTAAGTGGTAATATGTGGTATGTATCTTTTTTCTCTTTTTCTCCTATTTTTTGTTTGTCTTTATTATTGTTAATCTCTTCTTTTTTATTATGTTTATGTACTGAAAATAATAAATATTATTTGAAAGAAAAAAAAGCTTCACAACTCTGAGCTGCCCCCTAAAAAGCTCAACAACTTTGGCCCACCCCCCCCCCAAAAAATTGGGGTCTCTGGGCAGTTCTTTGCACCCCGGCGCCACATATGCTAAAGACGGCCCTGCTGGGAAGAGTTGCTGTGCTCACTAGGCCTGAGCTGTTTTTGTTTCTTTGAACTAAGAGTCGCCCTGTAAGTTATTACTGACTTAACCCTGCAGCCCACCCTGACGTAGGGTGGGTTTTTCCTCAGCAAGTGGGCCACAAAGGGTGTCTCCGAGCGAGAACCTCCACTCTTAACGTGACTTTTAAATGCTGCTGCTGATATTCCCTTCTGCAGGCGTCATGGAGAACATCTGTGCTCTCAAGTTAATAAAAGAGCACAGCGTGGGGGAGTCGCCGGCTGTGGAGGGCACCACCAGCCGCTTGGGCCTGCGCATGGCTAACAGGTTGATTGCTCAGGTGCTGAAGTCGGTACGTATGACGGGTAAGTGGTCCAACTGAAAGGAAGTGGCAAGCCATTGTAGATAAGCTTTGTGTGAAAATCGCCTCCCAGTAACAGTTCCGGGGGGGTCAAGAATCTTTCTCAGCCAAGGGGCCACCTTGCCTTTTGGGCAGCCTTCTGGCAGGTTTGTGCCAGTGTGGGCAAGTCTAGAAACAAAAGTGGGTTATATGTAGGGCTGCCTCTGAAGACGGTACGGAAACCTCAACTGGTGCAGAACCCAATGGCCAGGTTGTTCACCAGAGCAAGACGGTTTGAGCTTATTAAACCGATCTTAGTCCAATTGCACTGGCTACCAATTAGTTTCCGGGCCCTATTCAAAATGCTGGTTTTGACCTATAAAGCCTTAAACGGCTCAGAAACGCAGTACCTCAAGGACCGCCTCTTTCCATATGAACCTACCTGGACCCTGAGATCATCTTCTGAGGTCCTCCTTCGTGTGCCTCCTCCTCGAGAGATCCAGAGGGTGGCAACACGAGAACGGGGCCTTCTCTGCAGTGGCTCCCCATTTGTGGAATGCTCTCCCCAGGGAAGTTCGCCTGGTGCCTTCATTATACACCTTTGGGCGCTAGGCAAAAAGGTTCCTTTTTAACCAGGCCTTTGGTTGACCTGATTTACATCCTATGCCCTTTTAAAATGTTTTTGTTGTTGTGTTGGGAGGCTGTTGGGTTGTTGCTTTTATTTTTATTATGTATTTTGTGTTTTTATATCTTGATTTTATTCTGTGAACCACCCTGAACCCCCCAGGTATAGGGCGGTATATAAATTCAATAAAAATAATAAAAGTCAGTGGAGGAACAGATATGATAATTGACCTCTGCACGGTAGGTTTCATTTCATCCATGCGAAAGCCGGAAGTTTCTACACATGTGCAGGGTCCTTCTAAGGGAATGTTTCCCTCTTCTTCAAGGTGACGGTCTCTGTAGTAGATCCCACTGCTAATCAGACCTGTAGCAAACCCACTGCACAGTACGCCAATTAATTAAATTTCCAAATGGCCACAGCTTGTCTTTGGGATCCTGTGTGAGGGAAAACTTCGTGATTTGGTGTCTTAGGCAGAAGTTGAACAAATGAGAAAGGTTTTATTTACAAAACAAACTTGGTAAGACAAAGGATGTATCAGGAGGTAATGGTCATTCAGGAATCAGTTAGCTTATTAATTTCACTAAATATAAAGGTGTTGCAGGCATTAAAACAATCTATGGCTTTTTAAATGTGCCTGTGGGGGAGGGTTTGGTGTTTGTTTGTTTTTTGTTACGTTATATATTTCATATTTGTATACTGTAAAGTGCCCTGTATGTAAATATAAAGAATAATAACAGTAGTAATACAGTGGAACCTTGGTTCTTGAACTTAATCCATTCCGGAAGTCCGTTCACCCCCCAAAACTGTTCGAAAACCAAGGCACAGCTTCCAATTGGCTGCAGCAGCTTCTTGCACTCAACTATGCTTCCAGAGTTCCAGAGTCAACTATGCCATTTGAGAACCAAGATAAAACTGTATTGTGGTCATCTCTTTCAAGTATTGCAGAACCTCCATCTGTTTTGCCTCTCTTTTTTTGAGGGCTATTATTATTATTATTATTATTATTATGGCAACATTTTCAATCGATCCCCTTCTTACCACCATTGTAACTTGCAGAAGCTGGGCAGCCACATTTCATTAATTTCTTGAGGGTTTTGACGAGGAGTGATCAACTCAGAACAGCGGCAGGTAAGAATGTCATCACAAGTGGTCGTTTAATGCACGTGGCACAGTGGCAGGTCATGGAGCCTGGGCCCGCAATACTGCTTACCATCAATGGTGGGCGACATTGCAGCACAGCGGCATCCCGCTGCTCCTGCAGTGTCTCCTGCTGGGTCCCATAGACAAGGGGAGACATAGTACCCTCTCCAGCCAGCCAGGAAACATTTGAGTTGGCCAATAGCAGCTGGACCAAGGAGTGGGCACTTTAGGGGGGCAGGCCGAACTGGTTCCCTCAAGGACTTCACTCAGGTCTGTTCCCAGAGTAAAGAATGCCAGCCTCATACCTGGCATGTAGAATTTGCTGGATCTCCCACCTACCCTCTTTATAGTTAGGCTGGCTCCTGCCCATTACTGGGTGGTGTTTGTTTTCTGACCTTGCTATGGATGATGATGATAATAATTTATTATTTATACCCTGCCCATCTGGCTGGGTTTCCCCAGCCACTCTGGGTGGCTCCCAACAGAATACAGTGGACGCTCGGGTTGCAAACATGATCCGTGAGGGATGGACGTTCACAAACCGCAGCATTCCCAACCTGCAGCGGCGCATCTGCGCATGCACGGGTTGCGATTCGGCACTTCTGCGCATGCGCAAAGCGCAATTTAGCGCTTCTGCGCATGCGTGACCACAAAAACCCGGAAGTAACCCATTCCGGTACTTCCGGGTTTCGGCAGGTCCGTAACCCAAAAAAATGCAACCTGAAGCATTTGTAACCCGAGGTATGAGTGTATTAAAAACACGATAAAACATCAAACATTAAAAACTTCCCTAAACAGGGCTGCCTTCAGATGCCTTCTAAAAGTCAGGTAGTTGTTTATTTCCTTGACATCTGATGGGAGGGCGTTCCACAGGAGGGCGCCACTACCGAGAAGGCCTTCTGCCTGGATCCCTGTAACCTCATTTCTCTCAGGGAGGGAATCACCAGAAGGCCCTCGGAGCTGGACCTCAAGCCTCTGGGCTGAGCAATGGGGGTGGATTACAATCGGTTGCAGTATTTGGGGCCGGGGAGGAATTTGTCCTTCAGGTCTGTTCACATCATCCCTGACCATCAATGATGTTGGAGGACCACAGGCTGGTTACCCCTGATTTACACTAACTGTCATGGCTCCCACCCAGAGGCTTATGGGTGTTGTTTGTGGGAAAGAGTGCTGGGGAATTATTTGGCATCAAATATATTCACTGAAGGGACGCGGGTGGCACTGTGGGTTAAACCACAGAGCCTAGGACTTGCAGATCAGAAGGTTGGCGGTTCGAATCCCCGCGACGGGGTGAGCTCCCGTTGCTCGGTCCCTGCTCCTGCCAACCTAGCAGTTCGAAAGCACGTCAAAGTGCAAGTTGTTAAATAGGTACCGCTCCGGCGGGAAGGTAAACTGCGTTTCCGTGCGCTGCTCTGGTTCACCAGAAGCGGCTTAGTCATGCTGGCCACATGACCCGGAAGCTGTACGCCGGCTCCCTCAGCCAAGATGAGCACCGCAACCCCATAGTTGGCCACGACTGGACCTAATGGTCAGGGGTCCCTTTACCTTTATATTCACTGAACAAGAGTTCCCGGCGGTGTTCAGAACCCAGGGGAAGAAGATGGCTGTTGAACCTAAAGCCACTTCAAGCTACCATCAGCTAGCATTGTGGTGTAGATCTATGCCCTGTAGATATAGCTTTGTCAGCTAGCTTAACTTGCCCTCTGGATTGCTGTCTGCCTGATCTCTTCCCTTCCTCTTGAACCCTGCAGCCTTGACAGATGGTTTTGAATCCCTTGCCAAGGTGGAAAATGGGAAGATAGGCATGGAAGGATTGCAGGTGGTCCTGAACAGCTTCAACATCTTCTTGTCCCCCAAAGAGGCATCGGACGCATTGGCCCTTTGCAATGTTGATGGTAAGTAGCTTTTGTGGCCAGTGGAGGTGTTTGTGAGGTGAGGCTGGCTTGGAAAGGTCCTAGAATTCAATTCAGTTGCAAAAGGGGCCATCCCATTGCTCCTAGAACAATTGTCTTTTTGTCTTGTGTTATGGAGAGTACACTAGTGCAGTTAATAAAGGTAAAGGGACCCCTAACCATTAGGTCCAGTCGCGGATGACTCTGGGGTTGCGGCACTCATCTCGCTTTATTGGCCGAGGGAGCCGGCATACAGCTTCCGGGTCATGTGGCCAGCCTGACTAAGCCGCTTCTGGCAAACCAGAGCAGCGCACGGAAACACTGTTTACCTTCCCGCTGGAGTGGTACCTATTTATCTACTTGCACTTTGACGTGCTTTCAAACTGCTAGGTTGGCAGGAGCAGGGACTGAGCAACGGGAGCTCACCCCGTCACGGGGATTCGAACCGCTGACCTTCCGATCGGCAAGTCCTAGGCTTTGTGGTTTAACCTACAGTGCCACCCGCGTCCCATGCAAATAGCCACTCACCTGGTTTTTTATGGTAAATAGGAATTGCCTCCAGGAGAGTGGATAAGGAATATTTTGTAAATTTCACCCACCCCCCACTTTCAGGCAAAAAGACTGTGAATCTGAAGGACTTCTTCAAAGGAACAACCTATACTGCAACTTTTATTACTCATCCAGGTAAGCAAAGACATGTCTGAAAATAGCAAATATGGCTTTGAAGACTCACAGGTGCAAGGTGCTAAGATTGTGATTGGGTTTCTCTTCTTTCCATTTTTTTTAAAATTAAAAGTTTCACACTTAAAAGGCTCAGAGAAATATATGTACCTATTTAAGTAAGAATGTCCTTAGTTAATAGGACCTTGGCTATGGCTTTCTTTCATTTTTCAAGTTTTTTATTACCGTATTTTTCGCTCTATAGGGCACACCATAGGGCGCACCTAGTTTTTTGGGGGGAAATAAAGAAAAAAAATTTATCCCCCCCCCCCAGTCCCAAAGAGCGGGATCCATCCCGCTGACTGTCTTGGCTTCCTCTTTAGCCACGCAAAACCTCTCCAGCCGGGAGAGGTTGCGCGCGGCTTTGGCAGAAGCCAAGACAGCGAGCGGGATGGGTTCCTTTTTAGTCGCGGGGCTGGGGCGGGGGAAGCCCAAGCTTCCCCCGACCCCAGCCCCCAGAACGGGTCCGGGAACGGGGGCGAGGTTGCGCGCAACCTCGCCTTCACTCCTGGAGCTTGCTGCTATCCGCAAGCCTTCAGAGACAGCCCGGAGGGAACTCCCGCCGGGCTCCGAAGGCTTGCGGATAGCTGCCCAAAGCCCGGGGTGTGCAGCGCTGCGCTCCCTGGGATTCGGGCTGCTGCCTGCTATCTGCAAGCCTTCTGAGCCCGGCGGGCACTCCCGCCACGCTCCGAAGGCTTGCGGATAACTTCCTGAAGCCTGGAGAGCGAGAGGGGTAGGTGCGCACCGACCCCTCTCACTCTCCAGGCTTCAGCGAAAGCCTGCATTCGCTCCATAGGACGCACACACATTTCCCCTTCATTTTTGGAGGAGAAAAGTGCGTCCTATAGAGCAAAAAATACGGTAAATATTTTCTTGTGTTACAAAACAAACAAATGTATGGGGGAAAGTACATGTCTTCTCCACTTTCAATTCATAGAGTCTTTTTCACAGTTTATTTACATGTAGTGTGAGACACTTTTGCCATAGACGTCTTGCGCAAAATCTGAGGCTAGGTGCCTCTACGCACCAAGCCATACTCAGAAAGAATTGGCTAACGTCACAAAAATAAAACTCTGCCACACCAACAATAGATATCATGGGGTACTGACAGCGTCAACTGGAATGCAATCAAAACAAGAATTAAGAAAGGAATGGAAGTGTGTTGAAGAATATATTGTACAATTTTACTCCAATAGAAATCTTTGGATAAGTACTGATTTGAGTTCATTAAGCTAAGATGCAATGATTCTAGAATAGAGGATTGATTAATGTGATGAATAAATATGAACACAATGATAGAGTTTTAATGTAGCGAGAAGGAAATCATTCAGGTGGGTGAGGGAAGTCACATGGGTATTTGGGTGAATGGTGAACAGGGTATAGAGTTAGATGTGGGGAATCCATATATTTAATATAATATATGTTATATACAGTGCTGAAATTGTATGGTAACTAATGTGTAATATGAATTTAATAAATAAATAAAGGAATTTTTTTTTAAGATAGATATCATGGGGTACAAATAAAATAACTAGAAACCTTAACAAACGATAGCTTCAAAACTACTCCCTGGTGGAAAATAAACAAAGACCTGAAGAGATGGAGTAAAACCAATTTCACCATGATTAAAATGATAATACTCCCAAAGCTAACCTACCTCTATTCCAAAGCCTTCCAAACTGGATTCCCCCAACCCAACTCCATAAATAGCAGGAAAAACAACAACACTCATTTATCTTCTCACAGAAAAAGCCCCAAGTTGGCTATGACTTTCTGTGATTGGTTTTCTTAAAAAAAAAAAATCGAAAGAATTTGTGGAGTCTGGAACTCACAGCCCTTCTTTCGAAGGCCTTTCTGTTGACTGCAAAAACATGACTTGCCATGTTCATTGGATCAGACCAAAGGTTCATATCGTTTAGTGCTATGTATCTCCATCGGTGCCCATCTAGATCAGCTATGGGGAATCTTTGGCCCTCCAGATGTTGGTGGACTATAACTCCCATCGTCCCTAGCTGTTGGCCATGTTTGCTGGGGCTGATGGGAGTTGTAGTCCAGTCCAGAAACACCTGGAGGACCAAAGGTTCCCCACACTTGGCCTAGATGCCCCTGGAAAGCTCAGAAGTAGAGTGCAGCGGAGCAGCCATCCCATGATTTTTGTCTCTGGCATCTGGTATTCAGAGTTAAAGGTAAAGGGACCACTGACCATTAGGTCCAGTCGCGGACGACTCTGGGGTTGTGGCGCTCATCTCACTTTATTGGCCGAGGGAGCCGGCGTACAGCTTCTGGGTCATGTGGCCAGCATGACTAAGCCACTTCTGGTGAACCAGAGCAGCGCACGGAAACGGCGTTTACCTTCCCGCCGGAGCGGTACCTATTTATCTACTTGCACTTTTTGATGTGCTTTCGAACTGCTAGATTGGCAGGAGCAGGGACCAAGCAATGAGAGCTCACCCCGTCGCAGGGATTCGAACCGCCGACCTTCTGATTGGCAAGTCCTAGGCTCTGTGGTTTAACCCACAGCGCCACCCGCGTCCCAGGTATTCAGAGGGAGAGTGCCTCTAAAACCAGATGTTCCACTTTTTTAAATTATCATGGCTAATAGCCATTGTAGTGACCCTCTCTCTTTTTGGTTATAAATATTGAACAAGGCAAATCTACCCTTTGTGGCCTCATTGTGCAGGGCTGTTCTGTCATGTCGTGTTGACTTTGGAGTGTGTTTTTTTATAGAACTTCAACTCACCTGTATGGCTCTGAACAAGCTCAAGGGCAACCATTTTAATCTCCATGCTCTTGAGTCCACCCTGAAGACCCTGGATCTCCCAGAGGCCAATGAATTACTGCAGGAAGTGATGAAGACAGCCAAAGCCGACAGTAAGACTTCTGGGTGGGGTCTGGGTGGGAAGGTGCTATTCTCTTTTGAACAGTCTCTTGCAGACTAAACGGCCTCGGTCCAGTATATCTGAAGGAGCAGCCCCACCCCCATCGTTCAGCCTGGACACTGAGGTCCAGTGCCAAGGGCCTTCTGGCGGTTCCCTCACTGTGAGAAGTGAAGCTATAGGGAACCAGGCAGAGGGCCTTCTCAGTAGTGGCATCCGTCTTGTGGAACGCCCTCCCATCAGATGTCAAAGAGAAAAATAACTACCAAACTTTTAGAAGACATCTGAAGGCAGCCCTGTTTAGGGAAGCTTTTAATGTTTAATAGGTTATTGTATTTTAGTGTTTTGTTGGAAGCCGCCCAGAGTGGCTGGGGAAACCCAGTCAGACGGGCGGGGTATAATTAAATTATTATTATTATTATTATTATTATTATTATTATTATTATTATTATTTTATTATTGCTTGAAGAAAAAGACAGTTGTGCAGGGGCTAAACCTTGATTAGGTTGGTGCAGGCTGGGATGATTTGCTCTAAATTTTTTTTCTGATTTACACTTTGCCTTTTAGGTCGCGGCAGGGTGAATTTCAGAGAATTCATGAGGGTTTATACGCTCTTACCAGAACTCCTGGAAGCAACGGGTAAGGACAAACCAGCCATTTATTTTATGGCTCTCTGCCAACTGAGAGATCTTTCTTTGTTGCGGTACCTAGAACTGTTCATCAGGTTCCAGGGCAGCCTTGCCAAACCTGGTACCTTCCAGAATGCAACTCCTATCATCCCTGCCCCTTGGCTGGAGCTGATGGGAGTTGTAGTCCAAAACATCTGGGGGGCAGGAACTTTGGGGAAGGCTTTCCCAGAAAACATGTTTTCCTCGTCATTCCCTAGCAATTTCAAGCTCAAAGCTGATGCTCAGTTCTGTGATTCCGTGCCCTGATAGTCGACTCTATAAAATGCAAATCAGCCATAGGAGGTTGAGAGTTAGTCTCTTGGTTGTGTGTGTGTGTGTGTGTGTGTGTGTGTGTGTGTGTGTGTGCTTAACCCTTTCCTGTCAATAAATGGCCAGGCTACTTTTCCACCTGCAGGGAGGAAATCCTTTGTTAGCCGTAGTTTTAGGCTTGCTTCCAAATGAATGAAAAATGACCAACTGCATCTTCATCCCTCCTGCCCTTGGCAGTGCTGACGAATACTATGAACGCCATGAGTAATATCAGAGGCGACCAAGTCCAGGTGGATGACCTGCCCAAAACCTTGGCCAATGTGGGCATCAAATTGACACCAGAGGAACTCCAGCAGCTGGTGCACTCAGTTCCAGTCACAGGTGAGATCAGGACACTTGCTTGGGGCCACGTCGTGTCTTTTTGCATTGTAAGCCTGTGGGCAAGGACTGTCATTTTCCCTCCTTTTTCCTCTCTGCTTTAATGAAGCACATTGCCATCAGTATGTCCAGTGCCGAATTTCTGTATACGATAAACAAGCTATAGCTTAGGGCCCCATTCTCTTGGGGGCCCCAAAAAATTTAAAGGAAAAAAACCCTGGATGTACATTTCCAAAATATAAGATAAAAAACAAATAAAACAAATCCTACATACAGCAACAGTGTTTTGTGTTGTGTAGGCTCCTATGATGTAAGTCATGGGCCCCGCCTGCTAGCCTGCTCCCTGAAATATCACTGGCTTGCTCATTTCTCTATATAGGGTGCCTACATTCTGCATGTGCAAATGGCTTTAGATACCTATTAGGTCCATAAATTACCATATAGCATATATTCAACACAAAAAACAGCAACAATTTGTTGTTGACAAAGGACAGCTGGACATATAAAGGGCCCCATTACCTTCAGTGGTTTAGGGCCTCATCAAACCTAAATCCGGCCCTGAGTATGTCACATTACCCTTCTTCCCCCCACCCCAATCTCTCATTAGACATTAAACATGCTTAGAGTATTGAGTTCCTACCAAGTCCCACACCTAAGTCTGGGATCACACTGAGACAGTTAACTTGTGCCTAGGGCTGTATAATTGTAGCATGCCTGCAAAAACAGAATGTCTGAATGTCTACCATACTGATAGCATCATTCACATGGAAAACTGGATGTCAGGGAGAAAAGTGATTTGTAAGCTGCTCAAGGAGCCTTTTTGGCTGAAGAGCAGGATTAATAATAATAATAATCAGTTGATCATTTTCTGCTGCCAAGATTGATTGC
Organism: Podarcis raffonei; assembly: GCF_027172205.1. Taxonomy (NCBI): domain Eukaryota; kingdom Metazoa; phylum Chordata; class Lepidosauria; order Squamata; family Lacertidae; genus Podarcis; species Podarcis raffonei. The sequence continues at coordinate 16,126,028 of NC_070614.1, forward strand.
AGAAACATTTGCAAGAACAAATGCGAGATTGCCTTACCCCACAAAGGCCCACTCAGCCTCTTTGTTCTGCAGAACTCTGGCTGCTACAGGTGCCACATAATACTCATTCCACAGTTATAAGAAATCAATATTTTAGTCTGACAGCACCTACGCTTTGCAACACCTGCCTTTTGACACCATTGTACACTTTCCGGTGCCTCCTAAAAGCCTTTTTTTTGGACAAGCCTACCCAGATTTGTAGAACATTTACATGTGTGTTAATCTGCTTTCCGCTTACTGTTGATTTTAATTATTATTATTATAATATTTTAAATAGCTGTTTTTAATTGTTCTTAACTGATGCTTTTATTGCTTTGCTATTTCCTTTTTCTGAACTGTTTTGGGCGCATTTGTGTGTGTTTTTTATTAAAGAAATTAAGCGGTATATAAATTTTATGAAATAAATGAATAAATAAGAGCAAGATTTCTCACGCATAGGTATGTTATCCTCTCAACTTCTCTGCTATTCTGTTCCTTACAGGTGACGGGACTGTAGGCTTTGATGAGATTATTAGGAGTATAACTGGTACGCAGTCTATCTCAGAATTTGATGGTAAGACCACAGAAAACAATATCTTGATTGCCCAGCAATACGTCAGTGCATCTGAAAATGTTGAGTGAATGTGCAGATGAGGGATGGGGTTAATAATAATAATAATAATAATAATAATAATACAGTAGCACCTTGGCTTACGTTACCATCGGGTAACGTAAACTTCGGGTTGCAAAAGCGGCAAACCAGGAAGTGTTTCGCCGCACGCGCAGAAGCGGTTCCTCCGGTTGCAGAAACCTCAGGATCCGACCGGAGCTCCAGAACGGATCCCATCCGCAACCGGAGGTACCACTGTAATGATGATGATGATGATGATGATGATGATGATGATAGTATTAACCCCCCTCTAAACCAAAATGCCAGGGAGAAGAGTTGTAGCCTAAGCATCTCACTTCCATGATTGATCTCTTTGTAGGTGATTATTTTCTTTAATGGAGTAGCATTCAGTCATGTGAAGCCCCACCCCCACCCAAAGTGGGGCAGCCCAGATGCAGACTTGCAATCTCAGTAAGATCCAAACTAGACACGATGGAGGCAGTCACATTTATTTGTTCATGTGTCTACACCATGGATAGGAAGCCTTTGGTCCTCCTCTCTGGACTACAACTCCCATCTTCCCTGGTCATGCCTGCTGGGGCTGATGGGAATTGTAGCTCAGCAATATCTGGAGGGCCAAAGGTTCCTTGCACCTGATTGACACCATTGACACAGAAAACAGGGAGTAGGTGTCTTACTGTAGCGTTCCAGCATCATATAACTCTAGCATGTTTTAACCTAATTAGTGCATGAAGCAGTTAAACCCTAGAGTAAGCCGTATTTTGCAAATCCACAGGAGTGGATTTGCAAATTAAATGAATATTTAGAACTAGCAAAGCTAACCTCAATCATAAGATATCAGTCAAATAAAAAAATTTAAAAAGGAATGGAAATGTTTCGAAGATTATATGTTAAAATATTGTTCTAAGAAAGGTATGCTAATATGCCTAGAATAAAAATGTAGGGTATATTTATGATTTGGAAAAGAGAAGAGATAAAAAAACACAAAGAACAATACATTTGGAGAATGCAAAGATAAAGGTGGAAATAGAGATTCAAAGAAGTTGAATTGTGGTGGAGGGAAGCTGTGGGGGGGGTGGAGAGTATTATATGATAAGTATGTAATATTTGCTTTCAATGTTTTTTGATTGTTTTCAATCTATTTTTCTTTCTTTTTTTTGTTGTTTTCTGTACTACTTACTTAAACAAAAAGATAAAATTTGGTAAAATAGAGTAAGCTGTATTGCCAGGCTTAGCCTATGCCATTACTTCCCACCTTGAGAGGAAATGGGTCACCACCAAGCCTTTGTTATCTCTCATCTCCATGTGGACTTCGGTATGTGTGGAGCTCTGAGCTGGTTGCTCCAGCTGCATGGCTTTAAGCAGCCTCTTTTGTTTCAGACCAGAACGGAGCCTGAAACTAGCGTTTTTCTCTGCCAATAGTTTAGAAACTTTTACCTTTTGCGACTAGGCAATGTTTTAACTGCCTGTGCATTTTTTCTGACTGCTGTATGGAAAAGCACATGAATCTGACCTTTGAAGGGTTTTGTAAGTAAAACCGTTTTGTGACTTCCCATACATGTGGTCTATCTCTATGCCAGGGAATAGCTTGGAAAGAGCTTTTAAAAGGAGACATTTTGAGACTCGCCAGAAGGGTACATTTTTAAGGTTTTACAGCCTGTACTCCAACTATTTTCTTTGCTACATGTTTTGTGGTGATAAATCTCAGCTGGGGCTCTCTCACCAAAGAGTGTTTGCCCCCAGATTGGGTCTTGGCTTCCGGGATTCCAACATTTACAACAGAAGGGATGTCATACCTTGCCCCTACTGTTACCTTACTGTAGATTCATGTAACTTTATTGCAATAATCAGTGTGCAGAAGTAGATATACATGCTTCTGAGAAATTGTGACATGTAGTCTGATGCATGGAAGGTGTATGTGGGTGTGTTGAGACTGGCTCTTCCATCCTTGCATCCCTCCATATCCCCATACGAGCATCCTCTGGGGTGATACAGGCATGCTCTGCCATAGGGTTGCACCATGCGGCTTGCAACCGCTGGTCTTTTCAGGTGAGTTTCTCCCCTCTTGGCTTTTCTACCCCCTCTGCCCCTGTGAGGTCAGTCTTCCCTGCCTCACGCAGTTACTTTATCGCCCCTGGTGAGTTCCATCGTTGACCATCCCCTCTTGTTTGCTCAAATGGGGGTTAATGCCAGCTGTTCGCCTTTCAAGGATGTGTCCCCTCCCGGTTCTCGCTGCCTAAAACCAGCCTGCTGCAAATCATCTTACGGTTGTCTCCGGACTGCTGGTGGTGAAATGGGAATGAACATAAAAACGAACACTCTTGATCCTTATTATTGAGGGGAAGTGCGTGGAACAGGTCTCGGTGTTTCGATTTCTGGGAATGGAGTTGAGAGACAACCTAACCTGGGAAGAAAACAGCAAAGACCTGGTGAAGAGAGCACAGCAGAGGTTATATTTTCTGAGAATCCTCCAGAAAAACCATGTCTCAAAGGACCTGTTGATGGCATTTTACCATTGCACTGTGGAGAGCTTATTAACTTATGGTCTGTGTGTGTGGTTTGGGAGCTGCACGGCCAGAGAAAAAACAATGCTGTCCAGGGTTGTAAAGACTGCAGAGAGAATAATTGGGTGCACTCTTCCCACCTTAGATCAAATCTATGCTGCCAGGTGCCATTAGAAAGCGGCAGAGATAGCGCAGGATAGTGCGCACCCCGGAAATGATCTCTTTCAGCTTCTGCCTTCTGGAAGAAGGTATAGGGTTATAAAGGCCAGGACTAGCCGCCTGAGAAACAGTTTCTACGCAAATGCAATTCTGGTTCTAAATGCAGCACAAGGGATCTCTATAGTATAGTGTATTTTTTAGTATAGTGTATTTTATAGTATATTATAGTGTATTTTAAAATGGGGGTTCAGAGTTTTTAGGGATTTTTATAGTATAGTATAGTGTATTTTAAAATGGGGTTTCAGAGTTTTTAGGGGGTTTTGAATGTTTTATTAGTTTTTCAATTTCATTGTTCTGTATGGGACAATGACAATAAAGATATTGTGTATCATATATATCGTATATCCTTTGCTCTGCCAGCTTTAAAGAAGGCTTTTGACACAATCAGCGAGCTCTGCAAACAGAAGATCAAGAAGGAAGAGTTGCCAGTTGCCCTGGAAATCCTGGGTATCCGACTATCAGCCGAGGAACTTCAGCTAGCTCTGACATCTGTCTCCATTGATGGTGAGATTTTAATTAATTTTCTATATTTGCCCAAAAGCCTCCATGACATCTTTCATAACAGTGCAACCAACGTGGTTGTATTTCCCTGTTTCTCCGGCTAATATCCTAGGGTTCCATCTCCATTTAATCTTCTCCCTTCAGACTTAAGAAACTGAACGCAGGGGGCAAGGGCATGCAAATAGGAGTGGACTAGGTTGACAAAACCTACAAGAGAGAGCACTATTGGCAGAGGGCCCAGTAAAGTAGCGTGGGAGTCTCTGATGCTCCAGAATTGCTGTAGCTAAGCAGGTGTGGAAAGGAGACCACATGTGAGTTCAGATACAAGTTTAAGAAGTAAACTGTTGCAGGAAGGACAACACCTGTTTTGCACCATCTAAGGGTCCTTCTAGGGGACGTGGGTGGCGCTGTGGGTTAAACCACAGAGCCTTGGCTTTCCCGATCAGAAGGTCGGTGGTTCGAATCCCCATGACGGGGTGAGCTCCCGTTGCTCGGTCCCTGCTCCTGCCCACCTAGCAGTTCGAAAGCATGTCAAAGTGCAAGTAGATCAATAGGTACCGCTCCGGCGGGAAGGTAAACGGCGTTTCCATGCACTGCTCTGGTTTGCCAGAAGCGGCTTAGTCATGCTGGCCACATGACCCGAAAGCTGTACGCCGACTCCCTTGGCCAATAAAGCGAGATGAGCGCCGCAACCCCAGAGTTGGTCACGACTGGACCAAATGGTCAGGAGTCCCTTTACCTTTACCTTTAAGGGTCCTTCTAGACTGGCTCTCTTACCATTCAGCCTGCCACAATCATGGGCATTTTGCTAGCACAAACAGCACCTCCCTTTGGGTGGGGCACATCAGTTTTCTCCAGGGCCCAGTATCCTCATCGCGCCATAGAGCATCACTTCGCCACTGGGATTCTCTGCATCTTCAGTGGGAAGAGCACACACAGCTTCAATTTCCAGCTGCAAATGCTTGGACGTCACTCCAGTCCTTGGTGGGGAAAGGTCATCTTCCGGGGGCTGGGAACTTCTGCGGTCACCATTGTTGCCTGGCCGTTGGCATATTTCCTTTCACCTTTCAGAAGGGTAGCAGGTGGCTTTTCGGTATTTAGAACGCATGCGAAAGCTTTCCTCGCTTTCAGCGTGAACACAGGGATGTTCCTCGTGCACCTTTAGTCATGTACAGTGGTACCTCAGGTTCTGGAGGTCCGTACTTAACCTGAAACTGTTCTTAACCTGAAGCACCACTTCAGCTAATGGGGCCTCCCGCTGCTGCCACGCCACCAGAGCACGATTTCTGTTCTCATCCTGAAGCAAAGTTCTTAACCTGAAGCACTATTTCTGGGTTAGTGGAGTCTGTAACCTGAAGCGTATGTAACCTGAAGCGTATGTAACCTGAGGTACCACTGTATTTAGATGTTTTATGTACAGCTTCTCTCACTCCCCCGCCAAGGGCTGTTGGAAATCCACATGTATATATTTTATTTTAATGGTGGTGCAATTTACAAAATATATATTTTTAAGCCATGAGCTGATGTGTGGTTGATTGAAGGGGCTGTATCCCCTTTCGTGGCAAATGCCAGCTGAATGGCACCTTTCCTATGTGATCACTTGTTTATTTGTGTGTCTGTTTCCCCTTTTCTCTCAATCCGTTGAAGGTTCAGGGAGACTGGATGGGATTGAATTCCTGAAGGTTTGGTTCAATTCCCCACACTTTTTTGAATTCATAGGTAAGCATTTGGAAAGTGAACTTGGGCCTAAGCTCCATGGAGGTTGTCAGGCTGTGAAAGTGTAGACTTTTTAGGCTTTGCCCTCGGGTGGGAAGAGCTTTGCGCCCTGGACAGGGAAATGGGAGTCAAAACAGACACTCATGGAATAGTTTCAGAGAAAAAGCTTTATTCTACCATCCGGGCTGGTAGAAGGAGCAAGTGTGATAGATTCACAAAACAAGCACGAGTTCACAGCCATTTGCACAGAGCATATATTCCCCTTCCAGTTCCCTCCCCTTTCTCCTCAGGAGTCCTGCCCCATGTTGAGTTTCCTGAGCATGAACAGAAAGCTCCTGTCTTTGGGACTCTTGGCGCCCTTCCCAGGAAAGGGGATGAGAAGCCAAGGGAGTTGAGGAGCCTTGCTGTTCAGCATGTCCAAGATGTGTTGCAACTAGAGTGAGATAAGAGTCAGTTCCCAGGCCTGAGTATTCTTGGCATTGACAGAGTCCATTCATTAGCCTTTTTGAAGCTCTCTCGTACTGATAAAAGTAACGTTTTGCCTATGTAACAGCATCTTGTGAGAAAGCAGAGAAGAGCAGAGAAAAGCTGTTTTGGATTTTTAGAAGAGAGAAAGGGAATTTTGGACAGTTTGAGGCCTAGGGTGACTTCGGGCCTAGGTGGGGCACCTGTCCTCACCTCCTTCATTAGCTCTGCCATCGGGAGGGCAGGTGACAAACAAGTGGGGAACAAGGAGAAAAGAGCCTTGGCTGTCAGTTTACTGCTCCTTCCTCCTCATCCTTTTGCTTTCCATTCAGCAACAGTGACTGAATGGCCCTGTTTCTCAGCCTCTGCTCCCCTTATGCACAATGCAGTGAGTGATCTGAGCCTAGAGTCAGAGGAGAAAATTCAGAAGGTTTTGTTTTGTTTTTTGCATTTAATGAGAAACTCCCAAGCTTCTTCAACCAACATCCAAGCCAAAACACCTCGATCCAAAATGTGCACTTCTCTCAATTTTTCGATGTCGTTCTTCAACTGAACCTATGTACAAAAAGGGGGATATAATAGGGGGAAATGTGCTTCTTCTTTTTTTTGGTAAAAGTTATTTTAAACATTTTTTCCAGTTCATTATATATAATTTCCCAGAATGCTTTTATTACCTTACACGTCCACCACATATGATAAAAGATCCCTTCTTTTTCTTTAAATTTCCAGCCGATATTTGTACCTGTCTTACACATTTTTGCCAACTTACTAGGGGTTAAATACCAACAGTACATCATTTTCCTATAATTTTCTTTCAACGTACAGCATGCCGTGAATTTCAAATCAGTTCCCCATAACCTCTCAAAATGCTCACAGATTTTCATGAGGATTTTTTAAATTACAAAATGGCAAACTCGTGCAGAAATGTGGCAAGTTGAACTACTCAGTATGGTGAGTAAGGGGACTGATGGCAGTCTTTCCTTCCTTCCTTCCTTCCTTCCTTCCTTCCTTCCTTCCTTCCTCCCTCCCTCCCTCCCTCCCTCCCTCCCTCCCCATTCTTGTCCTCCTCCAGCGCTGCGGGATGCCATGAAGCATGTTGAAAGCATCAGAAACAAGAAGATGACAGTTCAGCAGCTGGAGGGAAGTCTGGGTGGCCTGGGACTGTACTTGCCCAATAAAACTTTCAACGATATAGTCAAATCAGTCAAAACTGACGGTAAGAAAGATTTACCTGTTGTCTGTCCTCTAAGCCCCTCTCTGTTCCTAGACGGTCGACACAGGCATTGCCTGGGCCTCACTAAGATTAATGAAGAAGCTTTTACAAGATAACACGAGGAAAGGCTGCGTATTGTTTAGGGATGAATGGGTGGGTGGATGGATGGATGGATGGATTGGCTGCAGTCAATCAGAAGCCGCACTTTGGTTTCTGAATGTTTTGGAAGTCGGACAGACTTCCGAACGGATTCCGTTCGACTTCCAAAGTATGACTGTACAGGGATTCTTCTGCCTACAAAATCAACCCAGTAATTGTCTTCCTGCACACAATGGGCAGAGTGGGGGGTGGAGGAATTTAAAACTTAAAACTAATAGTGCCATCTCAGTGTGATATTTCATCTTTTGCTAGCCATTGAGTATGGATTCTGGCTTTAGCTGCATGATGCAAGAAAGGACCTAAATCTCATGCAATGTACTTTCCTTATCCCAATATTTTCCTTGCACATTAAACTAAAAAAAAGTGTTTTCCCCCTCTCCAGAGAATGAACAGATCTATTTCAAAGACTTTTTGTTAGGATTGGGTGAAACGGAGGATTTCACTGAACTGGAAGGTAAGTTCAGTTCTCTTTTCTAGTCTTCTTTGGTGAAACGGATACATATATCAAATGTCCTTATTTGAGATGTAGATTTGAGCACTATTTACCTCAACCATCCTCTTCCTTTACCTTTACCTTTTTAGGCATTTCTTAATGCATCTGATGTGAATGTGCATATCGTTTGGTAGTCCTTACTCTTTAATATGCCACAAGACTCTTGTTTTTACTGCAGCAGGCTAACAACAAGGCAACTCCTCTAGAACTTCCCACTTTTCTGTCGCCCCCTAGGGGTAGCAGAAGGAATAGATGTGTGGGCATAGGCCCATCCAGATGTGCTGGCCTCTGTTGTTGCCATTGGATTGGAACTTTGTGTTGCTTCTCTCCAGCCTTACAGCGCGCTGCCACCATCATCGACATAGGGAACAATGGCTGGATGCAACCAAAGGAGCTGCAGTCCACTCTTGATACTTTGGGCATCTACTTGAAACATGAAGAGTTCCAGGAAATTGCAAAGGAGCTCATGAATGGTGAGTTTTGTGGGCAAGGGGAAACTGAGCATGAGTTTTGGTTTTGCATGCTCAGTCTCTGCTATGCAATGGAGAAAACATGATGACTATGGCAGGCTGAGCCAGATAGCTATTCATGTTCTTCCTCATAAAAAACCCCCCTCCCTTCCAAAAGAAGTACTAATATCTAGGACTGAGGCATGACGTGCAGACTTGCTTAGCCAAATTAAACCATCCTAGCAATGATTAAGGAGGCTATGGAATGGGTGGAAGATGTTCTCCCATTCCGAGTGAGGGCAGGAAGCATTCACGTCACTCTGATTTGACTTTGCAATGCCTTCACCCTCTGAATGGGCATGTACTGAATGGGCATGAATGCCTCGTCCCTCTGAATGGGCAAGAACTTAAAGATGCACAGCATCAGTGGCCTATTTCTAATTTGTTGTCAACAGGAAGCAGTGTTCAGGCCACTCTCCTGAAGATGCGTTTCCTGCTGCACCAGAAAATCATGGCCACAATATTTTTTAATAAGAAGAAGAAGAAGAAGAATTTATTTATTTATACCCCGCCCATCTGGCTGAGTTTCCCCAGCCACTCTGGGCGGCTCCCAATCAAGTGTTAAAAACAATACAGCATTAAATATAAAAAACTTCCCTAAACAAGGCTGCCTTCAGATGTCTTTTAAAAATAAGATAGCTGCTTATTTTCTTGACATCTGATGGGAGGGCGTTCCACAGGGCCGGTGCCACTACCGAGAAGGCCCTCTGTCTGGTTCCCTGTAACCTCACTTCTCGCAATGAGGGAACCACCAGAAGGCCCTCAGAGCTGGACCTCAGTGTCCGGGCTGAACGATGGGAGTGGAGATGCTCCTTCAGGTATACAGGACCGAGGCCGTTTAAGGAGGCTATGGAACAGGGGTGGAGGATGTTCTCCCATTCCGAGTGAGGGCAAGAAGCATCCCTGTCACTCTGATTTGACTTTGCAGTGCCTTCGCCAGTGAACGCCCTCATCCCTCTGAATGCGCATGAACTTAAAGATGCACAGCATCAGTGGCCCATTTCTAATTTGTTGTTGACAGGAAGCAGTGTTCAGGCCACTCTCCTGAAGATGTGTTTCCTGATGCACCAGAAAATCATGGCCACAATATTTTTTTTAAGTCACGTCTCTACCGCAAATTTAAAACTGGTTTCAAATTTAAAATTTGAAAACTGGTTTTATGTTATTAAGGTTTCGCTTTTCAGCCCCACCCCCTAAAATGGTGAGTGCTGACAAGTTTTTCTCCTTTTCTTTTTGAGACTCTAACCATTTCAATTGCCCCCTTGGCTTGGGGCAATTACAGTTAAACAGTTCTGAAAGGAATTTATACGTGGAGTGGACTTTTCCCAAGACCATACTAAATGCCAGTGTGACCCTTTTCCAATGGAATGAGCCAGCGTTTTGGCAACTGCAGCTTATAAAATACTGTTGATTTGAAAAAATCCTTTGAAATTTCTACCCTGTTTGTCTTGCAACAATCGTGTTGGGTTACCCATTCTAGAATTGAGTTCCCCATTCTATATACTGGGGAACTGGAGCAGAGAGATACTTGCTCACAATGAATTCGGACAGGGTCACAATTCTGAGGTGGGAAAAGGGCAGGTTCATAGGCCAGGTGATATGTTCCTCATAAGCAGGAAACCCTTGCAGACTGAGGGAGAAATTGACTACTCTGAATATTATTGGCCTTCAGTCTCTGCCTGCTCCAGGAGCACACAAGTTCCTGACTATTAGCAACCCAACGTCTTCTTGCTTTTTAATGGCCCTGTTCTTCTGTCACTCAATTGTTTTGCCCTGTTTCACCTTTTCCTTCCAGACGAAGGGATTGTAAACGTCAAGGACTGCCTGATAACTCTGTCCAAGAGGCAACGCTTCAAGGACTCTTTGGGTGAGCATCTTAACAACAAGGTCATAGATCTAGGAGAGGGTGTGAGTAGGTTGGTACTAGCGATGGGTAAGCCTCAGTTTGGAACTGTGCCCAACAGGCTGAGCTGCTCCTGACCATCACCCCCACCCCCCGCAAAGAAAGGAAAGAAAATTAGCTTGGTTTTTATTCTGAGTCCAGTTCAGAAAGCATCAGGAGGATAACAGTGTCACAGTCCCTTTCCTTTTCTACTGTGAGACCTCCAGAACCCTTTATGTGGCTTCTGCTATGGCAGCAGTGACTGCTTCTGCTGCAAATTATTATTATTATTATTAATAATAATAATACCCCGCCCTCCCCAGCCAAGACTGGGCACAGGGCGGCTAACACCAAATATAAAAACAATTGATTAGAAAACAGCTTAAAAACAAAATTAAAATGCAACATTAAAACATTAAAATGCAGCCTCATTTCAGTGGAACTCAATCAAAAACTTTTTGGGGGATAAAAACATCAAGTCTTCACCAAGGCTAACTATCCAGACTGGTCCTACATGAGTCAGAAAAAAGCCAGGGAAGTCCCCAAATAGGAGTTCCAACACAGAAGGAGAAAGGAAAAAAGAAAGGGGGGGAGGGAATCAAATTGATTCCGATGCAGCTGTAAACATATTGCCCAGCCCAGGGACTTTAGTTTCTAGGATGTCAAATATATTGAGAAAACTACATTTCTAAGAGTCCTTGACTCTGGGGGTGCTGCTGTAGCAACATTCCAAGTTGAAATACAAATTTTGTTGTGATTTCAGCGATAGGCTCAAATTGTGGAAATGGCATCTTGCCGTATGGAAAATGTGGCAATATACAGTTGCTGGCTATCACTTGCATGTATGAAAGGGTAAACCTGAGCCAGAAATGAGCTCAAGGTATCCTGGGAGGAACTCAACAGGCTCCTAGCATCTTTGCCACTTCTTTCTCTCTCTCTTTCTGCCTTCCTGGAAGAAGCCAGTAGCTCCATGGCTCCCAGCTCAACAAAACTACACATGGGTAAACTCCCTAACTAGGAAATTTACACAGCCCGAATATCTTTGCTCACAGAGAAAATGCATAGTCCCTTTGTAATTAAACCAAGTATTTTTTTCCCCTTTTTCTTTTTAAACCAATTGGGAAGTTTTTTTCTTCTTCTTTCCTTTGCTGCCTGTAGGATAGAGACATGCATAGGCTTATTTCTGTGACTACTGAAACTCTTTTAAGTGCAATCTTCACCTGCTTGCAAAACAAGGAGTTTGATTTATTCTAGCCTAAGTATTTCCATGTGGAACACTTGTTTCAGATGGGTGTGGGCAGATATAAGATGTAAACAAGCCTTAAAGGTGCCTGGTGCAACCAGTCATTGTGCGGACTGCTAGGAAAAAGTTAGAATCTCTTCCAAACCTCTCTCCAACAGAAAACAGATTTTCATCACGAGACTAGTATCCCTGTTAAATACTTGTTTCATTTCCTATGAACACAGTAGTTCCATATTTGATCTTTCTTCTGGCAGCACTTCAGTCTGCTGTTGTGAACTTCAGCAAGATCAGAGGTGAGAAAGTTGACGTCAGAGACTTGGAGTCCATTATGGAAGGTCTGGGTATTAACTTGAGCAACACTGAGTTCCAGAATGCCTTAAAAGCCATCCCTGTAGATGGTAAGTACTAAAGTTGTCTTCATTCCTGGTCCCCGTAAGGCAAAGCCTTGGTGGTAGTAGGAAGTCAAGCTTAGATATGAAAATGATGTACCACTGATATTTAAAGGTAAAGATAAAGAGACCCCTGACCATTAGGTCCAGTTGTGACCAACTCTGGGGTTGTGCCACTCATCTCGCTCTACTGGCTGAGGGAGCCAGCGTACAGCTTCCGGGTCATGTGGCCAGCATGACTAAGCCACTTCTGGCGAGCCAGAGCAGCGCACGGAAACGCCGTTTACCTTCCCACCAGAGTGGTACCTATTTATCTACTTGCACTTTGACATGCTTTCGAACTGCTAGGTTGGCAGGAGCTGGAACAACGGGAGCTCACCCCGTCATGGGGATTCGAACCGCGACCTTCTGATCAGCAAGTCCTAGGCTCTGTGGTTTAACCCACAGTGCCACCCGCGTCCCACACCGTTGATATTTAACACCCACTAAATTAGCAAAAATGTATAGAACTGCTTCAAATATTTGTTGGAAATATAAGGAGAAAGAGGGCACATGCTACCATATGTGGTGGACATGCAAAATAACAAAAGCATTCTTGGAAATGATATATAATGAGTTGGGGGGGGAGTTTAAAATAACCTTTGTGGGGAAAAACAGAAGCTTTTCTACTAGGAATTGTAGGTTCAGAAATACCAAAGGAGCAGAAAACCGCGACAATGGCAGCGCAGTTACTTTTGGCCCAAAGATGGAATTAAGATAAAGCCCCGACTAGAGAAGAATGGTTGATAAAGATGATGGAGAAGCAACTTGTGTTATCTTTGACAAGAGTTAACTATATGCCATGTGCATTCCTTTAGTTGGGAAGCCCCCTTGACATGCAGTGTTACAGGAGAGTGGTGGATCCTGGGTGCTGTGGAATCTGGTTTCTAATTGGAGGAATTTTAATCCTCATCCTCAAGGAAAACGATCAGCTTTTGAATCCTCAGGGAAACTTTTTGAATCCCCTTCCTCTAGTTAGGCTGCAAAATGCACTTCCTCAGTCTCGGCCCACCTTGAAGTAAAGAGGATATCTGAGATGATAATAATAATAATAATAATAATAATAATAATAATAATAATAATTTATTATTTATACCCTGCCCATCTGGCTGGGCTTTCCCAGGCACTCTGGGCGGCTTCCAACAAAATATTAAAATACCGTAATACATCAAACATTAAAAGCTTCCCTAAACAGGGCTGCCCTCAGATGTCTTCTAAAAGTCTGGTCGTTGTTGTTCTCTTTGACATCTGGTGTGATAGAGCCGCACTAGCTTACATGCACTGAGCTCTCTTGCCTCAGAAAAGCCAGGATGTGAAACACAGACTGAGGCACCCCTCCCTATAAAATCATGTGGACTCTTTATTCCCGAGGGGTCACAAACACAGCACCCATGGGTTCCAGTGTGCCTCCTCTGGCACCCATGAAACGTCTCAGCAAATATCACCACGAAATCCCACAATGTGCGAGAGACTTTTTGCTGTTCCTGCTCAGTTCCTGTTTGCAATAGCTTGCCTACATCTGAACAAACACCCTTTAAATGTGCTCGGATAATAGGTGCAAGGAACCAATCCTTGTGAGTGAGCATGGCAGCAGGTGATATAGGTGCCTTTTTTTTCTATTGATTGGAGGTGGGCATTGTTTTGTGGCCATTTCTCTCTTTTTGCTTTCTTAGCTGTGACGGCCATTTTGTGACAGCCATTTTGAGTTATGCTACACTGCTGTGGCAGCCATTTTGTGGCTGGCACCCACAGTACATTCTTGTAATTCCAAATATGCCTGTGGGCCCAAATAAGTAAGCAAAGGCAAAGGTAAAGGGACCCCTGACCATTAGGTCCAGCCGTGGCCGACTCTGGGGTTGCAGTGCTCATCTCGCTTTATTGGCCGAGGGAGCCGGCGTACAGCTTCCGGGTCATGTGGCCAGCATGACTAAGCTGCTTCTGGCGAACCAGAGCAGTGCACAGAAACGCCGTTTACCTTCCCGCCAGAGCGGTACCTATTTATCTACTTGCACTTTGACGTGCTTTCGAACTGCTAGGTTGGCAGGAGAAGTAAGCAAAACTCTGCCTTAAAAAGCATTACATGACTGGCTCTTAGCAGAGCTCAAGGAGCCACTTCTTTCTTATCAACCTGCAATCCCATTGCGACTCTGCTCAGTATGGCCAGGAACTTCAGTTTTTCAGGACAGATGGATCGGTGATTGTGAGTGTGCATGGCAGGAGAGGGTTTGTTTCCTATTGGGCTGAGTAGCTTTACTCTCTTGAGTCATCTAGAAATATATCTCACCTATAGGGTCCTCATCTCCTTTGTATGGTGAGCTTTACTTTCATTCATTGATTTAACTTTTAAGGGTAGAGGGGAAATGGTTTGACCATTCTGCCTTGTGGAGTGGCAGGAGTTAGATTGAATTGCCTCTTCGGCTCCTCTTTCCAACTTTTATGAAATGTTGGTTTTGCAGAATTCGGAAGGGTGACTTTCAAGGACTTCCTGACCAGCGTGGTGAACAATGAGCGTTTCTCTGAATCTGTAGGTTAGTGGGGTCTTCTATGCAACTTGCAAATGATTAGTTAGAGGGGTCTAAAGATGCATAGTCAAGGTCAGACAAAATTCAAGGTCCACAGCTGCAAATGAAGATCATAGTGTGTGGTCAACAGAAAGAAGATGCTCTGCTCTGCAAAATGCAACAGTGCAGCTGAGGCATAAAAGGTAAAGGGACCCCAACAGTTAAGTCCAGTCGCAAACGACTCTGGTATTGCGGCGCTCATCTCACTTTACAGGCAGAGGGAACCGGTGTTTGTCTGCTTCCGCAGACAGTTTTTCCGGGTCATGTGGCCAGCATGACTATCCGCTTCTGGCACAATGGAACACTGAAACCAGAGCAGCTCCAGAGCAGTACCTATTAATCTACTTGCACTTCAACATGCTTTCAAACTGCTAGGTTGGCAGGAGCTGGGACAGAGCAACAGGATCTCACCCCATTGTGGGGATTGGAACCCCCGACCTTTTGATCGGCAAGCCCAAGGCTCAGTGGTTTAGACCACAGCGCCACCCGCATCCCATCAGCTTGAGGCATAGGTGCCCATAGAACAACCATTTCACCTGTCTCTTAACTTGGCAACCCGCTTTCCTCTTTGCAGCTGTACATAACCTCTACATGCTCATTAGCAAAATGGATGGTGATAAAGTCGAGGTTTCTCAGCTGAAAGACATACTGGCTCCTATGGGCATCCTGTTAACCAAGGGCGACGCAAAGGAGGTGCTGAAGAGCATGTCAGTCAAAAGTAAGAAAACCTTGAGGCATAACCAGTTTCAAATGGGCAGAGGTGGCACGCGATTGTAGCCCTGCCTAGGTTGTGCCCACCTGGGACTTGCAGGTCTGAGGGGGCTACAGTGTTTGAGTGCTCTCCCCATGAAGAAACCCTCTTCTGAAGCTAGCACAGCAGTGTCGCAGCTCTGCTAAAACCCTTCTTAATGATTTACTAGGCCTCCCAGTCCAAATATGGATTATCTCCTATTCCTACCCAGCACTGTCAGGGTCACATGCAATATAGAGTTTGATGGCCTAGAGTGGCTCAGGAGGCTCCACCCACATTCCTTCCCTACCTACTGGGTAGTTTTTATTATCTAGCTTTCTGGCCATACATAGTAATATAATTATTATTTATATGTCTTCATCTGACTGGGTTGCCCCAGCCACTCTGGGTGGCCTCCAATAGTCCTCTTCCTGTTCTGTTTTAATACTTTTATAGAATGTGGGGGGTGCCCCCCACTAAACCCTAGACTATTAATAAATGGTAGGATTTTGATTATTTGGCGTATTGCAAGCAAGTGGGAAAATACAGGCTAAACTTCCTTTCCGTGCCAGGGCTTCACCTGGGATAGAGACATTATTAACCTGACAAAAGGTGTTGATGGCCCATCTAAGAGGAATCTTGGACCTGGGCAGACAGAAGTTTGTCACGGTAACTAAGTGTGAAGTGACAGGAAAAGAGAGTCTTTTAGCAAGGTGTGCTGGGAAGAAGAAGGGAGAGAACAAAGAGAGATCCATCTTGGGCAGGCTGGCTGAAGCCTTGCTGGGAGAGATGCCTTTGACTCCAGTGCTAGCCCAGACTGAGATGACCAACCGTGCTGCAAGATGTGGACTTCCTCCATACAGTCTGAAGGTGTAAATAGGTGAATAAACCACATTTCTTAAAAGCTACAGCAGTCTCTGCTGTGTCTTCAGTTCTCCAAAGGAACACAAACCCTGGGTGAGCACCTGGAACCCCCTGGAATCTTGCTACCGTTCTTCAGAGACTGGGTGTGGCACCCAACTTCTGTAACAATACTATTTCCTTGCTCACTGTCTGGCCTTTTATTCCACCCTGCCCTCCATTCTGCACTGGAGGATTGCTCTGGTGGAGAAAAGTCATCTCTGCAAGGGCAAGGAACAGCTGGTCAGACTTGTGAGGGGTGACTACCAAAGTGCTGCTGACACTGCCACTGTTTTGATGACCCACCCCCAGGTCCCCAGCAGTGTGTTTCCAATGGGGCTCGTCCACAGAGGCCTGCTTTTCAGGCAACAGTGCCAGCTGTGGGACCTTGAACTCTCCTTCCTCAGAGTGGGAAGACATGACGCTCAAAAGCAAGTTAATGTTGCCAGCTGCGGCTGCCATTCAGATCGTTCTTTGGCCTCTGAAAACCAAGGAGCCCTCTAGGATGGCATTGCTCAAACCTGGGGTCTCTGTCGGACCTTGATTGTTTAGGGAGGGTCCTTCAAACAGAAGTGGTTTCCCCCTCCAAGCTTGGTCACGTAACCGTGAAGGTTCCTTCTGGTACAGTGAAAGGGACGCATCCAGCTCCACCCATTTTCTTCAGATAGCTAAGGATCACTGCATAGTTCAGGCATGGGCAAACTCGACCCTCTAGATGTTTTGGGACTACAACTCCCATCATCCCTAGCTAACAGGACCAGTGGTCAGGGATGATGGGAATTGTAGTCCCAAAACATCTGGACGGCCAGGTTTGCCCATACCTGGCATAGTTTCACCTGTTGCCCATCTGTGCCAGGTAATCTCAGGGGAGGCTCCTGCTCAGTCTAATGCAGGTGTGAGGAACCTTTACCTCCCCACACACCCAGATGGTGCTAAACTACAATTCCCATCACCCCTCTGGTATCAGAAATGTAGGCAACACTACCATAATATCCAAAGCTTGTTTGTGGTCCTTGGACTCATGGCCACAGACTGCAGAGACATCCCTGCCCCGTTCAGTTATTTTTTTGCAACTAGTTCATTCTCATTTCTCTCTCCTCCTCTGCTTTTTCTTGTAGGGGATGGTATGGTGAAACTGAAAGAATTTATGAACGAATTGCCCAATACCCGGCGATTCTCCACAGCTGTAGGTAAGAGCAAAGCTTGCCACTGGCACCACATGTGAGTGAAGTTCATTGGGCATCCAGAGACTGAAAGAAGACTGTTCAATGCTTCGTTGAGACTCCTGCCTGTGGATGGTTCATTGTGTTGACTCTTGTCTGTGTTTAGAGATGGAAGGAGCTATGAAAACAATGAATAGCATCAAACAAGGCTGGGTGGACACTGGAGAGTTGGATTCTATCATGCGCAGTATGGGCCTCAATTTACTTCCCGATGAAATCGAACAGGCATTGAAAAACGTTACCCCAAACGGTAAGGCTTTTAAAAGCCAATGGCTTCAATCAAAACTGACTAGCCTGTTAAAATTGCAAACCAAATCATAATCGGAGAGAAACCCAGTAAATCTGTCATTTTTTCCCTTAAGCACTTCAAGCTTTAATCAGCTAACCATTAGATAAATGAGCAAAAGCTTTGGTTGATTAATAGTACAGTGGTACCTCGGGTTACCTACGCTTCAGGTTACACATGCTTCAGGTTACAGA
Source organism: Podarcis raffonei (assembly GCF_027172205.1). Taxonomy (NCBI): domain Eukaryota; kingdom Metazoa; phylum Chordata; class Lepidosauria; order Squamata; family Lacertidae; genus Podarcis; species Podarcis raffonei. The sequence continues at coordinate 16,143,903 of NC_070614.1, forward strand.
CTCCGCTAACCCAGAAATAGTGCTTCAGGCTAAGAACTTTGCTTCAGGATGAGAACAGAAATCGTGCTCCAGTGGCACAGCAGCAGCAGCAGGAGGCCCCATTAGCTAAAGTGGTGCTTCAGGTTAAGAACAGTTTCAGGTTAAGTAAGGACCTCCGGAACAAATTAAGTACTTAACCCGAGGTACCACTGTAGAAGACAGTTTAATTGGAGAGTGAAATCAAGGGCACCCGTGTATATTTTCAAGGTTATTTTTATTTCTGAAGTATTACTGTAAAATGTAAAGAAAGCAAAAATACTAATGTTGACTTTTCCTTCTAACCATCATTTAATCAACAGAAAGGTGGATGATTAACCAGCTAACATAATGACTGATGGGAGTTGTAGTCCAAAACATCTGCAGGGCACTGGGTAGGGAAGGCTGAACCAAAATACTATTTCGTTGGGTTGACATCCCTACACTTCTTTTACTAATTTGCAGATCATGGGAAAGTGAGTGTGGAACGTGTCTTGTCTGCGTTGACGAAGACTCGACGCTTTTCCCAAGCGGAAAGTAAGTGCAAATAGAGCAGTGGCTTACAATACTTTGTGTGGATATAGCTCTGGGAGCATCCCTCACCCCTATCCTAAAACCTGCTTTCCATTCCTCAGCAGAAGCTTTTGCAGCTCTGTATTCTGGAAACTTTCTTGTGAGTTCAGAGCAAACGGGAGCCACAGTGCACCTCTTGAGAAAGACAACAAGGATTCTTCCCTACGGTTATGCTTTATTTAGAGCTGGGGTGGGAGCAGTGGTGTAGCATGGGTTGCCAGTGCCCCGGGCCACATCAGAGGGGTCATCCGTGTCACCCAGGAGATCGCAGCCACAGAGAGAAGAGTCGTTCCGTTGTCTGGAGAGGTCACTTCCTGCTCTGCAGGATAAGCCATTTTCACCGGAGCCCAGCTGTATTGAGGCAGCACTGGGTGTTGAAATTTTGTCTTGCCAAGGCTTCAGTGCTGGGCACCCATGGCCTTATAAGAGGGTATTGTCCATGTCTCTAAGGAGAAGAGATATGGAAGGAGAGCTTGAACCAAGTAGGAGCTTGGCGGAAGACGTGGTAGGTAGAGTATTCCCAAGCCACAATGGTAATGCAAAGAGCAAGTTTGAATGCTATATGGGGGAATGATAATTCTATCATCAGGGGCCTAGACTTGAGGCACTATTGAGGATTTCAGCCCCCTCTCCCTTTGGAAGTTGGGGACTGTTTGTCCCTTCAGTGCAAAGAGCTAAGGGGAAATCCTACATCGCCATATGTAAAAATAAAATAAAATCCTGTTTTTGTGTTTGTTTCTTTTAAACCTAACACCGCGAGGCCAGTTTTAAATAGGCAGTTGCTCAAGAGCTGATTTCTCCTGGTCTTATGTTCAATTTCTCCTCCTATCTAAGGTAACAAGGTCCCCATCGAAAACCTGGATTCCATTCTTGAAAGCATGGGGATTGTTTTAACCAAAGGCGGGATGCAGGAGGTCCTCAAGCAAGTTAAAGTTGATGGTGAGAATTGATGGATTCCGTGTTTGAGATTTTAAATCACGTGGGCAAAAAGGGCAGGGAAGAGAGGCAGCTGGAGAATGGCAAGATGGTAGGTTCATGAACCCTAAACAGTTAGATTCTGGAAACTTATTGCGCCCCACCTTTCTATTACAGTAGTAAAAGACACTGAGGCCTGGGACATCCTTTGCTACGTCCCAGATCTCAGTGCAGTGGGGTTTCCCCAATGCCTTACACCAGGGGTGGGCAGGCTTCAGGCTTGTGGAATTTACTAGAACTGTGAGGATAAATAACAAACAAGAGCCAGATGTAAAATGCTGGCTCGGGAAAGCAGACATAGGCTATGTTACACACTATACCTTTAAAACACATTACTTCCCTCAAATAATCCTGGGCACTGTAGGTCATTAAAGGTTTCTGGGAATTGTGACTCCATGAGGGGGAAACTGCAGCGCCCACCATTCCTTAAATTGTGTTTTCCCCATACACTTTAAAGGTATAGTATGTATGCAGCCATAAGCTAAGAATTAAGGAGGCTCAGCCCAGTCTGTACCAGAATCAAGCTTTTGCACAAAATCCCACTCTACCTACAAAGTGTCCTCTTAATACTTCATCTCTGTCAATGTGTCCATTATTTCTTGCTTTTGGTTTTGTTTTGTCTCTGGTTTTAGAAGCTGGGGTGTAAGAATTGTGCTTGTCTAAAAGGTGCCACACATGTAACTCTGCGCTTTTCTGACTCCCTCACAGAGGATGGGAAAGTGAACCTCAATGAATTTATGAATAGCCTTAGTGAAATGCAGCAGTCTCTTGAAGGTGAGTGAGGTCCCTGATGCCAGGAAGACTCTGCTATGTGTGCCTACCAAACATGAACTTGGATTTCCCTTCTCTTTCCATTATGGTTGGTACTAAAATAAATGGTAGAAATTTCAGCTTATTTTGAGCCGAGGCTTAGCCCCTGAACCTATTTTCAGTTGTTAAGCTTTCAAAATGTGGTTTTGATAGCATGGGGTGTAGTCTGTACTGTTTGAATGAAGGGGAGGCAACCAACCCACCAAGCCCATCTCTTTTCTCACAACCATCACCAAATGAATATATCTTTTTTCCTCTGACTGTCTCCTCTGAACAACCCTTTAACTAGCTCAGCCTGTTCCCTATACTAGGTAAAGCATAGCACTTAAGCACATTGTGAAAAGCATGGACTGAGACCAACTTTTTCCAAAACAAACAGGTTGGAAATAGGTTATTTGATCCCCCTCCCTTGATGTGATTCCTTCCCCCTTGTTCCCGATGTAGATCTTCACTCACCCCTTCTTCCCTATAGGAGAGGCGCCATTTTGTGTTTTGCCTCAGGTGCCAAAATGTCTTGGGCTGGCCCTGGAGGGAGGGCATATTCTCCCATGGCAATTGGCCACAACAGCTAAATGAAACCTTCAGGTTCAGAGGTAATAAATATGCCACTGAAGACTAGTTGCTAGGTCTACAGTGGAGCAGGGCTGTTGTGTGGTGAGTTCCTGCCTCCCCCTGAAGGAAATAACGACACATGACACAAGTATTTAGGTTAATGGGCTAAAATGGCGACAACTTTATTGGTTACATGTGATGAGCGGTATTGGCTTAGGCATTGGTCCTAACCAGCTATCCGGCTTCAGCCTGTTTGCTTGAAGACCGGGAAGGGTTAACCACCAGTAGGGGGAGTCCTGCTGATGCACATCAACTAGGAACTCCCCCGAGGTCACCGCCCCCCGGAATCCTTTACCGGACTACCCTTCGAAATCCAGGGGAGGTGATGGCGCTTCCTCCCCCCCTTCATCTACATAACAATACCCATACCAATGCCTAACCGCCAATCCGAGGAAGTTGTGACGATTTGCTACGAGGTAGGCGAAAAACCAAGTGGCTGGTGCCAATTTGCCAAGTGGAAAAAATTCCTACCAGGCCCCTTAACGGCAACCAACCGAGATCCATAGCAAGGTCCAAGTAAAACCTAAAGGGCGGGAGGGTGGGAAACCAGAAGATCCCCGGCCTCACCAATATTAAATAGCATAGCCCCCCCCCCCCGCCAGCCGATTGGCTGCCTAGAGAGGTGACGTGGCCGAGGATTCCCTCAATTGCGCAGAGGCTGGGAGCCAGCCCCCGCGCACATGGGGAGGGCGTGAAGCCCGCAACCCCACTTCCTCTCTAGCTCGGAAGTGGCTTTGCCTTTGTGCCCCACGGATGGACTTCTCAGAAGCCTTGGAGGTTTTTAAGCAGAGGCTGGATGTCATGAATGCTTTAGCTGAGATTCCTGCATCACAGGCGGTTGGACTAGATGCTGGATTCGACAGGCCTTTGGTCTGGCTCGTAATAATGGCCCTATGGCCGTAAAGGTCTACTTGTGAACTTCTCAGAGGTGCTGTCTGACCATTGTGGAAAACAGAATGCTGGACTAGGTAGAACTTTGATCTGACCCTGCAGGCTTATATTACGCTGTTAGGTTAACTTCTTGGGTTTTGCAGAAGCTTGACCATTTTTTGGCAAGGCCTTGTGGATTTCCCACCAACTTCTGAAAGTCTGGCCTTTGCTTCATTGTTTCCCCTGACTAGGTGACCAAGGGGATATGGTTGCTATGGAAGAGGTAGATTCCGTTTTGTCCAACTTAGGGATCCACTTAACCAAAGAGCAACTCCAAGAAGCCTTGAAGTATGTGACTGTGAATGGTGAGTGAACTTTGTTCCCTGATCTCAGGCAGGGTGTGGTTTTTTGTTTTTTGGTTTGCCCACGTTCTACTCAGACACTGAATCTTCCTCCTCAAAAAGTCCCTCAGCTCTTGGGAGATCACCCTCAGCAAACCGGTCCCAGAGGCTGCGAGAAACAGCACAACCCACTGGTACACTGGTATTCCAATTTGAACTTAGCCTGATCTTTTATTCCCCTTCTTTCCCTTCCCCTCTCCTTTTTTTGAAGATTACCCGCTCTCGGATCCCACCGCTAATTCTCCCCTGGTCTCCTCGCTGGCCCAAATAGGACTAATTTAGCCAGCTAGCCCTGGTGATCATCTAATGTTTATTGGATGGATTTTTCCCCTAAATTGATTTTTGAATTCTGAATTTATTGTTATTCACGTTTTATACTGTATTTTATGCTGTTTTTTGTTGCATCAATTATTTTAAATTTGTTGTTAGCCATCCTGAGCCCGGTTTTCTGAACTGGGAAGGGTGGGGTATAAATAAAAAAATATTATTGTTGTTATTATTACACGTGCCTCTAATACAGAGTGTGACGGCTTTAACTGTGGGCCGATCTCTGTGGAGATGGACAGAACTCACTTTTCAGTGAAAGGTCAAGCAGGAGTGTTCTGGTTGGAATCTGGCATTCTGACATCACCGGCAAGTTTCCCAGTGACTCTTTCATCATAGGTGAGGGTTGACAGATGAGGAAAATGTCTTCAGGTAGAGGCTGCCTATGTGAGCAGTCAAGAGCCACTGTCTTAAAGATCCAGGTCTGTCACTGAGTTTGTCCTCTCTGTCTCTCATGGAAATTAGCAAACTCCTGCCTCTCAGACTGGGGCATGTAATACCTGGGATCAGTATCATATGCCATTGAATCACTGTGTTGGACCAGGGTCATAATCATGACAGATACTGAAATATAGCAATTTTTATTTGCGTATGAGAATTTTAAAACACACACACACTCTTATGCTCTGGCCACTTTCTGCATTTGTCTTATCTATCAGTATTTTGTCCTTGCAGAAAATGGGAAGGTGAACATGAGTGAATTGATGGCGAGTGTAGTCAAGAACCAAGCTGAGGGTAAGTGGGTTGCATTAGTTGGATTAGAAATTTGTTAAATTAAGCTGGAAGCATTTGAAGAGAGCACTTGTTTTCTGACAGGGCTTAAAGCCCCAGGCAGGCTTTAGATGATGAGGAACAGACCAGCATCGAAGCAGATGGGATAAATGGTCCATGGACAAAGCACACCTGCGCACAGGACTGGTTTCATTCTGTGATTCCATAGGGGTGCAGAATGTGGTAAGAGAGGCTTCCCAAAGGGATGCTTGTAAAAAGCGGAGTCTCTCAGGCCCTTTTGGGTCAACACTGGGTGGCCAATCATAGAAGGGACCCCAAGGGTCATCTAGTCCAAACCCCTGCAATGCAGGACCTCAGCTAAATTATCCATGACAGATGGCCACACAACCTCTGCTTAAAAACATCCAAGGAAGGAGAGTCCACAACTTCCCAAGGGAGACCATTCTGCTGCTGAACAGCTCTTACTGCCAGAAAGTTCCTCCTGATGTTTAGTTGGAGTCTCCTTTCTTGTAACTTGAATCCATTGCTTTGATTCCTACTCTCCAGAGCAGGAGAAAAAAGCTTGTTCCCTCTTCCATGTGACAGCCCTTGAGATATTTGAAGATGGCTATCAGATGCGGACATTTCAGAAAGCAGCTGAATAAGATTTCTAGGGGGTCATAGAGAGGGACATCAATGTTCTGCATGGCTCCTTGTACCCCCACGTTCTGTAAAACCAGGAGGTATTATGCAAATCAGCAAAGAGTGCACAATAAATAGAATCATAGAATTGCAGAGTTGGAAGTGACCGTGAGGGTCATCTGGAACAACCATCCACAATGCAGGAATGTCAACATGCGGTCCCCCATCCAGCTTTGAAACCATCCCAGACCCTGCTTAGCTTTGCAAAACATGCTAGCAGTTTTAATTCTGTACCATGCCGTACAAGAAAAAATGCATACGTTTTGGCACTTTACACAGCTCAGTGTGGTGTAGTGGTTAAGAGTGGTAGATTCATAATCTGGTGAACCGGGTTCGCGTCTCCGCTCCTCCACATGCAGTTGCTGCTGGGTGACCTTGGGCCAGTCACACTTCTCTGAAGTCTCTCAGCCCCACTCACCTCACAGAGTGTTTGTTGTGGGGGAGGAAGGGAAAGGAGAATGTTAGCCGCTTTGAGACTCCTTCGGGTAGTGATAAAGCAGGATATCAAATCCAAACTCTTCTTCTTCATGGAATTCTATTCTTCTTGATACAGATTTCTAATTTTCTGAATTTATGTTTATTGCGTGGAGTGCACACAATCCCCAGCAGCATTCGAAGCTTTGTTAACCAAGCAGGGAATTCCAAGGCCCTGTAAATGTTTCCACGTTTATTATTTCTCTCACAGCGGATCGAGTTCCTGTCGATAACCTGAATGCTATTCTGGCCACCATGAGCATTCAGCTAACAGAAGATGAGCTCCAAGAAGCTCTGAAATCTACAACTGTGGATGGTGAGTCTTTAAAGCGCTTGCTCTCCCACCCCTCTTGGAAGTAAAACAGATTAAGAGCATCCAGTTCAGGAAGAAAATGCACATTCCCCTTTCAGCTCCTTTTGGGTGATTTCACAGACTCTGGCTGAAGCCCACATGACACTCGAGACAGTTGTGTGTAAGACGAATAAGTAACATTTCTCCTCCTGTTTAAAAGAAATAATGAAAAGCAGCCCTGGGAAGGTTTTGAGTTTCAGAGGGGTGAAACTTCCTCCTCAAACTTCCCCCAGCTACTTTTCACCCAATGAAGGAAAATATACAGGTGCCTGCATCTTTCCCCCTCCAGGTTGAACTGTAACACATAAGCGGGCAATATTGAAAGAATGAATTTTATTATTACAGTCACAGACCAGTTCCGGGTCACTTACAATATCAGGAAAATCATAAAACACAACAGGAATACATTGAATTGCAATTGGCTATAACAGAGACAATTCAGATATAGTGGCAGTTAAAAAAAATAAATAAATCTTGATCACTAAAATATAACCTAAAATTATCATTTAAAACCTTAATCAGCAGGCAATATTAAACGGGGAACTGTGGAAGGCGGAAGGGTTAAGCATGTCCCATTGGTCCTCAGCCCAAGGCTGCTGTCTATGTGATAAAGCATGTTGGGGGGAATGCAGGCAATGGAGCATCATGGGTCATTTGTGCTTGAAAAGCATCCCATCCCAGATCTTGAAATTTCTGTTGTATCTTATGATACACGTATCTCAAGTATATGCATGTGTCAAGTATGCCCTACCTCTCCAGCACTTAGTAGGCCATCTCTCACTTCTCTGTCCCTTCTTTGCTGCATCTCTGTCTTGCCTGCCCAGATGCAGACTGTGCAGTTTATTTGCATCCCGTTCAGCTCCTAGCAACACCCTTTGCAAAATAATTGCACCTCTGCTTCCCTGCCCAGTTGAGCTGTCCTCTTCCCCCATCTTGTCTTCCAGATGATGGCAAAGTTAACCTGAATGAGTTCATGGAGGGGGTGAAGAATGTGCAGCTGAAAGCAGGTGCAGAAGATGAGTCTCTGGGGCTTTTTAATGGTGGTGGGCTGGAGGATAATGAACAGTTTCTGTACAGCTCCGAGCACCGAAGGCACAAGATTGACAATTTTGTAATAGAACATAAGAATTGCCTCCCTGGCTTAGCCTCGCAAGTGAGGCTGTGTGCACACCTTATATTAAAGCACATGCTATCTCATCAAAGGGGACGCGGGTGGCGCTGTGGGTTAAACCACAGAGCCTAGGACTTGCCGATCAGAAGGTCAGCGGTTCAAATCCCTGTGATGGGTGAGCTCCCGTTGCTCGGTCCCTGCTCCTGCCAACCTAGCAGTTCAAAAGCACGTCAAAGTGCAAGTTGACAAATAGGTACCGCTCCGGTGGGAAGGTAAACGGCGTTTCCGTGAGCTGCTCTGGTTTGCCAGAAGCGGCTTAGTCATGCTGGCCACATGACCTGGAAGCTGTACGCCGGCTCCCTCAGCCAATAAAGCGAGGTGAGTGCCACAACCCCAGAGTCGGCCACGACTGGACGTAATGGTCAGGGGTCCCTTTATCTCATCAAAGAATCCTAGGAACTGAAGGGTGTTGGGAATTGTAGCTCTGCGAGGGAAGGGGTAAGCTACAGCTCCCAGGATTTGGGTGGAATGGAGTGGATGTGCTTTAAAAGCACTTTAAATGATTGCTGTTAACAAAAGTCCACCACTTACCAGCTCAACACCCCCCCCCCATTGCCCCCATGTTAGTCTTTTGTGTCCAAAAAAAATAGTTGATGTTCTTGTCTAGTCACGCAGGTCAAATTCTTATTCATCAGAGGGGCACCTGGTTAAGTTATTTTTTACAAGCCTGTTCTAATGCAGTAGTATAGCCTGCGAAGTACAGAACATGGATCATTGCAGCTGACTAATTCCTGCTAATTGAACCAAGGGATCGTGGCCGAGAGTGATACCTTGAGTTCTACCTTGGAACAGAAAAGCAGCCTCCTTTCCGAAGAACAAGGGAAGAAAGATTTAACAGGCAGCAGTACTGGTGGTAAGCTGTATGTGAGGAGGTTTACAGTGCATTTAGGGCCTACATTTTGGAGAAATGTCTATCAGCAAAGATGCGTGTATCAGGAAGGAAACAGACATTTATGCAGCCATTCTCACCTTGCATTTAATGCACTCCCCCCCCCCAAAAAAAATTTATCTCCTAGAGAGCTAAGAATTGTTTGGGAGCGAAACAGGCACATAATGGGCTTTGTTTCTCTGTTGGTTTAAATGGTTCTAAACCACACTTTCGAAGAAAATATAACAAGGTGTTGTATCAAACTATCGTGACTCGGAAGCAATTTTTCCTGTCACTTAAAACTTTCCATGAGATAGGGCGATGGCCGCCAACCTGGACTGGCTTTGAAAGAGCATTAGACATATTCATGGAGGATAAGACTATAGATGACTATGGATTTTTATAAAGATTCTATAAGGAAAGCAGAAAGCAGCAAGAAATATCAAGTAAAAGTATCGGAGAGGGGATCAGTGTAAATGAAAACATGAGACTTATGGTTTTGTTACATGTGATTTTATTTTGGAGTTGTCTGCTTATTTTGGAGTTGTTTGCTGTAAAGGATGTATATATTATGTGAATAAAATAATAAAGGATTTGAGAAAATAAATAAATAAATAAATAAATAAATAATAAAAAAGACTATAGATAGCAACTAGTCAAAACAGTTACGTTCTACCTCCAGTTGCCGGGAAATCACAAGTGAGCAGTATGTTGCTGCGGCACTCATTTCCTTGCTTGTGGGCTTCCCATAGGCGTCTGGTTGGCCGCCATGAGAACACAGCGAGGGACAAGATGGGCCATCAACCTGACTCAGTAGCACTCCTCATTCTTATTTCACTCCCACCTAGTGCTATTTTTGTTATGTACTGAAGTTCTCACCCTGGGCCAGCAGGGGGATACTGTAGATAGTTTTCACTCAGGTCTGCATATGCAAATAAGGAATTGAAAGTGACGTTCAGTGATTGGATAGTTACAGAAAGTTGTTACTGTTGCTTTGTAGTTGAGCTCTAAATAAGCAGGTTGGCTGAACCCTTCAGTTCTGTTCTGTTCTGTTCTGGCCTGTGAATAAACAAGAATTGCTGTGTCGTGTTCACCCACAACTTCAGAATTTTTCTGGGGGGGGGAAAGGAGCCGGAACTTACCATGAACAATGGCGCCCACCTGAGAGGTGCCAGAACTGAGTTCTGGCTTAAAAAGGGGGGGGGAGCCCTGCTCCCACACCATGTAAATCGTCCTCTCCAGAAACCTGAGGTAAAATGTTTTGGCTTAGAACGTGAACCAAAGAATGTACTGTCATAAGGGTGAGTCAACTCTCATGACCTTAAGCCCTGTGTGGGCGGCCATGTTGTTTGCAGCTGATGACAGCCTGAGCTCGAAGGAAGCAGTGAAGGACGTCCATCTGACGCAGCCATCTCCCACGCATGAAGGTGAGTTGAACTGAGGTGTGTGTGTGTGTGTTGAAATGGATGTTTTAAATATGGCAGCATCTCCTTGTTTCTCTTCAGAAATGGGCAGGCAATTTCTCCCCACTGTAGGACACCCTGCCCACTGCCTGCTCATCTGTCTCTTTTCCTGCTCTTCTGCACCATCCCAGAAGGATTTTTTTGCATTTCAAACCATTCCTATAATGGCTTAAGTGTAGTGAAAGAGTAACAATCAAAATACGGTATACTAAAGCATTTATTTTATTTTATTTTTAAAAAAACGCCCAGAGTTTTCCTCTGTACACAGGGGATCTGCAACAGAACAGAGGTTACCAGCCGGCTTGCTAATATCTTTCTGTGACTGACGTATGTAGGATCTGCACCCATGCCATTCCAATCTGTTCTGCACCCAATTGCAGGAGAAATGGTGGACGTTCAGGACCTAGGCAACGTTCTGGCCATTGAAGGCATCCAACTCGCAGAAGAAGAGTTCCAGGAAGCATTAAAAAATGCCCCGGTGGATGGTCAGTATGGGCTTTGGGAAAGGAGTTCTGTGAAATGGCCGAGATAATTTGCAAGCTCGGATGGTCTGGCGTCCCGCACCGGACAAATCCTGCAATCTGAAAGTCGACGGTTCTGTAACAGGCATAGTAATGAAAATGTGCAGGGAATGCGCTGGTGAGCAGAGCGCGATCCTGCTGGCTGCAGGAGTTCTGCTTCACCACTGCATTCGTCACAAGGAACACACTGGCAAAGCAGCACCTTGCAGGATTGAACCCAACAGCTGCTTGCCAGCAAAGGAGTGGAGGGTTCCATCCTACTGGCTTAGTGGAGGGTTCCATCCTACTGCAAAGCAGAATCCAGCTGGACTGAACCCCGCCATCCCCTCCTTCAGGTGACATCACCTGGTGATGTCAGCTGATGGAGAGGTGGGTATGGGTTTTTTTGGGGGGGGAATGGCTTCAGGGGCCAACTCGGACTCCTCAGTGGGCCAAGATTGGCCCACAGGCCAAATGTTATCCCTGTGCTAGAGGAGTAGGTACTAAGGAGGGGGCCTAGAATGTGGAGGGATCAGTTTCTCGTAACTATGGCAATTTCGAAAAATACAGAATATCATTTGAAGCACAATACAAATATATGCAAAGAGGGAATTTGCGTACACTTCAGGGAACATATCCTGGCAACTAGAGAAATAAACTCTAGGCCTGTAAATTCATCATGCCCCTTTACTTTCTTAAGGCGAGGTGAATACTTGACTATTTACTGGGGCTTTCTTCTTTTTTTTTAAAAAAATTGTAGATATGTTGGAATTTAAGTTGGCGCTTTCAGCTTTTTATCTGAACCCACAAGGACTGGAACTGAGATTATCTGATTGAAGTTTGCTGGTCTCCATTTAAATTCGGAGTGGTGCTGGATTTAGGGCAATGCAAGTGGTCCCCTGCCCCACAGGGCGCCAAGCCCTGGGGGCGCAAAACAATAATCATAATCGTAATAAAAAATGTGTACAGATACCTACTGAGAAGATCCATAAAAGGCGACTGCGTACCAAAAGGAATTATTGCGAAAATAATAAAGATTTAGAGGGGGGTGGGGCAAATTTTGTTTTCGCTCAGGGCACCCTATTATCTGACCCTGTTTGGAGCCTCGTTGGGGAGCGAGGTCTCCTTCTGATTCTGAGATCTTTTTCCATCAGCTGAAGGGAAAGTGAACCTGGAAGAATTTATGAAACAGGTGAGAAAGAGCCAACAACATCGTCAGAGCGGTGAGTCAATAAGATGTTTCATAGAATCATAGAATCATAGAATCATAGAGTTGGAATAGACCACAAGGGCCATCGAGTCCAACCCCCTGCCAAGCAGGAAACACCATCAGAGCACTCCTGACATATGGTTGTCAAGCCTCTGCTTAAAGACCTCCAAAGAAGGAGACTCCACCACACTCCTTGGCAGCAAATTCCACTGTCGAACAGCTCTTACTGTCAGGAAGTTCTTCCTAATGTTTAGGTGGAATCTTCTTTCTTGTAGTTTGGATCCATTGCTCCGTGTCCGCTTCTCTGGAGCAGCAGAAAACAACCTTTCTCCCTCCTCTACGTTTGAGAATGCACTGTGAGAGGGGAAGGGCCACACCACAGAAAAATGTTTGCTTTTTGTGCTCCCTGTGTTTTGGAGTCAGAATTTTGAGATCCTGTAAAATAGCAGTGTTTAGCTCATGAGTCTTGCATGTAGTTCTGGATGGGAACAACTGCGTAAGGCACACAATAAAACATCAGTTTTTATTTATTTTTGTCTTCTGATTTTGCCTACACTCATGCAGACTTGAAGACAATGTAGGTAACATCTCTAGGTCCTATTATCACCTTCCAGCCCTCTGGTTGTGCTTCACATACAGTGCTGGATTTACGTATAAGATAAACAAGCTATAGCTTACGGTCCCACTCTCTTGGGGGCCCCAAAAAAATTTAAAGGGGGAGTGAACGATGTACATTTCCAAAATATAAGATAAAAAACCAATAAAGTAAAACCTACATAGAGCAACAGTGTTTAGTGTTGTGTAGGCTCCTGTGATGTAAGTAATGGGCCCCGCCTGCTAGCCTGCTCCCTAAAATATCACTGGTTTGCTCATTTCTATATATAGGGTGCCTACATTCTGCATGTGGAAATGGCTTTAGATACCTATTAGGTCCATAAATTACCATATAGCATATATTCAATACAAAAACCGCAACAAATTGTTGTTGACAAAGGACAGCTGGACATATAAAGGGCCCCATTACATTCAGTAGCTTAGGGACCTCATCAAATCTAAATCCGGCCCTGTTCACATAGAATCTAGGCTGATATCGCACAATTATCTTGCCTTATTTGTTATCCTTCCAAAATGTGATCCGCTCCCTTTTGCTATATTGGAAAAACTGCTCTGAAATTATCTTTGCTTTTGTTTTAACTGTGGTTTAAGATCATGATTTGCTGACAATAAACAAGCCATAGTTAAATTGCAGGGCAGAGTTCATGCACAAAGCTAAACCGTGATTTAATAAACCATAGTTTAGAGTTATGTGCAAACCCAGTGAATGATTGGGTTCTCATTTAGTAGGGAAGAGCCACAATACAGAGAGAGATCTAAATGCCACTCCGGAAGAATGCTTCTGGACATGGATGCTTTAGTAGCACTCCATCTTTGCTGTTCTGATTTAAGCTACGTGTGGAAAGTACGTATTTTTCGCCCTATAGGATGCACTGGCCCATAGGACGCACCTTGTTTTTTGGGGGGGAAATGAATTAAAAAAAACATCCCCCCCCAGCCCCCAGAACAGGCTGCCGCCTGCAAGCCTTGCGCGCCCGGGGGAACTCCCCCCGGGCGCGCAAGGCTTGCGGACACCTGCGTGAAGCACGGGGCGTCCTCCGGAGGGCGCCCCGTGCTCCGGGCTGCAGGCTGCTGCCCGCAAGCCTTGCGAGCCCACGGGAACTCCCGCCGGGCTTGCAAGGCTTGCGGATAGCTTCCTGAAGCCTGGAGAGCGAGAGGAGTCGGTGCGCACCGACGCCTCTCGCTCTCCAGGCTTCAGCGAAAGCCTGCATTCGCCCCATAGGACGCACACACATTTCCCCTTCATTTTTGGAGGGGGGAAAAGTGTGCCCTATAGGGCGAAAAATACGGTAATTCTGCTTCTGGACATCTGTTATCCAAATAAAATCCTGTGGCTGGAGGGATTTTCATTGGGATCAGTGTGCAGGAAGAGGGTTGAATAATCTTCCCTTCCCTCCACTTCTAATCATGATCCCTCCTTTTTGTATTTTGATAAATTTGGGTGAAAAGAAAGAAAATAAAAGATATGAAGTCAATGCTATTTGGAAAGAGAAAGGTTAATGTGAAAGAGTTGATTCCTAGAGAGGGGAGATAAAAAAAGAAATGGCTAAAAAACCCATCTATACAGGCCATAACAACCCAGAAAACTATTAAATAGCTATGAGAAGGGTTAATGGAATGTGTTTCTCCCTTTCGTCCTGCGTTTGTGCTGCTTCAGAGTCTACAACACCTTTGGTAAAACTAGAAAACAAAGCAAAGACTGGAGAAATAAGCCATTGTTTGTTTGATAATCTGTGGGACAACTCAGGATTATCTTGTGGTTTGTTAAACAAACCCTGGTTTTAGAGTTATGTGAATTTGAGTCTTCTCTTGTCTATCCATCCCCTCACTGACTCCATCCCTCTTTTGCCCTCCAGAAGAAGAAATTTCTGTTCTGGATCTTGGATCCATTCTGGCTCGCAAGGGCTTCTTTTTGAGTGACAAAGAGCTCCAGGAAGTCTTGGCGAATGTGGATGTGAATGGTCAGTATTTATTATTCAAATACTTATCCCTACTTTCCATACAGTGGTGCCTAAAGCAGCTAACAACAAATAAAGCAGCTCTATAACATATGAAAGTGAAGTCAAATGGGCCTTAGAAAGCACTGCTAATAACTGTTGGCTGTTTGCAGTTTAGTAGCGCAGAGAGCTTGCTGGGGAGACCATGCATTAAAAAAATAAAGGACTCAAAAATAACTTAAACTAGGTTTTAATAAGAAAAACAAAAACTCCTTTTACTCTAAGTACATTAACAACCAAACCAGACCCAACCACCAACCCATCCCCCAGGGTAATGGGAGAGCTAGGTGCTGCTCCTTATATACTACACCCAAATGCTGACACACCTTAATCAAATACAACTCAGCAGCACCTGCTATGCTTCACAGCTGTAAAGCTGGGTCTTGTTATCTTACTCTGGCCCTTGCTCTGGCCCCTTAAAGACATACACATCGGGTGCAACAATGATGAACCTTTACATTTAAATAAACCATTCAACATTTCCCCTGCGGTTCATCATTGTGGAACAAAAACATAAAGCATATTTTGTACATGTCTTTCATGTGTAACCTTTGGAAGTGCTTTAGTAAAAATGTCCGCAATTTGATTGTCACCTGGAACATATTCAAATACAATCATTTCGTCAGCAATTAGTTTCTTTACAAACTGTAAACGTAACCTTAAGACTCTAGTGCGCTGCGTATTGGTCTCTGAACACAGGATAGCAAGTCCGCTCTGGGAATCAAGGTAAACTTTTACTGGTAATGTTACTTGCATCTGTAGGTCTGCAAATACTTGCAGATACCATTCTACATCACGAGTGGCCTGAACGCATGCACATAATTCACTCTCTGTTGTGGAGAGACAAATAATGGTTTGTGTCTGGGACTTCCATTCAAATGGACAACCGTTATAACAAAGCACCATACCAGACACACCCCTGCAATTATTTTGTTCCACTGCATGAGATGCATCGCAGAAAATTTCAAAACCTTTGTCAATACATGTTGTAAACTGCAACCTATAATGTTTGGTGTGTTTAAGGTACATTACCACTCTCTTAAGAGCAGAGAAACATTGTGTAGTAGGCTTTTATATCTAGGTGATAAACAGAATGTCCACGTTGTGATGCATCTTTTAACAAAAGCTTAACTGTTTCA
This sequence comes from Podarcis raffonei, assembly GCF_027172205.1. Lineage (NCBI taxonomy): Eukaryota > Metazoa > Chordata > Lepidosauria > Squamata > Lacertidae > Podarcis > Podarcis raffonei. The sequence goes on from NC_070614.1 coordinate 16,159,685, forward strand.
TATTTTACGCTTGGTGAATAACACAAATCATAATCTTCGCCTGGAATTTGTTGAAAACCCCTAGCAACTAGTCTTGCTTTGTACCTTACAACTTCATTTTTGTCATTCATTTTAACTCTATAAACCCATTTTGAATCAATAAGTCTCATATCTGGGGTTTGTGGTACAAGAGACCAAGTGTTATGCTCTTTTAAAGAAGCTATCTCAGAGTTCATAGCTTTATACCAATTTGCAGCTTGTTGCTTAGGTAATTTCTGAACATCATTGTAGCTTTTTGGCTCAAAAACTGCCTTATTGGCATACACAGTATTAAAATGTTCATCTGCAAAACGTTGTGGCTTCTGCCTCTTTCTATCTGAACGTCTCAGTCCGGAAGGAGAGTCAGACTCCTCAGACTTAATGGGACTAAGTGAACCACTAGTTTCAGGTTGTAAATCATTGTCAGATTGAAGAGATGCCTGTAGGCTAAGCTCACGATCAGAAAACTCAAGAGAATCTATCCTCCCCTCGGGTGCCTGTGACTTTAAATCATCAAACAAATCAGATTCAACAGACTTTTTGTCTTTTTCCATTAATTCAGAAGCACCATTTCCTGCTGCTGCTGCTTCTTCCTCTTCTTCCTCAGTATTATCTATACCATCAGTATCTTGGAAGACAGCAACTCCATTCCAATTTACAGTTTGTATCATGCTTCTGGTAATATGAAATTTGCCAGTTGTTGGTATGTAAATTCTGTACGCCCCCTGCTGGTAGCCCATTAATTTTCCCTGGACACTACGTTCACCCAATTTCTGCTTAGCGGGATAATGCATAATTACATCTGAACCCCAAATGCGTAGGTATTTCAGATTAGGGCGTTTTTTAAACAGCTTCTCATAGGGGGTGACATCTAAACCAGAATGATAACTGCGATTTCTAACATAACAAAACGCATTAAGCGCTTCAGCCCAAAAGTCTTTGGGCAGATTAGCATCGTGCAGATACGTTTTAACCCCTGCCTGTAGGTCACGCTGCACAACTTCAACAAGCCCATTTTGCCAGGGACTTCGGGGGCAAGATAACTCATGAGTAGTCCCCTGCGCTTCCAGGAATTTCTCAAAATCCTCAGAAACAAATTCCCCACCCCGGTCAGAAAACAGGTTCTTAATTGGTTTGTTAAAGTGCGTTTTTACCCAGTTGCAAAAAACTTTGTACTTCTCAAATGCTTGGGACTTCTCAGCTATTGCATAAGTCCAACAATATCTACTATACTGGTCTATCAGAGTAAGCCAGTACTTAGAACCTCCTAATGATGGTGGGAGTGGCCCAACTAAATCACAATGTACACGCTCAAATGGCTCAGTTACTTTCCTATCTGAGCACCTACCCTTGCGTGCAACCTTAATCTTATTCTTGCAACAAGATAGACATTGCATAAAGAATTTACATGGTTTTAAGTTGAGGCCATTAACAATATTCTTTGTCTTAATTACATCAGCAAAATTCAGGTGTCCTAGAATTCTGTGCGCCTCATGGACACACCCGGAATGTGGCCTTACATTCCTCAACCCCTGGCTTGACTGTGCTGCTCTGCAATTTATAGGCGATTGGGAGTAGGTGCGAAAATACAGTCTATATAAACCATCAGATTCCCGGGCATATAATAGACGTTTGTTCCCATCGAAAAACTCACACATTGACTTTAAGAAACGCACAGTTATGCCTTGACGAGCAAAGCACCTTACTGATAATAAATTGTCCACTGACGGGCAGTAAATGCAGTTCGCTATTGTAATGTTTAAAGAGTCAAGTTTAACAGTACCCCTGCCAAGCGACTGCAAGACTTGTGAATTGGCTAAATGTACATTACCAATTTCCTCTTCGAAAGAAATAAACAAGCTTCTATCGTTGCAAATATGCTGAGATGCTCCTGAGTCCACAACAAAAGACTTCCACTTGGCACGTTTAAGTCTTTTACGATCTGTTGTCCTAGCATGGAAAACTCGCGGCTCGTTTCTGTCTCTACTATACGATGTCGGCTGCTGGGCTGACGACCGTGACTGACGAACAGAAACAGGCTTGGGAGTACTTTGCTTTCTTTTGGATCTGCAGTCCTTTGCAAAATGTCCTTGTTTATTGCAGAACCAACAACGCTTTGCAGCTTTAAATGCAGTTGTATCACCACAGGTTTGCATATGGCGTTCCTCATTCTTTCTGGAAATAGGAGTGCTTATGGCACAAGCCTCCCTTCTATCCAACTCGCCCATTAATCTTGCCGTTACCCCTTCCACAGTTAATTGTGCTGGTGGAACGGCAGATATCTGGCTAGCTATACCATCAAAGTCCTCATTAAGGGAACAAAGAATGATAAAAACATACTGAATATCAGGTATCTCCATGTCCCTTCGAATTAATTCGCAGCGTATTGCCTCCAGACGTCTCAAGTGTGCTGCCAAATCACCACCAGGCTGCAACTTCGTCTGGTACAACTGCTTGAAAAACGTCAATGCAGATGCTGACTCTTTTCTAACATGCACTGCTGCAAGACTGTCCCACATTTCTTTGGCAGTTTTCTTATTTCTTATATAGACTACTTGCTGGTCGCTGACTGCCAAATTAATTATCGCCCTGGCTTTTGCATCTCCTTTCGACCAAGCATTAGTCACAGGGTCAGGAGGGTCATCAGTTACATAGGTCCATACTTCTCTAGAGGTCAAAAGCGCCTCCACCCGAAAAGACCATAAACTATAGTTCTCATCTGTTAGCTGTGGGAAGACCAGAGCCTTCTCAGCTTCAGGAACCCAGTCAACCATTCTGGAACTCTTCCAGACCCACAGAACTACGCTAACAGGAGAAGGAGTTTTCAAACCTTTCTCAGAGTCCAAAAATATGCAGTCATCCACTCAGCAGCTGGGCCCATAACCAAAGATGTTGGCTGTTTGCAGTTTAGTAGCGCAGAGAGCTTGCTGGGGAGACCATGCATTAAAAAAATAAAGGACTCAAAAATAACTTAAACTAGGTTTTAATAAGAAAAACAAAAACTCCTTTTACTCTAAGTACATTAACAACCAAACCAGACCCAACCACCAACCCATCCCCCAGGGTAATGGGAGAGCTAGGTGCTGCTCCTTATATACTACACCCAAATGCTGACACACCTTAATCAAATACAACTCAGCAGCACCTGCTATGCTTCACAGCTGTAAAGCTGGGTCTTGTTATCTTACTCTGGCCCTTGCTCTGGCCCCTTAAAGACATACACATCGGGTGCAACAATGATGAACCTTTACATTTAAATAAACCATTCAACAGTGGAAGTGATGATATTCCAGCTGAACTATTTAAAATTTTAAACAATGATGCTGTGAAGGTGCTACACTCAATATGCCAGCAAGTTTGGAAAACTCAGCAGTGGCCAGAGGATTGGAGAAGATCAGTCTACATCCCAATCCCAAAGAAGGGCAGTGCCAAAGAATGCTCCAACAACCGCACAATTGCACTCATTTTGCACGCTAGCAAGGTTATGTTTAAAATTCTACAAGGCAAGCTTAAGCAGTATGTGGACTGAGAACTCCCAGAAGTGCAAGCTGGATTTCGAAGGGGCAGAGGAACCAGAGACCAAATTGCAAACATGCACTGGATTATGGAGAAAGCTAGAGAGTTCCAGAAAGACATCTACTTCTGCTTCATTGACTATGCAAAAGCCTTTGACTGTGTCGACCACAGCAAACTATGGCAAGTTCTTAAAGAAATGGGAGTGCCTGATCACCTCATCTGTCTCCTGAGAAATCTCTATGTGGGACAAGAAGCTACAGTTAGAACTGGATATGGAACAACTGATTGGTTCAAAATTGGGAAAGGAGTACGGCAAGGCTGTATATTGGCTCCCTGCTTATTTAACTTATATGCAGAATTCATCATGCGAAAGGCTGGGCTGGATGAATCCCTAGCCAGAATTAAGATTGCCGGAAGAAATATCAACAACCCCAGATATGCAGATGACACAACCTTGATGGCAGAAAGTGAGGAGGAATTAAAGAACCTTTTAATGAGTGTGAAAGAGGAGAGCGCAAAATATGGTTTGAAGCTCAACATCAAAACAACTAAGCTCATGGCCACTGGTCCCATCACCTCCTGGCAAATAGAAGGGGAAGAAATGGAGGCAGTGAGAGATTTTACTTTCTTGGGCTCCATGATTACTGCAGATGGTGACAGCAGTCACAAAATTAAAAGACGCCTGCTACTTGGGAGAAAGGTGATGGCAAACTTTTAAGACAGTGTCTTAAAAAGCAGAGACATCACCTTGCCAACAAAGGTCCGTATAGTTAAAGCCATGGTTTTCCCAGTAGTGATGTATGGAAGTGAGAGCTGGACCATAAAGAAGGCTGATCGCCGAAGAATTGATGCTTTCGAATTATGGTGCTGGAGGAGACTCTTGAGAGTCCCATGGACTGCAAGAAGATCAAACGTATCCATTCTTAAGGAAATCAGCCCTGAGTGCTCACTGGAAGGACAGATCGTGAAGCTGAGGCTCCAATACTTTGGCCACCTCACGAGAAGAGAAGACTCCCTGGAAAAGACCCTGATGTTGGGAAAGATTGAGGGCACAAGGAGAAGGGGATGACAGAGGACGGTGTTCTCGAAGCTACAAACATGAGTCTGACCAAACTGCGGGAGGCAGTGGAAGACAGGAGTGCCTGGCGTGCTCTAGTCCATGGGGTCACGAAGAGTCGGACACGACTAAACGACTAAACAACAACAACATAACATACAAAACAATATGCAGAATATCTGATGCCCAGACTGTGGGGTTTCATTCTGAGAGAACTGACCCTATAAAAATACTCGCGAGGCAATTTGCGCCCAACCATTAAGTACTTTTTCCATTGTAGGGTTTAATCTTCCTATGCTAGGAGGCAGATTTGCACATCTGGTCTTAAATCACAAACAAGAGTACACATGTCCTCTGATGTGTACACTAAAGGTTAGCCTCAGAACAGTGAATTTTTAGCCTAAAATCTGGCTGGTAACCAATGAACCTCTTTCAAAAAGCAGTGTAATGTTCTCCAGTGGCCAGTCCTGGACAATAGCCATGCTGCCATGTTCTTGACCACCCAAAGTGTCTGTGATGTTTTCAGGGGCAGTGATTTAAATGATGACAGTGGCTATGGGACCAGTCTATTGCTGTTTCTTTTTATCTATATTACAGAGGATGGAACTGTAAACCTCAGTGAATGTCTCAAAGAAATCCAAGCGCTCCGAGGGTTGTCATCAACCAGTAAGTTGAGAGCCTTAAAACCAATCACACTAACAAATCCATAGTTTGGGGTGGGGTGGAGGGGCGGTCTGGACATACCAATAGGTTACTGTTCTATATGTGGACTCTATATGTGGCACAGTTTTCATATCACCCTAGACATAGTTCTGCTCAGTGGAGTTGATTCTGACATTCAGATATGAGTCATTAGGTGCTGAATATTCAAGCAGTTCAAAGGCATGTGGAAACTGGTCACAGATGTGTTGCAGATGTGAGATTGTAGGCTGCAATGCATTTCTGTCTTGCGTAAAAATGAATACAGTCATTGTCAGGGACAGGTGAGTAATAACTCGCAAGGTGCCAGTGAAGTTAACTATTCAAAGAAACAAAACAGCTCAGGTCTAATGAGCCCAGTAACTCTCTGCAGTAGATGTTGCCCCAATGAGACAGTTGCGAGGACTAAAGGTCCCTGTCTTCCCATAGTTCCCGAAGCCTTCTCTTTCCCATGGTCCTTCCCCAGCATGGGACACGGGTGGCACTGTGGTCTAAACCACTGAGCCTCTTGGGCTTGCCAATCAGAAGGTTGGCGGTTCAAATCCCTGCGATGGGGTAAGCTCCCATTGCTCTGTCCCAGCTCCTGCCAACCTAGCAGTTCAAAAGCATACCAGTGCAAGTAGATAAATAGGTACCACTGCGGTGGGAAGGTAAATGGCGTTTCCATGTGCTCTGGTTTCTGCCATGGTGTTCCATTGCGCCAGAAGCGGTTTAGTCATGCTGGCCGCATGATCTGGAAAGCTGCCTGGACAAATGCCGGCTGCCTCGGCCTGAAAGCGAGATGAACGCCAAAACCCCATGTTCACCTTTGACTGGACTTAACTGTCCAGGGGTCCTTTACCTTACCTTTACCTTACCTACCTACCTAGCAACTTGAGGCTCCTTCATCTTGTCTCTCTTTGCTCCTCCTTCATTTCTCTCTTGGTTGGAAGTCTTCAAGCAGAAGCTTCTGGACAGCTCTAGCTCTGGATTTCCTGTGTTGGGAAGAGGGTTGGACCATGATTCTAGAATTCTGTGACTAGCAGCCCCAGAATCCCTGGAGGTAAACGGACACTATGCACATCATTTCTGCCAGGGAGAAGTCCCACCTTGACCTTTGTGGGGCTTTCTCCCTGGTAGAAATGATGCACATAGTGTTAGGTTCCTGCTGGGGATTTTGGACCTGGTAGTTCTGGTTCCCAGCAGGAAAAGACACTCTGCCAGGACCTGCAGAGGTCCTCTGCTGCATTCCCATGTTGTCCCTTCATTTGCACCCTCTGAGCAGTTATATGGGACACTCACAAAATCTCAACCCTTTTGAGGAGAGCATTGCACTGCGAGGACAGTGTTGTGATCTTGAGCACGTTTTGCACACTTATTTGGGCGTTCGACAAAAGGTTGTTGCCAACACTGTCGCCTCTTTTGCAGAGAAAAGGGTTGCTATCGAAAACTTGGAGGAAGTCTTGGATGAAATGGGCATCCAGTTGACCAACAAGCAGCTGTATGAGGCGTTGAAATGTACTCCGATTGATGGTTGGTTTCTTTGATTCTTTATATCTGGCTGCTGCTGAGTGCTAGATGAGCTTGATTTAATTCAGCAAGGCAACTCTTCTGATCAGTTTTGTTTATGAAAGGTTGGGGGAACAGTCAAATTACTTGTGCTGAAGCCCCCGCTCAAAGGCACATGGCAAAATGAACCTGAGGGGACAACCAAAAATAGCTGTGGGTGCATCCTTCAAAATCTGCATTACATATAGTTTAATTGTCACGTACAAAAACGACAATGGTTAACAGTGGCTTCTGGGCAGGAGCATGGGAGACACACAACATGAAGGACACCACTCTGAAACATGAGTGGAGAAGTCGTGTTCTTCTAGATGTATTTGAGCTGCAAAGCTCATCATCTCTGACCATTGGTCATGGTGGCTAGAGCTGATTGAGGGGGCACAGGTTCCCTGCTCCCTGCTCCCCACCTCCAGGTAAAAACTATGAAAATATACAGAAGCACCCATTTTTATTCATAGTGGCAGAGTAGTTAATCTTCACCTATGCCAAGTCAAAATATGGGGTAGAGGAGTTCCTTGTGACTGCCTCTCCCTGGTCAGCAGGTAGCCTTTTGGGAAGGAAAAAAATAAGAAATAGAAGAGTCAGTGCTCCAAACCCAGCACCTCCAGGTGGACTGTTGCTACTGATGCCACTCCTCCCACAGATCTTTTTTGCCCCTAAGCTGGCAACTTGTGGGGGTTGCAAAGATCCTCAGAAGGTTGCAACTCAAGACCCTGCCAGTTGCTTGATCCCTATCCTGTCTGCTTTGGTCTCTTGGTTTTTTTGTTGGCTTTTTAAACTGATTATTCTTAGGGCAATTTTTTAAAATTATGCATTGGCATGTTCGCTTGTTGTTTATTCAGATAGGTCAGGGTTTCCGAAATGTGGGTCTCCAGCTGTTTTGGACTACAACTCCCATCATCCCTAGCTAGTAGGACTGGTGGTCAGAGACGAATGGGAATTGTAGTCCAAAAACAGCTGGAGACCCAAGTTTGGGAAACCCAGAGATAGATATTAAGACTTTGGGACTGATATATTTGCCACTGGAGGAGGAGAAGAGCTTTTGGCCCAGTTCGTGCCCCTCACGTTGGCATGTTAAGAAGGTGGGTTGAGAATGAGAGCTGTCTCTGTGCCAAACCAATAGTGAAACTGCTATTCTGGCTCCCGCTGCCGCCACCTTCCGAGCCGCTTAGCACTTTTGCGTCTCGTTCACAAATTCTTTTTGTTCCTTGCAGCGGATGGGACGGTGGACGTGGAAACCTTTAAGAGAGGGGTGCATTCGGTCTTGTCAAGCCAGCAGACTGGTGAGCTGAACCGTAATATTGAAAGATGGGTGGTTACAATGCAGTTGGGTTAAGAAATTATTATTAAAAACACTGATCTTTATTCTGTGCACATGGTTCATGACAACAAATAATAAATAAATAAATACGTAACTATAGCGCTCTTCTGACATTTTGGAGCCTCAAAGTGGAGACAGGGAGGAGCCTTTGGACCAAACTACGTTTTGTGAATAACATGGGAAATATCTGGAATTAACTTTACACAATGGAAGTGATGGATACGAATTGCTACTGAGTGTTCCCTCCCCTTCGGTTCAAGGCAAAATGGTGGATGTCAGCAAACTGGATTCTATCCTGGGTGCTATGGGGCTTCGCTTAACTCAGATGGAAGTTCAGGAGGCTATCAAAAGGACAATCAATAGTGAGTATGCATCACTGGGTTCACCTTTGGATCATGTCCCTGGAAAGTCCTCAGTGCCACCAATGCTTCACACCTGATACTCAAGCTACATACACATTCCATGTTCACGTTCTTTTTAACTTTTGTAACCCAAAGCAGCCAGGAGCAGGCTGTGAATTGGTATGGCAGAAAGGAGGGAGGCTGGACTATAGCCCTTTCCCCCTGTTCATTTTTTCAACTCAAAATTCTCCTCGCTGGGCTGCTTTTCACCCTCAGGGGAAAAATATATCGTCGTCATCTCTTTCTCCCGTGCTTGAAAAAGCAACTCAGGGAGTGTGCTTTGAATTTTTGCAGGGTGGGGACTTTGGGAAAATAAATCCTGCGTCCAGTCAGGCTTCCCTGCGTGGCTCTGCTTGGGAGCTGACCTGGCAGGAGAGCAGAGTAGCAGCGGTCCTGCGTCCGTGTGAGATGAGGGATAAATCAAGTCCAGAGACAGTTCGGTTCTTATCTCTAGAAGCGTTTATTTACAAAGCAGTAATTCCATCAGAACTTTCCGACATCTTTCCGTGCTCCAAAGCACACACGCAGCCTCCGAGCTGAGCTGCGTCTCAGTCAGAATCGAAAGCAAGTCTGAAAGCAGACACACACTGTGACGCACTTTCCTGTCTTAAGCTCCTCGCAGATACAGGACACCAAGGAGTTTTAACCCTGTCAGTTCCAAACTCCACAGGGACTACATAAAGCCAGGGACGGGGGGGGGGGGGATAATCAGCCACTCACTGCCCATCCTCCTTCCAGTTAGGACGCTTCCAGGGTGCTTTTCACGTGTAACTGCCTTTTCTCCCTCATGGACATTTATGGAAGGTCCCCATGTTGTCAGCATCACCATCAAATTGCAATTCTCTCATATTTTCTCACAATTGCTTTCATCTTCCAGGGATAGAAATACAGTGGTACCTCGGTTGTCGAACGTAACCCGTTCCGGAAGACCATTTGACTTCCGAAACGTTCGACAACCGAAGTCAATGGAGAAAATTGAAAAACATGCAGCAGAAGCCATTCAACTTCCGAAAAGCGTTCGAAAACGGAAGCAATGACTTCTGGGTTTTTGGGTGTTCGAAAACCGAAACGTTCGGTTTATGAGACGCTTGAAAACAGAAGTAACGACAGCATATGAATCTCAGTATGAGAATTCATCCAGGGATAGGGTGGGGGAAGCATCAGCATGGATCTCTCTTTCCATCCCAGCTAATCTTTTTGCCTTACAGAGGATGGTACTGTGAATATGAAAGACTTCATGTGGGCCATTCAAGACCTCCCCAGTATTCAGGGTGAGTTTTAACCTTCACATGGAAAATGGAGGGGCAGTGGCTATCTTCCAGATTAAGACTTGCAAGCTTTTTAACCCACCCAGGCCCTTAAGGCGGGTCTGCCTTGACCCCAAGCGTTCTTCTCCCAGCTATGGTGCCATGGCTGCACACCACCACCTCTCTTCCTTCTAGCCAGAGTACGTTCAGGGCCGTCTTATCCATAGGCACTAGGGGTGCAGGGCACCCGAGTTCTGAGCTCTCAGGGGCGCCAGGCTGAGAGTCCGGGGCTGAGAGTTGAGTCCGGGGAAGAGTCTGCCCGTCAGTCGGAGCACCGCAGCGGGCTCTTCTACTGCAGGCGGCTCTGCGCCGCAAGTTCGGGGGTGACCAAGCCAGCAAGATGCTGAGATGGCCGGCTGGCTCCTCCCTCCTGCGCGCCTGGGACTGGGCAACCGGGGGGGGGCGTGTCGGGCGGATCTTTGCACCCCGGCGCCGCATATGCTTAAGACAGCCCTGAGTATGTTGCGTGTTCATTGATGCCACTCACTCTGTGGACCAGGGAGGGGTTGGGAACAGAAGGGCCTTGCCTTACTGGAAACCACAAGAATGATAAGAAGAATAAAATCTGGCCAGAGCAAAGCCCTGATTTCAATCCTCATGAGGACTACAGGCATTTCAAGGAAGGCAGAACAGAAAGCATGCACTAATACATTGTATTGCCTCTGTTTTTCCTCTCAGTGGGGTGGACAGATGCAAAAGAGGACTGGGCCCTCTCCTGCACCTTTAAAAGATGTGCCAAGAATGGCATTTGGGCAGGTGCAATTTGTGTGGCAAGCTATACCTGTTGAATTTCCCAGTTTTGTGTGACTATAAAATGCCCAGGAGGACCTGTCCCCTCTTGAATCTGGCCATCTTATCTCCTAACTATGCTAGTCAGAGCTGCTGAAGCTGGGAAAAGGAATAATGTACAAAAAGGGGGGGAATTGATTAAAAGGGAGGAAGTAGAAATAATCCACTCTTGGAGCAGGAAGCTGAGGATTAAAACTGATGTACGGCTACCGTCCAAGGCTCTTGTAGTTGGGAGTAAAATAGGCCTTACTTCTGATGGGTTGTAAATATGCCATTGCCAGTGGCCTAGCATGGGTTGCCAGCTCTGGGGCCATGAGAAGGGGTGGGTGGGAGGGAAATGGACAGAGTGCACATGCACATTCAACTGCCAAACAGCGTCTGTGTCACCCAGAAGATTGCAGCCCCAGAGATAAGAAAAGAAGAGTTCTTCCGTTGTCTGGAGGGGTCACTTCCTGGTTTGCATGGAGCCCAGCGATGGAAGCACACAGCTGTATTGAGGCAACACCAGATGTTGAAATTTTGCACCCCCTAGCAATTTGGCACCCTGGGCAACTTCCCCTATGGCACACACACACACCCGCTACGCCACTGACTATCGCACATTTAAATTTACAGTTTGTAAACTGAGACAGAAAGCTAACTGATGCTAGACAGTTCCGTGAATAACTTTTGAGCTCGTTCATCCAGTGTACAACACCGGAAACACAATGGGTGCGTCCAGGCTGCCACTATTTGTGGGGTGGGAATTAGTCACATGCTGGCAAATTTAGGTTACACAGTTAAAGTTGATTAGGAACTTTTGAACAACAAACTTCCTTCCTACCCTAAACAAAACTTTTTTATATAATAAGGAAAGTAACAGGAAAATGCAGTGGAAAGCTGTAATGTTGTCTAACCTTCCCCCAGACTTTGGACAAACAGGTCATATGGAAGTGTCCGAAACCTCTTTCTTTCTCTTCCTCACTTCGGATTGTGTTTTCAAATTGTGAGCTGTGTGGCATAAGGTGGGACAGAAATCTAGATCACTGGTCTGAGTTCTGCTGCATTAACTTGCTCTGCTTCAGTGTTCTTCATTTGTAAAACGGGGTATTAATAATTATTGTTGTGGGGCCAAATGAGGCACCAGATGGGATTAGTTTTCCACAGTTTAATATGGTGAAACATCTATTTCTTTTCCTTGAAAGATGAAAAAGTGGATATTAGCGACCTGGACACTGTCCTAGGTGGCATGGGAATCTTCTTAACGCAGGAAGAACTGGAGGAAGCGCAGAAGATTGCAATGATGAATGGTGAGTGTGTCCCACGGTCTTCTCATCTTCATTAGACCGTGGAACTAAGAGTTCTAAAATATGACTCCCCAAACCTTCACATCTGCACATCACACAGGTTGATGCAGCCCTTTAGTCTACAGTCTGGATGACTCTCTTGTGGCACATCCATCAACAACTCTCTGATGGGATAACAAGGCCACAAATCCTGCCCATCAGCCACCCATCAGCCACCATACTCTAGCACAGACTTACTCAACCTTAGGTCCCCAGATGTCTTAGACTACAACTCCCATCATCTCTGACCACTGGTCCTGCTAGCTAGGGATGATGGGAATTGTAGTCCAACAACATCTGGGAGTCCAAGGCTGATCAAGGCAGTTCCATAGGTTTGCCATTCATTCTGAATTTTTAATAAAGTGATTCATATTTCAGGAGATCTGTCCATTATTATGTGGTCCGTTATTATAATATTTTCTACAGACTACTGTGAACAAATAGATTTCAGTCACTACTGCCTTCAGTTTCAAAAGGCTGTTTTCAAGGCAATATTTTGGGCCTTGCCCTTGGGAAATTTGTATCAACCCTTACATATCAGTTGGCATTCAGAGGGTGAGGCAGATTGCCTGTTTTTAGCTGAGCTAAGGCTATTTTATCTGTTCTTGTTTTTTCAAATGACTGTTGTTTTATAACGGTCTGTATTTTTATTTTAAGTTACCAGTACTTTAAATGGCAGAGCTTGTTTTAATTGGAGACACACACACACACACTTTCTCTCTCTCTTTCTGTCTATCACAAAACACACACATACATGCACAAACAGTTATATAATATATGGCATATGGCTACTGACTGGGACAACCCAGTCAGATGGGCAGCATATAAATAATATTTTTTATTATTATTACTTGTTGCTATAATCTGTCTTGGGGAATCTGTTCCTCCATGTTAGTGAGGTAGAAATGTGGTTTATGTTTATATTCTATGCACTTTTAAAATGTGTTTGGGGGGGCTATTGGGTTGTTGTTGTTATTTTTATTATGTGTTTTGTGGTCTTATATCTTGATTTTATTCTGTGAACCCCTCTGAGACCCCCGGGTATAGTGCGGTATATAAATTCAATAAATAACAGTAACAAGAATGTTTGTGAAGAAAACTGCAATGCAGTTCTTTAAGAAGCATTTTTCCTTTTAATCTGGAAGGAAGCCGTGTAAGGCTGTGCTGTCCCCATTCTTTCTCTTCAACGAGGTTTTTAAGTACATTGGCCTTTCTCAAGTCCTTCTCTCTTTTTGCCTTGCAGAGGACGGGACGGTGAATTTGAAAGAGTTTGTAAGGGCTTGCAATGTCACTCTAGCCCGCTCTGAGATGGAGGGTGAGTTTGTTGTTGTTGTTTTACCTTTGGTGATGGAAATATAGAAGCAACAGATTGGGGAAAAGCCCATTTCTTGGACTTGGTAGCTTCGCAGCCTATGGCAGTGCTTATTGCCCTCCCAGCTTTCTTGCCTCACTTCTGTTCTACAGCCTCCAAGAGACACTTTTTGGCTGAATAGCGGGGTAAAATGCTAATAATAATAAAAATAAAAAGAATAGTTCATTGCCACATAACTGCCCCATAAACAAATCCGGACAAATGCTCAGTAGAGACTCAGCATAGTCTATCCTTTGGAAGAAAGGCTAGGATATAAATTTAATCAAGGAAATACAGTGGTTACAATCGCTTCAGGTTACAAACTCCACGTAACCCGGAAGTAGTTGCTCCAGGTTGTGAACTTTGCCCCAGGATGAGAACGGAAATCGTGCGCCGGTGGCAGTGGGAGGCCCCATTAGCGAAAGCACGCCTCTCAGGTTAAGAACAGTTTCGGGTTAAGAACGGACCTCCGGAATGAATTAAGTTCGTAACCTGAGGTACCACTGTAAATACAACGCCGTGTACGTTTTGTGCAAGTAAATCAGAATGAATGCTGAATAAACAGGTTTTCTGGAGAGAGGTCCACGCATTCTGTTTGCCATCGGGGGTGTTCCTGTCTACCACTGACGGTTTATGCAAATCTCCTTTTCTTCACAGGAACTTATGTGGGTAAAAAGTTACATGCAAAGTCCATCAGGTTTCCAAAGGTGACAGAGAGGCACCACCAAGAAGCACCAAGCAGGTTAGTCAGGGCTCACGAATGCAAGCTCCCTCTACCTAACTGCAGGGCCCTGCCCCACATCTCTGGCTTTTCTGAGAGCCCCCTGACCCTCAGGAAAAGGGGGTGCAATGGCAAAGAATAGTAAAGGTAAAGGGACCCCTGACCATTAGGTCCAGTCGTGGATGACTCTGGGGTTGCAGCGCTCATCTCGCTTTATTGGCCAAGGGAGCCGGCGTACAGCTTCCGGGTCATGTGGCCAGCATGACTAAGCTGCTTCTGGCGAGCCAGAGCAGCGCATGGAAACGCCGTTTACCTTCCCGCCAGAGCGGTACCTATTTATCTACTTGCACTTTGACGTGCTTTCGAACTGCTAGGTTGGGAAAACTGATCTGTATGGTTTTAGTGGATGATAGATCCTTCTTGATTTTTGGAATGACCGTTATCCCCCTTTAATCCCAAGTTGCCTGCCTCTTCTTAAGTTCCAGTACCTTATTCGTTCCATTAATGGATTCTCAAATGAATGACAATTTTTTAAAAAACAATACAAAACCCAGACAACCTGCTCTTGAAAGCTCAATCGGAGCAAACCTCAATTTGTGGAAAACCCAAACAGATGATGCAGCTTTTAAAAGTGGGCTTTCGCAGGGAAAAAATTTAAATTAAAAAATGCTCAGGCACAGGGCATTAAAGCACAGACCTCTGCTCAGGACGAGCAGGGCAAAATAATAATAATAATAATAATAATAATAATAATAATAATAATAATTTATTATTTGTACCCTGCCCATCTGACTGAGTTTCCCCAGCTACTCTGGGCGGCTTCCAACAAAGATAAAAAATACATTAAAAGGTAAGTTTGGAGAAGCCGTGAGTTGGCTAATCAACGTTGTGCTTCTTTCTTTGTATTTTTGGCAGAATTCAGTTTTCTGAGGCTCCCAGTGACATGGGCAAATCCAGAGCAGCAAGGAACCTGACCAAACCACAACTGGAAGGTAATTCTCCTGTTTGCAAAACATAATTCTGGGCTATCCAATCTGGAACACCTTCAGATATGGTGGACCATATATGACTCCCATTTTTCCTCACCATTGGCCATGCTGGCTGAGTCTCATGGGAATTGTAGTTCTTAACATATGGAGGGTACCACATTGGCTACCCCCCGATGCAACTGTTAAGTCTTCTTAGGACCCTGGAGACAAGCTACTCATAGGTCTGAAAGCCGCTGTAGATTCTTCTGCTAGGGCCAATTTATACTACAAACCCAAACAGCTCTTTTTTATTTTGCTCAGAGGTTGGGAAGGTCAAGACCAGAGAGGTTCTAGGTGTGGAATGTTGGACTTGAGTGACAGCTTTATATCCCACAAACCTGAATCTGAATCATATTAACAGTGGGCCCATCACCTCCTGGCAAAAAGAAGGGGAAGAAATGGAGGCAATGAGAGATTTTACTTTCTTGGGCTCCATGATCACTACAGATGGTGACAGCAGTCACGAAATTAAAAGACACCTGCTTCTTGGGAGGAAAGCAATGACAAACCTAGACAGCATCTTAAAAAGCAGAGACATCACCTTGCCAACAAAGATCCGTATAGTTAAAGCTATGATTTTCCCAGTAGTGTTGTATGGAAGTGAGAGCTGGACCATAAAGAAGGCTGATCGCCGAAGAATTGATGCTTTCGAATTATGGTGCTGGAGGAGACTCTTGAGAGTCCCATGGACTGCAAGAAGATCAAACCTATCCATTCTGAAGGAAATCAGCCCTGAGTGCTCCCTGGTAGGACAGATCGTGAAGCTGAGGCTCCAATACTTTGGCCACCTCATGAGAAGAGAAGACTCCCTGGAAAAGACCCTGATGTTGGGAAAGATGGAGGGCACAAGGAGAAGGGGACGACAGAGGACGAGATGGTTGGACAGTGTTCTCGAAGCTACCAGCATGAGTCTGACCAAACTGCGGGAGGCAGTGGAAGACAGGAGTGCCTGGCGTGCTCTGGTCCATGGGGTCACGAAGAGTCGGACATGACTAAATGACTAAACAACAACAACAACAACTTTACTTTCAGATTCATTCAGGTTTACAGAGTTGTTCCTGAAGGCAGGCTTAGGTTACATAACAGATAAACTATATACTAGATAGTAGTGAGTCATAAGAAGACTGCGAGCAATTACCAGTTAACACTCCTAACAGCAACCGACCAACCGATCGACAAAACTGCCTTCAGGAACAACCCTGTAAACCTGAATGAATCTGAAGGCAAAGTAGTTTATGTTAATATGATTCAGATTCATGTGTGTTTTCTTTAAGAGGGACAGAAAAGGGATTATCAACCAGGAAGGTATAATTATTGATAGGACTCAAACGGGTTAGCAGCCCCTCTTGTCGCTGCATAAACTCAAACAGGGGATCATTTAAACTCTGCTAAATTATATAAACGTTCCCACACGCTTCCCAATATCATTTGTTTTGATTTGTTTCACAAATGTATTTCACTGAATTTTAAAATACAAATTCAGTTATAAGAGAGAAGGATTAAACATACAGACAAACAAGCTAGGGAAATGCAAGCAAGAACATACACGCATTGCATGAAAGACTTGCAGCGGTCAATATTGTCATGAAACAATTTCCAGGATTGTAGCAAAGCAATGGTAGATTAATCAGTCAATGGAGGGACACAATCTAGACAAAGTTAGTACAGATTCATTTTTATTGAAAGCAATGAAACTTGCTATTTAGACCACTGGTCTTCAACGGGTGAGCTGAAACCCTGCTGAGTCACATCCTTATCTAAGGGGGGGGGGTGTGCAATAGCTGCAGTTACACCATTCAAATATACAGGTGTTTTCCCAACCCCATTACACAGGGGTTATGTTCTGGGCTCCCGCACACATAAATGAAAGTGTGAGCCATGAGGACTCTCCAGCAGCTCTCTCCCGCCACTTCTGGGTTTGTATCAAATTATTTGTTTCCCAGTGCTGCACCTACCGTATTTTTTGCACCATAACACTCACTTTTTCCCTCCTAGAAAGTAAGGGGAAATGTCTGTGCGTGTTATGGTCGGGTGCGTGTTATAGAGCGAAAAATACGGTATATGCATTTGCGCTCAAGTTGGTCACACGTAAGTGGGGAGAAGTCTGTGTGGTAAATAATTAAATGGTTCCCCAAATGCATGTCTGTGTTAAAGGTGGGTTCTGGGTCAGAGAAGCTTGAGGACTACCGACTTTGCTAGTGAACTAAGGATAGAATTTTATGTAAACATGGGGTTTTGAATGCAGAGGTGGGGAGCATTCATAGGAGAAATTTGGTGCTCAGTCCTTTTCACGGATTCTCTCTCTGAGCAAATCATTTTTTGGTCTCGCCCTGAGTCTTCCCTCTTCTTTTCCCCACCTCAAACTTCTGTACAGCATTCCGCAATGCTTACGATTCCTTCAGCAAGGACTTTGATGGAACCATTGATCTTGGAGCCCTGCAGAGCACGGCCTATAACCTGGGAATCAACTTAACCGAGGAGGAAGCCTTTGACGAGCTGGTGTACGCAGACACAGATAGTGAGTGCTCTCTGGAGCTGGAGCAAAATATTTGGGGGGGGGACCTCTCTTTTGGGTGGGGTGGGCAGCTCAGAGACCAGGGAAAGCAGGAACAGCTGCCCGAAGGACTTCCAAGGAGAGGGGAGAGGAGGCTGAGGGAACACTCCAGAAGGAGTGGAGATGGGCAGGGTATAAATAAATTATTATTATTATTATTATTATTATTATTATTAGGTGTTCAAGAAAGGTTGAGAGGCTGCCAGCTCTGCAGGCAAGGGCTCCTCAGCCCCACAGGGGTGCTGCAGAAAGAATGTAGTTGGTTAAGGGAGGCATGGGCTCAGAAAGGTTGAAACCCTCTGTTATGTGTTATAATTTAGAGTTACTTGACATTTTCAGAAGGTAAAAGCAAAATTATTGGTTTTCCGAAAGCAGTTTTATGTGCTTCTTCATGAAACGTAGACTTACCAAGCTAAATGTGGTCCAGTCACAAATATAATAGCAGACCCAAAAACTGAAGAAATTTGCAAAAATAAAGTCTTACTTCCTAAAACGACATACCCTTCTCCAGCATGCGCAGAACTGAGTCACAACATGCAAGTGAATGAATGGAAGTCTGAGAGTGACAAGGTTGCCCAGCGGCAACTACTGTTAGGAGTAATTCATTATTGTGATTCACTGTCTCAGGCCGTCTAATCAGCTCTTTATTGTGTGTGTGTGTGTGTGTGTGTGTGTGTGTGTGTGTGTTGTCCTGCAGGAGATGGAAAGGTGAATTTCACAGACTTCCTTAACATCATCACAGACAGCAACCGCTTCATCCAGGCCGTAGGTGAGATAAAACATGTTGTCATTTAGGGTCACATCAAAGAAGCGTTTGCAAACTTTGTATGAGAAATCGCGTTGGCAAAAATGTAGCTCCACAGCGCCATCTGGTGCCACAGCATTATAATGCGCATAAAACGCTTTTTCTTTACCAATTTAGCTGAGTCCTAGGAGTGATCCCTGCTCTCTCTGTATGGACTCTGCAACATCTTGGGAGTTTCTGTGGGAAAGTGTATTTAGCTACACAAGGCTAATTTGCTGGTGGTGGCCATTAAGATGGATATCTGAGGCTGAAATATACTCGGAGTTGAGAGTGGATTTCATGCTCTTTATTCAGCTCATAGTGGTGAGGAGCAATGAAAGTTTCCCCAAAATATCTGCTTTATATACATTATTTACACAAGGGGCTGCACGTGATTGGCTAATTCCGGGATTCTCCTGTACGCCAATCAGGTTGTGGATTCACTTCCGCCTGGAGCTGGATTGGGTGGCTCCTGAGGACCAATCATACTGCTGCATTGTTCTAGGACCAATCAGACTGCTGCATTCTGAATCCTATTGTTCTAGGATCAATCAGACTGTTGCATTCTGAATCCTATTGTTCTAGGACCAATCAGACTGCTGCATTTTGGATCCTATTCAACTCAGTACATAACAGAGGTGTTGTTGTAGTTGTTGTTTTCTGGATTAAAATCGGAGCCACTCACCTCTCCTTCCTTTCCCCAACTGCAGCAGTTATAACCATGGCTTGAAAGGGGGGAGGAAATGGGAGCTTCTCTAATCGCTCTGTATCCCCCTCATTCCTCTCAGCCCCCAGGAAAGGTGACATGGAGACTGTTGACGCCCGAGGGATCTTGTTATTTGAGCTTTTGTCAAAGCTTGTGGAGACTTCTATGCTGCCAAGGAAAACTACTGTTAATATTGTCAGGTGAGAAACTGGGGCAGGGCATGTGTGTGATTGATTGATTGATTGATTGATTGTTTATTTATTTATTAGGGAGCCAGTTTGGTTAGAGTGCTGGTTTTAGGAGATCAGTATTCAGATCCCTGCTCAGCCATGAAACTCACTGAGTGTTGTTGTTGTTTGTATTGTTTGTTTACTACAAAAATATTGTAATATAAGGTTAATTGCGAGGAATGGAATGTGAATTAGAAATAACTGGGAAAGTAATGCAGCAAGAAGCGGAAACTGTGGACACATCGACAATGGAGTGCAGGAAACCAGTTTTTTGGAGGGGTATATTAAAGTTGCTTTAATTTGTGGTTGGTTTGGTAAAATTTGGGAGATTGATAAAAACGATTTGGCAAAAAAGGGAAGCAAGGAAGGAAGGAAGGAAGGAAGGAAGGAAGGAAGGAAGGAAGGAAGGAAATATCTCCTTCTTGAGTCATTCATTCATGTGTTGGTTCATTGGCTGTCAGTTTCTGGCCTGCAGTGGGGCAGCGGCTCTTAGGTGAACAGCTCTCCTTGGAGGAACTGTGGGATAGAAATTTTGGGTTACTGGTTCAATGAAGTTTGGAGTTTTTAATTCCCCCACTTTCAGATGAAGGGTGTGCAACCTCTCACATATCCAGTGGAGTTTTCATTGCCTCAGGACCTTAGCTAGATTTCCAGGCTCATCCCTAGTGAACAAACAAGAAAATATGCAGTAAAGATAAGCCTGTATGATATGCAACAGTCCACACAAGTAAAATATGTTTTGCTACACATAATATTCAAGTCCACGCAAGTAGCCCAGGACTACAGAGTTCAGTTCCTTCACATTCTGTAACGTTTAGCCTTTGTCTCAATGTTGTTCCTTTGTTTGCCTCCTAGCTACTACCGGCAAAAGTTCCTGGAATCTACTGGCAAGAAAGCTTGGCGCTCCGATAGCATTACTGAGGGCAAGTCTGCTCAGAAGAAAGGTCCCATGAAAAAATCCAAATCCACTTCCCTGTCTGCTTTTGCTGGTGCTGCCCGTATCTGCGTCATGAAAGACAAGGAGTTGGAGGAGTATGTGGAACAGCTCCGAGGTGAAAAACGCCTGTGTTTGGCCGATAAAAGTAGCTGCTAAGAACAAAGTTGGGTCTGTCAGAGAGAGGGGTTCAAAAAAAGATTCTTACTCTCTTGCTTCAGTTAGCACACTGACGATTGGTACGAAGCACATTAAAACTTGGCTAGATTTTACATCTGTCCTCCATCCACCTTTAAACAAACGTTCCCCGTGAAAATACTTAGGCTAGAATAAATCACAGACACTTGGCTTTGCAATTAAGTGATGATTTTACTTACAGAGTTTCCACAATTACAATAAGGAAGTCTCCACGCATTGGCTGTAAAAGTAAGGAAGAAAAGGTTCCAAACAATTTGAAAAGAAAAGAACTTGGTATCATTACAAAGAAAAAAGAACTTGGTTTCATTACAAAAGAAATCATGTAGCATTTGCATTTGCTAAGTTATTCAGGCTGTAGATATGTGGCTACTTACTTCCAGGAAGGCAGAGTGCTGAGGGGGGGACATAAGAAGAGGCAAAGGCTGCTGGGAGATTGCTAAGGTCCTTCAAGGTAACTTGAGCTCATTTCTGGCTCACGTTAACCCTTTCATGTATGCAAGTGTCATTACCACAGGGTCATGTACTGGGAAACAGGAAGTGTTGGCCGTGAAGTGCTGTGCTGACCACTAGCAATCCTGCTCTGGTTTTGCTTCACTGTGAGAACTAGTTTTGGGGTCAGGTTCTCATATTCTCAGATAAGCCATTCCTCCTTTTTTCGGTATTACTATTTTACTGAAAGAATTTTAATTATAAAGAAATAAAGTAATACAGAAGAGAAGAACGAGAAAAGAAAAGAAAAGAAAAAAATGTGACGAGAAAAACAATATACAGTGGTACCTCGGGTTAAGTACTTAATTCGTTCCGGAGGTCCGTTCTTAACCTGAAACTGGTCTTAACCTGAAGCACCACTTTAGCTGATGGGGCCTCGCGCCGCCGAAGCATGATTTCTGTTCTCATCCTGAAGCAAAGTTCTTAACCTGAAGCACTATTTCTGGTGGAGTCTGTAACCTGAAGCGTATGTAACCCGAGGTACCACTGTAAAAAAATGCACTGTAATGTACTCCCATAGATTCTTATATAAATATATACCGTATTTTTCACTCTATAAGACGCACCAGACCACAAGATGCACCTAGTTTTTGGAGGAGGGAAACAAGAAAAAAATATATTCTGAATCTCAGAAGCCAGAACAGCAAGAGGGATCGCTACGCAGTGAAAGCAGCAATCCCTCTTGCTGTTCTGGCTTCTGGGATAGCTGTGCAGCCTGCATTCGCTCCATAAGACACACACACATTTCCCTTTACTTTTTAGGAGGGAAAAACTGAGTCTTATAGAGCAAAAAATATGGTATATTATTATCCTAATACATATGTAGCATTGTTAGGATGTGGTTATCTGGAGAAGGGCATAACTCTGTTGCTGTTGATTTACGTGTAATGCACATAGATGGCGCTATGCATTTATTATTATTATTATTAATTGATTGCATTATTATCCCACCTTTTCCTCCAAGGAGCTCATGGTGGTGTCAATGGTTCTCCCTTTCCTCGTTTAATCCCCACAACCACCCTCTGAGATGGGTCAGGCTGAGAGGCAATGAGTGGCCCAAGGTCCCTCAGTGACCTTCATGGATGAGTGGGGATTTGAACCCCGTTCTCCCAGGTCCTAGTCCAATACTCGAACCACTACACCACACTGGCTCCACAGGGTATAATAGGACAGGTCTGTGCCCCAAGGGACTCAACCTATAATTTGCTAACTGGATGAATGGATGCACAGTTCGGTTCCACTTTGTTACGGCAGTATATTGGGCCTAGGGGTTGGCGCTGTAGGCTTTGTAGAAAAGGTGGGTTTGGGGGAGGGATTTGATGCAAGAAGGGGTGCATCAGGCTTGACTACTGTAATTCGCTCTACGCGGGACTGCCCTTGAAGCTGTCCCAGAAAATCCAGCGGGTGCAGAATGCTGCAGTGAGGCTCCTCACGGGGTCTCTGCCATTGGAGCATATTCATCCAGTGCTTTTCCAGCTGCACTGGCTCCCGGTGGAGTACAGGGTCAGATTTAAGGTGCTGGTGTTGACCTTTAAAGCCCTTCACGGCCTAGGACCCTCGTACCTACGGGACCGCCTCTCCTGGTATGCCCCATGGATAGCCTCAAGGTCCATAAATAGCAACACCCTAGTGGTCCCGGGCCCTAAGGAAGTTAGATTGGCTTCAACCAGAGCCAGCCAGGGCCTTTTCAACTCTGGCGGAACGCTCTGCCTCATGAGACCAGGGCCCTGCAGGATCTGATTTCTTTCCGCAGGGCCTGTAAGACAGAGCTGCTCCGCCTGGCCTTTGGCTTGCAGCCAATTTGATTCCCTCCCCCTCTTTCTTTTTTCTTTTCCTTTCTCTTCCTGTAATGAGGCTACATTTTAATATTTTAATGTTTCAATATTTTAATGTTGTATTTTAATTTTGTTTTTAAGTTGTATTCATTCAACTTATTTTTATTATTGCTTGTAAGCTGCCCTGAGCCTGGCCTTGGCGGGGGAGGGCAGGGTATAAATAAAATTATTATTATTATTATTATTATTATTATTATTATTATTATTATCATGGAGGCGTTCTCTGGGAAGGCATTTCTGGGGGCAAGGAGACCTACCCACTGCCCCATGGCCTTCCTGCTCAATCCAGACCTAGCTTTGTGTGCCTACCCTTTCCTAACGTTTGGTTCCCTTTTTCCTTTCCTGTTTTGCCAGAAAAAATTGCCCCATCAGAGAGCCCCTATTCTCAGGTGCCCATCTTCCCCTTGATCCCTAACCAAGATGGCCTGACGTCGGGAAGGCCAAAGAAGAACCTCCAGAAGCTGGAGCAGCTGAGGAGGCAAGAGCCCCTCTCCTCTTTTGAGGACCACTTCTTCCATAAGAAAAGATGGCTAAAGCAAGAGGTGAGAGCAGGATGCCTTCTGTACCAGGCTCAGACCTAGCAGCTGTTTCCAACGTCACACGCAATGAAACTCTGGAATACACATTAGTCTGTGTTCCCCATTTTCAAGGAACAAGAGGTTCCAGCGCCTCCCAGTTTAGTTTTGTTTGGATTAGTGGGCACTGAAGATTTACATCACCTTGTTGTTGTTGTTTAGTCGTCTTAGTTGTGTTCGACTCTCCGTGACCCCATGAACCAGAGCATGCCTTGGAAACTCACTTTATGTCCATGGAGTTTTCTTGGCAAAATACTGGAGTGGTTTGCCAGTTCCTTCTCTAGGTGGATCACAGTTAGTCTAGACTCTCAGCTATGACCTGTCCGTCTTGGGTGGCCCTGCACGGCATTGCTCATAGCTTCTTGAAGTTATTCAAGCCCCTTCGCCACAACAAGGCAATAATCCATGAAGGGGTTACGTCACCTTATTTCCCCCAAATACAGAACAGACCTAGATGGATTGATTTTTTAAAAAATACATGAAACAGATCCTAATGATTTTTGTTCATTGCCAATCACACCCAGCTAAGTCTTACTAGATCTCAATCTCTATAATTCAGAACTAATCTTTTTGCTGAGCACTAATATGTTTGCATGGGCATCTTCCCAAATTAGGGGGTGGGAATGTGCTAACACTTTTTGTGCTAAAACAAAAAAAATTTTCCCTTCCAGTAGCACCTTAAAGACCAACTAAGTTAGTTCTTGGTATGAGCTTTCGTGTGCATGCACACTTCTTCTTTCGTGTGCATGCACACGAAAGCTCATACCAAGAACTAACTTAGTTGGTCTTTAAGGTGCTACTGGAAGGAAAAAAATTTTTTGTTTTGACTATGGCAGACCAACACGGCTACCTATCTGTAACTTTTTGTGCTGCCAGTCAGAGGCGTGCGGGGCGCAATATTGAGAGGGGGAACAAACAGGCACCCCTCACAGTGGGCTCCTTCATTTGAGCCTAGCTTTGCACCAGAAGGAGCCACACCTTGGCTGCGGTGCTTGTGCCTGGCGCAGCAGCTCTGTCCCCGTATCAGGCCACCCACCCTCCTTTGCTGTGAGGCACCTTGTGCCCAGCTACAGTAGCTGAGCAGCAAAGCTGCCACCTGCTCTCCACGGCCAGGTCAGGCCTGACCATGCTGCAGAGAGCAGGAAGAGAGGGGGCAGCAGTTTCCTCACCCCTCTCCTACCCTGAACTGTGGTGTGTGGGACTTAGCTGCCGCTGCTGGTCTTTCCAGACTTGATGGTTAAGATTTCGTTTTCTTTCTCCTTTCCTTTCTTTCATTCTTTTCTCTACAGCCTAAATCCAACAAGCCCAAAAATCTTTCCCTCACTCTCACACCACATCTGACACAGGGAAAGCGGCGTTTTACTTTCGACAATCTGGAAGAGATCCGACGGGAGGTATGCTAGTGTGTGTGTTGTTGATTTTCCAGCAAACATAGAAAAACACAAACAGGAAAAAGAAAGGAAACACACAGAAATGATAACAAGATCCCCAAAGCAGTCCCCCTGCCCACATTCCCTGCAACAATATAGATTATAAAAAGACCAGGAGTTGCCAAAAGATTTCCACTCTAGTATATTGCTCCATAGATGCTCATGCGTTGAAGGTGGGCAATAAGCAGTGTTCTTTAGTCCTTACGTGAGAAAGAAAATCAGCCCAAATGAACCAAAGAGAGGTTAAGGGCCGGCACCCTTCAGTAGGTTGGGTTCTGTCTAAGCCACATGTCCATATGGTGGAATCCTAACATGTCCGAGTAGAATGGAACTTTTTCCTGGCAGAGTGGCAACAGGATTGCTGCCCGGGTCCCGCCGAAATCAATGGGGCTTCAGCTGGAGCCGTGGCTAACTTGCCCCACCAATTTCAGTAAGCTGCAGTGAGCACAGTCTACACGTTTGGCAGCCTTTCTTCCTTCATATCTTCCCCCAATGTGTGGACAGTGTGCTGTTGTAGCTCGCAGGGGGACACAGTGGCAAGGCAGGGCTAGAGCACACACTACTCTATATAGAGGGAAGAATGCCTGACTAGGGCACGCCGATTAACTTCCCGTCTGCGTAAATTTCCCTTGCCGTTAGCCATTACAGTGGTACTTCTGGTTGCGAACGGGATCCGTTCCGGAGGCCCGTTCGCAACATGAAAAGAACGCAACCTGCAGTGGCGCATCTGCAGGTTGCGATTTGCCGCTTCTATGTATGCGCGTGACATCATTTTTGCGCTTCTGCGCATGTGCGAGCGGCGAAACCCAGAAGGAACCCTTTCCGGTACTTCCGGGTCGCCGTGGGACGTAACCTGAAAGAACGTAAGATGAAGTGGACGTAACATGAGATACGACTGTACTGTTCTGACAGCTTCATCTCCCCTTCCAACCTGTCTCCCGCTCAGGTGAAGAAAGCAACAGACGCCTACCGGATGGCAATCGCTCTCCGCGAGCGCAACAAGTCCCTGAAACTCTGGAAGAGAGTGCGCGGCGCAGAGATTGGGCTGGACTCGGGGAACCCCAGCTTCTACCAGACCTTCTCCACGTACTCCTGGTCGTGGAACGTCTGCCAGGAACTACTGACGCCCCGAGAACTCCGAGAATACGACAGGAAAACGTATCAGGACAGCTGCCGGTCATCCGCTGCCGGGGAAAAGCTGATCAAGGCAGGCGGGAGGCATAAAGGAAGCAAGAAGTAGCCCCCCCCCCCCGATGTTGCTTACTGTGGCATCCTCCTCTTCACCGGAGGGCGCTCCATAGGATGATCTCGGGCTGGCATCCGGGACGCAACTCCCATGTTGGGAAATGCAGGGCTTCACCTTTGTACACTGGCAAAATACAGTGAGAAATTAAGGTAGAAAAGGCAAACCTTCTGTGTCGTGGCTTCTGCTTTTCTCCTGTTCCTGAGTCTTGCCCAACTAGGAGGCAAAGGGAAAGCAGGAAGAGGGTGGGGGAAGCATTTGATCTTGACTGCCAAGAGCCATTTCGTGATTCATACAGAAGTCTTCCGATCTGCATTTTAACAGCATATCCATAGATCCCCTACCTCTCGTAAACAAATAGGGATCCACTTTTAGACTGAACTTTAAGCAAACCCTGACGTTCTGAATTTCATACTTTGGGATTTCCACACAACCCTTTGCAAGAAATTCCCGCATCTCAATCATCCCGATTCAATTTTATTGAGAAGTACTTAGGGATGTGGGTGGCGTTGTGGGTTAAACCACAGAACCTAGAGCTTGCCGATCAGAAGGTCAGCAGTTTGAATCCCCGTGACAGGGTGAGCTCCTGTTGCTCGGTCCCTGCTCCTACCCACCTAGCAGTTCGAAAGCACGTCAAAGTGCAAGTAGATAAATAGGCACCGCTCCAGCGGGAAGGTAAACGGTGTTTCTGTGTGCTGTTCTGGTTCGCCAGAAGCGGCTTAGTCATGCTGGCCACATGACCCGGAAGCTGTACGCCGGCTCCCTCAGCTAATAAAGCGAGATGAGCGCCGCAACCCCAGAGTCAGTCACGACTGGACCTAATGGTCAGGGGTCCCTTTACCTTTACCTTTTACTTAGAATCATAGAATCCTATTGTACAAGGGGATGGGCAGTCCTCCTACCTTATTAATCCTTCCTAGAAAACTGTGAAGTGAGCCATCGCTGCCCAGGAGGACTCCCCTGTGTGAGTGCCTGAGGGCCCTGCTCTTGCCACTTACCATCTTGCCACTTACCATCTGGCCTGGGGCGGGGCCTGGGGCCTCATAAGGACTGCGTGGTGCTTGCTGCCTGCTGCCCAGGAGGACTCCCCTGTGTGAGTGCCTGAGGGCCCTGCTCTTGCCACTTACCATCTGGCCTGGGGCGGGGCCTGGGGCCTCATAAGGACTGCGTGGTGCTTGCTGCCTGCTGCCCAGGAGGACTCCCCTGTGTGAGTGCCTGAGGGCCCTGCTCCTTCCTGCCACTTACCATCTGGCCTGGGGCGGGGCCTGGGGCCTCATAAGGACTGCGTGGTGCTTGCTACCTGCTGCCCAGGAGGACTCCCCTGTGTGAGTGCCTGAGGGCCCTGCTCCTTCCTGCCACTTACCATCTGGCCTGGGGCGGGGCCTGGGGCCTCATAAGGACTGCGTGGTGCTTGCTGCCTGCTGCCCAGGAGGACTCCCCTGTGTGAGTGCCTGAGGGCCCTGCTCTTGCCACTTACCATCTGGCCTGGGGCGGGGCCTGGGGCCTCATAAGGACTGCGTGGTGCTTGCTGCCTGCTGCCCAGGAGGACTCCCCTGTGTGAGTGCCTGAGGCCCCTGCTCTTGCCACTTACCATCTGGCCTGGGGCGGGGCCTGGGGCCTCATAAGGACTGCGTGGTGCTTGCTGCCTGCTGCCCAGGAGGACTCCCCTGTGTGAGTGCCTGAGGGCCCTGCTCTTGCCACTTACCATCTGGCCTGGGGCGGGGCCTGGGGCCTCATAAGGACTGCGTGGTGCTTGCTGCCTGCTGCCCAGGAGGACTCCCCTGTGTGAGTGCCTGAGGGCCCTGCTCTTGCCACTTACCATCTGGCCTGGGGCGGGGCCTGGGGCCTCATAAGGACTGCGTGGTGCTTGCTACCTGCTGCCCAGGAGGACTCCCCTGTGTGAGTGCCTGAGGGCCCTGCTCCTTCCTGCCACTTACCATCTGGCCTGGGGCGGGGCCTGGGGCCTCATAAGGACTGTGTGGTGCTTGCTGCCTGCTGCCCAGGAGGACTCCCCTGTGTGAGTGCCTGAGGGCCCTGCTCTTGCCACTTACCATCTTGCCACTTACCATCTGGCCTGGGGCGGGGCCTGGGGCCTCATAAGGACTGCGTGCTGCTTGCTGCCTGCTGCCCAGGAGGACTCCCCTGTGTGAGTGCCTGAGGGCCCTGCTCTTGCCACTTACCATCTGGCCTGGGGCGGGGCCTGGGGCCTCATAAGGACTGCGTGCTGCTTGCTGCCTGCTGCCCAGGAGGACTCCCCTGTGTGAGTGCCTGAGGGCCCTGCTCTTGCCACTTACCATCTGGCCTGGGGCGGGGCCTGGGGCCTCATAAGGACTGTGTGCTGCTTGCTGCCTGCTGCCCAGGAGGACTCCCCTGTGTGAGTGCCTGAGGGCCCTGCTCTTGCCACTTACCATCTGGCCTGGGGCGGGGCCTGGGGCCTCATAAGGACTGCGTGCTGCTTGCTGCCTGCTGCCCAGGAGGACTCCCCTGTGTGAGTGCCTGAGGGCCCTGCTCTTGCCACTTACCATCTGGCCTGGGGCGGGGCCTGGGGCCTCATAAGGACTGCGTGGTGCTTGCTGCCTGCTGCCCAGGAGGACTCCCCTGTGTGAGTGCCTGAGGGCCCTGCTCTTGCCACTTACCATCTTGCCACTTACCATCTGGCCTGGGGCGGGGCCTGGGGCCTCATAAGGACTGCGTGCTGCTTGCTGCCTGCTGCCCAGGAGGACTCCCCTGTGTGAGTGCCTGAGGGCCCTGCTCTTGCCACTTACCATCTGGCCTGGGGCGGGGCCTGGGGCCTCATAAGGACTGCGTGCTGCTTGCTGCCTGCTGCCCAGGAGGACTCCCCTGTGTGAGTGCCTGAGGGCCCTGCTCTTGCCACTTACCATCTTGCCACTTACCATCTGGCCTGGGGCGGGGCCTGGGGCCTCATAAGGACTGCGTGGTGCTTGCTGCCTGCTGCCCAGGAGGACTCCCTGTGTGAGTGCCTGAGGGCCCTGCTCTTGCCACTTACCATCTGGCCTGGGGCGGGGCCTGGGCCTCATAAGGACTGCGTGGTGCTTGCTGCCTGCTGCCCAGGAGGACTCCCCTGTGTGAGTGCCTGAGGGCCCTGCTCCTTCCTGCCACTTACCATCTGGCCTGGGGCGGGGCCTGGGGCCTCATAAGGACTGCGTGCTGCTTGCTGCCTGCTGCCCAGGAGGACTCCCCTGTGTGAGTGCCTGAGGGCCCTGCTCCTTCCTGCCACTTACCATCTGGCCTGGGGCGGGGCCTGGGGCCTCATAAGGACTGCGTGGTGCTTGCTGCCTGCTGCCCAGGAGGACTCCCCTGTGTGAGTGCCTGAGGGCCCTGCTCTTGCCACTTACCATCTGGCCTGGGGCGGGGCCTGGGCCTCATAAGGACTGCGTGCTGCTTGCTGCCTGCTGCCCAGGAGGACTCCCCTGTGTGAGTGCCTGAGGGCCCTGCTCTTGCCACTTACCATCTTGCCACTTACCATCTGGCCTGGGGCGGGGCCTGGGGCCTCATAAGGACTGCGTGCTGCTTGCTGCCTGCTGCCCAGGAGGACTCCCCTGTGTGAGTGCCTGAGGGCCCTGCTCTTGCCACTTACCATCTGGCCTGGGGCGGGGCCTGGGGCCTCATAAGGACTGCGTGCTGCTTGCTGCCTGCTGCCCAGGAGGACTCCCCTGTGTGAGTGCCTGAGGGCCCTGCTCTTGCCACTTACCATCTTGCCACTTACCATCTGGCCTGGGGCGGGGCCTGGGGCCTCATAAGGACTGCGTGCTGCTTGCTGCCTGCTGCCCAGGAGGACTCCCCTGTGTGAGTGCCTGAGGGCCCTGCTCTTGCCACTTACCATCTGGCCTGGGGCGGGGCCTGGGGCCTCATAAGGACTGCGTGCTGCTTGCTGCCTGCTGCCCAGGAGGACTCCCCTGTGTGAGTGCCTGAGGGCCCTGCTCTTGCCACTTACCATCTGGCCTGGGGCGGGGCCTGGGGCCTCATAAGGACTGCGTGCTGCTTGCTGCCTGCTGCCCAGGAGGACTCCCCTGTGTGAGTGCCTGAGGGCCCTGCTCCTTCCTGCCACTTACCATCTGGCCTGGGGCGGGGCCTGGGGCCTCATAAGGACTGCGTGGTGCTTGCTGCCTGCTGCCCAGGAGGACTCCCCTGTGTGAGTGCCTGAGGGCCCTGCTCCTTCCTGCCACTTACCATCTGGCCTGGGGCGGGGCCTGGGGCCTCATAAGGACTGCGTGGTGCTTGCTGCCTGCTGCCCAGGAGGACTCCCCTGTGTGAGTGCCTGAGGGCCCTGCTCCTTCCTGCCACTTACCATCTGGCCTGGGGCGGGGCCTGGGGCCTCATAAGGACTGCGTGGTGCTTGCTACCTGCTGCCCAGGAGGACTCCCCTGTGTGAGTGCCTGAGGGCCCTGCTCCTTCCTGCCACTTACCATCTGGCCTGGGGCGGGGCCTGGGGCCTCATAAGGACTGCGTGGTGCTTGCTGCCTGCTGCCCAGGAGGACTCCCCTGTGTGAGTGCCTGAGGGCCCTGCTCCTTCCTGCCACTTACCATCTGGCCTGGGGCGGGGCCTGGGGCCTCATAAGGACTGCGTGGTGCTTGCTACCTGCTGCCCAGGAGGACTCCCCTGTGTGAGTGCCTGAGGGCCCTGCTCCTTCCTGCCACTTACCATCTGGCCTGGGGCGGGGCCTGGGGCCTCATAAGGACTGCGTGGTGCTTGCTACCTGCTGCCCAGGAGGACTCCCCTGTGTGAGCGCCTGAGGGCCCTGCTCTTGCCACTTACCACCTGGCCCAGGGCGGGGCCTGACAGGCCTCACCAGGACAGTTGTTACTGCCAGGGGGGCACAGAGTGTTTTTAGAGTGGTTTTAAAATGTTTTTAAATTTTTTCTTTTGGATTTTTTGTATGTGGCGGGTGGGGGTGGGATGGATGTTTGGTTGGGCTTGGGGAATTTTTTTATTTTTATTTTGATGTTTTTGTAATTTTTACATTATTATTTTTTTGTTTGTATTGTTTTATTGGTTTTGTTTGTTTGTTTAAGGTGTTATTTTGTTCTTCGGGGAGGGGTCAGGGCTGCCGGGGAGTGGGCCCCAGCCCACAAAATGGCTGGGGCATGTTCCACAGGGGGGGATGCACTGGGGCAACCGATCTCAGTGATCACGGGTAGGAGGAGGAGTTACGCTAAGACTAGACCACGTCATTACAGAGGGGGCAGGTTTAGTCATTGTCTGAGGACTATTCCTGCCTCCGGGTCTGGTCCTGACCGGATGGATACTAGAATCAGCAAGGGATACCCACATGACCTGAAGGTGCTGCTGTGCAATGCCAGGTCAATGATTCATAAGACCACTGCCATCCATGACTTGATCATGGATGGAGGACTTGACCTGGCATGTGTAACAGAGACTTGGTTGGATGAAGCAGATGGGCCTGTCCTTGCCGCTGCTTGTCCACCAGGTTTCTCTTACGCACAGCAACCCAGGTCATGTGGGCGGGGAGGGGGGGTTGCAGTGATTTTTAGGAAGTCATTAGTTTGCACCAGGCATCCTATTGGGAAGACCCAGTTTTCCGAGTGCATGTTCTGGAAGTTGGGCAATAGGGGCAGTACAGGATTCCTTTTGGTGTACCGACCTCCCCGCTGCACCAAGGATTCCCTGCCCGAGCTGCTTCAGGTCGTGGCGGATGTTCTCCTGGAGACACCTAGCTTGGTCGTCCTAGGGGATTTTAACATCCATGCCGACACGACCTTACAAGGGGCCGCTCGGGACTTTGTGGAAAGCATGGCCTCCATGGGGCTGTCCCTGAATAAGTCTGGCCCAACCCATAGCCGCGGACATGCCTTGGACCTGGTGTTTACCTCTATGGATGTTGGTGATCTGACACTAAGTAAAAGCGAAACGAAAGAAGTGCCATGGTCAGATCACTTCCTGGTGCAACTGGACTTCTCTGCGACCCATCCCCTCTGCAGGGAGGTGGGACCAATTCGGATGGTCCGCCCCCGCCACTTAATGGATCCAAATGGTTTCCAGAGAGTGGTAGGGGATGCTTTATCCCATGTTGATGGCCTTTCAGCTGATTCCCTGGTGGCCCGCTGGAATGCGGAGTTAACCAGGGCTATTGACTGTTTGGCTCCGAAGCGCCCTCTCCGATTGCATGGAGCCCGGACAGCCCCGTGGTTTTCCACGGATCTGAGGGCAATGAAACAATCGTTGAGACGGCTAGAGCGCCGGTGGCGGATAACTCATTCCGAATCTGACCGGACACAGGTTAGAGCTCAACGTCGAGCCTACCAAGTGGCAATAGCGACGGCGAAGAAGAATTTCTTCACCGCCTCTATTGCATCTGCAGAAAACAGCAGCAGGAGACTTTTTCAGGTGGTTCACAATTTAGCGGAACCACCTGCAACATCGGGGCCCAGTATGGGCCACATGTTCTCCTGCAATGATTTTGCAAAGTTTTTTGCAGATAAAATCGCTCAGATTCGGGAAGAAGTAGACTCCACCGTGGGAGCAGGGCCGGGGCGGGAGAGTGCTAGAGTTCTGTCTAGTCAAGTTGAGTGGGATCAGTTCCAATCTGTTACCTCCGAGGATGTGGACAGGCTGCTTGGACGAGTGAGACCAACCACCTGTCTCCTGGATCCTTGCCCATCCTGGCTTATAAAAGCTAGCCGGGAAGGACTGGGCGATGGGCTTCGTGGGGTGGTGAATGCTTCCCTCCGTGAGGGAGCCTTCCCAGACCCGCTGAAAGAGGCGGTTATTAAACCGCTTCTTAAAAAACCATCTTTAGATGCGGCCACGATGGCCAACTATCGCCCAGTCTCAAATCTTCCATTCTTGGGCAAGGTGATTGAGCGAGCGGTTGCCGAACAACTCCAGGCACGCCTGGAAGAAGCGGACCATTTGGATCCCTTCCAGTCGGGATTCAGGCCTCATCATGGGACTGAAACTGCCTTGGTCGCACTGGTTGATGATCTCCGGCGGGCTAGAGACAAAGGTGAGAGCTGTTTCCTAGTTCTGCTGGATCTCTCAGCGGCGTTTGATACCATCGACCATAACATCCTTCTGGACCGTCTTGAGGGGCTGGGAGCTGGGGGCACTGTCATACAGTGGTTCCGCTCCTTCCTCCTGGGCCGTGTTCAGAAAGTGGTGGTGGGGGATGAGTGTTCAGACCCCTGGGCTCTCACTTGTGGGGTGCCTCAGGGTTCTGTCCTCTCCCCCATGCTTTTCAACATTTACATGCAGCCGCTGGGAGAGATCATCAGGAGGTTTGGGCTGGGTGTTCATCAGTATGCGGACGATACCCAGCTCTACCTCTCTTTTAAATCAGAACCAGTGAGGGCGGTGAAGGTCCTGTGTGAGTGTCTGGAGGCGGTTGGAGGATGGATGGCGGCTAACAGATTGAGGTTGAATC
The DNA here is from genome assembly GCF_027172205.1 of Podarcis raffonei. Lineage (NCBI taxonomy): Eukaryota > Metazoa > Chordata > Lepidosauria > Squamata > Lacertidae > Podarcis > Podarcis raffonei. Next base: position 16,193,144 of record NC_070614.1, read on the forward strand.
CTGACAAGACAGAAGTACTGTTTTTGGGGGACAGGAGGCGGGCAGGTGTGGAGGATTCCCTGGTCCTGAATGGGGTAACTGTGCCCCTGAAGGACCAGGTGCGCAGCCTGGGAGTCATTTTGGACTCACAGCTGTCCATGGAGGCACAGGTCAAATCTGTGTCCAGGGCAGCTGTTTACCAGCTCCATCTGGTACGTAGGCTGAGACCCTATCTGCCTGCGGACTGTCTCGCCAGAGTGGTGCATGCTCTGGTTATCTCCCGCTTGGATTACTGCAATGCGCTCTACGTGGGGCTACCTTTGAAGGTGACTCGGAAACTACAACTAATCCAGAATGCAGCAGCTAGACTGGTGACTGGGGGCGGCCGCCGAGACCATATAACACCGGTCTTGAAAGACCTACATTGGCTCCCAGTACGTTTCCGAGCACAATTCAAAGTGTTGGTGCTGACCTTTAAAGCCCTAAACGGCCTCGGTCCAGTATACCTGAAGGAGCGTCTCCACCCCCATCATTCTGCCCGGACGCTGAGGTCTAGCGCCGAGGGCCTTCTGGCGGTTCCCTCATTGCGAGAAGCAAAGCTACAGGGAACCAGGCAGAGGGCCTTCTCGGTAGTGGCGCCCGCCCTGTGGAATGCCCTTCCAGCAGATGTCAAAGAGATAAACAACTACCTGACATTCAGAAGACATCTTAAGGCAGCCCTGTTCAGGGAAGTTTTTAACGTGTGATATTTTACTGTATTTTTGGTTTTTATGGAAGCCGCCCAGAGTGGCTGGGGAGGCCCAGCCAGATGGGCGGGGTATAAATAATAAATTATTATTATTATTATTATTACTTCTTATTTTGCTGACGAGAAATTATGCCTTGTATATATTCTCAAGCACAGGCTAGGCAAAATAATTGCTTTTTCTCTAGGAATGGGTCTAAGAAAAGGGGGGGAAGCTGCAGTCCTTGGATAACACCTGAAAGAAAGAATATGTTCTATAGCCATAGCCCATGATGCTCATTTGTGTTGCTCCAGCAGTCCTTGCTTTCCTGAGATTCTCCTTTAGGTGAGTGAAATCTTTTGGGGCATCATCAAAATGGGGGAAAGTATGAAGCATTGAGACATAGATGGCAGCAAGGAGTCATGCTCCCCAAATCTAACTCAGCCATATTTGAAAGTTAAATGAGACTGATATCAGGTCTGGGTTTACAGCGTGCTTCTTAAAAGATTGTGCACCACACAAACCTGAATTTTACAACCTAGGTAATTTATACAAAGCAACATGTGTATGTTTTTGCACGATTTAGGTTGTATACACATTACTGCTTAACTCTGGTTCCACTGCACACCTGCTGCTGGTATTTGAAGCTCAGTATACACATAGGATCCTGAAGCTGAGACTCCAATACTTTGGCCATCTCATGAGAAGAGAAGACTCCCTGGAAAAGACCCTGATGTTGGGAAAGATAGAGGGCACAAGGAGAAGGGGACGACAGAGGACGAGATGGTTGGACAGTGTTCTTGAAGCTACCAGCATGAGTTTGACCAAACTGCGGGAGGCAGTGGAAGACAGGAGTGCCTGGCATGCTCTGGTCCATGGGGTCACAAAGAGTCGGACACGACTAAACGACTAAACAACAACAACAACATACACATAGGGTTGCCATATTTCAAAAAGTGATAATCTGGACACAAATGTAAAGTTGTTGAGCTTTTTATGGCAAAATCACAAGTTTTTGAGCTATTTTTAATGAACATTGCCAAAAATGACACTGCCGACATGGGTTGCCATATGTCCAGATTTTCCTGGGCATTTTTTAGTCATTTCTGTCCAGACACTGCTTCCAACTCAGTACCTCTGCTATGTCCGTGAAATTCCAGCAACCCTACATGGAATTACCAGCAATCCATACCTGCCCGGTAGTTTATTCAGAAATGCTGCTGCTTGATGCATTTTCCCTCAAAACAGCTTCCATCCGATTTGAAAACGGGAGCCACATTCACTTTGCAGTTAAGCTTAGGTGTGTACGTTTGAGACAGCCATTGCATGTGTGCAGATGACAGCTTCATGAATAGTTCACAAGGGTTGCAGGTGTGGGAATACCAAGCAGGTAATGTGCATCAGGTGGAAGCATTTCACCCCCCGGCCTAGGATCCTCGTACCTACAGGACCGCCTCTCCTAGTATGCCCCGCAGAGGACCTTAAGGTCCACAAATGAAAATATTTTGGAGGTCCCAGGTCGCAAGGTGGTTAGATTGGTCTCAACTAGGGCCAGGGTCTTTTCAGTACTGGCTCTGACTTGGTGGAACGCTCTGTCACAAGAGACCAGGGCCCTGCAGGACTTGACATCTTTCCGCAGGGCCTGCAAGACAGAGCTGTTCTGCCTGGCCTTTGGTTTGGACTCAGTCTGACCCTTATGTTTCCCTCCCCTTATGGTTTTGATCTATGGCCTACTTTTAAAATGGGGCTGCATTTTAAATTGCATTTTAACCTGTATTTTAAATTGTGGTTTTTTCCCCTTTTCCTATTATGTTTTTACTGTAATTTTACTGGTGTTAGCCACCCTGAGCCTGGCCCTGGCCGGGGAGGGCGGGGTATAATGTTGTTGTTGTTGTTCTCTTTGTTTGTACAACAACATGCAAATACAATGAGGGAGGAAGTGACCTCATTGTGCTTCAAGCCGCTGCATAACTATTCTGATTGTGGTAATCAAGGTAGAGGGGACACCAAAGGAATGCAGGGGACTGAAGCCGTACCTTCTCATTACAGTGGCACCTCAGGTTAAGTACTTAATTCGTTCCGGAGGTCCGTACTTAACCTGAAACTGTTCTTAACCTGAAGCACCACTTTAGCTAATGGGGCCTCCTGCTGCTGCCGCACCGCCGGAGCACGATTTCTGTTCTCATCCTGAAGCAAAGTTCTTAACCTGAAGCACTATTTCTGAGTTAGCGGAGTCTGTAACCTGAAGCGTATGTAACCTGAAGCATGTGTAACCTGAGGTACCACTGTACTGGAAATCTTGCTTGCTCCCTCCACTTTCCCCATCCCGCCTTAAGGTGTAGCAAACTGCCTTTTTTTTACGACTGCATAATCGCAGTTCACCACCACAAACAAACATTCTGATTTCTCAGGGCCAATGGACTGCGCTTTCCTCGCAAGGCACCTGAGGCTGCAATCCTGTATCCACTGCGAGAAGATGGGATACTGGACCTTTTTCGGCTTGACCCAGTTCAGCTGGTCTCTTTGATGCAGAGTGACTTCCCTCCTCTAGGCGGAGGGAAATACAACAATCTACTGAAAAACGCGATTCACTCCACGTGCCGCTCTGCAAGTTTCTAGCTCTACGAGTCGGGAAGCTTAGACGGGGCCGAATAGTTCTCATTCTGGTCCACCCGAGGAAACGCGCCGCCGGGAAAATTAAGCGCGGAGGAAGGAGGCGTTGGCAAGCCCGACTGCGCATGCGCATTCCGCGCGTCTTTTCCTATTCCGCGCAAACGACAGAAGCGTCACACTGCGGTCTGCTTCCGGGTTCAGTTCCCTCCCGCCTTCTTTCCTTCCTTCCTCTCGTGCTTATGGCGGCGCCCAGCCAGGACGGGAGGAGAAGGAAGCAGTTTGGGAACCGCTTCCTCACCGACCCGGCTCGCCTCTTCCAGCACAACGCCTGGTAAGGAGGAGAGGTGGGGGAAATGAGGACTGCGGTGCGAGTTTTTCCGCTTTGTACCGATCTAGCTGCCATCAAAACCAAGGAGGAAGGTCCCTGCCCGCGTGGAGCTTGCAGTGAAAGAGGAGGTCGTGCACTCTCCTCCCTTCGAGGTTTTTAAGCATGGCCATCTGTCATGGATGCTATAGCTGAGATTCTTGCATTGTAGGGGGTTGGGCTAGATGACCCTCGGGTCCCTTCCGATTTCTGTTGGCAAGGCTTCTCTTTCATTTCAGAATCTGTCAGTCCACCCGCCCCCATCCCCAGATTAACACAGTTGTTCAGGACTATGTTGCCCTAGATCTTCGAGGCCAGTTTGTCTGCTGGTTAATAGTAGTAGTAATAGTGGTAGTTAATTATATATTTATTTATTCGTTTATTTATGGATGGATGGATGGATTTATTTATTTCTTACTTACATATACCCTGCCCATCTGGCTGGGTTTCAGCAGCCACTCTAGGAGGCTTACAACAAAAGGGTAAAGGTAAAGGGACCCCTGACCATTAGGTCCAGTCGTGGCCGACTCTGGGGTTGCGGCGCTCATCTCGCTTTATTAGCCGACGGAGCTGGCGTACAGCTTCCGGGTCATGTGGCCAGCATGACTAAGCCGCTTCTGGTGAACCAGAGCAGCGCACGGAAACGACGTTTACCTCCCTGCCGGAGCGGTACCTATTTATCTACTTGCACTTTGACGTGCTTTCGAACTGCTAGGTTGGCAGGAGCTGGGACCGAGCAACAGGAGCTCACCCCGTCATGGGGATTCAAACCGCCGACCTTCTGATCGGCAAGTCCTAGGCCCTGTGGTTTAACCCACAAAATACATTAAAACATCAGTCATTAAAAAACTTCCCTAAACAGGGCTGCCTTCAGATGTCTTCTAAACATCAGTTAATTGTTTACAGTGGACCCTCTAGTTACGTACCACTCTGGATACGTAACTTTCGGGTGCCGTGCGAAGAAGCAGCGCCTCCACCTACGGACTTTTCAGGTTGTGGACAGACCCCCAGAATGAATTTAATTCGTATTTGGAAGGTCTACTGTATTTCTTTGAAATCTGATGGGAGGGCGTTCCACAGGGCGGGCGCCACCACCAAGAAGGCCCTCTGTCTGGTTCCCTGTAACCTCACCTCTCAGGGAGGGAACCGCCAGAAGGCGCTCAGAGCTAGACCTCAGTGTCCGGGCTGAACGATGCGGGTGGAGACGCTCCTTCAGGTATACTGGGCCGAGCACTTTGAATTGTGCTCGGAAACATAATGGGAGCCAATGGTACACTTGCAGGCAAGGCTAGCTCGGCACAGATGGATTCCGGTATCTAGGGTTAACAAAACCAGATAAATACTTCTTTGCTTCCCGCAGGGATAACGTGGAGTGGTCTGAGGAGCAGGAAGCCGCAGCACAAGCGAAGGTCCAAGAGAACAGCACAGAGATTGTGCCACAAGATCAGCAAGGTATTATTAGTGCACGATATCACCTCTTCTGGCAGTGATATCTCTAGCCAGTCTAGAAGAAATGAGGTGTGATTAAGCCCCACTGAAGTCAACAGAGCAAATTAGTCTTAACGTTACGCTGGAGGATTGTGCCCGTAGGTTCGTTTTATGACTCATATGCCAGTTTTGTGCCATTGGGACTTGTGTTTGTGAAGCAGAGTTCCAAATCGCTATTAACTTTGGCATTCTCACAAGTCAGCCTCAAAGGTTTGTGCTTCTTGGAACGCTGTGGGTTTGTTGCCGTTTTCCCTTTTTACACATAGGAAGGCGAGATAGATGTGCTTGCCCACTGAATCCGTGTTTGCTAGGTATTGTGCTTAAGCCTCCCAATCCAATGGATCACACTGGTTATTTTGAATATTTGAAAACTGACAAAGGGTTAAGTATGCCAAGTGATGCCCAGTTCGAACATCCTTTGAAGCTTGCTAAATCTTTTCTCTTCCCCTCCCCCTGCTTATTACATAACAGAAAAAGGGAACAATACTGAAAAGGGGGTACAACTTAAGAGGGGAGGGAAAAGGAAAGAAAATTTACACAATCTGTTATTACGATAAAAATTATGATTACAATTTCATGTTGCAATAAAAGTAAAAAAATCTCATTATCTTTTATACCCAACTTTGAAGCGTGCTAAATCTTCATGTGTAACATACCATCACAGAATTCACATGGAGGTTTCCATATCTGTATGCAAAATAAGCTTGCAAAGCAAGCAGGGGGAGATTTTAGCCCACCCTTCTGCTGCTTGTGCATTTTGAGGTGCCCAATGAGTTCCATGTTTGTTTATTTTTAATTTATTTATTAAATTTGTATACTGCCTTATACCCGTAGATCCCTGGGCAGTTCACAACACAAAGTTACGGTGTACAGAGCACAAAATACATAATAAAAATAATCGAAGCACAAAATACGTAATAAAAATAATCGAAACATAAAGGTTAGTATAGATTTGACTATCCTGTGTATAGAATGCCACCCACCCCATATTTTTAGTACGCAGGTTTCTGGAAATTATCTCCCAACAGCTACTGGAAACTGGCTTGACCTAATACCACAAACCATAGTTTTTACAGGTCTGGGTATGTTTGTCAAAATAGATACGATGGTGGCAACCTGTCAGGGAACTGCCATCGGAACGAGAGGAGGAGGAGAGGCTCCACGACGATGCTGGAGAGGGGCCAAGTAGGGAGAGAGGCAGGTCTCCTGTTGGGGAAGAAATTCAGCGTGACACCAGGGATGGAGGGGGGCCAATGGGGGAAGCGGAGAGCAGGCTCCGAGACTCTTCACTGGACACCAGCGGAGAGAGCACAGGTCCTCCGCTACCCACGCCCACCCTGCGCAGAAGGCTTCCGCGCAGGGAGGCCAGGAGGAGACTGGGCGTCAAACAACTTTTATGTTGGAAAAGGTTGAAGAAACGCCCACTGTCGGATTCTGCCAGCGACTGAGCAGCCACGAAGTGAGGGGCTGTCCAGTCAGGAAAGGTTTAACCAGGCCACCTACCCAGGAGTGGCGGCAACTTATGCACGAGCAACCCCATAACCATTAGACAACCCATCATATTTGTCTTCCCCATTCAGGCATAAACTGGGGGGGGGGGTGCAGGTCTGATCTCAGCATCCAAAGCTGTAAACAGTTAAGGGGAGCGGAACTCTCTGTGGTCGATGACTCAATCTGTCCTATTCCTCAGCTTAGCTCTGATAGCAGAAGTGAACCAACCTGGAAAGTGCTTGGCGTGATGGACTGTAGGAAGGGAGAGTTTTGACTCCCCTCACCCACACGCCCCTTTTGATATTAAAAATTAGACCCACAGCCTGCTTTTTGAATCAATCTACGGAGGAGGTTTTTGCAAATAGGATGTTTGGAAACCTACGTCACTGGGAACAATTACATAGCAAAATACGTCTTCTGGGATTTGCTTCCTTGGAGTGAGTTTGATGGAAAAAATATTTAGCTGGCTTAATTTTAAAAAAACCACTGAGAGTTTCTTCTAGGTTTAAGGTGTTGTCTCCTAAACTGCAAAGCTCCTTCTCTGGTCAAGGACTTGGACTGGAGTTTTTCTCACTTGTACCCTTCTTTGCAGATGCTTATGAGACCAGTGCCAGCAAGTATTGGAATAACTTTTACAAAACCCACGAAAATGGGTTTTTCAAGGACCGACACTGGCTGTTCACCGAATTTCCTGAGCTGGCTCCAAACCAGAATGCCAATACGGTTGACGTGTGTGCCTCTGAGGCTGCTGCTGCGAAAAACACAAAAGGCTCAGGCCTTCGGGAGTGCAATGGACTTAGTTCACCGGAGACTGGGATCTTGGAGCGCCAGGACTCGGAGATAAACAGTTGTAACTCCACCCACCAAACGCAAACAGAAGTGGCAGCGCAGAAACTGGGGGAACAAAAACTAAGAGACTTCCCAGGGTCATCTGCTACTTACAGAATACTAGAGGTAACTACACAGTGAATCGGAATCAAAGCATGCTTTGTTGGGCGAATAGTTCCACTTAGCTCAGCGTTCTGCCTACCAACAATAGGCTTTGGGGAGACTCACGGATGGGGTTTAACGGTGATGTTTACCCTGTGCTATTGATCCACTCCCCCCCCCTGTAGTTGTCAGGAGCGCAGCCTACACTCGAGTAGGACCCTGGTAGAGACACATGCCTGACTGGCATGTTCTCTCCCTTCTGGTCAGTCATTCGGGAGCTTCAAAAGCTTTCTTCTGCCCAAACATCACAGCAACTGATGCCAACCGGCACCGGCACACTTAGGGATCCGCAGAGTTTGCACAACTTGCGTGACAGACTTCAGCAAATCAGCATTTTGGCTAATCTACTTTATTTACATCTAAACCCACACGGAGCACTGCAACATGGCTCCTTCTCTCTCTAGCATCAGACAGCAAAGAGAAAAAGAACAAAGGACAATAGTCCCACTTCATGGAACACAGTAACACAAACATCCTGTCTCTGTCACTTCCCACTCTGTGGAGTCGAAACATACACCATCATGTGATAGACAACAATCCCATGACTGCAATCATGGAGCAAGAATTCCAACAGTTATTGGAGAGATATTAGCTGTGAACATAAAAGGTTTTGATTCTGTTTTTATGTGGTTAGTGGGCGCCAGTAGACACATTGGCCATATAAAACTTCTTTGATGCCATTTTGTTAGAAGAGCTTTCCTTTCTGTGCATACAGCCATGATGCCTTTCAGTTTCACTGCATGATCACGAGTTTTGTAGTTTTGAGAGGCATAATTTCAAGATAATTGCAGGGGGTGGTGATTAAAGGAGTCTGCAGCTGGCAGCCCCTGGGCCAGACATAGTCCCTGAGTGATACCATATGATGCCCCTGTGTGGAGGGGAGGAGGGCATTGTCATGGGGCCTGTGGCAGTCTGTTTCAGAGTGGGGTGGTGCCCTGGCCAGCCACACCCCATCATTACCGTATTTTTCCGTGTATAAGATTAGGTTTTTTTATTAAAAGATCATGTTGTAAATTTTGAGCTCATCTTATACACCGATAGTGCATGGGGGGCCGTGTTGTTAGGATATTTCCGTTCCACCTTAAAAGGGAGCAGGCTTTGTGAGTCACAGAGTCTGCGTATTTCCTGTTCACAGGATGTTTATGTTTTCAGTTGCTTTCGTTTCTTCCTTGTTGCCTAAGCATACCGATGCAGGCGGTCATGTTTTTCTTTGTTCTGATCAACGCTGAATAAACTGTAAATATGCTCTCCTGCTGTGCATCTTTTGCTGTGTGAATTCTGCTGACAGAGTGTGCACCAGCCTAAGAATGTGGAATACTGATTTCTAAGGCTTCGTGTCGCTAATTGCTGATATTGCCTGTCTACGGGAGGTCGATGGATCGTCCGGCAGCCGGCTTGGGGGCTATGATGGCCTTTGTCTCCCTGGCAGTATCCCAACACGTGTTATATGTTGCCGGGAGCCAGATAGCGTCCGCGGCTATTGGGTGTGTTATTGGTGACTGAGGAAAGGGCCAGGCTTGATTGGAGGTGTCAACCCCACCCCACCCCCAAAAAAGCTCAACAACTCTGGGCATTTCTCCCCCGTTTTCTTAATTTGGATTCCCCCCAAATAGGGGGTGTCTTATACATGGGGGCGTGTATACCTGAAGGAGCATCTCCACCCCCCAATGTTCTGCCCAGATGCTGAGATCCAGCACCAAGGGCCTTCTGGCGGTTCCCTGGCTGCGAGAAGCAAAGCTACAGGGAACCAGGCAGAGGGCCTAGTGGCACCCGCCCTGTGGGATGCCCTCCCATCAGATGTCAAAGAGATAAACAACTACCTGACATTTAGAAGACATCTGAAGGCAGCCCTGTTCGGGGAAGTTTTTAATGTCTGGCATTTTAATGTATTTTAATCTTTGTTGGAAGCTGCCCAGAGTGGCTGGAGAAACCCAGCCAGATGGGCAGGGTACAAATAAATTATTATTATTATTATTATTATTATTATTATTATTAATTATACACGGAAAAATACAGTATTTCAAGGCAGCCCTCCCTCCTGTAAAAAGCTAGTTGCTGACCCGGGGAGAAATGTATTTGATATTGGCATTAAATGAGAGCATAAGGGGAGAGGCTTGAAAATATTCACTATGTTTGCTTTATTGGCAGGTGGGCTGTGGAGCAGGAAACACTGTTTTCCCCATCCTCCAAACCAACAAGTAAGAGAGACGGCAAGCAGATCATATGCTGAGGTTTACAAACCAATAAGATGGTTTTTTAGACTTGGTATCTAGAATGGTTCTGTTTCATGTTGCTTTCATTGGGATTCCCAATGTTCCCACCATGGCAAAAATGACCCACATGTGACCTCGTCTTCTTCCTTTGCTTCCACCGTGCAGAGGATTTTTGACATCGAGGTACAGGCATCCCCCTCACTCATGCACATTCTACTCGCGCATGATTGTGCATATGCATGGTGCCGGGAAATAATTCAATTCCAACCCGGAAATGGCCAGAGAGAGCCAAAAAGTTCTCGTGGCTCATAAGGAAACCCTTGTATAGAGAAAGAAGGTTCTTTTTATCATAACTGGTGGTCCTGTAGTAAAGTTAAAGCTTACTGGGAAATGATATATCATGAAATGAAAAGGATGTTTAAAATAACCTTTGTTAAAAAAAACCCAGAAGCTTTTCTTTTGGGAATTATAGGGACAGAACAACCTAAACTCTATAGAAATTTATTTCTGTATGCGACTACAGCAGCAAGAATGTTACTCGCCCCAAAATAGAAAGAAGCAGAAATACCAGCAAAGGAAGAATAGATACAAAAACTTATGGAATATGCAGAAATGGTGAAACTTACAAGAAGAATAAGAAATCAAGATTACAAGTTTTAAAAATAAAAGAGTGGAAATAGTTTATGGAATATTTACAAACAAATTATAAACTGTTAAGAACATTGGCAGGATTGTTGCAATAACTTGCAGTTTCATAAAAGCATATATTTAAAGAAGAGGAATAAATCAGCCAATTAAGTTAATTTGGATATGCAGAAGATATTAAAAATAAATTTAAGGAACTGCAGAAAGAGGGGGAAGGAAGTCAAGTTTTGAAATGTCAAAATGATTGTAAAATTTGTGAAATGTATAAACCTGAAGAATGCATATTTTTTATAAACCCCAAAAAAACACACCAAAACCCTCTAGGGAGCCCCAAAGAGAACAGAGGCACTGTGGGGCTTTCTTTACACTGTTTGGACTTCCGGTTCTCTGTCCTGCAGCTACATATGATATTCGTTCCTTATGATCCCAGCCATTCTATCTTTCATAAACCAGCATTTTTTTCCTTCAAATCCAGATAATATCATTTTCTCTTTCATGCAAAAAGTCCGTAAGAAATTTCCAAACCTTAACAAATGTCGGTAATGATTTTTCTCCAATTAAACTTTGCTATCTCAGCCAAGTCCAATAGTTTTATCAGCCAATCCTCTATAGTGGCTAGGGCTGTATCTTTCCATCTTTGTGCAAATAGCAATCTGGCACTGTAATCTTCCATAACCCTTTTCTAACTGTGTATCTGTTAGTCATAAAAGAAACAAATTCTGGCATCGATTGAATATTAACCTTTAAAACGTATGTATCCACATCCAATTTTTTAAAGCCTTTTTATATGTCCACTAAGCATGATAAAATGTCCCTTCATGTTCTTGGCATTTCCAGCAAGCATTTGAAACATCTTTGTTTATTAATTTCTCAGAAGTTAAATACCAACGATACGTCACTTTGTAAAAATTCTCTTTAAGATCATAGCACAGTGTAAATTTGAACCCCTTAGTCCGCATTCGTTCCCTGTTCTATCTGCCTTACCAGTCTTCTCTGGTTTATTTCAGTGATCCGGGTTTGTTTGTATATTGCTGTGACTTCTCCAAAACAGCGGTAGAGCTCGTCCAGGTAAAAAAAAAACCAAAGCTTAGTAAGAGAAGGTGGTTTAATCGTCTTGGCTAGGTGGGAAATACCACTGTGTTTCTAAAAGTACTTGGCCTTTGCTGTTGTAACTTAATACAATTCTGTTGTTAATGTCAGGAAGGCTTTTGCCCTTTGACTCTTTGCCTAGTAGCTGGTGAGTAGAGACCTCGCTGGAGAACATTGGCAGGAGCTGGGTGGAGGCCTTCCTCTTTGACCTCTGGGAGCAGCTATCTTTATTTAATAATAATAATAATTTATTTATACCCCACCGATCTAGCTGGGTTTCCCCAGCCACTCTGGGCGGCTCCCAACAAAATATTAAAATACAGTAGTCCGTCAAACATTAAAAGCTTCCCTAAACAGGGCTACCTTCAGATGTCTTCTAAAAGTCTGGTAGTTGTTGTTCTCTTTGACATCTGGTGGGAGAACATTCCACAGGGCAGGTGCCACCACCGAGAAGGCCCTCTGCCTGGTTCCCTGTAACTTGGCTTCTCACAGCGAAGGAACCACCAGAAGGCCCTCAGAGCTGGACCTCAGTGTCCGGGCAGAATGATGGGGGTGGAGACGCTCCTTCAGGTATACTGGGCCGAGGCCATTTAGGGCTTTAAAGGTCAGAACCAACACTTTATTTTATCTGCAGTATTTCTAGCCTGTTATTCATTCTTTCAATCCCGGAGGGGGGAAGAAAAGCAATAAACACAGAGGATAGCAATAGACCAAAATTACAAAATCATACAAACAGTTCTATCATAAATAAGCTTAATGACAAGAGCATAAATTAATATTCCCAGTTTAACGAAGTACCGTGTCACAAGTTTAATATATGATGCATGCTTTGTTTCAGATTTAGAAATTAGGGCAGTGTGACAACAACTACAACTACTACTACTACTACTAATACTACTTATTATTATTATTATTATTTATACCCCACCCACTCTGGGTGGCTCCCAACAGAATATTAATAATAATAAAGTGATAAAACATCAAACATTAAAAACTTCCCTAAACAGGGCTGCCTTCAGATGCCTTCTAAAAATCAGATAGTTGTTGTTTCCTTGATATCTGATGGGAGGGTGTGTGTTTGGTTTGCACATTTGGCCTTGAAGATCAAGATAAAAAGCTCTATTCAGCAAAAATTTTATTTAAAATACTTTGCATGTCACCTTTAAGAATCAAAGCTTTCCTCAAGTCATCAAAGTGGTGGTGATAATAAATAGATAATACAGACATAAACACAGCTCAAAACAGGACACAGAGCAGCAAAGAAGGCAGTAAATAAAGATTATTTCAGGCAAAAGCCAGTGAGAACAGGTGAGCTTTCAGATGTGTCCTAAATACAGTGCCCCCTCCCACATACCACCCAATTCAGGCTTCCTCAAACTCGGTCCTCCAGATGTTTTTGGTCTACAACTCCCATGATCCCTAGCTAGCACAGGCAAACTCCGGCCCTCCAGATGTTTGGGACTACAACTCCCAGCATCCCTAGCTTACAGCACCAGTGGTCAGGGATGATGGGAATTGTAGTCTCAAAACATCTGGAGGGCTGAGTTTGAGGAAACCTGAAGTAATTGAACTGCACTTTGTGACATGTAGGGTTGACGTGGGCAGGCTGCCGATTCTCGGCTTAATCTGTTCCGCAGGGTTGTGGCAAGGGTAGAACGTGAAGTGTGCTCAAAGAATACTTGTGTGAACATACAGGCCCATCCGGAATATGACACCTCTCGCTGCTTCGCCTTTGTCCATGACCTGTGTGAGACCGGGACCCCCTTTCCGATGCCAGACGAAAGCGTGGACGTTGTGGTTCTCATCTTCGTCCTTTCTGCTCTGCTCCCGGAAAAGTACGTATGTCATTCTGCTGCTGCTGTGTCTGTACTTGCCTAATATGTGGGGGGGGGGGGTGTTGCGGGGGGAGGGATATTTTGCAAAGTTGCATTTTGTATAACTGCAGCAAATCTAGAGCACCTGTAAGCACATGGGTTAACTATGCTGAATACGGGCAACAAAATTACAGTAATACCTCGGGTTAAGAACTTAATTCGTTCCGGAGGTCCATTCTTAACCTGAAACTGTTCTTAACCTGAAGCACAGCTTTAGCTAATGGGGCCTCCTGCTGCCGCCGCGCCACCGCTGCACAATTTCTGTTCTCATTCTGAAGCAAAGTTCTTAACCTGAGGTAATATTTCTGGGTTAGCGGAGTCTGTAACCTGAAGCGTATGTAACCTGAAGCATATGTAACATGAGGTACCACTGTAGTTTATTGGAAGCTTTATTTTGCTTTCACTAGTTATTCCGAACTGTTAGATTACAGTGGTACCTCGAGTTACAAACGCCTCAGGTTACAAACGTTTCAGGTTACAAGCTCCGCTAACCTGGAAGAGTTACCTCGAGTTGAGAACTTTGCCCCAGGATGAGAACGGAAATCATATGCCGGCGGAACAGTGGCAGCAAGAGGCCACATTAGCGAAGTGAAAGCACGCCTCTAGCTAAGAACAGGTTCAGGTTAAGAACGGACCTCCGGAACGAATTAAGTTTGTAACTAGAGGTACCACTGTACTAGCATGTTTCAGTGGCTGCTGAGTCTTTTCCCTCTGTTTTTCTCCCACAGAATGCAGTGTGTAATCAACAGACTTAGCAAACTACTAAAACCTGGCGGAATTATTTTATTACGAGATTATGGCCGTTATGATCTAGCCCAACTCCGCTTTAAAAAAGGTAAGGGGAGAGGCAGTATTGCCATTTAGTAAAGGAAGCAGTCGCCCCCTCTGCATCTCAGCGGTTACAAGACAGAAGTACTGTTTTGCGGGGACAGGGGTGAGCGGGTGTGGAGGACTCCCTGGCCCTGAATGGGGTAACTGTGCCCCTGAAGGACCAGGAGCACAGCCTGGGAGTCATTTTCGACTCACAGCTGTCCATGGGGGCACAGGTTAATTCTGTGTCCAGGGCAGCTGTTTATCAGCTCCATCTGGTATGCAGGCTGAGACCCTACCTGCCCGCAGACTGTCTTGCCAGAGTGGTGCATGCTCTAGTTATCTCTCGCTTGGACTACTGCAATGCGCTCTATGTGGGGCTACCTTTGAAGGTGACCCGGAAACTACAACTAATCCAGAATGTGGCAGCTAGACTGGTGACTGGGAGTGGCCGCCGAGACCACATAACACCAATCTTGAAAGACCTATACTGGCTCCCAGTACGTTTCCGAGCACAATTCAAAGTGTTGGTGCTGACCTTTAAAGCCCTAAACGGCCTCGGTGCAGTACAGTGGTACCTCAGGTTACATACACTTCAGGTTACAGACTCTGCTAACCCAGAAATAGTGCTTCAGGTTAAGAACTTTGCTTCAGGATGAGAACAGAAATCGTGTTCCGGCAGTGCGGCAGCAGCAGGAGGCCCCATTAGCTAAAGTGGTGCTTCAGGTTAAGAACAGTTTCAGGTTAAGTACGGACCTCCGGAACGAATTAAGTACTTAACCCGAGGTACCACTGTATACCTGAAGGAGCGTCTCCACCCCCATCATTCTGCCTGGACACTGAGGTCCAGTGCCAAGGGCCTTCCGGCGGTTCCCTCGCTGCGAGAAGCCAAGTTACAGGGAACCAGGCAGAGGGCCTTCTCGGTAGTGACACCTGCCCTGTGGAACGCCCTCCCACCAGATACCAAAGAGAAAAACAACTACCAGACTTTTAGAAGACATCTGAAGGCAGCCCTGTTTAGGGAAGCTATTAATGTTTAATAGACTATTGTATTTTAATATTCTGTTGGAAGCCTCCCAGAGTGGCTGGGGAAACCCAGCCAGATGGGCGGGGTATAAATAATAAATTATTATTATTATTATTATTACTTGAGAAACAAAACCTCTAGCATTCACCGGGAAGTTAAGGCACCAACACGGTCCTGGAACGTGTGCTTGTGAGAGAATGACAGACGTAACTTCTGCTTTTAGGTACCGGGGATGGATGTTGTTGTTTTCATACAGGCTAACTTTTGGGCCTCTAAGCCCACCTTTTTTCATCCCCACGCAGCCGAACGAGGAAGTAATTTTAAGCCAGGCGATGTCCCTGTTTGCTCTTGCTCCACCCTCTGTGAGATGAATGAATGAATCTTTATTTGCGTCAGCCATCGGCCATAGCGAAGAAACAACAATACGCTATACAAAAAATAAAAAGTCAATTATATAAAATACATTTTAGGTTTTGAATCAGTAGTCAAAGAGCGGATCTTATTCTAATTGCCCCAGCTAAAAACCTTGCAACCTTTGAGATGTGTGTGCAGCATATTGAGGATGAGCTTCTGATATGGACAAGGAGCAGGGAAGGCAAAGGGCTGGGGAAGGCTGCTCAGCGGTTGGGTTTTTAACATGCAGTCCGCAAACTTCTTCTGTACATTTAAAGGAGGGGGAACTGACACAAATATACAGCTGCAAAATGGGAGAATGCAAAACCCCAGATTTTCAGTGTTCAGTTGGTAAGGTGCTGAGTGCTTGTGAGCATGTTGGGGAGCAAAGTACAGGTTGGCTTGCTCCCTTTCAGCCAGGGCATCAACCTGTCAGGGAACTGCCATCAGCTCAGAGGCGAGAGGTGGAAGGGCAGCTGGGTTACAGGGAGCCTCCAAAGATCGTAGGAAGGAGCACTTCCTCAGCGGAGGAGGGAAGCCCCGCCTCTAGTGGGGAAGAGATGCAGGGCTTGGAGGATGCAAGAGAGAGCCAAAGCACCGAGCATGAACAAAGCGGGGGGGAGGCAGGTCCCCCTTTACCCACGCCCTCTCTGCACAGTAGGTTTACACGCAGAGAGGGGAGGCGTCGGATGGGGGTCAAGAGCCTACTCTGCTGGGGAAAGTTTAAGGACCTCCCACTCTCAGATTCTGCTAGTGGCTGAGCAAGACATGGAATTGAGGCGTTCTGCACAGCTGGACATATAAAGGGTCCCATTA
The DNA here is from genome assembly GCF_027172205.1 of Podarcis raffonei. NCBI lineage: Eukaryota > Metazoa > Chordata > Lepidosauria > Squamata > Lacertidae > Podarcis > Podarcis raffonei. Next base: position 16,209,661 of record NC_070614.1, read on the forward strand.
CCTTCAGTAGCTTTGGGCCTCATCAAACCTAAATCCGGCCCTGTATATATTGGCCGATTCCGACCTCTTTATCTTAATGCTGACATGGACCATTCATAACGTTAAGAATATTTTTCACAACTCAGAGCACAGCAGTAGGGTGGGGTAAGTAAGACAAGCTGCAACAATTCACTATAACCTTGTTCACTGCTCCTGCTCAGGCCGCACTGGAAAAGCATTTTAGTTCCTGAAATTCATCCTGATTGCGCAGGTAAAATCTCACGGATAGCATTCTACAGTATTAGTGCGTGAAAACGGTCTAGATCCAAGGATCCTCAGGCATGTACCTCCAGATGGTGGAAATGTCAAGGGACATCTTGGTGACCCAGGCATCTTCACTTGATCACAAGTGGCCAATAGGCACATGGCTAATTTTGAACATTGGTCGGACTAAACGACGCTCAGCGTCCCGGTAGGCATAACAAACCATAATTGATGTACACCTTGTCAGGCCTTTTTCCTTTTCTTTCTGAGCATTTTGCAACTGCTGAATTGCAGAACCACATCTCTCCGTGCAGGTCCCTGAGTATTAACCAAAAAGGGTAGATATCTTTATCAGCCTCTTGGCCATTGATAGTTTATCGCTGTCATCACTGTATTTTGGAGGAGGTGGAAGCAACAGTGAACTGAGTTGCAGTCAAAATTCTCATTCCTTTCTTTTAGGTCAGTGTCTGGCTGATAACTTCTACGTGAGAGGAGATGGCACCAGAGTTTATTTTTTCACACAAGGTAACGAACTTGCGGGACGCGGGTGGCACTGTGGGTTAAACCACTGAGCCTAGGGCTTGCCGATCAGAACGTCGTCGGTTCAAATCCCCATGACGGAGTGAGCTCCCATTGCTCAGTCCCAGCTCCTGCCAACCTAGCAGTTCGAAAGCACGTCAAAGTGCAAGTAGATAAATAGGTACCGCTCCGGCGGGAAGGTAAACAGCATTTCCGTGCGCTGCTCTGGTTCGCCAGAAGTGGCTTAGTCCTGCTGGCCACATGACCCGGAAGCTGTACGCCGGCTCCCTTGGCCAGTAAAGCGAGATGAGCGCCGCAACCCCAGAGTCGGCCACGACTGGACCTAATGGTCAGGGGTCCCTTTACCTTTAACTAACTTGCAGGTCCTACCGCACTCTTTATCAATTGGCTGTCACTGATTTAAAGGCTGAATCAGCTCAGGCTTGGTCTCTGTCCCAAAGCAGGCAAGAAATGATGTTTTAGAAGATGCTGGTTCAGGTGGCAGGGAGAAGAAATGATGCCAGGATGGATGCATATAACATGATGCTCTGAGCCATTTCCATTGCGGCCTTTCTACATATGTGGAGCAGTGATCCTGAGAACTGGACACCAATTTATTAAAAAGCAAAAACCCTGACAATGCAATAAAAAAAGGTTCAAGACTTACATGGGCTTGATTCAGAGGCCACAGCCAAAAAATTCTGTTTGTTTGGAAAATGCTGCAGGCTCCCATATTTCATATCACCGTTTCTGGGTTTCTGTGGCATCTGAATTGGGAAAACGATGGTTCATGCGAAACATGATTGTTGCCACTGAGCAGTGAGGATATTTCAAACACTTGTATCAATCGTATCAACACGTACAGGGTTCTTAAATTATTTCTGCATGGAACCTCTGAACGGGGGTAGATGTTTGTTGTCGCTGGTCCTGTCTTGCAGGAGGCGGCTGCGCCAGAGGGTCTTTTAATTCTGTATTTCTCTTCCAGATAAAATATTAATTTATACCTGCCAGTGTTCAGACTGGAACCAGTCAACGAAATCACATTATATTTATCTTTATTTCTGGGCTCAATTAATGGTGCGGTTTGTGGCCTGGAATCAGAATTATGTCACACATCGCTTTTTGCCATATAAGCCTGCCTGACAACCTTTTTATAAAAATCCTTTTACATCTCACTACGACATGCCATGAGGCACAAGAGGATGTATTGTATCCTTATTCATGTTTATATAAAATACAAATTAATGCCGTAGTCCCACCAAAATGATCATCCAATCCTTTCCTTGCCTGTCAATTTTCTTCTTCCAAGAGGTATTCACCTATCTTTGCCACTGCTCAGTTCGATAGGCTGCAAAACCTTTTTACTCTTTCGATCTCTTTAAAAGATTATCACTGGTTTTATTGTTATTATCTTGGTTTTTCCATCTTCATCACAAACTGCTTTGCAGCGTTATACTTTAACATTGCATTTCTTTCCTGTGTCCCTTAGATGAGCTGGATTTGCTGTTCTCTACAGCAGGCTTGGAGAAAGCCCAAAACATTGTGGACCGCCGCCTCCAAGTGAACAGAGGGAAACAAATCACCATGTACAGAGTCTGGATCCAGTGTAAATATCGCAAGCCAAAGGGCGACAAGGAATCTCCAGGAGAAAGGAGCAGCTTTCACCCTAGTGGCTGCACGTAGCGAGACTCGGACCTCTCCCCTGGGCGGTTGCCTCCAATACACTTGGGAACTCACTGCAGACTTGGTGCAGCAAACAGGACTGCATGGTGCTTATATTAGAGGCACAAAGTTTACTGGCACAAGCCCCAATACAGAGCAAAATTTTTAAATTTGCCTGGTGGGTGGGGAGAAACTTCTTGAGATGCCAAGTACCTGCAATTAACTGTAATGCAACTTTGTGGCTTACAGGGGTCTGGGGTCTGAGTTCCTTGGCCTCCTACTGAATTAGGTGGGTTTATTCCTGCAAAAACAGTATGATGGCACCTCCTTCTGCGGTCCTAGCTAGAGAGGCTGCTTCTGGCCACTGACTTGACCAGGAAAGAGGGAAGTCCCTTGCCAAATGGTCAGCTCTACTTTTCAGAGCTGAACAAACATGCAGGAACATGCGTCAGACCAAATGTTTAGATGCAGGAACGTGCATCAGACCAAGGTCTCCCATGTATGCAGGTCTGCCTGTTTAACTACCGGTAAATCTAAACAAGATCAGCATGGGTTTCAGAGCATTGCATCAGTTTCTGACTGCTTCAAGGAGTTTATGATAACCATGCCTTCTTATACCTACAACATAACTTTTCTACGTTGGCGTTGGTGGGGTGGGGGAAGAGTCTAAGAAAGTGTCCCGGGAATCTTGCGGGTTTCTAGAATAATTTCAAGTTGTTTTAACAAATATTCACTGGCATAAGTGATTGTTACTGCATCACAAGCACGCTAGAAAAAAATGGAACAACCCTCTCCTGCCGCCAAATTTGATAAAGTTAAATTATAGTATATTTAAAACAATTCTGAATTTAAGGCAAACAGAACATGTTAAAGCCTACCTGTGTAATCTCCAAAACTGAACCAGACTTGTGAAAATAAGCTTAAAAAATTAAAAGACCTTTTTAAAGATTTTGCATATGAAGCTATGCTTTAGTGGCAGCCAATGTTGTGCCATGCAGATATTGGACTGCCAACTCCCATCAGCCATAGCCAGTGATCAGGGATGATGTCCATTGGCTGAGGGACACAAATGAATGAGCCTCAGCTGTGCATATAGACCCCATCCTCTTCTGTGCTGTGGCGGCAAGGTAAAAAGTCTACAGCTTCCAATTCTGGCTGAACTTGGAGTAACTATATTAGCCTGTTGCTTAGTGCAAACATGGAAGATGGAAATGTGATTTATAACCCTGGCTTATTCACTAATCATAACTTAAACTAACCAGAGTTTACTGCATTCACATATAATGGGGAATGAAGTTAGTTTTTTAAATGCAAGCAGATTCTCTGATCACCTGCTTGTGAAAAAGAAGGGGGGGAAACCATAATGAAAAATCATTCTGGCCAGTTAAGAGCCCTAATTTTGGATTGCACCTGCAGCTGTACAATAGGTAAATGTAAGAGCTTTGAACTGCTTATTTCCTTTCCATTTCCTTTGGGTTCTTCATAAATTCACTCATGTCTCCATAGTACGGCCAATACTTGATGGGAACTTCTCTAACTTTGGTTCTGTGATTCAGACAACACAGTAAACCACGGCTTGCTTAAACTATGGTTTGCAACATCAGCTTCAAATGCTAGCTTCTTGACCCCAGAATGAACAATTTTGTGAGCAGGTTCCACTAAGGAGTTTGTCTTTAAACATGGTTTGCTGTTCTGCACACTAGATTCAGGCTTTTGCCCTTCCCACTTGCCTCTCAACAAAGTGACCATGGTTCAGATGTCACAATAAACCATGGTTTACTCTTATGGGAGTCATCCTAGTTCAATAATTAACTTGTTAACTATCCTTGCCCTCTCTTTTTCAGCATGTTTGTGAGTTTAGAAAATTACGTTTCTGTTGTTTGTTGACAGCATTTTAGTCTTATGTCTGAACCCTAAACTATGGCTAGTTTTAATTATGGTTTAAAGAAGCCATTTTCATAGTCCATTTTTTGAAGTTGACTTTTTTCAAGCAAACTAAAGATTAACAGTCCTTAAAATTTATTCAGATTTTGAAACTGGTTAATCAAAAACAAATAAAGGCTGTTAACCGCCATACCAGAAGAGAGAGATAAGCCTTAGGCTCACCTAGTCATTCCTTCCATAAATATACTGTGGCTTATTGTGATTCCAAATGGGTAACAGTGGTTAGCTGAAAACATAAGAGAAACGTTTGTGCCCTCTTTCTGTCTGCATTAGTGGAGATGACTGTTCTTGCACATACTCTCAGGGGGCGTGCCATGGGCAGGTCAGCAATAACTCACACGGTGTCAATGAAGTTAAGTCTCTTTATTCAAAGGGGGAAAAAACAAGCTCAGAGACCAGGCCTAGCGAGCACAGCAACTCTTCCCAGTAGATCTTGCCCCAATGAGTCAGGTGTGAGGTCCGCAGCTCCCTAAGTCTCCTTTCCCAGGTCCTTCCCAAGCAATCTCAGGTTCCTTCTTGTCTCTCGTTGCTCCATCTTCATCTCTCTGCATGTTCTGGTAGACTGGGGAGAGGGGAGCTGGTCGCAGCAGGAGGGGTAGACCCCTGGCTTCTTCAACAGCCTGCCTCATCTCTGCCTCTCCTCTCTAGCTGCCTCTTCTGCCCCTGGTTCTGGACTGCTCTCTGCCACAGCCTCTTCCTGCTCACTAAACCCTGTTGCCTCTTCAGCTTCTGACTCCTCCTTCTCCCAGTCTGTTCCCTCTTCTCCCTCTCACCACTCATCATCATCATCATTCCACCACCAATCCCCTGGCCCTCAGCCTTCTTCCCCAGCTGGTGTCTCCCACTACTGCTCTGCATCCAAACCAGTTCATGACACATACTTAGCACTGTGTGAATTCCTCCATTAGCTCAGGTGTGGGAACCTTTCTACCCTGAGGGACCAGATTGTCATCTTCCCTAACCCCCGATGGGCAAAGTTCGACAGGTGGGCAATGACATCAGGTGACCTTTTTCCCCCCTTGCAGAGTCTTCAGAAGCCCCACCGAAAGCACCATTTGACACAATCTTGGACTGGTGCCAACAAACCCAATGTGGGTGTGGCTTGGCCAAAATGGCCTCAGGCTAAATGGGGAGGACTGGGCATTCCCCACTCCTGCCTTAGCAATAGCTAAGCCACTGTTTCACAATTATATCTGAATCCCACAAATTAACCTTGTCTTGCATTGTTGGGCTTTCTCCTGGATCCGGCAAATGAAGCCACACACACAAACCCTTGTCCTTTGAAATATACCCTTTCCCTGACACCCCAGCACCTCCACATGCCTGCTTGTGATTCAACCTGCTTTTCCCCCATGATGTCTACACCTTTCCATGACACTTTCCAAGGCAAAACACCCATTCATCTCCCAACTAATCCTGTACCCACTTACCTGGGAGCAACCTCCATTGAACTCGCTCTGATCGGCTTTTGAGATACATCATGTAAAGGACTGTTGTGAGCTACTAACCACCTCATGCCTTTTGTACACCCGCATTTTCTCCTCCGGATCAAGAAATCCCCCACATGCTCACAAATCAGCTCAAACGCTTCCGCATCCTTCACTTCCTCCCGCAATGCCACAGATGAAAAAACACACCGGTTGAACTGTATATATAATCGCCTTGAAGCTTCCAAAGCACAAGAACCGCCCCCCTTCTGCAAATAACACCCCGAGACACAGACCCCCATCCCTTTGGAGACAAACCCACCACCTGCACCTGACCACAATGCAGAAAAAATACCCACCTACCTTAAGTCCCTATTATACAAAGGCGACCACGCCCCCCTCTTGAGTTACAGGCGAAACATCTTCCTCTGTGTACCCCAACACCCCCTCGCCCAGTATATGGGTCCATTCTTCGTTTTTTCTGCGACCCCCAAGAAGGAATGAAGTCTCCATGCCATGACCCCCCCCCTTTGATGAAAGCTCTGACTCAGCAATTATTTTTCCACCTGTCAGGCCGGACACGGTCCTGGATTCTGCAACAATCCCCACAGAGGGGGGGGGTGTCCATCCGCCTTTGGCAAAACCTGGTGCCCGCAAATAAGGCAGGGTTAAATAAAATTTTAAAAGCCACATGCAATGCAATGCAGCCCGGGCCCTCCCATCGCCCCACCCCGAGGTTTTTAGCACCTCCTTGCACTGACCTCTCCCCTTCCCCCAACCTTTTTCTCACCACCACCGACTCAACCTCCCCCCCCCGCCCCACCTCGCGCACCGCGCACCCGCACACCAACCTCCCACCCGTGCAAATCTCGCGAGACAACACGTGCTTTCACAAGTGGTTCCCCCCCCAACACCTCTTCTCCTTGCACCAATCGATCCGGGGGCTGGGCTTAAAAAAAAAAAGCCTAAGTAAAGGGGGGCGGGGGAGAAGGGGGTGTATAGGCGAGAGCTGGGGGGGGGGAGAAAAAGTGAAATGTGGGGGGGCTGCCCCGCCCCCATTGATCGCAACTTGCAACCAACCCCCCCACCTGAATAGCATTTTTGGGGGTAAACGCCCCCCCCCTCTCCCACCCACCCATCCCTAATCCCGTCCTCGGGGGAAAAAGAGGAGGAGGAGGAGGAGGAGAGCCCCAACCCTCTCGGGAACGAGGCTACCTTGGCCGGGCGGGGAGCCTACGCGAGGCCGGGGATTTTACGGCCTGCCTGCTCGCTTCTCTCCCTTCTCGGTATCTGCCGAGAGGGCGCAGCAGGAGCAGCTGCTCTCCCACCGCCACCTTCCTCCGGTGATCCCTCCTTCTCCATCTCCCCGTCTTCTCCTTGGGGCAAAAAAGGGCCCTGCAACCAACCAACCGGCTGGCCCAGGAGCGAAGCCCAGCCGAGCCGCCGCCACAGGTGAGAGAGACCGCGCGTCCCGGGCATCCCTTGCCTCGGTCCCACGTTGCGGACGGGCGCTGCGGGAAGAGAGAGGCTCGCTTCTCCCCCGCCGCCCTTCCATCCAGGCCGTGGCCGGGCGAACAGGCCGGCCTTCCCCTGGTAGGCCTAAGGAGGGTCGGGGAAGAGGTGCAGCTGCGGCGGCGGCGCTTTCCGAGGGAGGGGTAGGTAGGCCTTGCAGCTGGGGCTTCTCCTTCACCCCCAGCTCCGTTGCCGTTACACTTGGTGACATTTTATTTTTTTGAGGGGGGGGGGTCAACGGTCTGTGTAGGCCTCGCCTCCCCCCCAGCCCTATCGGTTGCTATAGCAACGCCGCGGAAGAAGGGCGAGTGCGCCCCCCCCGTGTCCCAACCTCGGGAAAGGGGCCCGGGTTACTATGGTAACGTTGTGGGGGGACGGACCCATACATGCCCCTGTAGGCCTTGGGGTGTGTGGGTGTCTCATATTACTGTGGGGTTGTTTTTATTAGGGCGACGTGTGGTGGGGTTTTTTTTTGGGGGGGGGGAGAGGTAACGCGCGTGGTGGCCGTTCTCTCGTGTAGGCCTCGAGACTGGCCTACGTTGCCTAATTAGAAGTTGCAAGCCCGGTGGGGGCTTAAAATAAGGGCGAGTTGGGGGGGCTGGCGAGCGCGCCCGGGCTGTTGCTATGGGAACGTTCTGGTCGGTTGGGGAGGGGGGGCGGAAGAGCCTCCCTCTCGCGTGCTGGGTGGGGTGGGGGGGCTCCGTTGCCTTGGTAACTTTCCGTGGTTGGGAGAGGGTCGCGCCCACCCGTGTCAGTGAACGGGGCGCGGTGGGTGGGTGGGCGGCCGGGCCTAGAGGTCTCAGGTGCCGAGCCTCCTTGGGCCTGGTCGTGAGGGGATTGTTTTGTTTTCCGGTCAAGGGGAGAGTGAGATGTCAGCGGCCTCTGGGGACGGCAGGCCCCCACGGGTGGGAGTCGCCACAGCTGGAAGTGTGGGTAGGGGTTGTTACTGCTTTTTTAAAATAAAAATAAAAATGGGGGGGTTAATAGGTTAGCAGGGGTTAAAGCAGGAAGGGAAAGGGGTGCTCTTCTGTCACTCCCCATTGGAGTAAAAGAGGTGGTCCCATCCCATAAGAACAAGTGGGTAAGGCTTGGAGTAAGGGGATGGATGCTTGCCTGGGTGTCACTTGCCTGGGTGGGGAGAGTCATTGGCTCCTGTTTTAACTATTGTAAATTCCAACAAGGTGGTGGTCTTGGGTCCTAAACTGTAGGGCCATCTCTTGAGAAGTCAAGGATAAAGCGAGCGGGATTGGAGGTTACAAAGTGAAATAAATGTGTCTGCTGGAATAGCAAGAAGTAGAAGTCAGGGCGAGGGGGACACTCAATTGAGGGACGTTACGTACTCGTTTATCATTTCATATAATGCCACGAAACAACAGTTTGTTTGCTTTATCGTCATTCTGCACACATACATGCTTGTTGTTGTTGTTGTTTAGTCGTTTAGTCGTGTCCGACTCTTCATGACCCCATGGACCAGAGCACGCCAGGCACCTCTGTCCTCCACTACTTCCCGCAGTTTGGTCAAACTCATGCTGGTAACCTCGAAAACACTATCCAACCATCTCGTCCTCTGTCGCCCCCTTCTCCTTGTGCCCTCCATCTTTCCTAGCATCAGTGTCTTCTCCAGGGAGTCTTCTCTTCTCATGAGGTGGCCAAAGTACTGGAGCCTCAGCTTCACGATCTGTCCTTCCAGTGAGCACTCAAGGCTGATTTCCTTAAGAATGGATGCGTTTGATCTTCTTGCAGTCCATGGGACTCTCAAGAGTCTTCTCCAGCACCATAATTCAAAAGCATCAATTCTTCAGCGATCAATTCCCACTTCAGGGAATTTAACATACCTTGAGGGGAAAGTGATCAGAAGTCTGTTTAAAACATGCACAAATGCCTTTCTCAGATGCCCGCCCACTTTAGGGGTTCAGAAGTCCTTGAGGTGACAAACCCACCTTTGTGTGGCTGCTTTAAACTTGAAAGCTTTTAATAATTATGAATGCTTCATTATCTTCCCAGCTGGTTCCTTTGTAGCTTATTGAGTTGTTTTAGAAGCCTTGTTGGGAGATTTTGGAATGTTTGTAAGCATACTCAATTAGAACCATTTTCTTCCTTCTAATAGATACTGTGATAAAAAATAAGCCTATTTGGACGTCCCATCACTTGCACTGATATGTATATTTCAAAGTAAAGTGTGGCTAAGGTTGTAGCTGTATGGTCATATTGTTGACATGTTCTTCAGACTATCACCAGCAACACAACAGCACTGCCGTCTTATTTATCTGTTATAAGTCAAAGATGGGGGACCTGTGGCCATCCATATGTTGTTGGACTTGAGTGGAGTTGTCCATCAGCCCTAGCCAGCATACCAGTAGTTAGAGATGATGGAAGTTGTAGTGCAACCATATCTGGAAGACCATAGGTTCCACACCCTCGCTATAAATATACAACTAGCCTTTCCATTTTAAAATATTTCAGTGGTTGATAGCATGATAACAAAACTATTGAACAGCTAAAAGGAGGTAGCAGATAACAGATAGTAAATACAGTGGTACCTCGGGTTACATATGCTTCAGGTTACAGATGCTTCAGGTTACAGACTCCGCTAACCCAGAAATAGTACCTTGGGTTAAGAACTTTGCTTCAGGATGAGAACAGAAATTGTGCTCCGGCGGCAGCAGGAAGCCCCATTAGCTAAAGTGGTGCTTCAGGTTAAGAACAGTTTCAGGTTAAGAACGGACCTCCGGAACGAATTAAGTACTTAACCCGAGGTACCACTGTAAAATGCTAAAGAGAAATGGGGAAATGAGGTTCCCTGGGAAGGGAGTTTCAAAATCTGGCTGCAGCTGTATCCCAGCCAAACACAACTGTGATGTTAGCAGGATTCAGAAGAGTCTTCCCCCAAATATCTTAATGAGCGGGAGAAAGCAGTCCTTTAACTATCCTGGCTGCTGTTAAAAACTCCCTGACTAGTGATTTTTAAAAATTCCACTTGATGCTTTTTCTTCTGCTGCAGTCTTCTAGAAAAGTGATAATGGGGACAAAATGGAGAGCAAACAGAACAACTGATGTGAAGTCAGTAGCTGGTCCCCCCCCCTTCCTCTTTCTAAAGGGTGTTGGTGGTCTTCAGGAATGTTCCTTCTAGGCATGTGCTAGAAGTCCAGAGTGATTCAGTGTTTTAACTTTTAGTTGGGGAAATGAAAGCGAATAAATAGTTCTGGAAACAATGCCTTTGGAAAAGTGTGAGTCATAGGGTCAGATGCACTTTGCTTTTCTACTGTTCTGTCAATCAATTATTAAATAATTGCTCCATTTAAGGGCTATAACACTACCTGAACCATAGTCTAGGCTTATGGGAACTGGCCTGGCCTCCTTCAGGGCTTTTCTCCTCCTAGCCTTTGACACAATCGCAAAAAGGAGATTGGAAGTTTCTGCTTTGGCATTGCATATGAACCCTAAACTATGGTTACCTTTATGCTTTGTGGAACCAAGCCATCTTTATAAACTATGGCATGAAGTTGGTTTTCCCCCCGTTACCGTATTTAAGATTAAACATAGGTAAAGGTAAAGGTACCCCTGCCCTTTCGGGCCAGTCGTGTCCGACTCGGGTTGTGCGCCCATCTCACTTAAGAGGCCGGGGGCCAGCGCTGTCTGGAGACACTTCCGGGTCACGTGGCCAGCGTGACGAAGCTGCTCTGGCGAGCCAGCACCAGTGCAGCACACGGAAACGCCGTTTACCTTCCCGCTATAAAGCGGTACCTATTTATCTACTTGCACTTAGGGGTGCTTTCGAACTGCTAGGTGGGCAGGAGCTGGGACTGAAAGACAGGAGCTTACCCCGCAGTGGGGATTCGAACCACCAACCATACGATCGGCAAGTCCTAGGCACTGAGGTTTTACCCACAGCGCCACCCGCGTCCCCAAAGATTCCTTTAATTATAGTTTAGTATTTCCTCTGAGCTAGTCTGAAATGTTTCAAGAACTCCCAAGAACTCTTGCTATACACATAGGCTAGCTCTGTCGGTAGAGCATGAAATCTTTAATCTCAGGGTCATGGGTTTGAGCCCCATGTTGGGTAAAAGATTCCTGAATTGCAGGGGGGTTGGACTAGATGATCCTCGTGGTCCCTTCCAATTCTACAGTTCTATTATCTGACCCATGTTGTGGCCTCTGTTTCTGTTTTAGTGTTTGGTTGTGTACCCTTCAGCGGTCAAGCTCATGGTAGATCTGTCTGGGAAGATGCTAAAGGGAATTGAAAAGAAAATAGACCTTGTCCCTTTGTTATCCATAAATGTTTTCATTTCTGTGATATTTTTAGCGTAACTTTTGAGGGGTTGGTCTATAAATTGTAGGGTAGAAGAATGCACGGTCAAGGATCTATCTCTACACTGAGGAAATGACTGTTTTGTCTGCGAACGCATATGTATTATCTCTGACTTTTGTAAAGAGGAATGAAATATTTTATTAGCTATATTTACTAGTTAGGTTGACAGTGAACTTTTTGAAACACAATACGTTTGTTTTACTTGTTTGACTTTATTGTTAGTGTATGTTTAATTGTTTATAAGGGACCAGATATTGTTAACCAACTTCAGAGGAAAGTTACTTAGAGTGGCTTCACGTGAACACAGAGGAGAACCCATCAGCAAACTGAAGAATTGTGCCACACTGATGGAGGACCAGAATCTCCAAGATACAATATTCATAGGAAAATAGGGTTCCAGTATATTTACAGTCGTACGCTGGTTGCCAAACGCCTTGGAACTCGTAGATTTCGGCTTCCGAACAATTGAAAACCTCCTGCAGCCAATCGGAAGCTGCTTCTTGGTTTTTGAATGGTTCTGGGAGTCGAATGGACTCCTGGAACGCATTCTGTTCGAGAACCAAGGTACAACTGTATGTGGAATAGAAAGGCCAGCCCCATGTCCTATTCTCCATTAGTGTTTTGATGTGAAATGTGGTTAATGAACGGAGATTGTCCAGTACTTTTGAGCTGCCAGTGGAAACACATGTTGCTACTTTGGCAGAGTGTGATTTGCAAATGTAGTATCTTCAGTGTTCTCTTGCTCTTCATAGGAAAGCATGGGATAGCAACATGTTTCTCAGAATGAGGAATATATTAGGGTCAAACAGGTCCTTCAGAAATGAACATACCCAGTCCTGTATGTGTGATATGGGACTGAAGCAATTAAAAATATATATAGTGCATCTTTTCTCTTTTTAGGAGTAGTGAATTGTTATGCATTTTCCCTTACCATCTCAGCTTCTTGATTCCTGGAGATCTTATGCGGTTGCTACTAATGATATTATGTTAAAAATGCTTGTTCCACAGACATTTACTAGGGTGAGAGAGAAAGGAATTTTGGGTATCCAAACTTTGCCCTTGATCCATGTGGAGAAGGATAATTAAATCACATTCACTTGTGCATAGTAAGGGAAGAGTAGTTAGTTCATACACAAAGAAACCACCCAACAATGCCGGGAATAATTTTATTGGAGAAATAAGAATGTTACCCACAGTTCTGGTTATAATGACACCATTTAAAACAACAGTGTTGTATCACTATATACCCCTTCATGTTTGATTGGTTAATGCTATTAATGTTTCCTTATATTAATGTTTTGACTTCAACCCAATAATGGCAAGCTTTAATTATCTCTGCATTGGATACTTATACACTGTGTTGTCTATCATTGTTGGCAGATATGATGGAAGAATTGCATAGCCTGGACCCACGACGGCAGGAACTGTTGGAGGCCAGGTTCACTGGAGCTGGCGTTGCAAAGGTTGGTATCAGCACAGCTCACTGACCAAAAGCATGTGCACACTCAGTAACCTTTCATTTGATGCTTGGTGGACTTCTAATAATCTAAAGTGTCAACTTTTGGCATCTTTTGCTTGCTGTCATGGGGATGGAGAACACTCCTGAAGCAAAATGTATGTATGACCTCTAAATGTTCATAAATCAAACATACTTCGAAAATAATCTGGCATTTCATGACCTCTGCAGCTTGTTTTGGAGTTGATGTGAAAATTTCATAATATATGAGCAGTGAGCATTAGTAGAAGTTGAATGCTTTTTATCAGTTGAGTAATGAACTTATCTTGGAAGCTTGAGAAGTTACCTTCTCACACAATGCTAGACATTCCTATAACTAAAGTTTCTTTTCTGTCCTTATATCAAGTATCTGCTTTTGGTAACTTCTTTCATTTTTTGTTTTAAATCCCACATCAATGTTGATGGCATTCTCTTCCGTCAGCCATCTCCAGTTCTCTCAGGTTTCTTCTGTTTTCACTAGCATATCATAACATCATCCAAACTAAATGTTCAAGACTGAATCGCTCTGTGTTCCATCTTATTTTTATGGATGGAGTTGCATGTTGAATTGGTTGCAAAAATGGGATCCTGACATTCTTGGGATTCTTAGAAAAACAGGCCTCAGCGACAATAACAACTATAATTGGTTTTCAAAGTGCCTCAGGTTTTATAGGTGCTTCGAAAAGATTAAAAAACTACAACCCCTGCTCTTGGTCTTATAGTATAATGCAATAAAAAATAAAAGGAAGAGGCAACAACAAAATCAAAGGTAAACTGGTACCAGTTCTTCATAGTTCTAAATTCTTACAGTAGATGCAGATTATATAAATGCAAATGTTGGTGAAAGGTGAGTGCGGTAGTCCTCTGAGGCTAGAGGAGAGCCTGCATGCGATAATCCTTGGGTGGTACTCCTACTCAGAATAGACGCATTGAAATTAATTGACATAACTAATTTAGATTCATTGATATCCGTGGGGCTAATCTGAGTAGGATTTAGTTGAATACAACCCCTTGCTATCTGTGTGCTTATCCATGACAGCTGCTGCTCACCCTAGGCAGGTAGCAAATAAGTCTGTGTTACATAGTTCCCATCACAGACATGTTGCTAGTCTGCTAATAATAGACTGGAGCAGGCATAGGCAAACTCAGCCCTCCAGATGTGTTGAGACTACAGTTCCCATCATCCCTGACCACTGGTCCTGTTAGCTAGGGATGATGGGAGTTGTCCCAAAACATCTGGAGGGCCAAGTTCACCTATGCCTGGACTGGAGGATTGTTGAAACAAAGTTTTTGTAGACCATATTTGATTTGGAACTGTCATCACTCGCTTTGGGTTTCATTAAGTTTGATTTTATGTGCAGCCAAGTTTAGCGTATTCATTTTTGCTCCATTAAATCTTGTCATGAGCTTATCATTTGGCTGTGCAGTATTTCAAGAAAATTTTTTTAAGCTTGCGTCTTGGGCTTTCTTAGTGAAAACATTTAGGGAATTAATAAAACAAGACAGTCTTGTGCCCCCGCCAAAAAAAACCAGCTGGGAATTGGGGGACAATCAGGAATGTCATGCAGTTTTGGTTCACATGACTGCAATGAAGGTGGAATTGGCAATGCCTCCTTACCTCTTTGAGGGACAGTTTCTTATCTTAATTTTAGGTCTAATTTTGAGGTCCAGGTTGCTCCACTTCAAAGAAAGAAAGAAAAAGATTCAAATTCCTGAGATGGCTAAAATGGTACTACTTTGGTATTTTATTAATAATAATAGTGTATACATTTTGTTGTTATTATTTCAACTTATTAGTTGTTCGGCAGTAAAAAGTCTCCAAGCAATTTACAAAATGAGAAAGCAAAATGCAAAGCATAAAATCAGAAAAAAGAGCAATCTATTGCAGTAAAAACCATACAATACAAACAAATCTAATAGAGCATCAGCAAAAAAAAGTACCATCAATAGACAGCAATATCATCTTCATTTGTCAAGTAGCTGGGAGTAGAGAGATTTTACCTGGAGCTGGAAGCGTGTTAATGATGGCACCAGGTGGGCATCACTAGCAAATGTTGTACTTAACACAAATCAACCTAGCCACTGTGTATGTTTTGGAGCTTCATGTTCCTTTATGTAGTTATTCTAAACTTCTTCAAGGGAAATATGATGAACTAAATCCCCCACTTTCTTTGAAAGATCTCACTGGTGTTGGTTCATGTGTATAGTCTCTCAAGTCTTTGTAAATCTTCTGTTAATAGTCTGTGCGCTGACTTGCATGTCAACATTAACCTTACTTTAACAATTAAATTTGCCAGCCAGTTCCGTCTGAGACTCCCAAACGTAAAACATTCCCACGGTATTACAAAGGTATTATGGGAAAACTTCACGTTATTAAAAATACACAAATTGTTGTTAAAAAACAGATAAGTCCACCATCTTTTGAAGACTTTTTGAATGAATAGGATATGGTTGGTGAGATAAGCTTTTATGTGTGAACTGAAAAGGAACTTAGGGAGAACTAGCCCTATTTGCCGAGCTGAGCCTTTTCCCTGATGTATTAATCTGCAAGAATTTTTTGGGTTAGTTATGTGAGGCCCTCATCTTACATCTGAAGTAACATTGTCAAGACACAAGTATACCACCTGATTGGAGTTTAAGGCCAAAGTATTCATGTGTGTTTCTCTGCAACCAGGAGGACATTTTTATTCAGTGCTTGGGCATCTGGTGCAGTTCTACTGTACAGTTTGTTGTGTGTGTTGCTTAGTCGTTTAGTCTTGTCCGACTCTTCGTGACCCCATGGACCAGAGCACGCCAGGCACTCCTGTCTTCCACTGCCTCTTGCAGTTTAGTCAAACTGTCCAACCATCTCGTCCTTTGTCGTCCCCTTCTCCTTGTGCCCTCCATCTTTCCCAACATCAGGGTCTTTTCCAGGGAGTCTTCTCTTCTCATGGGGTGGCCAAAGTATTGGAGTCTCAGCTTCAGGATCTGTCCTTCCAGTGAGCACTCAGGGCTGATATCCTTAAGAATGGATAGGTTTGATCTTCTTGCAGTCCCTGGGACTCTCAAGAGTCTCCTCCAGCACCATCATTCAAAAGCATCAATTCTTCGGCGATCAGCCTTCTTTATGGTCCAGCTCTCACTTCCATACATCACTACTGGGAAAATCATAGCTTTAACTATACGGACCTTTGTTGGCAAGGTGATGTCTCTGCTTTTTAAGATGCTGTCTAGGTTTGTTGTGTAATTGTAGCCAATTCTTCCTTGTATATAAAGATAGGAATTGGCACTTAGGTGAGAATATTCCTGTTGCTTGAGACTCCTGTTGGTAATGGGAGACATATTTATGCTCTGATGGCTATGCAGAGATTAATGTTTTTCGTTTTCCCAGGACCACTGCAGGGTCCTTCAATTTTTGTGTATCTATTCTCAGCATAGATATAATAGGCATGCCACCTTCCTGTTTGGTGTACTGTTTGATCTTTTTCTTTTAAAGGATTTGATTTGATTTTAATATTGTACAATTAATGCATGGTTGTAGCCCATCCTGCGATCTTGTAGTAAAGGGTGGACAAGAAATCTGTTTAAATATATAACACCCTTCCCCCACTAGGAACAGATGGCAGTGGTGCCCAACATAATGTCAGGATGCAAGTGTCCTTGTGTCACCAGTGCTCCTTAAAAGCTTTTACATCAGTTTTTACAAAAACAGGTTTAACCAAGTAAATGCAAGTTTTGTTTCATCCTAAGCTTATAGCATGGGGAGGCAAATTAAAGCCCGGGGGGCCGGATGCCCAGTCACCTTCTAAATCTGGCCCATGGACGGACCGGGAATCAGTGTGTTTTTACATGAGTTGAATGTGCCCTTTTATTTAAAATGCATCTCTGGGTTATTTGTGGGGCATAGGAATTCGTTTATTTTCCCCAAAAAAACTATAGTTGGGCCCTCCACAAGGTCTGAGGGACAGTGGACCGGCCCCCTGCTGCAAAAGTATGCTGACCCCTGATTTATAGTCTTTGGTTCAGGTGGTAGGTACCCTGGAAATACTTTTTGCATCCAGTACCAGAATTGGATATGGGAAGGGAACTGCACATGTGCAAAGAAACCAGGAGCTAGTTAGCACCAACAGAATTTCCTGTGATAGGTTTTGGCACTATGCTGTCCAGCATTAGAACTGAGATTTTTTGTAAATGCACCAAAGAAAGAGATGATTACTTTAATTTCTCATTTGTAGACAGTTCATTGCACTGAAAAGGGATGCAACAAGTCTGAGTGTGTGTGTGTGTGTGTGTGTGCGCGCGCGCGCGCGCATGAGAGAAAGTGAGAGAGAGATGCTTTTCTGGGGAGTTATAACCATTTTCAGCATAAGTAAATAATACTTTCGCTTTTTTGTCTATTTCGCCAGGGGCCCCTGAACAGTGAATCTTCCAATCAGAGTTTGTGCAGTGTGGGCTCACTAAGTGACAAGGAGCTGGAAGTAAGTGAACCTGGTGCTTACTGGACAGCCTGTCCTGGGGTCAAACCAGAAGTTACCTGATTACTGTCAACTATGTGAAAATAGGGTTCCATTCCAGCAGGAGAAAATATGCCACCTTTTGGACTCTCTAATTCCCTGCTATGCAAATAGCCTCAACAAAACTCAAACAATTTAGCCCTCGGGAAGGTGCAAGGCAGTGATCTTAACTCTCAAGTGCCTTGCAGTCTTCCTTAATGGAGTTAATTCATTTTAGGTGTAATACTTGCTGTTAGTGGGGGTGCAGTGGTCACTGATTTCATGTTCCACGGTTGCATTTAAAAGTATCAAAGAGGGGAAACATAACCCTCTGTATTTACAAACTGAGAAGTCTGCCAGAGGGTTTTGAATTTCTTAGTGTGCTTTGATGCTGAGATAGGTGCAGAAATTGATTTGGGATTTGTTTTTCTCCCCCTTAAGACTCCAGAAAAAAAACAGAATGACCAGCGCAACAGGAAGAGAAAAGGGGAATCCTTTGAGACCAACCAAGGTAAGCTGTGCTTTAGGCCCCCTAATTAAGATCCCCAAACATTCAGTAATGAGCACAGTTGTTTGAGAATTCTCTTTTCCCTTGATATCAATGAGTCTGACTCAAAGGTGTATTGGGCAACTTGTTATGATCTTGAGCTTCGAGCAGCACCCTTCCCTTCAGGGAAAATTTGCTGTCTGCATTATAAGACAAACATTTTTAGTCCTGAGGCGGTCTTATTGCAATGTTCACCTGCATCTGTTTCACTACATGCACATGTCACGTTTGGGCATGGTTTTCCAGTGGCTGCTTGGCAAAGATAGTCATTTGCAGTGATCACACATCTCTATCACACATGATTTTCACAATACTTGAGGCACTGAAGTAAAGGTAAAGGGACCCCTGACCATTAGGTCCAGTCGTGACCGACTCTGGGGTTGTGGCGCTCATCTCGCTTTATTGGCCAAGGGAGCCGGTGTACAGCTTCCAGGTCATGTGGCCAGCATGACTAAGCCACTTCTGGTGAACCAGAGCAGCGCACGGAAACACTGTTTACCTTCCCGCTGGAGCGGTACCTATTTATCTACTTGCACTTCGACGTGCTTTCGAACTGCTAGGTTGGCAGGAGCAGAGACTGAGCAGCGGGAGCTCACCCTGTCGCGGGGATTCGAACCCCCGACCTTCTGATCGGCAAGTCCTAGGCTCTGTGGTTTAATCCACAGCACCACCCGCGTCCCTGAGGCACTGAAGTACTTCCATGTAAAAATAATAATAATGGTTGAAATAGCCCTTAGGAATCCATCAGAAGTTGGTATACTGGAGAATGTAGACCTAAATTGTGAGGAAGAGTAAAAAATTTCCCTTTCTGATGCTTCCTTTCTTAAGTGGTCATTTTTGGTGTTGACAAAGCATCCAGAAGCACCTAATCCCAAGAATCATATGGAGCAACCTTTGCATAGTCTGGAATCGTGGCCCATACTGATGACACTTCCTTCTCAGGCCCCATTATGGTTGCTCCTTGTCCACCCACTTCTACCATGCCTTCCCCCATCCATCCTCAGTTTCTTTTATGTGCCTCTTCCAAGAACCTTTGCACTCATGCACACACATTCTTTGAGCTCTTGTCAGTTGTACCACCATTGCCACTTGCTCCTTTTGCTGTTCTGTGTGTGCTCACATGCACACATGTCTTTCTCCTTTTCTCCAACATGCTTTTGGGGGAGCAACAGAGAATCTTTGAGAATAAGTGTTACATTTCAGATAGTCCCTAGGTAACTATCCCCGAACTGTGTCGTTTCAGAGGTTGGTCCTAATTGGTATTTATTTTACATCAACACAGAGGCTCTGTCTGATTCTGGTCTACCACTCTGACACACACCATCTAAAGTGTGAGGAGGGAGTCCTCCTAAAATGTAGCTGTCATTTACATGAAAAGTACATGCACAATCCTCACTTTAAAAAGGAAGCCAGCTGTGCAGGATCCTTTTTTCCCCTCACAAAAAACATCAAGAGTCTTACATGTTAAGAGGAGCAGAATGCTACAGCACATGGATAGCTGAGTCTGGAAATTCCCTTATAATAAACAGGCACATCCATAAACTTTGGTACTACCCAGTTCCCTTCTTATCTCAAAACCAAGACAATTTTTGAA
The DNA here is from genome assembly GCF_027172205.1 of Podarcis raffonei. NCBI lineage: Eukaryota > Metazoa > Chordata > Lepidosauria > Squamata > Lacertidae > Podarcis > Podarcis raffonei. The sequence continues at coordinate 16,229,385 of NC_070614.1, forward strand.
AAGAAGAATTAAACCCTGAAGCATGAGAATATTTTGATTTTGAAGGCTTAATACCACCTGTTGTTTTTTTCCTTCCAGGCAAAGTCACTCCAAGGGGACATAAAATTAGTGATTATTTTGAGGTAAGCCAGTTTTACGTGTAACTTTTCAGAAAATGACGTCCTTGCAAATTCTTTCCATGTAGGTTAGAGACAGGGACTCTTCTAAATAATATGTAAACATCTTAAAGAGGGAGGCCCTTGCAGTTAAATGACTAAATTTTCTAGGGAACTGTCTTCTTTATATTTTTAATATAGTTTTAGGGCAAAAAAAAAACCAGATCTTAATTGTAGCTGTTCCCTTGTGTGCATAGTTTTCTGTGCCCCAGTTTCTATGCACCTGTGCAGTGTGCTTTGCTCTGTGAAACTTCCACAGTGTTTCCATGAACTTACTAGTCTACTTTTTTTTGTCCCCTCCAAATTTTAGTTTGCTGGGGGAAGCGGTCCAGGAACAAGTCCTGGAAGAAGCGTGCCACCTGTTGCACGATCATCGCCACAGCATTCCTTATCAAATCCTTTACCTGTAAGTATTCGCTTGAAGGGACAGAATGTGGGCTTTTGTGAGTAATGTGGCACCCTGAAAAGGGTATCATTTCTATATATTGCTTTATTAAATCTCATTTTGAGCTTTAAATTTAAGCAACGTTTACAGTCCTAATAGGTGGTGGTTCAGAAACGCTTGGTGGTAGTGCAAAGCTCCCAGGGTCCAGGGGGTGGGATCTAAATGCTCCCCTTAACATTCCCTCTACCTGAATTCTTACTCCCGCTGTCTTTGCTGTCTGTCTAACCCAGTGTTGGGCTCTGTTTGATTAAGGTGTTTGTGCAGTAGCTAGGCAGCAGGTAATCTTCAAAGGAGGAGGCTCATACATACGAACAAGATGTGGCAGGAACTATATTTCTAGAAGAATGAAGGCCAATCAAAAGTTGAAAACCAGCATGACTCAACATTTCAAGGGCATAGGGCAAGATAGAAATCTTCTTAGCACTGCATTTCCTTCTCCTGCCCATGTAAAATTTAATGGCAGTGTCTGTTATCCATTGCTGTAAATAACTACACAGAAATGACAAGTGTGTCTACCTATGTGTGTGATTTTGTCATAAGGTAGCTTGAGCTAGAAGTACCATTACTAATCCTAGGACAAATAATTTAACAAAGAGGTTTGGTTTGACCACGTCACCATACCTTTCTGTGTCTTGGTAGGTTTTTCTAAAGGATTCTAAATTGCTCAGGAACAAGTTTAAGAAGAGGCAGGTTAGAGAAGTTATAGGTTTGCCCCAGAGGGGAATGGGAGGTAGATATGGAGGCAAACAGAGATATACAGTGGTGGGGAGTGCTTGTTACATCAAAGCCCTTGCTCCCTCTCCTTTGCCTGCTGTGCTTCAGAGTCGGGGGTTGCCAGTCAGCTCACCTGGTGGTGGTGGTAACTGCCAAGTCTGTCCAGAATAAAACATCTGTTGTCCACAATTTAATAGCAGGGGCTGAGTTGGCATTCATAACTGAGAACTGGGCAGATGACCTCGGTGGCCCTATGCTACTGCAGCTACGTATGTCCACTGGGTACTTGCTGCAGCACCATTCAGGTCAGAGGGGCGGTGAGGGAGAGTCAGAATCATCCTCACTAGGAGGACAGTCCACACTGTGTCTGAATTTGAAGGATTGTTTGTGGCATTGGGCGGAACAGGAATTTTGTTGGTGTGGCATCCACCTCACTGCATTACAGCCTTCTGAGCTGACAGAGGTAATCTGAGATGTGGAAAATCCATGCTTCTAACTATGGAAAGGGGGCATACAAATAAAATGATGAAGTTGGTGGAGGTGGCAGGGGGATGGCAGCTCGTAAATTGTGGAATTCCCTCCCCACATAGGTGCATCTGGCACCTTTCTTGTTGTACGCTGAAGTCGCACCTGTTTACCCTATCTGTTGACACTTTTAAGACCCCCCCTAGTTGTGATTGTAATTTGTTTCAAACTGTCTTGGAGCTGCATTTTATATTGCTGTAACCCACCCTGAAACCTTCTTGTAGAGGGCACATAATAAATCATTTTTTTATAAAGACACCTTATAAAACCAAATCTAGTACTTGTTTTTACAGTTTACTAAGCTAGAAGAATTGAAAAGGAATTGTTTATTACAACCTCAATTGCACATTTATCTTCTGCAGGATATAATATTCTCAAAAAGTCATTCTGTACATGTAGACTGAGCAAGTGTGTAATTGTTATGTGCATGCGTGTTGACAAATGGCAGGGTTGGCTTTTAACTTCATCCTTTTTAGGAGGTATGGTGTATGTTTTTCCCAATGTTGTATACATATATCATTGGAAGGATGTCCTGTTTTCTGTTTTTATAGGAAACATTTGCAAGGTTTGGGTTTGGTTTTTTCAGGGCCCAAGCTGAGCATGGTAGAGATGAGCACACTTTACTGGGTGTAGAGGATCTAGCCTGGACTAGCCTCATTTCCCCCCTCATGGTGAAGTGCTGATCATGCATGATGTTCATCCAAGCTTATTTCTCTGTATCTGTGTGTCTGTAATATGCCTAGTTTTTGTAAGAAGCGTTAGAGCCAATCAGAAGCAGTGCTAGAACAAGTAACAGTGAGCTGTTGTTCCAGGCCCCCCTCTAGAATGATAGGGAACTTCATCTCATGTCATTTGAGAGACAGAGGTATGCCACACTATCTCAAAAACTACAAGTCCCCTCCTGTGCAGGCAGGAAGTGTGAACAAGGATGTGGCAAACAAAATTTGGGTGCAGTGGTAGTCAAGTAATACTGATAGAATTTGCAGGTTCCCAAACATATGAGAATAAATAGACCCCATGTTATTTCAACGTATAGGAAAACTGGCAATGTTCTAGACGTCATTCATGAACAGGGGGAAAGGACTAAAGCATATTTGTTAATGCCAGTGAACCTAGATCTGGCTGTTCATTCAGATCAAGCAACCAGAAATGTAAGACAATTAAGCAAAGGGAACTAAAAGAAGCTGAATGACACCAATCAACCTTACATGTTTTAAAGAGTTGAGGCCTTTCTTTGTCACTTCTTCAAAAGAGACAAATCAGGGGGCAGGGTGTGTGTGTGTGTGTGTGTGTGTGTAAGTAAGAGGAGGGCCCATGTTGCAAGTTTGCACCAACCCAGAGAAATTATGCTTGGCAGTCTCTTCCATCATATTGTGATGCCTTTCCCCCTTCTGTTCTCATTCAATACATAGAGACACGTTTTGCCTGGACAAGAGGAGACGGGTGGGGGCAGAATGTGATAACAACACTCCTTTACCTGATAGACTATTCTATAGGAAAGGGTAAAAACTTGTTCTCTGCTGCCACAGAGAGCAGGACAAGATCTAACAGGTTCCATTTAAGAGAGGGTACATTTTGGTTTAACATTGGGAGAAGCTTCTTAACAGTAAGAGCAATACAGCAATAAAACTAAATGTCTGTGGTGTAGCGTTTGGAGGAGAGGTGTTTGGGAAGCCTGTGAGTCTGAGGCTCCATAATACCATAGGTTTCCATTGTGCCCAAAAAGGTGCAAAGGCATTAGGGACTGTGTCTTTTATTTCCCTAGTAGTAATGGCACCGCTTTTGGTAGCTAGATCACATGCTTCCTCGCTCCCTCCCATTGCTTCTCCTCGCTGTTTCCAAACTGCCGTATTTACTAATGCATGGATCAGATTTGTTATCTATGACCCTACCTCGCCCTCCTTCTTTTCTCTTCAAAGTATCTTGTGGTTTTCTTTAAATGTATTACAGCGGCGAATGGAGCAGCCGCTTTACGGGGTAGACAACAGCGCAGCCAAGGAACTGCAGGAGGATCACTCTGCTCTGCCAACGCTGGTGTCGGCGATGCTGGCGAAACAGCGGCTAGAGGGCGAGCAGCTGGCCCAGAGGGGTGCAAGCCTCTGTTTTCCATTTTCTTCGGTGAGCATGGTCTTAATGGCCACACTCAAGGGGGTCTGAGCGGGTCTGACATGGGTGGATAGCATACAATTCCCCCCCCCCCATCTGTATGGCCCTCTTATTAGAATCTCAGTTTTCTTTCTTTTTCTTCAAATTCTAGTCGTCAGTGATTGCAGCTTGTGACAGCAAAACTAGCAAACGGTTTTAGCTTTTCTTTTTTCTTTTTCTTTAGGAAGTATTCTTCCCCCAAACCCTACTTCATTGACCCCACCTTGAGGTACTCCTTTCTCTGGGGCCTCTTCTCCCTCCCATTTTCCTTGCTTTACCTCTCTCCCATCCCTTCATGGTGATGAAATGGAGCTGTCCATTTCTAAATGGAACACAAATTGAAGTTTAGAGAATTACGACTTTTCCAGTTCTCATGATTTGAAAGACTTTTTCGTTGTTTAATGGTTTCAACTTCAAGATAGGGTAGCATAGTCAGTTCTTTTGCAGCAGTGGCTCAGTGGCCATCACATATAAGTTCGGCATGTTGATTAAACTAGCAAGTAGCAACTAAAATGGGCAAAATGGCATTGTGACGTGCTTCCAAGGTAGCTCTTGGCTTTGAACAAGTTGTGTACTCCTTTGCTCTGACAATTACATCTTCAGATTGTGAAATGTAACCTAATCTTATTTAGAAGGCCAAGTGCTTCAACTTTAAAATGTTTATTTCTCATGATTCACACACCCCTCTTTTCTGCAGTGTCTCCTAAGATTCCACATTGAAATGCATCCATAGAAAGAATCTGTACAGGCTTATTAATTGCAAAGCAAATTGCATTTCTAGGGTTGTCATTCGAGCCTCTTAGCTCCAATAGCTAAATCTTTGTGTCACTGCCCCAGACCCCAGGCATTTGGCAAAGAAATGCTTTCAAGACTTTACAAACAATTCATTTTCTTAAAAGCATTTTGGCTCTTTCCCTGGAAATGATCTCTAATGTGCTTTTTAAATCATCTTAACTGTAGGTTGGGTCCAGATGTAGTTAGTTGTTCATTTTGTCCCATTGCAATCAAGGGGATGTAATTAGTCATGACTAGCTTATCCCATTGATTTAATGGAAATAAAGTGTGACTTAATCAGGACCTAGCCCCGTGCATGTGATCAGACAGACTTTTAAACATAAGAACATAAAAAGAGTCTACTAAATCGGGCCAATGACAAGCGTCCTATTCTCACAGTGGCGGAACAGATGCCTATGGGAAACCAGCAAGCAGGATTCAAGCACAAGAACACTCTTCCCAACTGGTATTCAGTAGCATTGCTGCCTCCAACAGTGGAGACCATAGCCATCATGGCAAGAAGCCATTGATAGCCCTGCGCTCCATGAATTTGTCTAATTCTCTTTTAAAGCCTTTGAAGTTGGTGGCCATCACTGCCTCCTGTGGGAACTGCATTGTATAAAGAAGTACCATATTTTTTGCTCTATAAGACTCACTTTTTCCCTCCTAAAAAGTAAGGGGAAATGTGTCTGCGTCTTATGGAGCGAATGCAGGCTGCGCAGCTATTCCAGAAGCCAGAACAGCAAGAGGGATTGTTGCTTTCGCTGCTCAGCGATCGCTCTTGCTGTTCTGGCTTCTGGGATTCAGAATATTGTTTTCTTGTTTTCCTCCTCCAAAAACTAGGTTCGTCTTATGGTCTGGTGCGTCTTATAGAGCGAAAAATACGGTACTTTCTTTTTTCTGTCCTGAATCTTCCAACATTCACCTTCATTGGATGTCCACAAGTTCTAGCGTTACAAGAGAGAGAGAAAAACTTTTCTCTGTCCACTTTCTCCATGGCATGCATAGCTTTATAAACTTATATGATGTCACCGCTTACTCGCCTTTTCTGTAAAATAAAAAATCCCAAACACAGCTACCTTTCTTAATAGGGGAGGGAGCCTGCAGCACCCTGGCTCTATTACTGCCAATGTTAATTCTATTTCCTTGGAAATATGAAACCTGCTGCCTATCAGAATTGACAGCACTCAACTAGGCAAGATAGGATTGCTTTCTTTAACCTTAGGTAACAGCCGGGAAGAGTGTGTGTTTGACATAATGCTTTGCCATCCTATTAATTTACAGCCCATGTCCTTCATTTACTCCTTTTCTTGCAGGCCCAGCAAGGCAGTCCTTCTTCAACGGGTTCAGGGAACACAGAGCATTCCTGCACCTCCCAAAAACAGATTTCCGTCCAGCATAAACAGACACAGGTATAAAAACGATGAACAACGTACTGCAATGTCTGTGTTGTATCTTGCTTGAGTCAAACACGTATCATTGGAGAAATAATGGAGGGCAATGAGGTAGTGACATAGCTATGCCAGAAGAAGGCTAATGTTTATTCCATTATCAATTGTTTTCTTCTAAGTGCCTTCAGCCTTAGGGATATTGTTGGCTTATTCAAAACAATGTGTTTTGGTCAGCAAATTTCCAGAGGAGAGGCTATTTTTCTTGCCTCCAGCCTCCCACCATTGTCATGTTCTTCTTTTTCCCCCCAATGGTAGACAAAGTTGTCTTTTATTTTGCTGTTCATTTGTTTATTTTAAAATGCTGCTGTCCTTCAACCCTGACTCCTTTTGCAAAATGGGTGCACGCTGTCTGAACAATTCTGAGTGCTGTGATCTGCATCTGGCATTTCCAACATATGCATCACCATCCCCAAAAGAAAGAATCTGCCTGCACATGGGATTTCCATGTGTTCTTCAAAATTCCTATTCGTACTAAGAGGCCTCTGATCAGGGCAACCGTATAAAATGATGGCTTTCAAACTTTTAGGACCCTTTCAGATGGATTTTTCTGCTGAGGATCCCATGTGCATCTGCTGCAGAGTCCCTTTAAATTGTAGATGAGTCTGGGATGTTCAGTGAGGGGTCCCCAGCCTTTGGGGCTACGCCATTGCGCTGTGGAGGTGAGACAGCTGCCCAGAACTCACCCTTCTGGTTATATAACGGAGGGGAAATTTGGTATTGGTGGACAAGCTGCCTTTCAGGGAAATGAGTCCCCAGATTCTGATCTTCTCATTGAAGACGAGAGGATCTTGTGAAACCCAGCCGTGGTTTCAGTTTTTAAGCTTTGTGGCAGTGTTGTATTTTGGAAAGGTGACCAACCGAAAATAGGCAGAAAGAGACCAATACCCCCTGAAAGGTAGGCTGCTTTTCTGAGGGGAAAGTGGCTTGCTCAAAGGCACACCATTTTGTACGGATGTAACACACTTTGGGAGGAGCGTGATTAAAATCTTCATAGGCAAGGCATGTCAGCTCCACACACAATCCTACCCACCCTGCCTCTCCTACCCTTTATAGATTTAGTGTGCTGAGCGACAGTGGTGTGATTCTGTTTTCCCCACAAAGTTTCAGGGAATACAAACTGTGCCCTAAGATAAAGGTGAGGAACCTGCGCCATCCAGATGATGGTGGACTACATCTCCCACCATCCCAAACCATTAGCCTTGCTGTCTGGGGTTAATGGGGGTTAACACCTGGAGGACCACAGGTTCCCCGGCCTGTATGGCTTGTCGCTTGCTTTTCCCCCCCATGACCCCACATCACTGGGATTAGAATGGAGTTTTGCCAGCTTTGCTACACTTGGGAAATCTCAGCCCTTTTTTCCCCCTTAGGGACTAGAGAAGGCTTTTATGACAGATGTGGAAAGATTTCAGCTCCAGTTGTACCATTTGCCTGATGTTTTGGTTTGCTTTTTGTAAGGGAAAACATTTTCTCCATAATCTTAGGTTGTTCCATTCATTGGTCATGAAGGAACAAAAGACTAGTGTTTGACATGCTTTTCTGTCCCTAAAACACCCAATCACCTTTTGGGTGATTTTTCACATTGAGCTCTTTACCTCTTCTTCCTGCAGTCTGATCTCACGATAGAAAAAATATCTGCACTAGAAAACAGTAAGAACTCTGACCTGGAGAAGAAAGAAGGCAGGATAGATGACCTATTGAGAGTAAGTACACCTGTAAACTCTTCTAAAAATAATAATACTTTTTTAACGCATAGAGCGGTAATGTAAAGTGAGAGAATGTATCTATAACATAGGGAACTTGTTAGTATAATGGGATTAAATTGTAGATGGGCTAGGATTTCTTGAAGCACCCAACCATGTTCTTGCAGAACCTGATTATTCCAATGAAGAATTTGTTTTCTATTCAAACAAAGAACCCTTTAAAATATATATATATTCTTATGACTACACCACTTAATACAAATGTGAAATGACTAAAATTCCTCCATGGCCCAACAGTTGAACCCTGTGGTGCCTTCTATGTTCTCTGGTACTATATTTTGACATCTACAGCATCTTCATCATTTCCCTCTCTGCCTGCCTGCCATCCAGGTGAGATTTGGGCTGTTCTCTGTTTGGCTACCTGCTTAGGATTCCTTCTATTTTCAGGCAAACTGTGACTTAAGGCGACAGATAGATGAACAACAGAAAATGCTTGAGAAGTACAAAGAACGGTTGAATAGATGTGTGACAATGAGCAAGAAGCTTCTTATAGAAAAGGTAAGTTTTGGCTTCCGAATTGCCCTTTACAGCCTTCTCACCTTTGCCCTCTTCTCTCCTCCCAGCCCTTCAGTTCTGTGCATTTTCTTGAAACTTGTATCCTGCTGTAACTTGCATACATTAATCGGAGTAAGGATTGCACAAATGTATTGGGTCCACAAGGACATTGTTTTATCATACTCATATGGACATGCATGCAAAGGTACCTATATTATACTGAGTCAGATCGGCTTGAGTCCACCCTGGCACTTTCTGCAAAACACTTTCTCTGCTTTTGAGCTACAGTCCCCCTCCAAATTTTTATTGTAGTATAACTACCACCATCTTTTATGAGCATTGCTTTTGAGTATGCCTCTTCCTAGTGACCTCCGCTATATCCCGGAGACCCGCTGAAAATCCTAATTCAGACCTTGTCACATGGAGGTGCATTTAGAACAAATGCTCACCATCACCAAAAGTTATTTTTGGGTTGTGGAATCAAATTTGTAATGACATTTACAATACTAGAGAGGTGAGCAGTGAAAGTTGCCAAACCTCAAAACCAAGCTGTGTTGCATCAGGAAGACAGTGTGGCTCGGGCTGTGACATTTATTACAGTGGGGTAGCCATTGAGAACATCTCTTGCTGTTTATAATTGATGCATGGATAAAGAGCCACTTTTTTTCCTCCTCCTTCAGCTCTGACCTAAAAGGCCCTGGCTTGAATTGTATTCAAAAGGCTATAAGCTACAATTCATTTTGATGGAAATCTCCCATTTTGTTCCCTCCCAGGCATATGCATGCAGCACTTTTGGTTTGAATGTGTGTATGTAGCCCTTTTTCTTTCTTTACAAAGAGCCAGTTGCTAAGCCACATGTAAGGGACCATATGCAGGCCACAGGTTTGCACATGACAGACTACTTTCTACACTTGAGGAGTGTTAAACTTTGCATCGTTCACATTTTCGGTCCTCATTGACTGACTAGCAGTGTGGTGAACCCCAGTTGTGGCAGCGTTGATTCATACTATCCTTCTCTCCCTAGTCAAAGCAGGAAAAGATGGCATGTCGAGATAAGAGTATGCAGGATCGGCTGAGACTGGGTCACTTTGCTACGGTGCGGCACGGAGCGTCTTACACTGAGCAGTGGACAGATGGCTACGCTTTCCAGAACCTTATCAAGTAAGTGCTGTAACTGCAACTTCTGCCTTTTCTCATGGCGGCAAAGTGTACAGGCAGTTACTTGACTTGTCCTTTTCACGAATCCATATGTAACTAAGGTGCTTCTACAAAACGTGTATATTTTTAAAAGAACCCTGTTTGCCAGGACTCAGGGCAGGTGACATACTTAACAATAGGGTTGCCATATTTCCAAAATCCGGACAGAGTTGCTAAATTGTTTTTTTGGGGGGGAGGGATGTACTTTGCTAAGTAATAGTATTGCTGCACAAAGCCATGAGCTGTAGAACTGCATATACAATAACACATCTTAAATATATGTTGAGATACACCTGCATTTACCACTGATCAGTAGATGCCCCAGTAAACATTGCCTCATGAAGAGGCATTCTAACACTTAAATGTACAGTATCATAAGGGTGAAAACCAGGAGTAGCAGGTGACAGCCTGCAAATTTGATAGAGTAAGTCAAGGCATGTGCAGGCCTCCATCACACCTTTATAAAACTTGCCATTGCCCCTTTCCTGATAGTGTGGTATTCATGTGATCACAACAGTTGCATCACTGTCACTTGTCCCAAGTTTTATAAATTGCAAAAATTCAGGGTTGTATGTTTTCTATAACATAGAATATGGTATGTTGTAGCAAATATGACCAGAAACCAACGCTTCTAATATGCTTGCCCAGGAATGCAGAAGATGAGCCACTTCTCTGTGTCATGTATTATATTTTGTTCTCTAATTTGTGTGCATGTCCTGCTTTTGTTTAGGCAACAAGAGAGGATAAATTCCCAAAGGGAAGAGATAGAAAGGCAACGGAAAATGTTAGCAAAGCGGAAGCCACCTGCCATGGGGCAGGCCCCTCCAGCAACCAATGAGCAGAAGCAGCGTAAAAACAAGACAAATGGAGCGGAAAATGAAACGTAAGTGCTGCAGAAAAAAATTCAGGTTGCTTTCTATGAGTCAGTTGAAATGCAGAGAATAGCTTGTGGGTGAAGTTCTCAGGTTTTCCACAGTAGATCTCCCCAAAACATACAAAATTATGGAGCCTTTTTTCTGCAGTCCACCTGTTGTTTTAAAATAATTAGTAGTTGGTTTGAAAGTGTTGCTGTTAATATTTGGCTTTGCCTCAGCCACAAACTTGTTTCTATTGGAAAAGGTACTTCTGTTTGTGCAAGTACACACATCGAATTCCACATCATGCAAAGTAAGTACAGTGGTACTTCTAGTTGCGTTCCACTCTTGTTAAAGACTTTCAGCTTATGAACGTGGCATGTTCGCCACGTGCACATGCGCAGAAGCTATCTTCACGCATGTGCAGAAGCGCTTGATTGCGCCGCACACATGCGCAGAAGAGGCACTCTAGTTGTGGACTTTTCGGGGTGTGAACGGCACCCTGAAATGGATTAAGTCCGCAACTAGAGGTACCACTGTACCTCTCATAAAGTGATGGACGAAAACTGGCGAGACAGATATTGTACTCTGCCTAGTAAAGGCTCAGTTTAATGACACTCAGGACCACGCCCTTACAATCTGCCCGTGTCCCTCTGCTCAGCACCTCTCCTGCAGAGAGAGATGCAAAAGTTCTTTGAAAAGCATAGTGATTAGCCTGGAGGAGGAAGTGGGAAAAGCAAGTGCTTTTGGCGGGGCGGGGGCACTTTTGAAGTCAAGCAGATAGGGAGGCTTAGAATAACAGAGAGTCAGACAGCTTCTTAGAAGGGCTACATTGTGGGTCTTCCTTAAAAGAGCAACATCTTCTAGGTGGCTGGGGGGGGTGTTTCTCTGTAGATGGGTGAGGGAAATAAATCGAAGACGGAGGATCTGTGTGAATGAGAGGAAGGGGGTGGATAGATAGATGTCTGGGGTGGTGTTAGCACCCTGTGCTGGCATTTGGCCTCCTACACATTAATCCCAAAGGAATGCATCCCTGGGCAAGGGGTGAAGGAGGTTCCCCACCTGTGCCCTAGTAAGTGTGGAGGCTTAGTTGGGGCAGTCCCTTAATGCTTGGAAGGGCAGAGTGATGGATGCCAAGCACAAGAGGAGAGGGGACTTAGTTCAGTGATAAAGCATAAGATTTTTAAGTGAAACACACACGATCAATCCTTGGCACCTCTGTTGTTGTTTTTTAAGACATTCATAGCAGAGCTGGGAAACACACTTGCCTTGATTGCCTTGGAGTGCTGGTAGTCATACTAGACAATATTGGGCTGGGTTTGAACCAGTGGCCTGACTCTGCTGTATTCAGTAGGCATAGGAAACCCCAGTAAAGTGTTACAAAAATGAAAAGGGGAAGCAGGAATGGGTCCCAGGCCTTTCTCTTTTTTTTTTTTTTGTCACCTGCCTTTATCCCGTTATTTGTTCTTCAGAGTAATCTTTTGGACCACTTATTTTGTGCACGTGCAGGTTAACGTTAGCAGAATATCATGAACAGGAGGAAATCTTCAAACTCCGGCTAGGACATCTTAAAAAGGTAAAATATTGTATTGCAAAATGACTTCAGAGAGGCAGTGGTTTCAGCTGCCATCTTGTGTTTTGTGTCTGTATGACTCTTCAGCATTAATCCCAAAGCAGTCTAACACCCCTTGAAGTGACCGAAATACTAGCTCTTATAAACAACATTCTCGCTTGTGCACATTGCAGGAGAAGATTGGGAGCAACGGGCAAGCTCTTTTGAGGGGAAGCTTGTTTTCTTTTTACTGATCGTCTCATTTTGCTTAATCAGATGAGCTTGATCAACACACTATTGGAAAAGCACTGATTTGAACAGGTTGATTCCCATAGCAATGAAATAAGAAATAGAACTGTCCGTGGCATTTGTTCCTTTCCAGTGCCTCAGTTCTTAGCCCAGTAGCTGTGAAATAGACTAGAGCTTTCCACACTGCTCAGACAATCCTGTTCTAGTAGCACTGTATTCTGTCCACAAAGGACTGATCTTCTGAGTCATTTTGCCCTGATTGTGCTGAGCATGTCACTATCATCTAGTCCAGAGAAGTAAAAGTCTAGGCCTGAGGATTGTTTCACAAGAAAAGCATGTTTATTGAGATGGAAGGCGTACTTACTATAACTGATTCACATTGAATCATCTCAGCAGGGGCGACAGGGAGGAACAAGATACAACCCTTAATTTTAGGAGTTCAAAGCCATAGTAGTCATGTACATTTTCTGAACACCATTAGAATCTCTAAAAATGCTTAACTTTTCCCCTGCCTGCAACTGCTTTGTTGTTCAAGACAAACATGTTCCTTTCGTCAGGTATACAGAGTTTAAATTTAACTTTTGGTATAGCTGTTAAAGTGATGTTTTTCTTTGTGTAGGAAGAAGCAGAGATCCAGGCAGAACTGGAGCGGTTAGAGAGGGTTAGAAATCTACATATCAGGGAATTGAAAAGGATACATAATGAAGATAATTCACAGTGAGTATTGGGCATGAGAAAGCTGCCCAAAGTGGCTAGGCACCAAATCGCTACAATATGTCTTTTTTGCTTAAGAGTGTGTAGCGGACTTGCCACTTAATACCAACAATTAATAATGTCACGGATTAATACTTTGGTTCATGAGCAAGGAGCATGTCTCCTCTGTTACTCACTCTCTTAACCACCCCACACCTGAGATCTTCTTAATAGTGTAACAGACTCAAGGGATCACCTCACCCCTTGTTAATGGTTCGGGATTCTTCAGTACCTAGAAGAACTCTCCCCTCCTGGTTATACTGAGACCCATGTAGCCTGTATTCCCACAAGAGCTACCTCTCCCGGTTCAGTCACAGCCCTCCCAGAACACTCCTGTCTGTATACCTTTCCCAGACCCCCTACCTAGTCTCCGTATCCAAGCTGCGAGGTTCTGTCCTCTCGCTATCGATAGTCTCAGTGAACCATTTCTCCTTATCTCACTCCCTAACTCACAACTCCAATCAAACCCTATCTCTTAACCTGAACCTTTGTCCTATCATCTTAAATCCAGCCCCATCAAACTCCCTCGGAAACTGCTCCTTTTATTGCCCCCCCCAAGTTCTGTTCCTCCCCCCTTTGTGGCTAGCTGACTCTGTCACCGATCAGAGAGAGGCTCCAGTACTCTGGTGTCTGTCACAGAGTGATATGTCTAACAAGCAAAAGAAATTTGGACGGTTCTGTAGACAGCATGGTCAGGAATGATAAGACGGCCTCAGGTTTTCCATACTTGCTATAGAGAAACCGTATTGTACCCTTAGGGTTGTGTTTGTTTCAGTTTAATGTCCCCACATGATTCTTTAAATAGCTCATGGTAGTCAACAATTTTAAAGACATCATTTACTTGTCACCTTTAACTTCTGATGCTGAACGGGCCAACTCGGTGCTAGCTGTTTTAGTATTAATACAGTGTCATAAATGTTTACAGGGGAACATCAGCAAACGAAAAAGGAGCTTACATTCTAGATTGTACTTGACCTATCATTAACAAATGTGATATCTGTTTGAGATTTTGCGTAAGCTCTTCTAGCCCCTTTTCATTTTCACCTGCTGCTTGTGGCTGGCTGACCTTAGGTGGATCTCCCTGGAGATGTAACGCATATCCTGCCACACTGCTCAGTGCAGTGTTTGATATTATCAAAATACAGACCTCTGTAATCCCTGCTCTTGTAGGTGCCCTACTGCCGTAATCTCAAAGCTCCTGATCACTCACCAGTTGTGCGGTGGCTGTAGTGCCTCCAAGCAGCATGTAAATCTAAAAGGTGCATAGCTCTACAATTTGTTGGGTTACAGATTGTGTGAGAAATAGTATACTTGGCTCAAAACCGAGAGAAACTCCCTTTTGCCCAGGATAATCACTATTCTGAGTAATTCAGCTGAAGATCATGATATTATAGGTGCTGCATGAATAAATAAAATAATCTCTCCTCTCCTCTCCAGATTTAAAGACCACCCAACACTAAATGACAGGTACTTGCTGCTACATCTCCTGGGCAGAGGCGGATTTAGTGAAGTATATAAGGTAAGTTAGATCTCCTTTGGCTGATTGGCTGTCCTAATTTGACTCCTTGATAAGATGACTCTGAAGCCAGTGTCTTAATTATCTGGCATCTCAAGAAATAAAGGTGGGACAGACCTCTGCCCGAGATCCTCACCATTCAGCATGAATTGATAAAGGGTATGTTCAAGTGCTTATCACAACTGGGTGGCTTCCCTTGTTTTTAAATTTAAATCATATTCATCTCGCTTTGGAGGTGCCAGGTTTATAAATGCATTCATATGAACTTGCAAACACTCATGTACGTTCATATATATATGCATTCATATTGGAGCAATTGCATTATAAGCAAGCATACTAAGGGAAATTCACATCCTTATTGACAAAAAGAATCTGATTAGGGAACAGCATTATGCATGAAGCAATTTGCCTACTAAAATACTATGTGGGGGTGGTCTCAAAGAAAATGTTCAACATCCACACAAAATCGTTTAAAATCAGTTTGGAATTGCTGGCTTTTTCCCCCAGTGGAAGGAAGTGAAATTTGTTTAGGGTCGAGGTGTCAGCTCTGATAGTATTCTGAATCAGCTCTCTCCATCTTCCAGGCATTTGATTTAACGGAACAGAGATATGTAGCAGTAAAAATCCATCAGTTAAATAAAAACTGGAGGGATGAGAAGAAAGAGAACTACCACAAGTAAGTAACTCTGGATATTGAACTGCAGAGAAGGTTTGGGAGGGGGACTCAAAAAAGGCATAACTTCTAAAATGACAATGTGGTTAGTAAAAGAGGTTGATTGCTTCTGTCTGAAAAACAGCTGGTGGTTCTATTCTTGTGAACCAAAAAAACCCCTTAATTTCTGCCCGTGTTAGCACAGTAAATGGTTGAAGGAGCAAGACTTGAAGGGAGCTGAAACTGCTTTGGAAAAGGAGAGGGATAAGAGCAGAATGTTTAGGGACTCTGCAGAGAAAGACCCCTGAAAAAGAACAGGTTACACTTCAGCATCTCTGTAGGTTCCTCATTATCCTGGAATCACAACCCTGATCCAGAACAGTGAAGCTATATTCTCTTGCCTGAGCTATTGCTAGAAATATAGTGAAATGCAACTGTGCAATAGCATTGGGTTTTGGTGGTCAAAATGTCCATTTCTAGTGATTTTACAAAAATGTTAGGTCTGATTTGTTTGATATTTTTTTAAAAAAAAGTTTTGTCATTGTAAACTGCCCCAAGTTTTAGGTAGATAGTTGAGAATAAGAAAATTAAATTAAACAAGGATGTTTTCCTTGCTGTTACAGGCACGCATGTAGAGAATACAGAATCCATAAAGAGCTGGATCATCCTCGTATAGTTAAGCTGTATGACTATTTCTCGCTGGACACTGACTCGTAAGTGCTGCTCTTTTTGCAATTCTGCCGTAAACCCAGCTACTTGAATGACTGTGTTTGGGAATCTTGGGTCTCCTTATTGCTCAGAGCTCAACGTGAAAGTGGGCGTGTGTCATGTAAGACATTCTGTGTCAAGGGTTTAGAATACAAAGGGGTCTATAAAAGAGATCAGTTGTGTTGTTCAGGGTACCCCTCACTCCCCAGTATGTATTCCCTTTCAATGTGGGATGAATTCCCACGCAGCATGGAATTGAACGGGGCAGAGGGCATCCTGTAGCCTTGCCGCCCTGTTAATTGCCACGATTGAATGTGCAGCAGTGTGTGTGGAAGGAAACAAAGCTGTAATAGGTTTTGTAACTATTACAAAAATTACAAAAACTCTCCCACATTCGAACCACCGGACCCATTGGGAATAACAAATGACACACTTTCAGTCAAAATAAAGTTAGCAATGATGCTGTAATTGCAGATTGGTTTGTGGTTTTATTTATTTTGTGTTAATTTACTTTGCTGTCTAAATTATCAATGCTGCTTTTAATGGATTCAGTTTTGTGATGCCTTGAGGCCTTGACCAGAAGGCCAGGATGTAAATCGGTAATTGAAAATTTCCTGTTTATCCAGAGAACAAGATCTTAAATCTCTGATAAAACCCTTGACCCAATTAAACAAATTGAAGTAAGTTAAGAGTATTTTTTTCCAGGATAACTGACTGATGTAACCCTATCACAGTGAGATGAAAGTGGTGTTTTGTTACAAGCCAGCCCCTAGTTGCAACTACAAAATTCCTGCAGATAGAAAGGGAGGAGACTTTGCAGCACTGTTATAATGTCATGAGCCAATATGTTTGACTCCACTTCTTTCAGGTTTTGTACAGTGTTAGAATACTGTGAGGGGAACGATCTGGACTTCTACCTGAAACAGCACAAATTAATGACTGAGAAGGAAGCCCGGTCTATTATCATGCAGATTGTGAACGCATTAAAATATTTAAATGAAATCAAGCCACCCATTATTCACTACGATCTCAAGCCAGGTATGTTGATAGTGGGTCTGAAACAGCACAAGAAAGTGGGGCAGGGCGCTCTGTATTCTGCAGATTTCTGTTGTGAGAATTGCCGTGTTCATTGGTTGTGTAATAAGCAAGCTTCCAGTGCCCATAATTGCATGATCTTATCATGTATATATAACAGGGCAAGGAATGTGAAGCAGAGCACAGGAATAAATGAACAGCTCTCTCGATGGAAGGATGTAGAAAGTGAATGTGTGCTTTTTATTTGTTCATAAATGTTCTAAATAAGGGGGGTGAGCAGTAAGGTACCCAAGTTTGCTGATGATGCCAAATAGTTGTAGTTGAAACAAAAAGGGATATCTCCGAAATGGGTGAACAGATACTGAAATGGCAAATGCAATTCAAAGTAAGCAAAGTAAGGGATTTATATTGGGGGGGGGGATTCTAACTTCACGTATAAGCTCATGGGGTCTGAACTGGTGGCGACTGACCAGGAATTGGGCAGGTAGCTCAACAAAGGTGTTGACTTGTATGTGACAACTGAGAACGGCGAACTCCGTGCTTGGAATCGGTAGGAAAGGGATTGAAAACAAAGCTGATGGTATCTTAATATTGGTATACAAATCTACACTGTAGTAGCCCTTGGAATATTGTGTACAGTTCTGGCACTTCACCTGAGAATGAATATTGCAGAACTGGGAAACGTTCAGAAAAGGACAACCAAAGTGTTTGTGGGGTTGGAGCAACTCCTGTGAGGAAAAATTACAGCAATGGGAAGATTTTCAGTTTAGAAAAAAGACAGGGGTGAAAACGACATGATAGCAGTGCATGCATAGTGTAGAGAAAGTGGATAGGAAGAAGTCATTGGGAGAATTTGCAAGTGGGAGAATTCTGTTGCCCTCGGGAGCTGCTTGGGGTCTTCCCCATGGCATCTGGTTGGCCACTGCGAAAACAGAGTGCTGGACCAGATGGGCCTTTGGCCTGATTCAACAGGGGCTCTTCCTAAGTTTTTGTGTTCATTTCAGAGCCTTCAACTGAAAAGAGCAATTTTGATTCCTATGCTCTGCTTGTGTCATGTTGCATTCTAGGTAAATGTTTTAAACAGGAGGTGGGAGAAGGCTGATGGATGGGAGATGGTTGCCTTAGGACAGGGGCTGGACCTTAACAAAGGAACCCTAAACACCCTGTTACTGTTTAGGAGAGTGGGGTTCTGATAAGGTCGCTTTTTGGAGGTGGTCTGTCATTCTGGCTGAAAATAAATAAGTGTATTTGAAAATAAATGAGTGCATTCTCATTTGTAACAGGCTGCTGCTTCAGCAACCTCCTCCCACCTGCCCGCAAAATGTAATGGGCATATTCACCTAGAAAGTTTGTTTGGTTTTTTTATTCTCCAGGTAACATCCTCTTGGTAAATGGTACTGCATGCGGCGAGATTAAGATCACTGACTTTGGCCTCTCAAAGATCATGGATGATGACAGTTATAATTCAGTCGATGGCATGGAGCTGACATCGCAAGGGGCTGGCACTTACTGGTGGGTGCCCTGGTCTGTTTCTTGCACTGAACTACCCATAATATCGTAGAATGTGAAGAACAGGTTATTCAGCTGAGCGGGCCAAGTCATATATTTTTTACGGGGGGGAAAGCTGCTTGGAATTGCCTCTGCACCTATGGTGGAGCCCACCTTGAAAAACTGTGTTAAGGTGAACAGCTCTTCCAAGTGCTTGCGTGTCATGCCACCAAAAAATATAATCCATACATCCTTACAACACTAATAATTATAATAAAAACAACAATCTGACTGGGTTGTCCCAGTTACAGAAAGGTAGCGGTGTTGGTCTGCCATAGTCAAAACAAAAAAAAAATTTCTTTCCAGTAGCACCTTAAAGACCAACTAAGTTAGTTCTTGGTATGAGCTTTCGTGTGCATGCACACTTCTTCAGATACCTTCTTCAGATACCTTCAGATACCTTCAGATTCGTATCTGAAGAAGTGTGCATGCACACGAAAGCTCATACCAAGAACTAACTTAGTTGGTCTTTAAGGTGCTACTGGAAAGAAAAAAAAATTTGGGTTGTCCCAGTCACTCTGGGTGGCGATAGGATTCCAACCTTGTAAATGACTGGAGTTCACTCCTTTGGTAACTTCTACTCAGAGGCATGGAAGGTTGATAGTGAGGAAAGATACGGATTTCTATATAAATGAATACGGCTAGTCTGCAGCTGTTAATTTCTCTGTCTCCTAGGTATTTACCACCTGAGTGTTTTGTAGTTGGGAAAGAGCCTCCAAAGATTTCAAATAAAGTTGACGTCTGGTCAGTGGGAGTAATATTCTACCAGTGCCTCTATGGCAGAAAGGTAAGCAAAATAATTTGACTGCTGCTGAATTTACTGAACTATTGAATCATAACTGCAAACTGAGTTTTTTGTTGAATTCTGTGGTGTCTTCGGCACAGAGTTCAGGTTCCTGAGACTCACTTAAGCTTTCTGGTTTAATTTTTTTAAGCACATTTGTTGTTGTCATGACTTGAAGGAATTTTTCAGCGTGTGCAAGGAAACTTCAGTAGAAGCTCCAGTGCTCAGGAAACAGAGCTTTTATAACTTCAATTAAATAATTAAATTTTGTTACGCAAAGGTCTCCAGGCAACCATATTATACCACCAAACAACAAAAAGCACATGAATTATAAACATCATTTTAGAATCCTGGGGGAAATATGTATTTACCTGGAGCCATAAAAATATCAGTGAAGGCGCCAGGCAGAGCTCACTGAGAAGCACATTCCACAACTGAAAATGCCCTCCTTTGTCACCAACCTTCAACCTGGAGGTGGGCCAATATTGCCTTGTTCTCCTCCAGTCATCTTACCTTAGCACTGCACCCCCTAAATGCAGCATTGATTGAATTAATATTCTGGGTTCTGCCAACTGATTTGGGGTGGGGTGGTTTGGGAAGTGAGAGAGCCGATGCTTATAGGAAAAGGAGAGGGAAGCAAACTGGTAAGGAGCGATGATTGAGATGCATGTTGAGTGATCGGAAACTCTATGGGATGAATAAATCTTACTTCCTGACTGAGAACATGCTCATACTGGAATTTTGCTACCTTTTTAGCAAAAATCCCTTACACCACAGTTTTTGTACACCACAAAGTAACCTAATGTGCTTTTTTAAAAAATAAAATAAAATATGGCTACATTTCTGTGAAACCTACTGGATCCCTCTTGTTGAAATGTGAATAATGACCGTGTTCTAACATATGCATGTTGCACTCTCCCCCTCTCCCCTCCCCAGCCTTTTGGCCACAACCAGTCTCAACAAGATATTCTGCAGGAGAACACAATTCTGAAAGCAACAGAGGTGCAATTTCCTCCAAAGCCAGTGGTAACGCCAGAAGCAAAGGTAAGAGAGTGTTTCTATTTGGTATCGGCAAGGAAGCTTGGGGAAATGTAGTGGTGATCTGTACTTGAAGGACACCTTTTTAGCTTTCACTCAAATGGCAGTATTCAGTAATGGGTGACTCTTCCTATCCACTTGAAGAAATGCTTCATATTTCTACCAGGAGAGGAGGGCTCCCTGTTTACTCCTGTTTCCACTGAGGTTGCAGGGATGTCCACAGCTTGTGCTGAGGAAATTGTAGAGCTATTTTCAACAGATCTTTACTCCCGCCCCCCTTTCTGTTCATGACTAGGATGATGATAAAGTCATACCTTTCATCCCAAACGCCTTGCAAGTTGAACGTTTTGACTCCCGAACGCTGAAAACCTGGAAGTGAGTCTTCCGGTTTGCTAACGTTCTTGGAACCCAAACGTCTGACAGGGCTTCCGATTGGCTGCAGGAGCTTCCTGCAGCCAATCAGAAGCTGCGCTTTGGTTTCTGAACGTTTTGGAAGTTGAATGGACTCGTCTCTTCACTTTCATTCCATGGTTCTGTTGTCAACTCACCCAGTTGCCTGATGGGTAAAATTGGGGACCAGCTTACTGCAGCAGGCTGAGGGAGGGAGCAGAAAGAAAGGGTGGGAGAAGTCCCTGCTACTGCTTTTTATGCCATTCCATCAGACTTGAAGAGTGGTGCCTGGTAAAAGCTTGGCCTGGAAGTTCCTTCCATGACCATCTAGACAATTGCAGGATGCCCAGGAGGGTGTGTTTTACACACAATTTACTTACCATACCTATTTTTTTTTTAAAAAAATTTTTTAGTAAAACCAGCCTGTTTCTGCTTCTGGAAAAGAGCTACCAGTACCAACTTCTCATGCCCATTTTCTCTTCTTTCTGTTTGTCTTCCAGGCATTTATCAGGCGCTGCCTGGCCTACCGGAAGGAAGATCGAATAGATGTTCAGCAGTTAGCATGTGACCCCTACTTGCTCCCTCACATCCGCAAATCTGTATCAACAAGCAGCCCGGCTGCGGCTGCCATTGCCTCAACCTCTGGATCTTCTAATAACAGCTCTTCAAACTGAGCAGGAACAATAGGCCAAAAAGATATATATAACCGGAACTGCAGAAAGAAAACCGAGAGAG
This sequence comes from Podarcis raffonei, assembly GCF_027172205.1. Classification (NCBI taxonomy): domain Eukaryota; kingdom Metazoa; phylum Chordata; class Lepidosauria; order Squamata; family Lacertidae; genus Podarcis; species Podarcis raffonei. The sequence continues at coordinate 16,250,860 of NC_070614.1, forward strand.
AGTCAGAGACGTTTTGAGAAGCAGCCTTCGGGATTGGCAAGGAATCCACAAAACGGCCTCCAGAAACCGGTATCGGTGCTTTGTTTTCCTCTTGCGCTCTTGTCCCATCCGTAGAGCAAGGCATCATTGATTCTCGGCAAGGTTCTATGGCGACTTAAGTCCAACTTAAGTGGCCAAGGAAGAGGAGATTGATTGGTCTCGTGCTGAGCAACGGCAAAGGCACTAACCACTCTGGGCAGCAGAGAGAAAAGATGGCTCCATGTACTGTGAACTTCCAAACACCACGGACCCCGGGTGCGGTTCCAAAATGCAGGGTGCACACACTGTGGAGAATTGCGGACTTGGCAGCAGGGTAAAGAGGCTGGACTTGGTCCACTGTCAATATTTAAAAATATGTTCCTCTTTTTTAAAAAAAAACAAGACGAAAAGCAAAATAAAGTTTAGGCTACATCTCATTTGGGGGGGAAAACCCCACAGAGCTCAATGCTGTGAGGTTCCATTGAGGGAGCGGCATTGGACTCTTGAGCCCTTTGCAAGGGAGCCAAGTATCCTGCCTGTTGATAGCACCAGCATTAGCATGTCATCCCAAATAATTTCAGTTTTAAAATAACCAACTTTTATTGGGGGGGGGTTGGTTGGAAGGTGAAATAACTAGCAGGTCAATGTGGCAGCCCCCTCTCCCTTTTCTTTAGATTGGCCTCATATTCTGTGAAGGAGGAGTACAATGTAATGCAGAGGGTGCGTTACAGCTAGGAACATAGGTTTCTGTCCTCGCTCCAGCCCCCCAGAAAACTGCTTTTTGGCAGGTACTTGACGGTTATCCCCCTTCAGAATAAAACCAAGCGTTTCTAATTTTTTATTTTCCCCCAATGTTTTCCTCGTGTGGTGTTCGGATCCATTCACTAAAGTCTCTTTTGGGTGATGGCATTCTCTTTTAACACACACAAGGATGACAGAACTCTAGACAGATTACCTCCCTTCCCCTCTTTCTCCCTCCCTTTATCTTCATTTTTTAAAAAATCTTTCTGTACTGTCTCAGAAACATCACCTACATTAACACCCCAAAAGGACACTTATCCTGAAGAACAGCTAGATTTTTTTAAAATCTTAAACTTTGTGTTTCTGTTTCTTTATCAGAGTTTTGAGTTTGCTTTTTTTTTTTCTTTCCTTTTTTACATTACTGCTCTTGGTCCTTGACTCTCTTTTTTTTCACCTTTTAAGAAAGACATGTAAACCAAAGAAGAATCCAGTTGCTTGAATCTTGTGGCAGAATGCTACTCCTGCACGTGGCCAAAACGTTGTTTGCTGAAAACCTTGAAAGCCGTACTGTATGGTCAGGTACCCTGGCCAGGACTTCGATTCTGCACCCACAAGTGATGATTCTCAACCCTCCCTCCTCAGCTTCCTGCAGATTGGGGTGCAAGTAGAAGTAGCAGGGGCGAGGCGAGGGGGACCAAGCCATATCGAGATTTAGGGGACTTGAGGGAGAGCTGAGCTGGGAAGTGGAGGCTGTATGTGTGTGTGTGTTGGTTTGTTCGTTCATCTCTAGCTACTCCTGCAGATCAGGTGGAAAGGACCTGGGTGGCCGAGTGTAGCTGTCTTGTGTGTGCCTCACCCTCCTTTTTATCCAACGACTTAATCACCAGGATGGATGAGGTACCATTTGATCAGGAGGCGAGCCTGTGCCTCTGTTTAAATGGCGTTAAATGAAGTTGTGCAGGGAAGTGAGGAAATGTGATGTGTCATCATTACAAATGATGGCCCTGCAAAAAGGCTCTTTTAATGCTTTTTTAAATAAAGAAAGAAGGAAAAATCTCACCCCAAACAGGTGCCATGAGTCCACCTTCGGGGACAGAAGGGTTTTCCTCACTTGTTCCTGAGAACTGAGGGTGTAGCTTTTTTTAGTTCCTCTGGTGGAACAACTGATATTTGGACTCCTCCTACTGGGCAGAAAGTAAGTGAACTCTAGGGCCAGGGGGAAAGGCGAACATACCATTAGGCTATTGTTAAGGCTTCTGGTAAAGTTTATACACAGACACACACAAACACCCCACAATTTGCCTCTGAGCATGAGAATAAAACACACAGCCAACTTTTTTGTCTTTTCATCCCCACCCCAACCTCCTTTTCTTGTCCTAGGAGAAAACCAGGTCTTATATTAATTCCATTTAGGGTTTTTCTAGTCCACGGTTACTCGTCATTTTTTCACCAAAACGCAGCTTGGGGCTATGTGTGAGCTGGCAAAATGCAGGGGCTGGTGTCTTGGCTGCCACAGCAGAGTACAGCTGCTGTCTGCTTGCTGAGCCCTTGTCTCAGCCCGTTTGGGGTTGGGCTCGTGTTATATTTCTGCAGCTAAATTCAAGACTTGAAGCATGCTGTCCTGGAAAGCACTCAGTCCTACCATTTTATCCTCCCGATTGCTGTGCTTGGAATTTAGCCCAAAGCAAGTTTTCACTTCAGGCAGGTTAAAACTTGGATTTACCAGCTTGTGGTGGAGCTAATTATCGATCACTCGTGGAGGGAACCCTGTCCCAAGTGAGACTTAAAAAGAAGTTTTTAAATTTTGTTTTCTAAAAGCCCAACCTGCCTTTGAGCCATAAATTGTATTTCTTTCCCTCTCTCCACCCACCCACCCCAATTTACATAGTGACTGTCAGCTGTTTCAGTCACTATTGGTTGTGCCTGGGTAGGAGCCTCCATCTTTTCATGGTGTTCATCACAGAAGCAGGATAGATCTCTCTGGATGAAAAATGCAGACTGTGACTTTCCCTTTTCTTTTCTCTCCCCCCCCCTTTTTTTTTAAAGCTGTTGCTGAAATGGGTTTTATTTCAGGTAACAAAACCTTTTTATTGCCACACTGTTCATTTTACTGAAAGGAAAGAGGAAATGTGTATGGATTTGTAACTTGAAACTAGGCCAGACTGTTTTGGCTTTGCCCAGCAGACAAAAATACGGATATTAAACAAGTTTTAAGAAACTAAACTTGATGGTTTGTTGCATTTGAACTGCTGGTTGGTCCTTATGCTATGGGGGCAAAGACACGTGGCACAACCTGAGAAACCAAATGCGTATCACATTCGTTAGGATAATGCAGAATGATCAAACAGCATATTAGGTGCCATAAAATACTATTACCCATCCACAAAGGGAACAAAAATATTCAGTGGAGTCATGGTTCTGGCAACACTTTCTGTTGGAACATTTGAGTTCATAATTGATATAACTACAGTGGTACCTCAGGTTACATACGCTTCAGGTTACATAAGCGTCAGGTTACAGATTCCGCTAACCCAGAAATAGTGCTTCAGGTTAAGAACTTTGCTTCAGGATGAGAACAGAAATCGTGCAGCGGTGGCGGCAGCGGGAGGCCCCATTAGCTAAAGTGGTACCCCAGGTTAAGAACAGTTTCAGGTTAAGAACGGACCTCCGGAACGAATTAAGTTCTTAACCCGAGGTACCACTGTAATTCTACTTCTTAAACGCTCCAAAATTTGGAGGTTTGCAAATATATGGAGTCTTGGTCTTGCATATAATTGTAAACAAAGAGTGGAGGAAACCTTGGCAACAGTGACGCCAGGAGCAAAAATAATTTCCCTGCCATCAGTGATTGCTCGATGATAGAACATTGATTTGGGGCTATTTGCATACGAGAGATTTAATATGGAATTGCAGAGGTTGGCTTCTTTTTCTTCACTTACAAAATGAGAGCCTAGGTTCTGTGAATCTATATAAAAGAGCAGTAGATTTTACTGGATCCAAAGCAACCATGGTTGTAGCAGATGCTCTGGGTTTTAAATTTTACTTGCATCACGCCTGTGGTAGCTCAGCTGGTAAGAGCATGAGCCTCTTAATCTCAGGGTCTGGGTTCAAGTCCCATGTTGGGTGAAAGATTCCTGCCTTGGACTAGGTGCCCCTCATGGTCCTCTACAATCCTATGATTTGTGGTGGTATGTGGAATCAGGCCTCATGCAAATTTCTATTTTGCCTTGCCAGTGCAGATTCTTCCTTTTATCACTAGAGGGCAGAGTAATTGCAAATACTATGTGAGAAATTTGTGACTTGCGAACACTCTTACCTTGTCCTGAAAGAAAGACAGATTCCTGTGAGTCCAAAGCACGCACTCACAGGGAATATTTATGCGGGGGGTCAAATTTGACCAGGGGGTCCGGCGCGCTTCCTCCGCGCAGCTCTGCTCTTCCCCCTTGGAACCTTTGACTCCAGCAGAGTAAACACAGCAGAAGCAGAAGCCGGAACGTTCTGTCGTGTGGTGGCAATAACTCAGAATGACACGCAGCTCTCCTTATCTTAAAGTCTTTATTGCTGTACAGATCAACACATCGTAAATCTTCCCGGTGAGACGCAGCTCATGTTGCTCCTTTCTCCATGGAGCCTAACACGCAGACTGAAAGCACACGGAGAAATCCACGCCCCTTCCGTGTTCTCTGCCCGCCCTCAGAATGTGAGGCGTCATCACTCAGAACTCTTAACCCTGTAAGTTCTGAGCCCCCTCAACACCCCCTCTCGAATCACATTCTGAGAGGACTTCTGAGTGTTCAACACCTTCCCCATTGCCTTCCGCCCCTTCCTGGCATCGTTGTTAGGCACCTGTTGAACCCCACAAACCTCAGGTTCGCACTGTGCGAAACCAACCCACGCATTTGTGACCTGAAACCTCTCAGGTGGAATTCCCTTTGTTGCCCTTGAAGACCGCCTGGGCACAAACTGGGGTTCTTCTCCTGACCCACTGGGGCCAGCATGTGCGTCTTCCTCATCAGAAGACTCCCCCTCTGACTTGACACGTCTGTGAGCTTTCTCCATTATGCGCACAGGAGATGAGGGCTCACTCTTGGACACTCCCTTAACAACCTGTGGAGACGCCCTACTCTGTTCAGGGACCTGGTCTCCACCAGCAGGTTCAGGCTCTGGCTCTCTTTCCTCCTCAGCGTCAGACAGACAATCTGAGTGAACGTCAGAGCGCACTTTGCGCCTAGCCCAGCCATCCTGCTCAAAGAACTCAGCCTGTTTACTGACCAGAAGCTTGGTCTGATCACCTTCTGGGTATGCGAATCTCCACCCCTTGGTCGCGGGTTCATACCCACAGAAGATCATTTCCTGGTACCTTGGACCACCTTCTTGCTGCAACCACTTTGGTACAGGCACCATGGCCCTGCAACCAAAAGTGCGGAAGAAATGCACAAGCGGCTTCTGCCGATGAAGCAGGAAATACGGGGTGTCACCTACCACTGCATTGTAGCACCTGTTCATCGTGAAATTGGCCGTTTTTACCGCCTCCCCCCAAAAACTGTGAGGCAAACCAGAGTCATCCAGCAGAATTTCGGATGCTCGAACCAGAGCTTTACTCCTCAGCTCTGCCACGCCACTCTCCTGAGGAGAAGTCACCTTGTGACGTATCCCCCTCTGGCGAAAGAAACCCTTTAGAGCAGACCCAGTGACCTCAGAACCACGGTCAAACTGGAAACCTTGCACCTTGGTGGAGAACCTCAGTTTCACCTCTGCAACCCAATCCTTGATCAGTTGCGTTGCCTCATCCTTCGTTCTCAGCGTGAACGCCCATGAGTTCTGCGTAAAATCATCTGTCAGCACCATCAGCCACTTGGCCTTGCCCAGACTTGGCTGTGGCATACCTACAAGGTCTGCATGCATAAGCTCAAAAGGCTTTGTGGTGACCCTCTCCACCCTGGGATGGCTAAATCCCTTGTTTCTGGCTTTCCTGCAAGCCTTGCACTTCAAAGGTTTACCACATTCTTTTACCTTGCAACCTTTGGTGCACTCTGATAACAACTGGACGTCCTCACAGGACCCATGTGACATCCTCTTGTGCCACACGCAAGCACACGACACATGAGTGTGGTCAGTGGCTTTCCCCTCACCCTCGAGAGGTGATTCCAGAACAAAGAGGTTGTTCTGATTTCTTTCAACACGTACCAGTTGCTCTCCACCTCTGGAAATTGTACAAACATCATTTTCAAAACTCACAGAATATCCCTCCTGTAAAAGAGAAGGTACAGACAGCAAGCAATGCTTTATCTCAGGGAGAACATAAACCTTCAATTCAGCCTGTAAAAAAGAGACAAACAAGTTAGAAATATGGGTTACACGGCCCTGTGCACCTGTAGCAAATCTAACAGTTTTCTCAGTTGAAACAGCTTTGCAGTTCCACATTTGTCCATCAGGTGGCGCTGTTACCAAATGGGCATTCGCAGCTGAGTCAACAACCCAACGTAGGACCCTCCCCCCACTGGAGTTGTCCTTCTTTGTTGCCTTAGCAACTGACTTGACCTTGGAGCTCTCGCTGCAGGTGGTGTTGTCCAAAACTGCCATCGAAGCAGACAGTTGAAAAACGCTGTCCTCCCCTTCCGGCCGACCCTGGGACTTTCCACGCTGGCCTCTTCTCCCGGGCTGGTTCCCATGGGAAACGACCTTGGGCGCATCCTGCCTTGGCTCTTTCGCTCTCTGTGGGCAGTTGCGTCGCAGGTGTTCAGCCGAGGCACAAACAAAACATCGCCTAGTGCCTTTGGTCTTCTCTGCCCTCCCAACCTCTCCAGCAGCTCTCCTTGAGGCTTTTCTGCTGTTGGGAAAATGGCTTTTGGCTTCTGCTGTGGTTTCTCTGCAAACCCCTTTCAGCTCCTGCCAAACAGCCTGGGCACTCTCAAGACCCTTGGAATGGCCTCTCTGGCCTGCACCCCCAAACTTGGATGCACAGCCTCCAGAGGAACAGCTAGCCACTGCTTTCCTCTTCCCAGCTTCCAGCAGCTTTGCAGCATGCAGCTCATACGTAGGGGCATTCCGGCAGCCCTCCAACACAGTCCCAGCCCCCTCTGGGCCTTCTGGGCATTCCTCAGCCTCTGTGCAGCATCTGGCCCCCTCTGGGCCTCCAGCCCCCTCTGGGCTTCTTGAGCATGGTGCTTCCTCAGAGCAATTCTCAGCCCCCTCTGGCCTGGCTCCCACTCTCTCCAGTGCCTGCCTTCTCCCGGCCCAGGGCTTGCTCCCGTCCACCTTATCAAAAGGGATTGACGACTTCTGGCTGTCTGCCATCTCTCCCCGGGGGCCCAGCTTACTTACAGGTACCTCCCGGTCCGGCAGATCCTTCCCAGCGAGCTCCCTTCGGCTGGCTCCAGCTACTCCTTAGCTGGCCTTCTCATCGGCTGGCCTCCGGCTGCCGCCTCCTCACACGCACGAACGTTGCTTATCTTTATTGCTGGTCTCCCATAACCTATGCGGGGGGTCAAATTTGACCAGGGGGTCCGGCGCGCTTCCTCCGCGCAGCTCTGCTCTTCCCCCTTGGAACCTTTGACTCCAGCAGAGTAAACACAGCAGAAGCAGAAGCCGGAACGTTCTGTCGTGTGGTGGCAATAACTCAGAATGACACGCAGCTCTCCTTATCTTAAAGTCTTTATTGCTGTACAGATCAACACATCGTAAATCTTCCCGGTGAGACGCAGCTCATGTTGCTCCTTTCTCCATGGAGCCTAACACGCAGACTGAAAGCACACGGAGAAATCCACGCCCCTTCCGTGTTCTCTGCCCGCCCTCAGAATGTGAGGCGTCATCACTCAGAACTCTTAACCCTGTAAGTTCTGAGCCCCCTCAACAATATTGTGCACATAATTAATTCAATTTTGTTATTTAAAGCATTTCTACCTTGCTATTCCTCGAGAAGAGGCCAAGGTGGCCCGCAAAAAAATAAAAGCATTATCAAGGGGAAAGATCCAAAAACGTAAGATCTGTGACCCAGTTCCATTAAAACCATTTCCAGTATTGTTCATTGCTCAGGCCTTGCCTCTTACTGATCAACCTCAGCTACTGTCATGCATAGGTTTTGTTTTATGATTTGTATCACTCAGTCGCCCCCAAATACAGTGGTACTTCAGGTTACAAACTCCGCTAACCCAGAAATAGTGCTTCAGGTTAAGAACTTTGCTTCAGGATGAGAACAGAAATTGTGCTTCGGCGGCTCGGCAGCAGCAGGAGGCCCCATTAGCTAAAGTGGTGCTTCACGTTAAGAACAGTTTCAGGTTAAGTACGGACTTGTGGAACGAATAAAGTACTTAACCTGAGATACCACTGTACAGGGATGCAGCAGAAATTGGTTTTCTCAGAGGAAGCTGTTGGTCATCTCAGCCCGAGTAATTGCTCTGGGCTTGCTTCTTTCCGGTCCAGAAACATGTCCAGAAGAGTATTGTGCAGAAGAATGGAGTGGAGTCTTCTATGGCCGTGTCATTTTCACTTCTAAATTATAAAAAATAAACATTTTGGAGTTTAACCATGAAGTGACCTCCAGTTCAAAGCCTGGAATATATGTGTCTCAGCTATCAGAAGTTTAGAAAACACTGATAAAATTTTATTCTGCAGGATTGCTTCATAATTTAAACGGTGCTTTATTTCATCAGATGTGTTATCTGGTTTGTAGTATTGTAAGACCGAGATGGGGAACTGGTGGCCCTCCAGATCTTATGCCATTCAACTGCCATCATCCCTATTTGCCATGTTGACAGGAGCAGATGGAAGCTGGGATTCAGCAACATCTAAAGGGGCTTCAGGTTCCCCATCCTAAAGATCTAACAGTATCCTGGATGTTCACTGAGCTCCAGTGAGGTAAAGGCTGTGCAGAAAAGAGAGGATCCATTTCTGTCAAAGGAGCATGCAGCCTGCAATAGACAGACATGTACAGCAACTCGTTCAAAATGCAAACGGCATATGATTTTATATTCCTTCAGGTGTGGCAATTCAAAGCGATTCTATGTGGCAGGCATGTGTTTCACAAGGAGCTGCTGATCACTATTCTACCAAGAGTGGCAAATTTGAAACAGGTCTGTGAACTCCCATCTCATTGGACAGGAATGACCAGGTGGCATCTTTTCCCCCTTAGCTAATTTTGCAACATCCTGAAGGAGCTGGGTCTCCAGTATGAATGATAAGAGAAGAAAGAACTTAGTCCTCCAATAGCCATCTTGTTACTTCATCTTTACCCAATTTACACCAGAAATTTCCACTGCAGTCTTGATCTTGGAAGGTGGACGTCATCTGAGAGGGTGTTGGATCATGTATAAATAGGCTCTGAGCACAGCCCTAAATCCCGGTCCTGGGATATACCTAGGTGTTGACAAGGTCCCCAACTGTGTCTTGCTATTTTAAGTGGCTGCTAAGTTGCTTTCTAAACTGACCCCTCTGCATCTTAGCAATGAAGATCCAGGAAGATAACTCTGTTACGGCCAGCGAGGGCTCTTCGATGTTATCCAAGCCAATCTAGTTTTCTTCTGGGGTCATGTTAATTACCCCCCCCCCCCGGTGCTTGTCCTTCCAGCAGAAGCACCAAGAAATAGACAAGGACATCCCAGGGTAACTGTTGGACATAATGATTTTGCAAATACCAGCTCCAGATTTAGGGCAGTGTAGCTGGTTGTTCCCCTGCACACGGCTCCAACCCAAGGGGGCACAAAATAATAGTAACAGTAATACCTATATTTATATGAATACCTGCTGAGATCCATAAAAAAGCAACTGTACCAAAAGGAATTATTGTGAAAATAATATTTCGGGACGGCACCAAATTTTGTCCTCACTCCAGGCACAATATTACCAAAGTCCACCTCTGCAAATACCATCTCTTCTAATGATGTTTTTATTAACAGGGAATATTTCTAGTCTTGGAAGATGTTGGATTTCTCCAGAATGTGTGCATTGTATGCTAAGAGCTGGAAGTATCCCAAGGCAGCCTTGAAACTTTTTTTAAAAAAAATAATTAGCTGCCTAGATCTATATTCCCTCATCCAAATTCTGCCGGGTTCTGCTGCTGCTAGTCAAAGTAGTGACGGGCTATATACTAGCCTCATCAGTGCAAGCTACAATCATGTTCATAACTGGTGTTTTCTTTGATACCGTTTGCTAAACCCAACAGCAAAATCAAGAAGCGCCCCTTCCTATTTGTGTGGCTATCCTAAAAGTCCAGGAACCATTTAGTACAATAATCTTAAGCGGAGCTTGGGTGAATGAACAGTTCATCCCTGACAGAGGGATTTACGTATAAGCTAAACAAGCTATAGTGGGGCCCCCCCAAAAAATTAAAGGGGGGAAAATGGATGTACATTTCCAAACGTGGGTGGAGCTGTGGGTTAAACCACAGAGCCTAGGACTTGCCGATCAGAAGGTCCTTGGTTCGAATCCTCGCGACGGGGTGAGCTTCTGTTGCTCGGTCCCTGCTCCTGCCAACCTAACAGTTTGAAAGCACGTCAAAGTGCAAGTAGATAAGTAGTTACTGCTCCGGCGGGAAGGTAAAAAAAAAATGGCGTTTCCATGCGCTGCTCTGGTTTGCCAGAAGTGGCTTAGTCATGCTGGCCACATGACCTGGAAGCTGTACGCTGGCTCCCTCGGCCAGTAAAGTGCGATGAGCGCCGCAACCCCAGAGTCGGCCACAACTGGACCTAACAGTCAGGAGTCTCTTTACCTTTACATTTCCAAAATATAAGATAAAAAACAAAGTAAAACCTATATACAGCAGCAATGTTTTGTGTTGTGTAGGCTCCTATTTGTTATGTGCAAATAGCTTTAGATACCTAGTAGGTCCAGAAATTACCATATAGCATCTATTCAACACAAAAAACAGCGACAATTTGTTGTTGACAAAGGACAGCTGGCCATATAAAGGGCCCCGTTACCTTCAGTAGCTTAGGGCCTCATCAAACCTAAATCTGGCCTTGGGTGAACTAAGTAAGAGATCCCTGCATTGCAGGGAGCTGGGCTACCGGGTGACGCTGGTGTCCCTCAGAACTCTATGGTCCTATGAGAACGCGCGCAGGCGCAGCTGCCGCTCTTTGGGAGGGGACGGGCGGACCTTTCAACCATAGAGTTGCCCAGCGGGATAGCTGGGCACAGCAACCCCTCGTTGCCTCACTTCCTGTCTGTGTCTGTGTGTGAGAGACAGAAAGGTGACGGCTGTACCGGAAGCGCAAGGCCGCCTACAACTCTCGGGCTTCTCTCCCATTCTCTTCGCCTTGGCGTCCGGGGACGACGACGACGACTCGGCGCATCTCCTGCGAGGACTGCTTGCTGAGGGGGCCCGGCATCCTGAGCGGCGAGAGATACCGCGCAGCGCAGGCCTTTTCGCGTACGAGGCGCGCGCGTGCTGCACGGGCGCCTTTACCTGCCAACAGGTGTTTCGTTTCCCAGAGCGACCCCCGTCCGGCCCGCGCTCCCCTCCCCGGCCCCGGGATGGCCCTCAACAAATCAATGCACGCGAGGAACAGATACAAGGACAAGCCGCCGGATTTCGCTTACCTGGCGTCCAAGTACCCGGAATTTAAACAACACGTGCAGATAAATTTGTCCGGGAGGGTGAGGTAAGTTCTCATTAGCATATGTATGTATTCTGTATAATACGGTATAATATAGTATTATTATTATTATTATTATTATTATTATTATTATTATTTATTTATTTGAAATCAATTTTTTAAAAAGTTTCAGGAGAGTCTTTATGTATGTTACAGTTGCTGCCAGAATTCTAATCGCAAAAGGCTGGAAGGGAGAGGATATTTCCATCTAAATTAGAATGGCAAAACAAAATGAGAGAGTGCGCTGAACTGGCGAGATTATCAGCAAGGTTAAGGGACGTTACAGATGGAAAATTTATCAGAGAGTGGGATATATGCAGAGTATATATAAAAGAACATTGTCAAAAGATCAATCCGTTGGCAGGTCTTGATTGAGCTTCGGTGTGTAAGTAGGATAATTTTATAAAATAAAATTTATAGTAAGTCAAATAACATAAAGAAAGTAAAGTTTAAGCGCATATTTAAGGAACTTAATTTTGGAACGCAAGAGGAAGATCGGAGGTCTTGTCAAATTGAATCACAGATGGATGTACAAAGCAAGTACTAGTTAAAGAATGAATAATTGTTTATTGTTTATTTCGTATTTTGCCTGTAACATCCATTGCATATTTCTGCCATAAAGTTTTCAACCTATAAAGCATTTAAAAACTGGGCGGGGGGAGAAATGAAATCATTTTTATTTAATTTTACAAATATGAATTTATAACATTCCAAATGCGTATCCATATATAGAGATTACTCTGAATCTTGAGACTTTCCCCGCTCCATGGGTCCTATTGTCAACATTTACAACTGCATATTATGCCATACAAAAATAATAGTATTATTTATATAATATAGTAATATTATATTATAGAAATAATACTATAAATAATATCTATATAAATAATATTATAAATAATAATTTTATTCTTGTCAGTAGCCTAATATAATGTAACATAATTATAATTATATTAGGCTGCCAACAAGAATCGCACTTCATGCTGGTAGCAAAAAGGCAAGGTTTTTTGTGGGGTTTTTTGCCCTGCATCCAAAAACTTGAGCCACTTGGGGGTTGGAGGAGGAGGAATCACAGAATTGAAGAGTTGGAAGGGAGCCCCCCTCCCCCGGGGTCACTTAGTCCAACCTGCTGCAATGCAGGAATCTTTTTACCCTATGTGGCATCCAGAGCCATGTTACTGAGATTAAGTGTCTTATGCTCTACCGGCATAAACTGGAGTTTAGGATATGCGTTGTGTTCATTTGCAGGCACGGGCCTGGTTCAGCCTTGGAAATAAGCCCACAAATGCTACTATAGTCATACCTTGTGTTGTGCTCTGCTCTTCTTACGGACTTTCAGCTTACGAACATGGCAAACCCAGAAGTGTTTACTTCCAGGTTTGCCGCATGCACAGAAGCGATCTGTGCGCTTTGCGCATGTGCAGAAGTGCTTGATCATCGCACACATGCGTGGAAGAGGCGCTCTAGTTGCGGACTTTTTGGGGTGCGAATGGCACCCCAAAACAGATTAAGTCTGCAACTAGAGGTACCACTGTAGATCACTAAGAGACTAGTAGCTTGCAGTTTCCATTCCAGCCACAGAGGAGGGAAGCCCCTTACTTTGCAGAGAGGTTTGACCACAGCGCACCAAACCGAGCTCCTCCTCATTAGTGCCCCCAAGTGGATATCTTTATTCTCTTCCCACCTCCACTGAAACAGCTTTTTAACCTCTGGAAACTTACTGGCCCAGCCAGCTTTCTGTACTGAGTAGAGTGGTGAGATAATCAGGCTTGGGTTGAACAACAAGGCCTCAAAGCTTTTTCTTTCCTTTTAAATTCCCTGCTACTCTTATTTGCAAGAGTGAACATAGCCAAGTCTGGCATCTGTAGTGCATTCCACACTATGTTCCTTGATGCAAAACAGGAATTCTTCAGCTTACCTATATCTTGTGCCTTTCAGTGTGAACTTCAAGGATCCAGAAGCGGTGAGAGCCTTAACATGCACCCTGTTGAAAGAAGACTTTGGACTACAAATTGACATACCTTTGGAAAGGCTCATTCCGACTGTCCCCTTGAGGCTCAACTATATCCACTGGGTCGAAGATCTGATTGCTCAGCAGGACGCTGCTGCTAAAGATTCAGCTACATGGGGAATAGACATAGGTATGCTTCGTGTTGGTGACTTGCAGATCAGTCCTAAGTCCCACTACACATGTGGGCCACTTGTGTTGTCACAATATCGCCATAATTTAGCCTTTGTCCTGTGAGTTCCCAGCACAAAAGTTGAGAAGGAGCAGGGGAATGCTATTACAAAAAGCGCAGAGCAGAGCATCAGCCACACACCCCAGCATGTAATGGGAGAAGACTGTCTATGCTCCCATGATAACCAGCCCACTCACATCAGTGGGGAGACACCTCTATGATGTCCCCTTCCCCATACATAACCCACCAGGCAAAATGACACCACAGTGCCCTCCCATGTAATGAATTGGGGTTGTTGTTTATGTCCAGGAGTCCTGAGAGAGGATACATATAAGAGTTTTAAGAAGTCGGGTGTTTGCAAAGCTATTTGTGTGAACTTGTAAAGTTGACACAAAATGTCCTTTCTACATAGTTTTGATCACCAAAGATTTCCCGCATCAACTCTCATGCATGTGATATGAAGCCACATTTGCCTTTGTTACTTTCTCCCTTTCAGGGGTTTATGTACTTCTGTGGGTGTGCTCTGACTGGGTGTAGATTTAGTCTGAATCCATTGTGAAGGAGTAAGTGCTTTTTGACCATACAGTCCAGTGGATTATTTTTCATTCATGCCACTTCTGTAGCTGGTACAGAGTTCTTCTGAGGACAGCGTTGTGGTGAGGCAGAGGTGGTTAGAGCAGGCCTTATTTCGCCTGCTTGTGAAACATCAAGTGTTGCAAGGTATTTTGTGGAATAGGAAATACTCTTCTCAAACAGTGGCACTAAGTAGAAAGTAATTTAGCATGTTCTACCTAATAGTACTTGCTGACCAACTGGTAAAATCCATATATTGATAGATAGATAGATCCTTAGAAAATGCATTCTGGGTTGTTTATTTTGAATGCTCTGCGGTGTTTTAACTTTTGCACTTTTCTTGGGTGTGTTGCAGGAACAGGTGCCTCTTGTATTTACCCATTACTCGGTGCAACTTTGAATGGATGGTATTTCATTGCAACAGAAGTGGATGATGTGTGTTTCAGCTTTGCCAAGAAAAATGTGGAACAAAACAACTTATCCAACCTTATAAAAGGTATCATTATATCCCTCTTGTCCCAATCTTATGCTGCAAAGTAGTTTGCATACAGGCAAAATTATCCATGCATTGCATTATTTTGGGGCAGAAGCCGAGAGTTTTGTTTATACAGTGGTACCTTGGTTCTCAAACTTGATCCATTCCGGGAGTCCGTTCAGCTCCCGAAACTGTTCGAAAACCGAGGCATGGCTTCCAGTTGGCTGCAGGAGCTTCCTGCACTTAATCGGAAGCCTTGTCGGACGTTCGGCTTCCGAAAAATGTTCACAAACCAGAGCACTTCTGGGTTTGTGGCATTCAAGAGCCGATTTGTTCAACAACCAAGCCATTTGGGAACTAAGGTACCACTGTATTTAATGATTCCCCCACCTCAAATTTTTGTTGGAGACTAGTGCCAACAGAGAAGAAAACAATCCCCAAAATTCCTAACTGCCTTCCCAATCAACCCAACCTGTAAAGAGCAGAGAAAGAAAAAAGGGGGAGAGGTTAAAAGAGAATGGAATGGGGTGGCTGGCAGGAAGATGGCCAAGAGGAAGCACAGCAACAGCAGAGGTTAGGGGACCTAAACTCTGAGAGATCTGGTGTATTACTCCTCAAAGTGGATTGCTTGTTCAGCTTCTGCTACTGAAGTGGATCTCCAATCACCGTTGGAAAAGTGAGCAACTAATTTTTGAGGTCTAACAATAGTGACATAATAGCATTTGTATTGTGAATGTCCATGATGCGGCCAACATGTTGTGCTATGGTTATGATATTAAGCTTTCCACCTTTATAAAAGTGGGTTGCCTTTGTCTTTTTTGTCTGAAGTAGCATATCACGATTTCTAGAAGCTCAGTTGAAAGTAAGCAAATGTCTGGTTTTCCCTAACCCTCTGTGCTTCCTTTTCTTTCAGTGGTTAAAGTACCACAAAAGACACTCCTGCTGGATGCCTTAGAAGAAGAGTCTGGGGTCGTCTATGATTTCTGCATGTGCAACCCTCCTTTTTTTGCCAACCAGCTGGAAGCAAAGGTATGTTGATTGCTGATCCTCTGCCCTGGGCTTCTCCTGTTTGTGTTGACACATGCTCATTCTGGAAAGGCCCCTTCACAGTTGAAATGCTTGAAGTATAATTTGATGCTGTGCAGGAAGACATTTGGGAGAGGCGGAAGAACCTAAGCATCTGTAAAGTTTTTCATACAGTCAGTTTGCATGGCTACGGAAGCAATCTAAGAGGTAATGATGCCCACTTTCATTCTTTACCAGGGAGTAAATTCTCGTAATCCCAGAAGACCCCCTCCCAGCTCTGTCAACACTGGAGGGATCACTGAGATCATGGCTGAAGGAGGAGAGCTGGAATTTGTCAAGAGAATAATCCACGATAGCCTGCAGCTTAAAAAAAGATTACGGTAAGAATTTAAGTATAACATTTTTATTGTTTATATGCCACCCATCTGACTGGGTTGCCCCAGCCACTCTTGGCAGCTTCCAACAAAACATAAAAAACGCAATAAAATATCAAACATTCAAAACTTTCCTATACAGGGCTGCCTTCAGATAACTTCTAAAAGTCAAATAGTTGTTTATGGGAGGGCGGCACTGCTGAGAAGGCCCTCTGCCTGGTTCCCTGTAACTTTACTTCTCGCAGTGAGCAAACTGCCAGAAGACCCTCGGAGCTGGATCAAATAAATCAAATAAAAACTTGTTGTTTATAGCCAAAGGCCATCACAATCCAACATTAACAATAAAAAATAAATCATTTAAAATACGCACATAATAACGAGAATATCAGTATCTTCACCGTAGATTAAAAGCAAAAAAATCAATCCTCTCCAGTCTTCATAGGAAATAAAATAAAATCATCATCATCATAATGTTGATGATTTATACAACTGAAACCACTGATTAAAATGTATTTGTGA
Source organism: Podarcis raffonei (assembly GCF_027172205.1). Taxonomy (NCBI): domain Eukaryota; kingdom Metazoa; phylum Chordata; class Lepidosauria; order Squamata; family Lacertidae; genus Podarcis; species Podarcis raffonei. Next base: position 16,267,358 of record NC_070614.1, read on the forward strand.
TGTGGCACGAATTCCAGGGCTTGGAATAAAGTTGTTGGGCTTTGGTTTTGAGCAGCTGTTTTGCTCTAGTGGGAGGAAGAAAAGGTGCGCTCTTAACGTTATTTCCAAATCTTGGAGTGTGGTTCACCCATGACTGTAATAGAGTCTGCAGTTGTTCCTCAAAGCATTTTCCCTTTTCAAATTGGCAGTCATGAGACCTTTGAGTTTTGAAACTTGAACCCCCTAAGAGGCTAGTTTTGAGAGAGCTTAGTCTGATTTCTAAACTCTTTGGTTCTGAAATGTCTTTGATTACTGCAGGTGGTACAGTTGCATGCTGGGGAAGAAGTGCAGCCTGGCACCCCTGAAAGAGGAGCTTCGGGTCCATGGGGTAAGCATTTCTGTAAACACACAGCAGCTATCTGTATTACATCTGTTTGCAGCTGCACTTTCCATTTGTGTAAAATACTAAACGGTTTTTCCACTGGCAGGCTGCAGAACCTGGCACCCCTATCTATCTAACACACTACTTGAAAGGAGGTCCCACCGACTGCAGTGGCCCTTAGATCCTTAGACACCAACCTTAGTCAACACAGCAGAGTTCGAGAATTTAATGCACAATGGACAAAAGTAGCAGCATTCCTCATGCATTAAAACCTGTTTTTTTAGAGGTGTGTTCTCACCAACAACCAATATGGGGTACACCGCGAGACATGTATCTCCCTTCGGCTGCATGCAGGGCTCCTCAGCCCAGCCCAGTTGCGGCTGCCGGACGGGCTGTCCTTCGGAGCCCCTTTTGCAGAAGTTCTAGTACTTGGATTGAAAATGCAGCTGAAAATAGTGGTAGCCTTTTCAATGCTCCACCTGTCTGATAAACAGCAAAGATAGACCTCCCTGCAAGGAGAAAAAGAGTGTGCCAATCCTGTTGTGCCAGCTTTCTAACTACAGGGAGTTGTTTTCTGTGGGAGAGCACTCAACACTGCATCTGCAGTCTGAAGTAGCCCAGTCAGTCCTGTTTATGTTTGTATCCTGCTTTTTCTTCCACTGAACTCATTTTAATCACAGGAATCCAAGGTGTGCCACCATGTAGGAACTAGCCTGACCTAGACTTGCTTAGCTTCAACAAGGTGGCTGCATCTTACACCTAATTCTTCTTATAATGCTTTATTTGGCTTTTACCTCTAATCGGAAAATCCGCTGCTTGTGGTGGTGGTGTGTGGCTTTGGCAGTAGAGTGCGGTAGAGCTGTGAGCAGGCTCAAGCCTCTTCCTTTCCCCCGCGCAGAAACATCAGGCGGCGGGCTCAGGAGGGCGAGTTCCCACGCTCTGCTGGACCCCTAGGACCCCCACTCCTCTGTGGGTTTTTTTTTGGGGGGGTCTCCTAGCCCTGGCGGGACGCGGGTGGCGCTGTGGGTAAAACCTCAGTGCCTAGGACTTGCCGATCGTATGGTCAGCGGTTCGAATCCCCGCGGCTGGGTGAGCTCCCGTCTTTCGGTCCCAGCTCCTGCCCACCTAGCAGTTCGAAAGCACCCCTAAGTGCAAGTAGATAAATAGGTACCGCTTTATAGCGGGAAGGTAAACGGCGTTTCCGTGTGCTGTGCTGGTGCTGGCTCGCCAGAGCAGCTTCGTCACGCTGGCCACGTGACCCGGAAGTGTCTTCGGACAGCGCTGGCCCCCAGCCTCTTAAGTGAGATGAGCGCACAACCCTAGAGTCAGACACGACTGGCCCGTACGGGCAGGGGTACCTTTACCTTTACCTAGCCCTGGCGCTTGCCCCCAAGTCTCTATCCACCAGAACCGTGTCGTCCTTTAAGCAGACAACATGGAGTGCACCGCCATTACCTCTGCAGCGAACCGGAAGTCTGCCTTCAGAGCATTTCCTGGCCTCCAGATTACTCTGCCCCCTTCCTTGTTCCTGCTCCATTCTACTGCACTATAGACCCAGCCTCATTTAGCTCCCTGTGAACTGGACAAGAAGTTATTTGTCTATGCTGCCCATGATCAGAGACTTTGGAGGAAAGGGTTAGACACCTATCTGTGTGTGTATGTGAAATGCTGTAATTTTGAGCTAAAAGAGTAAAATGCCAGCATGGGATGTTTTGGGGTCCCAGCTCAAAATACAGTAGTACCTTGGGTTACATACGCTTCAGGTTACATATGCTTCAGGTTACAGACTCCGCTAACCAAGAAATAGTGCTTCAGGTTAAGAACTTTGCTTCAGGATGAGAACAGAAATCGTGCTCGGGCGGTGCAGCGGCAGCAGGAAGCCCCATTAGCTAAAGTGGTGCTTCAGGTTAAGAATAGTTTCAGGTTAATAACGGACCTCCAGAACGAATTAAGTACTTTTCCCGAGGTACCACTGTAGGTCTGAAGTTGTAATGAGTTACTGAAGGAAATAACTCCCCAAACGTAAGACTGGCTTGCTATTTTTCTTTGTGTGCAGGTTCCTAAAGTCACCCACACCGAATTCTGTCAAGGTCGTACCATGAGGTGGGCGCTGGCTTGGAGCTTCTATGAAAACGTCAAAGTGCCAGTAAGTGCCCTTGTGTCTTTCCCGCAATTTGTTATCTTGTGTTGTCGCTTAGGACTCTCCCTTAATGCATCGCAAGCTCCTGAGTTTCCAAAGCAATTTACATAGGCCTGGTGGGATGGGGTGAAGAAGACCTCTGTTTGATAAACACACATTCAGATCTCTGATTAGTTGCACAAAATTACTTGAGTGATTACTCGAGTAATCAAATTTCTGTTCCCCCCCCCCTTTTGCTTCTTCCTTAGTTTCTTAACAGCATACGTCAACTATGTCAGTGAATGTACAGACTGTAACTATCAGATTCAGATGTACGAAATTCTCTTGGACCATAGTACATAACTGGCAGAAATTGAATTACGTGCTTTGTTCAATATGAGTTTAATTTTTTCCCCAATTGCTGCTGAACAGTTCATTTTTTTCCTCCCTCAGTCCATATGTAATGTATTTATTTTGCAATATTTGTGTTTTTGTGTTACACGTTCTCCCATTTCCCCTGTTTGGGGATTTTCTTTCTTTCCAATACTAATCATTCTAGCTGCTGTTGCTGTACGATGTAGTTCTTGGTTTGGGTCCTATGAAAGCTTAACTTACAGAAGTTCATAGAAGGAATATTTCCTATTACCTCTTCTCTCTATAGCCACCTGTGCCCCCCAAGATGTTATTCGGGGGGGGCGCTCCTGGACATCATGTGATGTAGCGCAGAGTGTTATTGAGGTGTGGGGATGGGAAATTTTCCTTCCGTGAACCCCCTTAAGTCACCACATCTTGATAGTAATTATTTAAAGGTAAAGGACCCCTGACAGTTAAGTCCAGTCGCGAATGACTCTGGGGTTGCGGCGCTCATCTCGCTTTACTATCCAAGGGAGCCGACATTTGTCCGCAGACAGTTTTTCCGGGTCATGTGGCCAGCATGAGTAAGCCGCTTTCTGGCGAACCAGAGCAGTGCACGGAAACGCCGTTTACCTTCCCACTGGAGCGGTACCTATTTATATACTTGCATTTCGACGTGCTTTCGAACTGCTAGGTTGGCAGGAGCTGGGACCAAGCAACGGGGGCCCACCCCATCGCGGGGATTCAAACCGCTGACCTTCTGGTTGGCAAGCCCTAGGCTCAGTGGGGACCACAGCACCACCCGCGTCCCTAACTATTTACACATTTTCTATTCATGTTCTGAATACTGCGTTACTATTCTTTAGGTTTTTAATTATACCATTTCCTCTTTCCCCCTCAGTCGCCTCCTTCTAAGAAACGAAAGCTAGAGAAGCCTCGGAAACCAATCACATTCCTAGTCTTGGCATCTACAGCTAAAGAGTTAGCTACTAAAGCTTCCTCAGTGGGGATTGATGCTGTTGAAGGGATGGCAGTAGTTGCAGCATGGATTAGAAAAATCCTCACCGACCTGAAGGTAATAGTAACTGCAACAATTCTCCCTTTGCCTTCCTCTTTTAAATGTGATGTCATTTCAGGAAGCGGCAAATTTACACCAACGAATCACACTAAAACTCTCTGCGCGTTTGCTTCAATAGGTGCAGCACAAATGCATTCCCTGCGGGAAAGACGAGATCAGTTTGTTCCTAACGGCAGTAGAAAACTCCTGGATTCACTTGCGGAGAAAGAAGAGGGATCGTGTCAGGCAGCTGCGCGAACTTCCTCGAGCCTCTGTAGATTTCCTCCAAGCCACAACAGAAGGAAAGAACCTGAACGATGCAAGTAACATCACAGAAGGCGACCAAGGTGGGCCTGCTGGAGGAGACAAGGAAGGACTTGCTGAAGATGACAGAGGTGGCCCTGGGGAAGACAACGGAGGTAGGTGCACAGAAGATGGAAAAGACAGATCCACAGAAAATGCATTGGCGGGACTTGGTTGCAGCCTTGGGTCACGAGAGGATGGCAGACTGAATAGAGCACCTGATACTGAAGAAGAAAACCTCGAGGGACATACCAAAGAAAACAGCCAAGCAGAGGAACCGGCTGTTGTTTTAGCAAGCTTAGAAGTTTCCAGTGATGGAAAAGAGGAGAGGTCCAAGGACTTTGGCACTGGTTGCCTAGGTATTGAAATTGGAGAGGGTGCCAACATCTCTAGTGAATGGTTCCTTTTCAAGTGTATGTTAGTTGTGAAGAAAGAAGGGGACGATTCTTTAGTAGAAATGCACTGGATTGAGGGGCAAAACAGAGACTTAATGAACCAGCTGTGTACCTATTTAAAGAACCAAATTTTTCGGTTGGCCACAACATGAGGATATATGTGAATGAGGAAGATTATGTTAGCCTTATTTTTGTAATCATGGCTTTTGTGTTAGCATATATTTAAGGACATCTTTGCTATGAAAAGTGGCCATTTTTAAATCACTTGTGAAGTTTGAAGTTCTGGAAATTCATAAAGGCCTTGAAAATAATTTGTGGATAGCATCCAGACTAAACTAGGTGCACTTAGTTCTCGTTGAAACCAATGTGAAAATTCAGTCATGACTTTAAGTTGCACAGACTTCAGTGGGAACTAAGTGCAAACTAGCATAATCCTGGACCCTACGCATTTTGTGTAACAAATTTTTAGCTGTTGAGATAACATATTAGAAAGCAGCACTGTGTCTGCCTTAAAAAGGTAACGTTGTTGTGGATTCTTCATTGGCTTTTCCATGTGCTTAGTGGAAATTTTCCACAGTTGTATCTGTCCCCTGTTTCCCTTGACAAGTGATATTATTGGCAACCATGAGTCAGCAGCTGTGTTCACAAGTCACAGTAAAGTGGGATGATGAACAATTTAACCTGAATGCCAACATTACTCCTGCTTTGTTCCTCTACTGATAATAAGCAGCAAACTATGATCCTTGGCTAACCATTACATTTGAAATCAAAACTCTGGTTTGTTTCACTCAAACCCCCGTTTGGTAAGCCAAGAACCAGAACGGCAAAGGGTATTCAGGTACAAGTTACAAAGAATTATGGGATGGATTGAAAATATATAAAGATACTTTAGAGACTTGGCAAGCATGTGTGACATACTAGAGCCAGGTGAAACATCCTAAACACTTCAAGTTGGGAAGAATTTGAGTGCCGTAAAATGGATATTGTAAAGAGAGCAAAACTGACTGTGTTAAGCTACATGATGATGTGATATATTGATTTTTTTATATTAAAAAAAAATCACATAATAAAATATTTTTTAAAAGCTGCTGTTCTTTTTTCAGGTGAACGAATTGTGCAATGCTGCACCTCTTTCTTCAAGCTCCCTACTGCCATCTGGTGTACAATTCATGCAGTTCTAGTCATCCCTCTAGTTGCTCTGTGCTTGCTGTTTGATTTTATATATATATAGCAGTTGTTTCTTCTCTCTAACCTTGTGAGCAGTGGGCCTAAGCTGGATTCTTCTGCAAAATGTGTTGTAAGGAACTTTACTGCAAGAACACACCATTGGGATGGAGGCTTTCTCTTAAGTAAGGGAGGAAAACATCTCCCTCTGGGGATTTAAACTTGCCTGGGGATTTAAACCAGGACTTAAAGCGAAAATCATGATTCTAGAACAAGAATGGGAAGCCAGTAACTCCCACCAGCTCCAGCCAATATGGCCAGGGATGATAAAGAACAATACAAGTTCTCTGCTGCAGTACAGGAAGCTGAGCAAAGGAAATGTCTGCAGAGGGACTGGGAAGGAAAGTGGTCAAGGTCATCTTTTCTTGGTGGCACTGGCCTACAAGCACCCAGTAGACAGAATTGATACCAACATTCCCACCATCTTTTACTGTCCAGAGAATGGGGCCAAAGGCCGATCTTGTACCGTTCTCTGGGCTCAGGCTAGCCAGCAGCAAAGAAACAAGCTTGAGTGATCAAGTGCTTGCTTGCTTTGTCAGACATCTGTATTCTCAGAACAGTTGGGTTTGACTTGGGATAAAGAGGAGAACACAGAATCATAGAGTTGGAAGGGACCCTAAGGGTCATCTAGTCTAACCCCCTGGAATGCAGGAATCTCAACTAAAGCATCCATGGCAGATGGCCAACCAACCTCTGCTTAGAAACCTACCAAGTGTCGTGAACTGGCAGGATGACAGAGAGGAGGAAGAGGATCCCGTCAAGGAGTGTAGCCAGCACTGGGACAAGCAGGGGATGGGGAAGGAAGTACAGGGTGACAGAGGATGGCGAAGGGGTGGGGTTAGGGCACAGGAACCAGAGCAGCAGGACCCAGAGCCAGAGGGGCCCCTGTCTCCAAAATGGTGGGCTCTGAAGCAGCAAGAGAGGTGCTCTAGGAAGCTGAGGCAAGCAAGGGCCCACAGCCCAGCTCACTAGCTGGCCAGGTGGAGCTCACTAGTTCTGGGAGGAGGTGTGTGATTCCTCAGCTGGAGAAGGCTTGGAACAGGTGAGAATCACATGCCTCATCAAGCCCAGGTGCTGCACTCAGCATGCAAAGTGCAAAAGGGAAGCAGAGGTGCTGTGTCTGTTCAATTGGCTTGGATGTTCCTGGACCTCTGCAGGGCTGTGCTTTGGGTTTGACTCTGGACCATATCCTGACAGTTGGACTTTAGACTTGCCCTACTTGGATCGAACCTGGCCTGCGTTTCCTGACCTTTTGGATTTTCGACTTTCCTTGCGTGGATTGATTTCTGGTCTTTGAACTTTGGACTTGACCTACTGACTTGCCACCAGGTAGGCCAGGGGTTCGGGACACCACAACCTCCTGAGGGAATCTGTTCCACTGTCCGAAAGTTCTTTCTGATGTTTAGCTGGAATCTTCTTTAAGCCATTGGTTTGAGTCCTACCCTCCAGAGCAGGAGAAAACAAGCTTGCTCCATCTTCCCATGAGACAGCCCTGGAGATATTTGAAAATGGCTATCATATCTCCTCTCACTCTCCTCATTTCCGAGTGAAACATACCCAGGTCTCTCAACATGGAGACTTCTGCTTGCTTCCTTGGGCATTGAACCCACAGTCTCGGTATTGGTTACATCTCCCTCTGACCCAACACCTCTTTCAGCTAAACCATTAACTTGTGGGTAGCATGGGCTGGTAATCGTGTGAATAAATTCCTGTTCTCGTGCAAACTTTGGAAATTCTACCAGCTGTGCACTGAGGCCCGTTGTCTGAAATTAATTCATTGCATGTGTTGTACCTGAAAATTTAACCTTGGTTGCCTTGAAGAAGTGGTTGCAATAGTTGCAAGCAAGTACTGTGTGCCATGACTGAACATCCTCTGCTGCTACAGATCCATTGCTAGAACTTGGCAGGTCCTGTTGGGTGACATCTGGATTTGTCATGCGCACTTTGTGGTTCTGTATTTGCTACTTTACACAGATGCTATACTACAATATCTTCAGTCTTTGCATTCAGACTGGGCCAATACAGTGTATCCTTTGCCTGATGTTTCTGGAGAACTGCTCCAAGATGTCCTTCATTAATCATTTGCAGGATACCTTTGTGCATCTCCTGGAATTGCCTGTCTACTCTTCTTTGAGCATCATGCCATTTTCTACAGCTCTGTCATTCTGAAAGTCCTGGACTGGCTTGGGAGCCTGTTTGTGCATGGGCTGTCCTGTCCTTATGCTTTCCCTTTGGAGAGTTAATGAACCAGCACTGTTTGTTGTCTGCTATTTAAACTGCCGTGCTTGCGGATGCAGGTAAGCATCATACAAACATGTGTACCTGTTTTTCCATGACTTCCTCCCCTTTCATTTATTGCGTATCTGCCGAGTGTTAAGGCAAGAAGTCTACCATTGGGATTTCTTTTCTGGATTTTGTATTTGATGAATAAGGCGGTATTTTTGCAGGTTCAGTATCTTAAATCAATGTCGTATGAGGATGTCAGTGCTCAGAGGAGAGAAATATTTAGTATGTTCTTGAGTAGTTTGTGAGCCATTTTCACTGCTACCAGCTGCTCCTTTCTCCAGCACTGTGACTACATTTCCTGTTCTAGTGACAATCTGATCTTCCAGCATGGTCCTAGCCAGCCCCTTCTCTCTTTGTCTTCCTGCTCTCTGAGAAATGAATTATTAATGGTGCATTAAATGGAGGCTGGCTGGGGGCCAAGGGATGGTGCTAATCAGGAGCTAATTGAGGAAGAAATGAGATACTCTTCCCAGCCGTCTAAGCATGGGGTACGCAGTGGCCTGTTACCAAAGGTGACCGCTTCGTAATGCCTAAGCTCTGGGGAATGGCGCATAAACAGCCAGTGGGGCACCCTGAGTGTAGCTGGATAGAATGCTGCTCTGCAGCCTTCCATAATTCCTCGCCTTTCCTTCCCTCTTCACCATCGCTTGCTGTCAAGGCTTATTTGAGGCAGGGGCCGTGAAGACTTTGCCCTGGAACCTGCCATTGGTTAGAACTAAGAAATTTTCACACCTCTGAGCAAGAGCCGAATGCCATTCCTTTTCTGCCCAATGACCAGAGTCTGTTTCCGCACTATGAACTATGGGGCAAGGAAGCATAATGTGTCTTCCTCTTGAAGAAGAAGAAGAAGAAGAAGAAGAAGAAGAAGAAGAAGAAGAAGAAGAAGAAGAAATTTATCATTTATAGCCCGCCCATCTGGCTGGGTTTCCCCAGCCACTGGGTGGCTCCCAACAAAATATTAAAAACACGATAAAACATCAAACATTAAAAACTTCCCTTAACATGGCTGCCTTCAGATGTCTTCTGTAAGTCAGATAGTTGTTTATTTCCTTGACATCTGATGGGAGGGTGTTTCACAGGGCGGGCACCACTACTGAGAAGGCCCTCTGCTTGGTTCCCCGTAACCTCACTTCTCGCAGTCAGGGAACTGCCAGAAGGCCCTTGGAGCTGGATCTCAGTGTCTGGGCTGAATGATGGGGTTGGAGACACTCTTATATACTGAGCCGAGGCCATTTAGGGATTTAAAGGTCTGACCCACAACACCTCTTTTTTAAGGAATTAACTACTGCATACCCTCCAAGTGTCCTGATCTTCCAGGGACAGTCGTGGAATTGCAGAAGCCATTCTGGTTTCTGATTTGACCCCAGAATGTCCCGCTTTTCCTCAATTGGACATCATTTTCATCGGAGAAAGATTGTAGGGGGATGCTATTGCTTACCTCTAATTTGTATCATCAGAGATGCTGGGATTCTAGCCTGTCTGAAAAGGAAAACTTTGGACAGATCCTGGCAGAAACAGATGACATATTTATTGAAGAAGGAGAAGGAGAAGAGGAGTTTGGATTTGATATCCCGCTTTATCACTACCCGAAGGAGTCTCAAAGTGGCTAACATTCTCCTTTCCCTTTCTCCCCCACAATATACACTCTGTGAGGTGAGTGGGGCTGAGAGACTTCAGAGAAGTGTGACTAGCCCAAGGTCACCCAGCAGCTGCATGTGGAGGAGCGGGGAATTGAACCCGGTTCCCCAGATTACAAGTCTACTGCTCTTAACCACTACACCACACTGGCTCTCAAATGCAAAGGGCAGAGCTAGCTGATGGCTCATCTTGGCCCTAACTCGTATCTCCCGGCTAGGCCTTGGTACATCCAGCTTCTTCATTACTTAGGTCAGCTTTTTCAAACCTGGCACTCTCCAGATGTTACAGACTTCCGACACTCATCTACCCCAGCTAGCTGATGGAATTTGTAGTCTAAAATTTCTGGAGGGCACCAGCTTGGGGAAGGGTGACCTAGACCAAGAGTTTCTCAGCACCCGAGTGCTCTCTGCCTTTGGGAAGTCTACAGTTGCTATCTGCTATTGCTGGCATATGTCACTTACCTCAGAAATCTATCCAATGAGATCACCAGAATTCTACTATTTATTTCCCAACAAACGGACCTCTCTGCATGGAGAAATTGATGTTTAGAGCATATCCCCTTTTTATTTATTTTTAATGTTATCCAAGGATAATCTTCCTTTTAGGTCGCTCATGCCTGATACACCCAGATTTCCATTTTAGCATCATGAGAAGAATGGAGGGAGCTACTCGAATGCCCAGTAGTGGCTGTTCAAAGTTATGATATAAAATAAAATTAGGTTTATTCTGCAGGGAAACGGTTATTTCTGGAGCAGTCGTGGAATCGGCTTGCTTGACATTTTCTTAGCCCCGAAGGCAGAGGTAACCTTCAGGAGATCAAGAGCATGTTCTTCACAGCAACAGCAAAGTTGGGGAGAGGGTTGAAAGAAAATTAGGGAGGGTGTGGATAGATTGGGTTTTGAGTTGTTTTGCTGTCTTGAAGTGAGAATGTAGCCATGCTCCACTCTCTCTTCCTCTGGGCATGTCCTTGAGAGTGTTCCTGATTGTAATCCCCTCCTCCTTCCCTGTTAACATAAAATGTGAACAACTTGTTCTGTGTGGGGTTAGACGTGCTATTAGTGAGGTGACCCTCTCAGGCTGCTGATTTCGGTGTTGTGAAAGGACAGCAGATTGTCGGCGATTCAGTTTGTTAGTGTTGGATTTTTGCTGCCAGGAAAGCAAGACAGGTGCTTGGGTTTTCTGCCTCAAGGGCCAAAATAACTTGGCCAGCTTTGGGTGCATCGTGATCTACGCATGTTCATGTTGTTTTCTGCTCCACCTCGGGTAAGAAAATGTCATGGGAATTGGGATAGGCTTGGGGAAGAGGAGCTGCAATTCAGAAAACATGGCGAGAAGATCAGAGGGGACAACCCAATTTTCTCAGTCCACGTTCCTGATTAAACTGGAGTTACTGGAATTCTGCCATTCTAGGCAGGAAATTGCCTGTGCTTTCCATTGGGTGGACCCTGACACAGGACCAATCAGAATGGAGACCCAGTGTTGGTGCATGGGTCTTGCAAGTGTCATATAAGACTAGACCCACCAAATTGGGACATCTATCTACGCAGGGCTTGATTTATATTAAGACCTTGCTAGTCCCCAAAAAACAGAGCCATGGCCTAAAATATCTGAAATATTAAACAAAGAGTTCTTCTGAAGAGCTTTTGCATTGTACAGGGCTTTCGACAATACTGCTGGATGATTCAGTCCTGTAAAACTTGCATGTCCAACAGAAAGCCATCCCATCAATCTGGCTTACTTCTCTACTAGGGATGTGCAAATCTGTCAGTGTTGGTTTATAACTTTTCCAGTCTTCAATTATCCACATCAGTTTGCATTTTTATTTAGGAAATGCCTCATGAAAACTCAGCAGCATTTTAGTGTGAATTTCATCATTTTTTGCAGGCGACATATTTATTTGCTGAGGAATTTTCCCCAGTGTGTTGTTATTTATTCTTATATGTTATTTTCAGTAATGTATTCATTGCCATGTATGTATTACTTGGCCGGAGAATACATTGCAACATTCAGAGGAGTGTGAATTAGATAGGCTTGCATTTGAATGCAAATTGATGCAAATTTCTGCCCCATTGCCACTACCCTGCAGACCGCAGGTATCCACCGCGGAGCTGACCAGCCGTTGGACTCCAGTTCCCATGAGCCCTCAGCCAGCATTGCCCTGTGGTCAGGGATTATGGGAGCTGGAGTCCAGCAACATCATTGGCTGCCCTTGTTGTACTCCATCTTAAAAGCTCTCTTGCTAATATGTGCATGGAGTGAATTTTCTTTAAAAAGTTGCAGCAAACTGTGACCTGGAATGAGGCAGTGGCTGAGAAAGGAAAGAACAGCCACCCCAAAATAAGTTTGTAGTTTCTCAGTCAGCATGCCTGATCGGATTGGGAAGGATAGGAATAGAGGTCAGCTGTAATGAAGTCTTCTGGCATTATTGATTGTATCAGAGGGAAGCTAAGCTTTTCTCCTCGCTGCACCATTCTGATAACAGCTCTGCTGAGAAGAAAATAAAAGGTACCAGAGAGGTTTGGAACATGGAGGGAAGGAAAGCAGGAGTTTGTGGAAGAGATCCCCGCAGTATACCCACACAGCTTGCCTATTAGAGGCCTTCCTTGTAAACAATCCTAATTCTGTGTAAAGGGACCGAAATTCCTCATTTAGCTTGTATTATTCGTGTCCTGTTTGTTTATATATTGGTTGCGGGGATGGGACTGAGTCTAAGGCATTGGGAATCTGCGAAACAGTAAATCATGCAGAACTCTGAAAGCTGCTCTCACTGACTACTGGAAGCCCCTGACATTCATAACCTCCAACAGTTCTCTGATGAAAATAAGGATGTCCTATTCCTTAATAATAATACAGTGGTACCTCGGGTTAAGTACTTAATTCGTTCCAGAGGTCCATACTGTTCTTAACCTGAAGCACCACTTTAGCTAATGGAGCCTCCTGCTGCCGCCGCGCCGCCACCGCAAGATTTCTGTTCTCATCCTGAAGCAAAGTTCTTAACCCGAGGTACTATTTCTGGGTTAGAGGAGTCTGTAACCTGAAGCGTTATGTAACCTGAAGCGTATGTAACCCGAGGTACCACTGTAACAACAACACTAAGAATAATATTATTATTTATACCCTGCCCATCAGGCTGGGTTGCCCCAGCCACTCGGGGCAGTTTCCAACATGTATATAGAACATTAAACATTCGAAAACTTCCCTATCCAGAGTTGCCTTCAGATGTCTTCTAAAGGTTGTATAGTTATTTAACTTCTTGGCTCGGGGGGTCACATATCTCCATACTCTCCAACAAAAATAGGGGAAAGCGGAACATTCCGGGATCAAATCAGAAACCAGGACTGCTTTTGTAAATCCAGGACTGTCCCTGGAAAATAGGACACTCGGAGGGTCTGGGCATTTTGGCCAACAGTAAGTTGGAGTGGAGCCAGACATTTTGCCCCTGACATTCAGTTTTCAAATCCTCGGCATGTGTGCTGCAAACAATGAGGACTTAGAAAACTACCTTTTCTGGTTCCATAAATGTTTAAATCCTGTGGCAGCAATATCCCAACCACTGGAGGCTAGTCTGTTAGGGCAAAGAGGGTGCTGCTCCACCCCACCCCCCTTATCTGCGAGCCCTGACGCATCTGCCATTTTGCTTGCATATAATTCAAGGGAAGGGACACGGGTGGCGCTGTGGGTTAAACCACAGAGCCTAGGACTTGCCGATCAGAAGGTCGGCGGTTCAAATCCCCGCGATGGGGTGAGCTCCCGTTGCTCGATCCCTGCTCCTGCCAACCTAGCAGTTCGAAAGCACAAAGTGCAAGTAGATAAATAGGTACCGCTCCGGCGGGAAGGTAAACGGCGTTTCCCTGTGCTGCTCTGGTTCGCCAGAAGCGGCTTAGTCTTGCTGGCCACATGACCAGGAAGCTGTCTGCGGACAAACGCCGGCTCCCTCGGCCTATAGAGCGAGATGAGCGCGCAACCCCAGAGTCGGTCACGACTGGACCTAATGGTCAGGGGTCCCTTTACCTTTAATTCAAGGAAAGACACTGATTGGAAGCTTCTTGCTTCTTCGTCTCGGGGTTGCCATTAACAAGGAGGAAGAGGAGGATGAAACTAGAATTAGTTGTCTCTGTCTTGTCATTGGTTCTGGCTCCACTAACAATTGGCCTTCCTCTAACTCCTGGTTGGCAGGGCTTACCTGTGCCTCCCCCCCCCAATATTTTATTCAAGTTGGCACCCCTGGGCAGGTGGGTGGGTGGGCAGAAGCAACAGAAATCTGTTGAAATCAGGCAGCTCAGTTGAGCGAACTTTGAGAAGGGATGGTCAGGGTGGCTCTGGAAATCTCAGACCCCTCTTGCCCTGTGTGTCAGGTGTGCGTGCAGGAGCCAGGCCCTGTGACCAATAGGACTCTGCAGGACTGGGGGCTTCCTAAGTTTGTTCTGAAGAGGCAAGGCGTGGCCGCACAGGTGAGGCCGATTGGTAACTCGCAGCACCTGGTGGCAAGAGCTGGGAAGGGATATAAGGTCAGCATTTTCCCTTTGGCTCTTTGCCACAGCAACACGTTCCCTGCCTTGCTGCGTTTGACTCCTTGCTTCTTGATCCTCGGACCCCTGACTTCGTGACTCCTTGCTTCTTGATCCTCAGACCCCTGCCTTCGTGACTCATTGCTTCTTGATCCTCAGACCCCTGACTTCGTGACTCCTTGCTTCTTGATCCTCGGACCCCTGACTTCGTGACTCCCTGCTTCTTGATCCTCAGACCCCTGACTTCGTGACTCCCTGCTTCTTGATCCTCAGACCCCTGACTTCGTGACTCATTGCTTCTTGATCCTCAGACCCCTGACTTCTTGACTCCTTGCTTCTTGATCCTCAGACCCCTGCCTTCGTGACTCCTTGCTTCTTGATCCTCAGACCCCTGACTTCGTGACTCCCTGCTTCTTGATCCTCAGACCCCTGACTTCGTGACTCCTTGCTTCTTGATCCTCGGACCCTTGACTTCTTGACTCCCGGATCTCTGACCCTTGGACTCTTGGCTTTCTGACTCCTGGCTTCTGGACTCCCGTTCCTGCTCCCACCCCGCTATCTTGCCCCTAGTCCCAACGTCCCCAGCCGGGACTTCGATCGCCCGTGAACCAGACCGTGACACACTGTATGCTAGTTGTTTAATTTGGCAAGCCGAGATGCTAGACGTTCCTGAACGGAGGCCTACCTCAGTTCACACTTGAGATGTGAACTGTTTTAACAGTGAATCTCTGTCCTCAGGGAGGTTAGGGAATCTGTGGTACTCAATTTCCAGCACCCTCGCCACATCACAAGTCCCAGGATTATGTGGGGGCAGCTGTGAGAGTTACAAGCTGGTATCAAAGTGATATTTTGTGTGTGTGTAACTAAGCCAAATGAATTCATGAGACTTAAGAAACCGTTTTTAATTATCCACCTTCAAAGCAGAGCTTCAAAAGGAAAACTGGTGGGTGGTGGGGAAGAAAGTCGGCTGGATTTTAAATATGTCTGAATTCTTCCTTTCAGTCCGGTAGCCTAGACTTCTTGACCAGACTTTCTCAATCTCCTGAGTCACTAGCATTAGTAGGTTTCTTTCTGTCAAATAAGGTACCTGGCAGTTGGATCACAGAAAGAGAAGTGTCCCCAAGGGTGTTGCCTTAACCTGAATTGGTCCCTCCTTCATAAGCTATGCAAGAATTCCTCTAAGCCAGTTAGCAGGCCAGCAGAACATGAGATTTACATGAGATTCTGTGTAAATAAGGAGCACGCCAGGCACTCCTGTCTTCCACTGCCTCCCGCAGTTTGGTCAAACTCATGTTCGTAGCCTCGAGAACACTGTCCAACCATCTTGTCCTCTGTCGTCCCCTTCTCCTTGTGCCCTCCATCTTTCCCAGCATCAGGGTCTTTTCCAGGGAGTCTTCTCATGAGGTGGCCAAAGTATTGGAGCCTCAGCTTCAGGATCTGTCCTTCCAGTGAGCACTCAGGGCTGATTTCCTTCAGAATGGTGTTCATGGTGAGTTCCGGCACCTCTTTTTCTAGAAAAATAGCACTGGTTGGGAACCTGCACCGAGTTGCAGTGAAAAGAGGGGGAGATACTCACTTTGTTCCCCTATATTCTTCTTTTCATGTAAATACCCCAACTTCCTATTTACAAGGAAACAGAACTGATTCACACATACCTGCCCTGTCCCATCTTGCTTGGCCCTGAGAATACTTTGCAGTTCTTACCAAACTATGTGAAAAAGTTCTTTATAAGACCCAGAATTGTGGCTTTTTTCCAGAACTACGATCAGTGTCTACTCTGTGCTCTCCCATTCATTTAGTGGGATTTCCACTAATAACAGAAAAATTAAGCTTTGGGCTCAATGCAAGATGGAAACCTCCAGAATATGCTTTGGAAGTAGTTCTCAGGACTCTAATCAAAGATACCTAGGCAATAATTCAATTATTGGAATGGGCTTTATTTGTGACTGCAAGCGGCTTAAACAGTACACCTGAGCATGTGCAGAGTGCATGTTTGTTATTGCGTAACCTCCAGCTTTTTAGAGGGCTTCAATTCCTGCAGTTACAATTCTGAAAAATTAAACCTTAAGGAAACCCGCATGCGCTTTCTCTTTTTCTTGCATACTCTGCAGTGTAATATTTATACAGCTGATGTACTTTCAAACGTAAAGTTTTATCTGGCAATTTCATTTCGGCGATAAGTGTAGATAATTTATTTATAATTAATGGAGACCTCAAGTCCCATCTTAGCACAGCCTCTGACCTTTCATCTATAATTGGGAGGTACAGCCGCCTTCCAGAATCCAGCTTTCCTTATTGGCTCTCTTCTTAGTTTTTCTTTACCCATTCAACAAATGAACATGCTTCCATTTACCTTTGCATCAGAGGCGCTGCGAAAGCCTTTGAAAATGCTCGTTGTGTAGGGAAACGAGTCCTGGAAATATTGGGGGAGAGGGTTCTTTCCTTTTTAAAAAAACAAACAGATTTTGTAAACCCACGCAACCTTTCTCGCTGACACCTCCCCCAATATGTGTCCCCTCTGCAATATAGCATGAAGAAATGGGTCACTCACATATATGTATGCACTGGCAATGGAGGAGCCTCACCTTGTGGATTAGTCTGAGCAGACTTGGGAAGGGGAGGGTGAAGCCTGATCAGTGCTGGATTTATGTATAAGCTATAGCTTAGGGTCCCACACTCTTGGGGGGCCCCCAAAAAATGTACAGGAAAACAAACAAACTGGATATACATTTCCAAAATATAAAATATAAAATAAAATAAAGCCTACATAGAGCAACAGTGTTTTGTCTTGTGTAGGCCCCTCTAAGTAATGGGCCCCGCCTGCTGGCCTGCTCCCTATACTATCACACGTTTGCTCATTTCTATATATTGGGTGCCTGCATTCTGCAGGTGCCAATGGCTTTAGATACCTATTAGGTCCGTAAATTACCATATAGCATATATTCAACACAAAAAACAGTGACAATTTGTTGTTGACAAAGGACAGCTGGACATATAAAGGGCCCCATTACCTTCAGTAGCTTAGGGCCTCCTCAAACCTAAAGCCGGCCCTGAGCCTAATAGACCTGGAGGTGGGGAATGAATAGCAAAAAACACGGCAGGCAGAAAATAGCCGTCACTCTTTGCTCCTAGTGATGCTCCCTGAGATTTACCTCAGTTTGACTAGAGTCCCTGAAGAGGGAGCTCAAACTCTGAGACCAGGCAACTGTAGCAGATGGATAGACCCTTAGCACTCACTGCCCCAGACCTGGCCTATGCAGAGGACCTCACAGAAGCTAGTATTACATGTCCGGATGAGGATGATTTAATAATAATTTATTATTTATACCCCACACACCTGGCTGGGTTTCCCCAGCCACTCTGGGCAGCTCCCAACAGAATATTAAAAGCAAAATAAAACATCAAACATTAAAAAAAACTTCCCTAAACCTGGCTGCCTTGAGGTGTCTTCTAAACTCAGGTAGCTGTTTATTTCTTTGACATCTGGTGAGAGGGTATTCCATAGGGCGGGCGCCACCACCGAGAAGGCCCTCTGCCTGGTTCCCTGTAACCTCATTGATGGTCCCCTTATTATATGTGTATAATTAAATAAAATAGTGAAGATGCTGGGTTTTTTTTATTTTCCTTTGGCCACTGTTATTTTTTTGTATGTCCCCTTTCCAACCCTTGCCAAAAAACCAGTTTGGATTACCAATGTTCTGTGCTTGCACCATTTAAGTTAATTTGGCAGCTGTCAACATAAAACCTATTGGGGGTTTGTTGTTTTTTACTCCTGAGTTCTTTGTTTTGTTCCTCACATAAACGTTAAGAGAGCTAAGAGGTAGCTGTCATTTTTTTCTTTTCAAGAATATATTTGTTATTGGGCATGTACCTTTATCATGACAACCTCTCCAACATACTGTTTGCATTTTATCTCGTATAAAATAACAGGTATGTTTATAACCATCTAGGCAGAGGTTTTGTTTTCTCTGATGTGGGCAGTTTTCTCGTCCCGTATTGGTTGCAGCAGTTGTGCTATTTAGGGAAGATCACATATTTTTTTGAGGCCCTTGGTTGTGTTTTGGAAGGTTGTTGGTTTTTTGTGTGTTTTTTAACTGCTCTTGTCACCTTCTAGAAGCTTTCCTGAATACTAATGGCACATCCCTGGCCTTGCTTTCCCTGGTATGTTTGCCTCAAGGAAAGAGAAAGTGATTGTCTGCTTTTGTCAAAATTTTCCCCAGGGCCATCCATTACCTAGCAAAGGCCCTGAGACTAGTTTGAAGGTGACTGCCACATGCATTGTGTCCCCATGACTTTCATTAAAAATAAATAAATCAGCCTGTACCAAACAGCTCAGGAAAACTGAGGGGCATTGTAATAAGACAAGCGTCAAACATGTGAAAGTATTTGCGCTTATCTGAGACGTGTAGGACGACATTACACATCGGTTTCTAAGTGATGGTGGCCTCATAGACTATTTAGTCTCACAGGAGTGTCAGCTTTTGGTGAACTGGTTGTGGTGTAATCGGGGCTTTTTTTCATCCGGAACATGCCGGAACCTCTCAGGTGGGCGCCATTGCTATTCTAAGAGAACGAGGGAGGTGTTCATAGTGAGTTCTGGCACCTATTTTCTGGAAAAATAACACTAGGCAGAATCGCTAGGCTTGTCAGGTGCTGTAGTGTGAGCCTCTCCTCACTACTACACGTTTTTAATTTTGCCGTTATCCTGACCAAGAAATCTGCTTAGGGTCAAAGTGTGCAAATCCTTAACTCTCGGCTATCTGTGTCATGCCTTTATTTTATTTTCATTCTCCTTGAACTCTACTGAGCTTTCTAACCAAATATGTTCAGGCCAGTAGCCCTTGTAATTCTTTGGTTCAGAAGATTTTTCTTATTTTTGGTATGGAGGAGGGTTCAGCTGCACAAGCTACAACCCAGTGTGAAATGGCACAGCCTCAACAAGGATTTCCCACCTCAATGCAAAGCAGGCTTTGGTGTGTAACTACTTAACTCATCCCCAACAACAAGGCCTAAGTATGCACAAACTCCATTTGATCACACTTATCCTGTGTCAGAGGGACAGGGGTGGCGCTGTGGGTAGAACCTCAGTGCCTAGGACTTGCCGATCAGAAGGTCGGCGGTTCGAATCCCCGCAGCGGGGTGAGCTCCCGTTGTTCGGTCCCAGCTCCTGCCCACCTAGCAGTTCGAAAGCACCCCTAAGTGCAAGTAGATAAATAGGTACCGCTTTATAGCGGGAAGGTAAATGGCGTTTCCGTGTGCGGCACTGGTGCTGACTCGCCAGTTGCAGCTTCGTCACGCTGGCCACGTAACCCGGAAGTGTCTGCGGACAGCGCTGGCTCCCGGCCTTGTAAGTGAGATGAGCACACAACCCTAGAGTCGGACACAACTGGCCCGTACGGGCAGGGGTACCTTTACCTTTACCTATCCTGTGTCAGTTTTGCCTCTTCTTACTTCTGCTTCCATCAAAGCTTAGGTTGGAAGTTCCCCAGGTGTCTTTCTTTTGTGTTACTCAGCCGTGGATCATGTACATTGATCAGTGTATAGATAAACAATCCTAGTATACACTAGGCATCTATATCAAATCCTACGCTAGTGTAAGTAGCTGCCTAACAAATCACCTGCCTTGGGAAACTGTGCTTCGGGGATGGCAAAAGCAGCTAGACGACTTGCGCTTTCATGAAAACAAACACCCACAGAAACCACAGGGTTAGCGGAAGCAATTGGTTTGTCTCCAACGTGTGGGTGAGTAATTGTGGATTTGAAGGTTTGCTCATTCAGAGCCTTGATGCCCATAGCAACAACAGCCTCCAAGTTCAACTCTTCCCCTCAGAACCATCAGTAGAGGCTTCCTGTGGTCAGCTGATGAGTGTGTCTTAGGTGGTTGCAAATATAATGTCAGAAAGACAAGATCTCAGTGGCTTCCATCATCTGTGGAACTCCGTTGGGTAAAGAAGGAACATAATTAAAATCACACAGCCATTCAGTATTCAGGGGGAAATATACATATCTCCATTGCTGGACCGCTAAAGCAAAATGCCCTTAGTAGATAGCAGCCATTTGGTGACTTTCTCGGAAAGCTCTAACTTCAAGCAGCGTTTTCCAGGTAAAAACACTTAACCCAGGAGAAAGAATGTGAGTGCAGACCCGCCAAGGGTCCCTATTTTCCAGGGACAGTCCCAGATTTACATAAGTTGTCCTTTTTGTCTGGTTTGATACTGTAATGTCCTGCTTTTCCTCAATAAAGGTAAAGGTAAAGGGACCCCTGACCATTAGTTCCAGTCGTGACCGACTCTGAGGTTGTGGCGCTCATCTTGCTTTATTGGCCGAGGGAGCTGGCGTACAGCTTCAGGGTCATGTGGCCACCATGACTAAGCCGCTTCTGGAGAACCAGAGCAGCACACAGAAACGCCGTTTACCTTCCCGCCGGAGCGGTACCTATTTATCTACTTGCACTTTGACGTGCTTTCGAACTGCTAGGTTGGCAGGAGCAGGGACCGAGCAACGGGAGCTCACCCCGTCGTGGGGATTCGAACCACCGAATCCCCATGATGCCGAATCCCCTTCTGATCGGCAAGCCCTAGGCTCTGTGGTTTAACCCACAGCGCCACCTGTGTCCCTTTTCCTCAAAAGGCCATCCCTATTTTCATCAGAGAAAGGTTGGAGGGTTTGGTAAGAGATGTCCCTATCTTGCTCTGTGCACTTGTAATGTTGTACTTTTTTATTTTTCGAATAAAGAATATAAAACACCCCCCAAAAAAGCAAAAGAAAAAAGATGGTAAAAGAATCATTTTACCCCTTCAAAACTATGATTCATGTGCAGATCTATGGAGATTTAACCGGGTAATATAGTGAAGTTAAACGTACAATTAATTGACTAACCATTGCCTCTAACAGGGTAACGGCCCAGTTTATGACTGATCTCTTAACCATCACCATCTCGAATGAAAGATGAAGTTCCCGCAGTCCTTTACGCCAGACGCCGTGTGGCATACTGAAGTGAGTTTTTCTCATCCAGGTATCGATCGACTGCCCCTTTGCACAATAGTTACCAATGCATCTGCTTCAGAGCTGTGATTACTGCACTGCTATAGACAAGCTGTTTGGTGGCGCTTATTGAGTCCGCTAAACGCAAATGGAGGGGGTGCTGCTGTCTCCCTTACCTGCTGCCTTGAACGCGCGGGTGTCCCCAGCTTCCCCTCTGGTTAATCTGGTCGTGATGAGTTTATATTGCTTTCCAATCTCCACGGAAATTGCAAAGGTCATTAAGTCCCTGACAACGTTCACTTTCACTGAAGCATATGACTCAATGAGCAATTAGAGGCTTAGTGGCAGCGAGAGCAGCTGACTTTAGCTCCTTGGCAATGTCCAGGCACCCAGTGCTAGAGGGAAGAGAGACCAAAGGGAATGGATCGCTGCCTGGTGGGAGATTTCTTTGGGAAGAGAAAAAGACACAGCTAAGCTTTTTTTCTGGCAGTGCGGTGGGAAAGTGATGGGAAAAACACTTATTGGCTTCATTTGTATGTGTCAGGCTGCTGTCAAAGGCACAGGGCTGCATTTTGAGCTATATACCAAATCTCCAGGGACTATTGACAAGCAGGTACAATAGCTGCTTCACAAGGTGTGGTTTTTTTTGGGGGGGGGTGAGTAATCAAGAAGTTAAAACTGTAGACTCGCTATTCTTTTCTGAGCAATAGCAGGCCTTGCCAGAGGTGCAACTTGAATCAAATATGGGGGGGGGGCAGGTAAGCCCTACGCTGAATAATCAATCACAAGTCACAGCACACGCAAACCATGAATGGTTTGAATGGCAACACCCACCAACTTTGGGGGGCGGCCATCTCAAATATTTTATTGGGGAGTTGGCTCCTATGGTGCTTGCTTTTACCCCGTGTTTGGTTTCCTTTCAAAAACAGCAAGTGGAGGCTTTTCAGTGTTTTGTAGGCAATTTATTGGCAAACACACAGTTTGAACATGGACAGACTCGGGGCTTTTTTCCCCAGCTGGAACTCAGTTCTGGCACCTCTCAGGTGGGTGCCATTGCCATTCTAAGAGAACGACGGAGGCGTTTATGGTGAGTTCTGGCACCTCTTTTTCTAGAAAAATAGCACTGGGTGGACACAAAGCTTTAAATACTCCAAAAAGACAGCCAAAGTCCATTGCTCCTGCATCAGATCTCCGGAGAGACAGCTAGTACCTGAAGACACTTACAGAGCTCTAACTCAGTCTCTTTTCCTGTGCCTGTCTCCATATCTAATCACAAACTGCATCACTTTTCTTCAGGTAGCAGACACTAGGATTTCTTCATCCTTAGCTGGGCGTGGGGAAGGTGTGGCCTCTTCTGTGAATAGTTGTTGTTTTTTCCCTTTCTACACAGAACATTCCCCCAAATGGCCCTCTATTTGAGAAGCAACGGTCTAAACATCCAGTTACCATGGCAACACAACACCTGTAGTTTACCTAACAAAAGGATGTGCTTATCCGGACTCTTTGACCAACCGTTAAGCTGTCCCTCAGACCCATTAATTTTTTGTTGTCCAACCTCCAAATGGGTAATAATGCATTGGTCTTGCAAGGCTACAACTTCAGCTATGGCAGAGGAGGAATGGTATGAAAATGTGCTGAAATCTGCAACGATGAAACATGCAGAGCTCCATAGGAGTGGCACACCACTTGTTGGAATGCAGTTTGGTGTTAGGCACTTGAGTCTGGAGCTCAAGGCACAGAAACTATTAGGATTCCAGGGAGAGAAGGATTAGAACTGTTCCCATATGTGTTGTGAGGCCAATCTGTGCAAAGTGCTCTTTCCCGACAGCAAAATTGTCCTTTGTGAGCTCTAAGTGTGCATGAGCTAGATAGCAGGGTACATCCTGTCATTTAAAAAAATATAATATAATATAATATAATATAATATAATATAATATAATATAATATTATTATATTATATTATATTATATTATATTATATTATATTAATGTTTTTAGTAAAGATTTTATTGAGTAACAATAGAACACAGAACCTGTTTTCAAGTCAGAGTCATTCAAACTACAGTCATACCTTGGAAGTCAAACGGAATCTGTCCCGGAAGTCCGTTTGACTTCCAAAACATTCTGAAACCAAAGCACGGTTTCCGATTGGCTGCAGGAACATCCTGAGGCCAATCGGAAGCTGCACCAGATGTTCGGCTTCCAAAAATCATTCGAAAACCGGAACACTCACTTCTGGGTTTCGATTGTTCGGGAGGCGATTTGTTCGGGAGCCAAGGCGTTTGGGATCCAAGGTATGACTGTAGTTAAGTCATATTCAGAGTGAGGCATTACTGTTATAGGCAATATAGGGTTGAGGGAAAAGAGAAGTAGGAAGAGAGAGGATAAGAAAGGGGAAGACAGCAAAATTTCTTTCCTTTACATAGTATACAGTGGTACCTCGGGTTAAGTACTTAATTCGTTCCGGAGGTCTGTTCTTAACCTGAAACTGTTCTTAACCTGAAGCACCACTTTAGCTAATGGGGCCTCCTGCTGCCTCCGCACGATTTCTGTTCTCATCCTGAAGCAAAGTTCTTAACCCGAGGTACTATTTCTGGGTGAGCGGAGTCTGTAACCTGAAGCGTATGTAACCTGAAGTGTATGGAACCCGAGGTACCACTATATGTGCTAACTTTTCCTGTGGCAGAGAAAAGTCTATACTCAGAGGCAGAAGCTGAAGCTGGAGAGGAAGGACCTCAAGAGGCAGACGGGAGTCAGGCTGTCAAAGAGTCAGGGGTGTCTCCTTCTGCTGCCACAACAAGCTCTCTCTCTGTTGCTCTTCCAGAACCAGGAGAGGCATGAAAAAGGTGGAGGAGAAGTTAGCTTCATGCAGGGACAGTCTCCAAAGGATTGGGGGGAAACCCTGGAGAGGAGGAGACTGTGGGGAGTCTCCGCAACTGCTTCATGGGGGCAAGACCTGCCAGAGGAGAGTTGCTGTGCTCATTAGGCATGACAGTCCGGTGCAGATTCTGGTTTTGCTTATGAAGAGTTACCGTATTTTTTGCTCTATAAGAGACACTTTTTCCCTCTAAGAAGTAAGGGGAAATGTGTGTGCATCCTATGGAGCGAATGCAGGCTGTGCAGCTATCCCAGAAGCCAGAACAGTGAGAGGGATCGCTGCGCAGCGCTCCCTCTTGCTGTTCTAGCTTCTGGCTTAGCCCCTCTGTCCCTTCCCCTACCTCCCGGAAAAGCCCCCAAGAGCTGTGCTCCCTTTAAAGAGCAGCGTGGAGCATGTTTGCGGCTCTTGGGGGCTTTTCCCCGAGGAGGGAAAAGTCAGTGATGGGCTGCCCTTCTCCCTCCTCGGGGAAAAGCCTGCAAGCGCCGCACACACGCTCTGCGCGGCTCGTGAAAGGGAGCGCTGAGCAGAGCCTGGGATGTATACAGGCTCTGCTCAGCGCTCCCTTTAAAGAATTTTTTTCCCTTGCATTCCCCCTCTAAAAACTAGGTGCGTCTTATGGTCAGGTGCGTCTTATGGAGCGAAAAATACGGTAACTCCAACTTGCTCAGTGTGATTTACTGCTGGCCTGCTCCTTGACATGGGGACTTGCAGTAGGCATGGGTGGGTTTGTGTGACTGTTGCTATTTCCTCCCGTGCTAATGGGAGTATCCACAACTAATGCAGGAGTTGGCACAACTGACCTACTAGGGTGAAGTCAGATGTAATATAAGAAGAGAAGTTAGGGCAGGTTTTGAACCAGTGGGATGGGGCTCGACTACGTAAGCTGTATGACAGACTTAGGCTGTGTGCACACAGAGTTTTCAAGTGCTTTCTATGCACACCGAGTGTGGATGTTTTGTACATCACGTCATCCATATCCAATGCGAATTCACTTAATGTACCTACTTCTTCACAATATTTAATGTGATTAAGAGACTAAAAATGCAATATAAATTATCATTGCTCCATTGTGGACATCAGGAAGTGCATTGTGTACATGTCTGGGAATTTTACGCTGTTCAGCTCTCAGTCTTGCACTTTCTCTCGTGCATTAGTCCTCTCTCCTCCCCTTTTATAGAAGACATTTTTAAAACTGCAAAACTGATGTCACAGGCACCAGATGCCTTCCATAGTTGGGTCTTCCCCATTCCACCACAATGAAAAACTGCATCATTTTCCTCTCTCTCTCTCTTAAAAGCTTTCCCTGGAACAGCAGCGGGTCTATTTACGAAGCTGCCTCCATCCCTTTCATAATGATATATGTGCCTATTTCCTCACTTGTGAGTCTCCAGCATGCTGATGCAGTGTGTCAAAGCAGGACAGTTTCTGGAGAAAGCTGTCTTCTGGAAGAACGAATGACACCATTTTGGAGCGATTTGGGATCTTTAGCACCAAGTTCTGCTTTTGTTCATGCTGCCACTTTTCCAACTGGTGTCCCATAACCTTCTCTTAATCTACACACCAAACTGGAACCTAATTTAAGAAAGCCACACACACAGCCTAACAGCCTTATCTTGGCAGGGATTTCCTTAAACAATAAAATTAACAGCTGCAAATAATTACGTGTGTGCCAGGTGGCACAAGCTACTGTTGCTAAGCTAGTATTTAAGCCTGTATGTGTTGGACACATGCTTTATTGGACATTGGGAATGACACATCTAATAAGATGAAGCCATCCTGAATATACTGTTTGGAGAAAAAGACTATAAGAACTAACTCTTACATTATGCTGTGGCATACATATGTTTACCACCAGGGGTACATTCGGCAGGCCAGTCCTGGCCTCATGATTTACATACGTGTATGATGCATTTGTCTGCAAGGAAATATTTATCACATGCGCACTTAACGTTTTAACTTTTTTCCAACAAAAAAATACTTGTAATTAATTGATACATTTCAAAAATAGAACAGTATGGAAAACTGGCAAGGAAAACAAGGGAAACAAATTTGGATACAAACTTTTTTATTATTATTAACAAAAACACATAGCCAAAATGAAAATGGCACTTATTCTGTTTGCAGTTTCAGACAACATGTTTATCTTCTTTCTAAGTTAATGCTTATAAAATATCTGTATTTAGAAATATGTATTCCCCTTCATTTTCACACAGACACACAAAATGCATATATATATATGCCTGTCTTTCTATAGAAACAGTTATAAAGTATTTTAAAAGTAACATTTTTAGGTGTACAGGTTTTTTTTGTTAAAATCACGTGTGAAGCAATCCAGAGGCAAAATTAGAGTTCTGATTATCACAAGTGGCATGGCTGAAAAGGCATTACCCATTGCCTTAAAGTATGCCCCTAATTCTTTTGCCATTATCAAGATCTAAATCCGTATCAACAGTTATTCAGCTTCTAAATAAAGCTTGAATTCTGGGTCAGTCTTTGTAATTGGTTTTTAGCTGTCTTCATCAACCACTGCGTGTGATTAATTTGGGAATATGGCAAAGTTAAATATCATGATTTTTTATTTTTATTTTTTAGATATAGGGACACGATCCTGCTTTTTGTACTCTTGGCATTTGAAACGGCAGGTTGGGCGCTCATTCACAAATAGATCTTTCAAAGCAGGTGTCCCAGCTGCTGTTTGAAGCAGGACTGAAAAGGTTAGACACTGTCTGTACCTAGGTAAAAAGGTAAAGGGACCCCTGACCATTAGGTCCAGTCATGGCCGACTCTGGGGTTGCAGCGCTCATCTCGCTTTATTGGCCAAGGAAGCCGGCGTACAGAACCAGAGCAGCGCACGGAAATGCCGTTTACCTTCCTGCCGGAGCGGTACCTATTTATCTATTTGCACTTTGATGTGCTTTCAAAATGCTAGGTTGGCAGGACCGAGCAACGGGAGCTCACCCCGTCGCGGGGATTTGAACCGCCGTCCTTCTGATTGGCAAGTCCTAGGCTCTGTGGTTTAACCTACCTACCTACAAATGTATTTGCGACTAAACTCCTGAGCCCTACCATTTTACCCCATTTTGCATCTTTGTCCCTTAATTATTCTTGCAGTGCTCTTTCTACAGGAGGTATGTAATTGATTGCCATGTCTTCTGACTCTGAAATTCAGGAAGTGGTGCTCGGCTGCTGAGGACTGGTGCTAACAGTTCAGTTCAACTGGAACTCTGCATATGTCCCAGGAGATAGAGCAAGCTTGTTTTCTCCTGCTCCGGCGGGTAGGACCTGAACCAATGGATTCAAGTTACAAGAAAGGAGATTCCAACTAAACATCAGGAAGAACTTTCTGGCTGTAAGAGCTGTTTGACAGTGGAACAGACTCTTTCCTTGGAGGTTTTTAAGCAGAGGTTGGATGGTCATCTGTTATGGATGCTTCAGTTGAGATTCGTACATTCCAGGGGGTTGAACTAAATGATCCCCTGAGTTTCTTCCAACTCTATAATTCTATGATTCTAACTAAGCGCTTATTTCAGCTTTGCTTTGAGCAATGTGTGGCTGTATTTGCGAGGGAATCGGAGAAAGCGACACTGGTTGCAGCGAAGTATCGTTCCATGGGAAGCCCTAGTGGTTCCTGCAAAATCTACTCTCCATAGTCGCAACTGTACAGAGAATTTGTTCCCACAATAACGCATGTGCACAGTGAGATGGGTAACTTAAGTGCAAAAGCCTGATTAAGTTCAGGAAGCTTGCTTTCTACAATTGCGCTCTCAGTCCTGTTTTGTTCAGTTTTCCACTTGGAGAACTGTTCCACTTCTTTAAGCTGTTCTGGAATCCTCCAGAAGTCTACTCCACACTGCTCTGACCTTGTTGATGCCTGCAGGAGCCAAACTCTTCTGCAGCTTATCTAGATCCATACCCTTGCCTCCATTCCCTACTTCTCATCCGTGCTTGTTATTCTTCGGTCGAAACTTCATGTGGAAAGCACAAGTCTGGGTTACCCCAAAAGGGAGCTTGTATCTATTTTTGAACTTTCCACAGAGCCCAGGGGGGATTGGACTTAGCTGAAGTGACCAGTGAAGGCTGCCCTATATTCTGCCACCCAATCATCACTTGAAGATGGGAGTCCCTTTCCTGAATGTTCATGCATTTTAAAGAAGACAAGCATCTTGTTATCAGACACCCACACCCCTATTTCATGCCTAGCCTTTGATCATAACCTTCAAGACTCAGCTACATGGGTCACATTGAAACTCGGGAAACTGCTTGTTTTCACTCTCCCTTCTTCTGGACTGGTAATTATTAGCACCTCCTTCCTCTTTCCTATTTCTGTCTTTCACATTTCCCTAATCTGTCTCTGAGCTTTTTTGTTAATCCAAACCCTAGTCATTTGCATTTGAGCATTTCCCCTCAATGTGCTTAAACCTCCACTGCATTTTGCCTGGTTCCCTAGCACCTCAGTATTAGCAAATCTCTCTGCCTAAGTCTAGATCTTTATGGCCCAGTTTAGGTAGCCTGTGTCAAGTGTAACGAGTAAACATGTTGCAGATCTCGGGTTCCTTTGGGTGAGCTGGCAGCAGCAGCTGGAGGAAGATGGGCAAGTGCCTTGGGCTTTGGACAGCCAGGAAGCTGCGCAGTCATCGCCAAGACCAGAAACAACATGACAAACAATACAAGAAGGCCCATCTGGGTACTGCTTTGAAAGCCAACCCTTTTTGGGGAGCTTCCCAGGCCAAAGGAATTGTCCTGGAAAAAGTTGGTGTTGAAGCCATCCAACCAAATTCTGTCATCAGGTAGTGTGTCCGAATTCAGCTTATCAAGAATGAAAAGAAAATAACATCCTCTGTTCCTAATGATGGTTGTCTGAACTTCACTGAGGAGAACAATGAAGTTGCTGGGTTTGGTCGAAAAGGGCTTGGTGACATTGCCGGTGTCCACTTCAAGGTTGATAAAGTAGCCAATGTTTCTCTGTTAGCATTGTACAAAGGCAAGAAAGAGAGACCAAGATCATAGTATCTGTTATGCTGCATTCATCTATAATAAAACTTCCAATTTGACAAACAACAAAAAAACACAACTCTAACCATATTGCAAACTCATATTTCTAACTTGTGTTGTTTTCACTCTGACAGTGTCTTGCAAGATTGCTGCCATGTGTTCTATGTGGGGCTGCCTTTGAAGACAGTTCGGAACATGTAGCTGATGCAGAATTCAAAGGCCATATTGTTGACCAAGCATATAAAATATTTTCTGGCACGATTAAACTAGCTACCAGCTAGTTTTCAGGCCTAATTCAAAGTGCTGATTTTGACCTAGGAAGCCTTCTGTGGGCTCAGGATGCTAATACCTCAAGGAAATACCTCTTCCACATGAACCAACCTCGACTCTGCATTCATAATCTGAGCTCCTTTTCTATGTGCCCCCTCTGAGAGAGGTGCAGAGGGTGGTAACACAAGAACAGTGTTTGTTCAGTAGTTGATACATGCTAGTGCCAGAAAGGCATGCCAGCATCATTATTGGTTTTCAGGCATGAGGCAAAAACATTTCCCAAGCTTTTGATCCTTTATCTGGAGGCTATTAGGTGCATTTGTGGCCTCTCCCCACCCTCATATTTTTAGTGGGATGTTTGGACCAGTGTTATTTTTCTAGAAAATAAGGGGCCGGAACTCACCACGAAAGCCTCCCTTGTTCTCTTAGAATGGCAATGGCACCCACCTGACAGGTGCTAGAACGGAGTTCCATTGAGTTCTGGCTGCAAAAAAAAGCCCTGGTTAGAACTCCCTTCTTAAATACATTATAGATCTGCTTTCTCTGTTTTTATTCTACTCTGGTTTTTTATACTTGGTGGTCATGCTCGTTTCACTTTGTGTATTGCTTCTGGGTCCCTTTTTGTGAAAAAGTGACTAATACATGCAATAAGAAATAATGATAATGTAAAAGCTGGGCTCGTAGATATCCCCTTCCTATCTTCAAGGAGGAAGAGCCCATTGCAAGCACATGATCCCAAAGCATGCCTTTGCAGCATGCTTCTTTTTTCTCCCAAAGTAGAAAGGGACCTCTACTAGTTAATTGCCCTGAAGCTACATCACTGCCTTTATTCTCTCTTCTAAGTCTTTGCATTCATGTTCTTGGCCTTCCTCCCACACACATCTGCTTATATACCATCCCCTGTTCTCGGAGCAGTACCCCTATTCAATCCACCAAGCCACTTTTCTATTGTTCCACCTTTCCCTGGAAAGTTGCTCCTGAATCACACTCCTCTCACCTTGCCTGCACCTCCATTTTCTTCTGACTCATTCCCTCCCATATCCCCAAGCAACTGCACTCAACCACCATGACCTTGCCCTGCTGTTTAGAAAACTGACTGCCATTGAGTATGGCTAGCTATTACCAGGCAGTTGTATTAATAAGACACGTTGTCGGGTGCATGAGTGTTTAAAGCAACGTGGGCTGACTCACGGCCATACGTTTATGGTTTACGTGAAGAACTTTCTCCTGACTGAGCTGAACTCGCTGCCAAGCAGTCTCATTGGATGAGCCCCTTCACCTTTATGAGAAGCAAGAAACATTCCTGCGCCATGCTTATTATACTGAGTGGTAGTTCTTTCTCCTGGAGACTTTGGATCATTTCACAGAATCACAGGGAGGGACGAGAGAGTGCCTACCCCCAGACCTGTAGGAATAACGGAGACAACAGGCGGTTGGATGCAGGTGAGCTGTGCGGAAGCACGCTGGCAAGCATGCTCCAAGCAAGCTGCCGGCTAGCTCTGCCGAAGCTTCTTTTATTAGCAGAAGTCAACAATTGGAAACAGTTGCGAAACCACCCTGAACTTAACGTATTTCCACCTAAGCACATTTCCAGCATTAGCAAATACACGTGTCAGCAGGTGTTTTCCTCAGATGTTCCCCCCGATACTTGATTACGTCTGCATTCCCGGTCATGCTCTAGCCAAGTGATATGTCTAACAAACAAATTGTGAGAGGACAAAAGTTCAGGGGGAAAACCCTGTTTTCTAGCCAAGAAGGCAAAAGGTCAGCGAAAGCAGGCGCAACGCTCCTTGACATACTGTTGCATGTCTGGTGCGAGGTTTGCCTTCGCAAAGTGGAGCGTTACCTCTATAGTCACCCAATGCAGCTTCTGCGTTGCTGCCCAATATGGAAATGAGAGCTCAGTTCTTCCCAGGAGTTACCACCTGCAGGGAGACTTGAATTCCAGCTTTCCTATTGGAGCTCTGCTCTGAACTATTATGCCACTGTGGGAAACCATAGGCCCAAGTAACTTAATAATAATAATAATTTTATTATTATTATATTTATTGAGTTTATATACCGCCCTATACCCGGACCTCTCGAGGAGAAGGCACACGAAGGAGGGCCTCTGAAGATGATCTCAGGGTCCAGGTAGGTTCACATGGAAAGAGGTGGTCCTTGAGGTACTGTGGTCCTGAGCCTTTACTGGCTCTTTCCTTTACTATATTCCTTTATATTGCCCGTTCATTATTATTTCTGCTCACGGTATTGGGATGGTTAGGCACAGTCCTGCTATGAGCTCTGTTTGTGTCGGCAAAAGTTTTGGACTGGGCGTACTGCTTCGTTTTGGATCAACACGTCCCCCGTAACTGCCTGCCTGAAATCCTGCAATATTTTAGACACAAACGTTCTGGTTCGTTCTGTGTCCCGCTTTTGTTGTGCTATAGTGGAAGAGTGGAATAATGCAATACCACTGGGGAAGCGCTGCAGAACAACTAATAGAGTGGAATGGCCTAGGGACGGTCCAGTATAAATTAATCACAATTATTGTGTCCATGGCATGTTGGGGGGGGGCAGTCTGAAGGGGCCCTGTGACTGGATTGCTGTTCTTTCCTTCCACAATAAAAACTTCCCCTTCCAGTTACTGTACTTTAGTTCCACGTTTGCTGTTCATGAACTCTATTCCTGCTGTGCTTCCCAGTCCTGAAAGCCTCCCATGTTCTGGGACAACTTTTGAGCAAACCAGATCTTTCATAACTTCTTGATTGGGATCGAGGTAGCCAAATCTGATACAGGACTCCAGATGGCGACTTACAGGCTTCATACACACATTCTCTCCCTCAAAGAATTTTGAGTACTGTAGTTTGTTAAAGAGGCAAGGCCAGCTCCTGAGGCAAATCCCAAAATAGCATCCGTCTCCCTACCAGCAAAGGAGGGGCAAGAGAAGATCTACATCAGGAACAAGGGGTGGGGGAGACAGAAAGATCAACATTGGGGACTGCTGCCTGAGACGATGACCTCACCTTGCCTCATGGGTGAGCTGGGCCTGCTGTGTGAGGTAAAGTACAATGTCCAGAATTATTTGAGAGAAAGAATGTGCTTCGACTATACTTTAAAGGTATAGTATATACCAGTGCTATTTTGATAGAAAAAGAGGTGCCAGAACTCACCACAAACACCTTCCTCGTTCTCTTAGAATGGCAATGGTGCCCACCTGAGAGGTGCTGGAACTGGGGGGGGGGGAGCCCTGGCATATATGCAAACTACTGTGAATTTACTTGACTTTCCTATCCTGCTGCCATCCTTTTCCACACACAACGCTTCCCACTAAAGTCTACCAAACCCTTCAATATTGGGTTTAGAATGGCATGCAAACTGAAGGACATTATAGAAAGGCTGCCTTCGTGTTGCATTTTGGTTAATGAATCGCTCGCAGAGGGCAGATGAAGGTGATGGACTATATGGAATTGGCGGAAATGACTGGCAGAATTCGAGATCAGGGAGAAGAGTTGGTGGAAGAAGACTGGAAGAAATTTAAAGACTATTTACAGAAATATTGTAAAATTAATGAATGTTAGAATGATGTTGGATTGAAATTAAGTGGTTTCTAGCTGTAATGGTATAAAAGAACATGAAAAAACGGTTTTTTATAAGTAAAAATCTAATGTTATAATAACTTAAGATTAAAGATCTGGGTAGAATAAAGAGGGAAAGAAACTGCTAAGTTAATAAATTGAACTGGAATACAAAAAAGGGAGGTAAGAGGAGGTCCGGGAAATAAGTTAATGAAAAATAATGTGATGAAAAGATTGATTGTTTTTAATTATTTTTATTTTGTATTTTTTCTTTTTCTATTTTGTAATGTAAAAACCCTAATAAAAATTTTATATATATAAAAAAAATGAATCGCTCGCAGAGAACTTCACTTTCTCTGGGAATTTATTAAACAAGGAATAGGGCTCCGGACTAGGCTTAAGACGTTCGGAGAGCACTTTGAAAGAGCAAAGCTGCATACAAGTAGTGATTGCAGCAAAATACTGGCACTGTCATCTCCCCCTCTTTAAATAAGTTGGCTATAGCACTGCTATCAGCATCTTGACAGCTAAGGTATGAGATCCATTAGAGCATCTGTAATTATTTATAGAGGAGAAAACATATTGCATTGATTTTTATTTTTTTAAAACAGGATTGCCCAGCAAGGGAGCACTCCCTGTTTCTAGGGAAGAGTTCTTAAAAAGTAATAATTATCTTAGTTATAACTGCCAGCAGAATGAAAGCTCTTCACTTTCTTTCTGAACATTATTTCACTCTGTTCAGTGAACTATATAGCACTTAACCCGCAGAAAATGCTGAATGGCATTTAACAATTCTGGGGAAGGTCTAAGTTGTCCAATAGATATTATATAGTACAGATTTGGGGGCACACATATTTATGCAGAATTTTTTTGGTACAAGCTACATGTTACATGGACTGTAAGTAGATCAAACCTATCCATTCTTAAGGAAATCAGCCCTGAGAGCTCACTGGAAGGACAGATCCTGAGGCTGAGGCTCCAATACTTTGGCCACCTCATGAGAAGAGAAGACTCCCTGGAAAAGACCCTGATGTTGGGAAAAATTGAGGGCACAAGGAGACGGGGATGACAGAGGATGAGATGGTTGGACAGTGTTCTCGAAGCTACCAGCATGAGTTTGACCAAACTGCGGGAGGCAGTGGAAGACAGGAGTGCCTGGCGTGCTCTGGTCCATGGGGTCATGAAGAGTCGGACACGACTAAACGACTAAACAACAAAAACATGTTACATCCTACCATTTTTGGTGACGTCACAGAATATGCCGTGGTTGAGCTCTCAGGCTGGAAGCTGGAAGCTGTACATGAATTAGAGGAATGCAACCAAGAATCCTACACAATGTCATATACTTGCTAGGTCCTATTACTGCACAATGTCATGTTGCTTAGTGTCAGGTGTGCGTGCAGGAGCCAGGCCCTGGGACCAATAGGAATTTGCAGGACTGGGGCCTTCCTAAGTTTGTTCTGAAGAGGCAAGGCGCGGCCTCACAGGTGAGGCTGATTGGTAACTCACAGCACCTGGTGGCAAGAGCTGGGAAGGGATATAAGGTCAGCATTTCCCTTCAGCTCTTTGCCACAGCAACACATTCCCTGCCTTGCTGCGTTTGATTACTTGACTCCTTGCTTCTTGATCCTCGGACCCTTGACTTTGTGACTCCTTGCTTCCTGGCCCTTGGACCCTTGGCTTCTTGACTCCCGGCTCTCTGACCCTCGGACTCTTGGCTTTCTGACTCCTGGCTTCTGGACCCCCGTTCCTGCTCCCACCCCGCCATCTTGCCCCCGGTCCCGAAGTCCCCAGCCGGGACTTCCACCACCCGTGAACCAGACTGTGCATGCAAGCTAAGTGTTGAGTGTCCTAGGGCAACCTGCCAACATCAAAAGGGAGCACACATTTTGGGTTAACATGTCACAGTTTTGTAGCTCCAGCCCTGCCAAGCCAAGAAGGGACAGTCTGGTTTAAGCCCCCCAGGTGAGATCCTGGAGATCCTGGCAAGTAGGGTAGGCACAGCTTTGTGGTTCGTTGACCATCTCTAGTGACTCATTTGGAAGACAGAAGCTTCAGGCTAAGAAGCAATATTATAACTGATGGCGTATCTAATTTTTTCTCTCTGCACTGCTTAGAGTCTAGATGCCACTGAATACTAGTTGCAGAGGGGCAATAGAGAAAGAGGACTACTGTGCATCCCTGGTTGTAAGCTTCTTGGAAGCATCTTGGCTGGACATTGTGGGAAACAAATGGTGGACTAGACGGGCCTTTGAGTCAGCTCAACAGGGCTTCTCCTACAGGAATTTCACCAGTCCAGACTCTGCTCCCCCTCTCCATCCCTGGCTTTCTCGCATGCTCCAGATCAGGTAGGTGCAGCACTGCTTGCAGAGAGTCAGTGGGAGATTTTGCATGATCTATATACCAACAGTGGTGAGCTAAATCAGGTGGTGTGGAGGAAAGCAAAATAACAATTGGCCTGAGTGGTAATGATGGATATGAGAAACCTTTTCTAGATGGCAGTCCATTTTGACAGGTGGGTGTCAATCACTTGGAGACGTTAGATAACCCAAAGTTTTTTTGGGGTTTTCTCCATTTGGGGTTGTAGCTCAAGCCATACCTGCAGAGGAAGATATTTTGCATTGCCAGCTTCAGGAAAACATTGGAGGTTTATAAGCAGAGGTTGGGTGGCCGCCTGCCATGGGTGCTTTAGTTGAGATTCCTGTATTGCAAGAGGTTGGATCAGATGACTGGCAGTGTCCCTTCCAACTCTACAATTCTATGTACTGACAACAAGCCTGCTATGGGCAGGGATTGGCCATGCTACAGGATTCCTCAACAGGCACTCCACCGCTTTTGATCCCAGCAGGTTTGCTGTCAGTACTGATCAACTGAATGGTGCTGACAGCAAGCTTCACTTGCCAAGGAATAACCAGGAGTGTACTTTAAGGCTCCCTGTTTGCTGTCAGATTCATCTCTGCCCACCCCATATATGGCATCAGGAATGGGACTGGTGAATGTAGTTTGGGGAAAACGGCTGTGCACCTAACTGGGACTCATGCCATGCCTACCTAGGCCCATGGAATTGAGGTTCCACACCTCTGATGTATTTATTTATAATTTTATTTATCAAATTTGTATGCCACCCTTCATCTGAAGACCCCAGGGCGGTTTACCGCATAAAAATACAAAATAGAAACACAAAATACAAAAGAAAGAAAGAAAGAAAAAATAACACCCCTCCTTCCCACAAGCACATTTAAGATGGATGTTACTCAGCCAAAGGCCTGGTTAAAGAGGAATGTTTTCGCCTGTCACCTAAAGGTGTATAATGAAGGTGCCCGACAAGCCTCCCTGGAGAGAGGGAGCAACTACAGAAAAGGCACGTTCTTGTGTTGCCACCTTTCGGGCCTCATGGCAGGGGCACACAAAGAAGGGCCTCCAATGATGACCGCAGGGTCTAGCTAGGTTCACATGGAGAGAGACGGTCCTTGAGGTATTGGTATCCCAACGTAGGGCTTCCAGCCAGTAGGGTTACTGACCAAAAGAAAAATTGCTCTGTCTTTTGTGTATTTAACAGCAGCTTGATCTACAGGAATAATCAGGTGATGCTTATCATGGCAATGAGATAGGCATTATCACCTGCTAATGTCTAGCACAGGGGTAGATATGGAACATGTGGCCCTCCAAATGTTGCTAGTCTACAACTCTCTTCATCCCTCACCACTGGCCATACAGCTGCTTAAATGCACAAGAATGGAGGCAGATAAAAATATAAGAACTGAAAGCATCAGTGGATGGCATTCCCTTCCTGATTGCATGCATGGAAATTAGATTCCAAACATGAGCGGAGCAGTCTAGCAAATCTCTGCTGGACCACCAAACTCCTTGAGGTATTTCTATTTGGGACAGTACATGATGCCCCGAAGAAAGGATCTCTCCAAAAGTCTGGAGAGAGGGAGTCCTGACTACAATGAGCTACAACTTGCAGGGGGTGAGGAACAAAAAATTATTTCAAATCTGCTGTTAGCCCTTGGAATGCGGCCTTCTAAAAAAACCCCTATCCATCAGATAAGTAAAACTAGTGTGCAGATTGAGTATCAGTTTGCTTGTTTCCTTGGGCGGAGGGGCATGTGTGATGAGCTTCTGTTTTTATAGCTGTCCACCCAGTGGCTTTTAAAGCCTTGAACTTTCGGATGCTGGAGAGTAATTAATAATAAAGCAGCTCTGCAAAAGGAGTCAGCGAAAGGAGTTTTAAATAAAACATCCAGTAGCCAATTTACCCTTACTTAAAAAGCAAACACCCTCTTTCCGGGAACACGAAAGGGCAATATAATTGTATATATATCTATATTGTTTTCCTGCCCTTGTAGGGTAGCTGGATTTCAGTGCCGGTTGATTTCTGTAAAACGTGGTGTGCCTGGATGGGGAAACTGTTGGTTACTCCCAACTGCGTTAAATGCTAGAAAAGAAATAAAAATTAACTATAGCATCTGAGTCAAAGCTTTCTGATGGCTGAACATGGCTTACTTGACTTGCCAAAGGTGGTTGTTGGGTCAGTGTGAACAGCAAACAACTCTGGAGGTATTTGCTTAATTTTGAAGTGTTCCAAAGGCCGTGCACTCATGAAAAGGCTTTCATAACAGATGCTGTTCAACGTTATTAAGTGGCCCCAGTCCAGGACAGCTGTTATAATGTGAGCCTTTCATCGCCTCCAGCTGAACAGTACGGGATTTCCACCCCTAAACAAGCCACCCTGAGCTGTCAGTAGTGGCCTCTGTGTGATATATTCAGGCCTCCTTCTAGAAGTGTTTGTTACCCGTGTTCTTTTTCAGGGATACTGTTTTCCAAAAGCAGGCTTTTCAAAAGTCTATTGTGCCCCCCTCCCCAAAGTTCACCACCCACTTTTTCCATCGTTCGGTTCCCCTGACCCCTGCAGCCAAAATCATCCATGTTGTGTATTTGGTTGCCTTCTAAGAGTAGTGTGATGCACTGGCCAGAATATTCATCTTCTTGCCATAAAAGGTTTCGCTTTCGAACACATGCATATCAAGTTGCTGAGGAGTTGATCTGCCAGCAACCCTGATGCGGATGCGAAGCTGGCAGTGACACTATCCTGTCCCTTAAAAGACAACGTATGCATAAGACATCACCTTGCCGACAAAAGTCCGTATCGTTAAAGCTATGGTTTTCACAGTAGTGATGCATGGAAGTGAGAGCTGGACCATAAAGAAGGCTGATCGCCGAAGAATGGATGCTTTTGAATTATGGTGCTAGAGGAGAGTCCTTGAGAGTCCCATGGACTGCAGGAAGATCAAACCTCTCCATTCTGAAGGAAATCAGCCCTGAGTGCTCACTGGAAGGACAGATCCTGAAGCTGAGGCTCCAATACTTTGGCCACCTCATGAGAAGAGAAGACTCCCTGGAAAAGACCCTGATGTTGGGAAAGATGGAGGGCACAAGGAGAAGGGGACGACAGAGGACGAGATGGTTGGACAGTGTTCTCGAAGCTATGAACATGAGTTTGACCAAGCTGCAGGAGGCAGTGGAAGACAGGAGTGCCTGGCGTGCTCTGGTCCATGGGGTCACGAAGAGTCGGACACAAATGACTAAACAACAACAGCAATGCATATGTTGCATGGTCCTCACTAATGCTGAAAGCAAAACATGGATGGGATGTTGGGCACAGAGGTGTGATCCAGAAGGCAGGGCCCAAGAACCAATGGGTAGAAGCTTTTGGGAAGCAGATATCAGCTACATGTTAAGAGAAATGTCGTAATAGTATGAGTTGTTTTGCCAGTGGAACAGACGGCCTATCAGGAAGTGATGAGCTCTCCTTTGCTGGCTGGCGGGCCACCTGCCAAGGGATGCTGTAGCTGCTGCATCCTGCACTCGCAATCCTAAATTGAGTTGGACTGGATGACCTTATAAAGGTACCTTTGAATTCTGTGATTCAGATACAAATTCAGAATTCAGAGCTGAACAATGTTAACTTACTATTATCAATAATAATATTGAATAACAGCAGGCTAAAATTCTGCAGGGAAAGCTGGGGTGTGCTCATTTTGAGGAATGCTACAACTGTTGAATTTGACCTGTGGTTCACCTGTTCAATGCAAAGAACAAAAAATGGACACGCTCCCACCTTCTTTCGAATTTAAGGAAGAGCCTTGACTCCTGGATGAGACAAAAAGAAAAGCCCATCTTAGCCCAGTATCCTGCTGCCAAAAGAAGCCAGCCAGATGCTTCTGGGAAACCTGCAAAAAGGATCAGGTTAACAGCCCCCTCCCAATGTTGTTTCCCCCAGAAACTGAACACAGTGACCGCAATGGTGTTTATTGACCTATCAGGCTGATGTGCTGATAGATCTATCATGCTACATGTCTACCCAGAAATAAGTTCCAGAGTTCAGAGGGGTTTTACCCCAAGCAAGCAGGTACAGACTGCAGCCTTTAGAAAGTGTTCTAAGCCTATGCAGATAAGCACATTTTGTCACAGCAAATACATTTTTGCCTCATTTCAGTTGGGTGAGACCCTCTCAGCTCCATTGGGAAATGACAGAAGGCAAAAAAATCCCGTCCCCTTGCTTCACCCCTTCGTAAGTTTATTTATATCTCCTTACTATTTCCTCTGTCAGGGCCAGTCCTACCATTAGGCAAAGTGAGGTGGCTGCCTCAGGCAGATGTTTTTGAAAGGGCAGCAAAATGTTAAGTTATTTAATTTATCATTGTTGGATTTATTTATTTTTATGCCAGGGAGAGGGAAGAAATATCTGCCACCAAAATAACTTAGCTGGCCTTTCACCTTGATGGGGTATGGGAGGGTGGGGTGAGGGTCAATATGCTGTGGTATCTCAGGTGGTAAAACATCATGGTCTGCCCCTGCCCTCCATCATTAGCTTTTCTGCCATTTTTTGTACAGAAAATGTTGTTCCAGCTGTGAAGCAAGGTGAGGCAAACACCTTGGGGAGTGGGAACTACAGGGGCAGCAGATCTGGCCTCCAAGGAATGTATCATGGAGGATGCAGCATGCTTCTTAAGAGGCCTGATCTGCCACCTCCTCAGAAGACCTCCCCTCCAATGTTGCCTCTCTTGGAGAACTGGAGGCACTGCTGCTCTCCTCCTGTCCTTGTTCCTATTGTAGATCGTTATTCTCCGCCTTGTTCCTAATGTAGATCTTCACTCACCTGTTCTTCCCTGGTGGGAGTGGGAAGCCATTTTGTGGCTTACCTCAGGACCCAAATGTCTTGGGTCAGCCCTGTCCGTAGGAGCAAATTCCTAGGGACCCCAATAAAATTATTTGAGTGAGCTGGTCCCCTCCAGGTTGATGGGCATTGCTATTCAAATGGTGTGTGTCTTGTGATCAATTATGTGGGGTGGGGCTTACTTGGGCCCCCAATATTTTATTCAAGTTGGCACCCTTGGCCCTGTCCCTCTCTCTCTCTCTCTCACACACACACACGCATGTCTGGTCCAAGACATTTTGGCACCTGAGGTGACCACAAAATGTTGCCCCTCTCTCCCACCACCAGAGAAGAAGGGGCAGGTGAAGATCTACATCAGGGAGAATCAAGTAAACCTTACCCGACAGATGAAGTGGGAATCAAGGCTGATGTTGTGGGATGGGAGAAGCTCTGAATCATCTCAGAGGACAGCCCCCGCCATTTCTTCCCTAGGAGGAGATCAGCAATGCGTCCCATTTGCCAAGAGGCTGTTGGGGGTGAGTACTGGGGGATGGCTGCTGAACTGGTGGCAGGTTTGGCTTCCAAGCAACACGCCACAGCCATCGCTGCCCCTGTGGCAGCACACGAGGCATTCCTCGGAGGCCAAAATCCGCCGCCCCTGTGTATCCTGCTGCCCAAGGTCGTCGCCTCACCTTGTCTCCTTCGTGGGCCGGCCCTGCACACCGAACCCACCCACATGCCTCTGGTGGTCCTCCCCTCCAGTGCACCTCCTGGGTTCCAGCTGTCAAAGTAAGCTGCAGCACATGGGGGCGTGGGGAGACAGGGGGCCCATCTTGCCCCAAGGGTGCCAACCTGAATAAAATTTTGGGGTAGGCCGGCAGGTAAGCCCAGTGCTGCGTAATCAATCACATGACACGGCCCATGCACACCATTTGAATGGCAATGCCCATCAGCTTGGGGAGGGGGCTCTCAAATATTTTATGGGCGGGGGGGGGGGGGCGAAGGGACTTTGGCCCCTAGAAGTTGGTTCCAATGTTTTGTCCTTTGCGAAAAATCTTGGCTCCAGCTCTGGTTTGGTTCCCCTGCTATTTATTTTGGGTGATCCCCCCGGGGTGATTAGGCTAAACAAGCAAGCAAACACTCCCGGATCCCTGAAGGCAGGCGGGTGATGCCTCTCTCTCCCCTCCCTCTCCCCACCTACCCCCCCCCAAGGAGCCAGCAATGCAAAACGTTTCCCCCCCTTGGGCGCTAATTGGTGCAGCTGTCGCGCTTGGCCCGCTCGCCCGGGTCACGGCTCCCCCCCCCCCCCACGGCAGCGCGAGGCGGGGGAGCGGCCGGCAGCTACGCCCCCCACGAGCCCGGGATGGCGCGCGTGCGCGTCCCCAAGGGTCCGGGGAGGCTGGCGCGCGGCGTTGGCACGCGCACTCTGCCCTAGAGCGGGCGCTGCGCCGCTGCTTGCTGCTACCTGCTAGCTTCCCGCGAGGAGGAGAAGATGTTGCAAGCCATGCCCGGCTGAGCAGCAGCTGGCCAGGTAAACTGCATCTGGGGGGCTGGGTGCGTGGGGTGGGGGAGAAGGGGTGGGTGGGCAGTATAAAGAGGTGTGTGCATCTAGGCGCTTGCAAGGATTCTCCCCCTCTCCGGAGAATCGCGTTTGGCTGTGCAAAAGGCGAAGGAGGCGGGACCGGTCTTTGCTGCTCCGTTAACTCATGGGCAGGTGTGCGTGGGGGAGAAGAAAAAGTGGGCTTTAGGAGCACGCAGGAGACTTCTGCGTGCCCCACGCACCGGGGAAACGCTTTCGAAAGAGGGAAGGAGGGCAAGCCCATCTTAACCCACCCACCTGCCCTCCGTCAGAACCTTGCATCTCCTGCCAGTCGCTGCTCCTACCTATCAGTCCCTTCCATTCATTTTCGCTGTCTGTCATTCATTCAGCCTTTATTGGCATAATTTCGACAATAAAATTCATAGAAGAAAGGGAGGGGGAAATCCATAAAACGTGGGTAATCCAGACGGAAAGACTCGGTAGCCACCATTAAGTAGTTTTAAATTTAACTTTAAAAATCTCAATTTAAATAATCCTGAAACCGTTTTAGTAGTTTTGGGAATATCATCTCTCAGCAGATATTGGATTACAGATTCATTGCAAACAGATACTTTAAGCTTCGAAGGAGTCTGTTTGTCTTTGTCTGTATTCCACTTTCAAGCCTTCCCTTCCTAGTTCCTCCCCCCCCTTCATGTATTTCTCTCTTTGATCCCCCCCTCCCGTTGCAATTCACTTTCTTGCCTATTTCTCCTTCTGTCCCTCTGTTCCATCTATACCTGCTCTCACCTGGTTTTATCTCTCCAAGTGATCCGGTTTCTGTAAGAGAGAAGCAAAGGGAACTTTTGGAAAACCCTCCTCTATCCTCCTCAGGAGTCTGGATGTGGTGGGGTGGCCCTCCTCTCCCAACTGGCGTTGATTTTCCTGTAATTTTTTTATGTTTCGTGAACAAGGTGTTAGTGTGCTGCAGGCCAGCAGTCGTGTAAAGATGCTTTATTTAATAGGAACCAAAAATCATGTTTCAGGAGGTGGAATGTCTTTGCAGAAGAAGGGTAGTCGGTGACCCAAGAATGGTCATTTTGTAGGAAAACTCTGTATTGGGACACTTTTTTTGTTTAACTTGACTGTGGTTCCAAGGGATTTCAGATACAAACCGTGGGACTATGAACTGCATGACGCATGACTTTAGCCAAATGGAAGGACATGTTCAAAAGCACATAGTCCTCATTTGTTGCTACTCCTTACAATACCGTTTTTAGTGAATGTTAGGTGTCTGAAACTTGGTTTCTCATTCTTCATTGTAAGCTTCTGATTATTGGAAACCTAGTTAGTGGCCCAGGGTATGAAGACTGCATCACTGAATCAGAACCAACACCCCCGGACAAGGTGAGCTGTGTAAGCT
Organism: Podarcis raffonei; assembly: GCF_027172205.1. Taxonomy (NCBI): domain Eukaryota; kingdom Metazoa; phylum Chordata; class Lepidosauria; order Squamata; family Lacertidae; genus Podarcis; species Podarcis raffonei. Next base: position 16,310,384 of record NC_070614.1, read on the forward strand.
GCAAGCTTGCATGCTTTTGCAAACAAAATGCTTCCTCTGTCTCGTTGATGCTTGGTGCAAGAGTATGCAAGCTTTTGACGTAACAGATCTCTCAATCAGGCAACGGAAAAGGCAGATAACGCCTCATAGTGCACCAAGTGCTGCTGATATATGACTGTGTGGTCTTTTGAGCTACACAAGCAGTTCAGCAATGGGAAAGATAAGCAAATTGCCCTACTTTCTTTTGCTGTAGATATACACACAACACAACCTTTTTGAGTTACTCAAGTCTCAGCAGCTACACAGAACTTCTAGGATGTGTTTGTATTACCAGCTTAAAATGCAAGTTGTTTGTCTCAATTTGGATGGAAGCTGGTTGGCGGGGGGGGGGGCGGGATGCACAAAAATGCAGCATTTTATTAGAAACAGCAGGATTGATGTGTACACCGCTTCTCAAATTAAGTGATGGGAGTGAACTCGATGCTGAAAAAATGGGATTGGGTTTGCACCCTTAAGTCAACATTTTTGTGTATCTAAAAGACCCTGTGTGTCAGCAGAAGCTGGATCAATAATATATATTTCCTTACATATCTTAGCCAAGCAGACCACCTTGTGAATCGTTTAACTGAAAAGGCTCAAAATCGTTTACAGTGGTTGAAGAAGTTTTAATAGCGTTTCAGTGTGATCATTACAGAGCTCTTTAAGTGGCCAAACCCAGCATAATAATAATAATTTTTTTTCAGTCGGCTTGTGCTAACTTTGAAATACGCATAGTAAAGAATTCATTAGGCACTGGACAGAATTCTTCACTAGGTTGATGAAGAATTCTCTCTCACTTCAGTCGTTTCCACATTTTAGTCCGGTGAAATTGGACAACGAAAGTAGTTGGTTAACACCATATAAACTTTCAAGTTAGACACAACTCTTCCTCATACAGCTTCATATTGGGCTTATGGGCTGAGTTCTGCATAACTGCTATGTGGGGAAGTGTCCATTGCCGGGCAATTTACAGCCCCACACCTCAACAAAAATTAATCCAGTTTAAATTACTAGCTGACCCACACTGCATCATTTGAACTCTGGAGCTAACCCAACATCAACCATTTTGCATCAGCAAACGTTTGCAAGTCATTTTTGTGTGTTTTTGTGTGTTTGAATCTATCAGGCTAACAAAAACTTGGCTTCCATTCTCGATGTGTTCTCTTTATTTGGGTCACATCCTATGGTTGGGAATTCTCCACTACCCATTAATCCTATTAAAAAAGAAGATGGGACAATGATTCCTCCCCTCTCTCAAGGGCACCAGTAGGATGACTGTTAATTGTACAATAACGGTTCTGGTACAGATAAAGATTGTTCACAGTGAAGCTTTGACACTTTTATTAACCTTCCAAAGGAGCTTGTCCTTGGTTGGGAATTGTAGGAGTATAATATAGTCCTGTTTGCTTCAAGAATACCTTGCAATCACAGGTTTTTGCAAACTTGTCACTTTACTGGACATTAAAGCACCCAAAATCTGCTGCTGAATGGCAAACATTTTGGGGTGCTCCCATATGTGAGTTTTGGACAATTTACACCCAGGGATGTTAACAGGGCAGGATCTTCTTCCAGCAACCCAGCCAGGTGGGAGGGGTCTAAATATAATAATAATAATAATAATAATAATAATAATAATAATAATAATAATAATAAATTCTTCTATGGGCCTCTTTTCTCGCAACAAATCAGACAAGAAAAAGGAAGGGATAGTAAACATCCAAACACTTTCTTAGATCCAGTGTTTGTTTGTTTTTTAAATTACAGCAAGCTGCTGAACAAGAAATGGAACAATTCCTCAAAAAATGTGATGGATTTTTTTGGGTTTGAATAAGGCTTGTGTGTCTCAGTTTCCCAATACAAAATACAGTTGTCTGCTGTTTGGATGTGTAGTGTACATATGAGATCTTTAGTGCTTCAGTAGTCAGCACATCTCATTTTTTTTGTATTTTGTATTTCTGCAAATGTGTAACCTGAGCCCAAGTGTAGCTATAACTGCAGGTACCTTAGTTGGGGGGTGGAATGTACTCAAAGAGTCCCCCTTGCAAACCTCAGTACTGACCAAAGCTGTGCAGTTTACTTTACTGAGAAAAACGGGATTTCTGTACTAGAACTGTAAGAAGCTTTCATACAAATTTAGTGGGGCATTTGTGTGTGTGTGTGTGTGTGTGTGTTATTTTGGAATGTGTGTGTGTGTTTTTAAAAGCAATTTCAGATTCCCCCCCCCCGAAATTCAATATTGAAATAAAAAGCAAGGGGGCACCTCAACTTCTTAATTTTTGTTTATTATTCTTAAGTCATTAATATTTGTATGAGCATGCCAGATCCAGATTTAGATGTATTGGTATTTAATATTTGATTTGTTGCTAAAACAGCATTAATCATTTGTGGGGGGCAGAATATCTATTTAAAAAACCTGAATATCCCAACAGATAGCTTCTTTCTTGTCCTTTGAATCCATTTATCTGACATCAATCTGTGGTTGGTTTTTTTCCTTTTACATCTTGTACGGCAACAAATAAAATTATCCGTAAAAACCAAGTCTTTAAGAATAAAAGGTTTGACCACCACCAGTAATTTTTTCAGCTCCAGAAGTTCCGTTAAAAAAAGTTACTGCAGTACATGCAAACACAATCACGATCGGCTTTTAAAAAATACAGACCAATTGCAGTTCCTTAATGGAAAACCAAACATCATTATAAAAAGTAGGTGTAGTTACGATTTTGTTGTGTTTCTTGCATCACCAGGTCCGTGTATAAAGTTTCCAGCTGTATGGCAAGTAGTTTTGACAAAAGGGATGGGTGGGTGGGAGCGTTATCGCCGCTTGTAGCAGATTGATTTTGTTGTATGATTTTGTTATTATTTGAAACCATGGGTGGCACTTAAGGAACATAGGAAGTTACCTTATTATGTGTTGGGCCAGCCTGTTTTGGCTGTCAGTGGCTCTCCAAGATTTCAGGCAAGGGTCTCTCGCAGCCCTAACAGGCTCCCCTTTCAGCCACATAGATAATTTCAGACTGTGGACATAGGGTAGTAATGTGCATTGATTGCTTTGCTTACTTTAAAATGGGGTTAGCTAACTCTGTTTGATTTTGGGCAGGGGGCTCCAAACCTCCTGCTCCTTCTGCTGGGTGGGGGCCCTGGACTTCAGCCTCATAGTCGTGCTCTGAGTGCAGCGCTGAAGAGATCCTTCAGGCTGGGCTTCCTGTTAGAATCTCATGAGAGCACACTGTTTGAGAGCCTTGGCAGCTGGTCCATAACGTTTATAGTTTTTGTGCCCATAAAGTAATTACGCCTTTGGCAAATTAAGCTCAGTGATCGGAAGTGGGGAACCAAGAGAAATAATCTGCAAACAGAAGAGATCAGCCGTCCCCTTGTGTTTTCAGATACATTATTCAATTAATTTGGCTACTTATGCAATGTAGATTAGCGCTTGCGGTGGTTTTATATTCCCTTTAAAAGGGCATGGAATGGACTATTTGAGGAGTGGTGTGCAGTGTGTGTTTTGTGCGTGCGCGCGCATGCTTAGAAACCTTACCCATGGATCTGAAGTGAAATTTGCAGGTTGAAAAGAAAATATGCAGCACAGAAGTACAGAATTCCTGCATACATTTTTCCAGCTGTGTGTGAAAATTGAGGTAGTGTGTCTCTCTCCCCCTACACACACACACACACACACAGAGAGAGAGAGAGAGAGAGAGAGAGAGAGAGAGAGAGAGAGAGAATGAATATGCTATTAGCAACTAGACCAGCAGTGAATTTCAAGAGACGCTGTAAAAGTTTTGATAACACCAGTGAAATTCCTCAGGGGCATTTCTCTCATCTCTGCTTTAAAGATACCTGGTCACGGCGCTTAACAGAGGTGTGTGAGTGAGAGAGAAAGAGGGGGGGGGAATGACAGCACTTGCTATTCACATGGGAGAGAGGTGTGGGACAAGACATACAGTGGAGAGAAAAATAGATAATGCTGTGATTATGGGGAAATGATGGGCAGAGCAAGGAGGCGGAGGGTATGCGGAGAGCGGCACATATGCAAATATCTAGCAGGGATGGAAGCAGCCGCACTTGAATTCAGAGATGTAGGTGCTGTTCCAGACAATTTGGCATGTTACTTTGATGCGCTGGACGCACTCAATAAATGATTATGGTAAACAAGAGGGGGTTTTTATTCCCGAACCGCCTCCTTTGATAGAAACCAGCTGTGAGACAAGAGCAGTCGAGGGTCCCAGCTTCTTCTTATCAAAAAATGAAAACTACTTGCGGGGATCATTGAGGCACATATATTTGCTTGCTTTAATTTATTGCAATGGTATATGCAGGTGTTCTCTCTCTCTCTCTCTCTCTCTCTCTCTCTCTCTCTCTCCCCAAGAACTGAACAGTTGTCCTTTCAGAAGCGGACGCTGAACGGCCTGTACTGTTTGCCTGAGGCAGCTATGATAGGTGTTATAGTTGAAAACAAGATCATTATAAAGTTTGCACACTTCCATAAACGGAGCCATTACTTAGTGTTGCTAGGCTCTCAGCAAAGTCTGCAATTAAAAAAAAGAGATGTCTTTCAGCTCCTATGTCAGCAAAGTCCTTCCTGGAATTTGTCCCCACCCTTCTTAAACTTTTTTCGGTTTGGTACCCATTTTATACTCAAAACAAGCTGTTCCCTGGTCTCAGCCTTTTGCGGTACACAATCCAGGCATTGAGACAGGGCATGCCTTTTAAGTTGCTGTCTTGTGTTTGAGTACAAACACCTACCTCTTTCCCGCAAGCTGTGATTTTATATGAGTGAAGTAGCCCTTGGTGTTCCTCCTCCACACCCTTCCCTGAGTTAGAGTTTGCTCAGAACCTGGAAGGAAGGCTTGAATCGTACAAAACAAACAGAATGTACAACTCTGGAACAGTGCAGAGGAGCTGGCCAGGCACTGTGTTGCCATAATTTTAGACTGATTGAAACATACAAAGACTGCTGCTCAAGCAGCAATTGCAATTTCTTTATCCGTTGTCAAGAATTATGTCCATGATCTTGAGAAATGTCAATTTGCACTGGTGAGGACAAATAAGAACTTCTTTACACGGCCCACAAACGGTCATAAAGAACGCCTGTATGTTTCAGAAACTTCTTGGAAGTCTGCCGGGAGGCGTAATAACCAGAACCGGTAATATGCCCTCAAGCTGTTTGTCAAGGAATCAAAGGAGGAAATGGCCTCAAATGTTATCCAATCTGAGTGCCCGCCTAAAGGCAGGATCCTCTGAGCAACAGCAACCATTTCCCCCACAGCTGAGGGCCTTTTTATCACAAGAGTTTTAGCCCATAGCAGCTGCGGGAAGAACAAGGCTGTCCTTGTGGACATAGTTGCATAAAAACTCTGAACATGAAATTCATCTCCTAATATTAATGTTGGTCCCCAGATTGCAAGTGACATAAAGAACAGAATGCCACACCTGAATAAAGGATTGGAGAGGGGACGGGGGTGGGGATAATATTTTGCACACCCCTCCCAAATTTCTTATTTTCACTATAATTCTCTTTAGCATAGTTGCTTTTTTATGGAGCTTCTCAGTAGGTACCCAAATAAATATAAGTTGTTGTTGTTGTTGTTTTGCGCCGCCTCATCTCATCACTTTTTTGGGGGGGGGGAATTGCTTGCACCGCCCTAAATCCGTAATGTCTGTAAAAGGATGTGGAACATGTATCTTCATATGGCAGGGATCGAATGGTAAGCCAGACACATGTCTATATTTGCAGAATGCAAACTGCACTTGAAAGTACATGCAGTCCCATTTTCTGGCTTGTTTCTGACCACAAATCTACCCTCCCTCCAAATTGAAGTTGAGGATTGTAAAGAGGTAGGCATGTGCCCATCCCTTGAGGTGCTGCTTGCCTTGTGCAACTGTATTGCTGCATCTCATGAAGTACCACAGAGTATTTTATATTCCCCACCCCCTTTTGTCACACCTCAAAAGCATGGGGTGGGGACACCCACTAATAAGCGGCCTCCCACTGTAATAACTGCTGTGTGGCAAGGATTCTGGACTAATTTTGGAGGGGGAAGTGCACGGTATTACACAACACGCGGTCAGCAAGTGATAGTGTGCCACAGCAGCAAAAAGCCATCAAGTGAAGAGACTGCTGCATGCCAAATGTTGTACTGTACCAATCTTGAGCAGTGAGGCCTTAGTTAAAAACGTTTTCATCTGACACATTTAACTCCCCCCCTTTTTTTGCAGTCAAGCTTTTAAGCTTAAAAGCAACAACAATAAAAACACCCATCATTTTAATACATGTACACATTTGCTAGGTTCACAAGCAGCTCTCTTCGTTCTTCTTTATGCCACTTTCCAGCAATCTGAATCTCTGTTAAAGATAAACAGCCAAACTGTTATGTACTGAGTTGAATAGGATCCAAACTGCAGCAGTCTGATTGGTCCTAGAACAATAGGATCCAAAAGGCAGCAGTCTGATTGGTCCTAGAACAATGCAGCAGTATGATTGGTTGGCAGGAACCACCCAATCATGCTCCAGATAGAAGTGAATCCACAACCTGATTGGCTTACAGTAGAATTCCGGAATTAGCCAATCACGTGCAGCCCATTGTGTAAATAATGTATATAAAGCAGATACTTTGAGGGGACATTCATTCATTCCTCCTCACCACTATGAGCTGAATAAAGAGCATGAAATCACTTTGCGACTCTGAGTATATTTCACAAACACACGAGACAAACAAATGAATCTAAAATTGCTCACTGAATCTACGTTGGGAATGTGGTTTTTCTTTTTTCTTTTACCTTTAATGTAGGCGAGGATTATGACAGGTTTCAGTGTATATATTTTAATCCTTGTGCAACAGTGGAGGTTAGTGTTCCTTTTAAGCAGAGGTAGAGCCATTTGTTGAAATGGACCAACCCTATGATTAATAATAATAATAATAATAATAATAATAATAATTTATTTCTTGTACCCCCACCCATCTGACTGGGTTGCCCCACCATTCTGGGCAGCTTCCAACAAAGTACAGTAAAGGAACGCACCAAAATATCAAATGATAAAAGCTTCTTTGTATGTGATTGGGACAGACCCAGGTCTGAACAAACTGATACAAACACATGGGTTAAAATTGTTCTTTTGCCATTGTCCAGTTATAAAGCCTCCATGAACCCAAATGTGCATACTGTGTGTATAGACTGGGCCAGGCTAGAAAGATGGCCCTGGAAATATGTACTGACTTGTTTCTGGAGCTGTGTACAATTGAGGTGCGGCTTGGTTTTCAGCCTGAAATGCAAAATGCAGAAGGTAGTGTTCTATTCACCAGGCAAGGGTTGAAAGCAGGTTTGGGATTGTTGCTTTTAAAGGGTTTTGGGGGGTATTTGTACCAGGCTTGGCCAGCCCAGTGATCTCATGCAGCCAGGTGCAGTTTGGGAGGCCTTGCATTGTACAGTCCTACTTAGTTCTGTGCTTCAAAAGGTTTTCTGTGTGCTGCTCAGTAGGCTGAACTCAAGACTTGCGCTCCCTGACACTTTTCATTTATTCAAATACTTCTGTGCCACTTAATAGCCCTGAGTGGCTCTCAAAACGCCTTGCAAAAGATTATTTCCCCCCCCCCTGCGATGGTGGCGAAATGGGGGGCAGGCTCTCTGCTTGAACAGATGTTCTCCAGAGCCAGCCCAATCCCCACATATCCTGGATAACCCTGATGTTCCCCAGATCCCCGGCCGGGGACTTAGGCCCAATGCCTAAGCCAAGGTCTCCCTACATCTGAAGCTTTAATAAAGTTGTGGCCAAATTTTAATCCCATAACACGTTGTCTTGAGTCATTATTCCACGCGGGTGTCGCCCAGGGTCGGGGGGGGGGGTCTCCGCTTGTCCGCTCAATAAAATGCTGTGCATACGAAGCCAGGGTTATTCCTGGTCTTTGTTCTTCCTTTGTGTCATGCCAAGCGCCTGCTCCCTCCAAGGAAAGGAGTGGGCCTAAGTGGCTGGATCTCACTTGGCCTGTGATGGAAACCATCTTCCTTTAACAGCAGTTGGCAGGCAACGGGTCCTCTGAGGCAAGAGGCTGAGCGGCTGGATCTTGCTCAGCCTATGATGGAAGCAGTCCTCGCTTCCAGAGTGTTTTTCATTTCAAAGTCCTATGCCGTCCCCCCCCCCCAACATTTACACAATATTCAAGAGAACCAAAGAAGTCGCTGATTTCTGTTCTGCCCCATGTTCACCTCACACAGCACCTTTTCCGACCTGCTGCCTTTCGACTTCTGACAAAAACTACGTTATTCATCCTGCTGTTGTGGAATTTTACGCGATTAATCGTGTAAGTGATTTCATTATTCCACACCATTCGTTTCCGTGCAGAGGAAACACAATCCAAATGGGTTTTAAAAACAAAACGAAAACACCCATCAATTATGTATTGTTTGCAGACAGAAAACAGCAGCAGCAGTGAATCCCAATTCTGTTCGCTGGACCGATTTCCATTCCAGACATGGGACAAATAAGTGAACAGCTTCTGCTCCCGTTTCTGTCAAAAGTCTCTGACGCCCCTAATCAAGGGTACTTTACAGTGTCTTTTGTGAAAACATAGTTCGAAGGTACATGAGCAAATAATGAGCTTTCTTGAGGTAATTTCACCAACAAGGAGGCAGTGATTAGCAGAATCTTGGGACAGTTCGGAGCAAGTTAAGTGATTTGAGCATTGGTAGGCAAACTAAGGCCCAGGGGCCGGATTCGGCCTCATCGCCTTCTAAATCCAGCCTGCGGACGGTCTGGGAATCAGCGTGTTTTTACATAAGTAGAATGTGTCCTTTTATTTAAAATGCATCTCTGGGTTGTTTGTGGAGCATAGGAATTTGTGTTGTTGTTTTTCAAAATATAGTCCGGCCCCCCAAAAGGTCTGAGGGACAGTGGACTGGCCCCCTGCTGAAAAAGTTTGCTGACCCCCTGTGATTTGAGTGTGTGTTCAATGTAAGTTTAAATAAGAAGAGGTTTTTATATTTATTTAGTTTTCATGTGTTGTTAATTAGGGTTGAAGTGTTTTGTGTGGTGCAAAACACGAACCCCATTTCAGCAGTGCTTTGGAGGGGAGTGTCCCCCCCAAATGAAATCGTAGGAGGAAGATCACACATCCCTTTGTTCCCTCAGTAACTTGGAGATGCTCCCCCATCTTCTGGCCTCTCCTTGTGAGGATGGCACCTCTGCAGCACATTAAGACACCCTTAAAAGGTACAGGTAAAGGACCCCTGACAGTTGTTAAGTCCAGTCGCAAACAATTCTGGGGTTGCGGCACTCATCTTGCTTTACTGGCCGAGGGAGCTGGCGTTTGTCCGCAGACAGTTTTTCTGGGTCATGTGGCCAGCATGACTAAGCGGCTTCTGGCGAAACCAGAAGGTAATATGGCTTTCTTTGCCCTCAGTGATGCTATATAGCCATATTTGATTGGCTACATTAGCAGTGTGACATCATCTGGCTCGCTACAGGATCCCTGATTTGCTAGTATCACACAGCTAGGGAGAAGAGAAAATGGTGCCAGTGGACCATCAGAGGAGAACAGCGTCGTTGGGCGTAAGATACATTTGAGAGTTTGTCCTCCGTCCTTTTGGGCAGATTACCCCTCTTTCCACCAGACATTATCAAGGATGATAATTCGGTTTGGTCGCGGCAGTTTATTTGCTGTCTCTCTGGATTTTGCATTGGGGTATTTTCTGATAAGGTTTTGTCTTTCAACAGCAACAACAACAAAATTATCCTGCCTTCCTGTAGTTCAAGCAAATAAAGCTTCAAAAACGTTTGTATTCACATTATGCTGGGCCCCTGCTGTGATCTTCAGCACATGGAATGTAAAAGCTGTATTTATATTGACGTATTTGATCTATTGTAATGTATGAGGGCTGCCACAACCAGATATCCTCTGTTTTTAATAGATTCCCCCCCCCCCCCGGATTTTTCTTTCTCTCTTTATGGCAGTCCTAGAAATGAGAGAAATCTGTGACAGTTGAACCCCATTTATAGTGTGGACATGTCAAAGAACTTAACTTGCTGGGTTAATGATATTATTATTATTATTATTAATTTTATTTGTATGCCACCCATCTGACTGGGTTGCTCTAGCCACTCTGGGCAGCTCCCTCTGGGTTAGCAGTAACACAAAGTGGTTTTGTTAAAGGATATTCCTGGGATGAGGGGCAGTGATTTTATGGGTATAGGTATGTATTACCTGTTTGTGCAGAGGTGAAAGGGAAACGATAATAGAAGTTTAACACTGTCAGACTCCCTTGTATCAGCTGTTTGGTATTTATTTCTGACTAGTGCATTTTATGGGGCTAATTATTCATGGTGTGAAATGGAGACTTTGTTTTCTTTTTCAAATGTTTATTGGTATATAACGGGGAGGGAGTTGGTTTGTGAGTGGATGGAGGAAGAGGGTAGGGTGAGAGGAAAATAAAATAGCTCCTTTGGGTTGAGGCTGAAACCTAAAAGGGCCTGCACTTTTGAAGTTTTAATTTGCCTTTGGGGTGACGACTTTGTTCCAAGTCTTAGGAAATAAAGACCTCCTTTCGGTGTTCAGATCTGGACACTAGATTTCCAGCAGAATGTGTTCACAGGCTGTAAAAGGATTTGGAAGAGAGATGCAAAGATGTACACTTTTTCAGAAGTGAGAAGTCAGTGGCTGAAGGTGTTTGGCGTTTAACCCAAAATAAAGTAAACTGAATGATGGGGGAAGGGATACGCTGACAGTTTCCTCAGGCATCCTAAAGGGTTTCTGACAAAGTGAGGGAATGATGATTCAACCTATTCACTGAGGAAAACGCAAGGAATAATGGATTTTAAATTATATGGAGGCAAGATTGGAGCTGTTTTCACAAGTGCTGTCCAAACTGGGTTTTGTATGAACCGTATCTTTAATACCAGCACCAGCCTGTCAATGGCTGGAATGAATGTTCTAATTTGAAAATGGCTCTTTCTTTCTTTTTGGCTTTCTGTCCTATTTTAACACCATCCATACATGCACACAGATGGCATAATGAGAAATACTCATAGCTGCTTTAAAGTGTTATGTGAAGATGCTCTGAATATTTGTTTTCATTTATTTTCTTTCATAAAATTTATGCACTTACTATTTTAAATAGTACGTGCTGAATTGTATCCAAAGCCAGGTACCTGTGTTTTCGCCCTTTCATGTTCTCAGCAGATTGGGGTAACTTAAACTGGGGGAAAAGCACCTCCCCAATGACTAATTTAACCATTAAATAGATGCAGGAGGGAACACAGTTGGAAGTTGGTGTTGCAGCTTTCACTAACCTGATGTTCGGCAGATGTTTTGGACTACAAATCTTATCATATATGATCTTTGGCCACGCTGGATGGGACTGATGGGAGATTTCGTTCAAAGCATCTGGCGCTCTGCTCCTTTGAACCTTATATAGGTAAAGGGACCCCTGACCGTTAGGTCCAGTCGTGGCCGACTCTGGGGTTGCGGCGCTCATCTCACTTTATTGGCCGAGGGAGCGGGTGTACAGCTTCCCGTTCATGTGGCCACCATGACTAAGCCGCTTCTGGCGAACCAGAGCAGCGCCCGGAAATGCCATTTACCTTCCCGTCGGAGCGATACCTATTTACCTACTTGCACTTTCAAACTGCTAGGTTGGCAGGAGCAGGGACCGAGCAACGGGAGCTCACCCTGTTGTGGGGATTCGAACCGCTGACCTTCTGATCGGCAAGTCCTAGGCTCAGTGGTTTAACCCACAGCGCCACCCGCGTCCCTTTGAACCTTATATAAAGGTACCCCTGCCCATACGGGCCAGTCTTGACAGACTCTAGGGTTGTGCGCCCATCTCACTCAAGAGGCCGGGGGCCAGCGCTGTCCGCAGACACTTCCGGGTCACGTGGCCAGCGTGACAAAGCTGCATCTGGTGAGCCAGCGCAGCACACGGAAACGCCGTTTACCTTCCTGCCAGTAAGCGGTCCCTATTTATCTACTTGCACCTGGGGGTGCTTTCAAACTGCTAGGTTGGCAGGTCTGGGACCGAGCAACGGGAGCGCACCCCGCCGCGGGGATTCGAACTGCCGACCTTTCGATCGGCAAGCCCTAGGCGCTGAGGCTTTTACCCACAGCGCCACCCACGTCCCTATATATGAACCTTATATACCTCTAAGCAAATTTGCTTTCTTTCTAATCAGGTGCATCTCAAGTGCTCCCAATAAAATTAGAATGATTCCAGATAGAGATTTGATTTTCCGGCATGCATGTTTCACACATTACATTCCCATTCATTCACTCATGGATATTCATTGCTGTCCCTCTGGATAGAGGCAACCACTGAAATGTCACCATTCACCACCACCACCACCCACCCACCCACCCACCCACCCACCCACAAAGTGCTAATGGGCTTTCACACCTGCAGTGATTGTGAGTGTACAATGAATTATTTTTACTTATTGTATTTTCTGTGTTTAGAGCAATACTGGGTTAAATTTTTTTTTTTTAAGTGCTGGCTGGCATTTTGACATTGACAATGTGTAGTGTTGCAAAAAACCCCCCCCCAAAACCACATGTGCATGAGCAGCACAGATTCCACAAGAAACTCTCATCTCGTGGCACCCTCAGTAATTTTAGTGGCATGGGGATGGGGAGAAGCTCAATTATTGCAAAGCTTATTTTGCAGTTTTTTCAGAGTGAATGATATTGCAGGAACTAAATTGACCTCTTACAGCTCTGGTTTTCCTCCATGCTTTGGCCAATTGGTAGGGGGTGCCACTGTTGTAAATTCTGATTCCTTCCCTTTCAATGGCCCTTGACATTTAGCTAGTTCTGTTTGGTTTGAAAAGGAGTCAACTCACTGCCACAATTGCGTCAGTTTGGTGCTCCAGGTTTGTGCTTCTGCATAGAGACTGTTCCGGCAGAGCTTCCACAGGAGTAGCTTTGCTAGTCTGTGGCAGCAAAAACAACAGAGAATTTTTTACAACATTAAAGACTAACCTCTAGCTTTTGTGGTCTAGAGTCCAATTCATCAGATGCATGAATTTCAGATAAATCTGCTTGGGAGCTCTTTATCTAAGAAACATCAGTTTGTGTCAAGTTACGGCAATGTCTGTATTCTGGACATTTCGTGGTAGCGTAGCAAAACTTTAACTTTCCCCTCTTTTTCTTAAAAAGAGATTAAAGGGAACGACTGCACTATTTTGACTTCAGCAATCTATTGATGGCTTGCCATTTCTCCTGTTTAAAGTACAGTGGTACCTCGGGTTAAGTACTTAATTCGTTCTGGAGGTCCGTTCTTAACCTGAAGCTGTTCTTAACCTGAAGCACCACTTTAGCTAATGGGGCCTCCTGCTGCCGCTGTACAGAAATGTTCTCATCCTGAAGCAAAGTTCTTAACCTGAAGCACTATTTCTGGGTTAGCGGAGTCTGTAACCTGAAGCGTCTGTAACCTGAAGCGTCTGTAACTCGAGGTACCACAGTAATACTGTAATAAGATGATGCTTTCTGAACCTCCACCCCTGTGGTATGACCCCCCACCCTATCCTTAATATCTGAACTCTGTTAGTTTACACAGCTCTCCTCTGCTCCTTGAGAGACAGAAAGTGTTCAGAGAGAAGGGAGGTGGGGAAGAGAAAATGTTAGGTTTTTTTCCCCTTGGTCAAGAGAGCAGTTATTTTGCCTTCATTTGAACTGTTGAAATATTTAATCAACACAAAAGATTGACTGTGTGCTGCCTGGAGGCAGATTTTTACAGCATTTGGGAAAGATTAAAAAAAAACAGGAAAAAGGCAGGTCAAACCTTGGCATTCTCAAAGGGGCAGATTTGGGCCTCTGAGCCCCAGTTGCAGTATAGCAATGAACTTGTGGGAAGGTTTGGTGTCCTTCGACCGTATCTGTAACATGACACCCACATTTATTTATTTTCTCACTTTGACCTCCATATCTATCTAGATGAGGGTGGTCCAAAACATGACCCAAGGGCTGCATATGGCCTTCAAGACCCTTTTTTGCAGCCTTTGATGCCCCCGCCCTCCTGCTGCCTTCTGAAAGCAAGGTAAGGAGGCAATCACCTTTGGAAAGGAGGCGTGAGTGCTTAACAGGGCCTAGAGTCCTCCCTCTTCCCTCCCAAAGCCTTTAAAAGTTGGCCTGTCCTGATTTAGATGGTTGCCTTATCTTAGAGAGGCAGCCCAGTCCTCTCCACTTGCCATGATATTTGTGGAGGGCAGTTACACCTACACAGCTCACCACTCTGGTATTTTGAATTATGGTACATTCAATAATTCCTCAAAAACACTTACATTTCTGGATAGTTTATGAAATATACAAAAAAAATGGCAAGGAAAGCTCTTATAACTTACTGAGATTTGCAAATTACCGTATTTTTTGCACCATAACACTCACTTTTTTCCTCCTAGAAAGTAAGGGGAAATGTCTGTGCGTGTTATGGAGGAAATGCCTACGGGTGGCATGCCTACGGATTTTCCTCCTCTAAAAACTACGTGCGTGTTATGGTCGGGTGCGTGTTATAGAGCGAAAAATACGGTAATCTTCAATAGATCCAAACAGCCTTTGGAACTTGCTGTGAGATCCCCGACCCCAGGAATAGGCTTACGATGGCACTGCCGGTCTGTGTTTGTCTCCCTTCTTAAAACCCATTTCTTCCATGGAGACCTTGTTTATCCCACAACTTTCACCCCCAACTAAAATGGAAGTCTCTGAATGTGTAGATGCCTTTGGTCACCTTAAGCATTTATTATCCTTGCCTATCTCTTTCTCTTTGTTCTCCATTTTCACATATTGAACTGTAAACTCCTTGCTAATCACATAACGTGCCATACGTTAGTGGCTCTATATAAATGAATGCACCGTCATTGTCAATTTCTTCGTCTGTACTGTGCCACCAATGTGCTGGTTGGAACTGGTGGTCTTTTGGTATCCTTTAGTCCTCTTAATCGATTTGTACGATCTAAAGAAGAAGTACTTATTTCTTTTCATGATTCCTCCAGTGAAAGGCTTGATGGTTTTTGGACGTTCTTGAATGCTGTGTTTCAGCCCACGGCTAACCGTGCAGAAATAATTTTAAAGAAATAAATGGCTCGGCTCCAAATTTTCAAGAGGTATTAGAAACCTCTTCTGGGGCCTTATTTTTCAACATCGTTATGAAAGAGTTTTAAATCAGAGATTAAAGGGCAGCTGGATTAATCTCCACTAGAGTAAAGAGAAGATTTCAGTTCAGGGATGTCTGGAGACCTCAGGGAAATGTTGGCTTAGACCAAAGAGTATGGAGTTGGGGGGCGGATTACTATAAGGATCTTGTTAGGCTGAACTTGTCAGCTGCTTCACTCCCAGTGAACCTGTTTGATATAAAGTGGTACCTCAGGTTAAGAACTTAATTTGTTCTGCAGGTCCGTTCTTAACCTGAAACTATTCTTAACCTGAGGTACCACTTTAGCTAATGGGGCCTCCCGCTGCTGCCGCACAATTTCTGTTCTCATCCTGAAGCAAAGTTCTTAACCCGAGGTATTATTTCTGGGTTAGCAGAGTCTGTAACCTGAAGCGTCTGTAACCTGAAGCGTCTGTAACCCGAGGTACCACTGTACTGTTGCATGCCACCCCAATTTCTGAGCGGTTCAAGATTCCATGGGTTCCAGGTGCTTACCCAGGGCTCGTTTTTTTCTGGAATGAGGGACAGTGGAGACTGTGGTGTCTTTATGATATATGGTTTATTTACATATACAACCTGAGTCTATGATGGAGGGGCTCACAGCATTAACACCCCAGAGGGTCTTGCTTCTCCTATAGCCACAGCCTTGGATTCTACCAGAAATGAGGCATGGGTCTGTTTCTCAGCTGCCAAGCCTGCAACCGCCTCTAGCTTCTGGCTCACACACCTCAACTCAGCTTTAGCTATTGTCTTTCCAGCTACCAGAAAGTTGAGGGCCTCGGCCCAGTATACCTGAAGGAGCATCTCCACCCCCATCATTCAGCCCAGACACTGAGGTCCAGCTCCGAGGGCCTTCTGGCGATTCTCTCACTGCGAGAAGTGAGGTTACAGGGAACCAGACAGAGGGTCTTCTCGGTAGTGGTGCCCACCCTGTGAAATGCCCTCCCATCAGATGTCAAGGAAATAAACAGCTATCTGACTTGTAGAAGACATCTGAAGGCAGTCCAGTTTAGGGAAGTTTTTAATGTTTGATGAATGAATATGTGATTGTTTTAGTTACATGTGCTTAAGCTTAGTTACAGGCTAGGATTCAGTAGGGCATGGGAAATGGGGAAATAAACCAAAGGTTTCATAGAAAATATGGTAGGTGAAGAGTTTTTTGCTATCCTTCACTTGTAAAACAAGCCTTTTAAGGAGACATCTTTCTGCCTCTGTATTGGCATTGTTTTTAAAATGTTTTAATTGATTTTTTCACTTGCATGTTTGCTGCCCAGGCTCCCTTGGGAGGAAGGGCAGGATATAAATTAATAATAATAATAATAATAATAATAATAATAATAATAATAATACATTTGAGCAGACCAATCAAATGTCAAGGTCCAATAAAGGTGGCATTGTAAAAATAGCAAAATCTGTGCTTTGGACAGGAGGAAGCAAAATGGGCTTGTGGTTTTGTTCCTATATGTTGGAAAGAATTTATGTGTGTCCTTAAACTGCCTCTTGTAAAAAGTAATAGTAGCCATGTTGACCCATATGAAAAATTCTAACATCTCTATCAGTCCAAAACCTTTATAAGGGCAACCAGAATGTTACAGAATAGTGTGCAATTTTTCAAGTTCCCCAGAATTCTTCATCAAGCTAGCTGGCTAACAAAAAGAAGGCAAAATGGTGAAATGTTGTGGTGTTATGAAATCACTATTAATCAGCTGATGTCTTTGGCAAATGGTCCATTAAAATGTGTTAATGCAAGTTGCTAAGAGTGGTCCCTTTATGCAGTTCAGATCCTGCTCCAGGTTCCCTAGAATGAGGTTATCTTCAATGGGAAATGGGTGTACCTTGGCTCTAGTGTACACACATGTGCAAATGCATGCAAATGAACTGTAAAGCTGAGATCTGTATTTTGAAACTGTTAGCGTAGGGTAAGCCAGTTTCTGTTTTCCTAGTATATTTTAGCAACGGTCACCTTTCGTTGCAGCGGAAATGAATAGTATGTACCTTAGGCGGAGTAGAGTCTTCAGCACTGTTTAATATTGGTGGGGGTGGGTGGGTGGAGCACCCAGACGCTAATCTTTGATTTCAGGAAAAGGGTATTAACAAGTATGTCACTATTTCATCGGCAGTATATTGGAGGCTATGTTCATGTCTTCATAACATGCAAGACTCGTCAACCTTGCAAGCAGCCGCCTTGTATGAGGCACCCTTGGGCCATCTCTCTTTCACAGCCTCCTTTGTAAAAACAGGTCAGGAGGGAGTTCGTGGGCAACAGCTTCCAAGAAAGCTGGATAAAGAACAGACAAGCTGTAAACAGTGAGGCCTTAGCTGTGGAAACACCCCCCCCAGCTTTACCTAAATACAGGAAAGTGCTTGTATGCAGGAAAAGAGGGTGTGTTTCAGAGGGTGCACAGAGAGGTTACTGAGAAAGGTGACAGAGATGCTTTCTACACTGGACTCAAGGCCTTTGCTGTGTCCACAAGAGCTGCCTTGATTCCTGTAGAAAAATAAATCACTGGGGGCTCAGCCCCTTTTCAGAAAGCTTGTGGGTCCAGTTCTCTTCAACCGGAGAAAGAAAGCTGGAGAAAGATTTGGAAGGCACCCTTCTTGCTAGAAAGGGTGGTTTGGGTTGTCCTCAAGAGGGCCATTCAGACAAAATGCTACTCTTCCTCTTAAGGCTCTGCATTAATAGTTTCCATGGCTTTGGGTTCCTGATCTTTTAATTCTTACTAGCCACAGTGAGGTAAATTTGGGGTACCATTGAATTGGAGTGTTGATGAGCCCCAGATCCTTTGCCCCTTTCACTCCTTGCTTACAGATCAACCATAAAGTTCAGTGCAGATGAGTCCCCACCTACTTGCTATCTTAATTTGCCAAAAAGCAGTTTTTTGCATTAACATACTGTAAAGGGAATTGGGGGTTGCTTGTGCGTAAAGGGTGCTGCCGCTCTAGGCAACGTTGCCTGCCTAAACCTTTCCCTGGCTGGACAGCCCTTTCTCCATGGCTGTGTCAGTCGCTGGCAGAATCCGTCAGTGGGCGTTTTCTGAACTTCTTCCAGCATAAAAATTCTTTCACCCCAAGTCTCCGCCTAGCCTCTCTGCGCAGAAGTCTCCTGCGCAGAGTGGGCGTGCCCAACGGAGGTCCTGGGCTCTCCCCGCTGCTCTCTGTGGAAGAGTCTCGGAGCCCTCTCTCCGCAGTCTCCCCTTGCTTCCTGGTGTCCCTCCTATTTCCTTCCTCAAAGGAAGTTTGCTCTCTCTCCCTGCTGGTCCCTTCTCCTGCATCGTTAGGGAGCCTTACCTCCACTCTAGGCTCCGATGGCAGTTCCCTGACACATACGTATGCAAATTTGTGTCCAGAGTGCATTATGGCCCATATGTCAGAAAAGAACATTCCTTCACCTTTAATGGCAGTGGTGTTGCTAGGTCCTTAAACGCCACTGCCATTAAGGGTGAAGAAACGAGCTCTGGCATATGGGGTATAATGCACTAGGACAATTCCTTTGCAGCCATCATTGAATGAACAGGAGAAGTTCACAGTAATTCCCCAATAATATGGCTTGAATCACAATTAAAGTATCAGTATCAAATACTTTTTCACATAGCACATAATGAAACTATGGAATTTGCTGCCTCGGTATGTGGCAAAGGCCACCAACTTGGAATATTTTAAAAGAGGGTTAGACAGATTCATGGAAGGTAAGGCAGTCAGAGGCTACCAGGTATGGTGACTATATTCTGCTTCCACAGTACAGTCGTACCTTGGAAGTGGAATGGGATCCATTCCGGAAGTCCATTCGACTTCCGAAACATTCAGAAACCAAAGCATGGCTCCTGATTGGCGGCAGGAAGCTCCTGCCGCCAATCAGAAGCTGTGGAAGCCCTGTTGGATGTTTGGGTTCCAAAGAATGTTCACAAACTGAAACACTCACTTCCGGGTTTGCGGGGTTCGGGAGCCAAAACATTCGAGTACCAAGGCGTTCAGGATTCAAGGTACAACTGTATGCTAGTTGATGGGAATCACAACTAGACATCTCATTGGCCACTGTGGGAACAGGATGCTGGATTAGGTGAGCCATTGATATGATCCAGCAGTGCTCTTCTTTTGATCTTAATGCCCTGTGTTAGGAGTGGGGTTTATAATGGATTGTCCAATAATGTAACATTCCTTCTTTAAGCAGTTCTGTTCTGCTGCAGGAGTATTCATCTGACATAAGTTCTAAGAAAGACATAGAATCATAGAACTGTAGAGTTGGAAGGGGCCGTGAAGGTCATCTTGTCCCACCCCCTGCAGTTCATGAATCTTTTGCTCAAACCCACAACCCTGAGAATATGAGTCTTATGGGTGCATGAGAAGCCCGGTTAACTAGGCTGGAAGAGGGCATCCCAATAAAATGAATAGTGCCTCTTGTTGCTTGTCTTGTGATGGACACACTGACCCTGTGATTGTTAATGTTTGCTTTGGGGGCCCAGAGACAAAGCCCTGTGTAGGTACATTCATCCCATCAGCTTACACAGGCCAGTCTTTTTAGACTATTCCTTTGATCCTGCAAGATCTTGAATGAACTGGGAAAGATGCATCCTGATTGCTGGGGGGGGGGGGAGGAAGGACAAGCCACATAGATTCCACAAGAAAATAAGACAGAAGTAGGAAAAGTGCACTAAAGAGGACAGGCAGCTGTGTAGGACCTCAGGGATTCCCATCACTTAGTGTCCAAATAACTCCATTGTCAGTTACAGTACTGGCTTCACTTACTGGCTAAAAATACCGAAAGCTGAAAACAGCCAGGCTGCCTCATCTCACAGAAATCACTTTGAAAGGTACCTGCACATTTTGTTTCATAACTTTATTTCTAGGAGGGCTAGAAACTTATTTTTTAACAATGAAAGTTCAGAGGCTTGGGCTGTGGGCCTCGTACACCTGTGCCCACCTTTTAGTGTCCCTGACCAAGAGGGAGTGTCATGCTCAGTGCACTTCTTAGGTAAGTTCTGGTCTTTCCAGGATAAAGGTTATCTCACCATGCCAGTGCATACTTTTGTAACTTCTAGGGCCAACAACTATAATACACTAAATATGAAGCTGACCTTGGTCTCTCCTTGGAGGCTACTTCCTGGTGTAGACAGCAAATTGCATATGTTCTGTGCCAATTGCACTGGCTGCCTGTGTGCTTTGAGGGTCTAATTAAAGGTCCTGATTTTGACCTTAAAAGCCCTTTGCAACCCAAGACCCATCTATATACGGGATTGATTCTCCCAGTTTCAGCCCAGGTGCCAGTTGGGGCAAGCAAATCAGGCCCTAGTCTGTGTGTCTTGAGAAGCTGCCTGTATTGCTTTTTAAATTTTCTTAAAATACATTTTTATTTTGTATTGCTGGTATTTGAGTTTTGTGAGCTCCTTTGAACATTTGGAAACGGTATAAAATGTTTTTTTAAAATAAATATTATTCCTATGTTAGGCTGGATGGCTGTGGCTGAGAGAGAGCAGTTCATCTAAGGCCACTTTGGGAGATTAATGCTGACCTCATAATTCATTGAGGAGCCTCCTTGCTTGTGGCTAGTGGAACTCTTTACTGTTATCCTAACACTCCAAATATCCATGAACCTACAGCCTCCAAGCACTGTAGCCTTTTGTACGCCTCTTATGAAATTAATTTGCATCATTGCCAGGTTCAGAAACATTAATTTGGACTGATATTGTTGCAAGCAAGGTTCCATAAGTATGGTTGCTTGTGAAATTATGGATGAATGTGGGCTAATTCCTAAAGCAAAAGATCTTTCTTGCTGATGTTTTCCTAAGAAAAATGAAACAGCAGCATACTTTGCTCTGTTTATAGAGTACATCTTTGGAAATAAGCACTGAATTTACTTATTTATTTTGGTCTCACATTTGAATATTTTGCTCTGGCAGCTGTCAGTTGAACTCCATTGATCACAGAAAATGCTGGTTGAGATGGGGAATTGATGGTTTGTAGCTTGAACAAGGAGTGGCTCCTGAAGCCAACAAACGGTAGCTGAGTCCCATTATTGGGGGGAAATAACGCGTGGGGGTGGGTGGGTCAGAAGGGTTCTTGGACTTAGCAGATTCCTTCACAGCTGTTTGTGGTTTTGTGTGTGAGAATACTTTCTGCAGCTGTTGGATCCCTCTTTCTGCTTCATTTTTGTCTTCAAGCACTGGGACTTTGTAGTGCTGTTGCTGTTCTCCACCCCCAGCCCAGTAAATTCCTGTTTTGCATGGTGGCATTTTGGGGTGGAGTCTTTCCCAGTCTCCATAACAGCATTGTTGAGAGAAGTTTAGTGGTTTTTGTGGATAACAGAATGGACAGGAAATCTCACAAGTGATGCTGCAGCTCAAAGTACCAGTGCCATCATTTGGGTTCTTGGTTACTACAAATATCTGGATCAGCAGCCTAAGTTCTGATTAGTCCAGATGTTAGCAATTGGGCGTGACTGCACTATCCATTGACTGTTAATCCATCCCTGCATATAGTTGCACTTCTTTCTGCCATGGTTAATAAGCGTTGATAGACCTAAATTCAGTGCATTTATCTAATCTTTTAAAAATATGTTTCTACATTCATAGCATCGTATGGATCCATAGCATCGTGTGTCTGCTCTTTTGAAGAAGTGGCATTTTCAATGTGTTTTTTCTGCAAAACAAGCCTTGCAAAACAAGCCTTTTCATTTTACTAGATGACCTTCAGATCTTTTGTGTTTTCAGAATACTCTAAACTCCAAAGTGATAGCATCGTTTGTTTATCCATTTAGTCTTATTTATAACGGTATTTGTAAGCTGGCAACTCCTGAGAAGAGTATTGCTCTAAACTAGTAAAAGTAACACTGTCTGGAAGAACCTTGTTCATTCCTGGGCATTCACAACGAGGTTGATGGAAGTTTGTAAGTTCCTTGCACACCATTGTACAAAATTCTCAAGAGGAGTTTAACCTTGAAATCTCTTAGTCATATACAAGATGTTGTGGGTATGCAACAAGAACAACTCTTTTTACATGTGGATCATAGAATCATAGAACCTTAAGAGCTGGAAGGGATCCCAAGGGTCATCTAGTCCAACCCCCTGCAATGCAGGACTCTTAGCTAAAGCATCCATGACAGATGACCATCCAACCTCTGCTTAAAGACCTTCAATGAAGGAGAGTCCACCACCTCTCGTGGGAGTCTGTTCCACTGCTGAACATCTCTTAATGTCAGAAAGTTTTCCCCGAATGTTTAGTTGGAATCTCCTTTCTTGCAACTTGAAGCCATTGGTTTGAGTCCTACCCTCCAGAGCAGGAGAAAACCAGCATGCTCCCTCCACCATGTGACAGCCCTTAAGATATTTGAAGATGGCTATCTCCTCCCAGTCTCCTCTTTTCCAGGCTAAACATACCCAGCTCCTTCAAGCGCTCCTCAAAAGGCTTAATTTCCAGACCCCTGGTTGTCCTTCTCTGAACACGTTCCAGCTTGTCAACATCCTTCTTAAATTGTGGTGCCCAGAACTGAACACAGTACAGTGAAACCTCAGTTGTTGAACGCTTCAGAAGTCAAACGTTTCGGCTTTTGAACGCTGACAACCCAGAAGTGAATGCTTCCAGTTTCTCCATTTTTTCGATGGATTTTGCCGACTGGCAATTGCACCTTGGTTGTCAAACATTTTGGAAGTAGAACGGTCTTACGGATTACGTTCGACAACCGAGGTTCCACTGTATGCCAAGTGTGGTCTGACTAAGGCAGAATAAAGGTAAAGGGACCCCTGACCATTAGGTCCAGTCGTGACCGACTCTGGGATTGCGGTGCTCATCTCGCTTTATTGGCTGAGGGAGCTGGCGTACAGCTTCCAGGTCATGTGGCCAGCATGAGTAAGCCACTTCTGGCGAACCAGAGCAGCGCACGGAAACGCCGTTTACCTTCCCGCCGGAGCAGTACCTATTTATCTACTTGCACTTTGACGTGCTTTCAAACTGCTAGGTTGGCAGGAGCAGGGACCGAGGAACGGGAGCTCACCCCGTCGCGGGGATTCGAACCGCTGACCTTCTGATCAGCAAGTCCTAGGCTCTGTGGTTTAACCCACAGTGCCACCTGCGTCCCTAAAGCAGAATAGAGTGGTGCTATTAATTCCCTTGATCTGGACACTCTACTTCTGTTGATGCCAAAGAGGGTAAGGAGAACAAGGAGTCTGGAAATTTAAGTCACTGCCCTTTAAAAAAAAAAAAAGCCTAGGAAAAGATTGGGAAGCCTCCTGCAAGGAAGGTTGTCATGTGAGTTTTGTCTGCATGGCAGTGCTTCAGGAGACAAAAAGCAAGTGTGAAAGAGAAGCCAGGAAGGGCGGGTGAGGAAAAATTATCAACTGAGTCACCACTGATAAGGCACTCTGCTGCTTTCCTCTCTGTCAGAGTCTAAAGCGGTATTAAGTGTGCTGTTCAGAGAGAACATCACTGGAATGCTAATCACATTAAAACGGCGTGACTGGTAGGGAAGGCAAAGGAGAGGAAAAAGCTCGTTACTAACTCCAGATGGCTTGAAAAGCGCAACCCACTGCTGCTAAGAGATGCTCAATTAGCGATTACTCCTTTTAATCAGGAACGGCGTTGAGTTGTGCTGCTTGGGGAAGCTTTGGAGGTGCTGAGTAAGGCTGGCATTGGCATCTTGTGGTTTTGCTAATCGCACATTCCACATTAACAAATAATATCCTAGTGCCTTATTGAATTGCCTCCTTGCCACACTTGCCCTGTTTTAGTTAGTTAGTTAGTTAGTTTGTTTATTATTGGAAATTTTATTGACAACACAACATAACCCCCACCCCCCCAATACAGAAATCCACCCTCATTAAATACGAACATAACAAACAATAAGCTTAACAGAAAGCCACTGCCAATCACTGTGGACAATACTGAGCTAGATGGACCAATGGTGTGAGTTGGTATAAGGCACCTTCCTGTGTTCCTAAGAGTCTGCAAGGCAGAAGTTCCAAGGCTGCTTGTGCTTCACCACCAGTTCTGCCTACTCATCCAATCTCCTCTCATTTCCTATACACAAAAGTAAAAAAGGTAAAGGACCCCTGACAGTTTAGTCCAGTCACAAACAACTCTGGGGTTGCGGCGCTCATCTCGCTTTACTGGCCGAGGGAGCCGATGTTTGTCCACAGACAGTTTTCCCAGGTCATGCGGCCACCATGACTAAGCTGCTTCTGGCGAAACCAGAGTAGAGCACGGAAATGCCGTTTACCTTCCCATTGGAGCGGTACCTATTTATCTTCTTGCACTTTGATGTGCTTTTGAACTGCTAGGTTGGCAGGAGCTGGGACCGAACAACGGGAGCTCACCCTGTCGTGGGGATTCGAACCACTGACCTTCCGATCGGCAAGCCCTAGTCTCAGTGGTTTAGACCACAGTGCCACCTGTGTCCCTATTACTATACATAGCTTCACCTAAATAATACCATCTCTCAACAGCTCTTTCTGTTTGCCCCTATCTGTAAGAGTGCTTTGTAAATCTAAAGTATATGTTAAGATTAGCAATGGTTTATTAAACCATTTTTATACTACTTTACATTTTTTAAGCAAACAAACAAAATCTAAGTGGTCCATCTATCTAATTTTTGTTCCTTTTCTAGAGAGTTCAGGATGGCATACTGTACAGTGTTATCCCCTTGTATCCTGCGAGAGAGGTTAACATGAGTGCAACCGGCTCAAGGTCACCGAGTAAACTTTGTCTTGGAGTGAGGTTTTGAACACTGGTCTCACTGTCTATCCAACGCACTAGCCCAGCCTTCTCTAACAAGGTGCCCTCCAGACAGGGGACGGTAGGAGTTGTAGCCTTTTGTCCTTTCTGCTTTCTGAGCTTTTGTCCTTTCTGCTTCCCCTTGTTCCTTGTCCTCCTATTGCCCATCAGTTATCTTCAAGGGTGCCTTCTGTTTGTCCCAAGGCCTGGCAGAGCAGCAGCATACACTGGGCAATTACCTACAGATGCCCCAGGTTCCCCTTTCTCTTCCAGATTCTACTTTCTCCTCTTCCTATCTGGAACTGCATCTGAATATCACCGATGCCAGTAGAATAACCTGCAGTATTCTAACTGTACTTTTATATATCTATCTATCTGTGTATTTGAAGCCAGAAACAAACAAAAAATTGAGAGGAAGGGGGAGTTTGGTTGTGTTGCTGCTGCACCAGTGAAAAATGAGTGCCTTCTTATGTAGGTGTCAACTAATGACACCAGCTGGGAATGTTAATGGAGGCCCAGCAGGCAGAACTTGTTTGCTTTCCAGCAAATAATCAAACCTGACACTAGCAAGGGAGACATTTGTAGGTTCCTGGGAGGGTGTCTCCTTGCTCATTCCACTGCTCAGAATATCTGCCTTGCACTGAATGAGGAGGTGGAGTTCAGCATAGCCCAGGACTTGAGGACTTGTTTCCTGTATCTTGCATAAGTCGGAGGCAGACTTGATAGTTTTGACTTACCCCATTAACCTGTGTCAAGTAAGAATTGCCTGCAAGCAAGCAGGCAAGAAAACATTGTTTCTCTTCTCCTCCTCACACCCTTAGGCCATAAATAAGTAGGGGAATTTGGAAAAGCTTGTAGAAATCTTTGCTGGCTAGTAACTATTGTGGATTTATTTGTAAGTTTGGTTGAGAATATTTTTTTTCTTCTTGTCTTGGAATACTGGGCCCATGACACTAAAGGTGTAGCTTCTCGTTCTCAAATGAGCCTCTCCAACTTGAGAAATCCTGCAGATGATCTCCATGACTGAGCTGAGATAAGGATTTGGATAGTCCCTGAGATTTCCACTTGGTTTAATTTGGAAGGACCACTTTTTTGTGTCAATCTGCATGACAAAGCCTCTGTCCTATTTGCTTTTTTGTTTAATTTCTATCCCACAACCTTCAGCAGACACTGCTCTCATCAGAGTGGCTAACAGTAGACGATAGCAGAAAAATCAATTGCAGAAACAGGGAAGCTGGCTCAACTTAAAATGTGATTTCTCTCTCTCTAGGTATTTTAGAATACTCTGCTAATAGATACTTAGCAGGTACCTTCTGTTTCAACTTCTAACTGCTTGCTGAAAACTTTTCTATTCTGTCGAGCTTATGCATGCATTTTCCCTCAATAGTTTGCTAATTTCTGATTTTAACGTTTTAATATGTTTTCTATGGCATAGTTTTATGTGCAATTGTTGTAAACAGCTCTGTTTTTTTTTAAATGAATAGCAGTATAGAAATATATATTTTATAAATAAACAGACAAACAAACAAAGGAGGGCCCCTTTCTTCTCCTCCTTGCTTGGAGCATTAAACTGCTCTGGATAAAAAGCAAAGCATCTCTCAAGTCCTGTGTGCAGAGACAGGAAAATGCTACGGGTGGGAAGGAAAGGAGAGAGCTCTGCCTAAATCCTTAGAGGTTCCAAGAGACTGAAAGTCAAGAGGAAAGGCCCTGTTGGAGTGGAGAGAAATGCCAGCCTTTTGAGTCTGTTGGAGAGAGAGGGCAGAAACAGAATTCAGCAGCTGCACAGAAACTGGTGCTGAGGAGACCTTTTGCCATCGGCTGCGAAGGCACTGTCATCTGAGCAGAAGATTACCAGCCAAGTCTCGTGTCTGTGAGGTGTGTCTGCCATCAGGGGAAAGCAGCCAGCTGGGCCCAGCTGCTACAAGACAGAAGCAAAAGCAACCACAGCCAAGGCCATGAATGAGTGTGCACACCCATACAATTTCTCGCTCTGCGGAATGTTGTAAAAGTGAACAACAACAGGCATCATCATCACCTCGTTTTCGGTCTTCCGACTATGGCATCCACAAGATGGAGGTAACGGCAGACGTGGGCTAACTCAAGGTTTGCAGAAATCTATAGGTAAATCCCTAAGGGCAGAATCCCCAAAATAGTTCATTAAGGAGGACTTGGTGTGCTCAGTCGCCACAGAATACTGATGGACAGGGGTGTGGAATGGAATGCAGAGGAATCACTAGATTCTGGAACATCAGCAGCCCTACACTGCAACATTTCCCTGCAGATTCTACAGTCAGTGGCCATTTTAGTCGTGTCCAATTGTGCGATCGCCAAGGCGTGGGTCCTTTTGGACCTGGAAGAGGACAGAATGGGGGTAGAACGGTGGAATGGGGCTTATATGTTCTCTGCTGACATGCATAGGGTCCGAGAATGTAACCCCGCGTCACCACCTGTACTTTTTATACTCTGTGATTTTAAACAATAAACACATTTGTAAAGTTGGGTTATTAGTCAGAAGCAGTAATTTAGATGTAGTCAGTGTTATTTTTTCCTAGAAACAGGGCTGCCAGAACTCACCCTGAACGTCTTCTCTTATAATGGCAATGGTGCCAGAATTGAGTGCCAGCGAGTTCTGACTGGAAAAAAACCCTGGATGTAGTTATGTTCTTTGGTAACTGATACACCATACTAATGTTTGCTTATCCTAATGTTGATTTCTTTGTCCGAAATAAATCTAATCCATATTGTGAAGTGTGGTTGAAGTAGGTGCTGTAAAGATTTTGATACACACCCAGGGAAGTATGGAGAACTAAAGTTCTTACACCCTACATAAAGGGAATCGTTCCTGGGCAACTTGCCTTCAAGCTGCTTGCCTGTTTTTACAAAGTGGTAATGGTACAATGGGATGCGGGTGGCGCTGTGGGTAAAAGCCTCAGCGCCTAGGGCTTGCCGATCGAAAGGTCGGCGGTTCGAATCCCTGCGGCGGGGTGCGCTCCTGTTGTTCAGTCCCAGTGCCTGCCAACCTAGCAGTTCGAAAGCACTCCCGGGTGCAAGTAGATAAATAGGGACCGCTTACTAGCGGGAAGGTAAACGGCGTTTCCGTGTGCAGCTCTGGTTCGCCAGAGCAGCGATGTCACGCTGGCCACGTGACCCGGAAGTGTCTCCGGACAGCGCTGGCCCCCGGCCTCTAGAGTGAGATGGGCGCACAACCCCAGAGTCTGGCAAGACTGGCCCGTACGGGCAGGGGTACCTTTACCTTTAATGGTACAATGTGTGTGTGGGGAGGGGGCAGTTGGCCATTTGTATGTCTTGGGCTCTGCCACATGACCGGCCTCATAACGCTAGACTGTAAATAGTACTGGGTTAGGAGAAAGCTGCTTACTTGTGGCTAGACTCGATGTTGCATCGGTGACCTATGGAATCTCTGATAAGCTACCCAGATCGTATCTAGCAAGGCAGTTAACACCAGTGTGGAAAATAACTGTGTAATCCATCTCCCTGTTGCCTGTCAGCTGGAGGAACACTTTGCCTCTCAAGATTGCTCCGCAGCCGGACCCAGCCTTGTTTCCTTGACTGTACTAAGCCTGCAACGCTACTCTAGGACTTTGGGTCGGACACACATCTAATTTTTCCATGTATGCTTTTGTTCATGTTCATCCACACCTGAGCACTTTTAGTTAAACTCTCAATAATTCCTGTCCACACTAGTGGGTGGTGTTTAATGGGATGTATTTGCACTGTGTGGTGTTGTTCCTTCCCCAACTTCACTTAGTATTCCCCCCCCCTTCCCTGAGTTCCAGAAACCCGAGCTCTGTTACGGTACAGGTATTTGTCTATCTGTGTGGGTGGCCAATTTTCTATCTCTGTTTTTATGGTATTAGTTTTCTTATCTATTAGACTTGTACAAAACAAAGGTTAAAGAATAAAAAACCCACATGTCATTGCTAAACACACCAAGGAGCACCTCTGGAACAGAAGTAGGGCATGTGGAATCTTTCTGCGTTATCTGCAGATTGGGAAAATCTGAATTAAATGGAGGAAATGTGCAGGCTGTCACTTAGGGCTTATCAGGTGCGCTAACGCCAGGGGGTCAAGGTGTCTTTGTTCCCCTCAAAATCTCTGGGCAAGGGGCTGGGTCCCTTCAGTGTTGAGGGGTCGGAGGAGCCTCCTGATGGTTGGCCTTCCAGACTGCTGGCGACCTCCAGTCGCATGTGTGATGTGCATCATCACGCATCCAGCACTCTGGGACATCCCTCTGATGAGCCCAGTGCGCTGGCACTGCATGTGAAGTCACGTTTATGTGATGTCACACATGTGCGACAGGCCCACACAATGTTGGGCACAACTCAGCGCCTCGGGCTTATCGACACTTCCTCTAGTTCTGCTGCTTCCCCCTGGGGAAAACTGCTCTTTAGTGCTCAATCGGAGCAAAGGGCAGTTGGATTTTCTGCAGATTGATGTTTGCTCTGAATCAACATTAAAGAGCGGGTTTCCCTTGAAAAGGAGTGGGGCATGGGGAAACCCACTCAGACCTATGCCTAGAAAGTGTGGGTCAAGCAGAAAACTGCTTGCACACATGCTTTCTTCTAGGCATGGCACAAGCAGAAGTGTGGGTGAGCCCTTGAATAAGAACAATGTTGTTTGGACTGTGTGAAAAACACACACACACGAATTGCGTCAAATCTACTTTAAACTGCCAATGGTCCAGTGCAGCAGTGGGGGATGATGTACCCTGCCGGCTATGAGAGCCCTAGAAAGAAATAGCCCTGTTTTGGAAGGGGAGCATTTTTGCTTGTGCACTGTCCTAGGTTCAATCCCACACCTCTTGGGTTAAAAAATCCAGGTGGCAGAGCTGGGAAATAGATCTCCTTGGCCTGTCCCAACTGAGGCTTCTTCAGCTGGGTTTCCAAATCACAGGCTGCTCAGTTCAACAAGGCTTTCAGCTCCTCTCGATAGGATACTATGCCGTGTTCTGCTTCAGCTGCATTTGAGAGCTTTCCAGGTTTCCTTCAAGGGCCTCCATCTGATGCTGGGATTGCTGTCAGGCCACTCTGACCTCTCAGAAGTGCTATTAGTTACTCCATCTTGGCCACTTTACCGGCTCGCAGTTTCTCTCCACAGGAAATGTTTGCCTTGCATTTCCATTGTGCTCAGAGAGACTTGTAAGCAGTGGTAAAATCATACAAGTTAACAATAAAAAGCAACAAAATACAGTACAATACAATGAAACGACACAAAGGAGCAACAGTAGTAAAAAGCGGCAGGTAAGCAGGTGGGGTGCTGTGGGACGCGAGTGGCACTGTGGGTTAAACCACAGAGCCTAGGACTTGCCGATCAGAAGGTTTACAGTTCGAATCCCCGCGACGGGGTGAGCTCCCGTTCCTCGGTCCCTGCTCCTGCCAACCTAGCAGTTCGAAAGCACGTCAAAGTGAAAGTAGATAAATAGGTACTGCTCTGGCGGGAAGGTAAATGGCGTTTCCATGCGCTGCTCTGGTTCGCCAGAAGCGACTTAGTCATGCTGGCCACATGACCCAGAAGCTGGATGCCGGTTCCCTTGGCCAATAAAGCGAGATGAGCGCCGCAACTCCAGAGTTGGCCACGACTGGACCTAATGGTCAGGGGTCCCTTTACCTTTAAGCAGGTAGAACCAGCTTTAAAAACAAGGGCTGGCACGGTCACAGAGAAGGCTCTTGTGCCTTGGCTGTCATCAGGATGTGGAAATGGGCCTCTGCAGCAGAACTTCAGGAGCAGAATGGATCCTTTAGGTATCCTGGGCATTTCTTTTCTGACACTGTTGCATGTTTCCTGTTTTCCTGAGGAATGAGAAGTCCAGGAGCAGAGCAAAGGGTTTTATTTTATATATGAACTAGGCCCTAAATGGAGTGGTCCTGTTTTGGACCTGTTAAGCCAGCCTGAAACAAGATCCATACATCTTCAGGAGGATGGGGAGGAAAGGAAAATAACACTTTTCTTTCCTCCTCCCCGATGCCAGCCTTCTCCTGCGATATAGCTCATGGAGAAGTCAAAATGCTAATCGATAAATATGAGTTCAGCCTTTCTTGGCTGAGGTAGCACTCTTACAAACCCGGGTTCACAGTTACCAGTTTCATTTTAGATCTGCATCATTATTATTAATCAGGGCGTTTTTTCAACCGGAACTTGCTAGAACTCAGTTCCAGTATCTTTCAAGGTGAGCACCATTGGCATTATAAGAGAACAAGGGAGGCGTTCATGGTGTGTTCCGGTGCCTCTTTTTCTAGAAAAATAGCCATTATCATCATCATCATCATCATCATCATCATCATCATCATCATTTCTGTTCCTCCTAAAAAAGTTCGGGGTAGCAGGTGTCAAAATGGTAAAGCAATACTATTAAAAGTAAAACCATATTTAAAATATATTAAAAACATGCAAAACAGTCAGGTGCCCTCACATCAGGGAAAACTTTCGGAGAGTAAGAGCTGTTAGACAGTGGAACAGTCTCCCTCAGTAGGTTGTGGACACTCCTTCCTTGGAGGTTTTAAAACAGAGGTTGTATGGTTGTCTGTCATGGATGCTTTAGCTGAGATTATTGCATTACAAGGGGTTGGACTAGATGACCCTCGGGGTCCCTTTCAACTCTATGATTCTTTGAATTAACAATGGGCTCATCCAGACTTCCACTTGTCCTGCTGCTTTCCCCAGGGAAAACCGACTCTTGGTTTCTGTTGGCTTTTCCATGGATTGACATTTGCTCCGATTCAGCGCTAAAGAGCGGGTTTTCCCGGGGAAAGTGGCAAGGCAGACGGGAAAACCTCCCAGGTCTGTTCTTCTTATGCACAGAACAAGCAGAAGTGTGGACAAGCCCAATTCCAAAGTTGGCAGAACAGTATCTATCAACTATTGAACACCTGAGTGAACAGAGCTGTTTCTGAGTTCTAACTGGATGTTAAGAATGAGGGACACAGATACACCTCGCTAGTGTAGCAGGTACCTGGCTCCAATAAGACTGTGCCACAAGTCAACACCAACCAAGGAACCACCCTTGGTGGCACTGCCAAGAAAGCTTTGCTTGCCAATATTGGGACCTAAGCTTGACACTGGAGGAAGCACTGGTTTTTTTTGTACTTGAATTGTATTGACACCTTGAATTGAGCCCACTATCTCACTTGCAGCCACTGTAGTGCTTTCAGGACCGGTGGAAAGCTTCTGTATAAATGTTTTAAATAAGTAATATCCCATCCCCAAGAAACCTCAGCCTCGTTGCTCAAGATAGATTGCATCTCTTTTGGGCAGGAGGCAAGTCGCTTAAGGACTCTCTGTACAGCATCTAGCATAGTGTTGATGCTAATAAGTGTGTGTTTATAGAAGTAGGTAAGTGAGCCTCTAAGATGAGCTGGGCTAAAGGTGAGGAGTGCTGAGAAATATTATCACTATCGGTGAGAGCAAGGTGGAGAGTAGAACTTTAAAAGCCCTGAGTCATACATTTTAACGCCCATCTAATCATTTCTGGATTTATGTGCCGGTCACCAATGAAGGTCACACATCTTTATTATGCTGATGAGAGCAAGCCAACTCCAGCAGGTTCCAAGCGAGCTGATTGCCATCTTGCAGGAGGTCTGAGAGATTTAATTTCGGGAATGAAGTGTGTGTGCGTGTATTCTTTAGCAGCTGAGCCAGAGCATTTGCAGGAGCCCAGCTTGCATGGTTGGCTAAATCAGGTTGCACGCCCACCGTCTATTTTAAGCATCAAATGGCGTGGATGTTGGGAAGTGCGCCAGCGCCATCAATTGTAAAAGTACTGTAGCATTCAAAAGGTTCTGTCAACAGAAGTGCTTGCAGTTGACTGCATTCCTGGCAGGAGGAAGAAGGCTTCAGCCCAACTGTTCCTTGTCTCCTTAGCTGAAAGAAATGCTAAGTCATATTTGTGTTTATGGGTGATAGTCACATACTGTGAATGGTTTGCAAACACCCTTATGGTTTCCTAAGTTGAGTTTTGCCACCAAATTAACATTTTGCAGCGAAAGCGGCTTCAGCAGGGTTTTCTGAGCTGATTCGTGATAATCCACCCCTGCTTCGGTTAACCTAGGTTCTTGCGAACACACGGTATGCATCAACGTTTTGTACTCATTTGAGGAACAAAAGCTCACACCTTTTTAAAAAATGAAGCTCTATACCAGTTAACCCTCTTTTATCATCCGTGTGTTTATTATAGGAGACCTTTGCATCTTCAGATTAGCTTGCTTTTCTCATGAAAATAACATTGGGCAGATCACTTGTTGTGGAAATAGTAGCATTAATAGTAGTCAATTACTGCTAGTAATTGTTGGCACCTGTCACACTTCTCTGAAGTTTCTCAGCCCCACTCACCTCACAGAGTATTTGTTGTGGGGGAGGAAGGAAAAGGAGAATGTTAGCCGCTTTGAGACTCCTTCGGGTAGTGATAAAGCGGGATACCATATCCAAACTCCTCCTCTTCTTCTTCTTCTGTCTCAAGAGTTAGTGGAGTGCGCCTCCAGGGGTGAAGTCAAACCACTGTGTTAGCAGCACCGAAGTGACCTCCCTGGAGTGCAAACCTGGGCAGTGTGTATGGAGGTCCAGATGACAAGACTCCCTTCTTGGCCTCACTAATGTGGTCCAAAGGAAAGCAGAGCAATACATTTGGCGCCAGCTTGCATGCAGGAGTTGCTGGAAAGAGGCCGTCCAACCGTCTTAGGGACTCCACTCTAGACTTGTGTAGGGTTTACTTCTCAATCTTTGCTTCTCCTGAATATATCCTGCAAGGCAGCAGAGGTTTAGGATCAGAGTTTTCCTTCTTCTAGACAGGTTGCCTTCCCAGGTTGATGAGCCCTACCTGCCCCTCACTTCCATCTGTAGCATATCACTAATGTGCCCATTTTAGAGATTTAGCAAGAGAGGTCAAGAGCAAAAAAATGGTGCAAAGTTCCAGTATGTTTTGGACTCTCTGCTGAAGAAAGAAGGAACTCCAGGCTGTGGCATTTGCTTCCATAATATGTTAAATAGGAGTAGTTTGCCATCTCTAAATATAAGACTACAGGTGTGATGGCAGTGGATGTGTGTGAGGAGCTAGAGTCATGCTCTCCTGTTTTATAAATCTGGTCTTGGTCCTGTGTTGGGGCTTGAACAACGGTGTTTACAAGAAGGCAAGTCTTGACCCAATTAGAAAATTGGGTCACCAGAACACCAGAGTTAACCTCTGGCTCTGGCTTAATGGCTGGTCAGTTGCTGGGGAGCCTTTCCACCCCCACTGTCATTTATTCTACTTAATGCAATGGTTTTTATTCATTAATGTTGTTTATTGTAGAATTATGTAATAAATGAAGCAGTGAGATTTGTCAGGGCGAACATAACGAAGCTCCAAGTTAAAATAACATAACAAAAATTCTAACAACAAAAAATAAAAAGGCATAAAACCCAATAAGATAGTTATCTAACATTTATTTGTTTTGCTTTTCAGTAAAAAGATTTGCATGGTGCAGGGAAAAGAAATATTTAACCAAATTTATATACTGCTTGACAGTAGTAAAACTTCTCAAGCAGTTTATGAGAAATATTAAATTATCAATAAGAATCAACGATCAAACTAGATAACCACCTAGGTTCTAGGTGGCCTCACCTTGGGGAGAGCATCTATGAAGAAGGTGACATGCCAGAAATGGAATTGTTCATGGATTGTAAACTGTGATGAGAATTTTTTTTTTAACCTTCTGACAAGTAACAAGTTTGTGTCTGGTCTGCTGTACCAGGCTGTATGTCATCTAGCATGCGAATTAAAGATAAATAAACCTTCTTTCCCTCTTTGGCAGCTTCCATGAGATACTCGTGCCTTTTGGTTTTTAGCTCTGCTGGGTTTATGTTTATTTTTTGCTCCTTTAGGATTTTCATTAGTAAAGTTGGGGATTAATCACATTTGTTGAGCAACAGAGCATTTGCCGCTTCCAGTTTGTTAGATGAGTTGGTGAAATGTGGTGACGGCAGCAGGGAAGGCTTCCATATAAACCAGATTCAGCACTCGTTTGTAGATGTGTTACAGAACATAATGTGTTTGCCAATAAAACCTGTTGCTGTGAATTGAGGCCAAATATCTCTAAGTAGAAAGTGTGTTTTCTCTCCTTCTTCCACCCAATATAAGCGATAGATATGATCATGCTTCTCACCAAGCGAAAGCTGGCAGTCAAGGCTGTTGTGGGTTGTCACTTTTTATTTCCTGATTGGAAAGAATATATTTCCATAGCACGAGCAGCAGCACACCCGTGGGATGAAAATAAATCTACTAACTTTCTTTCGAGTGTTCACAGCTCATTCTTCACCCGCTGTATCAGCTTGACTTTGCAATAAAGAAAAATACACATCAGAAAGTCTAATGCCATAAATCAGTCACACGTGGACCTGTGCTTTCTCTTTCACTGAGTTCTAATGGAGAATTTGTGTCAGTGAAGGATTTCCTCCCCATGCAAATACAGTGGTACCTCAGGTTAAGTACTTAATTCGTTCCGGCGGTCTGTACTTAACCTGAAATTGTTCTTAACCTGAAGCACCACTTTAGCTAATGGGACCTCCTGCTGCCGCTGCGCCACCAGAGCACAATTTCTGTTCTCATCCTGAAGCAAAGTTCTTAACCTGAAGCACTATTTCTGGGTTAGCGGAGTCTGTAACCTGAAGCGTATGTAACCTGAGCTACCACTGTAGTAGCTCCAAAAGAGTTGTCTTTGAGAGGTCTGCAGCAGGTGATGAAATGGTTAAACTCCCCCTCCCAATCTTCTGCAGCCCTGAGAATTATCAACCTACTGGTGGCTGCTATGTGCATTCCTTCTGCCAAGATGCATTTAACTTTGCTGAGATCAGAAGCTTTCGTTGTAGTTTTAATAGCGACAGGGGTTCCAAAGATGATGACTAAACTATTTATGTATGCGACAACAGCAACTAGAATATTATATGCACAGAAATGGAAAGAGCAGGTTTCCACGAAGGAAGAGTGGCTTTCAAAAGTAGTGGACTGTGCAAAAATGGCAAAGCTGACAGCAAAATGAAGAAATCAAAACGAACTTTTTATAGAAGAATGGAGGCCTTTCATGGACTATTGAAAAAAATACTATAGTCATGGGCAGGATTTGAGATAGAAGCAGTGGAAGAAAAATGATAAAATAATGGTAATAGAGAAACTTTTGTAATAAATAAAGATATAATGCAGTAGAAAAGGTTTGAGTAAAAACATGGTGGGGTTGGGAAGTCATGAATCAGTGTAATGAAGATTGTTGTGAAAATGTTTGAGAAATGAAAAGCAAATTGTACAGCAAAGGGCTCCTTTGTTGGTGAAAATAACCACCTACGGTAACTTAAATTCATTAGTTGGACTCACACATCAGTAGGTTCACTTAAAACTCAGGACACAGTTTGTGATGTGGTTGAGTCTCAGAATCTGCAGGGTTCAGCCATGGTATTGAAACCCAATGTGTGAAGTAGTAAAGGTGCCTCTGAACATGTGCAGAGTGTGCACCCCACACCCCGCAACTCTGAATAACCACATGTGCACTTAAGCAAAGGCAAATGGGACATACATTTCAAGTACATTTCCAAGCAGTTCAAGGGGTCTTCGCTTTTTCTAGTGGCAAATATCCGCGTGTGACCTCAGGCGTGGCCTTCAGGGGATGACATGAGATGACTTCCCATCCATCTCCCTCGCTCTTATAGGTCTGATGTCAAGTGCATTCTGCGTGTTCTTGGCAGGCAAGCGATTGCTACGGTTACAAATGAGCACCAGTTGGCACCTGTTCTGCCTTGTAACCAAGTCTAAGGACTGTCGGGTTTTTCTTGCAAGCACCTTAGCTCAAAACTTTGGACTTCTTGCAAGCCCCTTTGCCTGGGAAAGCTTCTCTGGCGGGGGGGGGGGCGGAAAGTGGTCACTGGTTTTTAGTTCACAATATTGGAACTTGCATGGGAGGAATTCCGATCGGCAAGACAGAAACACGTCAGGAAATCTTGACCAGACCTTTGCAATTAGGGCGCCGGCTCTTTCTCCCTGGCTGTCCTTCGCTTAGACGAAGCGGAGCAGGCAGCAGCAATCAAGGAGTGGAAACGCTCAAATTTGGCATCGTTCACGGTAAGACTTTGTCCTCCTGACACAATTAGGCTAAACAAACTGACACATCCCCTCTTTTAAACCCTTGGCTTGAATCGACTGGGAAGTCTGATTTTAACAGCTCCTCATAGCTAGTCAAGATGATGACTATATTTTCCTTTGCTTCTCTCCCCCCCCCTTCTTCCTTCAAGCTAAACGACCAGAAAAGTTGCCAGTTAAGAATGCTACTAAAAATAGAATTTAAGACCAGTTTTCTGTTCTGCTGGATTTTAGCATTACAGGGAGTTTTTGCTGAGGGTTGTGTCTGCTAATCTATAAGCATGCTCTCCTGTTGTCGTGTACCGAGGTGAATGAAGCATTTTAGAGAGCTGGAGGAGCCTCTTTAAACACTGCTGGGTCAAGCCAAGGACCTGTCTAACTTCATAATCCTGTTTCCAGCAGTTCAAGGGGGTCTTAGGTTTTTCTAGTGGCTGAAAGTGACAGCTTTGTCCTGTTTTTCTCCAGCAGAGGTATACTATCTGTGAACATGGAAGTTCTATTTAGCTGTCATGGTGAACGTATTTGTCTAACCTGTTGTTACTTTTTAAGCTGTTAAATCTAATGGCCATCATTACATCTTCTGGCAGCGAATTTTCTTAAGTCATTTCATGCATTGCACAATTACCTTTTTCTGTTCAGAATTTACTGCCTGTCAAGTTCACTGAGTGACTAGTACTGTTGGTTTGTACTGTTATGAACGTAAACAAGAAACCCACTCTCCTCGTTCCCTTGATAATTGAATGAGCCTCTAGTATCTGCCTTCAGAGTTATTTTTCTCCCCCCCCAAAAAGCCCCATGCACTCCAGTCCAATGATCATTTGTAGTATACTTTAAATTAAAAATTGAAGTGGAAACTAAATGGGGAGTATTTGGGTCCTAGAACTATGCAAGATTGTGAATCCTAAGGGTTTGAGTTATACATCACCAGCTACCACTATGTTCCTTAATTGTGACACATGTGTTACACCTTAATTGTGACACAAGAATCTATATCCCCAGGCATTTTAAGGGTTTGAGGGGCTACAGTCCTAACTTCACATACCTGGGAGTAAGCTGCATTGAATTAAATTACACTGGGGTTGACATTGTTAGGATTGCATCCTTGGTCCTGATTATTTTGCCTGCTGTGCTGTTGGTTGATGTTTGGATGCCTTAATTTGTTACATTTGAAAATTTTATTGTTGCTATATGGTGTGTTATTTTAATGTGCCCCGCCTTGGTGCATCCATAGGGATGAAGGGAGGGCTATGGATAATTTTCATAAATAAACAAACTGAAAACAAGTCGAGTTCTCTGGGCACTTTGCAAAACTTAAAATACAAAACAAAGCTTTTAAAAGCTTCAATAAAGCTTCCATTTCAATATCAAAAGGTTCAAAAAGCTGCAGCATTGATCCTCGGGCAGAACATTTCCTTGAAAACCTCCAGAGAAAGAAATTGCGCAAGAAACTTATTCTGCAGTAAAGTTTAAGAAGCTTTCCCTTACGTTCCCTCTAGTTCTGTTTCCTCGCATCTTTCTACCAAGGCGCATTTATCTCCTCCTCTAAATGCACACAGAAAACCTGCTTATACTTTTCTACTGTTGGACCTGTGTACAGCACGTCTTCAGATCAGAAAGGTGCCTGCAGGCCTTTCAACAAAATGCCGTCTTTTCCAAGGCTAGAATATGTTGTTTCCTTGAAGCAACTTGGTGGGAGGACAGAGGCACCATTCACCAATGGTGTGCAGACAGCTGTATCCCACTGGTTGACCAGAGACGAACAGGCTTGGAATTATTTGAATCAATACAAGAACCTGTCAATCTTTTTTAACCAGGTGTGATAGTGGAATAGAGGCACACTGCCAAAGCAATCCTTCTTTCATAGCATATTCAATTTACAGATAGCGGGGAGGAGAGAAAGCACATTTTAATGTTTCTTATCATAGCTCCTTTCCCTTTCAATCCATGCATATACCTGCTATTTTGCTTCCCTGGCCCTGTCTCTCTAAGTCAGCTTTCTTCAGCCCAGTGCTCTCCAGGTGATTTTGGATCCCACTTAGCCCCAGCCAGCATGACCAGTGGTCAGGGACAGTGGGAGTTGAAATATATTCGGAGTCGAGAGTGGATTTCATGCTCTTTATTCAGCTCATAGTGGTGAGGAGGAATTGAAGTTCCCCCAGAATGTCTGCTTTATATACATTGTTTACACAATGGGCACCCCGTGATTGGCTAATTCCGGGATTCACCTGTAGGCCAATCAAGTTGCGGATTCACTTCCACCTGGAGCTGGATTGGGTGGTTCCTGTGGACCAATCAGACTGCTGCATTCTGAACCCTATTCTAGGACCAATCAGACTGCTGCATTCTGAATCCTATTGTTCTAGGCCCAATCAGACTGCTGCATTCTGAATCCTATTGTTCTAGGACCAATCAGACTGCTGCCTTTTGGATCCTATTCAACTCAGTACATAACAGGAGTTGTAGTCAAAAACATCTGTAGGCTACCAGGTCAGCCTGGATAGCTCAGTTGGTTAGAGCACGGTGCTGATAATGCCAAGTTTTGCAAGCTCAATCCCTGTATGGGACAGTTGCATATTCCTCAATTGCAGGGGCTTGGACTAAGATGATCCTCAGGGTCCCTTTCAACTCTACAATTCAATGTTTTCCATTGTCACTTTCCAAATAGGTTGGGGAAGCCTGCCCTATAGTTTTATAGGTTCCTTGTTCTGCCTTTGTGAAAACATTTCCTAACTGCTGCAAGTCATGCAGTGTGTGGATCCAAGCAGTGTTCAGTGCAGGCTCATTCAGAGCAAAGCTTGTGTGATTTAACAGGAGTGAACATACTTGCCTGGGGCACACACACTGAAGATGTGGACCCAGACCATGTATTTATTTACTCATGTTCTCTGTGCACCCTCAGCCATTGTTTGGCTGTAATTTGATGAGTCGCTTTGGAGTCCTAAGGTGTCTTTCACCTTGGCCTGTGCAGCTTAGAGGGAACTTGTTAAGAGTCTGGAATCTGAATTTCAAGGGCTTGAGGTCCATGCATTTGTGGTCCTCTTCACCTGAGCTTTCTGACTTCATTGATGTAGATTGGTTCTGTGCTGCCTTGTAAAAGAGCCAGTCACCCTGCTTCCTGTGTGACAAGTAATTTTCCTCCAGGCAACTGGGGAGTTACCTCCACCGTACTCTTTTCTCCTTTTGACCAAATACGTGCAGACTGTTTTTGTGGATTGGTTTGCAAGGCTGGCTATTGTAGTCCAGGATGCTTTCAATTAAATTCAACAGGCAACACACCATACTTGCAGGTGAATCAATATGGTTAAAAAACAAATGGGGGTCAATTTCTCAGTAGACAATTTCTCAGACAAAGTAGAACATCCTACTTTGGGGGGGGAAACCAACCCCCCCTTTTCCTCAGTGCTTACGGTATATTCTTAGTTTGAAAGTTATC
This sequence comes from Podarcis raffonei, assembly GCF_027172205.1. NCBI lineage: Eukaryota > Metazoa > Chordata > Lepidosauria > Squamata > Lacertidae > Podarcis > Podarcis raffonei. The sequence goes on from NC_070614.1 coordinate 16,350,778, forward strand.
CTTTTTAAAGAACAATACCTTGAGTAACTTCTAACAAAATTAGTAACAAAATAAAAAAGATTCAAGAACCACTATAACTTTATCATGCAATTTGAGGTCTATTTGTTTGTCCTCCTTTCTATCTGTTTTTCCTTCTTCGATTTTTGTCTTTCCCCCTTTCCTGCTTTCTGTCTTTAAAAAATCCAACAATTAGTGTAGTTATAGTCCATGAATTTAATAGAAACTGTGAACAAAATCTGTAACAGATTTAATAAAAGTTCTCTGCCTGTGCAAATCACTCCAGCAGTTCTTTTCCCTATTGTATTGGTAATGTAGGGCACTTAAATGTTGTTCAGTGACAGAAGACATACTTTGCAAGCATGTAGTAGCAGTTTCAGTCACTGATGTTATTGGTTTAAGCCTCACGCAGCGGTTCTCAACCTGTGGGTCCCCAGATGTTGTTGGACTACAACTCCCATCATCCCTGAGCTCTGGCCTTGCTAGCTAGGGGTGATGGGAGTTGTAGTTCAACAACATTTGGGGACCCATAGGTTGAGAAAGGCTGGGAGTTGTGGAAGAGAGGCAGGATTGGGAAGAACCACTACCTAAGAATCTGGGGGATTCCTGCCTTATCCCAACCTTTCCAAATGCCTGGAGTAGCTTTGTAACTACATTCACAAATTTATCTTTAATAAGGTGAAGAATGACTGTGAATACACTCTTGCAATCAATGGGTCTTAAGTTGCATTGATTTCAGTGTGTCGAAGCATGACTGGCCCTGAATCCAACCATGTATAAACAGATAAATATGCGTAACCTACCCCCCACCCCAGTACAGTGGCACCTTGGTTCCTGAACTCAATCCATTCTGGAAGTCCGTTCACCTTCCAAAACGTTTGCAAACCAAGGCATGGCTTCTGATTGGCTGATTGGCCCCAGAAACAATGCCGACAGCCAAAATTGATGTTCGGCTTCTGAAAAATGTTCACAAACCGGAACACTTACTTCTGGGTTTGTGGTGTTCGGGAGCTGATTTGTTTGGGAGCCAAGCCGTTCGGAAACCAAGGTACCACTGTACTGACATGGAGAGGGATTTAGACAGGCCGCCGAATCAGTGTTTAGCTCACTGATCTGTACATACAGATGACAGGTCTGTGAAATCTGGCTGGAGTGGACTGTGCAGAACCTGCTGTGGCCATGGATAAAGCATTCTGACTGTTGCAGGGAGATGACCCTTGGGGTCCCTTCCAACTCTTCGATTCTGTGAGTCCATGATTCATCAGTCTTAGATTGCTCACTCAAATAGTGTCAATCCCTATCCTCAGGCTATTCCGGCTCCCAGTAGTTTTAGTAAGCTGGTTGCAGCCTTTGCAGTGACTCTAATTTACTTGCTTAGAACATGACGATCTGAGAGCTGGAGGTAAATCCGTCACCCAGCAGGGGTGGCAGAGGAAAACGCCAAGTCTTCTGTGGTAGCTGTAACTTAGATGTAATTGAGTAGGATGACACACTTGTCCTGAGGCTGTATTTGTCTCCAGCCCACACAGGCCGGGCATATTCTTTTGGGCAGGGGATGCCTGAGGAGTGAAGGTTGCAACACCTCTTGACCCTTTGCTGCTGTCTTCGATACAGCTTGTAGTGGAAAATGGCTTCACTAGGGTACATTTGCAATAGCAAAATGTTCCAGCTTTATAGCTCTTTCATGTCTGGAGCTTAATTTCCAGACGGGCCTCAACTCTCAGCACTTGTTTTCCCTGCTGACATGTAAAAACTATGCATTGATCATTCCCAGCTATTAGCAGGGTTAACATTCTGAAACAGTGTCGACCTTTGGGACAAATAATTTAACTGGGTTTAAGGTAGAGGTTAGTGGGACGCGGGTGGCGCTGTGGGTAAAACCTCAGCGCCTAGGACTTGCCGATCGCATGGTCGGCGGTTTGAATCCCCGCGGTGGGGTGCGCTCCCGTCGTTCGGTCCCAGCGCCTGCCAACCTAGCAGCTCGAAAGCGCCCCCGGGTGCAAGTAGATAAATAGCATGGCTTACCAGCGGGAAGGTAAGCGGCGTTCCGTGTGCTGTGCTGGCTCGCCAGATGCAGCTTGTCACGCTGGCCACGTGACCCGGAAGTGTCTGCGGACAGCGCTGGCTACCGGCCTATAGAGTGAGATGAGCGCACAACCCTAGAGTCTGGCAAGACTGGCCCGTACGGGCAGGGGTACCTTTACCTTTACCTTTAAGGTAGAGGTAAAAAACCAAAACAATGTTGATTGACAAAATTATTTCTGGTGCCACAGTTGCAGCAAGTTGGGGACAGGATGCTTGTTTAAAAATAAATAAAAACTCACCCTGGCTTCATCACATGCTCAGAACAAAGGTGGACAGGTAGACCTAGAATAAGGCTCTAGACCTTAAGTTTGTGTGTTAGTGGGGGGGAGCACAGGGAGAGAACTGAATGGCCTCCTGCAGCAACACATCGCCCAGACTGTGAGGTTAGCTGGTTTGTGAAGCTTTTTAATATTTCTAAAGAACTGGTTGGCCCTTCAGCATCACTTCCAGGGTTAAGAGGATCATGGGCTGCTGTTGAGATCTCACAGCTGGAATGACCTTTAGTTCTTCCCCTGGAGAGCAAATACCATAGGGAGCCTGGATTTCCCCCCGCACTGCTTCTCTAGACAGGATGATGAGTAGTACAAGTTGTGGTTGCCAATCACCCAGGATGCTTCCCCAACCATCATTGCTGTGTTCTGCTAGACAACCTCTACTGGGGTATACAAAACCAAGGAACTCCTCATCCTGCCAGATTTTGACAGGTTCTGGCCATACGGTGCAGTGGCAAGTACTTTTTAAATAGAAAGTTGCCAATCTGAAGCACTGAGCCAGCTCCTCCTCTGTGTGTTTCCCTTCTGCAGTGTCAAGTCCGGATCTGGCTCCAAACACACCTTAAGAAATGAGTCACTCTGGCTTCCTTGTACAGAACAAACTGTATGGCACTCTTTTAAAAAAGTGTTTCTAACTGACAGCTTTTTCTTTTTTCTTAATTTAATTGTTTTTTTGAATTTCTGAAATTTTAACAAACGTAACAACACATAATTCCCTTAGTGTTTTGACCTCCCACCCTTACCTCCATGATGTTTTTATTCCCACCCTTTTTTCTACTGCATTACGAAACATACTTTTACCTATTACATATTTCCTCTTTTACAATTACTTTTTCCATTTCCCTTATGTGCTCATATTTCAAATCCTGCCCACGATTTCATTTGACTATACAGTGGTACCTCGGGTTAAGAACTTAATTTGTTCTGGAGGTCCGTTCTTAACCTGAAACGGTTCTTAACCTGAAGCACCACTTTAACTAATGGGGCCTCCCACTGCCACCACGCTGCCAGTGTGCAATTTCTGTTCTCATCCTGAAGCAAAGTTCTTAACCCGAGGTACTACTTCCGGGTTAGCGGAGTCTGTAACCTGAAGCGTCTGTAACCCGAGGTACCACTGTGATACTTTCTCAGGTAATCCAAAAGGGGGCTCCACTCCTCAATAAAAAGTTTGTTGCTTTGGTCTATTAAAATTAAAATGGACTGTGCGGAAATGGAAAAACTGACAGCAAGACTAAGAGTTCTAATTGTCAGCTTTTTCAACTTCCAACCCGCCAACACAGGAAGTCCCGACAAGAGATGTTCTCAAGTTTGAGAAGCTGACATTATGCTGGCTTGATAGGATGCCAGCCTGCAGAGGCAGCGAATAGTTCCAACAGCGATCAGGACAGTGACTTTTGTATGGTGTTATGCACAACAGAGCAGATAGATACTCATAAATGGCTCCATCCTGGAAGCAACCCGACTGTGTGAGTGGGTGGAGCAGCAGAGCAACCAGTTATTTAGTTAGAGGTGTGGTGGAATCTGCATCTGTAGAGATCATTAAGAGCCGCTAAACAAGTGTTTGGCTGGATTTGTTTTCAGCGGCATTGAATCCTGTGGCAGGAGTAACCGGAGAACCTTTTGCAGTTACTTCCAGCTGCCTATCAGAGGGTTTCCATAAGTGGGAGAGGGATGCACAGTCCTTTGACAATGGTAGCTGTTATTTAGCTGTATTCATGCTTCAGCCTCAAGGACACGGGTGGCGCTGTGGTCTAAACCACTGAGCCTCTTAGGCTTGCCGATGAGAAGGTCGGCAGTTCGAATCCCCACAATGGAGTGAGCTCCTGTTGCTCAGTCCCAGCTGCTGCCAACCTAGCAGTCTGAAAGCATGCCAAAAAGTGCAAGTAGATAAATAGGTACTGCTCCGGCGGGAAGGTAAACGGCATTTCCGTGCGCTGCTCTGGTTTCAGAAGTGGCTTAGTCATGCTGGCCACATGACCCGGAAAAACTGTCTGAGGACAAACATCGGCTCCCTCGGCCAGTAAAGCGAGATGAGCGCCGCAATCCCAGAGTCGTCTGTGACTGGACTTAACTGTCAGGGGTCCTTTACCTCTTCTTTTTATGCTTCAGCCTCAGGGAGGTGAGCTTGATTTGACGCACTTGACTCATCCGTCCAACTTGATGGCTTTGTGGTTCAATAATTGAGCGCAGCAATCTCTTAAACTTAACTCTGTTATGACCCAAGCCTCTAGTACAGTGTTTCCCAAACTTGGGTCTCCAGCTGTTTTTTGGACTACAAATCCCATCATCCCTTGCTAGCAGGACTAGGTGTGATGGGAAATGTAGTCCAAAAACAGCTGGAGACCCAAGTTTGGGAAACACTACTTTAGTACAAGGGTGGCTAGCCTGCGGCCCTGCAGATGCTGTTGGTCTCCAACACTCATCAGCCCCAGCCAGGATGTTTGTTGGACAGGGATGATGGGACTTGTTGTCCAGCAACATCCAGAGGACCACAGGCTAGCTACCCAGATACCAGAAGCATAAAAGGTAAAGGTACCCCTGCCCGTACGGGCCAGTCTTGACAGACTCTGGGGTTGTGCGCCCATCTCACTCAAGAGGCCGGGGGCCAGCGCTGTCCGGAGACACTTCCGGGTCACGTGGCCAGCGTGACAAAGCTGCATCTGGCGAGCCAGCGCAGCACACGGAAACGCCGTTTACCTTCCCGCCAGTAAGCGGTCCCTATTTATCTACTTGCACCTGGGGGTGCTTTCGAACTGCTAGGTTGGCAGGCGCTGGGACCGAGCAGCGGGAGCGCACCCCGCCACGGGGATTCGAACCGCCGACCTTTAGATCGGCAAGCCCTAGGCGCTGAGGCTTTTACCCACAGCGCCACCCGCGTCCCACACCAGAAGCATACTTCTTTGTAAAAGACCAGCTTTTCTTATGTCCACCACTGTGTGCAAGGCTGCTTGAAAAAGGCCTTGAAATTAAAGCTCAACACCTTTAGCATTCCTGTGCACTTGCACTGCACCTCTGGGGTGAAGGGAAAGCGTTGCTAGGAAGTGGGCAAATGTTGCTAGGTTTGTGCATGCTCTGTCTGGTGACAAGCTCCTTTGATGGCATGCCTGCCAGCAATATGAAGTGTGCATGCCTAGCAACAGTTTCTTTCCCCTTCACTCTGTGTGTCCCAATACAGCTGTATCCAAGTGCAGTGGCTGATTTGGCATTAGTCACACTCTTTGCTCTGGGAAAGACTAGGGCTGGGCGATATCTCGATATATTGTCCAAAACCGGTTTAAAGTCCACACTGTATTGTGATAGAGGCTTCATAATTTCTGACCTGGCAATATATCGTGAATTGTGTGTATGTGTGCTATGCAAAAATCATAATGTGGGAAAAACCGTGAAGCCAATGCTTCTACATAGCTCCATCCTTATTATGATATACAGTGGAACCTTGGGTTGTGGATGTAATCCATGATGGAAGCACGTCCACAACCCACAGCGTTCGTAACCCGCAGCGCCGCATCTGTGCACACGTGTGATGCGATTTGGCACTTCTGCGCATGCACAAGCGGCGAAACCCGGAAGTAACCCTTTCCAGTACTTCAGGTTTCCCGTGGTCCGCAACCTGAAAACGCGTAGCCCGAAGCATCTGTAACCTGAGGTACCACTGTATAAGTATATCACATTTTAAAAAAATGAAAATGTAAAGGACCCCTGACAGTTAAGTCCAGTCGCAGACGACTCTGGGGTTGAGGTGCTCATCTCACTTTACTGGCCGAAGGAGCCGACGTTTGTCCGCAGACAGTTTTTCCGGGTCATGTGGCCAGCATGACTAAGACGCTTCTGCCGCAACAGAACACTGAAACCAGAGCAGCACACAGAAATCCCATTTACCTTCCTGCTAAAGAGATAACTACGGGACATGGGTGGCGCTGTGGGTAAAAGCCTCAGCGCCTAGGGCTTGCCGACTGAAAGGTCGGCGGTTCGAATCCCCGCGGCGGGGTGAGCTCCCGTTGCTCGGTCCCAGCGCCTGCCAACCTAGCAGTTCAAAAGCACCTCCGAGTGCAAGTAGATAAATAGGGACCGCTTACTAGCGGGAAGGTAAACGGCGTTTCCGTGTGCGGCTCTGGCTCGCCAGAGCAGCGATGTCACGCTGGCCACGTGACCCGGAAGTGTCTCCGGACAGCGCTGGCCCCCGGCCTCTTGAGTGAGATGGGCGCACAACCCTAGAGTCTGTCAAGACTGGCAGGGGTACCTTTACCTTTTAAAGAGATAACTATTTATCTACTTTCACTTTTTGGCATGCTTTCAAACTGCTAGGTTGGCAGGAGCTGGAACAGAGCAACAGGAGCTCACCCCGTTGTGGGGATTTGAACCGCCGACCTTCTGATCGGCAAGCCCAAGAGGCTCAGTGGTTTAGACCACAGTGTTTTCCTCTGTTTTCATTGCTGTCTTTTGGACCATCTGAAAACAGACTTTTGAGTGCTGCTGGTGGTCTTTGGAAGACATGATTGTACTGCTCTCAAGTTGCACTGGAGACATAATTGTAATGCAGCCAATAAGACTTGGATGGAGGCGCCATTTCCCATAGTGTACAGCAGTAGTTTCCAACCACGTTTTTGACTGAAGAACCCCTGCAATGTGTTGTTACATCCAGCAGAAACCCACCCCCTCTCTTTGCCTCTTAAAGTTAAAAAAAAAAAATCACAGCTAAAACTGGTAATAAGCAATTTATTTAAAAATATAAGGGGAAAGTCAAGTGCATGGGCAGGGTAGATTGTAAAATTTAGTGGACGCTCTCCCACCTCGCCTAGCAAATCCTCAGAGAACTCTGGTTGAAAAATATAAGTGTGCATGCACAGGTACTTTTGCTTCCCATCAAACAGACATTGCTGGTTTAAAGTGCCAGGAAAAAATAGAAACATATTCCATTCAATGGAAATGAAAGTGAAATGAGCGTCTACTCAGCAATCAGTCTTCAGCTCTTTGGGAAAAAAGAACATGTCTTCTATCTAGAAAACTTCATGCTGATATGCCCATTTATATACAGTTTTGGGCACGGTGATCTTGAGATGTTCAAGGCAAAATGTTTGCAAAATATAGACATAGTCTATTTATATACTGCATTTCCCACAGATTTGTGCTGAAAGTAGTTTACCAAAAAAATAAGCTTAAATACAGTAAGGCATGCATGGCCGCTGACTTGCGATGTCTCTCAAACAGGATTATCATTAGCCACATTTGTGAAGGATGGATCTGTCAGTGGGAATTAGATATGAGAGTAATAGGAAAACTTGTGCAGCTGGCTGAAGAGCTTTTTGCTGAAGTGTGGTGTGCTTCACAAGCGGAACCTATGCAGTCAGAAGTAAGTGCCACTGACTGCTTATGACGGCTTGCAGTGACGCTGATCCTAATAAATTGGGTATTATTCTATGCACTTCTGGTTCCTCCTCCCCTCCTGTGTGTATATGCACAGCTGCTGACATTTTGGGGCTCTCCTTCAGGGCATGGCTATGGGAACTGTCACAACAACCTCTTGCACTTCAAAATTTACCACTACACCACTATATCTGGCTGGCTAATGTTGGAAACAGATTCCTAGGATTGGAATGAGATCCTTTAGGATTAACTATGAGAATTATTGGGACATGGGTGGCGCTGTGGGTTAAACCACAGAGCCTAGGACTTGCCGATCAGAAGGTCTACGGTTCGAATCCCCGCGACGGGGTGAGCTCCCATTGCTCGGTCCCTGCTCCTGCCAACCTAGCAGTTTGAAAGCACGTCAAAGTGCAAGTAGATAAATAGGTACCGCTCTGGCAGGAAGGTAAACAGCGTTTCCGTGCGCTGCTCTGGTTTGCCAGAAGTGGCTTAGTCATGCTGGCCACATGACCTGGAAGCTGTAAGCCAGCTCCCTCGGCCAATAAAGCGAGATGAGTGCCGCAACCCCAGAGTCGGTCACGACTGGACCTAATGGTCAGGGGTCCCTTTACCTTTATGAGAATTAGTACATTTCTAGAAATACAAGCCAAATCGCACAAGGAAAGCTTGCAGGAGAAACAAGGAGCCAAGCTAGATAGGACACTGGAGATCTGAGACCGAAGATCTCATGGTGAGGAAATTGCACCGAAAAAGTGTGAGATGAACTCACGATTAACGGAAAGCTGTGTAAACACTCAGGAAGCAAATCAGGATCAACGCTCATGGTCACATAGCCACCTTGTAAACAAATTGGAATGAATGCTCAGGCAGGAAAAATGAGACACAGTCTGACTTTGTGCAAGCAAAATAAGCTGAATAAACAGGTCATCTGCGGGAGCCCTTAAACCACAGAGAGGCAGATGTAAACACTGGAAGCCTGTTCTGCTTTGCATCACTGAAGACTTAGAACTTACTGTTGGGGGCGGAGAAGCTGCAAGTCTCAGGTTGCTGATTTTTGTGTGTGCCAAAGACCAGTATCTACATGGGAAGATGCAATTGCATAATATTTTCAATAATATTTAGGGAGAAGGCTGAATGAATTGGCCTTTGCTCTTCCCCTCCCACCTGGTAAATAAAACCTTATAGGCATACACTAAATGGCTAAGGAGTTGTCCAAGCTTCTAAAAATACAGCCTCCTTGGGCTACCAAGAATTACTCTCCATAACTTTCCCCTTAAAAGTGTGTGTTGGTGTCTCCGAGAGAGTCTCCCCTCCCTTATCTACTTGAGCCCTGTCTATAAACCAGACCCGTTTCAGATTTATTTGTGCCATTCTGAATTCTCGCTAGCATTTGTCACTGCCATGCACCTGCTCCACCTTTTCCGCTTTATTTCCCCCCCCTTTTGCAGCATTGTGTTTTATGGCATTATTAAGATTTAAAATAGAAAAAAGACCCCGGGTTATGGACTGTATTACGAGAGCTATAAAACTGACCTCAGAGGATTATAAATGAGGTGGCGAGCCTCTCTTCCTGACAGCTTGCTTACTGTTTTCAGATTTACTGTCAACCCAACGTGGTTTGGGAGTTGTAATTCCTACAACTGGCCTGTTGTTCAATGGGAGTGTGTGTATAAAGTTAGTTGTAGCTAGAGAGCAAGAAAGGAGTGAATTATCTACTGCAGCAGAGAGCTTGGAAGGAAGAAACCAATTCTGATTGTGCAGATAAAATATAACTAAATAGCGTTCTACAGGATGTGTTGCTAGTGTGTGAAAACAGTCCAGATCCAAGGATCCTCAAGTATGTACCTCCAGATGGTGGAAATGTCAGGCGCTATCTTGGCTCCCAGGCATCTATCTTCACTTGGTCGCAAGTGGCCGATAACAAAGTGCAAAATGCACCTGGCGAAGTTCGAACACTGCATTTATCCCCCACCCCAGTCTATAATGAAAATTCATATATCATATGTATCATATATCAGGCATGCAGCTCAATTAATATTATTTCATATATTTCAAGGCTTCCATCCTAGCGCTGAACAAACTTACAGGGCTAAGCCTCATTGTAGTATAACACAAAAACTCTGTACTGTAGAGTGTTTCTGTCCAGTGTTCAAGTTAACCAGCCATGCCACTTACAGGACACTCCATTCCAGTCCTCATCCCACCCAATTTTCTATCCTTTATCAATAGTCTGTCAGCTTTCGCTGCCCAGTGAGCGCACTCAATCCTCATTCATCTGCTTCAGGGTTCTCCCCCTTAGGATATTCTTTTCTAAAGATTTTTTGTACTTCTGTAGGTCCATACTCATCTCTTCCCCATTCCCAAAATTGTATTTTATAGGATTTTTTAAATTGCACAGCAAAAAAACAAAAACCTACTTTGGGGTAATACAGACAAAATTTGTACACACAGTACATATTTGGCCTGTAATGCAAATATTGTAGCAAAGAAAAGTTAAGGAGAACCTAAGGCTGACTTTGTGATCCATACTCACCTCTGAACTTCAGAAACGGAGCGAAAAAGTATTGGCTGTGCAAAATGAGATGCTGGATATAATCTCCCTTGGACTTTAAGATCTTACATTGAAACTCCCTCGAACTTTGTGATCTCCCTTGAACTTTAAGCTCTTACACTGAAACTTGGTATGCATGTTCATGACACAATTCTGCATTCAAAGTTTGAAGGCTGGCCTGATCTGTGTGACTGTTTTTAAGGGAGTGGCAGGAAATATATATTCATTGCAGGCCCATGTAAACTGTTCATCTTGAAGAAATGACAAGGCTTCCCAGCTGGAAAGTCAGATAGAAAAGAGCCCAATCAAACAGCAAACCAGGAAATATAATTTTGTGTGCGTGTTGTTGAGGGGGTATAACAGTGGATAGCTCAACCTCATTATGAAGTGATGCCTCTTCAACTATGTGATTTACCTGTCTGTTAGGCTGGGGAAATGGGAGACAAATACCTGAGCATGTTCAGATGCTTGGGTAAAAGGGAGCAGTGTTTTCCAGAGGCTTAGCACTTGGCAAAGTCACATAAAAGTGCAGAGTGAATATCGCAGGCTTGGTATCATGTTGCATTTTGTTTGTGTTGGGGTGAGAAATGGCTCTCTGTGCTTACACTTTTTCCTGCTGTGGTCCATGCAGCCCTTGCTTGGAAGTAGGGGTGCTTGAGAAGGTATTAATGCAAAGTGCTTTTTTGAGTTGTCCCGGAGTGTGACTTCTGACCTTCTTTTATTTCAAAGAGATTTAGACATCTGTCAAGGATCTCTTGCCATCCATCATCCACATCCAGTGTCCCTTTTCCTCCTTCTCTCTCTCTCTCTCTCTCTCTCTCTCTCTCTCTCTCTCTCTCTCTCTCTCCCTCCAACCCTCTCCCCCTCACATTGCTGCTTGTTCTGACAGCTGCTGCTGGAAGATCTTCCTTTTTTATTTTAAAACCCGGGCCACTTAAGGTCTTGTTAGGGGACAGAAGTTTGTCTGCTATAGCTGAGGATTTAAAAAGAAGAAAGAAACTTGCCTAAAGCATCTTGGCTGCCATAGGCTCTTGCTCGGGAATGCAGTGAAGCAGTCGTAAAAAGTGTGGCTGTAAGTGAGCCATGTGCAGAGTGATTTGCCCTAACCACTAAGTAACCGCAATAGCTGTCTACACAGATGGATGTAGCTCGTCTTTCATAGAATCATAAAGATAATAGAGTTGGAAGGAATCTTGAGAATAACCCCCTACGATGCAGGAATATCCAGCTGCCCCTTAGGGGGATCGAACCTGCAACCTTGCCATTACCAGCACCACACTCTAACCAACTGAACTATCTGACTTGGTCATAGCGTAGCTTCCAAGAAGCCCCGAGTTCCAGTATTGGACCTCAGAGCTGCTTGCTGTGACCTCACAGTTAAATTGCATTTCTTGTTCCTTTTTTTCTCTTTCCATGGCTACATAGGCAAGGGTGAGTTTGCCCTGCTGTGTATTCTGTGTACTTCACAAATTCCCGAATTGGAGGCTGACACTGGAAATATGGTCCAGGGCTGAGCCCCGCTTGAGGTTCAGTCTCAAATTATACATGACATTAATCACATGCCATTGTTCCCTGACATATTATTTTCATATCTCAAAAAGCAGACACAGGTATCATTTCCCTGTGGTCCAAATGCATCTCAGGGGGAGGAGTCTGTTCAGAGGAGAAAAATGGACAGAGAGAAAAGGGTCAAGATGCACTGGACATCGGCTGGAGACTGCAGTATGGGCAGTTGCTTTAGAAAATGACATACAGTCGTACCTTGGATCCCAAACGCCTTGCAAGTTGAACGTTTTGGCTCCCAAATACCGCAAACCAAGAAGTGAGTGTTCCGGTTTGCGTTCTTTGGAACCCAAACTTCCAATGCAACTTCCACAGCTTCTGATTGGCTGCAGGAGCTTTCTGCAGCCAATCAGAAGCCGCACATTGTTTTCTGAATGTTTTGGAAGTCGAACAGACTTCTGGAATGGATTCCGTTTGACTTCCGAGGTACCACTGTATGTGTATGTGTGTGTGGTTAATATTATATACAGTTCATGGACATACAGTTGTGTATGCATGTGTGTATGGTTAATACATACAGTTTAAATCTAAGACACAGAGATGGTACTTCTAAAATTGCACAAGCCTTGCAATGATGAGAAGCTCTCCTCCTAAACCCATTGGCAAGACTCATTTGTGGGCAAATCTCTTCCACTCAGTTGTCCCACAGAAAATGTTTGTTGGAATGAGTGGCTGTGTACACACAATACATTTAAAGCATATTTCATGCCCTACCCCCAATCCTCGGGTCTGTAGTTTGTTAATGGTGCAGGAGATTAAAACTCTGTGGGGGATAAACTACAGTTCCCAGGATTCTTTCGGGGAGGACGTGTGCTTTAAATCATAGTATGTATGCACACAGCGCCCGGTTTTCCTTCATAGTATTATGCGAGGCACATACAAAGCAATGTAGCTCCAGAGAATGACTAATACCATGGTAATTATCACACCTAGAGTTCTCGTTATTAATTCTGTTCATCTGTTTGGGGAGAATGGCAGATTGCTGAATTGCAGTGCCTAATATTCCAGGAGGGACAAATGGGCACCGGAGAGATTAAGTGAATGAGATGAGCACATCCACAATATTTAATGGTTATTTAAAACTCTGTAACTGGAGCTGTGATGGTGGGCCAAGCTAATTTGAGTGGCCGTGTATCCTTTTTTTAGAGAGCAGTGGCCTTTTGAAAGTATTTTGTCCAGATAACTTTCCAATTTTAATTTCTGCCAATATTAAAAATAACCTGGTCACCTGTGGGAAAGCAGTTAATGAAATATAGCCACCGGAAACTCAGTAGCACACCATAGCACATCTGGGTCAGAGGTCGTGTGAGACTTTGGCAGGGTGCAAGAGCTTGCTGGTGTACCTTGAGTTTTGGAGCCTGTATACAGACTTAACCTGTTCAGCACAGTTTTAACCAGTGCTGAATCTATTCCCATATTACTTTCCCCCACAAATTTCACTAGTGCCATAAAGTCTCATAGAAATCAATCATGCTATTTGCTTGCTTTAAACTCCTGCGCCATCTCATCTCAGAGACCTCAGAAACATCATTGCCGCATCCTCTTCATATAATTGTATTATTATTATTATTATTATTATTATTAATGATTCAGTTTTATACATTTCAATAATTATACAATCATTTTAACATTTTGAAACTCGACTTCCTACCCCCCCTTTCTGCTGTTCCTTAATTTTTTTTTATATTTTCTGCATATTCTGAATTAACTTAATTTACTCATTTATTCATCTACTTTAAATATATACTCTTATAAAACTGCAGGTTATTGCACTAATCCTGCCAATGCTCTTATCTGTTTACAATTGGTTTGTAAATATTCAATAAGCCATTTCCATTATTTTATAAAAAGTTTGTTATCTTGATTTCTTATTCTTTAATTTCTTATTCTTCCAGTAAGTTTTGCCATTTCTGCATATTCCATAAGTTTTTGTATCCATTCTTCTTTCGCTGGGACTTCTTCTTTCCATTTTGGGGCAAGTAACATTTTTGCCGCTATAGTGAATAAATTTCTATACAGTTGGGGTAGTTCTGTCCCTGTAATTCCCAAAAGAAGGCTTCTAGTTTTTTTGCAAACATTATTTTAAATATCTTTTTCAATTCATCATATATCATTTCCCAGTAAGCTTTAACCTTACTACAAGACTACCACATATGATAAAAAGAACCTTCTTTCTCTTTACATTTCCAACACTTCATATAATTGTAGAATTGTAGAGTTGGAAGTGGCCCTGGGGGTCATCTAGGCCAAACCCATGCAATGCGGGGATCTCAACTAAAGCATGTATAACAGAAGACCATCCAACCTCTGCTTAAAAACCTTCAATGAAGGAAAGTCCACTACCTTCCAAGGGAGTCCGTTCCACTGTCAAACAGCTCTTACAGCCAGAAAGTTCTTCCTGATGTTTAGTCGGAATCTCCTTTCTTGTAACTTGAAGCCATTGGTTCGGATCCTACCCTGCGGAGCAGGAGAACACAAGCTTGCTCCCTCTTCCATGTGACGGCCCTTAAGATATTCGAAGGTGGCTATCATATCTCCTCTCAGTCTCCTCTTATCCAGGCTAAACATTCCCAACTCCCTCAACTGTTCCTCATAAGGCTTGGTTTCCAGACCCTTCATCATCTTGGTTGCCCTCCTCTGCACATGTTCCAGGCTGTCAGCATCCCACATGATGTTCTGCTGCGCACCTGCTCTCAGCTTGTGGCACCCCATGGTGCGGATGTTAGAGGACATTCTGTGAGAAGGTCGTGGATCAGCATTCCTATTTTGGGGCAGTCTGCATGCTCCCAGGGTGTGAGGTTCAGCTGGAGTTGTCGTATTTGTGGGAGTCTGCACTCCGTGATCCCAGCAGTACACGTAAATAACATTTTAAAGACGTCTCCCTCAAAGAATCCTGGGAACTGTGGTTTAAGTGTGCTGGGAATTGTAACTCTGTGCCTATGATTCTTTGACGGGAGGGCATTGCTTTAAATCATGGGTGGGCAAACTAAGGCCCAGTCGCCTTCTGAATCTGGCCTGCGGACAGTCCAGGAATCAACATGTTTTTACATGAGTAGAATGTGTGCTTTTATTTAAAATGCATCTCTGGGTTATTTGTGGGGCCTGCCTGGTGTTTTTACATGAGTAGAATGTGTGCTTTTATTTAAAATGCATCTCTGGGTTATTTGTGGGGCATAGGAATCCGTTCATTCCCCCCCCCAAATATAGTCTGGCCCCCCACAAGGTCTGAGGGACAGTGGACCGGCCCCCTGCTGAAAAAGTTTTCTGACCCCTGCTTTAAATGTATGGTGTGTAGGCAGATCTTCAGTAATGGCCATGGGAGGTACAGGATTTTTGTTGTGGGGAGAGGCAAAATGTTGTTGAGCTTTTGGGGGGAGATCTTCAAAAAAGGTTGAGTCTCCCTGAGCTAAGAAAAGGTAAAGGACCCCTGAACGGTTAAGTCCAGTCAATGAGGTTGTGGTGCTCATCTCGCTTTCAGGCCAAGGGAGCCGGTGTTTGTCCACAGACGGTTTTCCAGGTCAAGTAGCCAGCATCCCACCTTCTAATCCCAAACTGGTTTCAGTAACTAGATGCTGTGTGGCAGAGTGGCACTATTGAATTCTGCTTTCCAACAAAATTCCCCTAAGCAAAATCAGCCAGTTCCACCCAGTTGATTATTTGCTCAGTGTTAGTGCTGGGCTTGCTACCATATAATGTGTGGAACAGACTTTAGTTTGAAGAGGAATCAGGGAAAAGATCAGTATTATTTTAAAATATTTATTGTTTATTACAGGGGTTCCCAAACTGGTTTGTGGGCCACCAGTGGCCCTCAAGCTTCATTCAGCTGGTCCATGGCCTACCTGTGGATTTGTGTTTGAAGACAGGAGATGGCACATCCTTCGCAATAACTGTTGATTGTATTTTTATTTCTTCTTTTATTTATTGTATTTTATTGTCTTACGGGATGCAAGTTTTAATACAATGAATACAATATATAAGAAATAAACGAAGCAATAAAAATGCGATTAAAGCTCATACAGCATCTAGCATAGAACGTTAGAATTGCTACAACAGGCAGAAAAATAGTTACACGGTCCACAAATAGCCTTAGTGGTTTTCAGGTTGGGGAGGGGTAGTTTGGAAACCACTTGAATCTTATATTTGTTCCTCACTTTCTACGTCTCAAAGGGAACTTACAGAACATTTTACAATGTAAAGTATGAAATACCATCAAATAAATATGAAATAAAACATAAAAATATGAAAACTGTTTAACAACAAGAATAAAATGGGCGAGTCCTATGATCATTCCTGCCTTCTATATTGAGTCAGGATCCATTGAAGGCACAACACAAATAATACTTAGCGTTTATATGGTACATTTAAAGGCTTTTTAAGGCTGTTTGCATAATTGCAGTAATTTTTAGAGCACTCTTGTAAGGCGGGCAACTTCTGTCTTCGTATTTCAAATGGGAGGGGCAGTGGTGGGATTAGAACCGGTGCTCAGGTCCTGTTTGTTACCAGGGTGTTTCAGCCACATTCCTTTGCTGTTTTGCTATTCCTCTAGGCAAGCGTGAACTCCCTTCTGGAGATAATCGCCTTGCAATTGTTTTGTATTGTCACATACTGTGGAATGAAAGAGGAGTAACTTTCTCTTTCCGCGTGCATCGCTAAAACCTCTGAATTGCCCTTTGAACACATCCAGGAAGCCAAAGCGGGTCTGTTTCAAACTCACTTAACCCTAGAATGACACTGTGTAAATTCGGGCTTTAGACAACATTTGGAGTTGCCAAGGAACGGGTCGTTGCAAAGTTAGATGATCTGATGTCTCCAGTGATTTCCCCTCCAGAGAAAAATAGACCTGTAAAGGCTGCCTCGAAGTTCCACTATGTAGCAAAGAGGGAGCGCTGAGGTCGAGACCAGTGAAATCAAGATGCTGTAATGCTTGCAGTTCTGCCTAGCAGTGATTTCAGCTGAATTAAGCTGTATTGTAGGCAAAAGCGAAGGCAGTTAACTCCATCTAGAGGACGCTTCTATGTACTGCTTGTTGGTTTTGTAGCTAGATCACCAGCACAGATGGATGGGGAAGACTGAAGCTGTTTATGGTGACTTTTGCTCCCCAAATCCACTGCGTGTGTCTCAGCAGGCAGATTCCGGTACCTATTTTAATTCTTTTTCTCCTTCCCACCCCCACAGGGATGAAGCGGCCCCTGAGCCCACCCCACTCCCCAGGGAGGAGCAGCGTCTTTGGGACCCTCACAGAGAGCTCTGGTATAGGGTGCGCACCAGAGCAGCGCACAAAAAGGGAGAAGAAGCACCCGTCATTCACGCTCTGTGAAGTGTGCAATATCCAGCTCAATTCAGCAGTACAGGCCCAGATCCACTACAATGGCAAGTCTCACCAGAAGCGCCTCAAGCAGCTCAACAAAGGCAAAGTGCTGCCACGCCAAGGTAAGGCACCGCCTTGGGACGCGGGTGGCGCTGTGGTCTAAACCACTGAGCCTCTTGGGCTTCCCGATCGGAAGGTCGGCGGTTCGATTCCCCGCAACGGAGTGAGCTCCCGTTGCTCTGTCCCAGCTCATGCCAACCTAGCAGTTTGAAAGCACGCCAGTGCAAGTAGATAAATAGGTACCACTGTGGCGGGAAGGTAAACGGCGTTTCCGTGTGCTCTGGCACTCGTCACGGTCTTCCGTGCTCCAGAAGCGGTTTAGCCATGCTGGCCACATGATGCGGAAACCTGTCTGTGGACAAACGCCAGCTCCCTTGGCCTGAAAGTGAGATGAGCGCTGCAACCCCATAGTCACCTTTGACTGGACTTAACTGTCCAGGGGTCCTTTACCTTTTTACCTTTACCTAAGGCACCCCCCCCCCCCGTCTATACACGCATCCTCCGGGAAGTGTGATAGAGAGTCTGAACTGTGATTGTCATTGAAAACATTGCCACAACCGCAGTATTTCCTTAAGGGCAACCCCTGTGGGGGGCAATCCGTATGATAACAGGTGTCTCCCTCGACCCATACAACAGTAGTTATCACCCTCTGTTGCCCAAATATCTCTTATTGTCTTGGTGCACCTTAGGCAGGACCGGCCTGGGCTAGGCCTCAAAACGGCGTCTCTCCCTGCCACGGAAAAAGGGGTCAGGGAAGATCTATATCAGGAACAAGGGAGCAGGGAAAGAAAGATCAACATCAGGATCTCCTGCCCTGGGTGGACCCTGCCGCCTGAGGCGGTCGCTTTGCCTTGTCGCATGGATGGGCCGGCGCTACCCTTATTCCTCGAACACCCTTCCAGAATACCGACGTACCATTTCCCTTTTATTCCCCATCTCAAAACTCACCTTTTCCATTGGCTTAACCCATTATGTTCTCATCCTCTGCCTGAAACCGAGGACCCTTCTGCTAATTTGGGGTAAGTTCCAGTAACATACCTGCAAATTCAGGTTGCAAAGTTATAGCTGATTTGGGAGGTCTTGTGAAACAAACTTGCTTTCCCCAAAGGCCAGACTTTTCACAATAAGAAAAGAGAAGAGAAAATGCCCTGGAGAGTGTGGGATAACACTTGATTTTAGCATGGCCGTCAGCTAACCTCCCCGCAAACATATTGGAATGTTAATTAAATACCCTAAGAAATTAGGATTAATGCTCAATAAACAGGTCATTTGGAAGTACTCCCAAAGTGGATTTATATTATTTCCCCTCTTTGCACTCACCTCAGTCTGCCTCCCTTCCCTCTTTTACTTCCTCATGCAAAAATTTAGATTGTTTGCTGCTCGGGACAGGAACCTGTCTTTTTGTTAAGTCATTAGTAGATTAATCAGTGGTGAAAATGGCAAATCTTTTTGAGCCTACTTTGGCTTTCAAGGATCATTAGGAGAAACATAATTTTAAAATGATGGCCTTTCTTTCTCATTAGTCATTTTTGTTCATTAAATTTTAAATTATCTCACACTTTGTATTAACTTTGATATCTTAGGAGGGCACCTGTTTTGAAATATTGGTAATATTGCAAACTGTATTTGAATGTGACAGATAAATTGGTTAAAGGGCTGATGACTTGTCCACTTTTTAAAAAAATCAATTCGACTGCCCTGAATATGGATGACTGTTCAAGTTAAAGAAATAAGTATAGAACGAGTGTGCTAAGAGATGATGTTAATGTCTTCTGTAAACCAAATACTGCCTAATCTAACTGTGTGGCTTCCACATCCTTCTCCCATGAAAATTTCCACCTTCCTTTCCTTTTTGTTGCAATCCATAGTTACTGTTGTGCCTTCATCTTTATTTTTTTGGGTAAACATAGCTTAACTCGGACTTCAGTTTGCAAGCTATTTCTAGTCATGACTGCTAACATTGGTTCAGAAATAATGCTAACTATGATTGGCTTGGGAAAATGAACAAGAAAAGTAGAAGGCTCCTGAGCAAGGGAAGAGTGTTTGCTAGCCGGTGGACTGCTCCTGATCTAATCATAGTTAGAAAGTCAGGCAGCCTTGCATCTGCAGTGAGCCTAAGGAAATGCCGCGTAGAAAGCAAAAGAAGATTGTTTTGAAATCAAATGTATATTCTAACCAGTGTAGGTTTTACATTCAAATTGCACACATGGGAAACACAAAAGCTGTCTTAAGAATTGCTTGTGATGACGGAGTGCT
The DNA here is from genome assembly GCF_027172205.1 of Podarcis raffonei. Taxonomy (NCBI): domain Eukaryota; kingdom Metazoa; phylum Chordata; class Lepidosauria; order Squamata; family Lacertidae; genus Podarcis; species Podarcis raffonei. Next base: position 16,370,234 of record NC_070614.1, read on the forward strand.
GGGTTTTGGTTTCTCTCCGTTGCATACAATCTATGCTTCACTTTACTCATAGACATCCTAAGGCTGCTGCAAATCCCATTGGACTTACTTCTGAGTAGACACGTGGAGTGAACTGTGCATTATGCCCCTTTGAATGGAACATGTGGTTGCATGGAGCCAGTTCACGGAGAAATCAAATTATAAGGAGAAAGAGGAAAAAGCAGGGGCCAGCAATGTGCTCCAAATGCTGTTGTGATCACTACCGCATCACCACCCTTGTTTGGTTTCTGGTGTTGGTTTAAAAATGTCACCACCAGCCGCATTGCTACTCATCTTTGCCAACTTCTCTGAGCATGAATTTAGAAAAGGCAAAGCTGAGCTTGGGGGTAGCGTGCTTGCTTGCTTTTGCTTGACTGGGATCTTTTTCAACAGGGGTGTCAAAAGCAGCTCATAAAAACGCTACACATTCTGCTGTTGGAGGGAATGAATATGATTTGCTGTTTATTCGCCTCGGTAACTTATAAGCAGTGAGTATCACCAGGCTGCTTTCCGCTTGGGGTGGGAGGAATTTAGTAAGTGGGTCAGTGTTGCTTCTTTTGAATAGATCCCAGTTGGAGCTTATAGGACTGCTGTTGCAGTCGACTCAGTGGTGGTCCCATTTCACTCACTGCTGTACCTGAGCACTGTTTAAATTTCATATGTTTGCATATTCCCCGCCATCTTTTTCCCTTCCTTAAATAATTCTCACTTTCTTTCTCTTTCAAACAGCAACAACCCCATATTTAGATTTATGTTCACCAGTTACAGAACTGCAACCCAAAACATCTTAAATCATTCATATCCAGTTACGGTCCTTACTATATTCTTCCTTTTACATACAGGGCTAGCATCAGAGGTAGGCACCACTGAGTCCCTGCTGAGGCCCACATCTCTACAGGGCGACTCCTGTTCACACACATCCCGGCCTCCAGGCTCGCTGCTTTTCCTATGTGCTGTTCACTTGCCCTCTTTGTGCCTGCAATAAGTAACAAGAATGGAGAGGCAGAGCATCATCCTTCACTTCCCCTGCTCTCTTCCACTGGGCAGCTGAATGGGCAATGGGGACATTAATGAGGGGCTACTCAAAGAGGTGGTCCCATTGAGGGCCTCTTTCCCAACAGCCCTCTAGAACTTGGAGCTGGCACTGTTTATATTAATAAATAAACGACCTCTCTATTTATTTAGTTCACCGTGAACACGCCATGTGTTCCTTAACCATTCATTCTAATTCATTGCTCCTAGAACTGAATTTTATTAGCGTGCCAAACGATAGATTTTAACACCTTTTCCTCCTCTCTTCCCTGTTTTTCATCCAGTGATTTAGTAGATTTAATGTCCAACCCATCACTTTTGACTTGTCAACCCATCACTTTTGGCACATCTACTTTTTCCCAATATAGAGCTCAATGAACCCCATTTTCTTAACGTTGGGCATTTTTAAAGGGTATTCCAATCAGAACTTAGAGTCTTTGGGCTAGACTTAGTTGAACCTACCTACTCTTTGTCTGAAAAGTTCGGAAACTTCAACTGGTGCTGAATTCAGCGGCCAGATTGCTCACTGGGACAATACGGTTTGCACATGTATTGCCAATCCTGGGAGTGCACTGGCTGCTAATTAATTTCTGGGCCCAATTCAAAGCACTGGTTTTGACCTATAAAGCCTTAAACTGCTCAGGACCGCGATACCTCAAGGACCGTTTCTCCTCATATGAACTGACCTGGACCCTTAAGTCATCATCCGAGGCCCTTCCTCATGCCTCCTCTGTGAGAGGTCTGGAAGGTGGCAACATGAGAGCAGGGCCTTTTCTGCAGTGGCTTCCTGCCTGTGGGATGTTCTCCAAAGGGAGACTCGTATCTTTAAGCATCAGACAAAACATTCCTCTTCTCCCAGGCCTTTGGCTAATTAAACAATCCACGGCCTTTTAAACGGGGGGGGGGGTATGTTTGTTACTATGGTATGAATGTTTGTCTTTTTGATGTTTGATTGACTGAAGGGTGGTATAGAATAACAAACAACAACAGTTCCCCATCTCAGCTTTCTGTACTGGCAGCCTCTGGCATGATCTACCTCAGGCATAGGTAGCCTTTGGCCCTCCAGATGTTTTGGCCTACAACTCCCATGATCCCTAGCTAACAGGACCAGTGGTCAGGGATGATGGGAATTGTAGTCCAAAACATCTGGAGGGCCGAAGGTTGCCTATATAGGCCTGACCTCCCTGTACCTGGACTGCAGCATAACTTGGGAATCAGTTGCAGTAGAGAAGCTGCATTGTTGGAAGCTTGCCTTGCAGTTTCCCAGTTTTCTAGTATCTGTGTGAATTCTGGAGGGGGCAGCAGAGCCATACACAGCACAGCCAGACTTGCTCACCAGCATCTCTGCTTTAAGCGCTTTGATATGGCTGCTACTAAAGGGATCACAGGAACTCTTTTTTTCAGGGTATCTGAGGCTAGTTGCAGAACTTGTGGGTTGTGCATAGCTCGCTTTCTCCCCCCATTTCTAACTCAGGATTTGGTGGAGGGGGCGGTTGAGGGGAAAAGCATGTTCTTTATAGCAATGCTTCTCAGGCTACTTTCTCTACACTATAGTGCTGATAGAATGGGTTATTGCTACATTATGTGGCAGCAGAAATTTAGACTGAATGGGAAGAAAGGCTCTCATTTTTTGTAAACGAAGACATAGTGCTTGAAGCTACTTCTATTTTGGGGGGATGCTTCCATGCTTGCCTTTTAGTCTGTAGTTACCATCTTCCCCACATTTTAGGGAGAATTCATTAAACATAATTAGAAACCCATTGTGTTCCAGGTTTTCCTTCCTGGTTGCAGCACCAGCCTGGCCAGTGCAGATTAGAAATAGAGTTGTTTCGTGATTATTGTGTCTTTAATTAGAAGATTCCTTCTCTAGATGGAATAATTTCTGCTGCCTCTAATTGCTTCCTGTTTAGCACAGCCCACCTAAACTAATTACTGTTTGCCACGTAATTAGTCAGTTTATGTTCTCTGCAGGGAATGGATTTTACTGAGTTGTTGTTTTCCATTTATTTTCTTTTGCTGTTTTCCTTGTTGTTTTCTGTTTATTTTATTTTGTTGATAAATCAGGCCAATTTTTTATATAAAAAAGGAACCCAATAACAAAAATCTTTCTGCTCCCAGGGAACAGGAGCTAGCTATTTACAGGGCGATCAAAGGACACTTGATCAGTAATACTAGTCTGCACTGATTAGAAAACAGCAAAAATAGAAGTCACAAGGAGAAAGTTTCTAATTAAAGTTGTAGGGGATCTTTGCTGTATAGAACTTGTTTACATTAGGGCAGTATCCATGAGGATTAAAGTTTTCAGATAATATAAAAATTCCCTCTCTTTCTGATGTTTAGGCACCTGCAAATTGCACTATGAAATCGGGCCAGCCCAATTTCTGATCCAGCCTGATTATTGATTACGGTTCTTTAATTCATAAATGGCCTTTATGTGACTTGTTGTTACAGGTGTTGCTGAGGTGCAAGGTGCCAGAATTTCAACTTGCGTTCATGATTTTGTCATTTCTCTCCCCATTGCTCCTCAGTCTGCCCTCCTCAATCCGTGGCCCCAAAAAGTCAGCAAACATCCACAGCCACCTCAGCTTGAGCTCCCCAATCAGCCTTGCCTTGGGCCCTGTCAGTTTGCATCTGATCAAGTCCGCAGTGTAACATTTGGGGGGCAGGAAGGACGTTCTCCTTAGGGCTTGTCTGCACTGCCGTCTATTGCAGCGATGCTTTGCAAGGCCTGAACAACCTTTATTTTGCATTTGACCATCTGCTTTTTAAAAAAAAACTGGTGCTGAATTAATCAGACCCGTTATTTATTCAGAAGCGGGTTATCTCTAGGTAACTCTTTCCCACCTCTCCCAGGTTAAATGAGATGCTATGGAAATCATACAGCCACAACTGAAAGCAGCAGCCCTGCAACTCCTCACAACCTCTGAATTCAGTCCCCACAAAGTGTGGCGAACCAAAATATGACACCGTCACATTGCAGGCTCCCTTGCCTCCTCAGCGCTTTATTGACTGTCACTTGTGAAAGCAGGGAATGTCACATTTTTAGTAAATGCTGAGTGGGGGGTGAGAGAGGAGGAGGAGCCATGGGGCTGCCACTCTTGGTTAGTCACGTGATTTCTGTAATGTCTACTTCCAATGCAAGCCAGACGTCATTATAGGGACATGCCGCTTCCACCAATCTGCATCCCTGACCTGCATCACCCAGTAACATCTATTAAGAGACAGTGCCTAATGCGATGTGATATTGTGCTCAGAGCTTTCCCTGCCCTTGCTCAGCTTCATTGGCTGGTGCTGGCAGGGGTCAGGGGAGCTCTGAGTGAGACGGTGTCATGTCGCACATGCATCTTTGGCTAGACGTTACTGGGGGGGGGGGGGGGTGAGAGTTGGCAGCAGCTCTGTGTCCCCAGTTCTGTGTGCTTTTGCCAGAGTGTGGCGAGGATTGCAGCTTGCTTGACTCAGCTTAGTCCTTCCAAGGACTAAATGCCATTTCCCCAATTGGTTTGGCATCCTTATCTATACCATGGGTAGGCAAACTAAGGCCCGGGGGCTGGATCTGGCCCAATCACCTTCTCAATCCAGCCCGTGGACGGCCCGGGAATCAGTGTGTTTTTACATGAGTAGAATGTGTGCTTTTATTTAAAATGCATCTCTGGGTTATTTGCAGAGCATAGGAATTCATTATTATTTTTCAAAATATAGTCCGGCCCCCCACAAGGTCTGAGGATCAGTGGACTGGCCCCCTGCCGAAAAAGTTTGCTGACCCCTGTACAGGTAACTCACAACTTACGTGTATTTAACTTGCGCACATCCAGCTATATGTGCTTGGCAATTAAATAATTATTAAAAAATCAAAAGCTGGGGACAGGTGTCCAGGTAAAAAAAGACTTCGGCAATCCCATCCGCCAGTGAACTCCATGTTTTTTGACCATACACAATTTTGACTTTACGTGTGATCCCTGGAACGTTAACTCCCCCATAATTCGAGAGTTGCCTGCATTCCTTTCCCTTTTTAAATTTTCTTTGTTTGGGGATAGTGTCCTTTCTGTGATAGCCAAAGTCCGGAACAGAACTAAGGGAAAGATCTGAACGTGCCAAATAATTCCATTTTCCTTAACTTCGGAGGAGGAAAGCAATTCTTGCATTGGCTTTGCTCTGCTTAGCCCTCTCCTCCCTGCTCAGTCTCCTCCTCCTCCTCCTCTGCACCAAAATAAGAGCAGGAAATTATCAGCACATGATTTTGAAAATTATTTGCTGATTTCCTGCTCTTATTTTAGTGCGGGGGGAGGAGGGGTGGCAAGCAATTTCGTTTTGCATTGTGGCAGAGGGAGAGTTTTTGGCACAAACAGCAAAGGGTACAGCTGGGCTGCAAGCGAGGCTGGGGGGGCTCATTTGCCTGCGATGGTTGAGCACATCCGTGATGATAATGCCAGCTGACAGGTTCAGCTAGATAAAGGGGTTTTTTTCAGGGGGGGGGAGTGCAAAAAATGGGATTATGGCAGTTTTTTTGTGAGCAGAGCTATGGATTGGAGATGGTCAAACAAAAGCCGTTGGTGAAAGTTACCTTTTCCTCCAAGGTGGGCTACCGTTGTTCCAGGGGACAGGATAGCTCTAAAAGCGTGTTGGGATATGCTCTGGTGGCGACAAGAATAAATTATGATGTCTTCCCAAAAAAAAGCCTCATATCAATCCAGGGCTAGTTCAGACCATGTTACTGCCCTAGGCAAAAAAATATTGTTATCTGCTCCCTTCCTGCGCCCCAACCTTTGCTGGCGTTTCTTATATACGTATGGCATGGTGGGAGGGGAAGCTGGAGAATTCTGACGAAAACCAACGTGAGCAGAAACTCCCATTTCCAAATCAGCTTCCGAAATCAAGGCAGCTAGCTGGCCTCTCCTTTTATTTATTTTGGGTGTTTTGAGCTTTGGACCTTTTCATAGTGAAACAGTCATTGCACAGGAGATGATTGGACTGCATTTGGTTCGATCAGAAAGTTCGAAATCCAATTCTGGGGGTATGTCAAATGTTTGCCCTTGAACTTCCCCTCAAGTCTCCCAGTTCTTTCCTCTCCACCCCCAGTAACTGAGCCATTGCATCAGTGTCACACACCCCTCCGTGTCATCCCTGTTTGAGTCATCCCAGCCAATCAGAAATCATGTAGGCATCAGAGCACCAAACCACTGATGGCAAACAAAGTTGTAGTGCTGCCTGATCCTGCTGCCAAGGGAGGTAGGCCAGTACTCTCTGTCTTGCAACGCTGTGCTACAACAGCTTTTAAAGCTGCAGCTTGGCACCATAAAACAGAACCCGTGCGACTGGTTGGGATATGTGTGCTCTTCCAGGACAACTGACCTCATGAACACTCTCACTCTCCTTCGGAGGGATCCATGAAAAATTGCCAAAAGGAGATCCCTTTTCATCTCAGTCATCAGAAGCCTGAAAGCATGCCAGGCGTAAAGCATGCCGTACATTTAAAGCATGCCCCCCCCATAGCCCTGGGAGCTGTAGTTTGTTAAGGGTACTGGGAACTGTAGCTCGGTAGAGGGTAGACGGTGGAGGGTAGACTGTGGGGGGAAGGAAATGTGCTTTAAACATATGGTGTGTATGTAGCCAGCGTCTGTAATCCTTTTCGACATGTTGACATGTATGGATCTTTCCTTTTTTGACATATTTGTTGCTGTTGTTACTGCTGCTGGTGCTGCTGCTGTTTTGGTTGTTTGCATATAGCGCCCCAATGCGACTCTATCCTTAAAAATAAACTAAAATGCAATGCCCTTGGTGCCAAAGCTATCTATGGGGATCAGTACAACAGTATGAGATTAAAATCCTATCAAGAACAGCACACAAGTTCCCATTGCTTCTAGAAGAGAAAATAACACCTCTTCTTTCCAGGGGTCCCCAGATATCAGTTGGGCTTACTAGTCAAGCGCCTATTTGTCCTTGTGGCCATTCAAGGTAAAGGAAGGGGCTTCCAGAATTTAGAGCAGGTAAGAACGATAATAGAATAATAGAATTGTAGAGTTGGAGGGACCCCAAGGATCATCTAGTCCAACCCCCTGCAATATGCAGCTGTCCCGTATAGGGTTTGAACCTGCAACCTTAGTGTTATCAGCACTGTGTTCTAACACGATGAGCTAACCTTGCTTTTTCTTTCTTCTTCCTTTTTGTTTGGGAGTAGATCTATATACCCAAAAACAATTTTCCTGACTGCTGCTTCCCCCAATGTTTAGAGGATCAAAAGTGAGAATTGTGTAGTGCCCAAAGCATTAGGAGGAAAATGACTATTTAGTTCTGTTCACCAACTTTGAACTTTTTGTTTTCCTTTTTCATCATTGGTAGCAGTCGTCTAATTTCCATGATGATAAATAAAGCATGAGGTGAAATACATTAAGTAAGTTAAATATGCATTAAGGGTCTGGATGTAAAGGAGTTTAACTCAGCTATATAAACCAACAGCAAATTATAGCCTGGTCCACTTTTAGAACCAGGCATTGATGCTCATCCCATACAAGCTGCCAAACAGATGACTGACTGTCCAGTGACATTTTTGCAGATTATTCATTGGGGCTGCATTTAATTCCTCTCAGCTTTTCATTGATTCATTATCCTGATACCAGTTAAGTTCGAAGGTAGTGAGACACATCCTGACACTGGGGTATCTAAACCAGCTTTATCCAACCTGGTGCACTCCAGCCTAGACTTTTGCTTTTTTCTAACCTTCTCCCAGCTGCTGCACAAGTTAGAGCAGATCTTTCCAAACTTTTCACATTGGTGACACACCTTTTAGATGTGCATCATTTCGTGACACGGTGATTCAATTTTACTAGCAAGCTGGAGGTTGAACTAACCCCTTTCCAGCCCCCGGGAGGTGTGCGGGGAGCATTCGCACGACACACTTGCACACCGCAGCCGACACACTAACGTGTTGTGACACACAGTTTGGAAAGTTCTGAGTTCGAGGAAGCTCTACCTTCCTCCCAAGCCCACTGTCAGATATAGTAGCGATCTCTCCAGATTTTTCTTGTCCTGTTTAATAACCACCACTTCGGCCCCATGTCCCCTGCACTTATCTAAGAACTTGAGGATGTCCAGTTTGCATGGAGGTGCAGCGAAGTTTAGAAACTGCAGGTGCTTCTTCTACTCTTTCTTAATCTTTTGCAAATCTCTGTACAGAACAAGACACAGCCTGTTTGGAGTTGCTTCTTCTCTTTTCTAAACTGCAGTGCAAAGAGGGGCTGCTCCTGGGGCTGCTTCTTGCCAGAGGGTTCTCTGCGGCATAATGGCAAGTGGAATTGTGGGCATCTGCTTCTCCCCCTTCTCTGGAGGGAAAAGATAGCCAGTGGGCCACAAACAATATTATATCCATTTTAGTATATTATAAATGCTTCTGTATGTGAAGGTATAATTACTGTTGTTGTTTTTAATTTCAATGTATGAAACAATTGGCAATTTAAAGCAGTAACAATTTAACAATTTAACAATTTAACAACAGTAACAATTTAACAATTTAACAATTTAACAACTGGCAATTTAAAGCAGCTCTGGCCCAATGGTTGCCAGTGGTTTGTTTTGAATTAATTTTATAATGAATGATTTTAGAGTGTTGTGTTGTGTTGTGTTGTGTTGTGTTGTACTGTTGTACTGTTTTATTGTTGTTAGCCGCCCTGAGCCCGGCTTCGGCTGGGGAGGGCGGGATATAAATAAAATTTATTATTATTATTATTAACAAAAATTAACAAAAATTAAATTAAGACAAAAATGAAACCAACCTATTGCAGTATTTTAAATCAATCCTCAATATGTTTAACCCTTCTTTTAGTATTCCATCTCTGCTCCCAAATTAGGATCAGCAAGGAGTTGAGAAGCGTCCTCGCTTTAGCTTAAAAATTAGGGTCCAAAATTCTGGAATGGTGGCAGTGCTTTTTTTTCCCTTCTAAAAAAATGTTTAGGGGTACTCTCACTTTCCTATTCATATTGAAATACTGCCCTTCAGTTTAGAGGTATGCGTCCCCCTCGTCCCCCCAGAAAAAAAGCACTGAATGGTGGTATTCACTTTCTAGCAAGTACTTTGCTAGGGCTTGTGTAATGTAGGAAAAGATTCCATGTGAAAACGAATTTTTGGAGTGTAGTTAAGCCCATTGTTTCTTTTAAAATGCTACAGCAGTTTAGAACTGTATTTAACATGTTAACAGTCTCAGATGCCATCAGACTGTGCTGCTTGCTTGACAAGCAAGTGAACAGCCTCTGAAACTTGGAGAAGGGCAAACGCCGTGGGAAGCAGCTGATCCATTCAACTGCAAGCAGATTTATCCTCAAATATCTGTGTGGTGCAGCTGACTAGCACAGAATCTCTGGAGGGAAAATGAATATCTATGCATTGGAGGGACTTTGGGGTGGGTGCGTGGGAGGATCAGGGATTCAAATTGAAGTCGGTGATGTGTGTGAAATCTTTAGGTTATGCCGGTCTTCTTTGTGTCATAGGGGTGTGATTCTCTTGGTTTTTGTGTGTGCTGAGAAATGTAAGAATTGCATTGCTGAGTCAAACTGAGATCCATCGGGTTCTGTTCTCTGTCTCTGCGGTGACCCACTGTCACTTGGGTAGTCACAAACAGGACCTGGCAGATCACCATTCCCTGTTTGGGGACAATGACAATAAAGTTATCGTGTTGTATCGTATCGTATCGTATCGTTGTTTGTCCATTAATACCTTGTAATCAGAGAACCCTGACTCAGGAGATTTCACCTTTTCCTATAATATTGCTGCATTCACATGCAACATTAAACCGTGGTTTAGCACCATGTGCACAAGCTCGAGCGAAAACTCAGGCCCACCACTGCGCCCCTTGTCCTCCTCCTGCATGACCAGAAGGAGGACTACTTTGCCAGTGTTCACTTTCACAGAATCTCAACGTGTCCTGTCCTATCAAGCAAGCATCTTTCTATCTGAATTGTCAGTAGGATAACATGACGACGTCTGGAGAATGAGTGTGTTTTGTATTGCGTTTAACATATTACGACATTTGTAAATTTTTTTGTAAGTGTTTAGGTTAATGTCAGAAGGGAATGTGTGGCTTCTCTCTCTCTCTCTCTCACACACACACACACACAAACACACACACATGGATGCTTGGTAATGTTAAATGAATGTGTAATGTGACAGTACTATGTGGCTTGTGGCTTAGGGCCCTCATATTTATGGGAATGCCTCTCCTGGTATGCCCCGCAAAAGACCTTAAGGTCCATGAATAACCATAGTTTAGAGGTCCCAGGCCCTAAGGAAGTCAGACTATCCTCCACCAGGGCCAGGGCCTTTTCAGTGATGGCTCCGACCTGGTGGAATGCACTTCAGGATTTAACCTCCTTCCGTTGGGCCTGTAAGACAGAGCTATTCCGCCTGGCCTTTAATTTGAATTCAGCCTGGTCTTTTATTTCCCTTCTCTTCCCTCCCCCTCCCCTTTTATGAAGATTACCCGCTCTGAGACCCCACAGCTAATTCTCACCTGGCCTCCTCGCTGGCCCAAGTAGGACTAATTCAGCCAGCTAGCCCTGGTGATTATCTAATGCTTATTAGATGGATTTCCCCTAAATTGATTTCTGAACTTTGAATTTTATTGTTTTTCATGTTTTTATACTATATTTTATGCTGCTTTTACAATTAAGTGTTTTAAATTTGTTGTTAGCCGCCCTGAGCCCAGTTTTTAAACTGGGAAGGGCGGGTTATAAATAAAAATTTATTATTATTATTTATTATAAGTGTATCTACCCCTGGATGTAAGGGATTTGAGTTTACCAATGTGATGATGTCATATGCTTCATCCACAAAACATAACAGGAAGATGCATGAGCATACACACGAGGGAGATTGGCAGCAGCCACACAAGTCCAAATAAACTCCTTCCCAAGAAGAGTGGCTAGCAAAAGTATGGGACATTGCACTGTCAGGACATTGGACATTCCTGCATTGTAGGGGGTTGGACTAGATGACCCTTGGGGTCACTACCACATCTATGATTCCGTAACCTCTAACATGTTCTTAGACCTCCACCGTTGTGCTTCAAAATCTTCAGGGTGAACCCCACAGTAGATATCATTGCCTTTCCCTACATACAGTACTTCGTATCCATGACTAGTTTTTGGTTTCTGTTTACCCATAGGGAATAACTTGTTATATTTTATGAATATAAAATATAATTTAGCTTGTAAGCTCCTTGGACGCATTGATAGCATTAACAGTAACGAAAGCTGCAATAGAACATGGCCATCCCTAAATGGCTTACACAACCAGGTTAGAAAAACAGAACTCCTAGCTTTGAATAGTTTAATTTCAGATAGGGTTTATTGCTGTCATTCCCCAGAGTTAAGTTTCCTCAGGTATATTTGGGTCATCAGAGGCTCTTGAGTGTTACCGTTTTCTTATTTTTACAAATTGTTCATCCATTAACAAGGGCATTTATGTTCACAGTAGGATTAAATAGTCCTACCAGTTTATGAAGTGAGTATATTTTATTCATGCTGTGCCAGCGTGAGGATTTTGTGGGCCAAAGAGTAGCAGACCTGCCTTAAGGAAAGTGCTGGAGGAATAGACCCAAATTCTGACTTCCTTGGGGCCTCAGTTTCTGCCCCTCCCCAGTTCACCTTCTGGAACAGTTGATAGGATAAGGATTTTTGCAGTGCCAGATGTTCAGATGAAAATGTGTTTCCAGTTTGTCTCTACCTTGCTAACACATGGTAGGCCCACGTTGATCAGGATGAAGTAGAACGATCTGGGCTTTTATTCCCCCCTCCACCTCAGTGCACAATCCAAGTGGATATTTGGAGAGATCTTTAAAGATAGAAATTGCCGTAGCCATTGGCTAACCCTGAGCAGCGGAGACTTATGGGTAAAGTACAAAGCTGTCGTTTTTCATTCAGCCTCAAAGACTGAGCTGTTTTATATGCCCAGATTGGAAGTCATGTGCAATATACAATCTGGTGATCTGCTCAAGCCCTGCTCTCTTCTTGTCGCTTTTTCTCAGGCTGTAAAAAATGAAGGGGATGGTAGACCTTGATAGAAAGTGAAGAGGGGGCTATGGGGAAGAGATGGAAAAAATGGATAGGAGGAGTGGCTTTTTCACAATTATTTTGTACAAGCAGACAATAAGAGATGCACACACACAAAGAAATTGAGGAGCACGTCATTAAAACCACCAGCAAAATATTATCTAAATACCATCCAGGGAG